>NW_027362762.1:608572784-609916480 GCF_046119375.1 Phyllobates terribilis
ACACTGCACACACCTCACATACACACTGCACACACCTCACATTCACACTGCACACACCTCACATACACACTGCACACACCTCACATTCACACTGCACACACCTCACATACACACTGCACACACCTCACATATACACTGCACACACCTCACATACACACTGCACACACCTCACATACACACTGCGCACACCTCACATACACACTGCACACACCTCACATACACACTGCACACACCTCACATACACACTGCACACACCTCACATACACACTGCGCACACCTCTCATATACACTGCACACACCTCACATACACACTGCACACACCTCACATACACACTGCACACACCTCACATTCACACTGCACACACCTCACATTCACACTGCACACACCTCACATATACACTGCACACACCTCACATATACACTGCACACACCTCACATATACACTGCACACACCTCACATACACACTGCACACACCTCACATACACACTGCACACACCTCACATACACACTGTGCACACCTCACATACACACTGCACACACCTCACATATACACTGCACACACCTCACATACACACTGCACACACCTCACATACACACTGCACACACCTCACATACACACTGCACACACCTCACATACACACTGCGCACACCTCACATACACACTGCACACACCTCACATACACACTGCACACACCTCACATACACACTGCACACACCTCACATACACACTGCGCACACCTCTCATATACACTGCACACACCTCACATACACACTGCACACACCTCACATACACACTGCACACACCTCACATTCACACTGCACACACCTCACATTCACACTGCACACACCTCACATATACACTGCACACACCTCACATATACACTGCACACACCTCACATATACACTGCACACACCTCACATACACACTGCACACACCTCACATTCACACTGCACACACCTCACATACACACCCCTGCACACACCTCACATTCACACTGCACACACCTCACATACACACTGCACACACCTCACATATACACTGCACATACCTCACATACACACTGCACACACCTCACATAGACACTGAACACACCTCACATATACACTGCACACACCTCACATACACACTGCACACACCTCACATACACACTGAACACACCTCACATATACACTGCACACACCTCACATACACACTGCACACACCACACATACACACTGCACACAACTCACATATACACTGCACACACCTCACATTCACACTGCACACACCTCACATACACACTGCACACACCTCACATACACACTGCACACACCTCACATATACACTGCACACACCTCACATACACACTGCACACACCTCACATACACACTGCACACACCTCACATACACACTGCACACACCTCACATATACACTGCACACACCTCACATATACACTGCACACACCTCACATACACACTGCGCACACCGCACATACACACTGCACACACCTCACATTCACACTGCACACACCTCACATACACACTGCACACACCTCACATATACACTGCACACACCTCACATATACACTGCGCACACCTCACATTCACACTGCGCACACCTCACATATACACTGCACACACCTCACATACACACTGCACACACCTCACATACACACTGCACACACCTCACATACACACTGCACACACCTCACATACACACTGCGCACACCTCACATACACACTGCACACACCTCACATACACACTGCACACACCTCACATACACACTGCACACACCTCACATACACACTACGCACACCTCACAATATACACTGCACACACCTCACCCATACCACACTGCACACACCTCACATATACACTGCACACACCTCACATATACACTGCACACACCTCACATACACACTGCACACACCTCACATACACACTGCACACACCTCACATACACACTGCACACACCTCACATACACACTGCGCACACCTCACATACACACTGCACACACCTTCACATACACACTGCACACACCTCACATATACACTGCGCACACCTCACATATACACTGCACACACCTCACATATACAATGCACACACCTCACATACACACTGCACACACCTCACATTCACACTGCACACACCTCACATATACACTGCACACACCTCACATATACACTGCACACACCTCACATATACACTGCACACACCTCACATACACACTGCACACACCTCACATACACACTGCACACACCTCACATACACACTGCGCACACCTCACATACACACTGCACACACCTCACATACACACTGCACACACCTCACATACACACTGCACACACCTCACATACACACTGCGCACACCTCTCATATACACTGCACACACCTCACATACACACTGCACACACCTCACATACACACTGCACACACCTCACATTCACACTGCACACACCTCACATTCACACTGCACACACCTCACATATACACTGCACACACCTCACATATACACTGCACACACCTCACATATACACTGCACACAACTCACATACACACTGCACACACCTCACATACACACTGCACACACCTCACATACACACTGTGCACACCTCACATATACACTGCACACACCTCACATACACACTGCACACACCTCACATACACACTGCACACACCTCACATACACACTGCACACACCTCACATACACACTGCGCACACCTCACATACACACTGCACACACCTCACATACACACTGCACACACCTCACATACACACTGCACACACCTCACATACACACTGCGCACACCTCTCATATACACTGCACACACCTCACATACACACTGCACACACCTCACATACACACTGCACACACCTCACATTCACACTGCACACACCTCACATTCACACTGCACACACCTCACATATACACTGCACACACCTCACATATACACTGCACACACCTCACATATACACTGCACACACCTCACATACACACTGCACACACCTCACATTCACACTGCACACACCTCACATACACACTGCACACACCTCACATTCACACTGCACACACCTCACATACACACTGCACACACCTCACATATACACTGCACATACCTCACATACACACTGCACACACCTCACATAGACACTGAACACACCTCACATATACACTGCACACACCTCACATACACACTGCACACACCTCACATACACACTGAACACACCTCACATATACACTGCACACACCTCACATACACACTGCACACACCACACATACACACTGCACACAACTCACATATACACTGCACACACCTCACATTCACACTGCACACACCTCACATACACACTGCACACACCTCACATACACACTGCACACACCTCACATATACACTGCACACACCTCACATATACACTGCACACACCTCACATACACACTGCACACACCTCACATACACACTGCACACACCTCACATATACACTGCACACACCTCACATATACACTGCACACACCTCACATACACACTGCGCACACCGCACATACACACTGCACACACCTCACATTCACACTGCACACACCTCACATACACACTGCACACACCTCACATACACACTGCACACACCTCACATATACACTGCACACACCTCACATATACACTGCACACACCTCACATACACACTGCACACACCTCACATACACACTGCACACACCTCACATACACACTGCACACACCTCACATATACACTGCACACACCTCACATATACACTGCGCACACCTCACATTCACACTGCGCACACCTCACATATACACTGCACACACCTCACATACACACTGCACACACCTCACATACACACTGCACACACCTCACATGCACACTGCACACACCTCACATACACACTGCGCACACCTCACATACACACTGCACACACCTCACATACACACTGCACACACCTCACATACACACTGCACACACCTCACATACACACTACGCACACCTCACATATACACTGCACACACCTCACATACACACTGCACACACCTCACATATACACTGCACACACCTCACATACACACTGCACACACCTCACATACACACTGCACACACCTCACATTCACACTGCACACACCTCACATATACACTGCACACACCTCACATATACACTGCACACACCTCACATATACACTGCACACACCTCACATACACACTGCACACACCTCACATTCACACTGCACACACCTCACATAAACACTGCACACACCTCACATTCACACTGCACACACCTCACATACACACTGCACACACCTCACATATACACTGCACACACCTCACATATACACTGCACACACCTCACATACACACTGCGCACACCTCACATACACACTGCACACACCTCACATTCACACTGCACACACCTCACATACACACTGCACACACCTCACATATACACTGCACACACCTCACATTCACACTGCACACACCTCACATATACACTGCACACACCTCACATACACACTGCACACACCTCACATACACACTGAACACACCTCACATACACACTGCACACACCTCACATACACACTGCGCACACCTCACATACACACTGCACACACCTCAAAAACACACTGCACACACCTCACATACACACTGCACACACCTCACATACACACTGCGCACACCTCACATATACACTGCACACACCTCACATACACACTGCACACACCTCACATACACACTGCACACACCTCACATTCACACTGCACACACCTCACATTCACACAGCACACACCTCACATATACACTGCACACACCTCACATATACACTGCACACACCTCACATACACACTGCACACACCTCACATTCACACTGCACACACCTCACATACACACTGCACACACCTCACATTCACACTGCACACACCTCACATACACACTGCACACACCTCAC
Organism: Phyllobates terribilis; assembly: GCF_046119375.1. NCBI lineage: Eukaryota > Metazoa > Chordata > Amphibia > Anura > Dendrobatidae > Phyllobates > Phyllobates terribilis. The sequence goes on from NW_027362762.1 coordinate 608,577,717, forward strand.
ATATACACTGCACACACCTCACATACACACTGCACACACCTCACATACACACTGCGCACACCTCACATACACACTGCACACACCTCACATACACACTGCACACACCTCACATACACACTGCACACACCTCACATACACACTGCGCACACCTCTCATATACACTGCACACACCTCACATACACACTGCACACACCTCACATACACACTGCACACACCTCACATTCACACTGCACACACCTCACATTCACACTGCACACACCTCACATATACACTGCACACACCTCACATATACACTGCACACACCTCACATATACACTGCACACACCTCACATACACACTGCACACACCTCACATACACACTGCACACACCTCACATACACACTGTGCACACCTCACATATACACTGCACACACCTCACATATACACTGCACACACCTCACATACACACTGCACACACCTCACATACACACTGCACACACCTCACATACACACTGCACACACCTCACATACACACTGCGCACACCTCACATACACACTGCACACACCTCACATACACACTGCACACACCTCACATACACACTGCACACACCTCACATACACACTGCGCACACCTCTCATATACACTGCACACACCTCACATACACACTGCACACACCTCACATACACACTGCACACACCTCACATTCACACTGCACACACCTCACATTCACACTGCACACAACCTCACATATACACTGCACACACCTCACATATACACTGCACACACCTCACATATACACTGCACACACCTCACATACACACTGCACACACCTCACATTCACACTGCACACACCTCACATACACACTGCACACACCTCACATTCACACTGCACACACCTCACATACACACTGCACACACCTCACATATACACTGCACATACCTCACATACACACTGCACACACCTCACATAGACACTGAACACACCTCACATATACACTGCACACACCTCACATACACACTGCACACACCTCACATACACACTGAACACACCTCACATATACACTGCACACACCTCACATACACACTGCACACACCACACATACACACTGCACACAACTCACATATACACTGCACACACCTCACATTCACACTGCACACACCTCACATACACACTGCACACACCTCACATACACACTGCACACACCTCACATATACACTGCACACACCTCACATACACACTGCACACACCTCACATACACACTGCACACACCTCACATACACACTGCACACACCTCACATATACACTGCACACACCTCACATATACACTGCACACACCTCACATACACACTGCGCACACCGCACATACACACTGCACACACCTCACATTCACACTGCACACACCTCACATACACACTGCACACACCTCACATATACACTGCACACACCTCACATATACACTGCGCACACCTCACATTCACACTGCGCACACCTCACATATACACTGCACACACCTCACATACACACTGCACACACCTCACATACACACTGCACACACCTCACATACACACTGCACACACCTCACATACACACTGCGCACACCTCACATACACACTGCACACACCTCACATACACACTGCACACACCTCACATACACACTGCACACACCTCACATACACACTACGCACACCTCACATATACACTGCACACACCTCACATACACACTGCACACACCTCACATATACACTGCACACACCTCACATACACACTGCACACACCTCACATACACACTGCACACACCTCACATTCACACTGCACACACCTCACATATACACTGCACACACCTCACATATACACTGCACACACCTCACATATACACTGCACACACCTCACATACACACTGCACACACCTCACATTCACACTGCACACACCTCACATAAACACTGCACACACCTCACATTCACACTGCACACACCTCACATACACACTGCACACACCTCACATATACACTGCACACACCTCACATATACACTGCACACACCTCACATACACACTGCGCACACCTCACATACACACTGCACACACCTCACATTCACACTGCACACACCTCACATACACACTGCACACACCTCACATATACACTGCACACACCTCACATTCACACTGCACACACCTCACATATACACTGCACACACCTCACATACACACTGCACACACCTCACATACACACTGAACACACCTCACATACACACTGCACACACCTCACATACACACTGCGCACACCTCACATACACACTGCACACACCTCACAAACACACTGCACACACCTCACATACACACTGCACACACCTCACATACACACTGCGCACACCTCACATATACACTGCACACACCTCACATACACACTGCACACACCTCACATACACACTGCACACACCTCACATTCACACTGCACACACCTCACATTCACACAGCACACACCTCACATATACACTGCACACACCTCACATATACACTGCACACACCTCACATACACACTGCACACACCTCACATTCACACTGCACACACCTCACATACACACTGCACACACCTCACATTCACACTGCACACACCTCACATACACACTGCACACACCTCACATATACACTGCACACACCTCACATACACACTGCACACACCTCACATACACACTGCACACACCTCACATACACACTGAACACACCTCACATATACACTGCACACACCTCACATACACACTGCACACACCTCACATACACACTGCACACAACTCACATATACACTGCACACACCTCACATTCACACTGCACACACCTCACATACACACTGCACACACCTCACATACACACTGCACACACCTCACATATACACTGCACACACCTCACATACACACTGCACACACCTCACATACACACTGCACACACCTCACATACACACTGCACACACCTCACATATACACTGCACACACCTCACATATACACTGCGCACACCTCACATACACACTGCGCACACCTCACATACACACTGCACACACCTCACATTCACACTGCACACACCTCACATACACACTGCACACACCTCACATATACACTGCACACACCTCACATATACACTGCGCACACCTCACATTCACACTGCACACACCTCACATATACACTGCACACACCTCACATACACACTGCACACACCTCACATACACACTGCACACACCTCACATACACACTGCACACACCTCACATTCACACTGCACACACCACACATTCACACTGCACACACCTCACATACACACTGCACACACCTCACATTCACACTGCACACACCTCACATTCACACTGCACACACCTCACATTCACACTGCACACACCTCACATATACACTGCACACACCGCACATTCACACTGCACACACCTCACATACACACTGCACACACCTCACATATACACTGCACACACCTCACATACACACTGCACACACCTCACATACACACTGCACACACCTCACATACACACTGCACACACCTCACATATACACTGCACACACCTCACATATACACTGCACACCTCACATATACACTGCGCACACCTCACATACACACTGCGCACACCTCACATATACACTGCACACACCTCACATATACACTGCACACACCTCACATATACACTGCACACACCTCACATATACACTGCACACACCTCACATATACACTGCGCACACCTCACATTCACACTGCACACACCTCACATATACACTGCACACACCTCACATACACACTGCACACACCTCACATACACACTGAACACACCTCACATACACACTGCACACACCTCACATACACACTGCGCACACCTCACATACACACTGCACACACCTCACAAACACACTGCACACACCTCACATACACACTGCACACACCTCACATACACACTGCGCACACCTCACATATACACTGCACACACCTCACATACACACTGCACACACCTCACATACACACTGCACACACCTCACATTCACACTGCACACACCTCACATTCACACAGCACACACCTCACATATACACTGCACACACCTCACATATACACTGCACACACCTCACATATACACTGCACACACCTCACATACACACTGCACACACCTCACATTCACACTGCACACACCTCACATACACACTGCACACACCTCACATTCACACTGCACACACCTCACATACACACTGCACACACCTCACATATACACTGCACACACCTCACATATACACTGCACACACCTCACATATACACTGCACACACCTCACATATACACTGCACACACCTCACATTCACACTGCACACACCTCACATACACACTGCACACACCTCACATTCACACTGCACACACCTCACATACACACTGCACACACCTCACATATACACTGCACACACCTCACATACACACTGCACACACCTCACATACACACTGAACACACCTCACATATACACTGCACACACCTCACATACACACTGCACACACCTCACATACACACTGCACACAACTCACATATACACTGCACACACCTCACATTCACACTGCACACACCTCACATACACACTGCACACACCTCACATACACACTGCACACACCTCACATATACACTGCACACACCTCACATACACACTGCACACACCTCACATACACACTGCACACACCTCACATACAGACTGCACACACCTCACATATACACTGCGCACACCTCACATATACACTGCGCACACCTCACATACACACTGCGCACACCTCACATACACACTGCACACACCTCACATTCACACTGCACACACCTCACATACACACTGCACACACCTCACATATACACTACACACACCTCACATATACACTGCGCACACCTCACATTCACACTGCACACACCTCACATATACACTGCACACACCTCACATACACACTGCACACACCTCACATACACACTGCACACACCTCACATACACACTGCACACACCTCACATTCACACTGCACACACCACACATTCACACTGCACACACCTCACATACACACTGCACACACCTCACATTCACACTGCACACACCTCACATTCACACTGCACACACCTCACATTCACACTGCACACACCTCACATATACACTGCACACACCGCACATTCACACTGCACACACCTCACATACACACTGCACACACCTCACATATACACTGCACACACCTCACATACACACTGCACACACCTCACATACACACTGCACACACCTCACATACACACTGCACACACCTCACATATACACTGCACACACCTCACATATACACTGCAAACCTCACATATACACTGCGCACACCTCACATACACACTGCGCACACCTCACATATACACTGCACACACCTCACATATACACTGCACACACCTCACATATACACTGCACACACCTCACATATACACTGCGCACACCTCACATTCACACTGCACACACCTCACATATACACTGCACACACCTCACATACACACTGCACACACCTCACATACACACTGAACACACCTCACATACACACTGCACACACCTCACATACACACTGCGCACACCTCACATACACACTGCACACACCTCACATACACACTGCACACACCTCACATTCACACTGCACACACCTCACATTCACACAGCACACACCTCACATATACACTGCACACACCTCACATATACACTGCACACACCTCACATACACACTGCACACACCTCACATTCACACTGCACACACCTCACATACACACTGCACACACCTCACATTCACACTGCATACACCTCACATACACACTGCACACACCTCACATATACACTGCACACACCTCACATACACACTGCACACACCTCACATACACACTGCACACACCTCACATAAACACTGAACACACCTCACATATACACTGCACACACCTCACATACACACTGCACACACCTCACATACACACTGCACACAACTCACATATACACTGCACACACCTCACATTCACACTGCACACACCTCACATACACACTGCACACACCTCACATACACACTGCACACACCTCACATATACACTGCACACACCTCACATACACACTGCACACACCTCACATACACACTGCACACACCTCACATACACACTGCACACACCTCACATATACACTGCACACACCTCACATATACACTGCGCACACCTCACATACACACTGCGCACACCTCACATACACACTGCACACACCTCACATTCACACTGCACACACCTCACATACACACTGCACACACCTCACATATACACTGCACACACCTCACATATACACTGCGCACACCTCACATTCACACTGCACACACCTCACATATACACTGCACACACCTCACATACACACTGCACACACCTCACATACACACTGCACACACCTCACATACACACTGCACACACCTCACATTCACACTGCACACACCACACATTCACACTGCACACACCTCACATACACACTGCACACACCTCACATTCACACTGCACACACCTCACATTCCCACTGCACACACCTCACATTCACACTGCACACACCTCACATATACACTGCACACACCGCACATTCACACTGCACACACCTCACATACACACTGCACACACCTCACATATACACTGCACACACCTCACATACACACTGCACACACCTCACATACACACTGCACACACCTCACATACACACTGCACACACCTCACATATACACTGCACACACCTCACATATACACTGCACACCTCACATATACACTGCGCACACCTCACATACACACTGCGCACACCTCACATATACACTGCACACACCTCACATATACACTGCACACACCTCACATATACACTGCACACACCTCACATATACACTGCGCACACCTCACATTCACACTGCACACACCTCACATATACACTGCACACACCTCACATACACACTGCACACACCTCACATACACACTGAACACACCTCACAAACACACTGCACACACCTCACATACACACTGCGCACACCTCACATACACACTGCACACACCTCACAAACACACTGCACACACCTCACATACACACTGCACACACCTCACATACACACTGCGCACACCTCACATATACACTGCACACACCTCACATACACACTGCACACACCTCACATACACACTGCACACACCTCACATTCACACTGCACACACCTCACATTCACACAGCACACACCTCACATATACACTGCACACACCTCACATATACACTGCACACACCTCACATATACACTGCACACACCTCACATACACACTGCACACACCTCACATTCACACTGCACACACCTCACATACACACTGCACACACCTCACATTCACACTGCACACACCTCACATACACACTGCACACACCTCACATATACACTGCACACACCTCACATATACACTGCACACACCTCACATATACACTGCACACACCTCACATATACACTGCACACACCTCACATTCACACTGCACACACCTCACATACACACTGCACACACCTCACATTCACACTGCACACACCTCACATACACACTGCACACACCTCACATATACACTGCACACACCTCACATACACACTGCACACACCTCACATACACACTGAACACACCTCACATATACACTGCACACACCTCACATACACACTGCACACACCTCACATACACACTGCACACAACTCACATATACACTGCACACACCTCACATTCACACTGCACACACCTCACATACACACTGCACACACCTCACATACACACTGCACACACCTCACATATACACTGCACACACCTCACATACACACTGCACACACCACACATACACACTGCACACACCTCACATACACACTGCACACACCTCACATATACACTGCGCACACCTCACATATACACTGCGCACACCTCACATACACACTGCGCACACCTCACATACACACTGCACACACCTCACATTCACACTGCACACACCTCACATACACACTGCACACACCTCACATATACACTACACACACCTCACATATACACTGCGCACACCTCACATTCACACTGCACACACCTCACATATACACTGCACACACCTCACATACACACTGCACACACCTCACATACACACTGCACACACCTCACATACACACTGCACACACCTCACATTCACACTGCACACACCACACATTCACACTGCACACACCTCACATACACACTGCACACACCTCACATTCACACTGCACACACCTCACATTCACACTGCACACACCTCACATTCACACTGCACACACCTCACATATACACTGCACACACCGCACATTCACACTGCACACACCTCACATACACACTGCACACACCTCACATATACACTGCACACACCTCACATACACACTGCACACACCTCACATACACACTGCACACACCTCACATACACACTGCACACACCTCACATATACACTGCACACACCTCACATATACACTGCGCACACCTCACATATACACTGCGCACACCTCACATATACACTGCGCACACCTCACATTCACACTGCACACACCTCACATATACACTGCACACACCTCACATATACACTGCACACACCTTACATATACACTGCACACACACCTCACATACACACTGCACACACCTCACATACACACTGCACACACCTCACATGCACACTGCACACACCTCACATATACACTGCACACACCTCACATATACACTGCACACACCTCACATATACACTGCACACACCTCACATTCACACTGCACACACCTCACATACACACTGCACACACCTCACATACACACTGCACACACCTCACATATACACTGCGCACACCTCACATATACACTGCGCACACCTCACATATACACTGCGCACACCTCACATACACACTGCGCACACCTCACATTCACACTGCACACACCTCACATTCACACTGCACACACCTCACATATACACTGCACACACCTCACATATACACTGCACACACCTTACATATACACTGCACACACACCTCACATGCACACTGCACACACCTCACATACACACTGCACACACCTCACATACACACTGCACACACCTCACATACACACTGCACACACCTCACATACACACTGCACACACCTCACATTCACACTGCACACACCACACATTCACACTGCACACACCTCACATACACACTGCACACACCTCACATTCACACTGCACACACCTCACATTCACACTGCACACACCTCACATTCACACTGCACACACCTCACATATACACTGCACACACCGCACATTCACACTGCACACACCTCACATACACACTGCACACACCTCACATACACACTGCACACACCTCACATATACACTGCACACACCTCACATACACACTGCACACACCTCACATACACACTGCACACACCTCACATACACACTGCACACACCTCACATATACACTGCGCACACCTCACATATACACTGCGCACACCTCACATACACACTGCGCACACCTCACATACACACTGCACACACCTCACATTCACACTGCACACACCTCACATACACACTGCACACACCTCACATATACACTGCACACACCTCACATATACACTGCGCACACCTCACATTCACACTGCACACACCTCACATATACACTGCACACACCTCACATACACACTGCACACACCTCACATACACACTGCACACACCTCACATACACACTGCACACACCTCACATTCACACTGCACACACCACACATTCACACTGCACACACCTCACATACACACTGCACACACCTCACATTCACACTGCACACACCTCACATTCACACTGCACACACCTCACATTCACACTGCACACAATTCACATATACACTGCACACACCGCACATTCACACTGCACACACCTCACATACACACTGCACACACCTCACATATACACTGCACACACCTCACATACACACTGCACACACCTCACATACACACTGCACACACCTCACATACACACTGCACACACCTCACATATACACTGCACACACCTCACATATACACTGCACACCTCACATATACACTGCGCACACCTCACATACACACTGCGCACACCTCACATATACACTGCACACACCTCACATATACACTGCACACACCTCACATATACACTGCACACACCTCACATATACACTGCGCACACCTCACATTCACACTGCACACACCTCACATATACACTGCACACACCTCACATACACACTGCACACACCTCACATACACACTGAACACACCTCACATACACACTGCACACACCTCACATACACACTGCGCACACCTCACATACACACTGCACACACCTCACAAACACACTGCACACACCTCACATACACACTGCACACACCTCACATACACACTGCGCACACCTCACATATACACTGCACACACCTCACATACACACTGCACACACCTCACATACACACTGCACACACCTTACATTCACACTGCACACACCTCACATTCACACAGCACACACCTCACATATACACTGCACACACCTCACATATACACTGCACACACCTCACATATACACTGCACACACCTCACATATACACTGCACACACCTCACATACACACTGCACACACCTCACATTCACACTGCACACACCTCACATACATACTGCACACACCTCACATTCACACTGCACACACCTCACATACACACTGCACACACCTCACATATACACTGCACACACCTCACATATACACTGCACACACCTCACATATACACTGCACACACCTTACATATACACTGCACACACCTCACATTCACACTGCACACACCTCACATACACACTGCACACACCTCACATTCACACTGCACACACCTCACATACACACTGCACACACCTCACATATACACTGCACACACCTCACATACACACTGCACACACCTCACATACACACTGAACACACCTCACATAAACACTGCACACACCTCACATACACACTGCACACACCTCACATACACACTGCACACAACTCACATATACACTGCACACACCTCACATTCACACTGCACACACCTCACATACACACTGCACACACCTCACATACACACTGCACACACCTCACATATACACTGCACACACCTCACATACACACTGCACACACCTCACATACACACTGCACACACCTCACATACACACTGCACACACCTCACATATACACTGCGCACACCTCACATATACACTGCGCACACCTCACATACACACTGCGCACACCTCACATACACACTGCACACACCTCACATTCACACTGCACACACCTCACATACACACTGCACACACCTCACATATACACTGCGCACACCTCACATTCACACTGCACACACCTCACATATACACTGCACACACCTCACATACACACTGCACACACCTCACATACACACTGCACACACCTCACATACACACTGCACACACCTCACATTCACACTGCACACACCACACATTCACACTGCACACACCTCACATACACACTGCACACACCTCACATTCACACTGCACACACCTCACATTCACACTGCACACACCTCACATTCACACTGCACACACCTCACATATACACTGCACACACCGCACATTCACACTGCACACACCTCACATACACACTGCACACACCTCACATATACACTGCACACACCTCACATACACACTGCACACACCTCACATACACACTGCACACACCTCACATACACACTGCACACACCTCACATATACACTGCACACACCTCACATATACACTGCACACCTCACATATACACTGCGCACACCTCACATACACACTGCGCACACCTCACATATACACTGCACACACCTCACATATACACTGCACACACCTCACATATACACTGCACACACCTCACATACACACTGCACACACCTCACATATACACTGCACACACCTCACATACACACAGCACACACCTCACATACACACTGCGCACACCTCACATACACACTGCGCACACCTCACATTCACACTGCACACACCTCACATACACACTGCACACACCTCACATTCACACTGCACACACCTCACATTCACACTGCACACACCTCACATATACACTGCACACACCTCACATTCACACTGCACACACCTCACATACACACTGCACACACCTCACATATACACTGCACACACCTCACATACACACTGCACACACCTCACATACACACTGCACACACCTCACATATACACTGCACACACCTCACATATACACTGCGCACACCTCACATATACACTGCGCACACCTCACATATACACTGCGCACACCTCACATACACACTGCGCACACCTCACATTCACACTGCACACACCTCACATTCACACTGCACACACCTCACATATACACTGCACACACCTCACATATACACTGCACACACCTTACATATACACTGCACACACACCTCACATACACACTGCACACACCTCACATACACACTGCACACACCTCACATGCACACTGCACACACCTCACATATACACTGCACACACCTCACATATACACTGCACACACCTCACATATACACTGCACACACCTCACATTCACACTGCACACACCTCACATACACACTGCACACACCTCACATACACACTGCACACACCTCACATATACACTGCGCACACCTCACATATACACTGCGCACACCTCACATATACACTGCGCACACCTCACATACACACTGCGCACACCTCACATTCACACTGCACACACCTCACATTCACACTGCACACACCTCACATATACACTGCACACACCTCACATATACACTGCACACACCTTACATATACACTGCACACACACCTCACATGCACACTGCACACACCTCACATACACACTGCACACACCTCACATACACACTGCACACACCTCACATACACACTGCACACACCTCACATACACACTGCACACACCTCACATTCACACTGCACACACCACACATTCACACTGCACACACCTCACATACACACTGCACACACCTCACATTCACACTGCACACACCTCACATTCACACTGCACACACCTCACATTCACACTGCACACACCTCACATATACACTGCACACACCGCACATTCACACTGCACACACCTCACATACACACTGCACACACCTCACATACACACTGCACACACCTCACATATACACTGCACACACCTCACATACACACTGCACACACCTCACATACACACTGCACACACCTCACATACACACTGCACACACCTCACATATACACTGCGCACACCTCACATATACACTGCGCACACCTCACATACACACTGCGCACACCTCACATACACACTGCACACACCTCACATTCACACTGCACACACCTCACATACACACTGCACACACCTCACATATACACTGCACACACCTCACATATACACTGCGCACACCTCACATTCACACTGCACACACCTCACATATACACTGCACACACCTCACATACACACTGCACACACCTCACATACACACTGCACACACCTCACATACACACTGCACACACCTCACATTCACACTGCACACACCACACATTCACACTGCACACACCTCACATACACACTGCACACACCTCACATTCACACTGCACACACCTCACATTCACACTGCACACACCTCACATTCACACTGCACACACCTCACATATACACTGCACACACCGCACATTCACACTGCACACACCTCACATACACACTGCACACACCTCACATATACACTGCACACACCTCACATACACACTGCACACACCTCACATACACACTGCACACACCTCACATACACACTGCACACACCTCACATATACACTGCACACACCTCACATATACACTGCACACCTCACATATACACTGCGCACACCTCACATACACACTGCGCACACCTCACATATACACTGCACACACCTCACATATACACTGCACACACCTCACATATACACTGCACACACCTCACATACACACTGCACACACCTCACATACACACTGCACACACCTCACATACACACAGCACACACCTCACATACACACTGCGCACACCTCACATACACACTGCGCACACCTCACATTCACACTGCACACACCTCACATACACACTGCACACACCTCACATTCACACTGCACACACCTCACATTCACACTGCACACACCTCACATATACACTGCACACACCTCACATTCACACTGCACACACCTCACATACACACTGCACACACCTCACATATACACTGCACACACCTCACATACACACTGCACACACCTCACATACACACTGCACACACCTCACATATACACTGCACACACCTCACATATACACTGCGCACACCTCACATATACACTGCGCACACCTCACATATACACTGCGCACACCTCACATACACACTGCGCACACCTCACATTCACACTGCACACACCTCACATTCACACTGCACACACCTCACATATACACTGCACACACCTCACATATACACTGCACACACCTTACATATACACTGCACACACACCTCACATACACACTGCACACACCTCACATACACACTGCACACACCTCACATGCACACTGCACACACCTCACATATACACTGCACACACCTCACATATACACTGCACACACCTCACATATACACTGCACACACCTCACATTCACACTGCACACACCTCACATACACACTGCACACACCTCACATACACACTGCACACACCTCACATATACACTGCGCACACCTCACATATACACTGCGCACACCTCACATATACACTGCGCACACCTCACATACACACTGCGCACACCTCACATTCACACTGCACACACCTCACATTCACACTGCACACACCTCACATATACACTGCACACACCTCACATATACACTGCACACACCTTACATATACACTGCACACACACCTCACATACACACTGCACTCACCTCACATACACACTGCACACACCTCACATGCACACTGCACACACCTCACATATACACTGCACACACCTCACATATACACTGCACACACCTCACATATACACTGCACACACCTCACATTCACACTGCACACACCTCACATACACACTGCACACACCTCACATACACACTGCACACACCTCACATATACACTGCGCACACCTCACATATACACTGCGCACACCTCACATACACACTGCGCACACCTCACATACACACTGCACACACCTCACATTCACACTGCACACACCTCACATACACACTGCACACACCTCACATATACACTGCACACACCTCACATATACACTGCGCACACCTCACATTCACACTGCACACACCTCACATATACACTGCACACACCTCACATACACACTGCACACACCTCACATACACACTGCACACACCTCACATACACACTGCACACACCTCACATTCACACTGCACACACCACACATTCACACTGCACACACCTCACATACACACTGCACACACCTCACATTCACACTGCACACACCTCACATTCACACTGCACACACCTCACATTCACACTGCACACACCTCACATATACACTGCACACACCGCACATTCACACTGCACACACCTCACATACACACTGCACACACCTCACATATACACTGCACACACCTCACATACACACTGCACACACCTCACATACACACTGCACACACCTCACATACACACTGCACACACCTCACATTCACACTGCACACACCACACATTCACACTGCACACACCTCACATACACACTGCACACACCTCACATTCACACTGCACACACCTCACATTCACACTGCACACACCTCACATTCACACTGCACACACCTCACATATACACTGCACACACCTCACATACACACTGCACACACCTCACATACACACTGCACACACCTCACATACACACTGCACACACCTCACATACACACTACGCACACCTCACATATACACTGCACACACCTCACATACACACTGCACACACCTCACATATACACTGCACACACCTCACATACACACTGCACACACCTCACATACACACTGCACACACCTCACATTCACACTGCACACACCTCACATATACACTGCACACACCTCACATATACACTGCACACACCTCACATATACACTGCACACACCTCACATACACACTGCACACACCTCACATTCACACTGCACACACCTCACATACACACTGCACACACCTCACATTCACACTGCACACACCTCACATACACACTGCACACACCTCACATATACACTGCACACACCTCACATATACACTGCACACACCTCACATACACACTGCGCACACCTCACATACACACTGCACACACCTCACATTCACACTGCACACACCTCACATACACACTGCACACACCTCACATATACACTGCACACACCTCACATTCACACTGCACACACCTCACATATACACTGCACACACCTCACGTACACACTGCACACACCTCACATACACACTGAACACACCTCACATACACACTGCACACACCTCACATACACACTGCGCACACCTCACATACACACTGCACACACCTCACAAACACACTGCACACACCTCACATACACACTGCACACACCTCACATACACACTGCGCACACCTCACATATACACTGCACACACCTCACATACACACTGCACACACCTCACATACACACTGCACACACCTCACATTCACACTGCACACACCTCACATTCACACAGCACACACCTCACATATACACTGCACACACCTCACATATACACTGCACACACCTCACATACACACTGCACACACCTCACATTCACACTGCACACACCTCACATACACACTGCACACACCTCACATTCACACTGCACACACCTCACATACACACTGCACACACCTCACATATACACTGCACACACCTCACATACACACTGCACACACCTCACATACACACTGCACACACCTCACATACACACTGAACACACCTCACATATACACTGCACACACCTCACATACACACTGCACACACCTCACATACACACTGCACACAACTCACATATACACTGCACACACCTCACATTCACACTGCACACACCTCACATACACACTGCACACACCTCACATACACACTGCACACACCTCACATATACACTGCACACACCTCACATACACACTGCACACACCTCACATACACACTGCACACACCTCACATATACACTGCACACACCTCACATATACACTGCGCACACCTCACATACACACTGCGCACACCTCACATACACACTGCACACACCTCACATTCACACTGCACACACCTCACATACACACTGCACACACCTCACATATACACTGCACACACCTCACATATACACTGCGCACACCTCACATTCACACTGCACACACCTCACATATACACTGCACACACCTCACATACACACTGCACACACCTCACATACACACTGCACACACCTCACATACACACTGCACACACCTCACATTCACACTGCACACACCACACATTCACACTGCACACACCTCACATACACACTGCACACACCTCACATTCACACTGCACACACCTCACATTCACACTGCACACACCTCACATTCACACTGCACACACCTCACATATACACTGCACACACCGCACATTCACACTGCACACACCTCACATACACACTGCACACACCTCACATATACACTGCACACACCTCACATACACACTGCACACACCTCACATACACACTGCACACACCTCACATACACACTGCACACACCTCACATATACACTGCACACACCTCACATATACACTGCACACCTCACATATACACTGCGCACACCTCACATACACACTGCGCACACCTCACATATACACTGCACACACCTCACATATACACTGCACACACCTCACATATACACTGCACACACCTCACATATACACTGCGCACACCTCACATTCACACTGCACACACCTCACATATACACTGCACACACCTCACATACACACTGCACACACCTCACATACACACTGAACACACCTCACATACACACTGCACACACCTCACATACACACTGCGCACACCTCACATACACACTGCACACACCTCACAAACACACTGCACACACCTCACATACACACTGCACACACCTCACATACACACTGCGCACACTTCACATATACACTGCACACACCTCACATACACACTGCACACACCTCACATACACACTGAACACACCTCACATTCACACTGCACACACCTCACATTCACACAGCACACACCTCACATATACACTGCACACACCTCACATATACACTGCACACACCTCACATATACACTGCACACACCTCACATATACACTGCACACACCTCACATACACACTGCACACACCTCACATTCACACTGCACACACCTCACATACACACTGCACACACCTCACATTCACACTGCACACACCTCACATACACACTGCACACACCTCACATATACACTGCACACACCTCACATATACACTGCACACACCTCACATATACACTGCACACACCTCACATTCACACTGCACACACCTCACATACACACTGCACACACCTCACATTCACACTGCACACACCTCACATACACACTGCACACACCTCACATATACACTGCACACACCTCACATACACACTGCACACACCTCACATACACACTGAACACACCTCACATATACACTGCACACACCTCACATACACACTGCACACACCTCACATACACACTGCACACAACTCACATATACACTGCACACACCTCACATTCACACTGCACACACCTCACATACACACTGCACACACCTCACATACACACTGCACACACCTCACATATACACTGCACACACCTCACATTCACACTGCACACACCTCACATACACACTGCACACACCTCACATACACACTGCACACACCTCACATTCACACTGCACACACCTCACATATACACTGCACACACCGCACATTCACACTGCACACACCTCACATACACACTGCACACACCTCACATATACACTGCACACACCTCACATATACACTGCGCACACCTCACATTCACACTGCACACACCTCACATATACACTGCACACACCTCACATACACACTGCACACACCTCACATACACACTGCACACACCTCACATACACACTGCACACACCTCACATTCACACTGCACACACCACACATTCACACTGCACACACCTCACATACACACTGCACACACCTCACATTAACACTGCACACACCTCACATTCACACTGCACACACCTCACATTCACACTGCACACACCTCACATATACACTGCACACACCGCACATTCACACTGCGCACACCTCACATACACACTGCACACACCTCACATATACACTGCACACACCTCACATACACACTGCACACACCTCACATACACACTGCACACACCTCACATACACACTGCACACACCTCACATATACACTGCACACACCTCACATATACACTGCACACCTCACATATACACTGCGCACACCTTACATACACACTGCGCACACCTCACATATACACTGCACACACCTCACATATACACTGCAAACACCTCACATATACACTGCACACACCTCACATATACACTGCACACACCTCACATTCACACTGCACACACCTCACATATACACTGCACACACCTCACATACACACTGCACATACCTCACATACACACTGAACACACCTCACATACACACTGCACACACCTCACATACACACTGCGCACACCTCAAATACACACTGCACACACCTCACAAACACACTGCACACACCTCACATACACACTGCACACACCTCACATACACACTGCGCACACCTCACATATACACTGCACACACCTCACATACACACTGCAAACACCTCACATACACACTGCACACACCTCACATTCACACTGCACACACCTCACATTCACACAGCACACACCTCACATATACACTGCACACACCTCACATATACACTGCACACACCTCACATATACACTGCACACACCTCACATATACACTGCACACACCTCACATACACACTGCACACACCTCACATTCACACTGCACACACCTCACATACATACTGCACACACCTCACATTCACACTGCACACACCTCACATACACACTGCACACACCTCACATATACACTGCACACACCTCACATACACACTGCACACACCTCACATACACACTGAACACACCTCACATAAACACTGCACACACCTCACATACACACTGCACACACCTCACATACACACTGCACACAACTCACATATACACTGCACACACCTCACATTCACACTGCACACACCTCACATACACACTGCACACACCTCACATACACACTGCACACACCTCACATATACACTGCACACACCTCACATACACACTGCACACACCTCACATACACACTGCACACACCTCACATACACACTGCACACACCTCACATATACACTGCGCACACCTCACATATACACTGCGCACACCTCACATACACACTGCGCACACCTCACATACACACTGCACACACCTCACATTCACACTGCACACACCTCACATACACACTGCACACACCTCACATATACACTGCACACACCTCACATATACACTGCGCACACCTCACATTCACACTGCACACACCTCACATATACACTGCACACACCTCACATACACACTGCACACACCTCACATACACACTGCACACACCTCACATACACACTGCACACACCTCACATTCACACTGCACACACCACACATTCACACTGCACACACCTCACATACACACTGCACACACCTCACATTCACACTGCACACACCTCACATTCACACTGCACACACCTCACATTCACACTGCACACACCTCACATATACACTGCACACACCGCACATTCACACTGCACACACCTCACATACACACTGCACACACCTCACATATACACTGCACACACCTCACATACACACTGCACACACCTCACATACACACTGCACACACCTCACATACACACTGCACACACCTCACATATACACTGCACACACCTCACATATACACTGCACACCTCACATATACACTGCGCACACCTCACATACACACTGCGCACACCTCACATATACACTGCACACACCTCACATATACACTGCACACACCTCACATATACACTGCACACACCTCACATACACACTGCACACACCTCACATACACACTGCACACACCTCACATACACACAGCACACACCTCACATACACACTGCGCACACCTCACATACACACTGCGCACACCTCACATTCACACTGCACACACCTAACATACACACTGCACACACCTCACATTCACACTGCACACACCTCACATTCACACTGCACACACCTCACATATACACTGCACACACCTCACATTCACACTGCACACACCTCACATACACACTGCACACACCTCACATATACACTGCACACACCTCACATACACACTGCACACACCTCACATACACACTGCACACACCTCACATATACACTGCACACACCTCACATATACACTGCGCACACCTCACATATACACTGCGCACACCTCACATATACACTGCGCACACCTCACATACACACTGCGCACACCTCACATTCACACTGCACACACCTCACATTCACACTGCACACACCTCACATATACACTGCACACACCTCACATATACACTGCACACACCTTACATATACACTGCACACACACCTCACATACACACTGCACACACCTCACATACACACTGCACACACCTCACATGCACACTGCACACACCTCACATATACACTGCACACACCTCACATATACACTGCACACACCTCACATATACACTGCACACACCTCACATTCACACTGCACACACCTCACATACACACTGCACACACCTCACATACACACTGCACACACCTCACATATACACTGCGCACACCTCACATATACACTGCGCACACCTCACATATACACTGCGCACACCTCACATACACACTGCGCACACCTCACATTCACACTGCACACACCTCACATTCACACTGCACACACCTCACATATACACTGCACACACCTCACATATACACTGCACACACCTTACATATACACTGCACACACACCTCACATACACACTGCACACACCTCACATACACACTGCACACACCTCACATGCACACTGCACACACCTCACATATACACTGCACACACCTCACATATACACTGCACACACCTCACATATACACTGCACACACCTCACATTCACACTGCACACACCTCACATACACACTGCACACACCTCACATACACACTGCACACACCTCACATATACACTGCGCACACCTCACATATACACTGCGCACACCTCACATACACACTGCGCACACCTCACATACACACTGCACACACCTCACATTCACACTGCACACACCTCACATACACACTGCACACACCTCACATATACACTGCACACACTTCACATATACACTGCGCACACCTCACATTCACACTGCACACACCTCACATATACACTGCACACACCTCACATACACACTGCACACACCTCACATACACACTGCACACACCTCACATACACACTGCACACACCTCACATTCACACTGCACACACCACACATTCACACTGCACACACCTCACATACACACTGCACACACCTCACATTCACACTGCACACACCTCACATTCACACTGCACACACCTCACATTCACACTGCACACACCTCACATATACACTGCACACACCGCACATTCACACTGCACACACCTCACATACACACTGCACACACCTCACATATACACTGCACACACCTCACATACACACTGCACACACCTCACATACACACTGCACACACCTCACATACACACTGCACACACCTCACATATACACTGCACACCTCACATATACACTGCGCACACCTCACATAAACACTGCGCACACCTCACATATACACTGCACACACCTCACATATACACTGCACACACCTCACATATACACTGCACACACCTCACATACACACTGCACACACGTCACATACACACTGCACACACCTCACATACACACAGCACACACCTCACATACACACTGCGCACACCTCACATACACACTGCGCACACCTCACATTCACACTGCACACACCTCACATACACACTGCACACACCTCACATTCACACTGCACACACCTCACATTCACACTGCACACACCTCACATATACACTGCACACACCTCACATTCACACTGCACACACCTCACATACACACTGCACACACCTCACATATACACTGCACACACCTCACATACACACTGCACACACCTCACATACACACTGCACACACCTCACATATACACTGCACACACCTCACATATACACTGCGCACACCTCACATATACACTGCGCACACCTCACATATACACTGCGCACACCTCACATACACACTGCGCACACCTCACATTCACACTGCACACACCTCACATTCACACTGCACACACCTCACATATACACTGCACACACCTCACATATACACTGCACACACCTTACATATACACTGCACACACACCTCACATACACACTGCACACACCTCACATACACACTGCACACACCTCACATGCACACTGCACACACCTCACATATACACTGCACACACCTCACATATACACTGCACACACCTCACATATACACTGCACACACCTCACATTCACACTGCACACACCTCACATACACACTGCACACACGTCACATACACACTGCACACACCTCACATACACACTGCACACACCTCACATACACACTGCGCACACCTCACATACACACTGCACACACCTCACATATACACTGCACACACCTCACATATACACTGCACACACCTCACATATACACTGCACACACATCACATTCACACTGCACACACCTCACATACACACTGCGCACACCTCACATACACACTGCGCACACCTCACATTCACACTGCGCACACCTCACATACACACTGCACACACCTCACATATACACTGCGCACACCTCACATATACACTGCGCACACCTCACATACACACTGCACACACCTCACATACACACTGCGCACACCTCACATATACACTGCACACACCTCACATATACACTGCACACACCTCACATATACACTGCACACACACCTCACATACACACTGCACACACCTCACATACACACTGCACACACCTCACATACACACTGCACACACCTCACATACACACTGCACACACCTCACATACACACTGCACACACCTCACATATACACTGCACACACCTCACATATACACTGCACACACACCTCACATACACACTGCACACACCTCACATACACACTGCACACACCTCACATACACACTGCACACACCTCACATATACACTGCACACACCTCACATTCACACTGCACACACCTCACATACACACTGCACACACCTCACATTCACACTGCGCACACCTCACATACACACTGCACACACCTCACATTCACACTGCGCACACCTCACATACACACTGCACACACCTCACATACACACTGCACACACCTCACATACACACTGCGCACACCTCACATATACACTGCACACACCTCACATATACACTGCACACACCTCACATATACACTACACACACACCTCACATACACACTGCACACACCTCACATACACACTGCACACAACTCACATACACACTGCACACACCTCACATACACACTGCGCACACCTCACATACACACTGCACACACCTCACATATACACTGCACACACCTCACATATACACTGCACACACCTCACATATACACTGCACACACCTCACATTCACACTGCACACACCTCACATACACACTGCGCACACCTCACATACACACTGCGCACACCTCACATTCACACTGCACACACCTCACATACACACTGCACACACCTCACATATACACTGCACACACCTCACATATACACTGCGCACACCTCACATACACACTGCGCACACCTCACATACACACTGCACACACCTCACATACACACTGCACACACCTCACATATTCACTGAACACACCTCACATATACACTGCACACACCTCACATATACACTGCACACACCTCACATTCACACTGCACACACCTCACATACACACTGCACACACCTCACATACACACTGCACACACCTCACATACACACTGCGCACACCTCACATACACACTGCACACACCTCACATATACACTGCACACACCTCACATATACACTGCACACACCTCACATACACACTGCACACACCTCACATATACACTGCACACACCTCACATTCACACTGCACACACCTCACATACACACTGCGCACACCTCACATACACACTGCGCAAACCTCACATTCACACTGCACACACCTCACATACACACTGCACACACCTCACATATACACTGCACACACCTCACATATACACTGCGCACACCATACATACACACTGCGCACACCTCACATACACACTGCACACACCTCACATACACACTGCACACACCTCACATACACACTGCGCACACCTCACATATACACTGCACACACCTCACATATACACTGCACACACCTCACATATACACTGCACACACACCTCACATACACACTGCACACACCTCACATACACACTGCACACACCTCACATACACACTGCGCACACCTCACATACACACTGCACACACCTCACATTTACACTGCACACACCTCCCATATACACTGCACACACCTCCCATTCACACTGCACACACCTCACATACACACTGCGCACACCTCACATACACACTGCGCACACCTCACATTTACACTACACACACCTCACATACACACTGCACACACCTCACATACACACTGCACACACCTCACATATACACTGCGCACACCTCACATACACACTGCGCACACCTCACATACACACTGCACACACCTCACATACACACTGCACACACCTCACATACACACTGCGCACAGCTCACATACACACTGCACACACCTCACATATACACTGCGCACACCTCACATACACACTGCACACACCTCACATACACACTGCGCACACCTCACATACACACTGCACATACCTCACATATACACTGCACACACCTCACATATACACTGCACACACCTCACATACACACTGCACACACCTCACATATACACTGCACACACCTCACATTTACACTGCACACACCTCACATACACACTGCGCACACCTCATATACACACTGCGCACACCTCACATTCACACTGCACACACCTCACATACACACTGCACACACCTCACATATACACTGCACACACCTCACATACACAGTGCGCACACCTCACATACACACTGCGCACACCTCACATACACACTGCACACACCTCACATACACACTGCACACACCTCACATACACACTGCGCACACCTCACATATACACTGCACACACCTCACATATACACTGCACACAACTCACATATACACTGCACACACACCTCACATACACACTGCACACACCTCACATACACACTGCACACACCTCACATACACACTGCACACACCTCACATACACACTGCACACACCTCACATATACACTGCACACACCTCACATATACACTGCAAACACCTCACATATACACTGCACACACCTCACATTCACACTGCACACACCTCACATACACACTGCACACACCTCACATACACACTGCACACACCTCACATACACACTGCGCACACCTCACATACACACTGCGCACACCTCACATACACACTGCGCACACCTCACATTCACACTGCACACACCTCACATACATACTGCACACACCTCACATATACACTGCACACACCTCACATATACACTGCGCACACCTCACATACACAGTGCGCACACCTCACATACACACTGCACACACCTCACATACACACTGCGCACACCTCACATACACACTGTGCACACCTCACATATACACTGCACACACCTCACATATACACTGCACACACCTCACATATACACTGCACACACACCTCACATACACACTGCACACACCTCACATACACACTGCACACACCTCACATACACACTGCACACACCTCACATATACACTGCACACACCTCACATATACACTGCACACACGTCACATATACACTGCACACACCTCACATTCACACTGCACACACCTCACATACACACTGCACACACCTCACATACACACTGCACACACCTCACATACACACTGCACACACCTCACATACACACTGCGCACACCTCACATACACACTGCACACACCTCACATATACACTGCACACACCTCACATATACACTGCACACACCTCACATTCACACTGCACACACCTCACATACACACTGCGCACACCTCACATACACACTGCGCACACCTCACATTCACACTGCACACACCTCACATACACACTGCACACACCTCACATATACACTGCACACACCTCACATATACACTGCGCACACCTCACATACACACTGCGCACACATAACATACACACTGCACACATCTCACATACACACTGCACACACCTCACATACACACTGCGCACACCTCACATACACACTGCGCACACCTCACATATACACTGCACACACCTCACATATACACTGCACACACCTCACATATACACTGCACACACCTCACATATACACTGCACACACCTCACATATACACGGCGCACACCTCACATACACACTGCGCACACCTCACATACACACTGCACACACCTCACATATACACTGCACACACCTCACATATACACTGCACACACCTCACATATACACTGCGCACACCTCACATACACACTGCACACACCTCACATACACACTGCACACACCTCACATATACACTGTACACACCTCACATATACACTGCACACACCTCACATATACACTGCACACACCTCACATATACACTGCACACACCTCACATTCACACTGCACACACCTCACATACACACTGCACACACCTCACAAACACACTGCACACACCTCACATACACACTGCACACACCTCACATACACACTGCGCACACCTCACATACACACTGCACACACCTCACATATACACTGCACACACCTCACATATACACTGCACACACCTCACATTCACACTGCACACACCTCACATACACACTGCGCACACCTCACATACACACTGCGCACACCTCACATTCACACTGCACACACCTCACATACACACTGCACACACCTCACATATACACTGCACACACCTCACATACACACTGCGCACACCTCACATACACACTGCGCACACCTCACATTCACACTGCACACACCTCACATACACACTGCACACACCTCACATATACACTGCACACACCTCACATATACACTGCACACACCTCACATATACACTGCACACACCTCACATATACACTGCGCACACCTCACATACACACTGCACACAACTCACATACACACTGCACACACCTCACATATACACTGCACACACCTCACATATACACTGCACACACCTCACATATATACTGCGCACACCTCACATACACACTGCACACACCTCACATATACACTGCACACACACCTCACATACACACTGCACACACCTCACATACACACTGCACACACCTCACATACACACTGCACACACCTCACATATACACTGCACACACCTCACATATACACTGCACACACGTCACATATACACTGCACACACCTCACATTCACACTGCACACACCTCACATACACACTGCACACACCTCACATACACACTGCACACACCTCACATACACACTGCACACACCTCACATACACACTGCGCACACCTCACATACACACTGCACACACCTCACATATACACTGCACACACCTCACATATACACTGCACACACCTCACATTCACACTGCACACACCTCACATACACACTGCGCACACCTCACATACACACTGCGCACACCTCACATTCACACTGCACACACCTCACATACACACTGCACACACCTCACATATACACTGCACACACCTCACATATACACTGCGCACACCTCACATACACACTGCGCACACCTCACATACACACTGCACACATCTCACATACACACTGCACACACCTCACATACACACTGCGCACACCTCACATACACACTGCACACACCTCACATATACACTGCACACACCTCACATATACACTGCACACACCTCACATATACACTGCACACACCTCACATATACACTGCACACACCTCACATATACACTGCGCACACCTCACATACACACTGCGCACACCTCACATACACACTGCACACACCTCACATATACACTGCACACACCTCACATATACACTGCACACACCTCACATATACACTGCGCACACCTCACATACACACTGCACACACCTCACATACACACTGCACACACCTCACATATACACTGTACACACCTCACATATACACTGCACACACCTCACATATACACTGCACACACCTCACATTCACACTGCACACACCTCACATACACACTGCACACACCTCACAAACACACTGCACACACCTCACATACACACTGCACACACCTCACATACACACTGCGCACACCTCACATACACACTGCACACACCTCACATATACACTGCACACACCTCACATATACACTGCACACACCTCACATTCACACTGCACACACCTCACATACACACTGCGCACACCTCACATACACACTGCGCACACCTCACATTCACACTGCACACACCTCACATACACACTGCACACACCTCACATATACACTGCACACACCTCACATACACACTGCGCACACCTCACATACACACTGCGCACACCTCACATTCACACTGCACACACCTCACATACACACTGCACACACCTCACATATACACTGCACACACCTCACATATACACTGCACACACCTCACATATACACTGCACACACCTCACATATACACTGCGCACACCTCACATACACACTGCACACAACTCACATACACACTGCACACACCTCACATATACACTGCACACACCTCACATATACACTGCACACACCTCACATATATACTGCGCACACCTCACATACACACTGCACACACCTCACATACACACTGTACACACCTCACATATACACTGCACACACCTCACATATACACTGCACACACCTCACATATACACTGCACACACCTCACATATACACTGCACACACCTCACATTCACACTGCACACACCTCACATACACACTGCACACACCTCACATACACACTGCACACACCTCACATATACACTGCACACACCTCACATACACACTGCGCACACCTCACATACACACTGCGCACACCTCACATTCACACTGCACACACCTCACATACACACTGCACACACCTCACATATACACTGCACACACCTCACATATACACTGCACACACCTCACATATACACTGCACACACCTCACATATACACTGCGCACACCTCACATACACACTGCACACAACTCACATACACACTGCACACACCTCACATATACACTGCACACACCTCACATATACACTGCACACACCTCACATATATACTGCGCACACCTCACATACACACTGCACACACCTCACATACACACTGTACACACCTCACATATACACTGCACACACCTCACATATACACTGCACACACCTCACATATACACTGCACACACCTCACATATACACTGCACACACCTCACATTCACACTGCACACACCTCACATACACACTGCACACACCTCACATACACACTGCACACACCTCACATACACACTGCACACACCTCACATACACACTGCGCACACCTCACATACACACTGCACACACCTCACATATACACTGCACACACCTCACATATACACTGCACACACCTCACATATACACTGCACACACCTCACATTCACACTGCACACACCTCACATACACACTGCGCACACCTCACATACACACTGCGCACACCTCACATTCACACTGCACACACCTCACATACACACTGCACACACCTCACATATACACTGCACACACCTCACATACACACTGCGCACACCTCACATACACACTGCACACACCTCACATTCACACTGCACACACCTCACATACACACTGCACACACCTCACATATACACTGCACACACCTCACATATACACTGCACACACCTCACATATACACTGCACACACCTCACATATACACTGCGCACACCTCACATACACACTGCACACAACTCACATACACACTGCACACACCTCACATATACACTGCACACACCTCACATATACACTGCACACACCTCACATATATACTGCGCACACCTCACATACACACTGCACACACCTCACATACACACTGTACACACCTCACATATACACTGCACACACCTCACATATACACTGCACACACCTCACATATACACTGCACACACCTCACATATACACTGCACACACCTCACATTCACACTGCACACACCTCACATACACACTGCACACACCTCACATACACACTGCACACACCTCACATACACACTGCACACACCTCACATACACACTGCGCACACCTCACATACACATTGCACACACCTCACATATACACTGCACACACCTCATATATACACTGCACACACCTCACATTCACACTGCGCACACCTCACATACACACTGCGCACACCTCACATACACACTGCACACACCTCACATACACACTGCACACACCTCACATTCACACTGCACACACCTCACATATACACTGCACACACCTCACATATACACTGCACACACCTCACATTCACACTGCACACACCTCACATTCACACTGCACACACCTCACATTCACACTGCACACACCTCACATATACACTGCACACACCTCACATACACACTGCACACACCTCACATATACACTGCACACACCTCACATATACACTGCGCACACCTCACATACACACTGCGCACACCTCACATTCACACTGCACACACCTCACATACACACTCCACACACCTCACATATACACTGCACACACCTCACATATACACTGCACACACCTCACATATACACTGCACACAACTCACATTCACACTGCACACACCTCACATTCACACTGCACACACCACACATTCACACTGCACACACCTCACATACACACTGCACACACCTCACATTCACACTGCACACACCTCACATTCACACTGCACACACCTCACATTCACACTGCACACACCTCACATATACACTGCACACACCGCACATTCACACTGCACACACCTCACATACACACTGCACACACCTCACATATACACTGCACACACCTCACATACACACTGCACACACCTCACATACACACTGCACACACCTCACATACACACTGCACACACCTCACATATACACTGCACACACCTCACATATACACTGCACACCTCACATATACACTGCGCACACCTCACATACACACTGCGCACACCTCACATATACACTGCACACACCTCACATATACACTGCACACACCTCACATATACACTGCACACACCTCACATATACACTGCGCACACCTCACATTCACACTGCACACACCTCACATATACACTGCACACACCTCACATACACACTGCACACACCTCACATACACACTGAACACACCTCACATACACACTGCACACACCTCACATACACACTGCGCACACCTCACATACACACTGCACACACCTCACAAACACACTGCACACACCTCACATACACACTGCACACACCTCACATACACACTGCGCACACCTCACATATACACTGCACACACCTCACATACACACTGCACACACCTCACATACACACTGCACACACCTCACATTCACACTGCACACACCTCACATTCACACAGCACACACCTCACATATACACTGCACACACCTCACATATACACTGCACACACCTCACATATACACTGCACACACCTCACATACACACTGCACACACCTCACATACACACTGCACACACCTCACATTCACACTGCACACACCTCACATACACACTGCACACACCTCACATTCACACTGCACACACCTCACATACACACTGCACACACCTCACATATATACACTGCACACACCTCACATAACACTGCACAACCTCAGATATACACTGCACACACCTCACATAACACTGCAACAACCTCACATCACACTGCACACACCTCACATACACATGCACACCCTCACAATACACACTGCACACACCTCACATACACACTGCACACACCTCACATAACACTGCACACACCTCACATACACACTGCACACACCTCACATACACATGCACACACCTCACATACACACTGCACACACCTCACATACACACTGCACACACCTCACATACACACTGCACACACCTCACATATACACTGCACACACCTCACATTCACACTGCACACACCTCACATACACACTGCACACACCTCACATACACACTGCACACACCTCACATACACACTGCACACACTCACATATACACTGCACACACACTCACATACACACTGCACACACCTCACATACACACTGCACACACCTCACATATACACTGCACACACCTCACATACACACTGCACACACCTCACATACCACTAACACTGCACACACCTCACATTCACACTGCACACACCTCACATACACACTGCACACACCTCACATATACACTGCACACACCTCACATATACACTGCGCACACCTCACATTCACACTGCACACACCTCACATATACTCTGCACACACCTCACATATACACTGCACACACCTCACATTCACACTGCACACACCTCACATACACACTGCACACACCTCACATTCACACTGCACACACCTCACATACACACAGCACACACCTCACATATACACTGCACACACCTCACATACACACTGCACACACCTCACATACACACTGAACACACCTCACATATACACTGCACACACCTCCACATACACACTGCACACACCTCACATACTTACTGCACACAACTCACATATACACTGCACACACCTCACATTCACACTGCACACACCTCACATACACACTGCACACACCTCACATACACACTGCACACACCTCACATATACACTGCACACACCTCACATACACACTGCACACACCTCACATACACACTGCACACACCTCACATACACACTGCACACACCTCACATATACACTGCGCACACCTCACATATACACTGCGCACACCTCACATACACACTGCGCACACCTCACATACACACTGCACACACCTCACATTCACACTGCACACACCTCACATACACACTGCACACACCTCACATATACACTGCACACACCTCACATACACACTGCACACACCCACATACACACTGCACACACCTCACATATACACTGCACACACCTCACATACACACTGCACACACCTCACATACACACTGCACACACCTCACATTCACACTGCACACACCACACATTCACACTGCACACACCTCACATACACACTGCACACACCTCACATTCACACTGCACACACCTCACATTCCACTGCACACACCTCACATTCACACTGCACACACCTCACATATACACTGCACACACCGCACATTCACACTGCACACACCTCACATACACACTGCACACACCTCACATATACACTGCACACACCTCACATATACACTGCACACACCTCACATATACACTGCGCACACCTCACATATACACTGCCACACCTCACATACACACTGCGCACACCTCACATATACACTGCACACACCTCACATATACACTGCACACACCTCACATATACACTGCACACACCTCACATACACACTGCACACACCTCACATACACACTGCACACACCTCACATACACACAGCACACACCTCACATACACACTGCGCACACCTCACATACACACTGCGCACACCTCACATTCACTCTGCACACACCTCACATACACACTGCACACACCTCACATTCACACTGCACACACCTCACATTCACACTGCACACACCTCACATATACACTGCACACACCTCACATCACACTGCACACACCTCACATACACACTGCACACACCTCACATATACACTGCACACACCTCACATTCACACTGCACACACCTCACATACACACTGCACACACCTCACATATACACTGCGCACACCTCACATACACACTGCGCACACCTCACATATACACTGCACACACCTCACATATACACTGCACACACCTCACATATACACTGCACACACCTCACATACACACTGCACACACCTCACATACACACTGCACACACCTCACATACACACAGCACACACCTCACATACACACTGCGCACACCTCACATACACACTGCGCACACCTCACATTCACTCTGCACACACCTCACATACACACTGCACACACCTCACATTCACACTGCACACACCTCACATTCACACTGCACACACCTCACATATACACTGCACACACCTCACATTCACACTGCACACACCTCACATACACACTGCACACACCTCACATATACACTGCACACACCTCACATACACACTGCACACACCTCACATACACACTGCACACACCTCACATATACACTGCACACACCTCACATATACACTGCGCACACCTCACATATACACTGCGCACACCTCACATATACACTGCGCACACCTCACATACACACTGCGCACACCTCACATTCACACTGCACACACCTCACATTCACACTGCACACACCTCACATATACACTGCACACACCTCACATATACACTGCACACACCTTACATATACACTGCACACACACCTCACATACACACTGCACACACCTCACATACACACTGCACACACCTCACATGCACACTGCACACACCTCACATATACACTGCACACACCTCACATATACACTGCACACACCTCACATATACACTGCACACACCTCACATTCACACTGCACACACCTCACATACACACTGCACACACCTCACATACACACTGCACACACCTCACATATACACTGCGCACACCTCACATATACACTGCGCACACCTCACATATACACTGCGCACACCTCACATACACACTGCGCACACCTCACATTCACACTACACACACCTCACATTCACACTGCACACACCTCACATATACACTGCACACACCTCACATATACACTGCACACACCTTACATATACACTGCACACACACCTCACATACACACTGCACACACCTCACATACACACTGCACACACCTCACATGCACACTGCACACACCTCACATATACACTGCACACACCTCACATATACACTGCACACACCTCACATTCACACTGCACACACCTCACATACACACTGCACACACCTCACATACACACTGCACACACCTCACATATACACTGCGCACACCTCACATATACACTGCGCACACCTCACATACACACTGCACACACCTCACATTCACACTGCACACACCTCACATACACACTGCACACACCTCACATATACACTGCACACACCTCACATATACACTGCGCACACCTCACATTCACACTGCACACACCTCACATATACACTGCACACACCTCACATACACACTGCACACACCTCACATACACACTGCACACACCTCACATACACACTGCACACAACTCACATTCACACTGCACACACCACACATTCACACTGCACACACCTCACATACACACTGCACACACCTCACATTCACACTGCACACACCTCACATTCACACTGCACACACCTCACATTCACACTGCACACACCTCACATATACACTGCACACACCGCACATTCACACTGCACACACCTCACATACACACTGCACACACCTCACATATACACTGCACACACCTCACATACACACTGCACACACCTCACATACACACTGCACACACCTCACATACACACTGCACACACCTCACATATACACTGCACACCTCACATATACACTGCGCACACCTCACATACACACTGCGCACACCTCACATATACACTGCACACACCTCACATATACACTGCACACACCTCACATATACACTGCACACACCTCACATACACACTGCACACACCTCACATACACACTGCACACACCTCACATACACACAGCACACACCTCACATACACACTGCGCACACCTCACATACACACTGCGCACACCTCACATTCACACTGCACACACCTCACATACACACTGCACACACCTCACATTCACACTGCACACACCTCACATTCACACTGCACACACCTCACATATACACTGCACACACCTCACATTCACACTGCACACACCTCACATACACACTGCACACACCTCACATATACACTGCACACACCTCACATACACACTGCACACACCTCACATACACACTGCACACACCTCACATATACACTGCACACACCTCACATATACACTGCGCACACCTCACATATATACTGCGCACACCTCACATATACACTGCGCACACCTCACATACACACTGCGCACACCTCACATTCACACTGCACACACCTCACATTCACACTGCACACACCTCACATATACACTGCACACACACACATATACACTGCACACACCTCACATTCACACTGCACACACC
Source organism: Phyllobates terribilis (assembly GCF_046119375.1). Classification (NCBI taxonomy): domain Eukaryota; kingdom Metazoa; phylum Chordata; class Amphibia; order Anura; family Dendrobatidae; genus Phyllobates; species Phyllobates terribilis. The sequence goes on from NW_027362762.1 coordinate 608,615,408, forward strand.
TCACATACACACTGCGCACACCTCACATACACACTGCGCACACCTCACATTCACACTGCACACACCTCACATACACACTGCACACACCTCACATATACACTGCACACACCTCACATACACACTGCGCACACCTCACATACACACTGCACACACCTCACATTCACACTGCACACACCTCACATACACACTGCACACACCTCACATATACACTGCACACACCTCACATATACACTGCACACACCTCACATATACACTGCACACACCTCACATATACACTGCGCACACCTCACATACACACTGCACACAACTCACATACACACTGCACACACCTCACATATACACTGCACACACCTCACATATACACTGCACACACCTCACATATATACTGCGCACACCTCACATACACACTGCACACACCTCACATACACACTGTACACACCTCACATATACACTGCACACACCTCACATATACACTGCACACACCTCACATATACACTGCACACACCTCACATATACACTGCACACACCTCACATTCACACTGCACACACCTCACATACACACTGCACACACCTCACATACACACTGCACACACCTCACATACACACTGCACACACCTCACATACACACTGCGCACACCTCACATACACATTGCACACACCTCACATATACACTGCACACACCTCATATATACACTGCACACACCTCACATTCACACTGCGCACACCTCACATACACACTGCGCACACCTCACATACACACTGCACACACCTCACATACACACTGCACACACCTCACATTCACACTGCACACACCTCACATATACACTGCACACACCTCACATATACACTGCACACACCTCACATTCACACTGCACACACCTCACATTCACACTGCACACACCTCACATTCACACTGCACACACCTCACATATACACTGCACACACCTCACATACACACTGCACACACCTCACATATACACTGCACACACCTCACATATACACTGCGCACACCTCACATACACACTGCGCACACCTCACATTCACACTGCACACACCTCACATACACACTCCACACACCTCACATATACACTGCACACACCTCACATATACACTGCACACACCTCACATATACACTGCACACAACTCACATTCACACTGCACACACCTCACATTCACACTGCACACACCACACATTCACACTGCACACACCTCACATACACACTGCACACACCTCACATTCACACTGCACACACCTCACATTCACACTGCACACACCTCACATTCACACTGCACACACCTCACATATACACTGCACACACCGCACATTCACACTGCACACACCTCACATACACACTGCACACACCTCACATATACACTGCACACACCTCACATACACACTGCACACACCTCACATACACACTGCACACACCTCACATACACACTGCACACACCTCACATATACACTGCACACACCTCACATATACACTGCACACCTCACATATACACTGCGCACACCTCACATACACACTGCGCACACCTCACATATACACTGCACACACCTCACATATACACTGCACACACCTCACATATACACTGCACACACCTCACATATACACTGCGCACACCTCACATTCACACTGCACACACCTCACATATACACTGCACACACCTCACATACACACTGCACACACCTCACATACACACTGAACACACCTCACATACACACTGCACACACCTCACATACACACTGCGCACACCTCACATACACACTGCACACACCTCACAAACACACTGCACACACCTCACATACACACTGCACACACCTCACATACACACTGCGCACACCTCACATATACACTGCACACACCTCACATACACACTGCACACACCTCACATACACACTGCACACACCTCACATTCACACTGCACACACCTCACATTCACACAGCACACACCTCACATATACACTGCACACACCTCACATATACACTGCACACACCTCACATATACACTGCACACACCTCACATACACACTGCACACACCTCACATACACACTGCACACACCTCACATTCACACTGCACACACCTCACATACACACTGCACACACCTCACATTCACACTGCACACACCTCACATACACACTGCACACACCTCACATATACACTGCACACACCTCACATATACACTGCACACACCTCACATATACACTGCACACACCTCACATATACACTGCACACACCTCACATTCACACTGCACACACCTCACATACACATTGCACACACCTCACATTCACACTGCACACACCTCACATACACACTGCACACACCTCACATATACACTGCACACACCTCACATACACACTGCACACACCTCACATACACACTGAACACACCTCACATATACACTGCACACACCTCACATACACACTGCACACACCTCACATACACACTGCACACAACTCACATATACACTGCACACACCTCACATTCACACTGCACACACCTCACATACACACTGCACACACCTCACATACACACTGCACACACCTCACATAAACACTGCACACACCTCACATACACACTGCACACACCTCACATACACACTGCACACACCTCACATACACACTGCGCACACCTCACATATACACTGCGCACACCTCACATATACACTGCGCACACCTCACATACACACTGCACACACCTCACATTCACACTGCACACACCTCACATACACACTGCACACACCTCACATATACACTGCACACACCTCACATATACACTGCGCACACCTCACATTCACACTGCACACACCTCACATATACTCTGCACACACCTCACATATACACTGCACACACCTCACATTCACACTGCACACACCTCACATACACACTGCACACACCTCACATTCACACTGCACACACCTCACATACACACAGCACACACCTCACATATACACTGCACACACCTCACATACACACTGCACACACCTCACATACACACTGAACACACCTCACATATACACTGCACACACCTCACATACACACTGCACACACCTCACATACTTACTGCACACAACTCACATATACACTGCACACACCTCACATTCACACTGCACACACCTCACATACACACTGCACACACCTCACATACACACTGCACACACCTCACATATACACTGCACACACCTCACATACACACTGCACACACCTCACATACACACTGCACACACCTCACATACACACTGCACACACCTCACATATACACTGCGCACACCTCACATATACACTGCGCACACCTCACATACACACTGCGCACACCTCACATACACACTGCACACACCTCACATTCACACTGCACACACCTCACATACACACTGCACACACCTCACATATACACTGCACACACCTCACATATACACTGCGCACACCTCACATTCACACTGCACACACCTCACATATACACTGCACACACCTCACATACACACTGCACACACCTCACATACACACTGCACACACCTCACATTCACACTGCACACACCACACATTCACACTGCACACACCTCACATACACACTGCACACACCTCACATTCACACTGCACACACCTCACATTCACACTGCACACACCTCACATTCACACTGCACACACCTCACATATACACTGCACACACCGCACATTCACACTGCACACACCTCACATACACACTGCACACACCTCACATATACACTGCACACACCTCACATATACACTGCACACACCTCACATATACACTGCACACCTCACATATACACTGCGCACACCTCACATACACACTGCGCACACCTCACATATACACTGCACACACCTCACATATACACTGCACACACCTCACATATACACTGCACACACCTCACATACACACTGCACACACCTCACATACACACTGCACACACCTCACATACACACAGCACACACCTCACATACACACTGCGCACACCTCACATACACACTGCGCACACCTCACATTCACTCTGCACACACCTCACATACACACTGCACACACCTCACATTCACACTGCACACACCTCACATTCACACTGCACACACCTCACATATACACTGCACACACCTCACATTCACACTGCACACACCTCACATACACACTGCACACACCTCACATATACACTGCACACACCTCACATACACACTGCACACACCTCACATACACACTGCACACACCTCACATATACACTGCACACACCTCACATATACACTGCGCACACCTCACATATACACTGCGCACACCTCACATATACACTGCGCACACCTCACATACACACTGCGCACACCTCACATTCACACTGCACACACCTCACATTCACACTGCACACACCTCACATATACACTGCACACACCTCACATATACACTGCACACACCTTACATATACACTGCACACACACCTCACATACACACTGCACACACCTCACATACACACTGCACACACCTCACATGCACACTGCACACACCTCACATATACACTGCACACACCTCACATATACACTGCACACACCTCACATATACACTGCACACACCTCACATTCACACTGCACACACCTCACATACACACTGCACACACCTCACATACACACTGCACACACCTCACATATACACTGCGCACACCTCACATATACACTGCGCACACCTCACATATACACTGCGCACACCTCACATACACACTGCGCACACCTCACATTCACACTACACACACCTCACATTCACACTGCACACACCTCACATATACACTGCACACACCTCACATATACACTGCACACACCTTACATATACACTGCACACACACCTCACATACACACTGCACACACCTCACATACACACTGCACACACCTCACATGCACTCTGCACACACCTCACATATACACTGCACACACCTCACATATACACTGCACACACCTCACATTCACACTGCACACACCTCACATACACACTGCACACACCTCACATACACACTGCACACACCTCACATATACACTGCGCACACCTCACATATACACTGCGCACACCTCACATACACACTGCACACACCTCACATTCACACTGCACACACCTCACATACACACTGCACACACCTCACATATACACTGCACACACCTCACATATACACTGCGCACACCTCACATTCACACTGCACACACCTCACATATACACTGCACACACCTCACATACACACTGCACACACCTCACATACACACTGCACACACCTCACATACACACTGCACACAACTCACATTCACACTGCACACACCACACATTCACACTGCACACACCTCACATACACACTGCACACACCTCACATTCACACTGCACACACCTCACATTCACACTGCACACACCTCACATTCACACTGCACACACCTCACATATACACTGCACACACCGCACATTCACACTGCACACACCTCACATACACACTGCACACACCTCACATATACACTGCACACACCTCACATACACACTGCACACACCTCACATACACACTGCACACACCTCACATACACACTGCACACACCTCACATATACACTGCACACCTCACATATACACTGCGCACACCTCACATACACACTGCGCACACCTCACATATACACTGCACACACCTCACATATACACTGCACACACCTCACATATACACTGCACACACCTCACATACACACTGCACACACCTCACATACACACTGCACACACCTCACATACACACAGCACACACCTCACATACACACTGCGCACACCTCACATACACACTGCGCACACCTCACATTCACACTGCACACACCTCACATACACACTGCACACACCTCACATTCACACTGCACACACCTCACATTCACACTGCACACACCTCACATATACACTGCACACACCTCACATTCACACTGCACACACCTCACATACACACTGCACACACCTCACATATACACTGCACACACCTCACATACACACTGCACACACCTCACATACACACTGCACACACCTCACATATACACTGCACACACCTCACATATACACTGCGCACACCTCACATATATACTGCGCACACCTCACATATACACTGCGCACACCTCACATACACACTGCGCACACCTCACATTCACACTGCACACACCTCACATTCACACTGCACACACCTCACATATACACTGCACACACCTCACATATACACTGCACACACCTTACATATACACTGCACACACACCTCACATACACACTGCACACACCTCACATACACACTGCACACACCTCACATGCACACTGCACACACCTCACATATACACTGCACACACCTCACATATACACTGCACACACCTCACATATACACTGCACACACCTCACATTCACACTGCACACACCTCACATACACACTGCACACACGTCACATACACACTGCACACACCTCACATACACACTGCACACACCTCACATACACACTGCGCACACCTCACATACACACTGCACACACCTCACATATACACTGCACACACCTCACATATACACTGCACACACCTCACATATACACTGCACACACATCACATTCACACTGCACACACCTCACATACACACTGCGCACACCTCACATACACACTGCGCACACCTCACATTCACACTGCGCACAACTCACATACACACTGCACACACCTCACATATACACTGTGCACACCTCACATATACACTGCGCACACCTCACATACACACTGCACACACCTCACATACACACTGCGCACACCTCACATATACACTGCACACACCTCACATATACACTGCACACACCTCACATATACACTGCACACACACCTCACATACACACTGTACACACCTCACATACACACTGCACACACCTCACATACACACTGCACACACCTCACATACACACTGCACACACCTCACATACACACTGCACACACCTCACATATACACTGCACACACCTCACATATACACTGCACACACACCTCACATACACACTGCACACACCTCACATACACACTGCACACACCTCACATACACACTGCACACACCTCACATATACACTGCACACACCTCACATTCACACTGCACACACCTCACATACACACTGCACACACCTCACATTCACACTGCGCACACCTCACATACACACTGCACACACCTCACATTCACACTGCGCACACCTCACATACACACTGCACACACCTCACATATACACTGCACACACATCACATATACACTGCACACACCTCACATACACACTGCGCACACCTCACATACACACTGCACACACCTCACATACACACTGCACACACCTCACATACACACTGCGCACACCTCACATATACACTGCACACACCTCACATATACACTGCACACACCTCACATATACACTGCACACACACCTCACATACACACTGCACACACCTCACATACACACTGCACACAACTCACATACACACTGCACACACCTCACATACACACTGCGCACACCTCACATACACACTGCACACACCTCACATATACACTGCACACACCTCACATATACACTGCACACACCTCACATATACACTGCACACACCTCACATTCACACTGCACATACCTCACATACACACTGCGCACACCTCACATACACACTGCGCACACCTCACATTCACACTGCACACACCTCACATACACACTGCACACACCTCACATATACACTGCACACACCTCACATATACACTGCGCACACCTCACATACACACTGCGCACACCTCACATACACACTGCACACACCTCACATACACACTGCACACACCTCACATATACACTGCACACACCTCACATATACACTGCACACACCTCACATATACACTGCACACACCTCACATTCACACTGCACACACCTCACATACACACTGCACACACCTCACATACACACTGCACACACCTCACATACACACTGCACACACCTCACATACACACTGCGCACACCTCACATACACACTGCACACACCTCACATATACACTGCACACACCTCACATATACACTGCACACACCTCACATACACACTGCACACACCTCACATATACACTGCACACACCTCACATTCACACTGCACACACCTCACATACACACTGCGCACACCTCACATACACACTGCGCAAACCTCACATTCACACTGCACACACCTCACATACACACTGCACACACCTCACATATACACTGCACACACCTCACATATACACTGCGCACACCTCACATACACACTGCGCACACCTCACATACACACTGCACACACCTCACATACACACTGCACACACCTCACATACACACTGCGCACACCTCACATATACACTGCACACACCTCACATATACACTGCACACACCTCACATATACACTGCACACACACCTCACATACACACTGCACACACCTCACATACACACTGCACACACCTCACATACACACTGCGCACACCTCACATACACACTGCACACACCTCACATTTACACTGCACACACCTCACATATACACTGCACACACCTCCCATTCACACTGCACACACCTCACATACACACTGCGCACACCTCACATACACACTGCGCACACCTCACATTTACACTGCACACACCTCACATACACACTGCACACACCTCACATACACACTGCACACACCTCACATACACACTGCACACACCTCACATATACACTGCACACACCTCACATATACACTGCACACACCTCATATATACACTGCGCACACCTCACATACACACTGCGCACACCTCACATACACACTGCACACACCTCACATATACACTGCGCACACCTCACATACACACTGCACACACCTCACATACACACTGCACACACCTCACATATACACTGCACACACCTCACATATACACTGCACACACCTCACATATACACTGCACACACCTCACATTCACACTGCACACACCTCACATACACACTGCACACACCTCACATACACACTGCACACACCTCACATACACACTGCACACACCTCACATACACACTGCGCACACCTCACATACACACTGCACACACCTCACATATACACTGCACACACCTCACATATACACTGCACACACCTCACATACACACTGCACACACCTCACATATACACTGCACACACCTCACATTCACACTGCACACACCTCACATACACACTGCGCACACCTCACATACACACTGCGCAAACCTCACATTCACACTGCACACACCTCACATACACACTGCACACACCTCACATATACACTGCACACACCTCACATATACACTGCGCACACCTCACATACACACTGCGCACACCTCACATACACACTGCACACACCTCACATACACACTGCACACACCTCACATACACACTGCGCACACCTCACATATACACTGCACACACCTCACATATACACTGCACACACCTCACATATACACTGCACACACACCTCACATACACACTGCACACACCTCACATACACACTGCACACACCTCACATACACACTGCGCACACCTCACATACACACTGCACACACCTCACATTTACACTGCACACACCTCACATATACACTGCACACACCTCCCATTCACACTGCACACACCTCACATACACACTGCGCACACCTCACATACACACTGCGCACACCTCACATTTACACTGCACACACCTCACATACACACTGCACACACCTCACATACACACTGCACACACCTCACATATACACTGCGCACACCTCACATACACACTGCGCACACCTCACACACACTGCACACACCTCACATACACACTGCACACACCTCACATACACACTGCGCACACCTCACATACACACTGCACACACCTCACATATACACTGCGCACACCTCACATACACACTGCACACACCTCACATACACACTGCGCACACCTCACATACACACTGCACATACCTCACATATACACTGCACACACCTCACATATACACTGCACACACCTCACATACACACTGCACACACCTCACATATACACTGCACACACCTCACATTTACACTGCACACACCTCACATACACACTGCGCACACCTCATATACACACTGCGCACACCTCACATTCACACTGCACACACCTCACATACACACTGCACACACCTCACATATACACTGCACACACCTCACATACACAGTGCGCACACCTCACATACACACTGCGCACACCTCACATACACACTGCACACACCTCACATACACACTGCACACACCTCACATACACACTGCGCACACCTCACATATACACTGCACACACCTCACATATACACTGCACACACCTCACATATACACTGCACACACACCTCACATACACACTGCACACACCTCACATACACACTGCACACACCTCACATATACACTGCAAACACCTCACATATACACTGCACACACCTCACATTCACACTGCACACACCTCACATACACACTGCACACACCTCACATATACACTGCACACACCTCACATACACAGTGCGCACACCTCACATACACACTGCGCACACCTCACATACACACTGCACACACCTCACATACACACTGCACACACCTCACATACACACTGCGCACACCTCACATATACACTGCACACACCTCACATATACACTGCACACACCTCACATATACACTGCACACACACCTCACATACACACTGCACACACCTCACATACACACTGCACACACCTCACATATACACTGCACACACCTCACATATACACTGCAAACACCTCACATATACACTGCACACACCTCACATTCACACTGCACACACCTCACATACACACTGCACACACCTCACATACACACTGCACACACCTCACATACACACTGCGCACACCTCACATACACACTGCGCACACCTCACATACACACTGCGCACACCTCACATTCACACTGCACACACCTCACATACATACTGCACACACCTCACATATACACTGCACACACCTCACATATACACTGCGCACACCTCACATACACAGTGCGCACACCTCACATACACACTGCACACACCTCACATACACACTGCGCACACCTCACATACACACTGTGCACACCTCACATATACACTGCACACACCTCACATATACACTGCACACACCTCACATATACACTGCACACACACCTCACATACACACTGCACACACCTCACATACACACTGCACACACCTCACATACACACTGCACACACCTCACATATACACTGCACACACCTCACATATACACTGCACACACCTCACATATACACTGCACACACCTCACATTCACACTGCACACACCTCACATACACACTGCACACACCTCACATACACACTGCACACACCTCACATACACACTGCACACACCTCACATACACACTGCGCACACCTCACATACACACTGCACACACCTCACATATACACTGCACACACCTCACACATACACTGCACACACCTCACATTCACACTGCACACACCTCACATACACACTGCGCACACCTCACATACACACTGCGCACACCTCACATTCACACTGCACACACCTCACATACACACTGCACACACCTCACATATACACTGCACACACCTCACATATACACTGCGCACACCTAACATACACACTGCGCACACCTCACATACACACTGCACACATCTCACATACACACTGCACACACCTCACATACACACTGCGCACACCTCACATACACACTGCACACACCTCACATATACACTGCACACACCTCACATATACACTGCACACACCTCACATATACACTGCACACACCTCACATATACACTGCGCACACCTCACATACACACTGCGCACACCTCACATACACACTGCACACACCTCACATATACACTGCACACACCTCACATATACACTGCACACACCTCACATATACACTGCGCACACCTCACATACACACTGCACACACCTCACATACACACTGCACACACCTCACATATACACTGTACACACCTCACATATACACTGCACACACCTCACATATACACTGCACACACGTCACATATACACTGCACACACCTCACATTCACACTGCACACACCTCACATACACACTGCACACACCTCACAAACACACTGCACACACCTCACATACACACTGCACACACCTCACATACACACTGCGCACACCTCACATACACACTGCGCACACCTCACATATACACTGCACACACCTCACATATACACTGCACACACCTCACATTCACACTGCACACACCTCACATACACACTGCGCACACCTCACATACACACTGCGCACACCTCACATTCACACTGCACACACCTCACATACACAATGCACACACCTCACATATACACTGCACACACCTCACATACACACTGCGCACACCTCACATACACACTGCGCACACCTCACATTCACACTGCACACACCTCACATACACACTGCACACACCTCACATATACACTGCACACACCTCACATATACACTGCACACACCTCACATATACACTGCACACACCTCACATATACACTGCACACACCTCACATACACACTGCACACACCTCACATATACACTGCACACACCTCACATATACACTGCACACACCTCACATTCACACTGCACACACCTCACATACACACTGCACACACCTCACATACACACTGCGCACACCTCACATATACACTGCGCACACCTCACATTCACACTGCACACACCTCACATACACACTGCACACACCTCACATATACACTGCACACACCTCACATACACACTGCGCACACCTCACATACACACTGCGCACACCTCACATTCACACTGCACACACCTCACATACACACTGCACACACCTCACATATACACTGCACACACCTCACATATACACTGCACACACCTCACATATACACTGCACACACCTCACATATACACTGCACACACCTCACATATACACTGCGCACACCTCACATACACACTGCACACAACTCACATACACACTACACACACCTCACATATACACTGCACACACCTCACATATACACTGCACACACCTCACATATATACTGCGCACACCTCACATACACACTGCACACACCTCACATACACACTGTACACACCTCACATATACACTGCACACACCTCACATATACACTGCACACACCTCACATATACACTGCACACACCTCACATATACACTGCACACACCTCACATTCACACTGCACACACCTCACATACACACTGCACACACCTCACATACACACTGCACACACCTCACATACACACTGCACACACCTCACATACACACTGCGCACACCTCACATACACACTGCACACACCTCACATATACACTGCACACACCTCATATATACACTGCACACACCTCACATTCACACTGCGCACACCTCACATACACACTGCACACACCTCACATATACACTGCACACACCTCACATATACACTGCACACACCTCACATATACACTGCACACACCTCACATTCACACTGCACACACCTCACATACACACTGCGCACACCTCACATATACACTGCGCACACCTCACATTCACACTGCACACACCTCACATACACACTGCACACACCTCACATATACACTGCACACACCTCACATACACACTGCGCACACCTCACATACACACTGCGCACACCTCACATTCACACTGCACACACCTCACATACACACTGCACACACCTCACATATACACTGCACACACCTCACATATACACTGCACACACCTCACATATACACTGCACACACCTCACATATACACTGCACACACCTCACATATACACTGCGCACACCTCACATACACACTGCACACAACTCACATACACACTACACACACCTCACATATACACTGCACACACCTCACATATACACTGCACACACCTCACATATATACTGCGCACACCTCACATACACACTGCACACACCTCACATACACACTGTACACACCTCACATATACACTGCACACACCTCACATATACACTGCACACACCTCACATATACACTGCACACACCTCACATATACACTGCACACACCTCACATTCACACTGCACACACCTCACATACACACTGCACACACCTCACATACACACTGCACACACCTCACATACACACTGCACACACCTCACATACACACTGCGCACACCTCACATACACACTGCACACACCTCACATATACACTGCACACACCTCATATATACACTGCACACACCTCACATTCACACTGCGCACACCTCACATACACACTGCGCACACCTCACATACACACTGCGCAAACCTCACATTCACACTGCACACACCTCACATACACACTGCACACACCTCACATATACACTGCACACACCTCACATATACACTGCGCACACCTCACATACACACTGCGCACACCTCACATACACACTGCACACACCTCACATACACACTGCACACACCTCACATACACACTGCGCACACCTCACATATACACTGCACACACCTCACATATACACTGCACACACCTCACATATACACTGCACACACACCTCACATACACACTGCACACACCTCACATACACACTGCACACACCTCACATACACACTGCGCACACCTCACATACACACTGCACACACCTCACATTTACACTGCACACACCTCACATATACACTGCACAAACCTCCCATTCACACTGCACACACCTCACATACACACTGCGCACACCTCACATACACACTGCGCACACCTCACATTTACACTGCACACACCTCACATACACACTGCACACACCTCACATACACACTGCACACACCTCACATATACACTGCGCACACCTCACATACACACTGCGCACACCTCACACACACTGCACACACCTCACATACACACTGCACACACCTCACATACACACTGCGCACACCTCACATACACACTGCACACACCTCACATATACACTGCGCACACCTCACATACACACTGCACACACCTCACATACACACTGCGCACACCTCACATACACACTGCACATACCTCACATATACACTGCACACACCTCACATATACACTGCACACACCTCACATACACACTGCACACACCTCACATATACACTGCACACACCTCACATTTACACTGCACACACCTCACATACACACTGCGCACACCTCATATACACACTGCGCACACCTCACATTCACACTGCACACACCTCACATACAGACTGCACACACCTCACATATACACTGCACACACCTCACATACACAGTGCGCACACCTCACATACACACTGCGCACACCTCACATACACACTGCACACACCTCACATACACACTGCGCACACCTCACATATACACTGCACACACCTCACATATACACTGCACACACCTCACATATACACTGCACACACACCTCACATACACACTGCACACACCTCACATACACACTGCACACACCTCACATATACACTGCACACACCTCACATATACACTGCAAACACCTCACATATACACTGCACACACCTCACATTCACACTGCACACACCTCACATACACACTGCACACACCTCACATACACACTGCACACACCTCACATACACACTGCGCACACCTCACATACACACTGCGCACACCTCACATACACACTGCGCACACCTCACATTCACACTGCACACACCTCACATACATACTGCACACACCTCACATATACACTACACACACCTCACATATACACTGCACACACCTCACATATACACTGCACACACCTCACATATACACTGCAAACACCTCACATATACACTGCACACACCTCACATTCACACTGCACACACCTCACATACACACTGCACACACCTCACATACACACTGCACACACCTCACATACACACTGCGCACACCTCACATACACACTGCGCACACCTCACATACACACTGCGCACACCTCACATTCACACTGCACACACCTCACATACATACTGCACACACCTCACATATACACTACACACACCTCACATATACACTGCACACACCTCACATATACACTGCACACACCTCACATATATACTGCGCACACCTCACATACACACTGCACACACCTCACATACACACTGTACACACCTCACATATACACTGCACACACCTCACATATACACTGCACACACCTCACATATACACTGCACACACCTCACATATACACTGCACACACCTCACATTCACACTGCACACACCTCACATACACACTGCACACACCTCACATACACACTGCACACACCTCACATACACACTGCACACACCTCACATACACACTGCGCACACCTCACATACACACTGCACACACCTCACATATACACTGCACACACCTCATATATACACTGCACACACCTCACATTCACACTGCGCACACCTCACATACACACTGCGCACACCTCACATACACACTGCGCAAACCTCACATTCACACTGCACACACCTCACATACACACTGCACACACCTCACATATACACTGCACACACCTCACATATACACTGCGCACACCTCACATACACACTGCGCACACCTCACATACACACTGCACACACCTCACATACACACTGCACACACCTCACATACACACTGCGCACACCTCACATATACACTGCACACACCTCACATATACACTGCACACACCTCACATATACACTGCACACACACCTCACATACACACTGCACACACCTCACATACACACTGCACACACCTCACATACACACTGCGCACACCTCACATACACACTGCACACACCTCACATTTACACTGCACACACCTCACATATACACTGCACAAACCTCCCATTCACACTGCACACACCTCACATACACACTGCGCACACCTCACATACACACTGCGCACACCTCACATTTACACTGCACACACCTCACATACACACTGCACACACCTCACATACACACTGCACACACCTCACATATACACTGCGCACACCTCACATACACACTGCGCACACCTCACACACACTGCACACACCTCACATACACACTGCACACACCTCACATACACACTGCGCACACCTCACATACACACTGCACACACCTCACATATACACTGCGCACACCTCACATACACACTGCACACACCTCACATACACACTGCGCACACCTCACATACACACTGCACATACCTCACATATACACTGCACACACCTCACATATACACTGCACACACCTCACATACACACTGCACACACCTCACATATACACTGCACACACCTCACATTTACACTGCACACACCTCACATACACACTGCGCACACCTCATATACACACTGCGCACACCTCACATTCACACTGCACACACCTCACATACAGACTGCACACACCTCACATATACACTGCACACACCTCACATACACAGTGCGCACACCTCACATACACACTGCGCACACCTCACATACACACTGCACACACCTCACATACACACTGCGCACACCTCACATATACACTGCACACACCTCACATATACACTGCACACACCTCACATATACACTGCACACACACCTCACATACACACTGCACACACCTCACATACACACTGCACACACCTCACATATACACTGCACACACCTCACATATACACTGCAAACACCTCACATATACACTGCACACACCTCACATTCACACTGCACACACCTCACATACACACTGCACACACCTCACATACACACTGCACACACCTCACATACACACTGCGCACACCTCACATACACACTGCGCACACCTCACATACACACTGCGCACACCTCACATTCACACTGCACACACCTCACATACATACTGCACACACCTCACATATACACTGCACACACCTCACATATACACTGCGCACACCTCACATACACAGTGCGCACACCTCACATACACACTGCACACACCTCACATACACACTGCGCACACCTCACATACACACTGTGCACACCTCACATATACACTGCACACACCTCACATATACACTGCACACACCTCACATATACACTGCACACACACCTCACATACACACTGCACACACACCTCACATACACACTGCACACACCTCACATACACACTGCACACACCTCACATATACACTGCACACACCTCACATATACACTGCACACACCTCACATATACACTGCACACACCTCACATTCACACTGCACACACCTCACATACACACTGCACACACCTCACATACACACTGCACACACCTCACATACACACTGCACACACCTCACATACACACTGCACACACCTCACATACACACTGCGCACACCTCACATACACACTGCACACACCTCACATATACACTGCACACACCTCACATATACACTGCACACACCTCACATTCACACTGCACACACCTCACATACACACTGCGCACACCTCACATACACACTGCGCACACCTCACATTCACACTGCACACACCTCACATACACACTGCACACACCTCACATATACACTGCACACACCTCACATATACACTGCGCACACCTCACATACACACTGCGCACACCTCACATACACACTGCACACATCTCACATACACACTGCACACACCTCACATACACACTGCGCACACCTCACATACACACTGCACACACCTCACATATACACTGCACACACCTCACATATACACTGCACACACCTCACATATACACTGCACACACCTCACATATACACTGCGCACACCTCACATACACACTGCTCACACCTCACATACACACTGCACACACCTCACATATACACTGCACACACCTCACATATACACTGCACACACCTCACATATACACTGCGCACACCTCACATACACACTGCACACACCTCACATACACACTGCACACACCTCACATATACACTGTACACACCTCACATATACACTGCACACACCTCACATATACACTGCACACACCTCACATATACACTGCACACACCTCACATTCACACTGCACACACCTCACATACACACTGCACACACCTCACAAACACACTGCACACACCTCACATACACACTGCACACACCTCACATACACACTGCGCACACCTCACATACACACTGCACACACCTCACATATACACTGCACACACCTCACATATACACTGCACACACCTCACATTCACACTGCACACACCTCACATACACACTGCGCACACCTCACATACACACTGCGCACACCTCACATTCACACTGCACACACCTCACATACACACTGCACACACCTCACATATACACTGCACACACCTCACATACACACTGCGCACACCTCACATACACACTGCGCACACCTCACATTCACACTGCACACACCTCACATACACACTGCACACACCTCACATATACACTGCACACACCTCACATATACACTGCACACACCTCACATATACACTGCACACACCTCACATATACACTGCACACACCTCACATATACACTGCGCACACCTCACATACACACTGCACACAACTCACATACACACTGCACACACCTCACATATACACTGCACACACCTCACATATACACTGCACACACCTCACATATATACTGCGCACACCTCACATACACACTGCACACACCTCACATACACACTGTACACACCTCACATATACACTGCACACACCTCACATATACACTGCACACACCTCACATATACACTGCACACACCTCACATATACACTGCACACACCTCACATTCACACTGCACACACCTCACATACACACTGCACACACCTCACATACACACTGCACACACCTCACATACACACTGCACACACCTCACATACACACTGCGCACACCTCACATACACACTGCACACACCTCACATATACACTGCACACACCTCACATATACACTGCACACACCTCACATATACACTGCACACACCTCACATTCACACTGCACACACCTCACATACACACTGCGCACACCTCACATACACACTGCGCACACCTCACATTCACACTGCACACACCTCACATACACACTGCACACACCTCACATATACACTGCACACACCTCACATACACACTGCGCACACCTCACATACACACTGCGCACACCTCACATTCACACTGCACACACCTCACATACACACTGCACACACCTCACATATACACTGCACACACCTCACATATACACTGCACACACCTCACATATACACTGCACACACCTCACATATACACTGCACACACCTCACATATACACTGCGCACACCTCACATACACACTGCACACAACTCACATACACACTGCACACACCTCACATATACACTGCACACACCTCACATATACACTGCACACACCTCACATATATACTGCGCACACCTCACATACACACTGCACACACCTCACATACACACTGTACACACCTCACATATACACTGCACACACCTCACATATACACTGCACACACCTCACATATACACTGCACACACCTCACATATACACTGCACACACCTCACATTCACACTGCACACACCTCACATACACACTGCACACACCTCACATACACACTGCACACACCTCACATACACACTGCACACACCTCACATACACACTGCGCACACCTCACATACACACTGCACACACCTCACATATACACTGCACACACCTCATATATACACTGCACACACCTCACATTCACACTGCGCACACCTCACATACACACTGCGCACACCTCACATACACACTGCACACACCTCACATTCACACTGCACACACCTCACATTCACACTGCACACACCTCACATATACACTGCACACACCTCACATATACACTGCACACACCTCACATTCACACTGCACACACCTCACATTCACACTGCACACACCTCACATTCACACTGCACACACCTCACATATACACTGCACACACCTCACATACACACTGCACACACCTCACATATACACTGCACACACCTCACATATACACTGCGCACACCTCACATACACACTGCACACACCTCACATTCACACTGCACACACCTCACATACACACTCCACACACCTCACATATACACTGCACACACCTCACATATACACTGCACACACCTCACATATACACTGCACACACCTCACATTCACACTGCACACACCTCACATACACACTGCACACACCTCACATACACACTGCACACACCTCACATACACACTGCACACACCTCACATACACACTGCGCACACCTCACATACACACTGCACACACCTCACATACACACTGCACACACCTCACATATACACTGCACACACCTCACATACACACTGCACACACCTCACATTCACACTGCACACACCTCACATACACACTGCGCACACCTCACATACACACTGCACACACCTCACATATACACTGCACACACCTCACATACACACTGCACACACCTCACATACACACTGTGCACACCTCACATACACACTGCGCACACCTCACATACACACTGCACACACCTCACATATACACTGCGCACACCTCACATACACACTGCGCACACCTCACATACACACTGCACACACCTCACATACACACTGCACACACCTCACATATACACTGCACACACCTCACATACACACTGCACACACCTCACATACACACTGCGCACACCTCACATACACACTGCGCACACCTCACATATACACTGCGCACACCTCACATATACACTGCACACACCTCACATACACACTGCACACACCTCACATACACACACTGATTTATGCTGGAGGTAATGAAGATGTTCTACAGTATGAGCTGCAGTTTCTGCTACCAGCAGCACTGTCCCAGAAGACACCTCCCTGCACTCTCCTCTGCTGGGAGCTGGCAGGAGCATGAGGAGGCGAGCAGGAGGAGGCTGACAGGAGGAGGCGGAGGAGGCTGGCAGGAGCAAGGGTAAGCGAGCAGGAGGAGGCTGACAGGAGGAGGCTGGCAGTGGAAGAAGGAGGCTGACAGGAGGAGGCTGGCAGGAGCTGGAGGAGGCTGACAGGAGCAGAAGGAGACTGGCAGGAACAGGAGGCTGGCAGGAGCAGGAGGAGGCTTACAAGAGCAAGGGGAGGCTGGCAGGAGGAGGAGGCTGGCAGGAACAAGGGGAGGCTGGCAGGAGGAGGAGGTTGGCAGGAACAAGGGGAGGCTGGCAGGAGGAGGAGGCTGGCAGGAGGAGGCTGACAGGAGCAGCACAGCACGGCACAGAGGTGGACACAGGAGAACTTATATGGCAGCTCAGCTCGGTAGGTGCCGGGTCTCTGGCTCCCCCTCAGGCTCTGTACAGAAGGACAGGAGCACTGGCGCTGCTATCACTCTGATGAGGGAGGTTCAGCGGCCAGGTCCTGAAGCTCTTCAGACAGCAAGGCCTGTAGTGACATCATGGTCACATGATCATGATGTCCCTACAGGTCCTCAACCAGTCTCTACATCGGAAGCCCCGCTGATAGATAATGCTATTATTAGTGAAGCTCCTGCTGTAGCTGCTGGGGGCCCCCAAGGGAATGGGGACCCTAGGCAGATGCCAAGTCTGCCCCCCCTCCCCCAACGCCGGCCCTGCCTGTAATTGCAAACAAAGGTTTCTGTACCAAATATTAACTTCTGTTTTTCTATTGTATCAAATACTTATTTCATGCAGTAAAATGCACGTTAATTATGTAAAAATCAATAAATGTGATTTTCTGGATTTTTTTTTGAGGATTCTGTCTCTCACAGGTGAAGTGTACCTATGATAAAAATTACAGACCTCTCCATTCTTTGTAGGTGTTAAAACTTGCAAAATCATCAGTGTATCAAATTTCAGGACATACTAAACTGCATATTGGGATGATGGGATGATGGGCTGCAATGCTAGACTCGACCACTAGATGGCAGCACATTTTTCAAATGCAGACCAGGAAATGACTTCTGGCCTTGATACTGGATTAGAAGAAGCTGCAGTTTTTAACTCTTGACCTGTAATATAGAAAGAAATCAGAGGGAATTCAATGGAAATATTAAAATCAATGAGAACATCCACACGGCTGGATTAAAATTTAATAATAGAACCAGGGAAAAAAGATTGTAACTATTTGGGATTATGTGTAGAATATCGGGGTTACACACGTCTGGTGATATATCTCATCAACATCTCATAGGAATATAAGTATAATTATTGTTCTGTATGGGGATTATGGGTGAAATATCACAAATACACATGCCCAGGAACATATTTCATCTACTTCTCATAGGAATATACAGAACAATAGTTATACCCATATTCCTATGAGAAGTAGATGAAATATGTTCCTGGGCATGTGTATTTGTGATATTTCACCCATAATCCCCATACAGAACAATAATTATACTTATATTCCTATGAGATGTTGATGAGATATATCACCAGGCGTGTGTAACCCCGATATTCTACACATAATCCCAAATAGTTACAATCTGTTTTCCCTGGTGCTATTATTAAACTTTAATCCAGCCCTGTGGATGTTCTGATTCATTTAAGTATTTCCATTGAATTCCCTCTGATTTCTTTCTATATTACAGGTCAAGAGTTAAAAACTGCAGCTTCTTCTAATCCAGTATCAAGGCCAGAAGTCATTTCCTGGTCTGCATTTGAAAAATGTGCTGCCATCTAGTGGTCGAGTCTAGCATTGCAGCCCATCATCCCAATATGCAGTTTAGTACGTCCCCAACTTTCCCCACTGCGTATATATACAGTATATATATATATATATATATATATATATATATATATATACATTTTATTCATTTTTAAATGTATTTTTATACATTTGGACTTGTTTGGTTATTATTCTCACTTTAACAGATGAAAATTCAAATTGCCTAATAATTGTGTACACAATGTGCTTTTAATATACTGTCTTATAATACATTTGCAATGCAATACTCAGTGTCCTATGCAGCTCAGCCTAAATTTTAGCATTACAGGAGCATTACATGAGTGTAAGGTGATGGACATATTGCCCGCATTTCCCCCTTGAAGAACAAGTGTAGTATTATATTGTGTAATGTGAATTATGTTATGCGTTAATGATGTATGTTGTTTGACAGTAGGGAAAGTAGGAGTTAAAGGTTGGGACTAGCCCAGAGTGGGAGGGGAAAAGCTGAAGGGACAGAGACAGCTTCCTGTTAGAACATCAGAAAAGGGCCAGAGTGTGTAGAAAAAAGACCTAAGGTTTGATTTGAGCAGTGCCACATGACATGGGTGTCCCTAACGAGAGAGGAGACAGAAGGTAGCGAGATCCTAGCGGAGAGTAAGAGAGAGAAGTGACTGAAAGAACAGAGTGATCAATAGGAGATGGGTAATGGGTCAGGATGGCCCAGATTTTATAACTTACAGAAGTAATGGGCCTAAATGGGACAGAGTATGTAAGATGAAGAGAGTGCCCTGGGAGGAAGTTCCAGAGCGTCAGAGACAGAGAAGATAAGTACCGGCCATACTGGCAATATTGTTCCCTAGAGAGGAAAGAAGACGCGGAATTGTGGGTTGAGATTAGCTCTTTCTGACTGGACTGTAGTACTGAGCTGGGCTGTGGTAAAGTAGAGAGGAACGTTGAAGATAGAGCATAAATGAGTAAAGAGGAGGGAATTGAAACTGTGTGTGGAAAATGTTACGTATTGGAAAGGAAATGTTCATCAAGTTGTGTGCCCACTATCTACTGTATAGAGTCCCCCCAAGTTATCATTGAGTAAAAAGCTTATATTTTACTGGTTGCCTCCCTCATTGAACTGTCAAACATCTGGTCCTGGTCAACCAACATCATCAGTTACATGCGTCCTGCAAGGGTGTAGTGCCCCCACAGCACAAGTCCATACACCGAGCCAGGAACAACACCCTTATGTAATGTGCCGGGGCAGAAGAGACAAGTACCTCACCCGTGGCTACTACCCCATGCCACATTACACTTGGCATCGTCTGCGGGATCGAGTCTTGCAGCCAGAAGAGCAGAGTGATGTGGGGAAGTCTCGAGTTTTGTGGAAGATGGTGACCATTAGGTGATCTAAAATGGTGCCAAGCACGAATTTTGAAATGGCGGTTGGTGGCGCAGTACAACAAAAAGGTCCCGCCCATAGTGAGTGTACAAAGAACAAAAGGGCGCAAAAACAGTTTTCCAGCCCTCCAGAGGTTACACCTACCAAAGGGAGTATCGGCACTGGAAGTGCCAGCCTACCACGAGGAGTTGCTGCTGCAGTAAAATTGTCACAGTTTCATAATAACCTAGGTATGCTGTGAGTGAAAGCTCAGCTGCGCTATGAAATTTGGAGTGTGCTGGTCTGTCAGCATTTTTATTGACAGAAAGAAATCAGAGGGAATTCAATGGAAATATTAAAATGAATGAGAACATCCACACGGCTGGATTAAAATTTAATAATAGAACCAGGGAAAAAAGATTGTAACTATTTGGGATTATGTGTAGAATATCGGGGTTACACACGCCTGGTGATATATCTCATCAACATCTCATAGGAATATAAGTATAATTATTGTTCTGTATGGGGATTATGGGTGAAATATCACAAATACACATGCCCAGGAACATATTTCATCTACTTCTCATAGGAATATACAGAACAATAGTTATACCCATATTCCTATGAGAAGTAGATGAAATATGTTCCTGGGCATGTGTATTTGTGATATTTCACCCATAATCCCCATACAGAACAATAGTTATACCCATATTCCTATGAGAAGTAGATGAAGTATGTTCCTGGGCATGTGTATTTGTGATATTTCACCCATAATCCCCATACAGAACAATAGTTATACCCATATTCCTATGAGAAGTCCCTATCTGATTTAGTCTGTGGCCGTTTCCCCCAGGTGTCTACCATCCTTAAACATTTTCAAGGTATTTATCTGGATAACTGCTAGTAGTGTGTGTCAGCTGTTGCTTTGCTTAGCTCTGTGTCTCTTTCCTCTGACCCTGTTGCCGAACCTAGGACTTGTCATGACTATTCTTGTAGATTACCCCTTCTAGTTTTGACATACCCTTCTGGTATCTGACCCTGGATTTGACCTCTGATTATCCGTTTGTTGTATTCCCTGGTTTTGACGTACTCTCCTGACATTTGACTCCGGACTTTTTCCTGACCACGCCTTTGACCTACCCCTCTGCACTACGAGCCCTCCTGGTATCTGACCTTGGACTTCCTGGCTACCTTGTCTCACGGCTTGCCTGTGAGAAGTGACTTAGAGTCACAAAAATGAAGTAGAAGGAAAATGTCTGCCCAGTAAGGTGTGACTCAGGAAAATGGGTGGAGGAGATAGAGAAAAGGGATGGTGAGCTGAAGAGAGTCCCACCTAATGAAAGGCAGAGCCGTGATGAACGACACCGATAGGCAAGAGAAAAGGCACCATTTGGGGGTTTGAAGTCGAGGTGATAACAGTGCGGAACAGTGACAGGAGTAATAATGGTGGAGACGGAGTTTTTGTTGGTGAAGGGAGGCCTGGAGCTTAGTGAGACATGCGAGGGAAGGATTAAGCGAGACGGTTGCGCCAGTTTATGGCGATGATGGAGGAAGAGATTAGGCTGGGCGACCTAATGGAGGAGGCTGAGGGCATGAGCCAGAGTCTGAATCTCTGACTATGGCCTGGTTCGCGGCCCGCAGACGGGCCAAGCACTTGGAGGCTGTATGGGCCTAGATGCCGGTGGGTCCCCCGCCGATCCCAGAAGTGGTCCCCACTTCTAGATGGGCACCCCCTGCTACCCTGCACCCTCAGTCAAGGACTGACTTTGATATAGTGTGGATGTCCCACCAAGGACAACATCTGCAAGGAGTTTGTATGTTCTCCCCATGTTTGCGTGGGTTTCCTCCGGGTTCTCTGGTTTCCTCTCACATTCCAAAGACATACTGATAGGGAATTTAGATTGTGAGCCCAAATGGGGACAGTTCCGATAATGTCTGTAAAGCACTGTGGAATTAATGATGCTATATAAGTGAGTAGAATAAATAAAATAAAAAAATAAAATGTCAGAAAGGGCCCAGAGTGCTTAAAAAGAAGATCTAAGGTCTGATCTGAGCAGTGCCGCATGATGTGGGTGTCCCTAATGAGAGATGAGACAGAGGATAGCGAGATCCTAGCGGAAAGTAAAAGAGAAGTGACTGAAAGAACAGAATGATCGATTGGAGATGGGTCTTGGGTCACAACGCCTAGTAATACGGTCCAGAGTTTATAACCTACAGAGATAACGGGCCTAAACGGGACAGAATAAGCAAGATGAAGAGAGTGCCCTGGTGCGGGAGTTTCAGAGTGTCAGAGACAGAGAAGATGAGTACCGGCCATAATGGCAATATAGTTCCCTAGAGAGGAAAGAAGATGAATAGGACTCTTGCTAAATGGACTGTAGTACTAAGCTGGGCTGGGGTAAAGTAGAGAGGAATGTTGAAGATAGAGGATAAGTGATTAAAGAAGAAGGAATTGAAACTCTGTGTGGAAAATGCTCTGTATTGGAAAGGAAACGTTCATCAAGGTGTGTACCCGCTATCTACTGTATATAACCCCCCCCCCTCCCCAAGTTATCATAGAATAAAAAAATAATTTTTGACTAGTGGTCTCCCTCATTGAGCTGTCAAACATCTTGTCCTAGCCAACCAACGTCCTGCAAGGGCGTAGCTCCCTCACAGCAAAAGTCTGCATACCCAGCCAGGACCTCCACCTTCATGTATCATGCTGGGGCACAAGAGATGAGTACCTCGCCCACAGCTACTGCCACGCATCATGTTACAGGAGTTCCAAGATGGCTGTATCGGAGGTCCTCGACAGCCCCCCAGCTGCCATGATAACTCATTGATGCACCAATGACATAATTTAAATGCTGCCATCAGAGATTGACAATGACAACTAACTGGTTAACGGCAGGTATCAGCCCACATGTCCACACTTGTGGACCCCGACGCAGACGTATGAGCTAAGGGGTTAAAAAAGTTCATCGGTAATAAAATAATATATGGTCAACTTCCATTCCAGTGCCCGATTCCTCAATATTCTCTGCTTATATACAGTGTATAGCAGGTGATGTCTGCAACCAATCGCTGGTCTTAGTCGTGCAGGTTAGAGACCGGTGAGGTTGATTGGCTGCAGATGACAAATGGGGTATGCGGGCCGTGATATCTGCACCTGCCAGAAGCATCAGTGACGCAGCATTAGAACGGAAGATAAGTACACTGCTCAAAAAAATAAAGGGAACACTTAAACAACAGAATATAACTCCAAGTGAATCAAACTTCTGTGAAATCAAATGTCCACTTAGGAAGCCACACTGATTAACAATCAATTTCACATGCTGTTGTGCAAATGGAATACACAATAGATGGAAATTATTGGCAATTATCAAGACACCCTCAATAAAGGAGTGGTTCTGCAGGTGGGGACCACAAACCACATCTCAGTACCAATGCTTTCTGGCTGATGTTTTGGTCTCTTTTGAATGTTGGTTGTGCTTTCACACTTGTGGTAACATGAGACGGACTCTACAACCCGCAGAAGTTGTTCAGGTAGTGCAGCTCATCCAGGATGGCACATCAATGTGAGTTGTGGCAAGAAGGTTTGCTGTGTCTGTCAGCGCAGTGTCCAGAGGCTGAAGGCGCTACCAGGAGACAGGCCAGTACACCAGGAGATGTGGAGGGGGCTGTAGGAGGGCAACAACCCAGCAGCAGGACCGCTACCTCCGCCTTTGTGCAAGGAGGAACAGGAGGAGCACTGCCAGAGCACTGCAAAATGACATCCAGCAGGCCACAAATGTGCATGTGTCTGCACAAACGGTTAGAAACCGACTCCATGAGGGTGGTATGAGGGCCCGACGTCCACAGATGGGGGTTGTGCTCACAGCCCAACACCGAGCAGGACGCTTGGCTTTTGCCACAGAACACCAGGATTGGCAAAGTCGCCACTGGTGCCCTGTACTCTTCACAGATGAAAGCAGGTTCACACTCAGCACATGTGACAGAGTCTGGAGATGCCGTGGAGAGCGATCTGCTGCCTGCAACATCCTTCAGCATGACCGGTTTGGCAGTTGGTCAGTTATGGTGTGGGGTGGCATTTCTATGGAGGGCCGCACAGCCCTCCATGTGCTCGCCAGAGGTAGCCTGACTGCCATTAGGTACCGATATGAGCTCCTCAAGCCCCTTGTGAGACCATATGCTGGTGCGGTTGGCCCTGGGCTCCTCCTAATGCAGGACAATGCTAGACCTCATGAGGTTGGAGTGTGTCAGCACTTCCTGCAAGATGAAGGCATTGAAGCTATGGCCTGTCCCGACTGTTCCCCAGACCTGAATCTGATTGAGCACATCTGGGACATCATGTCTCGCTCAATCCACCAACATCACGTTGCACCACAGACTGTCCAGGAGTTGGCGGATGCTTTAGTCCAGGTCTGGGAGGAGATCCCACAGGAGACCAACCGCAACCTCATCAGGAGCATGCCCAGGCGTTGTAGGGAGATCATACAGGCACGTGGAGGCCACACACAATACTGAGCCTCATTTTGACTTGTTTTAAGGACATTACATCAAAGTTGGATCAGCCTGTAGTGTGTTTTTCCACTTTAATTTTGGGGGTGACTCCAAATCCAGGCCTCCATTGGTTAATAAATTTGATTTCCATTGATGCTTTTTGTGTGATTTTGTTGTCAGCACATTCAACTTTGTACAGAACAAAGTATTCAATGAGAATATTTCATTCATTCAGATCTAGGATGTGTTATTTGAGTGTTCCCTTTATTTTTTTGAGCAGTGTATATGTTATTCCTTTATTTTGGCAGTATTGCAGCCATCACAAAAAAGTGATAGCAAATTCCTAGGAGGTGGCATCTGTGTGGTAGTCCGGGTGATTGTGTTAGAACTCTCCTGTTAGTTTTTTTCTATTTTGGTCACGTGACCTGCTGCCTATTTATTCCAGCTCCGCCCTTCTGGCTTTGCTGGACTTCAGTGTTATTTGACTCTCTATCTAGCCAGGTGCTTTTGTACCTATCTCTCTAGTTCGTTTGGTCCTTTGGACCTCTAAGTACTTTTTGTCTGTTTGTCTTTTTGCTCCGCTACAACACCTGCTCCCTTTATTCTATAGGTCTGCGTTCAGACTAGCTGAGGACGAAGGCGGGTCTGTTCACAAGGAACAGGTCGCCCGCTGCAACGTAGGGAATCAGCTTAGTCTTATTATAGGGACAGATTCCCTTTCTTTCCTTAGTTCTTGTAGCAGATCATAACAGATTGGTGTAGCATCGGCGTCTCCGCCTCCTGCCGGGCAGAGACGCCGTTCCCCTCACTGCCACGGTCCCAGTCCGGCGTCTTCCTGTTCTCCTGCTGCTAAGGCGTGCACTGCGCTCAGCTTCCTGGGGACTGTGCTTAGGGCGCTCGCTCCCTCCCTCTTAAAGGGGCCGGGCGAGCCATCCTAAAGAGTCCCGGCTAATGGCCGGAGGACTGTCCCTGTATTAAGCACCTCCTCCAAAATGGAGATGCCTGTGAAAGGTTGTTGTTTGTGTGCTAACACTCTCCTCAGCCCTCAGGTTCCTTGCCCGCCAGTCTGTCTAACAATCCAGCCCGCCAGTCTAACAGTCCAGCCCGCCAGTCTGTCTAACAGTCCTGCCCGACAGTCTATCAGTCATGCCCGCCAGTCTGCCTATCTGCCGTGCCAGCTAGCCTGCCTACCCGCAGCACCTGCCAGTTACCTGCCGTGCCTGTCAGCCTGCCAACCCGGAGCAACTGCCAGCCTGCCTACCCGGAGCACCTTCCAGATTATCTGCCATGCCTGCCTGCCTACCCGGAGCACCTGCCAAGTTACCTGCCATACCCGCCTGCTCGTTTACCCGGAGTACCTGTCTGGCTATCCGCTGTACCCGCCTGCTTGTCTACCCGGATCACCCGCCAGCCTACCTGCCATGCCCATCCGCTGTACCGGTCAGTTCCTGTTGTGTGACTCACGCGCGTCCTCTGTAAGCCCTACCCTGGGAGATGGGGGACTCGGAGTCGGGTCCAGTAATGTAGAGATGGGGTGCAGCCATGGCCCGGACCTGCTCCGTACCCAGGGTCGTCACACTAAAACAAAAGAGATGGTACGGGCTTATCCGGGTTGAGTGGCTGATCTCGACTACGCCACCTGTGGCACCTGGTGAAGGCCATCAGCGCTGCTGCAGTCCACTGAGGCCTGGTGTTATGGCAGCCATCGTTGTTACTACTCCCCACAGGCGGAGCAGGGCCTCAGGGCAGAGTGACAGGATGGAGGGGGTAGTAGTCTAGGAGGTCTGGTGCCGCTTAATGTGGTGTAATGCAGAATAAAGATTCTGGAGGCCATAGGGGTTAACTTCCAGGGTTTGTTTACTCACATTGAAGAGTACAGCTGCAAGGCTTCTCCCTGCTCCTCTCGGAGTTCTGCGGTCACCAGAGACTGGGGGGTCCGACAACCTCCGAGTAAGTCCAGTGTTCAATCAGGACCCCGCACCAGAGTGTTCCTAGACTTCAGACCGGGTCCTTTCCTGTCGGTGTGTATGTAGATAGGCTGGGTCTCCCTCTGAACTCCTCTCAGAAAAAGGGTATGGGTGGCAGCTCCGCTCCTTCCGATACTCGGTGGGATCCTCAGGGCCTACCGGACTTTCCTGACTAGGACGTGGAGTAGCAAGGTCAGGTGTCGGGGGCCGGTACCCCTCTTGCAGCCGGAATCCCTCTGAATATATCAGGTTGGCGAGGACAGGTGGCGTATACCGCTCCGTCTGCATCCTCCCTGGGATCCATTTGTGGTGGAGCTACACTCTTAAGCTCCGGGCCTTCTTGGTCATGGTCCTTGACCGGGCTGAGACATTCATTATCTGCAACCTGTCCTTCGACCCAAGGCCGGGGTACGAGGGCCGTATCTCCATCCTCTGCAGGTCCAAACAGGATCCACGCTCAGGGAGGAAGGCCACGTTAAGAATAGTCAAAGAACCATCAGAAGACAAGACAAGACAAGACCATGAGCCAAGATGGCTGTGTACTAAATATGAAATTTAAAGTGTCACTAAAATGTGAGTCCTCCACCCTCACCCACTAAATGGTTCCCCTATCTCTTGGTTCCCCAGTCTCCCGATTACCAGGAGGGGCAGCACCTAGTGCATTCTAGCCCCCTCTGGTGGGAGAAGTGTGGTGTTGGATGTGGAGGTGGGGTCCTGACCATCACACTGTTCTTACCTCAGAGAAGGAACACTACACTCCATTATAGAAGTGCAGCATCCCTGTGGCGGTCGAACCCTCAGGGGCGCCACACTGTCATCTGACACATAGGAGTCACCTGCTCTCCCACAAGGTCGGTCCCAGAGTGGCACCTGGTTCACCTGCCCTGTGCCTCCTTGGTTCACAGAGTCGACTAAGACGCTGTGTGCCCTGGGTCGGTCCGAGTAGGCACTGAGTTATGTCCCTCTGGTCCCTCCTTGCATCAAAGCACAGAGGTTTCACCACCCGGATCCGTAACAATTGGACTCACTGATTAGATAGTGATGGCAAATTCCTAGGATGTGGCATCTGTGTGGTAGTCCGGGTGATTGGACTCACTGATTAGATAGTGATGGCAAATTCCTAGGAGCTGGCATCTGTGTGGTAGTCTGTGTGACTGGACTCTCACTGATTAGACTGTGATGGCAAATTCATAGAATGTGGCATCTGTGTGGTAGTCCGGGTGATAAGACTCACTGATTAGACAGTGATGGCAAATTCCTAGGAGATGGCATCTGTGTGGTAGTCCGGGTGATTGGACTCACTGATTAGACAGTGATGGCAAATTCCTAGGATGTGGCATCTGTGTGGTAGTCTGGGTGACTGGACTCACTGATTAGACAGTGATGGCAAATTCCTAGGATGTGGCATCTGTGTGGTAGTCCAGGTGATTGGACTCACTGATTAGATAGTGATGGCAAATTCCTAGGATGTGGCATCTATGTGATAGTCCGGGTGATTGGACTCACTGATTAGATAGTGATGGCAAATTCCTAGGAGCTGGCATCTGTGTGGTAGTCTGTGTGATTAGACAGTGATGGTCAATTCCTAGGATGTGGAATCTGTGTGGTAGTCCGTGTGATTAGATTCACTGATTAGACAGTGATGGCAAATTCCTAGGATGTGGCATCTGTGTGGTAGTCTGTGTGATTAGACAGTGATGGTCAATTCCTAGGATGTGGAATCTGTGTGGTAGTCCGTGTGATTAGATTCACTGATTAGACAGTGATGGCAAATTCCTAGGATGTGGCATCTGTGTGGTAGTCTGAGTGACTGGACTCACTAATTAGACAGTGATGGCAAATTCCTAGGATGTGGCATTTGTGTGGTAGTCCGAGTGATTGGACTCACTGATTAGATAGTGATGGCAAATTCCTAGGAGCTGGCATCTGTGTGGTAGTCTGTGTGATTAGACAGTGATGGTCAATTCCTAGGATGTGGAATCTGTGTGATAGTCCGGGTGATTGGACTCACTGATTAGATAGTGATGGCAAATTCCTAGGAGCTGGCATCTGTGTGGTAGTCTGTGTGATTAGACAGTGATGGTCAATTCCTAGGATGTGGAATCTGTGTGGTAGTCCGTGTGATTAGATTCACTGATTAGACAGTGATGGCAAATTCCTAGGATGTGGCATCTGTGTGGTAGTCTGAGTGACTGGACTCACTAATTAGACAGTGATGGCAAATTCCTAGGATGTGGCATTTGTGTGGTAGTCCGAGTGATTGGACTCACTGATTAGATAGTGATGGCAAATTCCTAGGATGTGGCATCTGTGTGGTAGTCCGTGTGATTAGACTCAATGATTAGACAGTGATGGCATATCTAAGAGGAGCTGGCAGTTACTTATTCACATAGCTAAGATAGCTTCTCTGAGAACTTTTCACACCTAGAATCGTTTTAGGCCAGGCTAGCTGCTGCTGAATTCTATGGAGAAATACATTAACGAAGAAAAAAAAAATGCCAGGACCAAAATACATCCACATTGTTCAAAAAGATGTACATTTTATTGAATAAAAGACAAAAAAAAATAAAAATCCAGCAACAGGTATAATGATGCACAGAAAGGTGAGTGAGCAACAGAGATAGCTCAATACTATATATACTCTAATTAATTCTGTAGGTATAAAATGACAAAGTGCTCAATAAATCTCTGATCATATACAGTACAGACCCAAAGTTTGGACACACCTTCTCATTTAAAGATTTTTCTGTATTTTCATGACTTTGAAAATTGTACATTCACACTGAAGGCATCAAAACTATGAATTAACACATGTGAAATTATATACTTAACAAAAAAGTGTGAAACAACTGAAAATATGTCTTATATTCTAGGTTCTTCAAAGTAGCCACCTTTTGCTTTGATGACTGCTTTGCACACTCTTGGCATTCTCTTGATGAGCTTCAAGAGGCAGTCACCGGAAATGGTCTTCCAACAATCTTGAAGGAGTTCCCAGAGATGCTTAGCACTTGTTGGCCCTTTTGCCTTCACTCTGCGGTCCAGCTCACCCCAAACCATCTCGATTGAGTTCAGGTCTGGTGACCAAAGATCTCAAATTTGGACTCATCAGACCAAAGCACAGATTTCCACTGGTCTAATGTCCATTCCTTGTGTTCTTTAGCCCAAACAAGTCTCTTCTGCTTGTTGCCTGTCCTTAGCAGTGGTTTCCTAGCAGTTATTTTACCATGAAGGCCTGCTGCACAAAGTCTCCTCTTAACAGTTGTTGTAGAGATGTGTCCGCAGCTAGAACTCTGTGTGGCATTGACCTGGTCTCTAATCTGAGCTGCTGTTAACCTGTGATTTCTGAGGCTGGTGACTCGGATAAACTTATCCTCAGAAGCAGAGGTGACTCTTGGTCTTCCTTTCCTGGGGCGGTCCTCATGTGAGCCAGTCTCTTTGTATCGCTTGATGGTTTTTGCAACTGCACTTAGGAACACATTCAAAGTTTGCCCAATTTTTCGGACTGACTGACCTTCATTTCTTAAAGTAATGATGACCACTCGTTTTTCTTTACTTAGCTGCTTTTTTCTTGCCATAATACAAATTCTAACAGTCTATTCAGTAGGACTATCAGCTGTGTATCCACCAGACTTCTGCACAACACAACTGATGGTCCCAACCCCATTTATAAGGCAAGAAATCCCACTTATTAAACCTGACAGGGTACACCTGTGAAGTGAAAACCAATTCCGGTGACTACCTCTTGAATCTCATCAAGAGAATGCCAAGAGTGTGCAAAGCAGTCATCAAAGCAAAAGGTGGCTACTTTGAAGAACCTAGAATATAAGACATATTTTCAGTTGTTTCACACTTATTTGCTAAGTATATAATTCCACATGTGTTAATTCATAATTTTGATGCCTTCAGTGTGAATGTACAATTTTCAAAGTCATGAAAATACAGAAAAATCTTAAAATGAGGTGTGTCCAAACTTTTGGTCTGTACTGTAAATAATACATCAAATATATATATATATATATATATATATATATATATATATATATATATATAAAGAAAAGACAATATATATGTGTACACTCAAACTGAGTATATAATATAATTCTACGGAGGATCCGGTTCCATATAGAAATAAATCAGCGACTGTTTCTCGTGTTATTAATAATGGCTCCATCGCACTCTTGGAGGCCAGCTTTGCCGATTGATCCTTTTTAGACAGCCCAAATTGACTGGCATCTCTGAAGGTGCCTACTTCTTTGGTAGTTTAGGTGTAACTGTTGATTTAGGAGAACTTACAGCAGAATGTCTCCTCTCTCCATGGAATCTTAGAAGCACCAGCTACCATCGCCATAGACTTGTAGAAGCACCAGCTGCCATCTCCATAGACTTTTAGAAGCACCAGCTGCCATCTCCATAGACTCTTAGAAGCACCAGCTGCCATCTCCATAGACTCTTTGAAGCACCAGCTGCCATCTCCATAGACTCTTAGAAGCACCAGCTGCCATCTCCATAGACTCGTAGAAGCACCAGCTGCCATCTCCATAGACTCTTAGAAGCACCAGCTGCCATCTCCATAGACTCTTAGAAGCACCAGCTGCCATCTCCATAGACTCTTAGAAGCACCAGCTGCCATCTCCATAGACTCGTAGAAGCACCAGCTGCCATCTCCATAGACTCGTAGAAGCACCAGCTGCCATCTCCATAGACTCTTAGAAGCACCAGCTGCCATCTCCATAGACTCTTAGAAGCACCAGCTGCCATCTCCATAGACTCTTAGAAGCACCAGCTGCCATCTCCATAGACTCTTAGAAGCACCAGCTGCCATCTCCATAGACTCTTAGAAGCACCAGCTGCCATCTCCTAGCTTGAGAGTGAAAGAACAGTCCAGGAGGGGAAGGTTTCCAAACTCCTTTGATGAGAAATATAACAAATGTGCTTGTTTTCATGTGAACTATTGATTTGTGACATAAAATTGAAAAGAGTGGTTACTGGTAAAATGCCATTGCCCGGTTGTGCCAATGTGGCTAAGCTGTTTAACTATTTACTGGAAGGCTTTAGAAAATAAAAGTCTGTTATTCTTGCGGCACAAAATAAGTCCGGTCCTGTGTCAAAATGAAACATACCGTGAGCGCATAGAGCGGCTTGTAGCGTCCACGCTCTGTCAGTACGGAGGGGGTTAACCCGGCGCGCGGAGCTGCGGGGCTGAGCTGCGGGGCTGAGCTGCGGGGCTGAGCCGAGCACCAGACACTATTTGCATTCATGAAAACTTCCTGGTTCTGTACAGGTGAAGGCAGACAGTGCGGGGAGGAGGAGGCAGCAGGCTGAGCTCACCCCACACCGGAGAAGAGGGAGCGGGAGAGGCTGCCCTGCCTGCACACACGCCAGGCGGGCATGTGAAGAGTGCCCCGCTACCATGAGTGACAAGTCCAGCTTCCTGCATATCGGGGACATCGTGTCCCTCTACGCTGAGGGCACAGTATGCGGCTTCATCAGCACCCTGGGGTAAGTGTGCCAGCTGCCCGCCTGCCAGTGGGGCTGACTGTAGGGGAGCGGCTGTTAGCTGTGGGCAGCACAAAAAGAAAGTTTGGCAGAGTGGTGTCATGGCATGTGAGTTATCCTGGTAGGATCTGCCCGTTACACATGGTGGGATTTTTCTTCTATTTGGAGAAGATGTGCCCATATTGCCGGTGGCATGTCCCTAAGTGTCTCCTGAAAGTTCCAGTTGTGGCAAAATATCAAATGTTAATCTGATCTTTAGAAAATTGCGCCGCTGAATGGCGAGCTCCAGTACTGAGGCGCCAGTGGCTGACTGGATTGTCCTGGCATGTTGGTGGTCTGGGCTGCCATCCGCACTGAGATTGCAGGAGCTTCTTCCAGCTGAGGCTGCCATAGAGGAATAAGGCCGGGCGCTAAGACCTACTGTACGTGTGAGCTGCAGGCTTCGAGTTGTGGCGCCAGCCATGTTGTGTCTTGTTTAGCACCATCATGTTCACAATAATTCAGTGCAATGTGTCATATAGCAAATGCACCACTTTAGTCCCCATGAAGCCACATCTGAAGGCACCATTGTATGGCACTTTCCCAGAGATTATTTCAAACCACCCATGTACAGATGTATCTCACTAAATTAGAATATCATCAAAAAGTTAATTTATTTCAATTCTGCAATATAAAAAGTGAAACTCATATATTATATAGAGTCATTACAAACAGAGTGATCTATTCCAAGTGTTTATTTCTGTTAATGTTGATGATTATGGCTTACAGCCAATGAAAACATAAAAGTCATTATCTCAGTAAATTAATTAAAAAAAAACACCTGCAAAGGCTTCCTAAGCGTTTAAAAAGGTCCCTTAGTCTGTTTCAGTAGGCTCCACAATCATGGGGAAGACTGCTGACTTGACAGATGTCCAGAAGGCAGTCATTAACATACTCCACAAGGTCCCAGAGTTCCAATTTTCATTTGGAAATAAAGGTCCCAGAGTCTGGAAGAAGAGTGAAGAGGCCACAATCCAAGCTGCTTGCAGTCTAGTGTGAAGTTTCCACAATCAGTGATGGTTTGGGGAGCCATGTCATCTGCTGGTGTAGGTCCACTGTGTTTTATCAAGACCAAAGTCAGCGCAGCCGTCTACCAGGAAATTTAAGAGCACTTCATGCTTCCCTCTGCAGACAAGCTTTTTGGAGAAGGAAATGTCATTCTCCAGCAGGACTTGGCACCTGTCCACACTGCCAAAAGTACCAATACCTGGTTTAAAAACAACAGTATCACTGAGCTTGATTGGCCAGCAAACTCGCCTGACCTTAACCCCCATAGAGAATCTATGGGGTATTGTCAAGAGGAAGATGAGACACCAGACCCAGCAATGCAGACAAGCTGAAGGCTGCTAAAGCAACCTGGGCTTCCATAACACCTCAGCAGTGCCATAGGCTGATCGCCTCCATGCGGCGCCGCATTGATGCAGTAATTGATGCAAAAGGAGCCCCGACCAAGTATTGAGCGCATTTACTGAACATACATTTCAGTAGGACAACATTTCGGATTTTAAAAACATTTTTCTAACTGTTACTAAAAAGTAATTTACTGGGATAATGACTGTTGTGTTTTCATTGGCTGTAAGCCATAATCATCAACATTAACAGAAATAAACACTTGACATAGATCACTCTGTTTGTAATGACTTTATATAATATATGAGTTTCACTTTTTGTATTGAAGAACTGAAATAAATTAACTTTTTGATGATATTCTAATTTAGTGAGATGCACCTGTAAGTCCTTAGGGTCAGCTCAGTAATACCTAAGTAATGGACAACTACCCTAAGGCCGGGGTCACACGATGCTATAAATCGGATGAGTGCAATCTGATAAAAAGAGGTATTGCACTTGGTCCAATGCTATTCAATGAGGCCGTGCAGATCTGTGTATTTTATCTCGGCTGTATTCGGCGTGAGTACAATATCACAGCATGCTGAGGTTTGATTCCGAAATCGGATGGCTGCGAGAAAAAAATATTGGATGCCATACGGACCATCAGAGTGACATCTGATTTATACAGATACTTTACAATTCTGTAGTATAGGAAACTGTAAACGGCCCTGTAAAGGATTCATAGCTGCTGGGTAAAAAAAACTGATTGTATACGGGCAGCACGCAGATGACAAGTGAGAAAAAATGTCTAATTGCTTGAGGTCCTCCCACTGGGACTCAGTACAGTGCTCTATTATCTCTGTCAGTCCTATAGACCATGAATGCACACAGGGATATATTAACCCATAACCCATCCAAAAGGTTTTTAGTTATTTTGGGCCCCCTTTTGCACATTGATCTTTCACTGGATCCTGGTACGGTAGGTATTAGACCACTGTGCATAGTCCTACATAGCCATATAAACACGGTTTTGGCTGGTGCGAACAGCACATGAGAAGATTTTAGCACATGCAATCAAGGTCACAACTAGGCTGTCTTGCTAATAGAGGTACAATAATGGATGAGGCGGCATGACAATAATGCTCATCCCAGACTCTAGTGCTCTGTTGGTCCACTGTGCTGAAAATATATGCACACACTTATTGCTATGGCCCAGAGTGCAAAGTACCTTTAACCATTGGAGCCCTTGGGCACAGGTGACAGTAACAGTATGTAAGCATAAAAATAATTTACAGCCCCTAGTCCCTATAGGGTCCTTAGGTTTCAATCTAGTCACTCTTATGAATAATGCAGCCTTTGGTATACAAATGTGATCATATCATCATTTAAATGGGGGCACCAAGACCCAACTTTTCGTGATGAGACTGAAATCCCTCTTCCTCTTGATCTGGATAGAGCAGCAAGCAAGCATGCAGTGTTACTTCATTCAAAGGTTAGGGAATGAGAAAGAGCCGAGTGCAACGACCGAATGTTTCTGCCCAGGCCCTTAGACATTGAATGGAGCATCAGTGTTGGTGGGGGTCCCAGGAGTTTGGCCTCCAGAGATCAGTCATCACTCACCCTTTGGATAGGAGATCAGAGGAAAACCCCTATAAAACGAGTTAGTGCAGTTTAGGAGTTAGCCTAAGAAATGTTTAAGCTATCAATATTGGGAACTCTGTTTAAGTATTTTAACAGTAGATAATAGTAGTATAGAGTACTGTAAGGTTATAAAACGGAGAGGGAATACGGGTGTTTTGGAAAGAATTTAGGTGTTAACATCCTGCAGTGCAACCGCACAGTGAGTAAATAGAGAGTATTCCGCCAATATTTGGACAGAGCACTGCACAATGAGTTTACGGGGTGCGGTGCTGCGATAGTGTGCCATAAAAAACATTCACATGTAACTATGTATTACTGTATGACTGCTCGTGTATGTGTGTCTTACATTGTAGCTGTACTTTCTGAAGACTTTGGCAAAATGATATGTCCAAGTTCTAAGAAACCCCCGCCCCCCCCCCCAAGTGCTAATATGAAGAACCACAAGCGGAACATGTCTTCAGCTAATTCAGTCTACTCAAAGAGAGCAGCACTCTAATAACTTCTGCCTCTTTATTTTAATGACCTGGCATTATTAGATTTCAAAAGTGTAGTGAAAGTGCATTTACTTTTTAAGAATACAGTATATTGTATGTGACTATGTATTAAT
Organism: Phyllobates terribilis; assembly: GCF_046119375.1. Classification (NCBI taxonomy): domain Eukaryota; kingdom Metazoa; phylum Chordata; class Amphibia; order Anura; family Dendrobatidae; genus Phyllobates; species Phyllobates terribilis. Next base: position 608,655,954 of record NW_027362762.1, read on the forward strand.
GTATTGGTATTAAGTATGTATAAGACTTAGAGCAGATTTCACAATGCAAACTGACTACATAATTGAATAGCTCTCTTAGACCTGATGAGACTAATGTATTTACTTTGAAAATCCATGTCAAAACGTCTGCATAATCCTGATATTAAAGGGAACCTGGGACTTTTCAGATCTCTAATATGGGCACACAGGTGATAGAAATGTAAATATATACATACCTGTATGGCCCATAGTAGAGGTCTGCTATCTTTTTATAAAATTCATTTCCTAGGCTTGGCAACCGGGGGACGCCAAGAAAAGCCCGCCTATTACTTAAATATTACCCCCTTCCCCTGCCCTCCCGTGCACATCACAGGGCCCTGTGACGTGCAGCCTGGATCTGCGCATTGCGCATGCGCGGGGTGTGCAGATCTAGAGTGCACATACCTAATTACCTGGAAGTGAGAGCTGCGACTTGCCACTCAGTTCTTGTTAATTACTTAGACTTCTGATGGCGGGGGCCGTAGCGCCAGCTCTGAGTGGGCACGGGGCTCACATGACATAACAAACTTACGTGAACCCTGGGAACGTGAGTGCTGACACCGCTGGAACGGCGCCGGCAATGGAAGGGGCTATAAGTGTTGTTATTTAAATGGGGCCAAAATGGGGAATGAGAAGGGGTTGTTCAAGTAGTGGACAACTCCTTTAAGGGTCATTCATCCTAGAGATATCTGATGTCTATTTCTAGCTTTAGGCCGCCAAGACCATCAAAATACAGGTGACACAGGTCTCTCCTAGATAATACCCTACAGCTTCATATACTCTACACTATAATTATGTAGAATTTGTCTGGCTGGCCATTATTAGACACAATGCCTTAGGCAAGCTAATACTTTGGGATAGCTTGTTTCAGGTTAATGAAAAGTGTTTTTGAAAACAAACAAACACATATATAACTGTAGTATATGTAGATGTGAAGGATATGCATAACTTTCTGCTATAGTATGCTCTGCATCGTAATATCAGTACCTTGTGCACATAAGCCATGTATTCGGTAAAATGCCAGCGTCTATTCATCTGTATGTGTTCGGTACAATGCTTTCATTGTGAGCTATATTTACTAGCAGGCAGAAAGGTATGTTCAGTTACGCTTCTTTTCTCCTTATTTGGCACCTGAACAGCGAAAATTCTCAGTGTCCTGTTAAAAAACTCTTGTCTCTCTGTATAGTGGTGCCATAGATGTCTCTTGAATGGGTTAAGGAAAGTTCTGCCTCTGTGCCTTGCAGATAAAGAGAGGAAATGAAGTGTGTGTGGTGGGGGGCAAGGGGGAAGAAGAGGCAGGGGACTATGTGTTCCTTGTCCTGTCATCCAGTCATTGCCATAGGGATCAGCAGAACACATTTTTTAAGCAGTGACATTTTCTTGATTTTAAGAAGTCGCCTTGTCTTTTGGCTAAATCATTGGGTTTAGAAATGGAGAAATGGAAGAATATACTGTATGTGTGTGTTTATGGGTGGTAATATTGATCTGGCATTGAAAGCATTGTAGGTACTATGTGATTGCATTACTGGCTATTCCCTCATAAAAGTGACCATATGATGCTGTGGTGGTCTGCTATCAGTTTTATAAGAATACAGACTGTCATAAATGTAATCCTTTGTTTGCATAATTAACTGGCAGCAAAGCAAGAAAGAAGCATTCTCTATAGGATCATTAACCATTTCCTACAATAGCTGAGAAGACTGTACACTAGACTGTGCACTCCGGGTTTACCCTTGCTCTAGTGTTTTTTATTTCTCTTTAGTCATATAGGTATATTGTATGACTCTTCATTTTCAAGGAGGCCAGGTTAGCAGGTTTCACCGCCATAGAAGAATCTAAAGAATTCTTAGAATGGTCAGTATAATTGGCCACATCTTTAAATTTTGTTTGAGAATCAGCTTATCTTATGTTTTCTGTGCTAATAACCTGCTTTATGGCTTGGAGCCGTCACTTGTTCAATATGTGCTTATGAGTAATAATCTGCAGGAGGTTCCTTGGAGTTCCCATGAATAGATGATTCATTTAACCATAGGACAAACTTTCATTGTTCAAATTCTGCACTACGAAGAAGTTAAACCCAATTTTCCCTTTCAATTTTTTAAGGAGAATCTGTCACCAGGTTTTTACCATCTCATCTGAGAGCGACATGAAGTAGGGGCTGAAACCCTTATTCCAGCGATGTATCACTCACTGGACTGCACGCTGTCACGTTGATAAAATCACTGTTTTATCTGCTGCTGATCTGCCAGTTCTCTCAGTGCTGAGCTGTGTATAACCCCACACCACTGACAGGAAGCTGCCGGATTGGCCAGTCAATCACAGCCCTCTGGGTGTGGGGACCGCTAGCATGCATCCCCGCACCTGCTCCCGTGCCACTCAGCACTGAACTGTCACTGTGTGTTTACACGCAGTGACAGTTCAAAATCATGATGCTTGTCATTGGTCGTAAAGGGGTTAACTTCATAGGTTTTCAGACTTATTTATTCACACTTCCAAGGTCCAGCTTTACCTCCCATCAGTGCAGCGCTCTTTGTTGATCAGCTGCAGTGGTGACGCCAATCACTGTGCTCAGCAGCTCTGCCTTGGTATACAGAATGGGTTGCTGAGCACAGAGATTGGCTGGAAGGTTTAAAAATGCTGTAGTCACAACATCACTACTGCAGCCAATCAACAAAGACCGGAACAGCAGTGGAGAGGGATCGCTAGATCGCTCATGTCAGCTGCATCTTAAAAACATCTCCAGAATCCGACCTTTTCTTACCTTTGAAACAGCAAAAATCCTTACTGTCAATCTTATTCATTCTCGTCAGGACTACTGCATCGCCACTTCAGCGATACCTCCACCCTGTACCAGTCATTGCACTGGTTGCTCATTTGCTACAGAATACAATATAAAGTCTCTCTCATCCACAAAACTCTCTACAATTCTGCACTATCATACGTCTCCTTCTTCATCTCAGTCTGTCACCCTACTCGTGCTCTCCATTCTACAACTGACCTAAAACTAACATCCTTCATAATCTGAACTTCACATCTCCGTCTCCAAGACTTCTCTTGTGCTGCACCAGTTGTCTGGAATGCACTACCCCGAATGATCCGATTAATACTTAGCCCCCACATTTTTAATCATACTCTAACCCCTTCATGCTGTGCCCCTTTTCCATTTTTGCGCTTTTGTTTTTTGCTCCCCTTCTTCCCAGAACCATAACTTTTTTATTTTTCAGTAAATATGGCCTTATGAGGGCTTGTCTTTTGCGGGACGAGTTGTACTTTTGAAGGACACCATTAGTTTTACCATATTGTGTACTGGAAACCAGGAAGAAAATTCAAAGTGCAGTGAAATTGCAAAAAAAGTTCAGTTCCACAATTGTTTTTTTTTTTTGTTTACCATGTTCACTAATTGCTAAAAATGACCTGCCATTATGATTCTCCAAGTCATTATGAGTTCGTAGATCCCAAACATGTATAGTTTCTTTTTTATCTAAATGGTGGAAAAAAATCCAAAGTTTGTTAAAAGAAAAAAAAAAAGTCGCCATTATCCGAAACCGGTAGCGTCTCCATTTTTCGGGATCTGGGGCCAGGTGAGGGGTTATTTTTTGCGCGCCAAGCTGATGTTTTCATTGATGCCATTTTGGTGTAGATACTATCTTGTGATCGCCTTTTATTGCATTTTATTGCAATGTTGCGGCGACCAAAAAAATCGTAATTCTGGCATTTTGATTTTTTTTCTCATCACGCTGTTTAGCGACCGGATTAATTATTTTTATATATTGATAGATCGGGCAATTCTGAATACGGCGATACCAAACATTATATTTTGATTTTTTTTTAATTATTTTATTTTGAATGGGGCGAAAGGGGGGTGGCTTGAACTTTTTAGATTTTTTTAATTTTTTTAATATTTTTTAAAAACGTTTTATACTTTTTACTGGCTTCAATAGTCTCTGTGGGCGACTAGAAGCTGCGATCGTCTGATCGCCTGTGTTACATATAGCAGGGCTTCAACCCAGCTATGTGTAACAAAAGTGCTCATCAGCTGTGAGCGCCGACCGCTCATAGCAGATCGGCTATGACAATAACAGGGGTCTCCTGCAGAGTGGCCTAGTCAAAGTCCTGACCTTAATCCGATTGAGATAATGTGGCATGGCCTTGAAAAGGCTCAGAAGCCCTCTAATGTGGCTAAATTACAACAATTTTGCAAAGATGAGTGGGCCAAAATTCCTCCAGACTGTTGCAAAAGACTCATAGCCAGTTATCGCAAACATTTGATTGCAGTTGTAGCTGCTAAGAGTGGCCCGACCAGTTATTAGGTTTAGGGGGCAATCACTTTTTCCTCACAGGGCCCTGTAGGTTTGGATTTCTTTTTCCCCTGATAATAAAGACTTTCATTTAAAAGCTGCATTATGTGTTTACTTGTGTTATCTTTGTCTAATATTTAAATTTGTTTTGTAATCTGAAACATTTAAGTGTGACAAACATGCAAAAGAATAAGAAATCAGGAAGAGGGCAAACACTTCTTCACACCACTGAAGAGCAACAGTTATAACCAGAAATAATAAACTACCAATGTGAAAAATAAGCTTAATACAATAACAAATGGTGTGTGTGACACTCCTCATGTGACTGCCCAGATAAATAAAAAAAGCAAACAAATGTCAACACTATAGGAAATGTTTTACCAAGCAGGTTAGACAACTAAATCACTACAAACACATTCAAATAGCACACAGTTCAAAATGTATGTAAAGTATAAGCAGACACCGTTGGGTTGGTATGACTTCTGACATTGTATTCAAGGGAAAACAGGGTAGGCAGCCTTCCCATAGATTATTGTGTGGGATGTGGTGGGTGTTTGGGGTCAAACCTGGAAACACTCCTGTGTATCCACACTGCATGTGAAATATACAAGAATGTTTCCTGCTTTTCACCTGAAGTCCACCCCGAACCCAGGAATTCCTATACTATATATTCACCGGCCCACTGCCATTTACCTGATGAAGGGTGTTATACCCGAAAAACTATTATCTACTCCTATACCTGTTGTGCTATGAAATGGCCATTTAGTGCGCAATTCTTCTCTTTATCTGCTGTGTTATGACAATGAATTATCATATATGTTACAGGAGATTTATCTCAAAATGGTGCATGCTTTTTGTTTCATTTAGAATAACCGACAGTGTTGCTTGAAAGTTTGTGAACCCTTAAGTAATTTCTATATTTTTACATAAATTATCTCAGATTGTCATGCATATCTTAAAAGTAGATAAAGAGAACCAGAAATGATCCAATATCACAAGTGGCTAACAAAACAGCAGTGAGACCATTATGGCCAGGGACCATGTTTGCAAATGGCACCTTCCCAGGCTAAAAATAGCAGCTCACAGCTGCCGCATAAATTGCATGAATAGAAATGCTAATGAAGATTGGGTGAATGGGACTAGCTGACACCTAGCTTTTTTGTTTGGTGATGTCAAGGTGTCAATCAGACACAGACACAGAGTAAACACTTTATTTGAAATACAACAGAAACATTCTTTAATCATTCAAATAAACCAATATACTCACCCCAGTTCTGATGGTAATTCAAGGTTTAAGCAATGTCCCACCAAATAACTTTATTTAGCTCTAAAAAGCATTCATTGATGTACAAAAACGCATGCAAAAACCGCTTTGAAAATCCGCATGCGTTTTTCCTGCCAAGGAGATGCTTGAAAAACGCACAGGAAATTTCTGCTTCAAATCCTGACCGTGCGCACATAGGCTAAAGGTATGTGCACAAGATCGATATAGGCAGCGCTTTGAACGCAGCATACTTTATGCTGTGTCTAAAGCGCTGCACGCAGGGGAATCCGCATGTGTTCATTGAACCATGTGGATTCATTGCAATCAATACATTGTATTGATCTAGTTTCTCTTGAGGAGAAATTGACATGATGCGGTCTGGAAAGACACGCCTCATGTCCGTGTCCGCGGGTGATCCGCAGATGCACGGAAAAGCATAGTTGGCATGGGATTTCTTGAAATCCCATCCACTATGCTGTAACATCTGGCCGCTGCAGATTGCATGCAGCGCAAGTGCACTGCGTCCAATCCGCAACGATTACGGATCGTGTGCACGTACTCTACTTGTAAAAAAAAAAAAAAAAAAAAAAATTTCAGTGAGAGCTGCTCATAGGATTGCTAGAGAGGCAAATCAGAACTCCCGCTTGACTGCAAAAGACCTTCAGAATGATTTAGCAGACTCTGGAGTTGTGGTACATTGTTGTAGTGTTCAGAGACACTTGTACAAATATAGCCTTCATGGAAGACTCATCAGAAGAAAATCTCTCCTGCATCCTGAACCATAAAATTCAGGGTCAGAATTATGCAAAAGAACATCTAAACAAGGCTGATGCATTTTGGAAACAAGTCCTGTGGACCGATGAAGTTAAAATAGAACTCTTTGGCCACAATGATCAATGTGTGGAGATAAAAGGGTACAGAATTTCAGGAAAAGAACATCTCGCCAACCATTAAACATAGGGGTGGATGTCAGTGGAATTTTCTTCCTTACCAATTAGAAATCGTCCACACCTGAATTCGGAAGCTAATCTGTTATTTATTGATCTTGCGGCATGGAGACAAAATGAAAGCTAACAAATTATTACTATAACCATAATGTCTACCCTCATTTCATTCAATGGCAGTTATATAGGTAAAAATAAAGGCATGTCATAATAATGATTCTAGTACAGGAAAATATAATTAACAGAATGCAAAATGCAGCTGTCATGTGAAGATAACTTTTAATTCTTGCATTTTAACGAGTGAGCAAAGACACCAGCTAACTAGAAAGGAATTCAACAACAAACCCACAGATGTTCACTTAGAGATAATAATTAGTTGATACAAGACTGAGTCTAATACATATATATATATGCATATGTATATACAGTATGTACCTTCTAAAAGTCTATATAATAATGATTATTAAAATAAGCAAGAAATTTATTACAATTATTATAACAGTGGATCAATCATGCTTTGGGGTCTTGTTGCAGCGAGTGGCACGAGAAATATTTCACTGATAGAGGGAAGAATAGATTCAGTAAAATTTAAACAAGTTCTTGATGCAAACATGACACTATCTGTAAAAAAAAAAGCTGAAGTTGAAAAGAAGATGGCTTCTACAAATAGATAATGATCCTAAACACTCATCAAAATCCACAATAGACAACCTCAAAAGGCGCAAGCTGAAGGTTTTACAATGGGCCTCAGTCCCCTGATCTGAACATCATTGAAAATTTGTAGCTAGACCTCAAAATAGCAATGCATGCATGACGACCCAGGAATCTCACAGAACTGGAAGAATTTTCCAAAGAGGAATGGACAAAAATCCCTCAAATCAGAACTGAAAGACTCTTGGCTGGCTACAAAAAGTGTTTACAAGCTATGATACTTGCAAAAGGGGTAGATACTAGCCATGCAGGGTGCTCAAACTTTTGCATCGGCCCATTTACCCTTTTGTAATATTTTAAAATGTAAAAGACGAAAATATATATATTTTTTTGCCTAAAATAATAAATTTTCTTTGTATCTTTAACTTTAGGCCTTTTAGAGATCATTTCATCTTCAACTTGATTAACTGTTCACAATAACAGTAATTTTGACCATGGGTGCCCAAACTTTTACATGCCACTGTATATCCTGTGCGAGTGGGTGGTCACGTGTCCACAAATATGTGATTTGCATACGTTAAGCCACGTGCAAACTAGATTCCCATTCACATCTCTCAATAGAAAATTGTAAGAAGTGGATGAGAAACTAGACCACGCATGACCACAGGTATGCAAAGTGTATACTTGCAGTCACACTGAAAATAGAGGGAAAAACCGTCAGTGTGCACATTGCACCCTGTCAAAATTCAGAAATCTGTAGTCAAATAGAGTAACTGAGGAAATTCCAGTTGAGCCTGAAAACCCCTGTAACCTTACCCAAATGCGGTTACAAGTACTAGATAGTTTGTGCTTTACAAATAGATGGATGACATGAGGATTTATGTTTTATGTGTCAGTTTAACGTTCTCAGGAACCAGTATTGTCACAACCAAAGAAGAAAAGGATAGCCTTGGAGAAATGTATGTACAAATAATGAACCAAATGGGAAAACCCATATAATTATCCCTCTCTAAACGGGCTATAAAATGTAACTTTTAATCTTTATATTAAAATGTGAATGTAAAGGGTATTAAAATATTATCCCTAATCAGCCAAAGTGATAAATAGAGTAAAATCTATGACGTTGTGATGGTATCATGGGGTTTCATCACTAGAGCAGAATGGGAAAGATAACTTTCAGCACATGTCCCCCCAACATGTTTCACTGCACTAGCGGCATCATCGGGGGATGGGACACTAACATGAATGGATTGGAAAGTTACAGAGAACTAAATTTGCTATTGGATGGCGACTTCCATGGTGTCAATGAGATATGATGCATATTGTGTGAACGAATCATGGTGCTCCTTATATCAAATTTATGCTAGGAGACAATTGGCTAGATATTTGGCTACCTGCCAGTGGTGTAAATGAATATGTGGTCATTTCCTCTATTTGGTTAAACACCTTTCTATTGGTTATAGAAAGCCCAATTGGTTATTGGACTTTAACTACCCTGAAATACATTGGGGAATAGAAACCTGTAGTTCCAGGAAAGGTAATAGGTTTTTGACAACTATGAGAGACAATTACCTTTCACAACTGGTTCAGGACCCAACAACAAGGGGGGCACTGCTAGACCTAATATTAACCAACAGGCCAGACCGCATATCAAATATATGAGTTGGGGGTCACTTGGGTAATAGTGATCACAAAATAATAAGTTTTCATTTATCCTTTAATAAGATGTGTAGTAGAGGGGTTACAAGGACACTAAATTTCAGGATGGCAAATTTCCAACGGTTGAGAGATGATCTTAGTGCAATAAACTGGGACAATATCCTGAGACATAAAACTACACAAAGCAAATGGGAGACATTTATTAGCATCCTGAATAGGATCTGTGCACAATATATACCCTATGGAAATAGACAGGCTAGAAATAGGAGGAAACCACTATGGCTAAATAGAGCTGTAAGGGGCGCAATAAGTGACAAAAAGAAAGCATTTAGAGAACTAAAGCAAGTAGGTAGTGATGAGGCATTAAATAAATCTAGAAAATTAAATAAATTCTGTAAAAACCAAATCAAGGCAGCAAAGATTGAGACAGAGAGACTCATTGCCAGAGAAAGTAAAAATAATCCAAAAATATTCTTTAACTACATAAATAATAAGAAACTAAAAAATGATAGTATTGGCCCCCTTAAAAATAGTCTGGGTGAAATGGTGGATGAGGATGAGGAAAAATCCAATATGCTAAATGATTTTTTTTCAACAGTATTTACACAAGAAAATTGCATGACAGAAAACGATCAGTGATAACAAAAATTCTACGTTAAATGTCACTTGCTTAACCCAGCAGGAAGTACGGCGGCGTCTAAAAATCACTAAAGTTGACAAATCCACTGGCCCGGATTGGATACTTAATTCCTGCAGTACTCGCGGGTGTAACGTCGTAGATTTACCATTATTTTTAATCTTTAAAGATTCCATAATAACAGGGTCTGTACCACAGGACTGGCGTATAGCAAATGTGGTGCCAATATTGAAAAAGGGAACAAAAACCAAACTTGGAAATTTTAGGCCGGTAAGCTTAACCTCAACTGTGGGTAAAATCCTGGAGGGTTTCCTAAGAGATACTATACTAGAGTATCTGAAGAAAAATACCCAATATCAACATGGGTTTACGAGGGACCATTCCTGTCAAACTAATCTGATCAGCTTTTATGAAGAAGTAAGTTCCGGACTGGACCAAGGAAATGCAGTAGATGTTGTGTATATGGACTTTTCAAAAGCTTTTGATACGGTTCCACACAAAAGATTGATACATAAAATGAGAACAATGGGGATGGGTGAAAATATATGTAAGTGGGTTAAGAACTGGCTCAGTGATAGGAAACAAAGGGTGGTTATTAATGGAACACACTCAGACTGGGTCACAGTTAACAGTGGGGTACCGCAGGGGTCAGTATTGGGCCCGCTTCTCTTTAACATATTTATTATTGACCTTGTAGGGGGCATACAGAGTAGTATTTCAATATTTGCAGATGACACTAAACTCTGCAGGGTAATCATTACAGAGGAGGACAATTTTATATTACAGGAGGATCTATGTAAACTAGAAGCTTGGGCTGATAAATGGCAAATGAGCTTTAATGGGGATAAATGTAAGGTAATGCACTTGGGAAGAGGAAATAAAATGTATAATTATATGCTTAATTGTAAAAAACTGGGCAAAACTGTCACTGAAAAAGACCTGGGTGTATTGGTGGATGACAAGCTCACGTTTGGTGGCCAGTGTCAGGCTGCTGCTGCAAAGGCAAATAAAATAATGGGATGCATTTAAAGAGGCATAGATGCTCATAAGGAGAACATAAGTTTACCTCTAGAATACTGTGTACAGTTCTGGTCTCCGGTGTATAAGAAAGACATAGATGAACTAGAGCGGGTGCAGAGAAGAGCGACCAAGGTTATTAGAGGACTGGGGGGTCTGCAATACCAAGACAGGTTATTACACTTGGGGTTATTTAGTTTGGAAAAACAAAGGCTTAGGGGTGATTTTATTACTATGTACAAGTATATGAGGGGACAGTACAAAGACCTTTCTACTGATCGTTTTACTCTGAGGCCAGAGACAGGGACAAGGGGCATCTTCTACTTCTGGAGGAAAGAAGGTTTAATCATAATCACAGACAGGGATTCTTTACTGTAAGAGCAGTGAGACTATGGAACTCTCTGCCGCATGATGTTGTAATGAGTGATTCACTACTAAAATTTAAGAAGGGCATGGATGCATTTCTTGAAAAGTATAATATTGCAGGTTATATATACTAGATTCCTTGATAGGACTTTGATCCAGGGAACTAGTCTGATTGTTGTATGGAGTCGGGAAGGAATTTTTTTCCCCATTGTGGAGCTTAGTGTTTGCCACATAGGGTTTTTCGTCTGGACTTAGTCTTCCTTCAACCTTAAAAACTATGGTACGATGTTACTATGTTATGGGATATATACAGAGGCTATATATGGGACACATGTCTAGCCGGCAGCCATTCATGTTAGTGTCCCATCCGTTGATGACGCCGCTAGTGCGATGAAACATGTTGGAGGGACATGTGCTGAGATTTATTTATCCCATTCTACTCTAGTGGTGACACCCCCCGGTACCATCAGAACGTCATAGATTTTAGTCTAGTCTATTCATCAATTTGGCTGGTTAGGGATAATATTTTAATACCCTCTACATTCACATTTTAATATGAAGATTTAAAGTTTAATTTTATAGCCTGTTTAGAGAAGGATAATTATATGGGTTTTCCCATTTGGTTCATTATTTGTACCTACATTCTTCCAAGGCTATCCTTTTCCTCTTTGTTTGTGATACTTGAATATTAGGGTTTATAGCCCATTTATGAGGAATTATATTGGGTCGCTGTACCCTTTGAAATACTCCCGTCATAGATTATGGCTGGGTTTCTCTCTCAACAAATAAATTTGAGGATTTATCAGCAGAGGCATTAAAATTTTTTTTCAAAATCAGGAGTCTCTGATAATTCTGGAAACACTGATATACCATATTTTTCGGACTATAAGACGCAAGGGACCATAAGACGCACCTAGGTTTTAGACGAAGAAAATAGAAAAAAAATGTAAGCAAAAAACGTGGTCATGATACCCTGTTAAGGGGGAGGGGGTCTGCTGCTGACACTGTTATAGGGGTAATCTCCCCCAATACTGTTAATATCCCCCATCCTGGTATATATGGCCCCCTCCTTCCTGTTATACGTGGCCCTCATCCCCATCCTGATATGCATGGCACCCCAGTCCCCCATCCTGGTATGCATGGCCCCCTCATCCCCCATCCTGGTATGCATGGTACCCTCATTCCTCTTCCTGGTATGGATGGCCCCCTTCATCCCTGTATGGATGGCCCCCTTCATCCCTGTATGGATGGCTCCCCTCATGCCTCATCCCTGTATGGATGGTCCCCCTCATGCCTTATCTCTGTATCTCTGTATGGATGGCCCCCCTCATGCCTCATCCCTGCATGGATGGCCCCCCTCATCCCTGCATGGATGGCCCCCCTCATGCCTCATCCCTGCATGGATGGCCCCCCTCATGCCTCATCCCTGCATGAATGGCCCCCCTCATCCTTGTATGCGTGGCCCCCCTCATCCCTGTATGTATGCCCTCACTCATTCTGGTATGCTTGCCCCCCCCCTGATTCCTGTCATGCTGCAGAGAAAAAAATAAACTTTCATTCTCACCTCCTCTCTCCTCCAGTGCTGCGTCTCTCTCTGTGCCGGAATGGTCACTGCTCCCCACACTGGCACTGCGTGCGTGGAGAGCAATGACGATTAATTCTCCCTAATAGCGCGTATACTGTAGCCACAGAACGGCTCCTGCGCTTGGCGGTCAGCGTGCCCGCTATTAAAGGTCATTAATATTCACCACACCCATGGGCTGCGGCTACAGCTTGCACGCTATTAGGAAGAATGAATGGTCACTGCTCCCCACGCACGCAGTCCCAGCGTGGGGAGCAGTGACTATTCCTGCACAGAATGAGACGCTGCGCTGGAGGAGAGAGGAGGTGAATATGAAACTTTTTTTTTTTTCTCTGCAGCATGACCGGGATCAGGGGGTGCCATACATACAGGGATGAAGGGTGACCGTGCCATACATACCGGGATGAGGGGGGCCATACATACAGGGATGAAGGATGCCATACATACCAGGAGCCGCGCTGCGGGCACAGTGTGCTGGTTATTAAGGAAAATTAATACTCAATGCTCCCCATGCCCATGGGCGTGGGGAGCAGTGAATATTCATTTTCTTTAGTAGTGGGCAAAGTGCAGGTTGCAGCAGGCGGCTGTCGCCTCCTGTGCACCTCTACTCCGCCACTGCCGCTTTCCCCACATCCCCCACAACCCACAGCCACAGTATTTATGTATATCGGACTATAAGACGCACCCCCCACTTTCCTCCAAAACTTTGGAGGGAAAAAGTGTGTCTTATAGTCCGAAAAATACGGTAGCTTTCCAGAATTTATTTAAAACGTTTAAAACTCACACTTGATCTTGGTGGGAAGTGACCAGTTTGGATACTTATCTCAAGCAGAGATTAGTCTATTGTGGCTTACGGATCTCTCTCTTAACTAACGCACATAGAGAAGATCAAGAATTTCTGAAGGGGTGGGAGAGATTAACTGAAAACTCCCTGCGCATGATTAAGTGCTTACTTGATTACGAAAAGGAATACTTTTCAAAAATCAATTTACAACTTGAGAAATGGGTTGAACAAAGTAAAAGTTTTGCCACTAATCCAGAATTTTAAGATCTTGAAAACAAACTACAAAAAAATCTTGAGAATTTCAAAAGAATTATTAAAGAGCGGAAACATAAGAAATTCATCAGAGATCTTAACGATTTCCAAACAGGCACTGAATACCAAAAATTATACACAAAACAAGATAAAGGGGCCGGTAGGGCTAGCAGTGATTATTCGGAAAGTGATTTATCAGAATCAGAAGAAACTAATTCACGTAAATTCTCAAAATCCCCAAAAAAATTTCTAAAAGAAAAATTTAATACCTGCAACTTTAATACTAGCACCAATAGAGGTCCAATTCCCAAAAGGAAGGATTACAATACATCGTTTCATAATCCCAAACATACCGAGAGAAATATCAATAGTGATCAAGATTTTGTTATCGAGGCAATCTCAAATCGGTGCAATATGTTCGGGGTCTTCTATGGATGCATCTTCAGATTCCTCTCTTGTACAACCGTTGAATATACAGGTTCAAAAAGCTCCTATATTACATCCATTGAATTCAATATCCCCAAATATGGGAGTAGATTTGCAACAGGGAAATATGGCATTACAAACAGCGGGGAATACACAAATACCATTAGAATTGTGTTTGACACCCACAACTTCTTCTTCTTTTTTAGGGGCATGCCAAATTCAACTGCACAACAGGAACAAATGGTCATATCAACAAGCGCCCAAATAAAACTAGCAGATGAGATCCAAATATTTAATTTATCATCAACTGTATTAAGAGAAAGACAAATAGATATTTTGAGTAGAGGATTATCATTTACTATAACCTCTAAAATGAACATCTTTAATTGGATGAAAGATATTAATCTTTTTGCAAGAAAATTGGCACTACATAAAATACATATACATCGAAATAAAGATTTGAATCAGCTTATGAGGAAGGAGTAGGAATCTGAGGATGCCCTTAATGAATTATTGGTTGAGAATGAGGTACTTTAATCTGCTCAGGACTATTTACATCTTTAAAACCCAAGTCACTTACAACCCCATCCTTTTGTACGTATCCTGCTATTGCAAGTTTTGTGGATTTAGTAACTAAAGATCTGGAAAACATCCACTAGGGTTCCATTTGCCACGACAACAATGTTACCCCAGAGGAATATGAAGAGATTGAAGAACTCCACAAGAATAATGACATAATAGTCAAAGCAGCGGATAAAGGGGGTAACATCGTTGTCATGGATAAGAATTTTTATGTTGGGATGGTGGAACAAATCTTACTTGATTCTGATACATATGAAAAATTGAGAACAGATCCTACGCTACAATACTTGAACGAACTGAAAAATATATTGGAAGACGGCAAAGGAAGAGGACTTATAAGTGAAGATGAATATAAATGTATATATAACAAACCTCCTACAATTGCAACTTTTTATGCACTCCCAAAAGTGCATAAACATAAAATGAATCCCCCCGGAAGACCAGTAGTCTCTGGGAATGATTGCCTCACTGAGAAACCAATCATATATGTGGATAAAATCACTCAGTCATTTATTATCACATTACCTTCTTATTTAAAAGACACTAAAGATACAGTGTGTAAATTACAGAACCTCTCAGTGTCAGAAGATACCCTTATCGCCAGCTTGGATGTGGAAATGCTGTATATCAGCATTAAACACGATCTTGGCATCCAAGTGGTAGAATTTTTCTTAAAATCACGTAGTTCCCATCATCGTGAACACAATTCCTTTGTACTCACGCTTCCTAGGTTTGTGTTAGAGCACAATTTATTTTTGTTTAATGGGGTAATCTTCTATCAAATCAGGGGTACCGCTATGGGGACGGTATGTGCCCCCTCATATGCAAATTTATTCCTGCGTTGGTGGGAGGATCAACATGTGTTTAATGAGGATCTTTTATTTTACACCACATTTTGGCAAGCACAGCAGTCAGACTTTTTTTTAGTTGATGATGAGGTTTGCACACATGTCAGGAGGAATTTTGGTCCACTCCTCTTTGCAGATCATCTCTAAATCATTAAGATTTTGAGGCTGTCGCTTAGCAACTCGGAGCTTCAGCTCCCTTCATAAGTTTTCTATGGGATTAAGGTCTGGAGACTGGCTAGGCCACTCCATGACCTTACTGTGCTTCTTTTTGAGCCTCTCCTTTGTTGCCTTGGCTGTATGCTTTGGGTCATTGTCTTAACTCAAGTTGAGTTAATGCCAAAGAGCTCAATTTTTGTCTCATCTGACCACAGCACCTTCTCCCAATAACTCACAGAATCATCCAGGTGTTTATTGGCAAACTTCAGAAGGGCCTGCACGTGTGCCTTCTTGAGCAGGGGCAACTTGCGGGCACTGCAGGATTTTAAACCTTTAAGGCGTAATGTGTTATCAATGGTTTTCTTTGTGACTGTGGTCCCAGCTACCTTGAGATCATTAACAAGTTCGCCCCGTGTAGTTTTAGGCTGATCTCTCACCTTCCTCATAATCAAGGATACCCTACGAGGTGAGATTTTGCATGGTGCCCCAGATCGATGTCGATTGACAGTCATTTTGTATTTCTTCAATTTTCTTACTATTGCATCAACAGTTGTCTCCTTCTCATCCAGCTTCTTAATTGTGGTTTTGTAGCCCATTCCAGCTTTGTGCAGGTCTATGATGTTGTCCCCGACATCCTTAGAAAGCTCTTTGGTCTTGCCCATGTTGTAGAGGTTAGTCTGACTGATTAATTGAGTCTGTGGACAGGAGTTTTTTATACAGGTGACACTGTAAGACAGCTGTCTTTAATGCAGGTAACGAGTTGATTAGGAGCGTCTAACTAGTCTGTAGGAGCCAGAGCTCATAATGGTGTGTAGGGCATCATATACTTATTTCTCACTGCAAAATGCAAATAAATTGATCTAATTTATACAATGTGATTTTCTTGATTTTGTTTTTTTGGATATTCTCTCTCTCAATGTTAAAATTAACCTTCCCTTAAAATTATAGACTGTTCATGTCTTTGTCAGTGGGCAAACTTACAAAAACAGCAAGGGATCAAATAATTATTTCCTTCACTGTATCAGGATTGGGGATGAGGTGGCCATACATACCAGGATTAGGGATGAGTGGGCAATAGTTACCAGGATGGGGAAATTTACCAGTAGCTGCTGCACTTCCCACCTTAGGCTTATACTCGAGTCAATACGTTTACCCAGTTTTTTGTGGTAAAATTGGGTAACTCGGCTTATACTCTATTATATACAGTACATGAAAATACATAAAAATAGATAAATGTATATAATTTATTAGCTATAAGTGTATAAGTAGGGAGTTTATTTATGATAAAAATTAAAGAATAAATTTACGTAGTTTAGGGGTATTATTTTAAATGTTTTAATTTAGCACTTTTCCATATATGGCCTTATGAAATCCTAAAATTCCTATATGTGCTCTCCAATAATAGAGGCAAGTTCCTGTAACAATATTCATGAATATATTGGTTGAAAAGAAATGTACTCGTTTATACTATAATATAAGTGTACTGATATTTATATATTACTAGCGATGATTAAGATGCTATCACTGTAATCCAATTATTGAGTGATATAGTAAGACTATGATCGAATCCAATTGAATTATCCAGTGCTATAATACCTGTGTTGATACTTTCGCATCTATTAGGACAAATGTGACTATGCCTTTGACCAATCATATTGTATGACAGTAATGATGATGCACTTACATCTGATTTCTGATTGGGTGTTTCTAATGGGAACTCCCATTGGATATTGTGACTATGCTAGCGGCCAATTGAAATGCTCCAGCATGACAAGCACGATGACATGCTTGCGTCTGATTGGATGTTTAAAACAGGATGTTGTGACTGCACTGGTGGCCAATTGAAATGTGCCACGTCAGTATGACGAGTGCGATGATGCGCTCGCGTCTGATTGGATGAGAAAAATACGACGTCCTTCCTTTTATGGTTATTGGAAGAGCGCCGTTATATTCTGTTTGATTACTGATGTAGCCAATCATCGGAATGATAATTATGATGACGTGGCCATTTGTGATTGGAGAGTTACAGAGAACTAAATGTGCTATTGGATGTCGATTTCCATGGTTACAATGAGGTATGATGCATATTGTGTGAACGAATCATGGTTCTCCTTATGTCAGATTTATGCTAGGAGACAATTGGCTAGATATTTGGCTACCTGCCACTGGTGTAAATGAATATGTGGTCATACAGAGGCTATATATGGAACACATGTCTGGCCAGCAGCCATTCATCTTAGTGTCCCATCCCCTGATGACGCCGCTAGTGCGGTGAAACATGTTGGAGGCACATGCTGAGATTTATTTATCCCATTCAGCTCTAGTGATGACACACCACAGTACCATCAGAACATCATAGATTTTAGTCTATCATTTTGGCTGATTAGGGATAATATTTTAATACCCTCCACATTCACATTTTAATATAAAGATTATTGTTTACATTTTATAGCCAGTATTACATTGGCATTGAATTCTCATAGATAAAATGTTTAATTGTATTGATTTAGATTTATTATTATATAAAGGTGTCCATATGAAATCCCTTTTAAAACAGATACTCAAAGAGTACATTTGGATAGTTAGTTTTTTTGCATGAGTAACTTTCATATTGTTATGGTTTGGTGTGATCACCCTCAGCTAGTTACAACCCACCCAAGTCTTGAGGAAAAGTTCTGCTGAAAATGATAACTCTCAGCTATATTTAACCTTGTTTTCCATGAGTAACCTGCGCTTCCTGAAACACCCCGCAATGTGCCGGCGCTATGAGCAGCCAACTTCCTATAACCACGCTGCTGTCTTGCCTTCTGCACAGATGGGCAGGCTCTACTTCACTTGTATCTCTGGACTTATTAATAGCACCGATACATCATTTCTATCAATCTACTTTTATAGAAATAGGTCAGAATTGTAATTACATTAAGCATGCAGTAGTCTGGCCTGTAAAGAAGCACACAGATGTCACCATGCCCAAGATTCCCCTACGTTGCCTATTTTTAACCCCTTCCGCTTTATGTGGTAATAATTCTGGAATACTGCTACATATCCCAGTGATACTGCTATTTTTTTATGGACCACTTCACTTTTGAAGAAACTTTGAAGGACTTGTATATCAGAAAACCCTTAAATAAGACCCAATGTTAAAAACTGCATCTCTCAAAGTATTCATTAGTGCATTTAGTTAACCCCTTAAAGTGCTAAATAGGAATTAGAACAAAGTGGAAAGAAAAAAAATTAAAACGTTAATTTTTTTCCACAAAAATGTTGCTTTAGCCCCACATTTTTCATAGCAATATCTCCTAACATTTGAAGAACAGAAAGAGGGACCCTGGCAACACCCCAATACACGCCCATTTACCATTTCTTTCTACCCTGGCAGGAGGAGTTTTCACAGGGCAACTGGCAGTGAGGGAAATTCTGCAAATGCCCGAAACTGCAGGGCGTAGAGCCAAATCCAGGACTGTCCGCTGTATCCGGGACAGTTAGGACTAGAGATGAGTGGATGAATTCACGGGACTGCGGTGCAGCGTCCAAGTCAGTGGTACCGGGCTGTGAATCCCTAAACTTCTGTCGTCCCCGGCGCAGCTTTTGATTAGCCAGGGCTGGTATGACGTCATCACGTTACTGTGTTTTTTGTTTTCAGAAGATGTCTGCACCAAACTACAACAATCTTCTCTCACTTATTTGATGCGTTTCTGGTGCAGATGTGAAGCCGCGTTTTTAATGTGTTTTTTTTATAGTACAGAAAAGCTTTGATTCTGCACCTAGTAAAGTATCTGCAGTTTTTTAACTTGTTTTTTTTCAGGCTCCACAAAGAAAACAAGAGAGCAAAGAAGCCCCAAAACCACTCGGTTAAGCAGCGTCTTCAGGCCACAAGAAGCGCAGTTTTCATGAAATCACATCCACTTTCCTTGGACAGTTAAACACAGCAGAATTTTTGTGCATTTACGCTACATGTAAACAAGGTCTAAATTTTGAAGCAAAGTGGATGGAATTCCATGAAATCTCCTCTCTCTGTGGTCTGAAGACGCTGTTGAACTCTGCGGTTTTGGTGCATTTTCTCTCTATAGGCTTCTGAAAAAAAAACGTAACGTTTAAGCGCAGAATCAAAGCATTTCTGTACTATTAATTAAAAAAGCGTTAAAAAGTCTGCTTTATATCTGCTCCGAAATCGCATCGAATAAGGGGAAAATGAATAAAAGATATGCAGCAAACACACAATAATCAGAGAAGATTGTTATTGTGTCGTGTGGTGCGGACACCTGCAGAAAAAAAGCAGCAGAAAGAATGCGGCATTTACGCTATGTGTGAACACGTTCTCAGCATTACCGTTTCAATCACGCCATTTGTTTTACGTCATTTACTGATTCCTGTAAATAATCAGATTGTTACGATTACAGGGACACTAAATATGTCCTTGTTATTTGCTGATTTGTGATATTTATTATTTGTTTTTTTTAAAAATGCATTAAAAATTACATTTTTTTTCATTATCAAGTGTTTTTCATTATTATTTTTTAGTAATTTTATTTTATTCTCCCTCTAGAATACAAATACATACATTGTACATAGTAGTGTATTTCTATCAGTATAATCTGCCTGTATACTTGGTCAGAGCAAGTACACAAAATTCCCTCCATTGCATCATCAGAGTTTGTGGCTCAGCTGCTAAGGCTCCTTCCTGTAAAGTTGAGGTTGTTGGTTTGAGACTGGGAGACTCACAAGAAAAAAAAAAATGTTGTAATTGCTTAATATTTTTACTACTTTCATAGTTACTAAAAATTGTTTTTTTTCACCTCAGTATACAGGGACTATAGAAATACATTATGTATCTCTATGGACATGTATCACCTGCTTCTGTGTTCATTGCCTGCAATAGAGGTCAAGATTGCCAAATTCTCCTGTATGTATCAGCATAAGCTGTGGCTCATTGGTAGAGCTGCAGCTTGTGAATGCAGAGCTGTGAGTTTGAGTCCCAGGGAATCCTTATCAGAGTAGAAGCAGTGAATATATAATTTAATTTATGCAGCAAGAAGCCCCACCCCCAAGGAGGAGCTACGGAGTGCAGCCATCAAGGCGTCGGAGAGAAGAGAGGTGAGTATAGAAGCTAACTGGACACTGGACCTAGCTTTCAAATTAGGACAGTCCTGCTGAATCCGGGACGGTTGGGAGCTTTACATTACAAAGAAAACATATGTGGTCGTAAACTATTGTTTGGGTATATGGCAGGGCTCGGAAGAGAAGGAGCGCTATGTGACTTTTGGTCACAAATTTGGCTTGAATAGATTGTGGACACAATGTCGTGTTTGCAGAGCCCATGATGTGCCAAAACAGCAGAAATCCCCCACAAGTGATCCTATTTTGGAAACCACTCCCCTTAATGAATTAATCCAAAGGTGTAATGAGCATTTTGAACCCACAGGTGATTCACAGAATTTTGCAACATTGGGCCGTGAAAATGAAAGTTTACATAATTATTATTTATTATGATAGCGCCATTAATTCCATGGCACTTTACATGTGAAAAAGGGGTATACATAGCAGACAACAAGTACAATAGTTTGAACAAAAACAAGTCACCGACTTGTACAGGAGGAGAGAGGACCCTGCCCGCGAGGGCTCACAATCTAGCACATTTTTCTGGAATGGTTCTCCACGGCCTTAAGGTGCCAGAACAGCATAAACCCCCAAAACTTTGAATATTGTTTTACTTGCGGTTTCACTGGCATTTAAATTTATAACGGGTGGCATATGTAAGCTGTGCAGAGTCATCAGGGTGTAATATGGTTGTGGAATAAGTATGTAAGCAATAAATATAATCAATAATTCATGGATGTGTGGTACACTTTGAATTATTAATGTATGCATAGGTTAGGTTTTTCAGGGCACGTGCTACATTGCTAAGTGGTGACTCTTCTTAGGCTATGTTCACACATTGCGTTTTTGCTTCATTTTTTCCCGCAGGCAAAGCCTGGTCTCTTTTCAGTAAAAAAGCAGCTTCAAAAAAGCAGGTTTTGCTGGGTTTTTGCTGCGTATTTGCTGCGTTTTTCTTGCTGCATTTTTATTGTCTCTTGTGCATGCTGACAAAGTTTAGTGCCCCCCCCTTCCAAAAAAAAAAAAAAAAAAAGATGATGCAACGTTCTTAAAGTTTGGCACCAGAAATGCAGCAAAACCTGATATCTGCATTTTTGCTGCATTTTTGAACTTCCTGATTGCTTTCTATGGGAGAAAAAAACGCTGCAAAAAATGCTGCAAAAACACTGAAAGAAAGAAGTGACATGTTGCAGTTTGCAAAAATGCAGCAGTTTTCCAAATCAGTCAGGAAAAAAACCAAGGTGTGTGCATTAGATTTCTGAAATCTCATAGCTTTTTGCTGGTACTATAAAATGCAGCTTTAAAATTTGCATAAAAAAATGCAGCAAAAACGCAACATGTGAACATAGCATTATTCTTATTTTGTAACACTCATGGCTCCTTTTTTGTGACCTTACTTTCCTTGCAGTTTGGGGGACGCCACTGAGAAAATGTTGCCTTGGTGTAATACAGGCACCTTCTTTTCCAGGTGTACTAGGGCCCACCCTTATTTTGGAACTGAAGGAAGGAATGTTCCAATCTGGCCTGCACATCGTGATAGCACGTATGTGCCATCTGTACAATGTGCATGGCAAGCTTTTTGTTCCACACTTTTGTTTTCTTGGTGGCACTGTAACTCTTGAGCACTTTATCATAGAGATCAACTTCTCCCATGTTCTTGTTGTACTTCAGGACATAGTCTCGTTTGGGAACAAGTTACCTCATACAGTAGTGTAGGTGCTAGTTCTGTATACTGTGGACAGGATAAAGACATTCCTCTTGTCCTTATACTTGACCACCAGCACGTTATCGGTACATTGGGCTCTGCTCTCACCCTCTCTAAGCAGCTGCCCAATTAGTGACCTAGGGAGGTCTATCTGGTTTTTGCGCTCAGTACCGCATGCTGCAGTAGCTCTGGCAGAGAGGGACTTGATATGCTGCTATAGAAGTTTTCCACATAGAGGTGGTAACCCAGTTCCAGCAGTGGGTGCACCAATTCCCACACAATTTTCCAACCCACTCCCACGTCAGGGGGGTCATTTTGGGGGTTCAGTCATGAACCTTAAATCTGTGGGTGTACCCTGAGGTACTCTGCACAGTTTATGCACTTAGATTCCGTACCTTGCCCTCTCACATGCAGGTATTCTCGAAATGTAACCCTTCCCTTGAAGTGGATTGGCAATTCATGTATTCAGATGTCCCTTTGGGGAATGTACACCTCAGCAAGATTGTTGCTGAAGTGATCAATGACTTGCCTAACTTTGAATAGGCGATCAAAGTTGGGGGTCATCTCAGGGTGGACACTGCATTATTATTACCATCCAAAAACCTAAGAATGGCCTCATAGCGTGTCCGAGTCATAGCCATTCAGAAAACTGGAGTGTTATATAAAATATCCACTTTCCAATATTGCCAAATTTCTGGCTTTTCACTCTCTGAAGCACAAGATCCCGAAATGTCCTCATTTCTATTGCTGAAGTGGAGTTTTGGCCAATAAATTGTTCAGCAGATGAATTAGTCTGGGCCATTATGTGATTTACGAATAGGAGTTTGAAAGCATCAATTTCTGTGAGGCTGGCAGTCTCAAATTGTTTTCCAGAGCTGCCGACAAAATCAGGAATCACTAACTGTGGGCATTTCCTCATCTGTAGACTACGTGTGGGGTTCATTGTCACTAGAGGAGGGGGAAAAATAGAGCAATGTGGTATGCTCTTCCTCACGATCGGTACTGGAGGCAAGGAAAGTGGAGGCTGAAATCTGCATTTGGGATGACTGGGGCATCTGTTTATTTTTCATGGGGGCAGTGTGTGTCTATTGTTTTTTTATGTGTATTATATAACCTATTTTTATTCTGAGGTGTGTGAAGTAAGAATAGAAGAAAGTAAAAATAGAAAAAGTAAAGTGTAGAAAAGGGAAAGAATAGAAGACAAGAAAAACTGAATTAAGAAAAACAAAAAGGAGAATATAAAGATTTAGTAAAAAATAAAACTTACTGCACGAAGTAAAAACAATTATTGTACACCCGCATTTATCTGATGCCAATCGTACTTCTATATATTAGTGGGAAAAAAAACTGTAATACAATAATTACTTCAGTATTTTACCACCAAAAATTCTGAGATTTTCAGTAATTAACAGCAGTGAAGATCAGCATCAGCAGTTCAGTAGCCAGTACAAGGCTGTGGCACGACATGTCCCAGCCAGAAGAAGGCTCACAGCTCAGCGTAATGACCTCTCTACACACTTTTCCAGACTGGAATGAGTCGGTGCTGAGCGCTTATCTAGAGGTTAAGCAGATGTCCAGCACAGCAATTAGTCGTCACTATCCAACAATCAGCAATCACCACTGGTGACACCAACACCATCTTAAAGCAGCAACAACCAATGATCGGTGCTGTCAAAGTAGCGATCACTACTGGCCACCATTTTTTTACTAGTAATTATTGACTTTCTAGCAGAAATTGCTGTGATTGGCTGGTCAGCATTGCCTATGCAGGTAATGGCGAATCACCCCCAGTCAATGAGTACAGATGCCCTGCTGTCAGGAACAGCAGCCATCTTTACTTGGTCACCGTGTCTCCCCATGATGTACAGGTATGTCATATATCGGTAAAGGGGTTAAATCATAATTGTTACAGATAGTCAAACAAAGATTTCATACAAAGACAAAATGAATAAAGAAAACATAAGCATTTAAGTATGACTATAAGGCTAAGTGCCCACAATGCAGAAATCAAGCAGAAATTTTGCTGAGCATTTCTGCATCTCCTTGGCAGAAAAAATCTGCTTTTTTTTCTGCCATGAAGAAGCGGTTTTTAAGTGTTTTTGCATGCATTTCAGCATGTGTTTTTTCAAGCGCTTTTCCAAGCAATTTTGAGCATCACTTGGAAAAGTGCTTGACAAGTTGGTCACACAATACTAATCCATGCAACTGGCATGGATTTATATTGTGTGACCAACTTACGCTGCTTTAAATGCAGCATCAATAGTTAAAAAAAAGAATTAAAACGTAAAAAAGAAAAAGAAAACATTATACTTATCTCTCCGGCGGCCCCCGGTCTCCACTCCGATGGCGTCCTCTGTCATCGGCGTCCCGCGGTGTTCTGAAAGGACCTGCGTTGACGTCATTCAGTCAGCTGACAGGTCACGCGACCGCCGACGTCAGCGGTCGCGTGACCACCACATGACTAAATGACGTCACCGCAGGTCCTTTCAGAACACCGCGGGACGCCGATGACAGAGGACTCCATCGGAGAGGAGACCGGGGGCCTGCCAGAGAGGTAAGTATAATTTTATTTTTTACGTTTTTATTCTTTTTTTACTAATGGTACCCGGGTCGGATGAGAGTCTCCTCTTCTCCAGACCCGGGTACCATCCGCACATTGAACCACATAACATCCGCATGCATACATGTATACATGCGGATGTTATGCGGTACAATGCAAATCAATAGCGGGATTTAGCCATGATTACGCACAAGAAATGGTTGTGCTGCGGATTTTTCCGCAATGATAATCTGCAGCGGAAATTTCCACAGCATGTGCACAGCACATGTGGATTATCATTGGGAAACATGGCAGACAACTTAAGCATTTTTAATACGTTTTGCGTGGCGGAAATTTCGCCGCGGAAACTTATTAAATCCTCATTGTGGGCACAAAGCCTAAAAAATAATTCAAGATATTGCAGGAATAACTACCAATAAATGCTTCTAATAGCTGGAGATCAGACCTGATCTTTCATATTATTGTGGAAGAATTTTGACTTATTTAGCCAAATTGGGAGACATTTAAAGGGAACCTCATTCACAAGTCCGTGCCTCCAGTACGTGTGGTGACAGTTTCCACACGTACCGGAGACACTGATACATGCAGATCCATTAAAATCAATGGGTCTGTGAACATGTCAGTGTGTTTTCAAGGACCGTGTATCCGTGTGCTTCACACGCTGACATTTTTTTACGGATGCACAGTCCGCAAAATGTAACAAACGGATGACATCTGTGTGACATGTACCTGCGCCTAGGTATCAACGCTACAGTTAGCGCTGTTCCCAAGCACCGGTGCTGAACACTGCCCTCATCATGGTTCCCTGTCGGCGCTGTGATCAGCACCAGCAGGATCAATGATGAGGGTAGTAGTCTTCACCTGCAGTGTCCATGTGTAAAAATAAGAATAAAATAATAAAATCCTTATACTCACCTGTCCGGAGATGTCCCCTGCTGTAATCCATGCGACCGCTGACACAGAGGTGGGGAGAATGAGCTGCTCCAGAGCTGCGCGCAGTGAGTGACAGGACACCGCTCCTGAGCTCAGCTCTGGGGCTGCTCGCTGGAGCGGCTCAATCTCCCCGGCTCTTGTGTGTCAGCGGTCGCATGGATTACAGCGGGGGACATCTCCGGACAGGTGAGTATAAGGATTTTATTATTTTATTCTTATTTTTATACATGGACACTGCGGGAGCGGACACTACTACCCTCATCATTATCCTTGCTAGTGCTGATTGCAGCGTCGGCAGGGAACCATGATTAGGGCAGCTGTCAGCACCGGCCCTTGGTAACACCGCTAACTGTAGCGCTGATTCCCAGGCGCCGGTGCGTGTGATCCTGATGCCGCACACAGGCCGCACATGGATGCTACACGTAAAACACACACGGACACACGGGACACGGATATCTCCAGTACCGTTTTTTCCAGTACCGGAAATATTAGGACGTGTGAAACCGGCCTAATTGTAAGCTCGGCTGCAGGGAGAAAGTAAAGTTGTACACTTCAACATTGAAATTGCAATACCAGTAAGGAAAAGCCGTGATATTATCACAGGAGCGATAGACTTGTTAATGATATGCCAAAAAAAAGAAAAAAATGGAAGCAAAATTTTCAAAACATCTCAATATATGCAGTATTGATTATAAGGCTATGTTCACACGTGTTTTTTTTCAGCATCACAAATCTGCAGCAAAACCCAATTCTGGCAGGAAATCAGCTGTGTCAAAAACGCAGGTTTTGCTGCGTTTTTTGATGCGTTTTTTCACCGTTTTTTTTTACTGTCCTTCGGTCTCAAC
The DNA here is from genome assembly GCF_046119375.1 of Phyllobates terribilis. NCBI lineage: Eukaryota > Metazoa > Chordata > Amphibia > Anura > Dendrobatidae > Phyllobates > Phyllobates terribilis. The sequence goes on from NW_027362762.1 coordinate 608,682,575, forward strand.
TTATGCATGTACATAAAGTTTTGTGAAAACAAAAATCTCATTCTATTTTTGGCATAGTGGGGGAGGTGAATTGTTCACGAATAATTTAAACACAGGCAATGCATTTAGTTTGTATGACACTATTTACTTTCACACTATGTGGTCTGCCATTCAGTTTCACTGGAATTGTTCAATCATGACATGTAGCTCAGCTAATGTTTTCACCCTTACACATCGCTAATTTAATTAAACTCTCCTAATACAAACAACCATCTCAGTAACCAAGACAAGATGGTAAAATAACAAAAATAAATGAGTTTCACATACTGCTGTACTTGTTTATTTTCACTAAAAACGCAGCAAAACCTGATAGCTATGTTCACACAACATGGTTTCTTCAGCAGGTTTTTCACTACCCATTACTTCTAATAGGTGAAAAATGCTGACAAAACGCTGAAAAAAGTGATATGCTCTATTTTCTAAAAACCCAACAAAGGCACAAAATACGCAACAAAAAAAAAAGATGTGTGAACAGAGAATTCTGTTTTATAGACTTTGCTGATACTGCAAAACACAGCTGAAAATTTGCATAAAAATCTGCAGCAAAAAACACTGAAAAACCCAACATGTGTAAACATAGCGTAAGAGTCACGCACTGAACTTACTGCACTTACACGCCTTGTCATGCTATCAATGTGGGTATCAATGGTTGTATTAGGAATGTTCAGCTCGACATTACATTTGGTTGTTGAACCAGTGGTACGGCCATTTCTCCAAAGTGTCCCAGGAGTCGTTTTCAACATGAAAACCACAGGCCATATGTTGCTTATGCTATTGTGAGCAGCCTAATGTTGTCTGAACGTACTACCATGGCCTCCAGTGTCTCTAGACTTCTCACCCATGAAACATAGCTTTAAACTTCATTGGTCAGTAATAACAGAGGAAGCTGTCAGCAGCGGATCTTAATGAAGTTCATTCAGTGTAGCAGAACATTCCTCAGACAACTATTAATAATCTTATTGATAGCAGCCAAGGCACGTAAGCGTTCGGATTTCTGCATGTGGTGCTCATATTCGATACTGAATATATTAAGATGTTTTTAAAATTTTGATTCCATTTTTTTTCACCATTTGCATGTCATTAACATGTCTATTAATCCTGTGATTTCCATAAGTCCATGGCTTTTCCTTCTTGATCTTGCAATTTCAGTAGTTTGGGTGACTCCATGGGCTGTGAGCAGTCCGCTCTTAATACACAGTGAGCTTGTTTAATCATCCAAATAGTTTTTCTCCACTCACCAGGAAGACAACTCCACTACTGTCTCTCCAAACGTTGCCGAAGTCCAGCAAAACTAGTCGGTCAAGGCAGGTAAAAATCTTGAAAATGTAACAAAAAGCTGGTGGCCTCGTAAGATATCAGAATTTTATTTTAAACTCATTAAAAATTTATCACAGCAAAGGAAGATGAGAATTGATGCTTTTCGATACAAAGGTCATAATAGTAACTTTTCGATTAAGACCTTTTGTCAAGAAGGTGTGGGAAAGATTAAGTGCAAAACGAAGGGAAAAGGGGGAGGAAGCCCAAACACTAGGGAAAGGGGGAGTGGAGACCCCCTAGGCAGATCAAATATCACCCTGCCTACCCTACCGTCCCTATATAGGTTCCACACCTATTGCCGAGCAGGACCCGAAGCCCTAGATGTCCCTAGAGCACAGGGGTGAGCACAGGCCCCACTACAAACTAAAGACAACAAGTTAGACAAACAAAGGGGAAAACTTAGCTTGAGCAGACACCAGAGGAGTAACGCCAACTGTCCTCCAAGGGCACCAGAGAAGAAGCTAGCCAACTGCTAGTGCTCCCAAGCCTGCACAAAGGTACATAGGACTATCACCGGAGATTCCCTGGAGCAAACTAAGTGTTCTTAACTCCCAGGCAAGGATGTGTCAAATAGCAGCAGGAGGGAGGTCGCCACTGGGTATTAACCCTTCTACAGCCAGATCCACAGCAACTGTCTACTACAAGTGACACACCCATGACAATACTCCCCCTTCTACGAGTGGCCTCCAGGATAAGAGATGTGGAATGCACGAACCAACCTAGGGGCATACACCTCTGATGCTGAAACCCTCATCCTTTCCTCTGGACCATAACCCTTCCAGTGCACCAAGTACTGTAGGGAACAATGCTGGAGACGAGAATCTACAATCCTCAAAATCTGAAACTCCAAATTACCATCAACAAGGATTGGGGGCAGTGGTAGGGGAGATGACTCAACTAGTTCTACATATTTCTTTAGCAGAGACCTGTGAAAGACATTGTGGATTTTAAGGGCCTGAGATAGCTCAAGAAGAAACGCTACTGGGTTAATGACGGCGGCTATTTTATAGGGACGAATAAATCTAGGTCCCAGCTTCCAGGAAGGAACCTTCAACTTGATATTCCTAGTAGACAACCACACAAAGTCATTCACACTCAGGTCCGGACCCGGCAAGCGTCTCCTGTTAGCCATACGTCTGTACCTGTCTCCCATGATCTTCAAATTACTCAGAGCCCCCTGCCATACTGAGGAGAGTGATGAAGCAAAACGATCCTCCTCAAGAACTCCTGAAGCCCCTCCCCCACTAAAAGTGCCAAACTGTGGATGGAAACCGTGTGTACCAAAGAACGGTGACCTGCTGGGAGATTCTGCCAGCGGTAAGTAAGATGCCCAATCTTCCTGATTTTCGGAGACAAAACAGCTGAGGTAAGTCTCCAGATTCTGGTTAATGCACTCGGTCTGCCTATTCAACTGAGGATGGAAGGTAGAGGAAAAGGACAGTTGCAATCCCAGTTAAGAACAGAACGCTTTCCAGAACTTGGAAACAAACTGGGTCCCCCGATCTGAAGCCACATTGGAGTGAACCCCGTGAAACTTTACAATCTGTTATAAACACCTGAGCAAGAGTCTTGGCAATCATAAGTGCTGGTAATGCGATGAAGTGAACCATTTTACTGAACCTATCTACAACCATCAAAACCACAGTTTTGCCTGCAGATACCGGTAGGTCAGTAATAAAATCCATGGACAAGTGTATCCATGGCCTGCTAGGAATAGGTAGCGTAAGAAGAGTACCAGACAGACAGGTATCCGATACTTTAGACCGCCCTCAAATACTACAAGCAAACACATGTTCAACCACATCCCAATGGAACCCTGGCCACCAAAAACGACAAGAAAGTAGGTCCACAGATGCCTTACCACCTAGATGACCAGCAAGCACAGAGTTGTGATGTTCCCTAATTGCGGCACAGATTAGATGGTACAAATAACCTTCCTGAAGGGCAGGAGGCACTGGCATCCCCCTGAGCCTCCAACACCTCACTTCCAGTTCAGGGTACAATGCCAAAATGATTACCCCATTCTACAAAATCGGGGCAGGGTTCTCATAGTCACCCCCACCAGGGAAGCTCTGGGACAAAGCATCAGCCTTGACTTTTTTTGATCCCTGAACGGAAATTGACAACAAAATTGAACCTAATAAAAAACAGGGACCATCTGGCTTGCCTAGGGTTGAGATGTTTGGCCGATCAAAGATATGACAGGTTCTTATGGTCTGTGATAGAAGTAATAGGATGGACAGCCGTCTCTAACCAATGTCACCATTTTTTGAACGCCAATTAATCGCCAAAAGTTCCCTATTACCCACGTCATAATTTCACTCAGCCGAAGATCATTTCTTAGAAAAGAAAGTGCATGGACACCATTTAACAGGGGATGGACCCTGAGACAACACAGCCCCAACCCCCACCTCCAGCACATCAACTTAAAGGATTGGGAAGCATTGGGTTGACTGAGTATAGGTGCAGTGGCAAAACATCTCTTCAGGGAGGAAAATTTTTTTTTTTTTTGTTTGGCACATAGTTTGTTATCCCTTAATATCTGAAGCACCTATTTAACATTCCCCTGCTGTGTCTCAAAATCAGGTGAGTAAACAAAGATATCATCCAGATAGACCACCACAAACCTGCCCACCAAATGATGGAAAATATCATTAATGAAATGTTGGTACACCGCAGGTGCATTGGTCAAACCGAATGTTGATTCTAACCAGACTGTAGGCTCCCTTTAAATCCAATTTGGAGAACACTTTAGCTCCCACGACCTGGCTGAACAAATCAGGAATCCGAGGAAGAGGTTATGGATCCCAGATGGTAATTTGATTTAATTCCTGGAAATCTAAACAGGGACGTAGACCATCATCTTTTTTTCTTCACGAAGAAGAACCCTGCTGCCTTGGGCAAAGATGAGGGTCTGATATGTCACTTCTCCAGACTTTTCGCAATGAAATCCTTCATGGCTTGTCTCTCAGGGCCAGAAAGATTATACAGTCTGGACTTTGGTAGTTTAGCTCCGGGGGTCAGGTTAATAGGACAGTCATATGCACGATGAGGAGGCAAATCCTGACACCCCCTCTCAGAAAAAACGTCCTCAAAACCAGACAAGAATGCAGGTAAGGTCTCTGTAGAGACTGTAGAAAGGGAAATATTTAAACAGTTCTCATGGCAGTAATCTCCCCACTCAATGATCTCTAGATTGCCAACCCACCAACGGATTATGTTTCACCAACCAGGGTAGACCCAGTACAATTAGAGTGGGAAGACCATCCAGGACACAGCAAGGGATTATCTCACAATGAACTGACCACACCCTCAGTTTTACATTATGTACAATCTGAGTTAACAAGACAACAAAGTAGACAAACAAAGGGGATAAACTTAGCTTGAGCAGACACCAGAGGGGTAACTCCAAATGTCCTCCAAGAGCACCAGAGAAGAAGCTAGCCGACTGCTAGTGCTCCAAGCCTGCATAAAGGTACATAGGACTATCAACGGTGATTCCCTTGAGCAAACTAAGTGTTCTTAACTCCCAGGCAAGGATGTGTCAATTAGCAGCAGGAGGGAGGTCACCACTGGGTCTTAATGGAAGAAGGACTAAGAAGATGTCTGTAATTCCAAGAGCAGTGACCTTCTACAGCCAAATCCAGAGCAACTGTCTACTACACCTGATACACCCGTGACACCTTTGTGTTGAAACACGCCAACGCCCATCTTCCTCTGCTATGATGAATTTTTAATGCGTTTAAAATAAAATTCTGATATTTTACGAAGCCACCAGCTTTTTGTTTTAAGGTTGTTATAAACATGTATACTGTGGAGCAGGATGTCAGTCATGGAGTAGGGGGAGTGATTACCACATGCTGATAGTGCAGTGACACCTGACTGCTCAAACCTCTTGGTGCCACCAACTTGACTTGTCTGGAATCGAGCCGCTGCAGAGAGAATAAAACTTTAATTGGAAGTTTGGCTGCAGAGATAAAATAGTCAACTACATATGTTTATATGTAGAAAGCTACATATGTTTTAAATGGTAATCACCTGCAAATTAACATTATGGCTGCAAATAAAAATCACTTAAAGGGGTTATCTCTAGTTCCTTTTTTTTAGAAACGCATCACTTGCCATTGGGGGACACCCCTAAAGATTGACAATTCAGGCTGGCAGCATGGCTGAGATGCTGGCCTGAACTGTGCTCTCTGATGTTGCAAACACAGGCAGATTTGTCTATGCAGCATCAGAGAGGATTGCTGGCAGGATGCAGCAATCCTGCCAGCTTCTCAAAACATTAAAAATCACTCTATTCTTCAAAATGGAGAGTACTTGTAAACAGTGGTAAGTTGTAAAGTCGCTTGTTTTTATAAACAATTTGCAATTTTACCCATTTAATAATATTGGACTTGCCATTTAAACATCAGTATCGGGAGCCATAAAGTTTTGCTTTTGTTTTTGCTGTCAATCATAAATATTAAATTCATAACTAGTTCAGGCTACTGTTTCTAAAAAGAATCTAGGTCATGTCAATGTACTGTAGCAGTGAACATTATTGTTCTGGGATTTCAGTTAATTGTGTCAAACTTTGAATACAATCAAAAGGGCAATGACAGACACTTGAAACTTTTTAATGGAGTTCTGACATCAGTACTGTCTTAGATAAGTAGTATTCATGGCCATTAACCCCTTTCTGACATTGTCAGTAATAGTACATCCCTGTTGTCTGTGACTTATGGACCAGGTATGTACTATTACGACAATGTGATCGCGCCCGGGCGCGATCTCTGCCGGGTGTCAGCTGATTCTAACAGCTGACACCAGGCACTCAGTGCCAGGAGTGGTGCCTGGCAATCCTGGCACTTTAACCCGCTAAATGTTGTGATTACAGCATTTAGCAAGTGAGCAGGGGAACAGATGCCCCGTGCTCCTAGATCTGAGACCCCGCTCTGTCATCGCAGGGTCCTGATCATTGCCATGGTGACCCGATCTCTTAATTACGACATCCGGGTCACCAGGCCCCAGTAAGTTACTTTGATCATGCGAAGTGCATGATCAAAGTAACTTGTGTCTGTAGGGCTAACAGGTTATAATGTATAGCAGTGATCCTGCACTGCTATACATTTTAACTGCAATCAGACTGCAGAAAGTAAAAGTCCCATCGTGGGACGAAGTAAAAAAATGTAAAAAAAAGTTGTAAAAATATTGAAAAAAAAAAAAAAAAAGGGAACACTTAAACAACAGAATATAACTCCAAGTAAATCAAACTTCTGTGAAATCAAACTGTCCACTTAGGAAGCAACACTGATTGACAATCAATTTCACATGCTGTTGTGCAAATGGAATAGAGGATAGATGGAAATTATTGGTAATTATCAAGACACCCTCAATAAAGGAGTGGTTCTGCAGGTGGGGACCACAGACCACATCTCAGTATCAATGCTTTCTGGCTGATGTTTTGGTCTCTTTTGAATGTTGGTTGTGCTTTCACACTTGTGGCAGCATGAGACGGACTCTACAACCCACAGAAGTTGCTCAGGTAGTGCAGCTCATCCAGGATGGCACATCAATGCGAGCTGTGGCAAGAAGGTTTGCTGTGTCTGTCAGCGTAGTGTTCAGAGGCTGGAGGCACTACCAGGAGACAGGCCAGTACGCCAGGAGACGTGGAGGGGGCCGTAGGAGGGCAACAACCCAGCAGCAGGACCGCTACCTCCGCCTTTGTGCAAGGAGGAACAGGAGGAGCACTGCCAGAGCCCTGCAAAATGACATCCAGCAGGCCACAAATGTGCATGTGTCTGCACAAACGGTTAGAAACCGACTCCATGAGGGTGGTATGAGGGCGTGACGTCCACAGATGGGGGTTGTACTCACAGCCCAACACCGTGCAGGACGCTTTGCATTTGCCACAGAACACCTGGATTGGCAACGTCGCCACTGGCACCCTGTGCTCTTCACAGATGAAAGCAGGTTCACACTGAGCACATGTGACAGACGTGACAGAGTCTGGAGACACCGTGAGAACGATCTGCTGCCTGCAACATCCTTCAGCATGACCGGTTTGGCAGTGGGTCAGTAATGGTGTGGGGTGGCATTTCTTTGGAGGGCCGCACAGCCCTCCATGTGCTTGTCAGAGGAAGCCTAACTGCTATTAGGTACCGAGATGAGATCCTCAGACCCCTTGTGAGACCATATGCTGGTGCGGTTGGACCTGGGTTCCTCCTAATGCAGGACAATGCTAGACCTCATGTGGCTGGAGTGTGTCAGCAGTTCCTGCAAGATGAAGGTATTGAAGCTATGGACTGGTCCGCCCATTCCCCAGTCCCGAATCTGATTGAGCCCATCTGGGACATCATGTCTCGCTCCATCCACCAACATCACGTTGCACCACAGACTGTCCAGGAGTTGGCGGGTGCTTTAGTCCAGGTCTGGGAGGAGATCCCACAGGAGACCATCCACAACCTCATCAGGAGCATGGCCAGACATTGTAGTCAGGTCATACAGGCACGTGGAGGCCACACACAATACTGAGCCTCATTTTGACCTGTTTTAAGGACATTACATCAAAGTTGGATCAGCCTGTAGTGTGTTTTTCCACTTTAATTTTGGGGGTGACTCCAAATCCAGGCCTCCATTGGTTAATAAATTTGATTTCCATTGATGATTTTTGTGTGATTTTGTTGTCAGCACATTCAACTTTGTACAGAATAAAGTATTCAATGAGAATATTTCATTCATTCAGATCTAGGATGTGTTATTTGAGTGTTCCCTTTATTTTTTTGAGCAGTGTGTGTGTGTGTATATATATATATATATATATATATATATATATATATATATATATATAAATTTTGTAAAAATAATTATTATGAAAACAAAACAATAAGTACACATTTGGTATTGCTGCCGGAACGACCCGACCTATAAAACTGTCCCATTAGTTAACCCCTTTAGTGAACACAGTAAATAAAAAAAAGAAGCAAAAAACGGTGCTTCATCATCATACCGCCGAACAAAACACGATCAAAAATGTGAATGTAAATAAAATGGTGCCGCTGAAAACGTCATCTTGTTCCACAAAAAACAAGCCTCCATACAACTCCGTCAACCGAAAAATAAAAGTTATAACTCTCAGAACAAAGCGATGCAAAAAATTTTTTTTTTCTATAAAATAGTTTTTATTGTGTAAAAGTGCCAAAACATAAAAAAACTATATAACTGTAGTATCGCTGTTAACGTACTGACCCGAAGAATAACGCTGCCTATCAATTTTACCACATGTGGAACGGCACAAAACCCCCCCTAAAACACATTTCCTAAATTGTTTGGTTTTTGTTTATTCTGACTCCCAAAAATCGGAATAGAAAGCGATAAAAAAATTTAAAAAATGTCACGTGCCCGAAAATGGTATCAATAAAAATGTCAACTTGTCCTGCAAAAAACAAGCCCTTACGTGACTGTCAGCCGAAATATGGAAAAATTATAGCTCTCAAAATATGGCGATGCAAAAACTAGTCTTTGTAAAAAAAAAAAAGTGTCTTTTAGTGTGTGACAGCGGCCAATCATAAAAACCCGATATAAATCTGGTATCGCTGTAATCGCACTGATCCGAAGTATAAAGTCGTCTAATCACTTATGCCGCAGGAGGAACAAAGTAAAAAAAAAAATAAAACCAATTCTTCACCTACTTCTGATTTGTTCATTCTGCCTCCCAAAGATCGCAGTATGTCTCGGCTCACATTTATCCTGCGCTTTGCGTTGAGTGCTTACACCGGGGTTTCCATGTAAATCTCTGAAATACATGATTCAGACGGAACCCCTGGCGGAAGATTCCCTTTAATGAGGCAGATGGAGACACCATCTGGCCTGTGATCCCACGGTGTCCATCTTTCTATTAGGGGTGCCGTTGGCCACAGTTTTGTGAACTTCTGAAAAAAAAGAACAACGCTAAACAGAGGCCAGACTGAGTCCAAAGTAACTCTGCTGTCTCGTTATTGTGAATGGATCCCTCGGGATAGGGTTGTGTTAGGATTAGGGTAGTATTAGGGTTAGTATTAAAGTTAGGGTTGTGTTATGGTTAGGGTAGTGTTAGGGTTTGGTTTAGGGTTCGGCTTAGGATTGTGTTGGGATTGGGATTTTTCCAAAAGTAAAGAAAAAAAAATGAAGATATGGTGAACAGCGTTGAGCGCAAGTGCTCACTACTTGCGTTTGCACTGAGTAACGCGGGTGCTTGAGTAGCATGCTTGAATCTCCGCCCCATATGTTTCTCAGCTGTTATACAGCCAATAAAAACATGCAGGGATTGCCTGCCATGCACGAGCAATCCCCACATGTTTTTTTTTGGGTGTCTAACAACCGTGAAACATGCGGGCGGGGACTCGAGGATGTCACTCAAGCACTTACGGTACTTGGTGCATACCCGAGTACCCGATGCAAACTCAAGTAGCAAGCACTTGCACTCAAGACTAATGACAACATTTTCAATATGATGACCTAATGTTATCAAATTTATTGTAGTACCTCGGGGTTCAAAATGTTCACTATGCCCCTTGATAAAATCCTTGAGGGTTGTAGTTTCCAAAATGCGGATTTTACATGTGTATTTCCTGCCAGGTAGAAGCGTTTGTCAAGCGTTTTTGCATGCATTTCTGCATGCGAGTTATCAAGTTCTTTTCCAAGCGATTTTAGCATCACATGGAATAGTGCTTGACAACTTGGTCACACTATATAACTCCATGCAACCGGCATGGATTTATATAGTGTGACCAAGTAAATAGTTAAAAAAAAAAGAATAAGAATGGTAAAAAATAAAGATTATACTTACCTTCTGATGGCCGTCGGTCTTTTCTCTGCTGCTTCCGGTCTCTTGTATTGCTTGCGGTGGTGTGAAAGGACCTTTCATGACATCATTTAGTCATGTGACAGGTCACGCGACCGCTGACGTCAGCGGTTGCGTGACCTGTCACATGACTAAATGATGTCATGGAAGGTCCTTTTAGACCATCGCGAGCCGCCCAACACACCGGACGCATCGCTTTGGAGACCGGGGGCCATCGGAAGGTAAATATAATCTTTATTTTTTATTTTAAATTCTTTTTTTAACAGGTACCATGGTACCCGAGTCTGGAGGAGAGTCTCCTCTTCTCCAGACCCGGGTACCATCCGCACATTGAATCGCTTAATATCCGCATGTGCACATGTAGTGATGCGGATATTAAGCGATTCAATGGCGGCAATTACGCTGCGTGTCCGCAAAATTAATGGACATGCTGCGTATTTTTCTGCAATGATAATCCACAGCGGAAATTATGTGCACAGCACATGCGGATTATCATTGGGGACCATGGGGCACGTATTACCAAGCGTTTTTTAAGCGTTTTTGCTGCGGAAATTCCGCGGCAAAAACGTTTGAAAATCGCATAGTGGGCACGCAGTCTTAATAAACTTCTTGAATGTGGTTTTGAGCACCTTGAGGGGTGCAGTTTTTAGAATGGTGTCACTTTTGGGTATTTTCTGTTATAAAGGCCCCTCAAAGTCACTTCAAATGTGATACGGTCCCTAAAAAAATGGTTTTGTAAATTTTGTTGGAAAAATTAGAAATCACTGGTCAACTTTTAACCCTTATAACTTTCTAACAAAAAAAAATATTGGTTCCAATATTGTGCTGATGTAAAGTAGACATGTGGGAAATGTTATTTATTAACTATTTTCTGTGACATATCTCTCTGATTTAAGGGTATGAAAATTCAAAGATGGAAAATGACGAAATTATCAAAATATTGGAAAAATTGTTTTTTTTCACTAATAAATTCAAGCCGTATCAAACAAATTTTACTACTATCATGAAGTACAACATGTCGTGAAAAGAGTATCTCAGAATCAGTGGGATCCATTGAAGCGTTCCAGAGTTATTACTTCATAAAATGACAGTGGTCAGAATTGTAAAAATTGGCCTGGTCATTAACGTGCAAACTACCGTTGGGGATAAAGGGGTTAAATATGATTTTGAGATCAAGATTATGCAGAAGATTTTCCAGTTCCTATAAATTCTAGACATTTTTGTCAGGATTTATAGATTGGTGCACCATTTTTGCATTTTGACGATGTTGCCAATATCATTGAGTTGAGTTGCTCTTTTTTAAAAATGATATCCGTAACAATGTGTTAGCATCTGAATAAATTATTTAGACCAACATCCTTGGTTTGGCTATAATGAGCAACATTTTTAACCACAAACAGAAAATTGTAAGACGAGATAAAAAGATGGAAAATGTTGGTTGGATATGACAGAATTATAGTGCTAACATTTTGTACACCATGTTCTTTAGCAGTACTGTACAGTATTCTTGATCTTCCACATTGCAGTCCAGCCAGTATTTCATAGTACTACATTCAGGTTTTCCAACATCTTAACCTTTTCTTGTGCCGGTATTTTAATGCATCAGTCTCAGCATAGTACCATAAAGTAGCTATGGTACTTTACAGAATTTTCCCCAAGCCATACACATAACTAACTCTTTTTCAGTCACCATTGTGACCTCTCCCATTCACAGTTCGTTATGACCCAATCCTTGGTCCCCAATGTGCCACCCCTCTAAATCTTAGTCTCGAGCATAATATGCGTTAATTCTTATATCTTTCATGCCTTCCATTCTTATTTTTAGTCATGCATAGCACCCCTCTTGGCTCCCATCATGGTACCCCTTTTAATCTTGGTCCAGCATAGCTCCCCTCTTGGTTCTCTTTCACTTATTTCTATTATCCAGAGTTCTTTCTCTCTGATTTCTAGTCCCAAGCTTGACTCCTCTTTCATTTCCTTACAGTATAATACACCAATATTGCTCACCTCTCATATTTATGGGGTACACATGATCAGCATAACAACAGAACATTGCCCATGGTATCACACTGCCTCCTCGGCGTTTTTCCCATCATTACTATACTCTATAAAGCAGCTTTAATCCTGAGCACTGTACATATACGAAAAGAGTGCAATCTACAGTTGAAACCAGAAGTTTACATACACTATATAAAAAGACATATGCATATTTTTCTCAATATCTGATATGAAATCAGAATAAACCTTTCCAGTTTTAGGTAAATTATTTTTAATATTTGCCAAATGCCAGAATAATGAGAGAGAGAGAGAGAATGTTTTAAGGCATTTTTATTACGTACGGCAAAGTCAAAAGTTTACATACACTAAGATTACTATGCCTTTAAACAATTCTGGACTGTCCATATGATGATGTCATGTGTTTGGAAGCTTCTGAGAGACACACCTGTGGATGTATTTTAATGCACACCTGAAACACACTGCTTCTTTGTGTAGCATTATGGGAAAGTCTAAAGAAATCAGAAGATCAGATAGAGAATTGTGGACTTGCACAAGTCTGGCTCATCCTTGGGTACAATCAAGATACCTAAAGGTGCCTCATTCATTTGTACATACAATTATATGCAAGTACAAACAAGACTGGAATGTCCAGCCATCATACCGCTCAGGAAGGAGACAGGTTCTGTGTCCCAGAGATGAACGTGCTTTGGTCTAACATGCATATCAACCCAAGGACAAAAGCAAAAGATCTTGTGAAGATGATGGCTGAAGCTGGTAAGATTGTGTCAATATCCACAGTGAAACGAGTACTGCATCAACATGGGCTGAAAGGCCACTCTGCCAGGAAGAAGCCATTACTGCAAAAGAAACATAAAAAAGCCAGATTAATGTTTGCAAATGCACACAGGAATAAAGACCTTAATTTAAGTTTTTGGGCATAATGACCGTCGTTTTGGTTGGAGGAAAAAGGGAGAAGCCTGGAAGCCTAAGAACACCATCCCAACTGTGAAACATGGGGGAGGCAGCATCATGTTGTGGGGTTGTTTTGCTGCAGGAGGGACTGGTGCACTTCACAAAATAGATGGCATCATGAGAAAAGAAGATTATGTGGCAATACTGAAGCATTATTTCAAGACATTAGCCAGGAAGGTAAAGCTTGGGCAGAAATGGGTCTTCCAGATGGACAATGACCTGAAGTATACTGTCAAAATGGTAACAAAGTGGCTTAAGGATAACAAAGTCAATGTTTTGGAGTGGCCATCACAAAGCCCAGTGTCACGGGTGTGTCGCCACGAAGATCGTCACGATTACACAGCCTGACTTCTCGCAGCTGAGGTTTTGGTGCATTGTGTTTTTCGGCAGTGAGGGAGTTAACTCTCTCTCTCTCTGTGCTAGACGAGGTCCAGCCTCGCCCAGCTGCAATCAATGCTGCTGTAGTGGGACTCCTTCAAATGCCTGCCGGTCTGTTAGGGAAGTGTCGGTGAAAGCATTTCATGCAGACTAACAAAGCGGATCGTGGTATTTGGAGTTTCAGAGCTAAGTGTATTTGGAGAGTTTTTTCCCTTCCTCGCTTTATCATTTATCTCCTTTCCCGTTGGTGTTCCCTCTGTTGTAGTTGTGTAGTTTTTGTATGCAAGGTGGTTTTGGTTTTACCCTTGTACTGTCTCGTTCGTCTAAGTACTGAGTGTGGGCATATTATTACCTGTCCCCTTTTGTTGTGATCAGGGGTCCTTCTCAGGACTAGATTACTTAGGTGCAGGGATCCTCAGGAGGTAGGGGTTACGCTGGCGGCCTGGACCTCTGTACCTTTAACAGTACCTCCAGGTAGAGGGATTAGTCAGGGCCCCAGCTTAGGGTCAGCTTAGGCCCCCTACCTCCAGTACACAGAGACAGCGTGACACCCAGATCTCAATCCTATTGAAAATTTATAGGCAAAGCTGAAAAGGCAGGTGCGAGCAATGCGACCTACAAACCTGGATCAGTTACACCAGTTTTGTCAGGAGGAATGGGCCCAAATTCCGACCAACTATTGTGAGAAGCTTGCGGAAGGATATCTGAAATGTTTGACCCAAGTCATTCAGTTTAAGGGCAATGGCACCAAATACTAATGAAATGTATGTAAACTTTTGACTTTGCAGTAATAAAAATGCTTTAAAACATTCTCTCTCTCTCGTTAAAAATAATGGTAATCCTGATTGACCTAAATTGGGAAAAATATTGAGAAAAACATGCATATGTGTCTTTTTATATAGGGTATGTAAACTTCTGGTTTCAACTGTAGGTTACCAGTATATAATATACATTTAACTATACATACCTTAAGGGCATAACCTAGTTATCATGATAAAAAAGTAATGGTATAAACTCAAACTTAGTGACTGACAGACTAGCGGAAGGGGCTTAAAATGTACATATTACATCCTGATAAAATCTCTTCCCACTCCCAGCCAGTAAATGATGCAGACGCATGTAAAAACATGGTGATTCACTGGACCAGGCCAAGTTTTTACATTGCTCCATGGTTAATATATGCTTCAAGCCCTTGCCACAGTGAACAAGGGTCAGCATGGGCATGATGACAGGTATGTGGCTAAAAAGGCCCATATGTCGCGGTTCCGCCCCTCGGTGTGTCTGGGATGCAGTTACTGGCGGCTCGGTCATCCAATCTGGTACAGGGGCGTGCTGGAGCTATCACTGTGTTGATTGACTGACTTTTGACTTCAGACTCCTTGACTATTCCGTCTCACTGTTTGACCATGAAAAGTGACTCAGTGTCACACCATTCTCAGCAAGCTACAAGCCACAATGAGAGAGATTTATTAAGATTGCCATAAAGTAGATCAGTCTTACTAGAAAGCATACTGGCTAGGATGTGCCTGATTTATTAAGAGGCATCCTAAAAAATCAGCCACATTACATGCTGTGCATGTGCCAGAAATGCAAGTTCCAGACACTTTTTTGAAACATTCTATGAGAAAGTTAAAAAAGTTGCAAACTATGGTCTACATATATTACGTGCCATAATTTTCAATTTTTGTTTGTGATACTTGTTATTGTACCTCAAAATGATACCACTAAAGTACAGCCTGTCCCAAAAGACATAAGACCTTATACAGCACTGTCGATGAAAAAATAAAAGGTTGTGGCAAACAAACTTGCAGAATTTATCAACTGATTTCTGTTCCTCCTGAATTTTGAACATCTCTGTTTAGAGTAAGAGGTATAGAGAATAGAGCAAATCCACAGACTGTGAAAAGAAGTTTTTCATACTTTGCTATGTATTTTGCAACAAATGTAAAGTTAGCTGGAATAAAAAAGGAGATCCCTTGTTCAGATGTTGAAAAAGTGAACTAAAGCAATTGTCGTAATGCTAATGTGGTTAATGCTGCCAATTGTCAAGAGCATTGTAGGGGCTGTCATAAAATAGCACTATGATATATTCTCAGACTAGCACAGATTTTGAGAGCAGCTTCAATCACATTTTGTTTTTGATAAATAAATATATATAAATATATAATTTTTTTGAAATCATCTTGTAGGTCTAGAACAAAGGATGAAGAAATGGTTGATAGGTGTCTTTTTTTGTATCCACTTCTGGGCTTGAAACAAAAAACTATTATTAAAAACTGCCACAAAAATTGCATGTGTCTGCAATCATAAATGCCTTGTTTGATGTGATTATTTTAAGCCAAAGCACTTGTATTTTGATCTTTGTCGATGGTTACAAAAACTGCATCTAAAACTTCACCATTCACACAGTGCAGCCTTATAGGACAGTGTTGGGAATTTGTTACCAAATTGTTCATCAAATAAGAAAAATCGCAATGCAGGTATTCTAATTTTTTCAAGCTGTGCTACAAGTACTATCTGCATCAACATTATGCAGTTTACCCAGGTACACTTACACTTAAAGGGAACCTGTCACCAGAAATAACTTTGTTAACCTGCAGATATGCAGTTAATCTGCAGGTTAACAGCGTTATTATGCTGCCCGGCGCCTGCACATAGCCTAAGGCTGTGGGGAGAAAATTAATTTTATTCTCCCTGCCAGCATTCAGATTCAGTCACGGGGGGGCGGGGGCAGCGCCAATTCAATCACTGAAGAGCAGCCGCCGTAACCGCGCTCCTGGCCCTGACTGACAGCTGGCCACAATGTAAAACCAGTGTCAGTCAGGGCCGAGGGAGTGGTTACAGAGGCCGCTCTGTATTCTCAGGGTGATGACTGAACCCGTGGCGCCCCCGCCTCCATGACTGAATCCGAATGCTAGCGGGGAGAAAAAAAGTTAATTTTCTTCCCGCTGCATTTGACTACGTGCAGGCGCCGGGCTGCATAATAATGCTGTAAACCTGCAGTTTAACCGCATATATGCAGGTGAACAGCGTTATTTCTGGTGACAGGTCCCCTTTAAGTACTTTTAATCACTTAGAATGTAAAACTTTTGTGACCAGCTTGTGAGTCAGCAATAATTCCCCTATGACAATTGACAAGAGAGAGAGATTTTTCATGTTTTGCTGTCTCTCAACCTGGAAATTCAGTTTTTTCAAGGGTTTGCATCAGTTCATGTAAAGAACATGCCTACAATTGTGAACAATTGGTTTTCTTTTTATTTTGAAGCAAGCAACTAATACAAAAACTTCAATGTGCATATCTATTCACCCCCCTAAATCAGTACTTTGTAGAGCCAACTTTTGTGGCAATTACAGCTACAAGTCGCTTTGGCTAAGTGAGCTTTCCATATTTTGCCACTGGGATTTTTGCCGATTTCTCAAGGCAAAACTGCTCCAGCTTCTTCAAGTTAGATGATTTCCTCTGGTGAACAGCAATCTTCAAGTCTGACCACAGATTCTCAATTGGATTAAGGTCTGGGTTTTGACTAGGCCACTCCAAAACATTTACACATTTCCCTTTAAATCACTTGAGTGTTGCTTTAGCCATTGTCTTGTTGGAAGGTGAACCTACGTCACAGTCTCAAATCACTAACAGACTAAAACAGGTTTTGCTCAAGAATATCACTGTATTTCGCACCATCCACCTTCCCCTCGACGCAGACCATTTTCCCTGTCCTGCTGCTAAAAATCATCCCCAAAGCATGATGCTGCCACCACCTTGCTTCACTGTGGGGGCGCCGGACATAGCGTTTACCTTGGTGGTCAAAAAGTTCAATTTTGGTTTCATCTGACTACAGCACCTTCCTCTGTACATTTGGGGAGTCTCCCACATGTCTTTTGGCAACTCAAAACGAGCCTTACAATTTTTGTGTGAAAATAAAGCCTTTTTTTCTGCCCCCTCTTCCATAAAGACCGCTTCTATGCAGTGTACAACTTATTGTGGCGATATGGACAAATACTTCAGCCTCTGTTTGGGAACTCTGCAGCTCCTTCAGGGTTACCTTTAGTCTCTGTGCTGCCTCTTTGGTTAATGCCCTCCTTGCCCGGTCATGGGCGGTCCTCTCTTGGCAGGTTTGTTGTGGTACCATGTTCTTTCCCTTTGATGATAATGGATTTGATGGTTCTCCAGGGGATCATCAGAGATTGGAATATTTTTTAGAACCCAACCTTGACTTGTACTTCTCAACAACTTTGTCCGTGACTTGTTTGGAGATCTCCTTGGTCTTCATGGAGTTGTTTGATTAGTGTTGCCTCTTGCTTAATGGTGTTGCAGCCTCTGGGGCCTTTCAGAAAAGGTGTATATTGTAGCATCGGCGTCTGTGCCTCCTGCCAGGCAGAGACGGCGTTCCCCTCACCGCCGAGGTCCTGGTCCGGCGTCTTCCTGCTTCTCCCCTGCTGTGGGGCGCAACGCGCGCAGCTTCCTCGGCACTGTGCTTAGAGCGCGCGCGCGCTCCCTCCCTCTCAAAGGGGCTGTGCACGCCGTCTTAAAAAGTCCCTGGCCAATGACCAGAGGACTTCTCCTATATAAGGCTCCTCCTCCAAAATGGAGGTGCCTGTGCAAGGTTGTTGTTCCGTGTGCTAACACTTGCTTCAGCCCTCAGGTCCCGCTGCCTGTCAGTCCTGCCCGCCTGTCTGTCTACAGTCCAGCCTGCCAGTCTGTCTAATAGTTCTGCCCACCAGTCTGCCAGTTACCTGCCGTGCCTGCCAGCCTGCCAACCCTGAGCACCTGCCAAGTAACCTGTCGTGCCCGCCAGCTTGCCTACCCGGAGCACCTGCCAAGTAACCTGTCGTGCCCGCCTGCTTGCCTACCCGGAGCGCCTGCCTGGGAATCCGCCGTACCTGCCTGCTTATCTACCTGGACCACCCGCCAGCCTGCCCACCGTGCTCATCCGCTGTATCGGTTAGCTCCTGTCATCTGACCTGTGGGAGTGGCCTGCTCTCACACAAGTTCGGTCCCAGAGTGGCACCTGGTTCACCTGCCTAGTCCCTCCCTGGTTAACGAAGTCGACTAAGCCGCTGTGTGACCTGGGTCAGGCCAAGTAGGCACTTAGTCACGCCTCTCTGGTCCCTCCTTGCAACGAAGCACAGAGGTTCCACCACCCGGACCCGTAACATATATATACTGAAATACCATGTGACACTTAGATTGCACACAAGTGGACTTCCTTTCACTATGCATGTGACTTATGAAGGTAATTGCTTGCATCAGGAATTTTTAGGGACTTCATAGTAAAATGGATGAATACATATGCACATGCCAATTTTTTGTTATTTATTTAATTTATGCCTATATTTTTCTCATTTCACTTCACCAACATAGGCTGAGTTCACACGATGCGTTTTTAATGCGTTTCCGCGGCGTTTTTGCAGCTGCGTAAACGTCGCGGAAACGCATTAAAAACGCATGGTAGAAGGGCAGCAATGTTCCCCAATTGAAATCCGCATGTGCTGTGCCCATGATGCGGATTTTTCCGCAGCGTAAACGCTGCGCTCAAAAATCTGCAGCATGTCAATTAATTTTGCGTAAACGCGGCGTTTTCGCCGCCATTGACTTGCATTAGAACGGGCCAATTCCGCAAGACTGCATTTGTACTTGCGTTATTGGCGCGTTCTAATATGCGGAGGGTACCCGGGTGTGGAGGAGAGGAGAGTCTCTTCCACACCCAGGTACCATTAAAAAAGCTGTAAAAAAAGAATAAAATAAAAAATAAATGTATACTTACCTTCTGTCGGCCCGCACACCGCTCCTGCTTGGTTCCCGGCACTTTGCAGTGAAGGACCTGCGCTGACGTCAGAGTCATGTGATGGGTCACGTGACGCTGACGTCGGCAGGTCTTTCAATTCAAAGTTGCCGGCAGCCGGGAGAACGGAGTGAGCAGGACAGCGCAGGCCATCGGAGGGTAAAGTATACATTTATTTTTTATTTTTACCACTCTCTCGGGTCACGCTATATAAATCCATGCCGGTTGCATGGATTTATTTAGTGTGACCTAGTTGTCAAGCACTTTCCAGGTGATGCTAAAATCGCCTGGAAAGCGCTTGTCAATCCGCATGCGTTTTTTCTGCCAGGGAGATGCAGAAATGATGCAGAAATTTTCTGCTTCATTTCTGCATCGTGTGCACATACCCTTAGGCTATGTGCCCACGTTGCATTTATGAAGCAGAAAATTTCTGCTTCATTTCTGCAAGTCCTCTCCCGGAAAAACGCATGCGGAATTCCGCACGCGTTTATCGCGCATTTTTCGCGCGTTTATCACGCGTTTTCCACATGCGGAATTGCCTTGCGTTTTTTATGCATTGGACAAAGGCAATTCTGCTTGCGGAAACGCAAAATTAAATGACATGCTGCGGATTTTTGAACGCAGCATAAACGCTGCGGAAAAATCCGCAGCATGTGCATAGAACTTGCGGAATCCCATTGGGGACCATGGGGTGCGGGTTACCAAGCGTTTTACAAGCGTTTCCGCTGCGGAAATTCCGCATCAAAAATGCTTGAAAAACGCTACGTGGGCACACAGCCTTAGACTATTAGTGCTGATGTGTCACACATAAATCAGATCACAAAAATATTTAAACACCAGTTGTAATGTAGCAACATAGGTAAAAAGCCAAGGGGGTGAATACTTTCACAGGCCATTTTATGAAAAATTTTCATCTACAATGTATTGTGTTCAAGGCCGACCTTAGCCTGAATGGTGCCCTGTGTGAAATTACTCTTTGGTGGTCTTACCCATTTGAATTATTACCCAGTTTCTCAGAACGCGAACGAGGACAGGAGGCCATTTTTTTTATATCCTAAGAAAAGTGATTTAAGCATTCTTCACAGTTTTTTTCCTTGCATGAAATTACCCACCACCCACATATGAATTGTACTATAATGTCCTCTTCAATATGTGGTGTGGAATCTGCACCTCAAATTCCATCACCCTAAGGCTATGTGCGCACAATCAGTATTTGCTTGCAGAAATTTCTGCAGCCTTTCTGCAAGGTTCTGCACCTCTTGGCAGAAAAAGCGCTGCAGAAATTCTGCAGCGTTTTTGATGCATTTCCATGCGTTTTTGATGCGTTTTTGCCTGCGTATTTGCCATACGTTTCTTGCAATGCATTGTATAGTAAAAATGCAGGCAAAAACGAATAAAGATTGGACATGCTGCTGCTTATGTAAACGCACATGAAATCCTAACAGGAGAATTCCTGATCATGTGCACAGATCTTGCAAATTCCCATATAAAATGCTGGGATAAGGTTTGCAATGCGTTTTTGGGGCCAATTCTGCGTGGATTTACCACATCAAAAACGCAGAAAAAATGTATTGTGTGCACATAGCCTAAGAGTATTCACAGGATATTACATAATGTATATTATCTCATCGATAGGACCCACATGTATCTCGAGAATGAGGCACTGTTGCTTTTTGCTCTTCCTGGGGAAGTGTTATAAATTCCTATACACATGAATGGCAATTCTGGCCATCTCTTGGCTGAGGATCGGCATCTGCAATACATTTCTGGCAAATCCTGTGGATATGCCGTAAGTGTACAAGACGAGAATACCAGTTGATGCTCGATGTAGCTGGCGGCCCTGCTCTGCATGTTCTCAGGGCCACAAAGACCAAAATACAGATGTTAAAGAGGGATTGTATAAAATTAGAAAAAATCTCTGCTTTCCTGTATAACAGAGTGTCTGAGTTTTATCTGACGCTTCTGGGCTCCTTGGACCTGTGCTCCATGTGCTAGTATAAATTACCTTCCTATTCTACCACGAATGGTGGCTTCCTATTAGGCCATCAGAACAAACATTTGATTATAATAGAAAGTTAAGGTAGATCAGGGATGTTGTTAATACCCAGTGTGCATTTTAATTGAACATTTAATAAAAGTTAAATTTTATAGTCTTTAGTGAGGGGTACTATATGGGGTTTCCCTATTTGGTAAATATTGCATAAGTATCCCTCGCGGCTATTTATATTCCTCTTGTAGGTATTTGGATATTGCCCTGTTAACTTTCTCTACTGAACGGGCCTCACATGTAATAAAACTGTCAAACAGTCACAAATCATGCACACGGGAGTGATTTAAACATAACACCGAGCAGCTGTAACTACTCGGTGCTCCCCCGAGCATACTTGGCAAAAGGGTTAACAGAACATCCTCGCTCAACACTACTTTTAATGTTTATCTCACCCAAAAATTTTTGCTAAGTCCCTATGACTCCTTACTTTAAAGCCGAATGCCAAACCTGCAGTTAGTCGACTAACCTTTGCTGACGACCACTGATCCTTAGCTCCACTGCTTCACCACAGTAACAACACTCCCAACTGATCATCCTCAGACAAGTTCCGACCGAAGAACCCAACCAGTGCTCCCATTGTTGCCATAATGACTAATCAGCTGCCCATGTACTACTTGCAAGAGATGACTTAATCAATGGCTCAGCCACCCGGATACCACACTCCAGAATTCCGGAGGGCACTCGAAACCCTTCTCTGCATTCAGAGCCAACGACCAAAAAACACTCCCACTGGAAACGAGAAATTGAATCGGCAATGGAATTCTCAACACCTGGAACATGAGGTGCTGTAATATACGCATTACTAGAGAGACAGTGTAAATCCAGGTGACGAAGAACCTGAATCACTGAGGGTGAAAATGCGGTAATGTTGCTGATCACCAACACCACCCCCATGTTATCACAGTTGAAACAAACTCTCCTGTTCTGTAATCCTGCCTTCCACAAAGTCACTGCCACCAGGAAAAATCTCAAGCAGTGCAATATTTTTAACTAAACCAGCCCTAACCCATTCTTCCGGCCATTCACCCGCACACCACTGGCCTTTAAAATAATCTCCAAAGCCTGAACTCCCTGCTGCATCTGTATACAATTCTATGTCAAAATTGTCTACCTCCTTGTCTATCAGCAGCGAATTGTCACGGGTGTGTCAGAAGTGACAGACAGTCGCCCTGCAGTTGGTTGCAGGAGATCTCTTAGTTTGGCATTACAACCACCTTCTTAGAAACTGTCTCTCTAGGACCCAGTGGCTACCTTCCTCTTGCTAATTAACACCCAGGTTTTCAGGAGGTAAGTACAAGTTTTTTGTATTTAAGGAGGCCTGCAAACTGTATTTTAAACTTCATCCTTACTCCTCTGGAAATGAGGAGCAACTGGTTGGAATTGTGATCTCCCTACCTCAGGGACATCTTCAATTGTAGGCGTTTTCTTTACCGCAGGATCCGATTTGTCTCCAGCCTGTGGAGGTTTTTTTTGGGGCTCTGGCCCTCATCTATGATGACTCTGACTGAGTCGCCTTGGCTGAGTCTAGGCTACAGCAGGGGAATCGGTCAGTGGAGATGAACAGTTCTGAATTCCGTAGATGGGCAACGAATTCTAAATGGAATGACTCCGCCCATAGAAGCCATTTTTGTGAGGGTCTTTCTGAAAGTTTGAAACATGCCTTGGCAGTATATGAAACCCCTCAGTCCTTAGAGGCTGTCATGTCGTTGGCCATACGTCTTGATAGACGCCTTCGGGATAGACTAGTGAGACCACCTTCTCCGGGGCCTTCTTGTCTGGTTATGTACCTCTGCCGGGGGAGCGGTCTGGCGGTGAACCAGTGCGGGGGGAAGTGGAGGAACTTATGCAGTTAGGGGGGGCCTTTACATCAAACATTTCCCCAGAGATTCGCAAGAAAAAAGGTGTATGTTTTTTTATGGCAAAAAGGTAAATTTTATTGGGACCTGTCCTTCAATTCCTAAACAAAAGGAGACTCTATTAATTCTTGGTAGTCTGGAGTTGGATAAGCAAGGGGTGAATTTGTTGCCAACCTGCAGTTTCGACTTTGTCCTGACAGCAGAGGTGGTGCTAGAGAGCAAAACCATGAAATTTCTGTGTTTGTTGACAGTGGAGCCAGAGTCAGCATGGTTGAAAACTCATGGTCTTGCTTGCTGTACTTTAGCTAAACCTATTTCTATCTTCGCCATAGACTCGGTTCCACTTGCACAGAAAGCATTTACTCAGATTGTACATAATGTAAAACTGATGGTGGGGTCGGTTCATTGTGAAATAATCCCTTGCTATGTCCTTCATAGTCTCCGCCACCCCCCCCCCAATTGTTCTGGGTCTCTCCTGGCTGGTGAAACATAATCCATTGGTGGATTGGCAAGCCATAGAGATCATTGAATGGGGAGATTACTTCCTTGAGAACTGTTTAGATATTTCCCTTGCTACTGTCTCTACTGAAATATTACCTGCTTTTTTGGCTGGTATGAGGACGTTTTTTTCTGAGAGGGGTTGTCAGGAATTGCCTCCTCATCGTGCATATGACTGTTCTACTAACCTGACCCCCGGAGCTAAACTACCGAAGTCCAGACTGTATAATCTTTCTGGCCCTTTGAGACAAGCCATGAAGGATTTAATTGCGTAATGTCTTGAGAAGGGACACATCAGGCCCTCATCTTCGCCTGTGGTGGCAGGGTTCATCTTTGTGAAGAAAAAGATGGCGGTCTATGTCCCTGTTTAGATTTCCGGGAATTAAATCAAATTACCATCCAAGATCCATACCCTCTTTCTCTGACCCCTGATTCCTGATTTGTTCAGCCAGGTTGTAGGAGCTATGGTATTCTCCAAGTTGGAATTAATGGAAGCCCACAATCTGGTTATAATCCGAGAAGGAGACGAATGGAAAATGGTGTTCAATACCCCTAAAGGGCATTTCGAGAGTCTGGTTATGCCTTTCGGTTTGACCAACGCACATGCGGTATTCCAGCATTTCATAAATGGTATTTTCCATCATTTCGTGAGGAGGTTTGTGGTGGTCTATCTGGATGATATTTTGGTTTACTCATCTGATTTTGAGACACATCGGGGGCATGTTAAACAGGTGCTCCAGATATTAAGGGATAACAAACTCTATGCCAAATTGGAAAAATGTGTTTTTGCCGTTCAGGAGGTGCTGTTTTTGGGGTACCTGTTGTCATCTTCGGGTTTTCGGATGGATGCGGAGAAGATCCGTGCAATCCTTGTTTGGAACCGTCCCGAGAACCTGAGGGCTCTACAACGTTTTCTGGGCTTTACTAATTTTTACCGGAAATTCATCCAAAATTACTCAGTAATTGTGAAACCCCTTACTGACATGACTAGGAAGGGATCTCATTTTTCCAAATGGTCGGAGGCCTCCCTCCAGGCTTTTTCTTCCTTAAAGAATTATTTTGCCACTGCACCTATACTCAGTCAACCCGGTGTTTCCCAGCCCTTTATTGTGGAAGTTGATGTGTCGAATGTAATGGTTTGGGCTGTCTTGTCTCAGGGTCCGTCCCCTGGTAAATGGTGTCCATGCGCCGCCTTTTCTAAAAAATTGTCTTCAGCTGAGAGAAATTATGATGTGTGCAATAGGGAACTCTTGGCTATCAAATTGGCGTTCGAAGAATGGCGACATTGGTTGGAGGGGGCTGTCCATCCTATTACTGTTATTACTGACCATAAGAACCTGTCATATCTCCAGTCAGCTAAATGTCTCAACCCTAGGCAAGCCAAATGGTCCCTGTTTTTTACTAGGTTCAATTTTGTTGTCACTTTTTGTATAGGGGTCAAAAATGTCAAGGCTGATGCTTTGTCCCGGAGCTTCGCGGGTGGTGGTGACCATGAGAACCCTGCCACAATATTACAGAAGGAAGTAGTCATTTCGGCATTATATCCTGAACTGGAGGGTGAGGTTTGGAGGCTCAGGGGAATGCCCCTGCCTCCTGCCCTCCAGGAAGGTTATTTGTACCATCCAATCTGCGCCTTAAGGTTATTAAAGAACATCATAACTCTGAGGTTGCTGGTCATCCAGGTGGTAAGGCAACCACGGACCTCCTCTCTCATCGTTTTTGGTGGCCTGGGTTGCATCGGGATGTGATTGACCACGTATCTGCTTGTAGTATTTGCACGCGGTCTAAGGTTTCGCATACCTGTCTGTCTGGTACTCTTCTTCCACTACCTATCCCTAGTAGGCCACGGACACACTTGTCCATGGATTTTATTACTGACCTACCGGTATCTGCAGGCAAAACAGTGGTTTTGGTGGTTGTAGATAGGTTCAGTGAAATGGTTCACTTCATTGCATTACCTGCACTTCCAAATGCCAAGACACCTGCTCAGGTGTTTATAAATCAGTTCGTGAAGCTTCACGGGGTTCCCTCCGATGTGGTGTCAGACTAGGGGACCCAATTTGTTTCCATGGTCTGGAAGGCATTCTGTTCTCGACTGGGGATGCAGCTGTCCTTTTCCTCAGCCTTCCACCCCAAGTCGAATGGACAGACCGAGCGTGTCAATCAGAATTTGGAGACCTACCTCAGGTGTTTCGTCTCCGAAAATCAGGAGGATTGGGCATCCTACTTACCAATGGCAGAATTTGCCATTAATAATCATCAACAAGAATCCACTGGCAGGTCTTCCGTGCATACAGTTTGGCACTTTTAGTGTGGGAGGAGCTTCAGGAGTTCCTGAGGAGGAACGGTTTGCTTCATCGCTCTCCTCGGTAGGGCAGGGCATTCTGAGTAATTTAAAGATCATGGGAGACAGGTATAAACGTATGGCTGACAGAAAACGCTTGCCAGGTCTGGACCTGAATGTGAATGACTTTGTGTGGTTGTCTACCAAGAATATAAGATTGAAAGTTATTTCTTGGATGCTGGGACCTAGGTTTATTGGTCCCTATAAAATAATCGCCGGCAGCGTTCCGTCTTGAACTTCCTCAGGCCCTTAAGATCCAGAGTGTGTTCCACAGGTCCTTACTCAAGAAGTATGTGGAACCTCTTAAGCCCTCACCTCTACCACCGCCCCCAGTAATGGTTAATGGTAATCTGGAGTTCCAGATTTTGAGGATTGTAGATTCTTGTCTCCAATGTCGTTCTCTACAATACTTGCACTGGAAGGGTTATGGTGCAGAGGAGAGGATGTGGGCTTCAGCATCAGAGGTGAACACTCCCAGGTTGGTTTGTTCATTCCACACCTCTTATGCTGAGAAACCCGGTCCTGAGTGTCTAGAGGCCACTCGTAGTGGGGGGGGGGGGGGTACTGTCACGGGTGTGTCAGAAGTGACAGACAGTCGCCCTGCAGTTGGTTGCAGGAGATCTCTTCGTTTGGCATTACAGACACCTTCTTAGAAGCTGTCTCTCTAGGATCCAGCGGCCACCTTCCTCTTGCTAATTAGCACCCTGGCCTGGGTGTATAAATACTTGCTGTTTGCTAGAGGGAGTTGTCGGCGATATTCACATGACCCCTTGTGAAAGCTTGAGTGAGAGCAGTACTTCTTCCTCTCTGGAGCTAAGATGACGTGTGTTCATCTCTCTGAAGTCGACTAAAGCTAAGCTATCTTACCTTGTTTGTTCCCCCTTGTTGTCTTTAGTGGTCATTGGGTTTATCGACTAGCGCTCATCCCCTCCCTTCCCTAGCCAGGGCCAAACGCCAGGGAAAGACAGGGCGAGGTTCCTGTGCGGTGATTGGTGAAGAACCAATCTATGGATGTTAGGGGAGACAGAGTGATATGCACTTAGTCTTCCCTACATGTTGCTTGACACTAATGACCATTGTAATGTTCCAAAAACTCCCCTCAAACTGCCAAATCAGCTCGGTGCTCCTTTGATAAACGGACATAATAGTGCAGTGCGTGCACTCCCGCTGTTGAACTGGCTAATCGCCGAGAAATAACCCTACCTTTGATCATATTGTGGCATGCAAAATTTAATTTACCAAGTAGAGATTGCAATTCCCTCAACGTCAATTTCTTAACTCGCTGTGCCCTGGCTACCTCAGCCCTTTAAAGCCTCAACTTTTTCTTCGGGAAGCCTAAATTCCCATTTTTCCGAATTGATAACAATCCCCAAAAAACGGATGCACGCGGTGGGACCTTCTGTTTTCTCTGGGGCTAAGGGGGTGCCAAACTTCTTAGCCAGTCTACAGCCTCAGAATGGTCTCACAGCAGGAGGAATCACTAGTGCCGATACATAGAAAGTCGTCCAAACAATGAATAAGAGAATCAAAACCGGAAACATTGCAAATCACCAACTCTAAAAAGGAACTGCAAGACTCAAATAATGCACAGGATAACAAACAGCCCATAGTCAAACATCTGTCTACAAAATATGCCCCCTCCCAAAAACAGACTAATAACCAAACAATACTGTGACGCAAAGGCAATAACCTAAAAGCAAATTCTATGTTGGTCTTCGACATCAAACCCCTTTCCCGTACTGTCTAATCCAAAGCGCCGCCTCATCAGATGATGTATAGACTACTGAACATTGCTCAGGGTCAATTCTATCATTCACAAACATGCCACGGGGGTAAGAAAGATGATGGATTAGCCAAAACTTATTCAGCTCTTTTTTGGGAACAATCCCCAGTGGAGAAACCACTAAGTTTGGACAAGGGGGTTCTCTGAATGGTCCGGACATACGAACCAAAGCCACTTCCTTCTCTAATTTCAGTCCGAAACAACTAATGCATACTTAAATGCTGATTTTTGATTCTTGAGGACCCGAGGAATTACAAAAGGAAGGGGTGGGGATTTTGAATCCCCCTCCAAAACCTGCGTCCAACAATCTCGCCTTTTCTTGATCGGGAAATCTACTTAGATAGGGTAGCATCGCGGTTAGTTTCACCAGCTTCGCTCCCATGGATATTGTTGGCAGCTGACTTTGTTTGCCTTGTTTGTCTTAAAAAATCTTGTGTCCTGTGTGAGGTACCGCTGCAATGTGAGCAGAGATGCTTTAACTTGCAGTTCGCTCTGAATTTACACTGGCTTTCGTTGATCTGCCAGCATAAACCCAGCTTCTGAGGCTCTGACTACTGGTTTTTGATTTCCATACTGGCTACCCGACTGGCCGGCCAAACTGGCCCCCCCTTGACAGGAATGCCATTACCCTTAACCACAAGTCTATATCCTTCTGATCCCATCTTATGGTGGACCGCACGGCTTTCCACTGACGAAACCGTTTGTTGTACCTCAGCCAAGCTTGCCCCCCATAAACTCACCTATGCAATCCATATAACAGGATAATGGTGAGCAGTTCTCAGGCGCTTTTTTACTTATGACACTGGTCAGGATAGCAAATGCCTGAAGACAGTAAGCAAAAGTCTGGAGGATCAAGCGTCATCTTCGTGTTATGGGTCCGGGTGGTGGAACCTCTGTGCTTTGATGCAAGAAGGGACCAGAGGGGCGTAACTAAGTGCCTACGCGGACTGACCCAAGTCACACGGCGGCTTAGTCGACTCCGTGAACCAAGGAGGGACCAGGCAGGTGAACCAGGTGCGACTTTGGGACCGACATTGTGTGAGAGCAGGTGACTCCCACGGGTCAGATGACAGGAGCTGACTGGTACAGCGGATGAGCGCGGCAGGTAGGCTGGCGGGTGATCCGGGTAGACAAGCAGGCGGGTACGGCGGATAGCCAGACAGGTACTCCGGTAAACGAGCAGGCGGGTACGGCAGGTAATCTGGCAGGTGCTCCAGGTAGGCAGGCTGGCGGGCACAGCGGGTAACTGGCTGGTGCTCCGGGTAGGCAGGCTAGCGGGCTCAGCGGGTAACTTGCAGGTGCTCCGGGTAGGCAAGCTGGCGGGCAGGACTGTTAGACAGACTGTCGGGCTAGGAACCTGAGGGCTGAGGAGAGTGTTAGTACACAAACAACAACCTTGCACAGGCACCTCCATTTTGGAGGAGGTGCTTAATATAGGGGCAGTCCTCCGGCCGGGGACTCTTTAGGATGGCGCGCGCGGCCCTTTTAAGAGGGAGGGGGCGCGCACGCGCCCTAAGCACAGTGCCCAGGAAGCTGCGCGCAGTGCACGCCTTAGCAGCAGGGGAACAGGAAGACGCCGGACCGGGACCGCGGCTGTGAGGGGGACGGCGTCTCTGCCTCCTGCGTCTTCTACACTCTGCTTCTTTTCATCCTCCTTTTTGCTGTCATCCTTTTTACTTTTATCTAGACTGAATTTTTCTAGTGGTAAAAGTTAAAAAATCTCGACATATTCGTCCTTCCAGATTTTTTCTCTAATTTCCTTCTTCAAACGGGCTCCCAGAGGGCCCTCGAAACAGACATATACCTACCCGTGTGCCCTATCGTCAAGATAAATCCTATGCTCTTTCTCTCTCTGCACTGACACGGATACCGAGCCAGAGGCCTGTCTCAATGCCCCAAACCCACTCTGACTAACCAATTGTGGAGTGATCCACACAGCAAGATGTGCATGAGTTGCCCTATCCCCTTCCAAATGAGTTAGCAAGTCTCTCACGTTAGCTAAAACGTCCCTGACCCCCATTACGCAACATATCTGACTGACCCTCCTCCATTTGACCCACATCAATGGAGCCCACTCCCTGACTACACACAACCCCTGAAGACATAAAAATAGGTGGGAACGGGCATGACATCGAGTAATACAGGGCTGCGAAGGAGCTGTGATCCTTCCAGCCACCATTCCTGAATCCACGTGTGGTTCTCGAGAACCTAAACCCCCGATTCTTCCTGATGAGCCGACCTGGGACTGGGCGGTGATCGGTGAAAGTAACATGATCCTCAATGTCGAGGCCCCAGAAGGCCGTGCCACACTGGCGGAGACCCCTTGAAACAATGATGGATGGACTAGGGGGCAATAAATGAGCCGATGGGTCATCAGGTGATAACCCCCTGCCCATGTCATGTGAAAGCTGTGACGCCCGGATGTCGTGGAAAAGGACTGGTGAGCAGCAGAGGGCTGATGGACCAGTGTTCCCCATCTGTGATAGGGGCCCCCCTGTGAACAGTCCGTACCCCCTGAGGCCCCATACTACCAATCGCTGGAGCAGAAGCGGGCCGCCCGACCGGTACATCTGTGGCGCCCCTGAGGGTTCGACCGCCGCAGGGATGCTGCCCTTCTCTAGTGGAGTGTGGTATTCCTCCTCTGAGGTAAGGACAGTGTGATAGTCGTGACCTAACCTTTTGCATCCAACACCACACTTCTCCACCAGAGGGAGCTATTTTGCACTAGGTGCTGCTCCCCTGGTTACAGGGAGACTGGGGAACACAAAGTGGTAGGAACCAGTTAGTGGGTGAGGGTGGAGGACTTACAAGTTAGTGACACTTTAGATTTGATATTTAATTCAATGCCATCTTTGATCTTGGCCCTTCGTCTTTTTGCTGGTCCTAGTTAGTCAAGTTCATGTGGTCGTACTGTGCTGTCAGACTACTGTGTGTAATGTGACCTCCCTCCGGGAGCGCAGATCTTGTGTGGGCCTGCACCGGCAAGGGACACAGCCCTCGTACCCTGGCCTCGGGACGAGAGGTAGTGGGCAGACAAAGAATGTCTCAACTCGGCCCAGGACCAGGATCAAGAAGGCCCGGAGCTTAAGTGTGTGGCTCCGTAGCACATGGATCCCAGGCAGGATGCAGACGGAGCGGTGTACGCCACCTGTCCTCACCATGCTGATAGATTCAGAGGGACTCCGGCTGCAAGAGGGGTACCGGCCCCTGACACCCGACCTTGCTACTCTACGTCCTGGACGGGAAAGCCCGGTTAGGCCCAGAGGATCCCATCGGGTATCGGACGGAGCGGAGCTGCCACCCGTACCCTTGTCCTGAGAGGAGCTCAGAGGGAGACCCGGCCTATTTGCACACACACGGACAGGAAAGGATTCGGTCTGTAGTTCAGGAACACTCTGCTGTAGGGTCGCGACTGAATGCTGGACTTACTCGGAGGTTGTCGGACCCCCGTCCCTGGTGACCGCAGGACTCCGCGGGGAGCAGTGAGTCGCCTTCCTTTGCAATCTAAGTGAGTAAAGCCTTGGAAGTTCACCCCTATGGCCTCCGGACTGTTATTTCTGCGCCACACCACGGGATGCAGGATCCCTTTTTCCTTAACTACTACCCCCTCCATCCCTCTGCCCTGAGGCCTTGCTCCGCCTGTGGGGAGTAGTAAGAACTTTGGCCGCAGTACCACCAGGCCTCAGCGGACTGCAGCGGCGCTGGTGACCCTTCACCAGGCACCACAGGTGGCATAGTCGTTAGTCAGCCACTCAACCCGGACAAGCCCATACCATCTCTTTCTAATGTGACGGCCCTGAGCACGGGTCGGGCCCGGGCCACGGCTGCATCCCACCTCTCCATCACAGGGCCCGACACCGAGTCCCCCAACACCCAGGGTAAAACACGGGCTTTACGAGTAGAGGCGTCACACATCTCCTTGGCAACCTGCTGTGACGTCATCGGAAGTCGAGGAAGTGGCGCACGTAGGCCCCGCAGGACTCAGCCGCGTGTATTGATTCCTCCCTGCCCAGTGTCAACTCACACATTTCTGCTCGCACAGCGGAGGCGTCACTACCGTTCCAGCACACCCATTCTTGATGACAGCTGACCTTCCAGCCAGCCAGAAGGCTGAGACCTGGCAGCCGTCCGGTGACCCTCAAGATGTTGAGCCACGGCCACTATAAGGTGGATCAAGGAGACACGGGGTACTGTAGGGTGCCCTGAGAGCGGGAAACTGAAGTACCCCGCGAGTGTGTATGAGTGTGTGCTAGTGTATTCGAGTGTGTGTGCGAGTGTGTGTGAGTGTGCGCGAGTGTGCGCGAGTGTGTACGAGTGTGTGCGAGTGTGTATGAGTGAGTGTATGTGAGTGTGTGCTAATGAGTGTGTGAGAGTTTGTATGAGTGAGTGTGTGTGAAAGTGTTCGAGTGTGTGCGAGTGCATGCGAGTGTGTGCGAGTGAGTGTGTGCGAGTGAGTGTGTTCGAGTGTGTATGAGTGAGTGTGTGCGAGTGTGTGTGAGTGAATGTGTGCGAGTGTGTATGAGTATAACCCCTGCTGCCAGCCCACTCCCACCCCTCATTAACAACTCCTCCTTTTCTCATAATAGGCATCACAGCTGCTGCGGGACCCCATATTAGACACCTTAGCTTCTGAAGAACCCAATATCAGACACCTAAGCTGCAGAACCTTATAATGCACACGTCACCTGCTGCAGGACATCATAATACACATCTCAGCTGCTGTAGGACCACATATTAGACACCTCAGCTGCTGCAGAACGTCATAATACACCTCAGCTGCTGCAAAACTTCATAATACACACCTCAGCTGCTGCAGAACATTATAATACACAGCTTAGCTGTTGCTGAACCTTATAATACACCTCAGCTGCTGCAGAACCTCATAATACACCTCAACTTTTTCAGAACATCATAATGCACAGCTTAGCTGATGCAGAACATCATAATACACACATCAGCTGCTGCAGAACCTCATAATACACCTCAGCTGCTGCAGAACCTCATAATACACCCCAACGTCTGCAGAACATCATAATATACAGCTTAGCTGCTGCAGAACCTCATAATACACACATCAGCTGCTATATAGCCTCATAATACACATCACAGCTGCTGTAGGACCCCCTATTAGACACCTCAGCTGCTGCAGAACCTCCTAATACACCTCAGCTGCTGCAAAACCTCATAAAACACCTCAGCTGCTGCAAAGCCTCATAATACACCTCAGCTGCTGCAGAACCTCATAATACACCTCAACTTCTGCAGAACGTCATAATACACCGCTTAGCTGCTGCAGAACCTCATAATGCACACCTCAGCTGCTACAGAACCTAATAATACACCTCAGCTGCTGCAGAACCTCATAATACACCCCAACGTCTGCAGAACATCATAGTTTACAGCTTAGCTGCTGCAGAACCTCATAATACACACATCAGCTGCTATATAGCCTCATAATACACATCACAGCTGCTGTAGGACCCCCTATTAGACACCTCAGCTGCTGCAGAACCTCATAATACACCTCAGCTGCTGCAAAACCTCATAATACACACCTCAGCTGCTGCAGAACATTATAATACACAGCTTAGCTGTTGCTGAACCTCATAATACACCTCAGCTGCTGCAGAACCTCATAATACACCTCAACTTTTGCAGAACATCATAATGCACAGCTTAGCTGCTGCAGAACCTCATAATACACACATCAGCTGCTGCAGAACCTCATAAAACACCTCAGCTGCTGCAAAGCCTCATAATACACCTCAGCTGCTGCAGAACCTCATAATACACCTCAACTTCTGCAGACCGTCATAATACACAGCTTAGCTGTTGCAGAACCTCATAATACACCTCAGCTGCTGCAGAACCTCATAATACACCTCAACTTTTGCAGAACATCATAATGCACAGCTTAGCTGCTGCAGAACCTCATAATACACACCTCAGCTGCTACAGAACCTAATAATACACCTCAGCTGCTGCAGAACCTCATAATACACTTCAGCTGCTGCAAAACCTCATAGTACACACCTCAGCTGCTGCAGAACATTCTAATACACAGCTTAGCTGTTGCAGAACCTCATAATACACCTCAGCTGCTGCAGAACCTCATAATACACCTCAGCTGCT
Organism: Phyllobates terribilis; assembly: GCF_046119375.1. Classification (NCBI taxonomy): domain Eukaryota; kingdom Metazoa; phylum Chordata; class Amphibia; order Anura; family Dendrobatidae; genus Phyllobates; species Phyllobates terribilis. The sequence goes on from NW_027362762.1 coordinate 608,716,546, forward strand.
GCAGAGTCTCATAATACACACCTCAGCTGCTGCAGAACCTCATAATACACACCTCAGCTGCCTCAGAACACCATAATACACAGCTTAGCTGCTGCAGAACCTCATAATACACACCTCAGCTGCTACAGAACCTAATAATACACCTCAGCTGCTGCAGAACCTCATAATACACCTCAGCTGCTGCAAAACCTCATAGTACACACCTCAGCTGCTGCAGAACATTCTAATACACAGCTTAGCTGTTGCAGAACCTCATAATACACCTCAGCTGCTGCAGAACCTCATAATACACCTCAGCTGCTGCAGAGTCTCATAATACACACCTCAGCTGCTGCAGAACCTCATAATACACACCTCAGCTGCCTCAGAACACCATAATACACAGCTTAGCTGCTGCAGAACCTCATAATACACACCTCAGCTGCTACAGAACCTAATAATACACCTCAGCTGCTGCAGAACCTCATAATACACCTCAGCTGCTGCAAAACCTCATAGTACACACCTCAGCTGCTGCAGAACATTCTAATACACAGCTTAGCTGTTGCAGAACCTCATAATACACCTCAGCTGCTGCAGAACCTCATAATACACCTCAGCTGCTGCAGAGTCTCATAATACACCTCAGCTGCTGCAGAACCTCATAATACACACCTCAGCTGCCTCAGAACCTCATAATACACACCTCAGCTGCCTCAGAACACCATAATACACACCTCAGCTGCTGCAGAGTCTCATAATACACCTCAGCTGCTGCAGAACCTCATAATACACCTCAACTTCTACAGAACATCATAATACACAGCTTAGCTGCTGCACAACCTCATAATACACAGATTAGCTGTTGCAGAACCTCATAATACACACCTAAACTGCTGCAGAACCTCATAATACTCCTCATGTGCTGCAGAACCTCATAATACACCTCATCTACTGCAGGAACTGATAATATACACCTTATCTGCCTCAGAACCGCATAATACACACCTCAGCTGCTGCAGAAACTCATAATACACCTCAGCTGCTGCATAGCCTCATACTACATACCTCAGCTGCTGCAGAACAGCATAATACACAGCTCAGCTACTGCAGAAACTCATAATACACTTCAGCTGCTGCAAAACCTCATAATGTACACCTCAGCTGCTGCAGAACATTATAATACACAGCTTAGCTGTTGCAGAACCTCATAATACACCTCAGCTGCTGTGGAACCTCATAATACACCTCCGCTGCTGTAGTACCTCATAATACACACCTCAGCTGCCTCAAAACAGCATAATACACACCTCAGCTACTGCAGAACCTCACACTACACACTTCAGCGGCTGCATCAACATACACCTCAGTTGTGGCAGAACATCATAATACACCTCAACTGCAGCAGAATCTCATAATAAACCTCAGCTGCTGCAGAACCTCATACTACACACCTCAGCTGCTGCAGAACCTCATACTACACACCTCAGCTGCTGCAGAACCTCATACTACACACCTCAGCTGCTGCAGAACAGCATAATACACACCTCAGCTGCTGCAGAACAGCATAATACACACCTCAACTGCAGCAGAATCTCATAATAAACCTCAGCTGCTGCAGAACCTCATACTACACACCTCAGCTGCTGCAGAACAGCATAATACACACCTCAGCTGCTGCAGAACAGCATAATACACAGCTCAGCTGCTGCAGAACAGAATAATACACACCAGCTGCTGCAGAACAGCATAATACACACCAGCTGCTGCAGAACAACGTAATACACACCAGCTGCTGCAGAACAGCATAATTCACACCTCAGCAGCTGCAGAACAGCATAATTCACACCTCAGCTGCTGCAGAACCTCATAATTCACACGTCAGCTGCTGCAGAACCTCCTAATACAAACCACAGCTGCTGCAGAACCTCACTACTTTCAAGTCCACACTCACTGTAGCAAAACAAACCTACTTCTCATCTCTCATATCTTCCCTGTCTCACAACCCTAAACAGGGAAAATATATATTTTTGTACCGTGTTAGCCAGTAGATAGAATAATATTTAGATTTGAGAGTCCTCAGTGGTTGATACCTCTTAATGGCTAACTGAAAAGATGGTAACAAATTGCAAGCTTTCGAGACTACTCAGGTCTCTTCATCAGGCATAGTATAAGACAAAATCTGAAGAGTCACATATTTATACAAAATAAGACACACAAGAAAAAAAAATGCAATAGGTAAGACAGGTGATGAAAAGCAGAGTTATTATGGAAGAGATAAACAGTTCTGGCTATAAATATTTTAGCAGTTAATAGATAAGGAGTATGAAGGTTTTATTGTCCTGTGTCCAGTGTTGTGATGACCTCACAGGTCTGAGAGTCTGAGGAGCACATTCCTTAGTTGATGTAGAATGACATAAATCCATGCGACACATTCATTCCTGCTCTGAAAGTGTTAAAGGTCATCATCAGTTTGTATTCTGAGACTCTTCTTTCTCTTTGAGATTTGAAGTTACCTTTTAATACTAGTAATTTCATATCTTTTATGCTGTGATCAGGGGAACAAAAATGCTTGGCTACAGGCAGATATATTCTTTTTTCTTTTATTGTGTGGAGATGATGATTCATCCTTGTTCTAAGTTTTTGCCCTGTCTCCAACACATAAAGACCCCCAGCTGGACATTTGGTACATATAATTAAGTACACTACATTAGATGTGATACAGCTGAACGTACCTGGGATCTTATAGTCCTGATGTGAATTGGGAATCTTTATCTTGTCTGTGGTCGTTATAAACGGACAGGTTTTACATTTTTTCTGGTTGCGGGGAAAGGTACCTGTAGCTGGTGGAGATGACAGGGAGCTTCTGACAATGATGTCTAAGCCCTTTCCACTTGCTGCTGACTCCAACTCAAAAATATCTCCCGGTTCCGCACATTCCTTAACCATGAATCTGCAAAAACACTAGTGCACACACTCATCATCTCACTCCTCGACTACTGCAACCTCTTGCTTTGTGGCCTCCCCTCTAACTGTCACGCATGGTGTAGGAAAGACTTAGTGCAACACAAAGGGAAGAGGGATAGGGAGCTCATACTCTAGGGAAAGGGGGGAATGGAGACCTCCTAGGCTGATCTAATATCACCCTTTCTCCACTAACGTCCCTATATTGGTTCTTCACCAATGGACGCACACGAACCTTGTCCTGTCTTTCCCTGGCGTTTGACCCTGGCTAGGGAAGGGAGGGGGATGAGCGCTAGTCAATCCCTACTGACAACTAAAGACAACAAGGGGGAACAAACAAAGGAAGATAGCTTAACTTTTAGTCGACTTCAGAGAGATGAACACCCATCCTCATAGCTCCAGAGAGGATGAAGTAATGCACTTGCTCCGAGCCTTCACAAGGGGTAATGTGAATGTCGCCGGCAACTCCCTCTGGCAGACAGCAGGTATTTATACACCCAGGCCAAGAGGAAGTTAGCCGCTGGGTCCTAGAGAGACAGCCTCTAAGAAGGTGTCTGTAATGCCAAACTAAGAGATCTCCTTCAACCAACTGCAGGACAACTGTCTGTCACTTCTGACACACCCGAGACATGAACACTCTTGCAACCCTCCAATCTATCTTAAACTCTGCTGCTAATCCACCGCTATTCCCTGGCCTCTCCTCTCTATCAATCCCTTCACTGGCTCACCATTACCCAGAGACTCCAGTTCAAAATCCTTACCACGGCATACAAAGCCATCGACAACCCGACTCCTCCATACATCTATGGCCTAGTCTCCTGGTACTTACCTACATGAAACTGCCAATCTTCACAAGATATCCTTCTCTACTCCCCTCTTATCTCCTCTTCACACAATCGCATACAAGATTTCTCCCCTGCATCACCCCCTACTCTGGAACTCTCTATAGACTGTAAGCTCGCGAGCAGGGCCCTCACTCCGTTCGATATGAGATATGCTTATTCTGTATTGTCTGTATAAGTCCCCCCTAAAATTTGTAAAGTGCTGCGGAATATGTTGGCGCTATAAAAATAAACTATTATTATTATTATTATTATTATCAGACTCTCTCCTACCATGGAAACCTTCAAAAGGAACCTGAAGTCCTACCTCTTCCGACAAGCCTACAACCAGCAGTAACCCTCGTTCCATCATACTACTGCACGACCAGCTCTACCTTCACATACTGTTTCCTCACCCATCCCTTGTAGACTGTCATCTCTCCTCCTGTACAAGTTGCTGACTTGTATCGTTCAAGATTATTGTAATTGTTTTTGCTATGTATACCCCCTTTTTCAAATGTAAAGCGCCGTGGAATAAATGGCGCTATAATAATAATAAATAGTAACATTATGTAGGTAGACTGACAGATAAAAAGATGGATATGAAATAGATAGATAGATAGATAAATAGATAGATAGTGTATGTGTGTCATACATGGGGTGTAATATAATATATAATATTACACGCTACATATTACTCCCAGACATATTTTTCTAAATGTACTATTGGCATTAAATTCTCGCCTGATGTCGATAACAATCCATCCAATCCACATGTGCAAAGAAATCAAACCATAGATGTCCATAAATTAAGTTATATGCAATAATGATAAATGACAAAGGGAAAATATATTGGACACACTTGCTAAAATTGAATTAATACTTTGTACAAAAGCCTTTGCTGCTGATGACAGCTTTAAGATGCCTCCTGTATGGAGAAACTGATTGCATGCATTGCTCAGGTGTGATTTTGGCCCATTCTTCCACACGAACTCTTCAAATCCTGAAGGTCCCATGGGCTCCTTCTATGAACTCTGAGCTTTAGTTCCCGTAAATTTACCATTGGTTTCAGGGCAAGTGATTGGCTGGGCCATTCTAGCAGCTTTATTTTCTTGGCTGTGTGTTTGGGATCTTGCTGAAATGTCCACCCTCGTTTCATCTTCATCATCCTGGTAGATGGCAGCTGATTTTTATCAAGAATGTACATTTGTCCGTTCATCCTTCTTTCAGTTATATGAAGTTTGCCAGTGTGTTGTTTGCACCGTCCCCTCTCTCTGGTGCAGACTGGCGAGAAGATGTGACAGAGTGTAGAACACGGATAGGCTGTGTGCCCACGATGCGTTTTTTAAGCGTTTCCGCAGCGGCAAAAACGCTGCAGAAACGCTTAAAAAACGCATGGTAGAAGGCCTGCCATGTTCCCCAATGATAATCCGCATGTGCTGTGCACATGCTGCGGAAATTTCCGCTGCGGATTATCATTGCGGAAAAAAACGCAGCACTACCAATTATTTTGCGGAAGTGCTGCGTTTTCGCCGTCATTGACTTGCATTGAATCGCTTGGATTCCGCATCACTGCATCTGTAGATGCGGAATCCATGTGTTTCAATGTGCGGATGTTACCGGGGTCTGGAGGACAGGAGACTCTCCTCCGGACCCAGGTACCATAGAACCTGAAAAAAAAAGAATAAAATAAAAAAATATTATATTTACCTTCTGATGGCCCGCGGTGCGCTTGTCTTCGCTTGCCGGCAGATCGCGGTGGACTGAAGGACCTGTGCTGACGTCATAGTCATGTTACGGCAGGTCTTTCAGTGTAGTGTACCGCGAGCTGCCGTCAAGCCAGGACGGAGCGAAGCAAGACTGCGGGGGCCATCAGAAGGTAAGTATAGATTTATTTTTTGACATTCTTTGGGGTCACACTATATAAATCCATGCCGTTTGCATGGATTTATATAGTGTGACCAAGTTAACAAGCACTTTCCAAGTGATGCTAAAATCGCTTGGAAAGCGCTTGTCAACCCCCATGCGGAAATGCATGTGAAGAACGCTTCACATCCTCATGTACCTGGCAGGAAAACGCATGTACAATCCGCATGTACAATCCGCATGCATTTTTTGGGCTCATAGCCATAAGGGGGCGAAGTGAACCCCTGCAATCTGCTTCTGCCTGTTGAAGTCCTGTGTGTGTTGGTCGAAAGTGAATTGCCACTGCCAGAGGTGTCTTTTCCTTTTTAAAGGGAATCTGTCACCCCCTGGAACTTTTCAGACCGCTAATATGGGCATACAGGTGATAGAAATGTGAATCTCTACTTACCTGTATGGCCCATATTAGCTGTCTGGTTGCTGTGTAATAGCTTTTTTATTAAATTATTTCTGCTAAGCTTTGCGTCCCCTGGACGCCAAGAAATCCCTGCCTACTAGCCCTATTTCCAAACTCACCCCACCTCCCCTGCACGTCACAGGGCCCCAAGGGAACTTGTGCTCAGGCGCTGGGAAGGGAGAGTGACTCACCAGCGCCTGCGCACAAGTTCCCTGCTACACAACGCTACACAGACAGCAGGGAAAAGAGTGCCGTCCGTACAGAGGAAACCGCACAGGCGCAGGATCCGGCCGGGAGCTGCACGTCACAGGGCCCTGCGACGTGCAGGGCAGGAGGGGTGAGTATAGAAATAGGGCTAGTAGGTGGGGATTTCTTGGCGTCCGGGGGACGCGAAGCTTAGAAGAATAAAAAAGCTATTTCACATCAACCAGACCACTAATATGGGCCATACAGGTAAGTAGAGATTCACATTTCTATCACCTGTATGCCCATATTAGCGGTCTGAAAAATCCCATGGGGTGACAGATTCCCTTTAACCATGCTCCGGCACTGACTGACAGCTGGCTTAGCAGTGTATCAGTACAGAGCCTACTATCAGTCACAGCTGGAGGTGTGGTTACAGCCGGCGCTCACTATGCACTGAGCGGTGACTGAAGGGCCACCTGTCAATCAGTGCTAGGCCGCCCTTACAACCGACGGTCACTATATAGTGAACGGTGACTAAAGCCGCAGCGGCCATGCCTCTGACTGAAAGCCAGAGGCTACCGGGAGAAATAATATTCATTTCCTCCTGGCAGATAGGTTTTCAGTGCAGCTGCCACATGGCTTTAGAACTCTGTTAACTTGTAGATTAACCCCATATCTGCAGGTGAATAAGGTTTTTTGACATGACACATTCTATTTAAGCCAAAACCAGGAGTAGAACATAACCACAGAAAAAATATTATGGAATTATTTATACTTCTAGTTTTGCTGCACTGTTTGTGTTGGTCTGCCTGTTTCCGCTTATTGGTTTTGCTGTTTGAACTATTGGATTTCTTATTTGTGATTTCTTCTTTCCCTGGTAGTTTGGTTGATGACAGATGTGTTGTGGAGCCTGCTGCAGGAGATCTGGATAACCCACCCAAAAAATTCAGAGGTGAGAATGACATGAGAACCGAGTTAAAAATTATGTAATTTTTATAAATTTTCAGTGTGAAAATAGAGAGTATACCTAAATACATATCTTACACTACTGATGTGTGGCTGTGTATATCTTGAATGTCTACCCACACAATATCTAATATATATAATTGTCTTATCCCGTCTGTCTGTCTGTCCTTCTATCCAGGAAATCCCGCGTCGCTGATTGGTCCAGCCGCGGCCAATCAGCGACGCAGGATTTCAGAACAAGATGGCGGCCGTTAGCGGCTCATCTGCCGCACGGAGGTCAGCGGCGATGCAGCCGGGAGATCACCATCACACGCTCACCCTCACCCTCAGACGCTCACCCTCAGACGCTCACCCTCAGACGCTCACCCTCAGACGCTCACCCTCAGACGCTCACCCTCAGACGCTCACCCTCACTCACTCACCCTCACACGCTCCCACACTCACCCTCAGACGCTCACCCTCAGACGCTCACCCTCAGACGCTCACCCTCAGACGCTCACCCTCAGACGCTCACCCTCACCCTCACATGCTCACCCTCACATGCTCACCCTCACACGCTCACCCTCACACGCTCCCACACTCACCCTCACACGCTCCCACGCTCACCCTCACACGCTCACCCTCACACGCTCCCACGCTCACCCTCACACGCTCCCATGCTCACCTTCACACGCTCCTACGCTCACTCTCACACGCTCTCCTTGACACGCTCACCCTCACACACACACCCTCACACGCTCACCCTCACACCCTCACACACACACCCTCACACGCACACCCTCACACGCACACGCTCACCCTCACTCTCACACGATCACCCTCACACGCTCACCCTCACACGCTCACACTCTCACGCTCACCCTCTCACGCTCACCCTCTCACGCTCACCCTCTCACGCTCTCCCGCTCACCCTCACACGCACACCCTCACACGCTCACACCCTCACACGCTCACCGTCACCCCCTCACACGCACACCCTCAGACGCTCTCACCCTCAGACGCTGACACTCTCACCCTCACACGCACACCCACAGACCCTCACACGCTCACCCTCACACCCTTACCCACTCACCCTTACCCGCTCACTCTCTCACGCTCACCCTCTCACGCTCACCCTCTCACGCTCACCCTCTCACGCTCTCCCGCTCACCCTCACACGCACACCCTCACACGCTCACACCCTCACACGCTCACCGTCACCCCCTCACACGCACACCCTCAGACGCTCTCACCCTCAGACGCTGACACGCTCACCCTCACACGCACACCCACAGACCCTCACACGCTCACCCTCACACCCTTACCCACTCACCCTTACCCGCTCACTCTCTCACGCTCACCCTCTCACTCTCACCCTCTCACGCTCTCCCGCTCACGCTCTCCCGCTCACCCTCACACGCACACCCTCACACGCTCACACCCTCACACGCTCACCGTCACCCCCTCACACGCACACCCTCAGACGCTCTCACCCTCAGACGCTGACACGCTCACCCTCACACGCACACCCACAGACCCTCACACGCTCACCCTCACACCCTTACCCACTCACCCTTACCCACTCACTCTCTCACGCTCACCCTCTCACTCTCACCCTCTCACGCTCTCCCGCTCACCCTCACACGCACACCCTCACACGCACACCCACAGACGCTCTCACCCTCAGACCCTCACACGCTCACCCTCACATGCACACCCACAGACCCTCACACGCTCACCCTCACACCCTTACCCATTCACCCTTACCCGCTCACCCTCACACGCTCACCCTCACATGATTACCCTCACACATTCACCCTCACATGCTCACCCTCACATGCTCACCCTCACATGCTCACCCTCACACGCACTCCCTCACATGCTCACCCTCACACGCACACCCTCGCACCCTCACACGATCACCCTCACACGCTCACCCTCACACGCTCACCCTCACCCTCACACGCTCACCCTCACGCGCTCACCCTCACACGCTCACCCTCACGCGCTCACCCTCACACGCTCACCCTCACGCGCTCACCCTCACACGCACACCCTCTCACGCTCACCCTCTCACGCTCACCCTCACACGCACACCCTCACATTCACACGCTCACCCTCACACGCTCACCCTCACACGCTCACCCTCACATGCTCACCCTCACACGCTCACCCTCTCACGCTCACCCTCACACTCTCCCACTCACCCTCACCAGCTCACCCGCTCACACGCACACCCTCAGACGCTCACACGCTTACCCTCACACGCTCACCCTCACCCGCTCACACGCACACCCACAGGTGCTCACACTCTCACACGCTCACCCTCACACCATCACCCGCACACCCTCAGACGCTCACACCGTCACCCTCACACGCGCTCACCCGCTCACCCTCACACGCTCACGACCACACGCTCACCCCCACACACTCACCCTCTCACGCTCACCCTCATCCTCACACGCTCACCCTCACACACTCACCCTCACACACTCACCCTCACATGCTCACCCTCACACACTCACCCTCACATGCTCACAATCTCACCCTCACACGCTCACCCACTTACACTCACCCTCACCCGCTCACCCTCACACGCTCACCCTCACACGCTCACACTCTCGCCCGCTCACCCTCACACGCTCACACTCTCACCCGCTCCCACGCACACGCTCCCACGCACACGCTCCCACGCACACACACGCTCACCCTCACACTATCACACGCTCACCCTCACACGCACACCCTCACACGGTCACCCTCACACGCTCACACGCACACCTCCACACGCTCACTCTCACATGCACACCCTCACCCGCTCACCCTCACACCCTGTGCTAGCCGGTCATCTCCCTCACACGCTCACCCGTTCACCCTGTGCTAACCGGTCATCTCCCAGCTGTTCGCAGCAGAAGTACCCCGACCGGTGGCCTCGCTCCCCGATCCTCCAAAATTCATTAGGGGCCTCGGGGGGATACATTGGGGGGCTGATTTAAAGTAGTGCACAACCCATTTAAATACTGCTTCGCTGATTAGTCGCGCCCTGTCGGCCACATACATATTCTAGAATACCCGATGCGTTAGAATCGGGCCACCATCTAGTTGACAAATAAATTGGAATACACCTCTTAGGGTATGTGCACACGATCCGTACTGTCAGCGCTTTGAACGTAGCATACTTTATGCTGCGTCCAAAGCGCAGCACGCAGGGGAATCCGCATGTGTTCATTGAACCATGCGGATTCACCGCAATCAATACATTGCACTGATCTAATTTGTCTTGCAGAGACTAGCGACTTCGCAAGAGAAATTGACATGCTGCAGTCTGGAAAGACACCCCGCATGTCCATGTCCGCAGGTGCACGGAGATGCTTAGTAGGCATGGGATTTCTACAAATCCCATCCACTATGCTGTAACAGCTGCAGAACATGCAGCGTCAAACCCACAGCGGCCTTTGACCGTGTGCACATACGCTTAGTCTATGTGCACACTGTGTGTTTTTGATGCATTTTTTCTGCGTTTTTTTCTGCTTGGAAATGGACCAAAAACGCTAGGTAATCCGTCTGCCAGCTAATGCAATGACAATCCTGATGTGTGTGCACATCCGGAATTTTCCGCTCAGGATTGTCACTGCGTTTAAATCCACAGCATTTCCATTCTTTGTAGCATTTCGGCAGCATTTACCGCCCACTGAGGTCAATTGAACCGCAGCAAACACGCAGGTATAAATATAACTGCGGATTTGCTGCGGATGTTTGCTGCGTATTTGACTGACTCAATTCAAGTCAATGAGTCAAATACACCACAAAAACGCTCAAGCATGGTACCTGGGCTGGGGATGAAGACTATTCTTCCCATCATCCGACTGCCGCTCCCGCTGATAACATCGAGAGCAGCGCGGCTAAGGGGAGAAGTAGTTTCCTCTGCCGAGCCGACGTCCGTGCGCTGTATCAAAAAAATAAATAAAAATCTACATTAAAATTAAAACACCTTTCATTCTCACCTGTCCGGCGTCCTCCCGATGTCCCCGGCGACCCGATCACTCGGTGGCCGGCGGTACACTGATGGGAGTGTGCTCGCTCCCGGCAGTGTACATCGCTGTGCTGCCGGGACGGAGTTTACTGAAGTTCATCAACTGTAGATCAGCTGATAAGCTCTGCGACCTCACTTTACGACACCGGTGCTGTGTGTGAATATTCTCACGCATCACTGATGCAGTAAATGAGGTCACCAGGGCTGATCAGCTGATCTTCAGCTGATGAACTCAGAGCGAAATCAGCCTGCAGCACAGTGATGTACACGGACAGGAGTTATTACACTCCTGTCAGTGTATACAGTGCTGTCTTCTACAGCAGTCACATCAGTGATTGATGTGGCTACTGTAGAAGTGACCCAGATCATCGTGGGACACTCTGATTACGTTATGACGGTGGACAGGTGAGGGATATGGTTGTTTTTTATTTTTGTTTTTTTACAGGAGACGAGGGATTGTGGGAGTAAGAAAATAATAATTTATTAAAACCATGTGTAATTTTGTTTCAATAAAAGAATATTCTGGCCGTGTCTTTATTGAAAAAGTGTCGTAAACCTTACTATGGGGTTAGTAATGGGGGCGTCTATAGACGTCCTCCATTACTAACCTGGGCTTCATGTCAGCCACCAATACAAGGCTGACATGAACCCCAACCTTATTACCCCACTCGCCACCGCTACACAGCAATGAGAAGAGCGAGGCTAAGTGCCAGATTTGGCGCATCTTATGGATACTCCGTTTCTGTGACTGCTGAGAGCTGATATTATTAGCCTCAGAGGGGGCTAGTATTCATGGCCCCTTCCCTGGCTATTAATATCAGCCCGTAGCTGTCTGTTTAGCCTTTGCTGGTTAGATTTTATAGGGGGACCCTACGTCAATTTTTTTCTGGGGTCCCCCTGTAATCTAGCCACTAAAGACTAAGTAAACAGCTGTGGACTGTTATTAATAGCCAAGGAACATTTTTGGCTAATGGCCCCTTCCTCGGCTACCAATATCAACTACCAGTGGTCGGCTTTCCCTCTGCTGGTTATTAAAATGACGCGGGAGCACAAGACTTAATTTTAGGCTATGTGCCCACGATCCGGACGTAGCAGCGTTATATTGAACGCTGGTAAATCTGCATGTGTTCACTGAACCATGCGAATTGCCGCATTCAATACATTCTAGTAGTCAAATTTCTGTTGCGGAGACTAGTGACTCCGCAATAGAAATTGACATGCTGCGGTCCTGAAAGACGCGCCATATGTCAGTGTCCACGAGTGATCCGCAGCCTCAGATGCATGCATAGTGGACATGGGATTTCTAGAAATACCATCCACTATGCTGTAACATCTGGACGCTGCGGGTTTGACGCTGTATAAACACGCAGCTTCAAACCTGCAGCGGCTCCTGATCGTAGGCACATACCCAAACTCACCCACAGCATGTCAATTTCTGTAGTGGAGACTCCACTGAAGATTTTGACCGATTGAATTGTCATTATATGCAATGGATTCACATGTACCGATAACAAAAGTGCGGCATTAGAACACAGCGTTTTGGACGCAGCTAAAATATGCTGCTTCCAAAGCGCTGCTGTTTGCTGATCGTGAGGACTTAGCGGCTAGCAAAACAGCTGTGAGCTGTTATTAATGGCCAGGGAACATGTTTGCACCTTCCTAGGCTAAAAATATCCGCTACCAGCTGCCTCAGAAATTACATGTTTGGGAATGCTAATGAGATTGGATTAGCTGACACCTAGCCCTTTTGTTTAGTGATGACAAGGTGTCAATCAGACCCTTTCATTACTAAACCTAATTTAATTAAAGTAAAGAGTTAAATAAACACACACAGAGTAAACACTTTATTTGAAATTCAACAGACACATTCTGTAATCATTTAAATTAACCAATATACTCATCCCAGGTCTGACGGTAATCCAAGGGTCATAGCGATGTCACTCGTTTCTTTTTTCAAATATCTATATTTGGCTCCAAAAAGCATTCATTGATGTACAAAAATGCATTAAAAAATGCATAAAAAATGCATCAAGAACGCATAAAAATCGCGGCAAAACGCACGTTTTTTCTGCAGTGTTTTTCCTGCCAAGAGATGCAGAAACGCTGAAGAAACTACTGCAATCAAATCCTGAACGTGCGCACATAGCCTTAGTTTCTGAATTCTGTTTTTTATTCAGTATCTTGTCGCAGGTGTAATCCAGCCCCCACCACCATGCAATGTGCCTGTACTGACATTTGTGATAAATTTGCTTGTTTTAACTTTAAAGGGTTATTCCCATCTCCAGGATCCTATCCCAATATGTAGTAGGTGTAATAATAATGATATGGATAACTAAGCTACTGCAATGCCCTGCACATGGGGTAACCGACACAGCGAATCAGGAGAACTATACTACATTTCTAAATAGAGGTATTTGCTAATATTATCATTATTACTCCTAATACATATCTGGATAGGATCCTCGAGATGCGAATACCCCCTTAAAGTTTAATGGAGGAGGGATAATGGTTAGGGATGTTTTTCAAGTTTTTTTCAAGAGAAATCTTAAAGCTTCAGTATACCAAAATATTTTGTACTATTGTAGCTTCCAACTTTTCAGTGACAATTTAACTGTACCCCAGCGCACAAAGCAAGGTCTGTAACAGCATTGTTGGGTAAGACGGCTGTGGAAGAAGTTGACAGGTTCACACAGAGTCCTAACCTCAACCTCCTCAAACACCTTTGGCATTAACTTACAAAACTATATCAGTATTAATGGATTTAGAAAGGAATGTCATAAAATCTTCCAAAGGTGAAATGTGTAGATGTCCCAATGTTTTGGCCATATAGTGAGTGTCTTAAAGAGGTATTCCTCTTAGGCTGGGTTCACATATACCCATTGCATTAGGCTCAGTTTTATGAGCCTGATACAACTCAACAGATCAAAAATGCGTCATTTGCCTTCAGGCCCTGATGATTCCCTGGTTTGGGGGGGGTGTTGGAGTTATGATCATATCTTCATTGGCCATTGCCACGTTTCTTGTGTGGCTGCTGACCGCAGCTTCAGTGATCATCAGCACATTTCTATGCCCGCAAACCTCATCTTTTGTGCCTGCCACCACAGTCCCTGCCTCTGACACTGCCACCTCTTTCTCTGAAATGACATGTCATCAGGGAGCAGTTATAGAAGCAGGGTGATTGACTGCAGTGCTGTCAAACAGATTCTATAAACGCCCTCAGACAAATTGTCATCAAGGTATGGCTCTGCTGTTACTAATCCTGCTGTCATCACCATCTTCTGATGATGATTGATTTGAGGGTGGTGATAGAAGCTGTGTGGTGGCGCTGCTGTCACCCACCCTGCTTCTATCACCACCCCCTCATGAGGTCTCATATCAGGAAAGATGAAGTGCTGTCAGAAGCAGACCTGTGGCAGCGGCGACCAAAGAAGCAGACAGTGTGGACAGAAGTGTCAGAGCTGCCACTAATCCATGGTCACATTTCTATCACCCCCCCTTGAAAAAGAACATCAGGGGACGGCGGTGATGGAAGGTGTGGTAAGTGTCCATCCGGAGCTCCATCCCCTGATGTCCTGTTTCATAGCGGTGATAGGGAAATTTACAATAAAACCAAGTACAAAAATAGTCAGGGTTGCAGATAGAAATTTATAAAGCATATTATAGGTATCAGAGAACCCCTTTAACCTCAGTGTTTTCAGTATTTCTCATACTTCTTTGGTATAGTGCATTTCTAATCTGACACTTATTCATCTTGCTCTTTTTTTGAACTTTTCTTATAGACTGTCTGTTTAAGGTATGTCCCATGAACAGATATTCTGCTCAAAAGCAATACTGGAAGGCTAAGCAGGCCAAACAGGAAAAGGAAAAGATCTCCGATGTCCTTCTTCTGCAGAAGCTTCAGGTAACATGCAAATGATAGTATAAGCAGCACTACACAAGGCAATTACCTTTAACACATTTCACTATATCTGTTATCCCGAGCTAACTAATAAAGCTGGATTATAGAGCAATATTTGCTCACGATTTTCATGTATTATAGTGTAAGTAGATAACCTAATGCTATTGCTGTATTTATTTTTCACCTATTTTTTATTCTGAACAAATTCTGAATAGTTAAAAAGTTGTGTATTGTATAGTATTGTATTCTATATTTAAAGAATATTTAGATATCTGATTTATTTAGCATATACAGTCCTCAACATTGAAATTGTCATACCAAGGAAATAAAGTCACGGAATTATAAAAATCACAGAATTAATAGATATGATAAAGATATGCAAATGATTAAAAAATTTGAAGCAACATTTTTAAAACATATCCATCTATTCAGTATCACGCAGATACTCTCACTTAGATGGCATGGCATGTTATCAATGAGGTTATTAATGGGGAATGTTCTAACATGCTGAATGCACCTGGGCACGCAAATTACCAAAGTCCTCTGCTACCAATGATGCCCTAAATGCACTTGATGGGAGACAAGTCCGTAGGTTCAGCAGGCTATGGTAGCACATTTAATCCATGCAAGCTGTTCACAGTAGCATAAGCAACATGGGACCTTCTCTGTTGAGTTCAAAGTTGAAAAACAGCTCACATTCACATTCCTTCATGAAGGCTTATTCACATCATTGACCTCATGGGTTCACTCCCTGGATTATGGTGCCGATGTGTTCATTCAATGTACACTAACAGCTTGACGGTACATTGATTTGGTCATGGAATCAGTGGTATTGCCATTTCTCGAAAGTGTCTCAGGAACTGTTTTTCAGCATAGCGACACCAGGTCGCATGTTGCTTGTGCTGCTGTGAGGATTATGCATGGCCTAAATGTGCTAGTATGGCCTGCATCGCCTCTGGACTTGTGTCACTGATGTGTCAGGTGTACCAGACGGTCGCTCTGGATCTGGCTTCAGAAGGGCTCTGCGTTTGGCATTGCAGACGCCTTCTTAATCCTTCTTACTTTTGGACCCAGTCAGGGCTGTGGAGTCGGTAAACCAAACCTCCGACTCCTCAATTTCCATGACTACGACTCCCTCATACATAGCTCACGTTTAAGTGATCAATTTACTGTTGCACAGATTAATCTCCGCTAAAAGTCTAGACCCTTAGATCAGGAATAGGACAGACATTTATAGGACATTTCAGAAATTTACCAAATTCTTATGAGAAAATATTCCCCACAAACTGCATTGAATTACTGTATCAAATTTATTATATATTTTAGGAGTCGGTCCATTTTATACCGACTCCATGACTTCGACTCCGCAGCCCTGAACCCACCGGCAACCTCCCTCCTGCTCTGATTGACACACCCTGGTCTGGGTGTTTATAAACTCTCAGCCTGCTTCAGGGAGTCACCAGTGATATTTCCATTTTCCCTTGTGCAGGCTTAGAGCAATAGCAGTCAGCTAGCTTCCTTCCCTGGTGCACTTGGAGGACGTTTGGTGTTATCTCTCTTGTGTCTGCTCAAGCTAAGTTTTCCCCCTTTGTTTGTCTACCTTGTTGTCTTTAGTTTATAGTGGGGCCTGACCAATGCTCACTCCCCCACTCCCTTTCCATGGTCTAGCTCTTGGGATATAAAGGGATTAGGTTTCCTGTTCGGCGATAGGTGCGGAACCTATATAGGGACTGTAGGATAGGTAGGTGATATTAGATCTGCCTAGGGGTCTCCACTCCCCCTTTGGGCTACCTTCCCCTCATCCCTTCATGTTGCACTTAGTCTTTTTCACACCGCGCGTGACATTATCACCGGCCGTGCATATATATATATAGCAAAAAAAAACTGATACGTGTTTTTTTTTGTGTGTGTGGTTTTTTTTTTTGGTGTGTTTTTTTTTTTCTTGGTTCATGGATCCCACTGCCGAGTTGTCAAAGCAGCTGCACAGGATGTCTCTGGAGGTGACTGACCTCCGCTATGAGGTTCAGCCGCAGCAACAGAAGCTTCAGGTCCCTACATTTTGGTCTCTGCAGGTAGGGCTTTCCAGCTTGAACCCAAGTTGCCCTCCCGGAGAGGTTTTCAGGAGGTAGGGACAAGTTTTTTGTGTTCAAGAAAGCTTGCAAACTGTATTTTAAACTTGCGTCCTTACTTCTCCGGAGATGAGAAGCAACGAGTGGGAATTGTGATCTCACTGCTGCAAGGAGATCCTCAATCCTGGGCTTTCTCTTTGCCGCAGGGTTCGGTTTGTCTCCAGTCTGTGGAGGGGTTTTTCAGGACTCTAGCCCTCATTTATTATTACCCTGACCGAATCTCCTTGGCTGAGTCCAGGTTGCTTTGCCTTCATCAGGGAAATCGGTCAGTAAAGACATAGAGCTTGTTGTTGGCTATACGTGTTTATAGACGCCTTTGGAATAGGTGGGTGAGACCACCTTCTCCGGAGCCTTCTTTTTGGGGTAATGCTCCTTTGCCGGGGGAGCGGTCAGGTGGCGGTGAACCAGTACGGGGGGAGATTGAAGAACCCATGCAGTTAGGGGTTGCCTCTGCATCGTACATTTCCCTGAAGATCCGCAAAAAAAAGGGCTTGTTTTTTTTGTGGGAAAAAGGGACATTTTATTGGGGCCTGTCCTTTGATTCCTAAGCAAAAGGAAACCCGATTAACCCTTGGTAGTCTGGAATTGGATAAGCAAGGGGGTGCATTTATCGTCAACCTGCAGTTCCCAGTTTGTCCTGAAAGCTGAGGTGGTGCTAGTGAACAACACCGAGAAAATTTCTGTGTTTGTTGACAGTGGAGCTGGAGTCAGCATGGTTGATGCTGAGTTTGTGAGAACTCATGGTCTTGCTTGCTGTACTTTAGCTAAGCCCATTCCCATCTTTGCCATTGACTCACTGCCACTTGCACAGAAAGCTCTGACTCAGATTGTACATAATGTAGAACTGAGGGTGGGGTCGGTTCATTGTGAGATAATTCCTTGCTGTGTCCTGGACGGTCTTCTCACCCCAATTGTTTTTAGTCTACCCTGGTTAGTGACACATAATCCATTGGTGGATTGGCAATCCAGGGAGATCATTGAGTGGGGCGATTACTGCCATGAGAGCTGTTTAAATATTTCCCTTTCTACAGTCTCTACAGAGACCTTACACCTGCATTTTTGTCTGGTTTTGAGGACATTTTTTTCTGAGAGGGGGTGTCAGGATTTGCCTCCTCATCGTGCATATGACTGTCCTATTAACCTGACCCCCAGAGCTAAACTACCAAAGTCCAGACTGTATAATCTTTCTGGCCCTGTGAGACAAGCCATGAAGGATTTCATTGTGGAAAGTCTGGAGAAGTGACATATCAGACCCTCATCTTCGCCTGTGGCGGCAGGGTTCTTCTTCGTGAAGAAAAAAGATGGCGGTCTATGTCCCTGTTTAGATTTCCGGGAATTAAATCAAATTACAATCCGGGATCCATACCCTTTTCTTCTGATTCCAGATTTGTTCAGCCAGGTCGTGGGAGCTAAGGTGTTCTCCAATTTGGATAAAAGGGGAGCCTACAATCTGGTTAGAATCAGAGAGGGGGATGAATAGAAAACAGCGTTCAGTACCCCTGAAGGGCATTTCGAGAGTCTGGTTATGCCTTTCGGTTTGACCAATGCACATGCTGTTTTCCAGCACTTCATTAATGATATTTTCCATCATTTGGTGGGCAGGTTTGTGGTGGTCCATCTGGATGATATTTTGGTTTACTCACCTGATTTTGAGACATGTTAAACAGGTGCTTCAGATATTAAGGGATAACAAACTATATGCCAAACTAGAAAAGTGTGTTATTGCCGTCCAGGAGGTGCAGTTTTTGGGGTACCTGTTGTCATCTTTGGTTTTTCGGATGGATCCGGAGGAGATCCGTGCTGTCCTTGATTGGGACCGTCCCGAGAACCTGAAGGCTCTACAATGTTTTCTGGGCTTTACTAATTTTTACCGGAAATTCCTCCAAAATTATTCAGTAATTGTGAAGCCCCTCACTGGCATGACTAGGAAGGGGTCTGATTTTTCAAAATGGTCGGATGCCGCCCTGGAGGCTTTTTCCTCCCTAAAGAGCTATGTTGCCACTGCACCTATACTCAGTCAACCCGATGTTTCTCAATCCTTTATTGTGGAAGTTAATGTGTCAGAGGTGGGGGTTGGGGCTGTGTTGTCTCAGAGTCCGTCCCCTGGTAAATGGCGTCCATGCGCTTTCTTTTCCAAGAAATTATCTTTGGCTGAGAGAAATTATGGGTGATTTAAGCAATTAGGGAGATTTTGGCGATTAAATTGTCGTTCGAAGAATGTCGACATTGGTCGGAGGGGGCTGTCCATTTTATTACTGTTATCACTGACCATAAGGACCTGTCATATCTTCAATCGGCTAAATGTCTCAACCCTAGGAAAGCTAGATGGTCCCTGTTTTTTTACTAGGTTCAATTTTGTTTTCACTTTCCGTCCAGGGGTCAAAAATGTCAAGGCTGATGCTTTGTCCCGGAGCTTCCCTGGTGGCGATGACCATGAGAACCCTGCCCCAGGTTTACAGAATGGGGTAGTCACTTCCTTCGGCATTCTACCCTGAACTTGCGGGTGAGATGTTGGAGGCTCAGGTGGACGGGCCTTCCTCCTGCCCTTCAGGAAGGTTATTTGTACCATTTAATCTGCGCTGTAAAGTATTAAGGGAACATCAGAACTCTGTGCTTACTGGTCATCCAGGTGGTAAGGCAACTGCGGACCCCCTTTCTCATCGTTTTTGGTGGCCGGGGTTGCATCTGGATGTGGTTGACCACTCTGCTTGTACTATTTGCATGTGTTCTAAAGTATCGCATACCCGTCTGTCTGGAACACTTTTTCCGCTACCTGTTCATAACAGGCCATGGACACACTTGTCCATGGATTTTATTACTGACCTACCGGTATCTGCAGGCAAAACTGTGGTTTTGTTGGTTGCAGATAGGTTCAGTAAAATGGTTCACTTCGTTGCATTACCGGGACTTCCGAATGCCAAGACTCTTGCTCAGGTGTTTATAAATGAGATTTTGAAGCTTCACGGGGTTCCCTCTGATGTGGTTTCAGATTGAGGGACCCAGTTTGTTTCCAAGTTCTGAAAAGCGTTCTGTTCTTGGGGTGCAGCTGTCCTTTTACTCTGTCTTCCATCCTCAGTCGAATGGACAGACCGAGCGCATTAATCAGAGTTTGGAGACTTACCTCAGGTGTTTTGTCTCCTAAAATCAGGAGGATTGGGCATCTTACTTACCGCTGGCAGAATTTGCTATTAATAATCATCATCGCCAAGAATCTACCGGCAGGTCACCATTCTTTGGTGCATACTGTTACCATCCACAATTTGGCACTTTTAGTGGGGGAGGGGCTTCGGTCGTTCTTGAGGAGGAATGTTTTGCTTTGTTACTCTCCTCGGTGTGGCAAGGAGTTCTGAGTAATTTGAAGATCTAGGGAGACAGGTAAAAACATATGGCTGGCAGAAAACTCTTGCCAGGTCTGGACCTGAGTGTGAATGACTTTGTGTGGTTGTCTACCAGGAATATCAAGGTTCCTTCTTGGAAGCTGGGACCTAGATTTATTGGTCCCTATAAAGTAGCCACCATCATTCACCCACCACCGTTTCATCTTGAGCTACCTCAGGCCCTTAAGATCCACAATATCTTTCACAGATCTCTGCTCAAGAAATATGTGGAACCTCTTGAGTCCTCACCCCTACCGCTGCTCCCAATAATGGTTGATAGTAATCTGGAGCTTCAGATTTCGAGGATTGTGGATTTTCGTCTCCAACGTCGTTCACTTCAATACTTGGTGCACTGCAAGGGTTATGGTCCAGAGGAAAGGATGTGGGTTTCAGCATCAGAGGTGAATGTCCATAGTCTGGTTCATTTTTTCCACACCTCTTATCCTTAGAAACCTGGTTCTGAGTGTCCGGAGACCCCTCGTAGAAGGAGGGGGTACTGTCACGGGTGTGTCAGGTGTAACAGACGGTCGCTCTAGATCTGGCTGCAGAAGGGCACTGCATTTGGCATTGCAGACACCTTCTTAATCCTTCTTGCTTTTGGACCCAGCAGCAACCTCTCTCATGCTCTGACACACCCTGGTCTGTGTGTTTATATACTTTCAGTCTGCTTCAGGGAGTCATTACTTCCTTTTTCCCTTGTGCAGGCTTGGAGCAATAGCAGTCGGCTAGCTTCCTCTTTGGTGCCCTTGGAGGACGTTTGGTGTTACAGTGGGTAAGGAAAATATTCAGACCCCTTAAAATTTTTGACTCTTTGTTTCATTCCTGCCATTTGGTAAATTCTAAAAACTTCATTTTTTTTCTCATTAAAGTACACTCTGCACCCCATCTTGACTGAAAAAAAAATCCAGAAATGTAGAAATTTTCGCAAATTTATTAAAAAAGAAAAACTCAAATATCACATGGTCATAAGTATTCAGACCCTTTGCTCAGTATTGAGCAGAAGCACCCTTTTGAGCTAGAACAGCTATGAGTCTTCTTGGGAATGATGCAACAAGTTTTTCACACCTGGATATGGGGATCCTCTGCCATTCTTCCTTGCAGATCCTCTCCAGCTCCGTCAGGTTGGATGGTGAACGTTGGTGGACAGCCATTTTCCGGTCTCTCCAGAGATGGTCAATTGAGTTTAGGTCAAGGCTCTGGCTGGGCCAGTCAAGAATGGTTACAGAGTTGTTCTGAAGCCACTCCTTTGTTATTTTAGCTGTGTGCTTAGGGTCATTGTCTTGTTAGAAGGTGAACCTTCGGCCAAGTATGAGGTCCAGAGCACTCTGGAAGAGGATTTCATCCAGGATATCTCTGTACTTGGCCGCATTCATGTTTCCTTTAATTGCAATCAGTAGTCCTGTCCCTGCAGCTGAAAAACACCCCCATAGCATGATGCTGCCACCACCTTGATTCACTGTTGGGATTGTATTAGACAGGTGATGAGCAGTTCCTGGTTTTCTCCACACATACTGCTTAGAATTATCACCAAAAAGTTCCATCTTCATCTCATCAGACCAGAGAATCTTATTTCTCATAGTCTGGGAGTCTTTCATGTGTTTTTGAGCAAACTCTATGCAAGCTTTCATATGTCTTGCACTGAGGAGAGGCTTCTGTCGAGCCACTCTGCTGTAAAGGCCCGACTGGTGGAGGGATGCAGTGATAGTTGACTTTGTGGAACTTTCTCCCATCTCCCTACTGCATCTCTGGAGGTTAGCCACAGTGATCTTGGGGTTCTTCTTTACCTCTCTCACCAAGGCTTTTCTCCCACGATTGCTCAGTTTGGCTGGACGGCCTGGTCTAGGAAGACTCCTGGTGGTCCCAAACTTCTTCCATTTAAAGATTATGGAGGCCACTCTGCTCTTAGGAACCTTGTGTAATGCAGAAACTCTTTTGTAACCTTGGCCAGATCTGTGCCTTGCCACAATTCGGTCTCTGTGCTCCTTGGGCAGTTCCTTTGAGCTCATGATTCTCATTTGTTCTGACATGCACTGTGAGCTGTGAGGTCTTATATAGACAGGTGTGTGCCTTTCCAAATCAAGTCCTATAAGTTTAATTAAGCACAGCTGGACTCCAATGAAGGAGCAGAACCATCTCAAGGAGGATCACAAGGAAATGGACAGCATGTGACTTAAATATGAGTGTCTGAGCAAAGGGTCTGAATACTTATGACCATGTGATATTTCAGTTTTTCTTTTTTAATAAATTTGCAAAAATTTCTTCATTTCTTTTTTTTTTTCAGTCAAGATGGGGTGCGGAGTGTACTTTAATGAGAAAAAAAAATTAACTCTTTAGAATTTATCAAATGGCTGCAATGAAACAAAGAGTGAAGAATTGAAAGGGGTCTGAATACTTTCTGTACCCACTGTATCTCTCTTATTTTTGCTCAAGCTAAGTTTTCACCCTATGTTTGTTGTTTGTCTACCTTGTTGTCTTTAGTTTATAGTGGGGCTTGACAAGTGCTCACCCCCCACTCTATCTAGGGCCTAGCTCTAGGGATATACAGGGATTAGGTTTCCTGTTCGGCGTTAGGTGCGAAACCTATATAGGGACGGTCGGATAGGTAGGGTTATATTAGATCTGCCTAGGGGTCTCCACTCTCCCTTTCCCTAGCGTTTGGGATACCTTCCCCTCATCCCTTCGTGTTGCACTTAGTCAGGGACCTGTCAGCAGTGGACCTTGATAATTTGCCTGCCAAAGTGCATTCAGCATGGCAGGACATTTTGTCAGACAACCATAAATAATCTCACTGATAACAAGTTGTGTCAGTGCGTGTATTCCTATGCGTGTCACTAATTTTCGGAGCTGTATAAATTATGATGTTTCGATTTTTTTTTTCCATTTTTTCATTATTTGTATATCATTAATATGTCTCTCAATCCTGTGATTTTCATAATTCCATGACTTTTCCTTCTTGGTGTTGCAATTTCATGTTGAGGAGTGTACGTTTGGCTTATAGCAGAATTGAAGGCCCACCACAGTGAAATCAGATGGGTCTCATGAAGCCATGCTGTGGTTTAAAACTATGATCTCTGAAATTTGTGGCATCATGACATTTTTTTTCCGGTGCCACATAAATAGTCATTTTCTGGCCACACTAAAAGCCATGCCTCAACTACTGTAATAGTCACTTACTTCCACCAGAAAAAAAAAACATATATTTATTTTTAAATATTTATTAAAACCTTGTTTTCCTTGTGGTCACTCCAATTCATTTCCTGTCTCTAGGATTATATTTTTTTGTGTAGTTAGTTATTTTTTTATTTTATTTTTATATTATATTTTTTGTATGTTCATCTGGTGATAGGTGTCTCTTCTCACTGCTCAATGCACATGCATGTGTTTAGAACATGGAGAGGGAGTAGGCAGCCATCAGACAAGCCTAACAGCACCTTATTTCCCATAAAAAAAAAAGAAAGGGCGACTTGAAATAATTCTTTCCTCGAACATCTGCTGGAGAAAAATTGGGACACTGTTCTAAATACTGAATATTTGTTTGGTCCCGTGGAAATTTACAGGTTTGGCTGTTATTTGCCAATGTGTGTGTCCAGCTTAAGTTAAACATGAAGCTGTTTTTAGTTTGGTGTGGACAAGTAGTGTATTTAATGGCGCCCTCTCTCAATTTGTGCCTCTTATTTGTAGCATGCAGCAACATTGGAGCAAAAGCAAAATGACACTGAGAATAAGAAGGTTCATGGTGAAGTGGTGAAATATGGCAGTGTAATACAGGTAAGCACGGTCTCGTAGTTTAACATAGCTCAGTACATTGTTTATGATGTGTAAGGAAATCGTCTGCGAGGACCACCCTCATACACGTTAACTTCTAATGCAATTTTTTATTCTTTTCCTCAAAAAAAGTTTTTACTGTATATCCCTACTGGAACCATCTTTTTAGAAATGAGGGCTTGGGAGTGCGTGGCTTCTTATTTTACCCATCATACCCACGCACAAGCAAGCCGGTAGCAGATATCTCTCTATTTTCTTTAGTTAGAATAAAAAAAAGGATTGTGCATGTTGGAATTCCTTTCTTCTCTTTGACATTTGGCATGGGGAGAGCATGGGGCATGCCATGTCAATTAAATGGTAGAATCTTGGGTTTGGCTGGCATTCATCTATTGTGAGTGACTACCTTATAATGACATGTTACCCTAAGGTCCCTTGTAGTGTTGAGCTAGTATGTTCTGTCCGAGTATGCTCGGGCCGAGCTTCGAGTATTTACAGCTGCTCGGTGATATGGTTGAATCGCTCCCGTGTGCATGATTTGCAACTGTTTGACAGCTTTATTACATGTGAGGAATGTCTATTTCTTACACATTCCTCACATGTAATAAAGCTGTCAGTCACAAATCATGCACACGGGAGCGATTCAACCATATCACCGAGCAGCTGTAAATACTCGGAGCTCGCCCGAGCATACTCGGACAGAACATACTAGCTCAACACTAGTCCCTTGATATAGTTTACACATGAAAGATATATTTTATTAACTATGTCTGTGTCTCCCATTTCCATCTTTATTCCATACTTTATTATAGCTGCTTCATATGAAAAGTAACAAGTACCTCACTGTGAATAAACGCCTTCCTGCGCTTCTGGAAAAGAATGCCATGCGTGTTACTCTTGATGCAACTGGAAATGAGGGGTCCTGGCTTTTTATCCAACCCTTTTGGAAACTGCGCAGTAATGGAGACAATGTAAGGAAATCCCTG
Source organism: Phyllobates terribilis (assembly GCF_046119375.1). Lineage (NCBI taxonomy): Eukaryota > Metazoa > Chordata > Amphibia > Anura > Dendrobatidae > Phyllobates > Phyllobates terribilis. Next base: position 608,741,946 of record NW_027362762.1, read on the forward strand.
AAATGTACAATGGGCTAAGCTAATTGCAAAGTAAATTACAGCAATGGATGCATTCATCATGTTAATAAGAATCCCATCCAAACCTCAAAATATTGAGGTAAAATATCCCCCTATTTTACTTCAGTGATGAAGTCATTTTCCATTTCCTGTGCTACTGTCCTTCCAGCCTGCGGATAGATGATAGATAGATCTGTTATAAGATTGTTTTAGACTTAAAGAGAAATACTTGTAAGGAAAAGTACAGTAGGTAAAACAATCGATTATTTTATTTAACACGTTCCAAATTATTATGCAAATGCTATTTTTCTCTGATATTTCTAAATGGTCGATGCAAATGAGTCAGTATAGTGTTCAAATCATCAACCTCCCAATGATAATAGTTTTTTTTTCCAAAAGTTAAAAAACTCAAAATGCACTTTTCCAAATTATTACGCACAACAGAGGCACCAGCAGCTGCAAATTCCTTGCCCAAGACAGCACTATTTGACGCTTTTCTGCAGCAGAGAGATCCTTTTTCTTTATCCTTATTGATTGAAACCTGTGGCCTTCTTAATAATGTGAGATATCCTTCTTAGGCAGTGTGCTCACCATGCGTTTTTCAAGCATTTCCGCAGCGGCAATTCTGCCGCGGAAACGCTTACTAAACGTTTGGTAGAAGGTCTGCTATGTTCCCCAATGATAATCCGCATGTGCTGTGCACATGCTGCTGAAATTTCCGCTGCGGGTTATCATTGCGGAAAATCCGCAGCACTACCATTAATTTTGTGGAATCGCTGCGTTTTAGCTGCCATTGACTTGCATTGAATCGCATAACATCCACATGACTACATGTGCACATGCGGATATTAAGCGATTCAGTGTGCGGATGGTACATGGGGTCTGGAGAAGGGGAGACTCTCCTCCAGACCCGGGTACCATAGTACCTGTAGTTAAAAAAGAATTAAAATAATAAATAAACATATGCTCACCTTTTGATGGCCCCCCAGTCTCCTTCTCCAGTCTCTTCGGCGGCTCGTGGTGGTAAAAGGACCTTCCATGATGTAATTTAGTCATGTGACAGGTCACGCGACCGCTGACGTTGGCGGTCACGTGACCTGTCACATGACTAACTGACGTCATGGAAGGTCCTTTTACACCACCGCGAGCCGCCGAAGAGACCGGACGCACCATACAGGAGACCGGGGGCCATTCTGAAGGTGAGTATATGCATTTACAGCATCATAACTTGATCACACTATATAAATATATGTCAGTTACATGGATTTATATAGTGTGACCAAGTTGTCAAGCACTTTCCAAGTGATGCTAAAATCGCCTGGAAAAGCGCTTGACAACCCGCATGTGAAATCGCATGTTAAAAACGCTTCACATCCGCTTCTACCTGGCAGAAAAAACACATGTACAATCTGCATGTACAATCTGCATGTGTTTTTTCTGCCAGGAAGATGCACAAACTCTCAGGAGAAATCCGCAGCATTTCTGCATCGTGGGCACTTAGCCTTGCTAGTTTTCCTTTAATTGGGCTCACCTGGCAAACTAATGACCACATGTGTTTGAGATTGATTTCAATGATTCAAAGAGCCCTGAGACACAATACCATCCATCAGTTTATTTGGAAAAGAAAAAATGACTTCTTTATGACACTTAAATCCAATCTGCATAATAATTTGGAATGCGGTATATACAGTACAGGCCAAAAGTTTGGACACACCTTCTCATTTAAAGATTTTTCTGTATTTTCATGACTATGAGAATTGTACATTCACACTGAAGGCATTAAAACTATGAATTAACACATGTGGAATTATATACTTAACAAAGAAGTGTGAAACAACTGAAAATATGTCTTATATTCTAGGTTCTTCAAAGTAGCCACCTTTTGCTTTGATGACTGCTTTGCACACTCTTGCCATTCTCTTGATGAGCTTCAAGAGGTAGTCACCAGAAATGGTCTACCAGCAATCTTGAAGGAGTTCCCAGAGATGCTTAGCACTTGTTGGCCCTTTTGCCTTCACTCTGCAGTCCAGCTCACCCCAAACCATCTCGATTGGGTTCAGGTCTGGTAACTGTGGAGGCCAGGTCATCTGGCGTAGCACCTCATCACTCTCCCTCTTGGTCAAGTAGCCCTTACACAGCCTGGAGGTGTGTTTGGGGTCATTGTCCTGTTGAAAAATAAATGATGGTCCAACTAAACGCAAACCATATGGAATAGCATGCCGCTGCAAGATGCTGTGGTAGCCATGCTGGTCCAGTATGCCTTCAATTTTGAATAAATCCCCAACAGTGTCACCAGCAAAGCACCCCCACACCATCACACCTCCTCCTCCATGCTTCACGGTGGGAACCAGGCATGTAGAGTCCATCCATTCACCTTTTCTGCGTCGCACAAAGACACGGTGGTTGGAACCAAAGATCTCAAATTTGGACTCATCAGACCAAAGAAAAGATTTCTACTGGTCTAATGTCCACTCCTTGTGTTCTTTAGCCCAAACAAGTCTCTTCTGCTTGCTGCCTGTCCTTAGCAGTGGTTTCCTAGCAGCTATTTTACCATGAAGGCCTGCTGCAAAAAGTCTCCTCTTAACAGTTGTTGAAGAGATGTGTCTGCTGCTAGAACTCCTCTGTGTGGCATTGACCTGGTCTCTAATCTGAGCTGCTGTTAACCTGTGATTTCTGAGGCTGGTGACTCGGATAAACTTATCCTCAGAAGCAGAAGTGACTCTTGGTCTTCCTTTCCTGGGGCGGTCCTCATGTGAGCCAGTTTCTTTGTAGCGCTTAATGGTTTTTGCAACTGCACTTTGGGGACACTTTCAAAGTTTTCCCAATTTTTCGGACTGACTGACCTTCATTTCTTAAATTAATTGTGGCCACTCGTTTTTCTTTACTTAGCTGCTTTTTTCTTGCCATAATACAAATTCTAACAGTCTATTCAGTAGGACTATCAGCTGTGTATCCACCAGACTTCTGCACAACACAACTGATGGTCCCAACCCCATTGATAAGGCAAAAAATCCCACTTATTAAACCTGACAGGGCACACCTGTGAAGTGAAAACCATTTCCGGTGACTACCTCTTGAAGCTCATTAAAAGAATACCAAAGTGTGCAAAGCAATCATCAAAGCAAAAGGTGGCTACTTTGAAGAACCTAGAATATAAGACATATTTTCAGTTGTTTCACACTTTTTTGTTAAGTATATAATTCCACATGTGTTAATTCATAGTTTTGATGCCTTCAGTGTGAATGGACAATTTTCATAGTCATGAAAATTCAGAAAAATCTTTACATGAGAAGGTGTGTCAAAACTTTTGGTCTGTACTGTATAGTATACAAGCATATACCGTATTTTTGTGAACCACATATACTGTATTATGCACTTTACTTTTTGGGATATAATATTTTATATTTATTTGTACCATTACTATTTATTCTTGCTAACAAAAGTGTGCCTCTTATATTACAGAGGCTGCTTCCTGTTGGTTGATGTAACTGATCTGTGTGTGTTGATGTAGCTGAGCTCTGTGTGCGTGTGGATTTAGTTTAGCTAGATGTGTGTGTGTTGACCTAGTTTAATTGTGTGTGTCTGCATCTAGCAGAGCTGCATGTGTGTACACGTGTAGCAGAGTTCTGTATTTAGCAAAGCTGTGTGTGTAGCAGTGGTGTGTGTGTATATAGCCGAATTGTATGCTTATATACAGCAGAACCGAGTGTGCATTTAGTGTGCATGCAGTAGTGTTTATGTGTGTGCACTGCAGAGAATGTACGTAATATGTATGATGTAAAACTATATGTGTATATTACACATGCTACAGAGAAACACTAACAATAGATATACAATCTCTCCATTGTGTAACGGGACGGGTGGTGGAACCGCTGTGCTGTGGTCCGTGGAGAGCCTGGAGGGGCGTAATTAGGGACCTCACCAAATTTGACCTCAGATGTACGGCGGCTTGACGATTCCATGACCCGAGGAGGGATGAGGAAGGTGGACCAGGTGCAACTCTGGGACTGACCTCGGGTGGATGACAGGAGGCAGGCACAGTCGGGCAAGGCTGATAGGCTGACACGGCTGGTAGACCGGCAGGCGGGCATGGCTGGTAGACAGGCTTGCGGGCACGGCTGATAGACGGGCAAGTAAATGGTGATACATGCACTGGGACCTGAGAACTGACAAGAGTGTTTAAGCAGCAAACTTTTAACATTGCACAGGCACCTACATGTTGGAGGAGGTGCCTTAAGTATTTAGTGTCCTCTGGTCTTTGGCCGGGGACACTTTAGGATGGCGCGCACAGCCCCTTTAAGAAGCAGGGAGCACGCGTGTGCGCCTTAAGCACAGTACCTAGGGATCTGCGCGCAGTGTGCGTACCTCGGGCAGAGTCGGCGTCGACGGAGGACGGAGGAGCGGGACTCCCTGGCCTGGGCCTGTAGTGGTAAGGGTACCCTAGAGCATTAAAATTATTGATATTGACCTTACCCCTCCTCTTGTTTACACCTCAAGTGAAGTTTAATTAGTAGGAAGTATGTTTTATACTGTATATATTTTTGAGTACTGAATCTGAAATATAAATACATCTCTCTTATAGGTGGTTGTTGGTGATAAGGTAAATCTTAACCCTGTGAATGCTGGGCAACCCCTACATGCCAGTAACTATGAACTCAGTGACAACCCAGGCTGCAAGGAGGTAAGAACAATAGATGGCTGGGCTTTTATTCGGTTTAGGCATAAATAACTTGGAAGATACAATTGTTTCCTATTCATTATTGTTCAGTGAATGTTTATAAAGCAAAATGATTTTGTCTTGTAATTTCAGGGTGACTGTACTTTTTATAAATTAAGCCACCTTGATTTCCCAGATTTTGTTTGTGTCTGGTTGTGTCTGGCGAACTAACAGTTGCAGAAATGCATTTGAATTTGCAAATTTAAAGAAAATAAAACTCTGTTATTACTTCAGCCTTTATAACGGACATTTTGGAATGGTTCACTGACTACTTTATGGATACTGTATATTAAAGAAAGCGCTGTAGTTGATTTTCTAATGCTGAAATATATTTGTGTTTTCAATGTAAATGTGGGTGTTCACCATAGGCATCCTCTTCTTGTTTTCTATAAAATTTGATGAAAGCTCCTTTTTAAGGTCACGGTTATAGTGGACCTTAGAGGAGATGCCTACATTAAAGAAATTAACTTTAGATGTGTTCCTAATATAAATACATACAACTTTGTAATGTATTTCTATTTACAAAAGAGCCCTAGACTTCAATTGCTTTCCAGTGGTCACTGCAGCTCCCCTCCTAGTTTGGGATTAGCACAGGAGAGGCTTTCCTGTGGTAGCATCTCATCAATGCTGTGTGTGAAGAGAACTGGCTGAATGACTCATTTCAATAGCTAAGCCAGACCCCTTTTCTGTCTATACATTGTCTTTGAGAAAGTAAGCTGACTGACTTGGCTATTGGTATGACCAGTAAGCCAGCATTCTTCACACAAAACACTGATGAACGTCCAGTTGTGTTGAGAACAAGACAGTTTTTTTAGCATTTTATTATACATTTATTTGGTCCCACTGATGGACTTGACCGCGACCCTTGCTAATAACTTAGATGCTGTGGTCTTCATTGACCATGGCATCAGGTGAATAAAGAGTGGGCCCGGTTATCTCCGATCCTGACAGTTGCAGCAAAGTGTCAGCTGTAAAATACATTGCTGATGGCACAGGCAAAGCTCCTGTGCCCACATCATGCCCGCATCACCCCAGCAGTGTAAGTAAGTAGTGTTGCCTAAATAGGCCATCATGTTCTCCTGATGAATGCGTTGTCATTTCACAAATAGCACAGAAGATGATACCAATTGAACAGTAAGACTGTAGTGTACCCAAGCATTTCATTGGAATTACTCTGTTTTAGGTGAACTCCTTAAATTCTAACACCAGCTGGAAGATCAATCTTTTCATGCAATACAAAGACTACATGGAGGATGCCCTGAAAGGGGTGAGAACAAAAATATGAAATGCATGTTTTAATATTTTCATCACTCCTTCTTCAAGCTTCAAGATAAACCCCTTTTCTCTTATTCATCTTATTCCACTTCTTTAATTGCTATTACATCTATAGTAATGGATAACGGCTATATATGTCACATTAGCTACAGTCATATGTTACTAACCTACAGACAGTATGGCAGATGGACTCTGCGATCAGACTACACACAAGGTTTGTTTGTAGTCTGTAACTATAGAGACACGTTGCTCTGCAGCAAGATTATTTTACAAATTATTTGCGAAGTTTCTTCATTTTTTCATTTTAGATTTATTGGAGCAATAAGATTGCTTGGAAAAGAGTACATCATTTAGGTTTAAAAGGTACAAGGAAATTTTAATTGAGTTTTAATGGGTGCTCCTGTTTTCAGATGTTTTACCTCCTTGGACCTCTGGCAGTTTTTATTCACATTGATACAACAAAAGTCAGGAGCTTCGCAGGAGTTTAAAGGGGCTGTTCAGGACTTAGATGTTTAAGACTTATATTTGGGATAGGTCATCAGATTGGTGGAGTTCCAACACCCCGCACCTCCATTTATCATCTTCCATTCATTTTCTATTGAAGTGAACGAAAGCTGAGCTGCGTTACCTGAGAATGTCTCTATAAATTGTACAGAGTTCTGGTGTACAATTGTTCTGTACACTGTGTACATGTAGTTGCCTTGGGATCTGCAAACAGCTCAAAGGTGGGGGATGCTGGTGTTCAACTCCCACCGATCTGATATTAATGACCTACCCTATCCATGATGAAGTGGAACATTGTCATCACCTTTTTAAAGTATCTTTATTATATTTTTTATCATTGTGATCAGTGAATTGTATATTAAAAATAGATGGAAATTATTTTATCTGAGTTGCAAAACAATTAAAAAACTGTTGAAAAAGAGGCACGTGTGAACCCAGTTTTACACTGGGATAATCATTCTCCCATTCTCCTAGGCAAGCACGTACATTGTAGAGGTTCCATATTGTTTTTTTTATTTGCAACATTTCATATTTTAGCAAAAATGCTCCGAGATGCACCATAGATAACAGACATGTTTGTGCACTAGCTTATCTGTTTTTGCTGTACATATTTCCTATTACTTATGTACTCATTTGTGTAATTTCCATAGGGGGATGTGGTTCGCCTCTTTCATGCCGAGCAAGAGAAGTTTCTGACATGTGATGAATATAAGGCTCGGCATCATGTATTTCTGCGTACCACACTGCGCCAGTCCGCCACTTCAGCTACTAGCTCCAACGCTCTTTGGGAGGTGGAGGTGAGAAGCCCCTCACCTTTTTTGTCTTTCAAGGCTGGATCTTTGTAATAGCTGATTATAAAATGTTAGTTGTGTCCTTATAACAATCCCCTTTTGGTTATAGAGATCCCTAAAATAAGATGATTACAGGCTGTCTAACCTCTGGGGGCCAAAGCCATCACCTATAATATACAGATTTTTCTTTAATGACTAAGGCTTCATTCATGGGGTACTTGTCGATGTGTTGATGTGCACAACTACACATAGTAAACTATGTGATTATTGATATTTTACATTATATTTTTCTTTCTTTTTTTATTAAAGGTGGTACATCATGATCCTTGCAGAGGGGGTGCTGGACACTGGAACAGTTTATATAGATTTAAACACCTTGCAACTGGAAACTACCTTGCCGCAGAAGTAAGTTTGGGGCATTATATTGAAATACTTGATGTGTTATCTATGTAACTACAAGGTGATTGTATTTTGATAGCTAATGCTACAATTAATGTTTAATTTGACCATAGGCAGTATGGCTTGGGGCATATAAACGATGTGTTCTAGTCTTGCACACCTCATTCATTGTTACTGACATTCTGAGTACATATGGCAGTGCTCCTCGTGCTATCTGTAGGTTATGGGTGATTACCCAATAAGTATTTTATTCTAACATTGTTGCAGCGATTAGAGCAGTGGTTTCTCCTTGTTTATTCTCCCTAGCTATCGGGAAATGTATGGATAATGTGGTCAGTTATGTGTTCTGCACAATAAGCTATGCCTGGAGCTGCTTAATGGTGTCCTTACTCCAAAGTACAGCACTATTGGGAGCAGGCAGACAGCGCACTGAAGCCTTCTCTTTTTACAATAGTCACTTTTCAGTTACAAGAAGCCCATTTTCTGAGGTAATCCAGGCATTTGGGCTTGTCTTGCTTTCCCTGATCTCTGTATAAGGTGTAATCATTAGTTGTAGATCTGAGTAGTGATAGAAGGCGTGACAACACTGCTCAGATGTAATGCTATCATTTACACTTAGCAAATACTTATATATATGAGGAACACATTTCCAGCACAGAACCTCATCTCTTAGGAAAAGGTGTGTCTCAGTTTATGGGGATTCAGTGTGAGATAAGAGACATGAAAAAACATGTTTGCCCGTGTTTAGTAGAGTCTTTTTGTAGGTGTGTTTTATGAGCAATTTTCAGCTGCCTACTTCAGTTAGCCTGGAGTTACATTCATTGCCAGGATTTCAGGACACTATTCCATAATAAGATAGGAAATATAAGAGCAATAAGTAATATATTAATAATGTTGTACTCGGCTGTTACTGAACTTCTGAAGAGTATGTTGTAGGATACCCTCACACAGACGTATTTCCATTCCATTTGCTGTCCGTAAATAACACAACAGCACTGAAACCAAGTTTAGCCTATGTGCAAGTGCACACTGTCTAATTTTCTCCCTCACCACACCACAGTTCTGCATGAATCAAAGCCGCAGCATGCTGTAGTCTGTCCTGATTTATGGACCAGGATGCATGTAAATAGCAGGCATCTCCTGCACCCGTCTGCTATGCGGAAAGGCATAAGGAGCCAGTCGCATTTTGTGAATGTGACTGTCCTCCCACCTCTCCTCCTGCTCTCTCTTTGACCACTTACAATCTGGCTTCCGACCGCACCATTCCACTGAAACTGCCCCGACTAAAGTCACCAACGACCTACTAACCGCCAAATCCAAACAAGACTGCTCTGTCCTTCTCCTCCTGGACCTATCATCTGCCTTCTACACAGTGGATCATTCCCTCTTACTACAGACTCTCATCTCTTGGCATCACAGACTTGGCCCTATCTTGGATCTCCTCATACCTAACAGACCAGACATTCAGCATCTCCCACTCTCACACCACCTCCTCATCTCGCCCCCTATCTGTCGGTGTCCCCAAAGGTTCAAACTGAATTCATCATCTTTCCACCATCTCACTCACCCCCCCCCCCATCTGACCTATCCATCAAAGTGAATGGCTGCCCACTCTCCCCAGTCCCGCAAGCTTGACTCTGATCTGTCCTTCAAACTTCAGATCCAAGCCCTTTCCACTTGCTGCCGACTCCAACTACAAAGTATTTCGTGGATCCGCACATTCCTCGACCATGAATCGAAAATAACACCAGTGCACGCCCTCATCATCTCCCGCCTCGACTACTGCAACCTCCTGCTCTGTGGCCTCCCTTTTAACACTCTCACACCTCTCCAAAAGATCGTAAACTCTGCTGCCTGACTAATCCACCTGTCACCCCGCTATTCCCCGGCCTCTCCCCTCTGTCAATCCCTACACTGGCTCCCCATTACTCAGAGACTCCAGTTCAAATCTCTAACCATGGCATACAAAGCCATCCACAACTTGTCTCCTCCATACATCTGTGACCTAGTCTCTCGATAATTACCTGCATGCGACCTCCGATCCTCACAAGATCTCCTTCTCTTCTCCCCTCTTATCTCCTCTTCCCACAATTGCATACAAGATTTCTCCCTTGCATTCCCCCTACTCTGAAGCTCTTTACCCCAACAAATCAGATTCTCGCCTACCATGGAAACCTTCAAAAGGAACCTGAAGACCTACCTCTTCCGACAAGCCTACAACCAGCAGTAACCCTAGTTCCACCATACCGCTGCACGACCACCTCTCCTCTCACTTACTGTATCCGCACCCATCCCTCGTAGATTGTGAGCCCTCGCGGGCAGGGTCCTCTCTCCTCCTGTACCAGTCGGTTACTCGTTTTGTTCAAGACTATTGTAAGTGTTTTTGCTATGTATACCCCTTTTTCACATGTAAAGCACCATGGAATAAATGACGCTATAATAATAATAATTCAATAAATTCAGCAGCTGTGTGAACTTAGAATAATACACAGCATTTTGCTTAGTTTTTCATGGCATCTACATCAGCATTTTTATTGTAGTTTTTTAGGGCGCAAACACTGACATCAGATATTACTTTACATTTTATAGCAACAAATGTAAAATACTACATTCATATTGCAAAACATTTTGGCATGTACATTTTGGTGGGATCAGTGGCATTTTATTTACAAGAACAGCATGTTCAGAATATCTACAAAAATGCTACAAAATAAAAAATAAACACCAAAAATTACGGAAACCCCCTTAAATGTCTGATTTTGTTACATATTGAAAAAACTAGTGTGTAAGTGCACGAAGAAACTGTAAGGCAGTGTTCACATGTGACGTTTTTGCACAAGTTTTTTTGTTGCGTTTTTTTCTGCAGAAAATAAGCTGCACTTTACAGAACTATCAAAAGCTATGAGACTTCAGAAATCTCATGCACACGCTTGTGTTTTTTTTTTCACAAATAGCTCAAAAAAGTTGCAAAAGGTCTTGCTGCGTTCTTGCTGTTTTTTTTGCTGTGTTTTTTGTGAATAAAACTAACTTTATTAAACATGTACTGTGGACAGTAATCCACAGCAAAAAATGTAGTAAATAGCCACGTATGAACATTGACCAAAGGCCACGTTCAATTTTCACTTATGTGTTCTATCCGTGGTTTTCATGGATAGAAAACAGATTAAAATTGCCCATAAAAGTCAGTGAAAATTTCTGATAGCACATGGATGCCATCAGTGTGCAGTCTGTGGGTTGTCCTTGATTTAACATTGTATCAGATAGGAGAAGCTTTGCAATTTATTTATTTTTTCATGTGAAAAAAATCACTCACAAAAAGTTTGATGGTAAAAACTGACACACTGACTAAACACCAATGAACTCCGATCCAAGAAAAATCACTGACGTCTGAATGAGGCTGAAGTCCGATTTCAGATGGCTGTAATGTCGTCTCATGATAGGCTGCAATACCTGGCCCTTAACAAACTTATAGCCTATAGGTTGGTTTTAGTGAACCAAAGGTGTCAGTCACTTAGTGGTTGCCAAAAGGAGAAAGACATTTTTTAAAGACGATCTGTGACTACTTCTATGGGAAGTGATGAGTAACACCTACATAGCACCATTCATCTAAATGTATTATTTACATTTAAATTAATGTAAATTTCCCTTTAACACATAGTATGACTTGATGAATAAATAAATGCAACTTACAATAATTAGATAACAATAGGGAGCATGTGTTATAGGCAGTGTCAGAAATGATTTCCTGTGTAACTTCATATGTGCAGCAAAATGAAAACTCGGGCTTCTCTGTAAAGCTTTTGGGCTACAAAGCTGCTGCTTGATTGAAGTCATTGTTTACGAGCTATTTGTTAAGCTGTTGGAGGAATTTGCCGCGCTGCCTCCATATCGAGTATCAAACTTGTGAACTTTTCATGGAATCTGCTCTTAATAGCTGTGTGGAAAGGTAAACTGGCCTGCGGAAAGTAAAATGAATTAGGTGTCCTGGTTGTTTTATTTCTACTGTTATTTACAGTGTATAAGGGGGAATGTTAGTACTTGTGGAGAGTGCCAAGTTGGTGTAAGGAGACTTATAGGCCATGCAATGCTCCTTTGGGAATTCAAATATGCAAATTGACTCTTCAGAGAGGAAGAGAACTTGAACTCTAGCACCACCTATTGGAAGCAGCAATCCTACATGTCAATTTTGAGCCTTTAACAAGACTTGTCACATGACTTAGGATAAAAGCCAAACCAGAATCCCGTGTTTTGGGTGTTTGTTCTTCCTCAGTGTAAAGCAGATCTGGTTTGGTTGGGTGAGAGGCCTCTGACAAGGGTGTCCAAAGGTGAAAGTTTTTCCTTGTGGGTAGTGACGAGCCAGGGAAAGGATACTTATAGGCCATGAAATGCTCCTCTTGGAATTTATATATGAAAATAGTGTATAGCAATGCTGTTCTGTATAGAGGATATGTAGATTTATCTACATACGTATGTTGATTTAACTTCTTTCGTGTCCACTGTGGTTCTCACTGATGAAATTTCCTTTAATACATACCTGCACTCAGGCTAAGTTAATAATCCCTCAAATGTTGGAGTGTGAGAGAAAACTGGGGGGAGACCTGACCCATATGTTTTATGTCGTCATACCTAGGTTGAGTTTGAGCCTGTTACGCCTAATACTATGAGGCTTATAAATGTCCTTTAGCGACATACAAGGAGAGTTCCACGTCTGGCGTTTATGCACAAGGAGCAAAATTGTCATATGATGTCCCCAGTGTAATTACAGCTGTAAAATATGTTTGTAGACCATAGCTAAATAGGAATTAAAGAACCAGCTAAATGCAGACAAAGCAAGTGTTATAACCATGCCGGGAAGAGCTTACTATGTCTTGTCAATGTGAACAAGTGTGAACAAGTAGGAAGAAATACATCTATCTCAACTGACAGCTCTCAGGGGAGTTTGGGGAGCAAGAGGGTTGGTGTAAAAAGTTGGGAAGGGGTGTTTGCTTTTACAGTACTAGGCAGTGTGATGGTAAAATAGTAGATGATAGGTATAGTGGCTGTATCTAGATGAATTCTGTATAATACAGTGGAATGTGTAGGAGGCTTAGATGTTTGCGGTAGCATTCCTCACATAGGGTGCTGCTAGGCCACAGTCTTGTAGCATGACGAACACGCTTAGAAGCAAATAGAAAGGTGAAATTCATTATTTGAACAATAGGTGGTATAGCTAATATTTAGGTATTTACAGGCTTTGACTGACGTGCATAATATGGAGAATGAGTATTGTGTGTTGATTTCACTCAGGGAATGTTCTTCATTCTTATGATGAAGTATACAGTATTGTAGATAGTTAGGAGAGTTCTGTTTTACCTGCTATATGGATATGCTGTACGTTGCCTATGTTTTCACAGGATAAAATTATTTGAACCCCGCTAAATGGCTGGTGGTGTGTCCACAATAACCCCCGCAGCCTACTCTATACAAGCATACACAAACACATTCACTGCTATGTAGTATGTTGGTTTGTTAGCAGGGTCCTAACAGTGGAGAAGAGGGGGCATTTGGGAGAGCATCAAGTGTGTTAGGGTATGTTCACATGTTCAGTATTTGTAGCAGAAAAAATCTGCTGCAAATAGTCGAGTGTTGGCAGGAAAACGCTGGGTAAAATACACATTTTTAATGCATTTTATGATGTGTTTTTTCTTCATTCATTTGAATAGGTGAAAAATGCTGCACAAATTCTAAAAAAAATTTACATGCTGCCGATTTGAAATTGCACATGCTACTAATTAAAAATTAGCCTCCTTTGGGTATTCTTAGATGGAATAATAAAATCCTAGGGAAAGTTCCCAGAATTTGATTCCTTATAAAGACGCTGGGTATTAGATTTAAAAGGACAGCTGTATTTCCGTTCTGGTAGCACAGTCTAAAATCATCAGTATTTCCATATATGTTACTATGCGATATAGCTGCTTCACAAATAAAATTCACATAAATTGCTGTCAAAAAGGAGAAAAGAATTCCCTCTGTGAACCCAGACTGACTGACATTGTGCAAATGAGTCTTGTTAGCCAACGTGGAAAGAGTGATAGAAGAAAGAAAAGGAGTCTAGTGGGGCAGTGGAGACTGTGTGTCCTTGGCACAGTTTGACTAGTCACTATTCTTCTGCCAAGTGGCAGGAAAATGATGACCGGATTGTTACGGCTGGTTCACATGTAAAGGAAGTGATTCTTTCTGTTATGTTCAATTGGCATGAATAGACCCAGACATGGCAAAGGGTATATTATTTCTTATCATACTTAACTGGTTATTCTTAACCAACACGTTTAGGACTTTTAGTAATGTTATACTTAATTGCATTATTTTATATATTCCTGTACTCATTTATAAAAGCTGTAGGCTAAAGCTTTAGCAAAAGTGTATTTTTGCAGCAATTTGCTGCCACTTTAATATACTTTGCATGTTTGTACTACTAGTATCTATTACAGGAGAGAGGCATTATTGGCTAGATAATCCTATGAGCGTTGTCTTTGGTTTTGTGGTTTGTCGTGCAATCATGATCAGTCCTTGTATTGCAATTCTCCTTTAGGCAATAGTTCCACAAGTTGTGATGGTACTTCAGTGATTCATTCATTTATTTTATTATTATTTATATTATTTATTGCTTATCTACTATACTGGCCGTAGCATCAGGCATATTATCTAATATGGCACCTAGGTTACAAGATGTTTGGCTCAGTTGAAAAATATAATGGTATTGTTCTCAGTGGTCTTTGTAAAGTTGACAGTTTGAATGTTTCCCATGAGAAATCTTGGATTTAGCATGGTCTGTTTTGTGTGGTGACTGTGTGTAAGCATTGGGTGACAACAGCCATCTATTTCCTTCCCTTTCTCAGCTGCTGATGGGTGTCAGGTAATGACCATGCTATACAGATTAGAAAAAAATATTTCATCATCTCACTGGTATTGGAGACGTTCCATAGTGTAATAGGTGCGGTGCACGGATAAACTCCATGCCAGCTCCTTGGTGAACATAGACGGTAAGTAATAACAGGTAATCCAGCAACCACTGTTTCAAAAAGTCATAATTAAGAGCCCCATTTAGGGTTCAAAACACAAAGACCCGGTGTCCTTTGTTGTACAACATCGTGTTTTTATGCTCATCTTGTGTTTAATATTTTCCCAATAAATGTGAAGTTTTATTTTTGAAGCCGCGGATGCTGGAATACCCGTCATTCCTTACCCATCTATGCGATACAGATGCCTACTTTGAGTGGCCAATGTTAAAGAGAATCTGTGACCAGATTTAGGGCTTTTTCACATGTCAGTATCTCTGGTACGAGTGGTGACAGTTTTCACACGTACCGGAGACACGGATACACGCAGACCCATTCAAATCTATGGGTCTGCGCACACTGACATGTCAGTTTTTTTGCGGGTTACACGGTCGGCAAAAGTGCCTCATGCTGAACACACACGGATGATATCCGTGTGTCATCAGTGTGACACGGACTGGCGCCTGGGAATCAGCGCTACAGTTAGCGCTGTTCCCAAGCGCCAACTGCCCTCATCATGGTTCCCTGCATGCGCTGCGATCAGCACCAGCAGGGACAATGATGAGGGTAATGGTGGTCTGCTCCCGCAGTGTCCCCACCTGTAAAAATAAGAGTAAAATAATAAAATCCATGTAATCACCCTCTCCTAGGTGTCCCCCGCTGTAATCCTCTGACCGCTGACGCCAAGGAGCCGGGAAGAATGAGCCGCTCCAGCGAACGGCCCCAGAGCTGCGCTCAGTGAGGGAAAGGACACCGCTCCTGAGTTGCAGCTCCGGAGCCGCTAATTCTCCCCAGCTCCTCTGCGTCAGCGGTCATAGGATTACAGCGGGGGACACCTAGGACAGGTGAGTATATGGATTTTATTATTTTATTCTTATTTTTACAGGTGGGGACACTGCGGGAGGAGACTACTACTACTCTCATCATTGTTCCTGCTGGTGCTGATGGCAGATCCAGCAGGGAACCATGATGAGGGCGGTCCGCACCGGCGCTTGGGAACAGCGCTAACTGAACACTGATTCCCAGGTGCTGGTCGGTGTGCTCCTGATGTGGCACACACGGACACATGGGACACGGATATCTCCAGTACCGGTTTTTCCGGTACCCGAAATATCCGGATGTGTGAAACAGGGAAATAGAATGTCAGTCAGCAGCAGAGGAGTACTCGGCTCATGAATACACCGGACTCCACATCGCGCACACACAGCAGTGAGAAGTCTCCTAAGCTTGGTTCGCACTTCAGCAGATATTCTAGAAAAACTGCAAGTTACTGTACACACAGCTACAGTGTATATTCAAGATGTCTGTCCCTGCATTTTAGGTTGCTTTCAGACACAACAGCATAATCCTGTTGGCAGATTCCCTTTAATGTCTGCAAGTAAGAATGCATGTAAAATCCAGACTTAAATATTTAATTAAATTGGTTAGAAGATCAGCATTCTGATAGTTAATTTTGTGGAGGGGTAAGTGTTATGGGGGCACTGTTCATGGCAGCCTTACTGATGTTAATAGGGCTTCCTCGGACAGGCCTAGCACAAGCCACTTCTTTTACCAGATTCCATAGGTTGCCCTGGCCTTAACCCTTTAGCCATGGACTGGGATCTGGAGATACACAGCAGCCCTGGTTTTGGGCCACGGAGAAGACTGCAGGCCAATAAAGCAATCTAATGGCTTCAAGGGTCATCATGCAAGGTCGGTACCAGGAGATCAAATTCAGAGACAGACTCTTTCGGCAGGAGAATATTCTGAACACAGGCTGAGGTCAGAAAAAGGTACATACAGGCAGCACAAGAGTTGTTTTCTCTATAAGTGGTGAAGGAAAATGATTCTCAGCAGTTTAAATTGTGACCAGCCTCGCCCCAGGCTGACAGCAAAGAGAAACACTATCTAGCTAGGAATTAACCTTCAAGTTTCTGGTCTGTGTGGAACTACAAGTCCCAGAAGGTTACAGGGCTACTGTATTGTCACCGTGCGTCGCGCACCAACCAAAGCGGAGTGAGAAGGGACAGGCGTCGGCATGGATGTGACAGCTAGATCTTATTCTGCTTTCGGAATTCTTTACGTTTTCACATCACTCATGATACTGACTGTGAAAGAATACTGTGTTACTGCCATGGTCCTGTTTTTTCTCTATCATTCAGTGCAGTGCACACAAGTTTTTGTTTCTTTCTTCATTTGTTAGGAAAACCCTACCTATAAGGGGGATGCTCCTGAGTCTAAGTCTGGATCATCTTATGCAGTAACATCATCTGTAAGTATTGTTTCCACTAAAATAAAGAAAATACCCTAGTAAAATGCAACTTCACCTTGAAAAGTGCAATATAAGCTAAAAGATTTTTCAATGCTTAGCAAAGAAAAATGTAATGTAATTGAGTCTTAACAATCTATGGCACAAATAAGAAACTGCTGTGTAGAATAGTGAAGTATGTAGACACTCGGAGAGTGTTATATAATGCATTGCCCTATTATTTGCCCTGGAACAAAACCTACATTCCTGAAATGACATATCTAGTCCATCTCCCCAGTGAGAAGAAGTTAATCTAGATCTCTCAAGCTAATACCCAATGCTGCCTTTTCATTTTCCTGTTTGCTTTGTGCTAATTTTACCAAGGTGCTCCTTGCACCTAAGCTGCTCTATTAAACAAATAGGACTGCAAAGCATCCCTGGAGAATGGTTATTGTCTGTGTTAGAAAAGTGACCTTTTGGGCTGTATTTTATTTATGCATTCTTTTTTCTCTTGTCATTTTCTAAATGATCTTCTTAACACCTGTATTTCATATCCTTCTGTAGTTCTAATGATTCTTATTTATTATAGTACATCTGTGAAGTTCCAGGCTTTCTGCTTTCTCTTCCTTGGGTTTTCCTGAATTATTTAACCTCTCCATAATCTGAACTCCTCTCAGTACATTTATTTCTTTTCTTTCTCTTGGTTTTTTTCCTTCTTCATCTCTCAATTTTCAGCCTCTGCCATCTCTCCATTGACCACCGATCTTCTCTCAGGTAGTGAACAGTCGCCCCAATCGCAGGAATGCCGGGGAGAAGATTAAGTATCGCCTTGTTGCTGTACCGCACGGCAATGACATTGCCTCACTCTTTGAACTGGATCCAACTACTCTACAGAAGACAGATTCGTCTGTGCCCAGGTACCTTCAATATGTCATAGAATGATTCTGTGTAGAGACACATTTTCCTCCTGCTCTGCTCTTATGTGTAGTATTGCCTCCTAGGGCTTGTTGCAATGGCTTCTTTCAATTGCTGTGTGTAAATTCTGTTTTATTAGCCTGCAGTACATCTGCTAGCCTATTGTTTCAATTCCCTTACAGTAAAATAGAACTTCCTAGCATTACTCCTGAGCATTCCTCTTTGAAGCTACAGGTCATGCCCTCTTTTTCCAGTGTCTTTCATCCATGATAATAAGAACATCCTGAACCTTGGTGAAACTTTTGATGCAGTTTTCTGTCCTTTTTTTACACCAGACTGAGAAAGCTAGCTGCCAAGTACTCTATTGCATAGGACGTACAGACCCAAAGTTCTGGCTTTACACCCCTATAGTTAGGTAATAGACTGCCAGTTTGCTGATAGATCTTGTCAGTACAGATAGGTTCTTCATTCTCTTTTGGATGCCTGTTTAGCAGCAATAAGTGGGGACACCTAATAATATAAGTCGTGAAACTGGAGGTATTTCTCCCGAGACCTCTGGCATACACTTAATTATTAGCATTTCAAGATTGCTCTCCGAGAATAAAGCTGTCACAGCATTTGTGACATTAAACAGTATTTTTTTCTCCATAGTTAACAGCTATATTGTTTTTCTCTCTCTGTTTTAAAAAAAAATTGTCTAATTATTTATCATCTTGCTGACAACTCAAAGCCTTCGAGCAACCTATCAGGCAACATGTGCGGTGATGTGACACTGAAATTAAGTATTCAGTTCACATTCCTTTGATTTACTATGCAATATGCTCCTAAAATTTCTTACAATTACTGGAAAAGCAGGAAAGAGAAATTTTTGTTTTGTGCAACCCCCATCTTGTCTAATTCATAAAGGAATTGCAGTTCCAGATTTCTGTCGGTCTAGAGGCCTGACCTTGGCTGTGTACTAGCCTGTAACTTTGGTTCTTTCTTGCCAAAATACAATTTGTGAGTGTCTGCCTATGATCTTATTGAGGTCTTCCTCAGTAGCATCCCTAAATATTTGGTGATAACTGTATGCACCTCTGATAGGACGTAGTTATCCAGTCTGCAGACTAACATTCATTGCTTGTTGTCTTTTGTCAGAAACTCATTTGTGAGGCTACGACATTTGTGCACCAACACGTGGATTCAGAGCACCAATGTCCCCATAGATGTTGATGAAGAACGGCCAATACGTCTGATGGTAAAGTCACATAAACTCTTTGCATGGATATCTTTTCTGACCCTTTTAGGATACAGGCAACTTTTGTTAATGCGTTTTCTATTTTTTTTGTCCCCTTCTTCCCAGAGTTATAACTTTTCTTTTATTTTTCAATCTAGTAGCTGTATAAGGGCTTCTTTTTAGCAGGACCAGCTGTAGTTTTGAATGACACCTTCATTTTACCTTGCACTGTAATGGAAAACTTTGTATGGTAAAAATGACCTTTCAAAATGATTTTCCCTATAAGTACGATTATGGCAAAACCAAACTTGCATACATTTACTTTCTGAGACCCATAGTGTAAATTTTTTTTTTCACAACTTGAGCTGACAGTTTTATTGATACCAATTTGGGGTATATACCACGTTTTGATCACTTTCTGTTGCATATTTTAGGCAGGTGTGGTGACCAAAATACAGCCATTTTGGCATTTTGATTTTTTTCTCCTCATTATGGCGCTTTCCATATGGGTTAATTAGTGTAATATTTCGATAGGCCAGACTTTTACGGCTGCAGTAATACCAAAATACAGTTGTGCTCAAAAGTTTACATACCCCGGTAGAATTTTTGCTTTCTTGGCCTTGTTTCAGAGAATATGAATGATAACAAGAAAACTTTTTCTCCTCTCATGGTTATTGGTTGGGTGAAGCCATTTATTGTCAAACTACTGTGTTTTCTCTTCTTAAATGTTAATGACAACCAAAAACATCCAAATGACCCTGATAAAAAGTTCACATACCCTGGTGATTTTAGCCTGATAACATGCACAGAATTTGACACAAATGGGTTTGGCTACTAAAGGTAACTTCCTCACCTGGGACCTGTTTGCTTGTAATCAGCTGAGAGAGTTTCTGGGATCCAGACAGACTCTTGCATCTTTCATCCAGCCACTGATGTTTCTGGATGCCTTGAGAGACCATGTTTCATAAATCCTTTTGTAATATTACTGCAATGGGAATTCAACTGTTCATGGAGGGTTTGAGTTGTTCCTTCCACATATTGCATGTTGCAGGAGCATTGGCTAAGGTATATCACATATCGGGATTGGCAATCCTTGTGTGACTTCATAGGAAATATTTCTCTTGTTGGTTGAATAAAAGGTTTGCTCTCCATGAACTATAGTTTTACAACAAAGGCATTTTCGAGCAAGGCATCTAAAACAACCAGTTTTTTGGGGAGCCAGAGTTTTTCTGTGCGACTTGGAGCCAGTATATTTCTTAAGGTGGGGGCTCTTCTGTAGATGAGTATGGGTTGTCTGGGTATGACAGAACTCAAAATGTTTTTTTTTTAGTATATGCCAGTGTTTCTGCAGTGATTTACAGATAAAATGATGTGCAGAATTATATGTTGGATGCTGTTTTTGGTGTTGATTGAATGAAATGCTGTTGTGACAAAGATTTAGTTTGTTGGCAGGCTCTTTTTATAAGGCTTTTGGGGTAGTTTTGCCTGCTAAACCTTTGTTGGAGAATATTGGCTTGGGTGAAAATATCTTCGTCATGGCTACAATTGTGTCTTTTTTTGGTATTGATTATAAGAGATGCTTTTAAGCCATTTAGGGTAGTGGTCGCTTGTGAAATGATGATAAAGCGGCTGTTGAGGTGTGAAATACAGTAGTAAGATTCAGGAAATCAATACTATTTCCACCAATTGTGGGAGTAAATGAGATCCCCAAGATCTGAAACTGTAATAGTTTGGATTAAATGAAATAACGGAAATGTTCATATAACACTTGTCTGCCCAAGCTCCTAACTATCTGGTATTCCAAATATACAATGAGTGAAATAAGTATTGAACACATCACCAATTTTCTAAGTAAATCTACTTCTAAAGGTGCTATTGACATGAAATTCTCACCAGATGTCAGTAACAGCCAATCCAATCAACACAGGCAAAGAAATCAAACCATAGATAACCATAAATTAAGTTATGCGTAATAATGAGAAATGACACAGAGAAAAAGTATTGAACATGCTTACTGAAATCTATTTAATACTTCGTACAAAAGCTGTTGGTGATGACAGCTTCAAGACACCTCCTATATGGAGAAACTGATTGCATGCATTGCTCAGGTGTGATTTTGGCCCAATCTTCCACACAAACACTCTTCAAATCCTGAAGGGTTCCGTAAGCTGCTTCTATTAACTCTGAGTTTTAGTTCCTTCCATAAATTTTTCATTGGATTCAGGTCATATGATTGGCTGGGCCATTCTAGCAGCTTTATTTTCTTTCACTGAAACCAATTGAGAGTTTCCTTTGCTTTGTGTTTGAGATCATTGTTACCCTTGTTTCATCTTCATCATTCTGGTCGATTGCAGCAGATTTTTATCAAGAATCTCTTGATACATTTGTCCATTCATCCTTCCTTCAATTATATGACGTTTGCCAGTGCTGTATGCTTAAAAACAGTCCCACACCATGATGTTCCCACCTCCAAACCTCACTGTTAGTATGGTGTTTTTGGGGTGATGTGCTGTGCCTTTTGGCCTCTAAACATGGTGTGTATTATGGCATCCAAAGAAATCAATTTTCTTCTCATCTGACCAGACTATATTCTCCCAGTATTTCACAGGCTTGTCTAAATGTTGTTGAGCAAACTTTAAACGCACTTGAACATCCTTTTTGTTCAGCAATGGAGTCTTGCGTTGTGAGCGTGCATACAGGCCATAGAGGTTGGGTGCATTACTTATAGCTTTCTTTGAAACAATTGTACCTGCTTGTTTGAAGTCTTTCTGTAGCTCTCTACATGTGATCCTTGGCTCTTGGACAACTCTTCTGATTCTGTTTACTGTGAAATTATGTTCATTCTACTTCTGGATTGTGGCCCCAACAGTGCTCACTGGAACCTTCAGTAGTTTAGAAATTCTTTTGTAACCAATGTCATCAGTATGTTTGCAACAATAAGGTTGCAAAGGTCTTAAAAACGCTCACTGGTTATACCCATCATGAGATGATTCTTGTGTGGCACCTTGGTAATGAGACATCTTTTTATAGGTCATCAGTTGAACCAGCTGATATTATTTGTCACCAAGTGGCAGGATTGCTTTCTAATTACTGATAGATTTCAGCTGGTATCATGACTTTCCATGGCTTTTTGCACCTCTCTTTCTTCATGTATTCAATATTTTTTCCCTCTGTAATTTCTCATTATTACACATAACTTAATTTATGGATATTAATGACTTGATTTATGTGCCTGTGTGGATTGGTCGTTACAAACATCTAGTGAGAATTTCATGTCAATATCACTTTTAGAAATATATTTACTTAGAAAATTGGTGACGTGTTCAATACTTATTTCACCCGCTGTGTGTATATACAGTGGTGACCAAAACTTTTGCATTTTTTTAAAAGTGTGATTACTTCTGTCTGGTTGTTGTGATGCCATTTTCCTGGTGATTTTAGTAAACCGGAAGCAAATGGTTGTCAGCTATAAGGAAGAAAATTGTGTTTGACATTGTTTTGTCAATTTGTAATTGATGCAACTGTACAAGTAAACAATGTTGGCAATTATTATTATAGGGAAGCTATATTTATTAGGAGACTGATAAAGTGCTGTATAATATATTACGATTGCTTCATCAGTCTCCAAATAACATTTCTAATGATGCCAAAGTGCTGCTGCAATATGTGTAACAATAATGTGTAATCCTGCCACCTGCGGAGCCAGACTTTTCTGGAAGCATGTCACTCATCCCTGCAGTTTGCTGGTACCATGCCTACAGTGGTGTGATTGACTAACCAGTATGTGTTGGGAGGAGCAATGCTCACAAACATAAATGATCAAAGTTTCCTGCATTGCAGATGGAATTTAGTGGATCACACAAGTCATTATCATGTCAAATTGTTAATTGTATTTGGCTGTCCTCCAGCTTTTCACTTTGAATTATGCATGTAATATCTGTTTGAAGACCTATACTTACAATGTTTTTTTGTCTTTGTAACAAATGTAAATGCATATTCCTTAAATGGTTTGTACCAAGATTTGAAGCTATCCCCAGCACACCCATTGAGAAGGGAGCAGAGGTGCCCCATATAGTGGGGGTCTCAGTGGTCCGATCTCCAGCGCTCAAGAAGTTATCCCTTAACCCATGGCTACAAGATAACTTCAGGTCTTGGTAGAAAACCTTTAAGTACCCCCATAGTTATATAAGTGTGACCCTCAGTATGCACAACACAATACATGCTTGACCACTCTAGATTTTAAAATGTACAATTTGCTTCTAACAGTCAGGGATCTTTACTGGTGGTTTTAAAAAACAAACAAACATATAAGTGGGTCTTTACTGGTAAATTACAGCCGATTAATTTGCCTCTTCTTTTTTATGTGTCTTTCATTTGAATAGCTTGGTACTTGCCCCACTAAAGAAGATAAAGAGGCGTTTGCCATTGTATCTGTGCCTGTTTCTGAGATTCGTGACTTGGATTTTGCTAATGATGCCAGTTTAATGCTGGCTAATTTTGTGGAACGTTTGATTGAGGGATTCATCAGCCAGAATGACCGCAGGTAGGGATTTGCATTCCCAATGATTAATGATATAACTTTACTGTCACTAGATTCATGCTGCCCAAACCATGAGAAGAATGAATCTAAGTCTGGCTGCAGCCAGGTATGTTTTACATTGCGTTTCAGAGACAACATACCATATTTTTCGGACTATAAGACGCACTTTTTTCCTCCAAAATTTTGGAGGAAAATAGGGGGTGCGTCTTATAGTCCGAATGTTGGGAGGCAGGTGTATATATATACAGTATATATATATATATATATATATATATATATATATATATATATATGTATGTATGTGTGTGTGTGTGTGTGTGTGTGTATATATATGTATATGTATGTGTGTGTGTATATATATGTATGTGTGTGTGTGTATATATATATATATATATATATATATAGGGTGTGGAGGAGCGGGGCACAGGAGGCACTGGCCACCCGCTGCAGCCTACACTGTCCCTGCTGCTAAAGAAAATGAATATTCATTGCTCCCCACGCCCATGGGGCGTGGGGAGAATTGAATATTTATATTATTTATATTATTTATTATTATAGCGCCATTTATTCCATGGCGCTTTACATGTGAAAAAGGGGTATAAAACAAGAACAATTACAATAATCTTGAACACAATGTGACAGCGACTGGTACAGGAGGAGCGAGGACCCTGTCCGCGAGGGCTCACAATCTACAAGGGATGGGTGAGGATACAGTAGGTGAGGGTAGAGCTGGTCGTGCAGCGGTATGGTGGAGCGATGGTTACTGCAGGTTGTAGGCTTGTCGGAAGAGGTGGGTCTTCAGGTTCCTTTTGAAGGTTTCCACGGTAGGCGAGAGTCTGATACGTTGGGGTAGAGAGTTCCAGAGTAGGGCGGAAGCACGGGAGAAATCTTGTATACAGTTGTGGGAGGAGGAGATAAGAGGGGAGTAGAGAAAGAGATCTTGTGAGGATCGGAGGTTGCAGGTATGTAACGGGAGACTAGGTCGGAGATATATGGAGGAGACAGGTTGTGAATGGCTTTGTATGTCATGGTTAGGGTTTTGAACTGGAGTCTCTGAGCAATGGGGAGCCAGTGAAGAGATTGACAGAGAGGAGAGGCCGGGGAATAGCGGGGGGACAGGTGGATTAATCGAGCAGCAGAGTTTATGATAGATTGGAGGGGTGCGAGAGTGTTAGAGGGGAGGCCACAGAGCAGGAGGTTGCACTAGTCAAGGCGGGAGATGATGAGGGCGTGCACTAGTGTTTTTGAAGATTCATGGTTTAGGAATGTGCGGATCCGGGAGATATTTTTGAGTTGGAGTCGGCAGGAAGTGGAAAG
This sequence comes from Phyllobates terribilis, assembly GCF_046119375.1. Classification (NCBI taxonomy): domain Eukaryota; kingdom Metazoa; phylum Chordata; class Amphibia; order Anura; family Dendrobatidae; genus Phyllobates; species Phyllobates terribilis. The sequence continues at coordinate 608,766,881 of NW_027362762.1, forward strand.
GGCTTGGATATGTGGTTTGAAGGAGAGTTCCGAGTCCAGGGTTACCCCAAGGCAGCGAGCTTGAGGGACTGGGGAGAGTGGGCAGCCATTGACGTTGATAGATAGGTCAGTTGGGAGGGTTGAATGAGATGGCGGAAAGATGATGAATTCTGTTTTGTCCATGTTAAGTTTTAGAAATCTGGCAGAGAAGAAGGATGAAATAGCAGACAGACATTGTGGGGCTTTGGTTAATAAGGAGGTGATATCGGGTCCAGAGAGGTAGATCTGTGTGTCATCAGCGCAGAGGTGATACTGAAAGCCATGAGACTCTATGAGCTGTCCCAGGCCTAAGGTGTAGATGGAGAAGAGCAGGGGTCCTAGAACTGAACCTTGGGGGACACCGACAGATAGGGGGCGAGATGAAGAGGTGGTGTGCGAGTGGGAGACACTGAATGTCCGGTCTGTTAGGTATGAGGAGATCCAGGATAGGGCCAAGTCTGTGATGCCGAGAGATGAGAGAGTCTGTAGTAAGAGGGAATGGTCCACTGTGTCAAAGGCAGATGACAGGTCTAGGAGGAGGAGGACAGAGTAGTGTCGCTTAGATTTGGCGGTTAGTAGGTCGTTTGTGACTTTAGTCAGTGCAGTTTCAGTAGAATGGTGCGGTCGGAAACCAGATTGTAGGCGGTCAAAGAGGGAGCAGGAGGAGAGGTGGGAGGACAGTTCAGAATGGACATGTTGTTCCAGTAGTTTTGAGGCATAGGGGAGAAGTGATATGGGGCGATAGCTAGACACAGAGGATGGGTCAAGGGAGGGCTTTTTGAGGATGGGTGTGATTGAGGCATGTTTGAAGCATGAGGGGAAAACGCCAGTTGTTAATGACAGGTTGAAGAGGTGGGCTAGGGCTGGGATGAAGATAGTGGTAAGGTTTGGGATGAGGTGGGACGGGATTGGGTCAAGTTTACAGGTGGTGAGGTGTGATTTGGAGAGTAAGGAGGAAAGTTGATCTTCAGAAATGGTGGAGAATGTAGTTTTGGAGGAGGAGGGTTGAGTAGGTGTGGGGAGGGGCGGTGGGGACTTTAGGCAAAAGCTTTGTCTGATGGTGTCAATCTTCTGCTTGAAGAATGAGGCAAAGTCTTCGGCTGAAATAAGAGGAGAGGGAGGAGGCACTGGGGGACGGAGGAGAGAATTGAAGGTGTTGAATAGTTGTTTAGGGTTGTGAGACAGGGAGGATATGAGAGATGCAAAGTATGTTTGTTTTGCTGCAGTGAGTGTGGACTTGAAGGTAGTGAGGGACTGTTTGAATGCGATGAAGTGCTCATGGGAGTGGGACCTTTTCCATCTACGTTCAGCAACCCTGGTGGCCCGTCGCAGTTCTTTAGTTAGGCTGGTGTGCCAGGGTTGTCTGTTGATTGTGCGAGCCTTGGTATGCGTGAGGGGGGCAACCGAATCGAGAGCTGCAGCTGTTGTGGTGTTGTATAAAGTGGCAGCAACATCTCCATCATGTAAGGAACTAATGTCTGTAAGAGGGAGGAGGGATTCAGAGAGTGAGTGTAGGTCAAGGTGTTTGAGATTTCTACGAGGGTATGCAAGTTTGTGGAGTGGGGATTGAATATTCATGCTTCTTAATAGCGGCACACAGTGTAGACCAGAAGGAGAGACCTAACTAGTCTGATGCGGTCACCGGCCAGCTCATCTCTGCCCTGCTCCAGTTCATTGACAGGTTTCTCCCATGTATGTACATGAGAAGAGACCTGGTAATCAACTGGATCAGGGAGAGGAGAAGCCGGCCTGAGACTGCATCAGACTAGTCAGGTCTCTCCCTATAGTGTCCTTGCAGCTTTTCAAAAGACTGGGATGATTTTTTCTCACTTGTCATCCGTGTGCTGTCCATATGCGATCTCTTATTTTACAGCAGCAGGTATTGATAATTTACAAGACCATTTACAGTTTATTACTTTACAGAATTGCAATGTATCCATAAAATCCGGATGCTGTACTGCTTCCGATTTTCCTCTCGCACCTATAGACTTCAATGTATCAGTCTCATCCAATTTACGTAAGAAACCAGTGCAGGCTGCAATTATTTTCAAACACAGACTAGGTAAGTGAAATAAATCGTTCATCTGCACTGCCCCATTGAATAACATTGGTCGGAGTTCGATCTGTTTTCTTAACGGGTTACACTCAGACGGAAAATACGGTCGTCTGCATGAGGCTTTAATATGGTTTTATTGACAAGCTGGCCCTGACTTATATAGATTCATGCATAATGCTACACGCTGTCATACTATTGCCTCAGGATGTCATGTATCTATCATAATAAGCTGCTGTGTGTGTCACTAATGTAATCTGCATTCTGCATTTCTTTTTAGCAGTTTTTTTTTAAATCAAATGTTTTTATTGATTTTTATAAAGATTTACACAAAGGGCAAAAACAACAACAACCAGACATTGGAGAAACACAGTTCTCCACCACCCAACCTTAAGAAGCATTAAACATGAGTTATTAATACATCCTGGCCCTGCAAAACCAGCAGAATTAGATGAACAAATATTTGAACAAAGTAACAATAGTCAATCCAATTACATATAACTTGTGGAAGTACTAATAACATTTTTATTAATTTTCAAAGAAGTTTAACTTGTGGCATCATATAAACGTAACTCAAAGCAAGCTGAGGCGAAATCTCCTCAGTTCCCTAAATGTGAAACCAGAGCCATCAATCCATAGACCCCATATCTTGTCAAATTTAGAGATAGCATCTCTTTTTAGGTATATGCCTTTTTCCTAATTTACTAGCCAGTTAACTTTATCAATAAATTCGGATATCATAGGCTCCTGATCTCTTTTTAGCAGTTTTACCCTTTTTTTTCCCCATGCTATAGTCAGTTGTCATTTTCTCCTGAGCCCAGGTCCAGAAGGACAAGTGTGTTAGGTGTCAGTCTGTTGCTGGATTTGAAATGGGTCAAGAACCTCCTGCAGTCTCACATTTTGGTCCAGCCAGGGCTGATGCTGCTCAGAATCATCATCAGCCCCAACACCTAGCTGGTCCATGAGATGTGCAGATTGTCTCCCAGGTATTTGTGCCCAGCAATGTTAAGCGTAGGTTGCAGAGGGAGACAGGGCTTTTGGAGTCTAAATCCAGGATTCGCCGCACTGACATTGCCCGTGACCTGGCGGATCGTGATTGGTGGTTTGGCACCCACCTGACCCGGTGACCTGGCACCACCTGATTGGTCCACGGGTAGCGTCACCAATGGCGCGTCGGTGGGCAGGGCTTAGTCTTTAAAAGGCCCGCCCACAAACATGGCAGCGCACTCTGATCATTGAGCAGTGATGCTGTTGTGTGGACGACTCTGTTCCACGTGTAGTTTCTGCTAGGCAGGTTAGCTCCATAGAGGCAGGTAGCTTCGTCTTGCAGTCTGGCTCAGCCAGAGGGGTCGCCTAACACCCCGAGCAGCCTGCAGACGTCCTGTTCACAGCTATCGTCTGTCAGACACGTGGAGTAATACCCTGCAGTCCGGTAGCACGCCGGCTGGAGGCATGTGTACCCGTCGGCGTAGTCACACACGCATCCTATCGCCGCCAGTGTAGTCGCTGTGCAGTAACAGGGCTACAGATAGTTTCCCAGTCGCACATCTCCCCTGCTGTTAACGGAGATAGAGCGAACCGCTATACCCGTTACTGTGTGCAGTAACACGGAAGGGTTTAACATTTAAGTTGGTTGCTTTCCGTTTCACCCGGGAAGTGTTCGGCAGCAGTCCACCAGGCTGCATCGCGGACCCCGGGGTCGGTTGCGTTCCGTTATATTAAAGTTGTCTGCAACCGCCCTCCTAACGTATCAGAGCGCGCCCGGGTCTTGCCGAACATAGCCGACAACCAGCAATTGCTGCAGTATATACAACGAATTGAGGCCAGACTTAAATCTCTGGAACAAGCTGTCCCGGTCGCTGATATCACTGCAGTAGCTACCCAGGCGGCTACTCTAGCAGCCAATATTATTAACTCAGCTGCGGTGAATACTGCAAGCACTGCAAGTGCTCCTTTACCCCATTTTGCTCTCCCGGAAAAATTTTCTGGGGACAGTAAACTCTGCAGGGGTTTTATTAATGTATGCTCCATTCATTTGGAGATGATGGAGGCACGGTTCCCCTCCGAAAGAGCCAAAGTGGGATATATCATCTCATTACTCTCTCACAGGGCTCTGGAGTGGGCTACTCCTCTATGGGAGCGGAATAATCCGGTTGTAGTAAATGCGGGTCTTTTCCTTAAGACCTTAAAATGTGTATTCCTATGTCCTCAGGCACGCATGATACGGCTCTTAAGCTTCTCGCGTTGATCCAGGGTTCAGCCACTGCCAGCCACTATGCCATCCAGTTCAGAACCCTAGTGGCTGAACTGGATTGGTCTGAGCGGTCGCTTATCCCGGTGTTCTGGAAGGGTCTGGCTGGGCATATTAAAGATGCTCTATCTACCAGAGAGATTCCAACCTCCCTGGAGGAGTTAATATCTCTCGCTGACCGTATAGATTTGCGTCATGCGGAACACAAGTTAGAGCTGGAGGTTGCCAGACCTCAGTATCAGTTGGCACCATCCTTCTCTAGACCCATTTCCAAACCCGAGACTCTCGACCCGGAGCCTGAGGCTATGGATATATCCCGGACTGAGTCTGGTCCTTCTCGTTCCCGTCTTGCACATCTTTTGGAGTACCCCGTAAATAAGGGTTCCAAGCAGTCGGGAAAACGAGTAGGTCTTACCACCGTTGGAGGAGGTGTATTAAATTCTGGGACTTCTTCCTCTAAATTATTATATAACGTGACATTGTCGTTTGGTACATCTGCAGTTACTGCCAAGGCATGGGTGGACTCTGGTGCTGATGGCAATTTTTTATCATCTACGTTTGCGCAGAGGCATGCCATCCCTATAGAGTTACTCTCAAGACCAATGAACATTAGTGTTGTCAATGGTTCATTCCTTGACGCGCAAATCACCCACCAGTCGATTCCCCTCAACATGTCATTTCCTCAGGGCCACGGGAGGTCATCTCATTTCTTATTATTCCCGGTGGATTAGACGAGGTGTTATTGGGTCTCCCCCGGCTATGCTGTCATACTCCACACATTGACTGGAATACGGGGAGAATTTCTTCCTGGAGTGAGAATTGTGCGTCTCAGTGTATGGTCAAAGTCACCCGGAGGGTAGTCTCTGATCCCTCTACTGATGTGGCCTCCGGTACAGATTCTTTGTCTGTCCCCAGGACCCGGGTCTTGTCAGACTGTGTCGAAAAGAACTCTCAGGTAGAGAGTGTGGCTGCAGTGTCCTCTAACACGGTTCCGTCGGGGAGGACGTTTGTTTCCCCTAATCTACAGAATATGGTGCTCTCCTGGGCTCATGTGCCTAAGATCAGAGTCCACCTGGGGGTCAAACGTACCGCTAAGTCCCTTCAACGGTCCTATTGGTGGCCCCGGTGGCGCCAGGACGTCAGGGACTTTGCTATCGCGTGTCCCGTCTGTGCAAGAGTTAAATCTTTCCGCCAAAATCCGGTTGCTCTTCCCCATCTGTCACCCGTGACGGACTCCACACATAGTGAGTCGGTTGCCACTTCTCGTCGCCCTGTCCCCTTATTCTATCCGGGCGACAGAGTGTGGCTCTCGGTCCGCAATACTGAAGTACGCGGGGAGTCTGCTAAGTTTGCCCCCCGCTTTAAAAAAGGGTACCCTGTACACCGGAGGGGTCACAGTTCTGTGAATCCTCTCTGTGACCCGGTGGACCTCATTCTTGCACCCCGGCTCATGGAGAAAAATGAGCGTCAAGTGGAGGGGGATGTTAGAAGGGGGGATAATGTTAGGCATCGGTCTGTTGCTGGATTCGAAATGGGTCCAGAATGTTCTGCAGTTTCCCATTTTGATCCAGCCAGGGCTGATGCTGCTCAGCATCGTCGTCAGCCCCAATGCCTAGCTGGTCCACGAGATGTGCAGATTGTCTCCCAGGTATTTGTGCCCAGCAATGTTAAGCATAGGTTGCAGAGGGAGACAGGACTTTTGGAGTCTAAGTCCAGGATTCGCTGCACTGAACATGCCCGTGACCTGGCGGATCGTGATTGGTGGTTTGGCACCCACCTGACCCGGTGACCTGGCACCACCTGATTGGTCCACGGGTAGCGTCACCAATGGCGCGTCGGTGGGCAGGGCTTAGTCTTTAAAAGGCCCGCCCACAAACATGGCGGCGCACTCTGATCATTGAGCAGTGATGCTGTTGTGTGGACGACTTTGTTCCACGTGTAGTTTCTGCTAGGCAGGTTAGCTCCATAGAGGCAGGTAGCTTCGTCTTGCAGTCTGGCTCAGCCAAAGGGGTCGCCTAACACACCGAGCAGCCTGCAGACGTCCTGTTCACGGTTGTCGTCTGTCAGACACGTGGAGAAATACCCTGCAGTCCGGTAGCACGCCGGCTGGAGGCATGTGTACCCGTCGGCGTAGTCACACATGCATCCTAGCGCCGCCAGTGTAGTCCCTGTGTAGTTAACAGGGCTACAGATAGTTTCCCCATCGCACATCTCCCGTGCTGTTAACGGAGATAGAGCGAACCGCTATACCCGTTCCTGTGTGCAGTAACACGGAAGGGTGTATCATTTAAGTTGGTTGCTTTCCGTTTCACCCGGGAAGTGTTCGGCAGCAGTCCACCAGGCTGCATCGCGGACCCCGGGGTCGGTTGCGTTCCATTATATTAAAGTTGTCTGCAACCGCCCTCCTAACAGAGTGCTGCCTGCTATAATGTGCCCTCCCAGCACACAATTCTGTGCCTGCTGCTAATCTTGTATCAGAGTGTCTAAAGCCCCCGTCACACTAAGCGAGATCGCTGCGGAGTCACAAGTTTTGTGACACAACAACGACCTCAGTAGCGATCTCGCTACGTTTGACACTTAGCAGCGACCAGGCCCCTGCTGTGAGATCGCTGGTCGTGTTGGAATGGTCTGGACATTTCTTTGATCGTTGAGGCCCCGCTGGGTAGCATGCATCCCTGTGTTTCACACCTTACCAACGACCTCGTTGACGACTCAGACACAGAAACACATAGGCGTGCATCGTTATACAGATCTTTACGGGTCGCCACATCGTTGCTGCGTCGTTGGGAAGATCTGACTGTTTGACATCTCACCAGCGACCACATAGCGACGCAGCAACGATCCCTGACAGGTCGTATCGTTGTCGGGATTTCTGTAGCGTCGCTTAGTGTGATGGGGCCTTAAGTCAGTGTGGTGGAGCTCACCATGTTATACTTACCTGAATAATGTGCACAATTATTTGTTCCTGTATTAAACATGAAAATTAGCAGCCTTTCTACAACCATCTATTTCATACCTGCATTCATAGTTAGATACTTACACAGATACATACCGTATTTTTCGGACTATAAGACGCACCTAGGTTTTAAAGGAGGAAAATAGGAAAAAAAAATAAGCAAAAAATGTGGTCATGATGCCCTGTTATGGGGGAGGGGGTCTGCTGCTGACACTGGTATTGGGGTAGTGTCCCCCAATTCTGTTAATATCCTCCATCCTGGTATTTATGGCCCCTCCTTCCTGGTATAAGTGGCCCCCATCCCATCCTGGTATGCATGGTACCCCTTTATCCCCCATCCTGGTATGCATGGCACCCCTTTATCCCCCATCCTGGTATGCATGGCACCCCTTTATCCCCCATCCTGGTATGCATGGCACCCTTTGAGCCCCCATCCTGGTATGTATGGCACCCTCCGAGCCCCCATCACGCTGCCTACAAAAAAAAAAAAAAATGAACAAGCATACTCACCTCCTCTGCCCTCTAGCCCTGTCCCGCTCTGCTGCCGACCCACTCACTGTGTGAGCCGCGCATTGCAGGGCGCGCATGACGTCCCTGCCATGCGCCCTCACACAGTGTGAGACGCTGTGCTGGAATAGTCACTGCTCCCCACGCCGGGATTGTATGGATATCTCTGACACTGAGAACATTGAGGAGAATTGAGCTATTGCAATTGCCAGGTATAGGGCAAAAAGAGCACCTCATAAATGGCGACAGAGGCACAGCATGTTCCAGGTTTCTATATCTTTGTATACACTCCTATTTTTTGCAGAATGCCATGATTTAAGTCTTAGAAACAGCATTTCTTTCCTGAACACTTTGTATTGTGCAGTAGTAGCTAAATGTGGATATAAGTAGTTAAGCATTTTGGCGTAAATACAGTTAACGGGCTGAACTCTATTGGTGAGCCTATTCCAACCACTCCCTATTTGTTTAAGCCTATTAATAGGATATGTAGGTTAAATAGCACCTTTTATCATGCGCTGCCTCTAATAGCTATTCAATGTATTGTTAAACAAATCCTTATCTGCACCATGCACATTTATGATGTAACAATGAGCATCCGTTCAGTACACAAACACAGATAACAGCCTGAACCTGAACAACCCTCAGATAGAAGCCTTTACTGCGCCATCTCATTAATCCACTGCAGCCTGTTTCCCTGTGAATAGGTCATCATTATACAATCACTTATTGTGCATATATAGTCAACATACTTTTACATCATCCTGTTCATTACTGATGCTCAGATTAGCCAGATCCATAGCACTGAGGCATTGTGCAGAGTGTTGGATTGAATTAGGATGTTCTTTCCCTGAGGATGTATTTCTAGTCTAGTCCTGTCGAGTGCACAGGATCCTTCCATGTCTGCTGTGAAATTGTGTCTGTTGATCCTTCTATGAATGGTAAAAATTCTTTATTGCCCACACCCCAATGACTTCATTCCTTCTGTCTGAGACATGCACAGTCTTAATAAGGTGCATGCAGAACAAGGATTAACACCACTGACTCTAAGCAGTTTGATGCTACAGTAACTCTTGATGTCTTTTAATCCTCCGTGGTGACTGATTTCAGATTTTTTTAATACTTAAAATTAAATCTGTGTGTTGTGCTGCTTCGTTTAATATGTGATCTATGAAATCATATTCCCCTTAAATTTAGGATCTGCAATGTATTCATGCAGCTAAGTTATAAAGGCCAATTATGGTATATGCTCACAGTGAAGTAATATGCAACATACTGATGGGCTGCGGAAAATTCCTCATTTTGAGATCTTAGCATCTGTGACCCCCATGCAACCAACACTCTGCTCTGCCAGTTGGCAATGTATAAAGGATGTCTCTTTCCTGATTCATAGCAGCAGCATCCAAACACTTTAGCTGTGAGCCATAGTTTAGGACATTCATCCAGAGGTGTACCTATGCTTTCTGGCACCCTGGGCAAGAGTTCAGTTTGGCACCCCCACTCCCTCCTCCCCCCAGCGCATATGCGAGCTGAATCCTGACCGCGAGTATATTACACACTGTTAGGATTGGCTTCAAGGCTTCATTTTATAATTAAAGGACTAGTCCAGGTTTTAGATTAAAGTCTGCAGCCACTCTATGTGACTTTTAGGATTCTGCCTTGCACAAGTATGCGATTTGTATACTTCTGGCCACATTCCGACTAGACGTGTCTGGCCTCGCTCAATTCATTTTCATTGAGTGAGGCCACGCATGTCTAGTCGGCACGTGACCACATATATGTAAATCGCCGGCACTGTGAGAAGTCAGAAGTCTGCAGTCACCTAGAATGACTGAAGGCTCATCACAAACTTAAATAACCCCTTTAATCCTCCTAACATACACTACCGTTCAAAAGTTTGGGGTCATTTAGAAATTTCATTATTTTTTAAAGAAAAGCACATTTTTTTTCAATGAAGCTAACATATAAAGGAATCAGTAATACACTCTATACATTGTTAATGTGGTAAATGACTATTCTAGTTGCAAACGTCTTGTTTTTATTGCAATATCTACATAGGTGTATAGAGGCCCATTTCCAACAACCACCACTCCAGTGTTTTAATGGTACATTGTGTTTGCTGTGTAAGAAGGCTAATGAATGTTTAGAAAACCCTCGAAAACCCTTACACAAGTATGTTAGCCCAGCTGAAAACAGTTTGGCTGATGTGAGAAGCTATAAAATTGACCTTCCTTTGAGCTAGTTGGTAATCTGGAGCATTACATTTCTTTGTTCTATAAAACTCTCAAAATGACCAGAAAAAGAGAACTTTCATGTGAAACTCGACAGTCTATTCTTGTTCGAAGAAATGAAGGCTATTCCATGCGAGAAATTGCCAAGAAATTGAAGATTTTCTACAACGGTGTATACTACTCCCTTCGGAGGTGTAACGGGTCTGGGAGGCGGAACCTCTGAGCTACTATACAAGGGGGCGGTCCTTGTAAGGGAGCGGGTGGCGACCAGGCAGGCAGTCACAGCAGGTGACCGGGACAGTCTCTAGAAGAACGGGCAGGAGGTCGCGGCAAGTGACCGGGGCAGTCTCTGGATGAACGGGCAGATGGTCACGGCAAGTGACCGGGGCAGTCTCTGGGTGAACGGGCAGATGGTCACGGCAAGTGACCGGGGCAGTCTCTGGGTGAACGGGCAGATGGTCACGGCAAGTGACCGGGGCAGTCTCTGGGTAAAGGGTTGGTACGACCTGTGGCGGCTGATGGTAGACGTGAGCTCCCAGGTGAGCAGGCGAGAGTCTCTGGATAAACGGGTGGTCACAGCATGTGACGGCGGAGCCTCCAGGAAGACCAACAGACAGGCGGCAGATGAGCGCTCCCAGGTGAGCGGGCAGAAGTCTCTGGACAGGCGGGTGGTCACAGCACGTGACGGCAGAGCCTCCAGGTAGGCTAGCAGACAGGCAGCAGATGAGCGCTCCCAGGTGAGCGGGCAGGAGTCACTGGACAGGCAGGTGGTCACAGCACGTGACGGCAGAGCCTCCAGGTAGGCTAGCAGGCAGGTAGCAGATGTGCGCTCCCAGGTGAGCGGGCAAGCTGGTCCATAGACAGACTGACAGGAGTAGTAAGGCAGACCGTCGGACCTCAGGCTAGCAGGCAGGTAGCAGGATATCAGGCAGGAATTAGACAGCAGACTGGCAGGAATCTGGCAGGTATCTGGCAGGTAACTGGCAACGGGACCTGAGGGCTGAAGCAGAGTAGTGAACAGTGCTACAACATTGCTCGGGCACCTCCATTTTGGAGGAGGTGCCTTTTATATGGGAGGTCCTCCGGCAATTGGCCGGGGACTCCTTAGGACGGCGCGCGCGGTCCCTTTAAGAGAGGGGGAGCGCGCGCGCGCGCGCGCCCTAAGCACACTGCCGGGGAAGGAGCGCGTGCCGGAAGCAGCGGGGAGAGCAGCGCTGGAGGACGCCGCGCCAGGAGCGGGGAGGTGAGAGGGACGGCGTCTCTGCCTAGAACGGGGCAGAGACGCCGATGCTACAGGAGGCGAGCACAAACAGGCTCTAACCTGAGTAGAAAGAGGATTGGGAGGCCCCGCTGCACAACTGAGCAATAAGACAAGTACATTAGAGTCTCTAGTTTGAGAAATCGACGCCTCACAGCTCCTCAACTGGCAGCTTCATTAAATAGTACACGCAAAACGCCAGTGTCAACGTCTACAGTGAAGAGGCGACTCCGGGATGCTGGCCTTCAGGGCAAAATGGCAAAGAAAAAGCCATATCTGAGACTGGATAATAAAAGGAAAAGATTAATATGGGCAAAAGAACACAGATATTGGACAGAGGAAGATTGGAAAAAAGTTTTATGGACAGACGAATCAAAGTTTGAGGTGTTTGGATCACACAGAAGAACATTTGTGAGACGCAGAAAAACTGAAAAGATGCTGGAAGAGTGCCTGACGCCGTCTGTCAAGCATGGCGGAGGTAATGTGATGGTCTGGGGTTGCTTTGGTGCTGGTAAAGTGGGAGATTTGTTCAAGGTAAATGGGATTTTGAATAAGGAAGGTTATCACTCCATTTTGCAACGCCATGCCATTGTTAGAACTCTCCTGTTAGTTTTTTTTTAGTTTGCTGGTCACATGACCATTTTTGCCTATTTAATCCGGCTCCGCCCTCCTGGTCTTGCTGGACTTCATTGTATTTACTACTCTTGAGCTAGCTTGGTGCTCTGTTGCCGTTCTCTGTTAGTTTTGCTAGGTCTTCTGACCTCTATGCTTTTTGTTGTGTGTTTGTCTTTGACTGCTACTATTTCTGCTAGGAGGTGTCCAACTTATCCCAGTCCCTAGTTCTTGTAGGGATCCCTCCCTCACATCTATAGGTCTTCGTACAGACTAGCCGAGGACTTTAGCGGGTCTGATCGCAGGATCAGGTTCCCCGTTATATCGTAGGGATCTAGTTTAGTTCTATTGTAGGGACAGTTCTCCTGTCTTTCCTTAGTCTCTGTAGCAGATCATAACAGTAAGTCCAGCCCTGAAAGAAAAAAAAAAATTTTCTCTAAGGAAAGACCTCCAGTTTTCCATCATGGTCTCGGTTCAAGGTTTGGCTCAATGCTTGCAGGGACTCTCTCTGGAGGTGGCCGAGCTCCAACAACACGTGAGTAGCTGTTCTGGAGCGCATTTTGTGGAACCAAAGGTACGTCTGCCTGATCTATTTTTTGGCGAACAACAAGATTTTTTTTCTTTTAAAAATGCTTGTTTATTGTATTTTCGTTTGAGACCCGGATCCTCTGGTGATGAATCACAGTGCATAGGGTTCATAATGTCACTTTTGCGCAAAGATCCTCAGAGTTGGGCCTTCTCTCTCCAACCTAGTGATCCGTGCTTTAGATCAGTGGATAGTTTTTTTCTGCTTTGGGTTTGTTGTATGATGATCCTGATCGTGTCTCATCTGCTGAGTCTGAATTGAGACGTTTGAGGCAGGGATCAGGTAATGTGGAAAAATAATGTTCTCACTTCCGTCGGTGGTCTGCCCAGGTGGGGTGGAACGATTCAGCTTTGAAAAGCTTGTTTCTTGCAGGGCTAGGTGAAAGGATTAAGGATTTACTGATTGCTTATCCCACACCTGGAAACTTGCAGGAGGCAATGCAATTAGCTATACGGGTGGACAGGAGACTGCGTGCAAGGGTTAATGAGAGCAAATCCTCTGCTATGTCAGCTCCGAGTCCTGAGAGGGTCTGTGCTGACAATGGAGAGCCGATGGAGATTGGGGCGATGACACCCCGCTCTCAGGAAAAAGACCGCAGACTTTCTGAAGGCTTGTGCTTCTATTGCGGAAATTCTGGTCATTTTATTAAGAACTGTGTGCTTCGTATGAAGAAAGAAAAAAAAATGGTCAGTTATGCCCGTATTGCCTGTTTAAATTCTAAGGGAGTATTCCTATCTGCCACTACTGCTGCTCAGGATGAATTAATTGAATTTCGGGTATTTGTGGATTGTGGTTCTACTCTGAATGTGATTGATGGGGGATTCTTGGAAAAACTTAGATTAGAACCTAAAACTTTGTCATCCCCTATTGCTGTGGTTTCTGTTGATGGCTCTCCCTTGAAGAGTGTTACTCATAAGGTCTGTGAATTTCCCCTCACTATTAATGGTATTCACCAAGAAAATTTGGATTTGGTGGTATTGGATAATTTGCCTTCTCCAGTAATATTGGGGTTACCCTGGTTAAAATTGCACAATCCTGTACTGGATTGGTCTACCAATGAAATTAAGTCCTGGAGCCCTAAGTGCTATGACAAGTGTTGTAACGGACGTATTGCTGCTGTGGATAAAGGTGAATTACCTGTACCTATTCAGGATTTTTGGAGAGTTTTTTCTGAAGAGGAGTCACAAATTTTGCCTCCCCATAGAGACTATGATTGTACCATTCAATTTGTCCCTGGAGCGACTCTTCCTAAAAGTCGTTTATTTAATCTTACTATTCCTGAGAGAAAGGCTTTGGAGGAATACATACAGACAAGCTTGGCCGCCGGTCACATTAGGCCTTCCAAGTCTCCTGTGGCTGTTGGATTTTTTTTTGTAAAAAAAAAAGATGGTGGTTTACGTCCTTGTCTGGACTTTCGTGAGATTAATAAAATTACTGTACGCAATCCTTACCCACTGCCATTGATTCCTGATTTATTTAACCAGTTAGTGGGGGCCAAGTGGTTCTCTAAAATTGATCTCCGGGGGGCATACAATTTGTTGCGCATGAAGGAGGGTGATGAATGGAAGACTGCTTTTAACACTCCTGTGGGTCATTTTGAGAATCTGGTTATGCCTTTTGGTCTTACCAATGCTCCAGCATTTTTTCAGAATCTTATTAATGACATCCTTAGACCTTTAATCGGCAAAAATGTGGTTGTGTATTTGGATGACATTCTGATTTATTCGCCTGATCTGGAGTCTCATTGGCGGAGCGTACCTGAGGTATTACAGTTATTAATGGACAATTCGCTTTTTGCTAAGCTGGAGAAATGTGAGTTCGCTGTACAGAGAATTAGTTTTTTGGGCTACATTATCTCCAGTGAAGGTTTTGAGATGGACCCGGTTAAAGTTCAAGCTGTGCAGGAATGGCCTAGGCCTATTGGTTTGAAATCGATACAGAGGTTTTTGGGTTTCGCCAATTATTACAGAAAATTCCTAAAAAAAATTTCTATTATTGTCAAACCGCTGACCGATCTCATCAGGAAAGGTGCTAATGCGGTTCAGTGGACTTCTGAGGCCATTGAAGCTTTTGTGTTTCTAAAGGAGAGGTTCACCTCTGCTCCCATCCTTATGCAGCCTGATGTGACTAAGCCGTTTTTGGTTGAGGTTGATGCTTCTTCGGTGGGGGTCGGTGCGGTGTTGTCTCAGGAAAACAAGGATGGAGTACATCCCTGTGCCTTTTTTTCAAAAAAATTTTCTGAGACTGAACTTAATTACGATATTGGTAATCGGGAATTGCTGGCGATTAAACTCGCATTTGAACACTGGCGTCACCTCTTGGAAGGTGCTGAATTTCCCATTCAGGTTTTCACTGATCATAAAAATCTGATCTATCTTGATGCTGCCAAGCGCTTGAATGCCCGTCAGGCTAGGTGGGCACTTTTTTTGTCACGGTTTAATTTTTCCGTTACTTACATCCCGGGTACCAAGAATGTTAAAGCGGATGCTTTGTCTCGCAGCTTTTCTCCCATGGTCGGTGTTGAGGAGGAAGAGGAGAGCATTTTACAAGAAGGTGTTGTGATTGCTGCTTTGGACTCCGTTTTGGAGGATGAGATTCTTAAAGCTCAGGAGAATGCCCCATCTAACACTCCCCATGGGAGGTTGTTTGTGCCTAGGACCTTTAGGAGACATTTGTTTGTTGAGTGTCATGAGTCTCGGTTGGCAGGTCATCCAGGAATTTCTGAGACCAAGAGACTTGTGGGTCGCAGTTTTTGGTGGCCTGGATGGCAGAAGGAAGTCATTAAGTGGGTGCGCCAATGTACTGTGTGTGCTAGATCCAAGTCTTCGCATGCTCCTGCTGCGGGGTTGCTTTGCCCTCTGGAGGTTCCTAGTGCACCTTGGACACATCTGGCTATGGACTTTATTACTGACCTTCCCCCCTCTGAAGGTTTCACGGTCATCTGGGTGGTCGTGGACCGTTTTTGCAAGATGTGTCACTTGGTTCCCTTCATCAAACTGCCTTGCGCTAAGACACTCGCTAAGGCCTTTGTCAAGGATATTGTCAGACTCCATGGTGTTCCTACTGACATTGTTTTTGATAGGGGACCTCAGTTCATGGCTCGTTTTTGGCGTGCCTTTTGTGACAGGTTGGGAGTTCATTTGTCATTTTCATCTGGATATCATCCTGAGTCTAATGGCCAGACAGAAAGGAAGAACCAGGATGTTGAGCAGTTCTTGCGTTGTTTTGTGGCAGACAATCAAGAGGGGTGGTCTGAGTTTCTGCCACTTGCTGAATTTGCTCTTAACAACCATACATCCTCTTCTGCTGGGTGTTTTCCTTTTTTTTGTTGTTCTGGGAGACCTCCGTCTTTTGGGTCATTCTCCAAATTGGTTTCGGCTGTGCCTGAGGAGGAGAGTTTTTCCGGTGATTTGGAGAGAGTTTGGATGGATGTGCGTGGTAATCTTCAGGAGGCTAACAAAAAATCTAAGAGGTACTTTGATAGGAAACGGCAAGAGGTTTTGTTTGCTGTTGGTGACATGGTTTGGTTGTCCTCTAAGAATCTGCGATTGAGGATTCCTTCTAAAAAATTGGGTCCCAAGTTCGTAGGGCCCTTTAAGGTGCTTCAGATAGTTAACCAATCTGCTGTTAGGTTGGAGGTTCCTACGTCCTGGAAGATTAACCCGGTGTTTCATGTTTCTCTGTTGAAAAAAGCTGATGTGTCGGATGGTGACGCCTCTGCCACTGTTCCTCCGGTGGTGGAGGACGGGGAATATGAAATTTCCCGCATCCTAAATTCTAGACGGTATAGAGGGAGTTTGCAGTATCTCGTCGCTTGGAAGGGTTTCGGACCTGAGGATAACTCATGGGTGAGGGCGGATGATGTTTCTGCTTCCAGACTTGTCAGAGCGTTTCACAGGAGGTTTCCTGGTAAGCCTGGGCATAGGGGATCCGGAGGATCCTCTTAGAAGAGGGGGTACTGTTAGAACTCTCCTGTTAGTTTTTTTTTAGTTTGCTGGTCACATGACCATTTTTGCCTATTTAATCCGGCTCCGCCCTCCTGGTCTTGCTGGACTTCATTGTATTTACTACTCTTGAGCTAGCTTGGTGCTCTGTTGCCGTTCTCTGTTAGTTTTGCTAGGTCTTCTGACCTCTATGCTTTTTGTTGTGTGTTTGTCTTTGACTGCTACTATTTCTGCTAGGAGGTGTCCAACTTATCCCAGTCCCTAGTTCTTGTAGGGATCCCTCCCTCACATCTATAGGTCTTCGTACAGACTAGCCGAGGACTTTAGCGGGTCTGATCGCAGGATCAGGTTCCCCATTACATCGTAGGGATCTAGTTTAGTTCTATTGTAGGGACAGTTCTCCTGTCTTTCCTTAGTCTCTGTAGCAGATCATAACAGCCATACCCTGTGGACAGCGTTTGATTGGAGCCAATTTCATCCTACAACAGGACAATGACCCAAAGCACACCTCCAAATTATGCATGAACTATTTAGGGAAGAAGGAGGCAGCTGGTATTCTAGCTGTAATGGAGTGGCCAGTGCAGTCTCCAGATCTCAACCCCATTGTGCTGTTGTGGGAGCAGCTTGACCGTATGATACTCAAAAAATGCCCATCAAGCCAATCCAACTTGTGGGAGGGGATTCAGGAAGCACGGGGGGGGGGAATTTCTCAAGATTACCTCAGCAAATTAACAGCTAGAATGGCAAAGGTCTGCGATGCTGGAATTGCTGCAAAGGGAGCATTCTTTGACGAAAGCAAAGTTTGAAGGAGAAAATTATTCTTTCAAATAAAAATCATTATTTCTAACCTTGTCAATGTCTGGACTATATTTTCTAATCATTTTGCAACTCATTTGATAAATAAAAGTATGAGTTTTCATGGAAAACACAAAATTATCTGGGTGACCCCAAACTTTTGAACTGTAGTGTAAATAAAAATATGAGAATTAGTCCGTATCACAAAAAACATTTACGTCCAGGTACCTGATAGATGACGTTGTCTCTGGAGTCGTTCTCTTTCGTTTCTTCATCTTGTCCAGACGCCATGATGACTTTTCTCATTCACAGCTCATCTCTGCAGACTTCCATCTTCTCCGGTCTTCTGCAGCACATCCCCACACGATGCCCTTAAAGATAGCTGAGTCATTATAATGCTCCTGAATAAAAATATCTTCCCTATGCTGAGCCCTTGAATAAATAATTGCCCCTCATTATATTCCCTGCGCAAAATATGACCCCCACACTGTCCCTCTTATGTTACATGCTCTCCACACTGCCCTCTCCTTTCCATACTGGGCCCCCTCTTCACACGGTCCTCTCACACTGTGTCCCCCTATAGGGCCCATTCTCTATACTGTGACTCATCATCACACTCCCCCTCCTTGGCATACTGTCCCTTCCTGGCTGTGCCCTTACACTGTCACCCCATACTACACACCCAACACTACTCAGTCTCCATTCTGTGCCCACTCACACTTTTCTCCCCCCATTATTCCCCCCTCCTCCTCATACTGTCTTCTCTCACATCCCCCTGCTAACCATACTGTCTCTTCATAAATTTACCCTCACACACCCCCCCCACCAATTCCCCATACTGTGTCTGCACACATCACATTACCTTTCTTCGCTCCCAATATTGTGTGTACGCACCCATTCTCCCCCTTCTGTGTCCGCACCAATCACCCACACACACAATCTCTCCTACTCCTCTCTCCACACCAAATCTCTCCCCCACACTAAATCTCCCCCCAACAATATAATAAATCTCCCCTCAGCCATACAATAAACCCCCCCCTCATCCATACAATAAATCTCCCCCCCACACTAAAACTTCCCCCAGCCATGCAATAAATCTCCCCCCAGAAATATAATAAATCTTCCCCAGCCATACCATATATCACCACCCACAGTAAATCACCCCCTAGCCATACCATAAATCATCCCCTAGACATACCATAAGTCACCCCCTAGCCACACCATAAATCATCCTTCAGCCATACCATAAATCACCCCCCCGTAGTAATTCAACCCCCAGCCATACCATAAATCATCCCCCATAGTAAATAACCTCCCAGCCATACCATAAATCACCCCCGATAGTAAATCACTCCCATAGTAAATCACTCTCTGTCACGGAAGGTGTGGGAAAGACTTAGTGCAACACAAAGGGAAAGGAACCCAGACAATAGGGAAAGGGGGGAGTGGAGACCTAGTCTGGTCTAGTGTCACTCTGTCTCAACCACCGTCCCTATATTGGCTCTTCACCAATCGCCACACGCGTGCCTCTCCCTGACTTTCCCTGGCATATAGCTAAGGTTAGGGAAGGAAGGAGATGAGCACTAGTCGATCTCCACTAAACTCTATTGACAACAAGGGTAGGCAAATGGGGGGAATTGCTTAGCTTTAGACGACTCCAAACAAATGCGCACACGGCCTCAAGCTCCAGAGAGGACGAAGTACTGCTCTTGCTAAAGCCTCACAAGAAGTAATGACTATCGCCGACACCTCCCTCTCATACACACCAGGTATTTATACACCCAGGCCAGGGAGCAAATTAGCCAGAGGGAGGTAGCCTCTTGGTCCTAGAGACAGCTTGGTCCTAAGAAGATGTCTGTAATGCCAAACGTAGAGACCTTCTGCAACCAACTGAAGGGCGACTGTCTATCATCTCTGACACACCCGTGACACTCTCCAGCCATACCATAAATCACCCCCCAGACATACCAAAGATCACCCCCCATAGTAAATTACCCCCTAGCCATACAAAAAAATCTCCTCCCAGCCATACCATAAATCACCCTCCATAGTAAATCAGCTCCCAGCCATACCATAAATCACCCCCCAGCCATACGATAAATCACCCGCCATAGTAAATGACCCACATAGTAAATCACCCTCCCAGTCATAGCATAAATCATCCCCCAGCCATACAATAAATCACCCCCCCGCCATACAATAAATCACCCCCCATAATGAATCTTCACCTCCATTCCATCTTTGGTGTCCTCAGCTCTGAAGCACAGAGCACTTTCCACCAATGTGCACCTCTGCAGCTGCAGCGCCGGTGAGCGACATCAGCAGCGTGATCACATGACCTGAGGTCAGAGCTTCAACGCTGGGAGCCGACACGCTGTAGCTTGACAGCCTGCTCAGAGAACTGCCGACTCCCAGTCCGGGGGCGGCAGAATGCTGCCATTGGGGGAGACACATCGGCCAGCCGCATTAAGCAGTCCGACTGCTCCCCACTGCCGGCTGCGCCCAGGGCACATGCCCCGGCTGCTCCCCCCCCAGATACGCCTCTGCATTCATCTATCTGGAGAAGTTGGGATTTGGGAACGGGTCACAGCACACCTGTTCTCCAAATATGAGCAGTGCAGATACTATTGGCTTATATAATATATCCAACTGTAGTGGTATGAATGCTTAATGGGAATCTGTCAGCAGGTATTTGCTGACAGCAGCATGATGTAGGCAAAGAGACCCTGAATCAATGATGTATAACTTACTGGGTGCAGCCATTCTGACACAGTCAGAGGTTTTTAGATTTAGCAATTCAGCAGAGCTGAGAAATATAACACTACCCACACCAGGCTCTCTGTGGCACAGCTATAGACTGTGAGCTGCTTATCACAGGAGGGGGCGGAGTTAGACCAGGGCTCATGTTTCCATCTAGTCACAGCAATGTTAATCTCAAGGTAATTAAACCTTCAGGCTAAGTAAATAACACCACACAGCCGGGCATGTTACAGTATTTTAACCCTTTTATTCATTCTGTCGGGCATGTCACTCGAGCACTCACGATACTCGGTGCATGGGATGTAAACTCAAGTAGCAAGCACTTGCACTCAACACTAGTCACCATATCGTCATCATTTTTTTTTCATTACTTTTGAAAAAATCTCAACCCCAATACTACCCTAACCCCAGCACAACCCTAACCCTAGCACAACCCTAACTTTAACCCTAACCCTAGCACAACCCTACACCTAGCACAACCCTAACCCTAGCTTTTATTTTTTACGCCTTTCTTCGTGCGGTATAAGTGATTAGACAACTTTATTCTTCCGGTCGGTGCAATTACAGCGATACCAAATTCATATCGGGTTTTTATGATTGGCAGCTGTCACACACTTAAAAACCCTTTTTTTTTTTGCGAAGACTAGTTATTGCATCACCATATTTTGAGAGCTATAATTGTTCCATATTTCGGCCAAAGAATCATGTGATGGCTTGTGTTTTGCAGTGCAAGTTGACGTTTTTATCGATACCATTTTCGGGGACGTGGCATTTTTGATCGCTTTCGATTCCAATTTTTGGGAGGCAGAATAAACAAAAACCAACAATTCAGGAATTGTTTTTTTTTTTATGCCGATCCGCGTGTGGTAAAATTGATAAGGTAGCTTTATTCTTTGGGTCAGTATGTTTACAGCGATACCACGTTTATATAGTTTTTTTTTTAATGTTTTTGGTGTTTTTACGCAATAAAAACTATTTTATAGAAAAAATATTTTTTTTTGTATCGCTTTAGTCTGAGAGCTATAACTTTTTTATTTTTCGGCCTTTGGAGCTGTATGGCGGCTTATTTTTTGCGGGACAAGATGACTTTTTCAGCGGTACCATTTTTATTTACATTTGTCTTTTTGATCACATTTTATTCCATTTTTTGTTTGGCGGTATGATGATAAAGCATCGTTGTTTGCTTAGTTGTTTTTTTTTATTTTTTACCGTGTAGGGGTTAACTAGTGGGACAGTTTTATACGTCAACTCGTAAATATTTTTACTTTTTTTTTTTCACTTTCTGATACTCCCACTATGGGACTTTCACTTTTTGCAGTCTGATCCTGTATAGCATAGAGATGCAGGAGCATCTCTATGCTATCCAGGCTGTCAGCGCTGAAAAGGCAGAAGGTACTTTGATCACGCTCTGCGCATGATCAAAATAACTTCCTGCTGCCTGGTGACCTGGATGTCATCATGATGACATTGGGTTACCATGACAACTACTGGGACCTGACACAGACAGCGCAGGATGACGGAGAGGAGGTAAGTAAGCCGCGCTTACCTCCACTTGCTCCTGGAAATCTGCGATCGACTTAAGCATGTCACGGTGAGGAGACTTTTAAAGCTGCCATGCTCCTCTGGAAATATGCAAATTGTCTCTTCAGAGAGGAAGAGGATCAGAACTCTATTGCCACCTACAGGAAGTAGCAATCCTAAAAGTCAATAGTGACCCTTTAAGGAGCCTTATCACATGACATAGCATATATAATTGAGTTTCTGGTTCTTGCTTATATCCTAAGTCATGTTATAAGGCTACACCCCATACTGCCCCGGTTTGCCTATTCAGATGGAGCTGCCTAAAACTGACATGGAAATGTCAAAAGGCATAAAATTTTAGCGCATCCCTGCATTGCACAAAAATTGCCGTTATTCAAAGTGTTTTATGCGAGTTTCCTGGGCCAACATGTTTTCATGGCCGTACATATGGCTGCATCATCTATATATATTCAGACAAAACAGACTGCACGTTGACATCACAATAAAATACTAGTTCATATTAACGATTTTACGTGTCCTTGTGGAAGAAATCACAGCATGCACTAGTCTCATCTGTTTTGTGAGCTAGGCAGTGCTAATTTTAATGGCAGATAGCTCCTGGACCCGTTCGTGAGATGGACACGCTCATGGAGCTGCACATGGATTGCACACTTGACTGGCCGAGAAATCACATATTGATGTGAACTCAGCCAAACTGACCAAACTATTACATTTAGCACATTTGGTTAGGAAAATGTGGATTTTTTGTGCGTGGACACTCAATTTTTGTGCCAGGTCTCCACTAGCCTGTGTTACCCTTGATTGTCATGTTTCATAATCCCCAATATGCCTTATACCGCCATAATATAAGTATATACAATGACTTTGTATAATACAGTTGACATTTTTTTTTCAGTGTATTGTAAAAATGTGAATCTAACAATCAGGTTGTATATTTTTAAGATTTGCCATCAAACTCTTAGAAGATTTGGTTTTCTTTGTGGTGGATGTTCCAAACAATGGTCAAAATGTGTTGGAGATAGTGATTTCCAAGCCCAACAGAGAGCGTCAAAAGCTCATGAGGGAGCAGAACATACTTAAGCAGGTTGGATAAATTAATATTATTTATATTTATTGTGTTTTTTGGGATTTGATTCCCTTCTTTTACATTTTATGACTTTTGCTGTCTCTTATTGTTTTTGTTTTTAATTTATCTTTTTGTTCATGTTTATTTTTCTTCCTTATTGGTATATTATAATACAGTCATAAGAAAAGTTAAATACATATTACTTTGATTCTATAGTTTTCCATATAAGGATATAATAAAACAAATTATCTGGTCCTTAGAAGGTTTTAAAATTAGTTTGGTACAACCTCTGATGAGCGGCAACACATGACAAATTACTCGTCATTATTTAATTAGCAAAAACTAGGTCAAAGTGTAGAAGCAGTGTGTGAAAAATTAAGTACACCCCATAATCAATAGCTTGTATAACGACTTATGGTAGCAATAATTGATTTCTATATGATTTTCAGTCTCTCACATTGTCATGGAAATTGTCTCTTCAGAGAGGAAGAGGACTAGGACTCTAGTGCCACCTACTGTACAGGAAGTAGCAATCCTAAAAGTCAATAGTGACCCTTTAACGAGCCTTATCACATGACTTAGGATAAAAGCCAGAACCAGAAACTCAATTTGCAGATACTGTGTTTTGGGGTACTGCCCCTCGTCAGTGCAAAGTGTGAGTTCTGGTTTGGCTGGGCGAGAGGCGTCAGACGGTATCTAAGGAATTCTTGCCCATTCTTCTTCACAACGTTGTTTAAGTTCATTGAGGTTTATTGGCATTCGTTTATGCACAGTTCTCTATAGGTCCCACTACAGCATTTCAATTGGGTTGAGGTCTAGACTTTAACTAGGTCATTGCAACACCTTGATTTTTTTTCTTTTTCAGCCATTCTGATGTAGATTTGCTGGTGTGCTTCACATCATTGTCCAGATGCATGATCCAGTTACAGCCAAGCTTCAGCTTTTAGATAGATGCCCTCACATTTAACTCTAAAATACTTGGTATGCAGAGGACCTCAGGTCAAATCAGCTACAGCAAAACAAGCACCAAAATATCACCCTTCCACAACTTTGCTTGACAGTGATTGTGTTGGTATGCTGTGCTTGTTTTTTGCCAAATGTGGCACAGGGCATTGTTGGCAAACATCCCCACTTAGATCCCATCTGTCCATAGGACATTGTTATAGAATCCTTGCTGTTTGTTCACATGTAATTTTGCAAATTTTAGCAGTGTTGCGCTGGACTTTTTAGAAAAAAGAGGCTTGCTTCTGGCAACCCTTCCAAACAACCCATACTTGTTTAATCTTTTTCTAATTCTGCTATCTCGAATTTGAACATTTAACATGCTGAGACCTTTAAAGTCTGATCTATAGCGAATGGATTTTGTGCAATTTCTCTAAGCCGTACACAATCTGACCTTAGAGTGAGTTTGCTAGGACATTCACTCCTGGGAAGATTGGCAAGTGTCTTGAATGTTTTCCACTTGTGAATAATCTTTCTCACTATAGAATGATAGATTGAAATTAAATGGAAATGGCCTATAACCCTTCCCATATTGATGGACAATTTCTTCTCTAAGATCATTGCTGATGTCTTTCCTCCTTGGCATTGTGTCAACACACTGAATGGTCCACACCAACAAACTGCCAAAACTTCTGCTTCTATAGAGATGGTCATGATGATGAACACTTTATCAAGAGCGTTTAGTTTACCCCTTACCGATATCCGCCATACATGTACGCCGCAAGTCAGTACTGAGTGTATGGAGTGTGCTCATGGGATGAGCTTGCCACATACCACTAAGTAATGGCTGTGTCTTACAACTAGGACCTGACTCTAACACCAGCGAGCAGAGCTATTAACATTGTAAATGCCAATGTCTGACTCTGACAGAGACATTAACAGCGCACCGGCATGGGGGCGCATCATTGTTTGCACCCATCAGTGCTCCTGTGACATGCTCGCAGGGCACTGATGGGTTGCTAGGACAGCCGGGGGCAGGTTTGCCAACCGTACAGAAATTTCAGGACAGTTCGTAAAAGTAGGGTACTTTTTTGCCCTGTGTGTAAAAAAATGTTAAGGCTTCTGTTAAGGCTTTTTTTTAAGCTGAAGAAAATTATACAGATTTTGACTTTAATTATCATTATTTTACAATTTATAGAGAATGCAGCTGATGTCTCCATATCAGAATTATGGTCTACAAACATGGATCACTTATAATCATAATGATTTATTATAGATTTTCAAAGTGTCCATAAAAAATATTGTCTGTATGATTTTTTGATAAGATGTCCAGGAAAAATACAAACTCAAGTTGGCACCCCTTGCAGGGGTTCTGTTGAAGACCTCTGTGCCTGTCATTACAGAGCTCCCTTGAAACTCAGCCTGTGGAGATTGTGATTTTTTCTATATGCAGCACTACTGTGGTATTGCTGTATATAGTACAAGCGATCAGATAATCGCAGGTTTGAGTCCTCTAAGGGGACTAATAAATAAAGTAAAATGTAAATAAAAAGTATAAAAAATATAAAAAAAAGAAACAAGTTTAAATCATACCCCTTTTCCCCCATTAAAAATAAAAATAAAAAAAACAAAAAAATATATATTGTGTCAGTGTGTCCAAAAAAGTCTGATGTATCAAAATATAAAAATAATTAATCCGAGGAATGAACACCACAATCAGAAAAAAAATACAAAATAACGTTTCTCTATCGCTTCATTGGGGGACACAGGAAACCATGGGTGTATGCTGCTGCCACTAGGAGGCTGACACTATGCACAAAAAGTTAGCTCCTCCCCAGCAGTGTACACCCCACTGACTGGCATTAAGTTAATTAGTTTAGATTAGTGTTAGGCGTCAGGCTGTTGCTGGATTCAAAATGAGTCCAGAACCTTCTGTGGTCTCCCATTCTGGTCCAGCTGGGGCTGATGCTGTTCAGCATCATCGTCAGCCCCAACGCCTAGCTGGTCCACTAGATGTACAGATTGTCTCTTGGTTATTTGTGCCTAGCAATGTTAAGCATAGGTTGCGGAGGGAGACAGGGCTCTTGGAGTCTAAGTCCAGGATTCGCCGCACTGAGCATGCCTGTGACCTGGCGGACCGTGATTGGTGGTTTGGCAACCACCTGACCCGGTGACCTGGCACCGCCTGATTGGTCCATGGGTGGCGTCACCAATGGTGCGACGGTGGGCAGGGCTTAGTATTTAAAAGGCCCGCCCACAAACATGGCGGCTCGCTCTGATCATTGAGCAAGTGATGCTGTTTTGTGGACGACTGTGTTCCACGTAGTTTCCATAGGCAGGTGTAGTGGAAATAGGCAGGTAGCTTCGTCTAGCAGTCTGGCTCTGCCAAAGGGGTCCCCTAACACCCCGAGCAGCCTGCAGACGTCCTGTCCACGGCTATCGCCTGTCAGCCACGTGGAGTAGTACCCTTCAGTCCGGTAGCACGTCGGCTGGAGGCACGTGTACCCGTCGGCGTAGTCACACACGCATCCTAGCGCCGCCAGTGTAGTCCCTGTGCTGTAACAGGACTACAGATAGTTTTTCACCGCATATCTCTCGTGCTGCTAACGGAGATAGTGTGAATTGCTATACCCGTTCCAGTGTGCAGTAACACGGAAGGGTTTATCATTTAAGTTGGTTGCTTTCCTTTTCACTCGGAAAGTGTTCGGCAGCAGTCCACCAGGCTGCATCGCGGACCCCCGGGTCAGTTGCGTTCCATTATAATAAAGTTGTTTGCAACCGCCCTCCCAACACTTAGTGTCAGTAGGAGGTGGACACAGGTCTTTGACAAGACCCAGATCTACCTCGGTTTTCGTCGTTTTCCAGTGATTTTTTCCCTTTTTCTTTTTCAGAAGGTTCTTCTTTTACCTCTGGAGGGATACAGTGTGCGACAGTCACACTGTACTCTCATGTGGAGACTATGAGTATGGCGTGAACTGCCACCCCGTATCCTCCTCTGTCTATTGGGTAGGACCTTAACCCCTAACACATGAAGAGTGTTCAGGTGACCCGAAGGACAGTCCTGCCCCCCACTCCTGCCCGCTCGCCTACCAGAGCCTGACGGTTTCACGAGTATCGGACGTCCTGCTATCGGCCTTCCCGCCCTCTTGACGGTGAGGTCTGGATGTCTGATCGTATTTATGAGTCATCTGCAGAGACGAAGAGCTACCCCCTTTTTTCCACAGGGCCCAATCACTCTATTCCTTCACTGGAGGGGACAAGAAGATTGGCAACAGATGGATGCGGTGCATGTGTGTGGGCTCTATATTTTGTGTACATGTGTTTTGTGTGCCTGTTCCGACCTTAGGGCCTGCCCGTCACCTTCCTTTTTAGTCCTCCGCGCGCCACCTCCTCCTGCGCCAGCCTCTCTGCCTACTCTAGGGCCCAGCTGCTATGCAGCCTAGCCCCAGCCCTGGGCCCTGCCCACTTTTTTCCCTCTTATTGCGCGGGCTTTTTCTCTGCTGGTGCAGACACTCCCTGTCTCCTCTCTCAGCGGCGCGGGAAACTGCCCGACCTTTTGCTTTCATGAGGCCCACTCCTTCCTACCCGGGACGACCATTTTTGGGAATCTATATACCAGAACCTTAGGAGCCCTCCCCCAGCTAACCTTCCTGGCCCTCATCACCATGGCCTCCTGGGATCAGACTGCTGGTTCTCCCTGGCAGTCTGGTTACAAAATTTAGTCCCCGACTCAGATCTGGGCCTTTTCCTACGTCCGGGCAATGCCCCGTCACCCCGACCAATCAGTGTGTGGCCGGGACATGCCTCCGATCATCCCAGCCAATCAGTCGCTTGGTCTCTCCTGCGCTCCCCGCCCACCGTCCTCATCCATTCACAGCACGTCTTGCTCCCTTGATACCCGAGAAGAGAGGAGAGCTGCATCCAGGCCTACACTATTGCAGGGTTTGGGCCTGCCCTCGGCTGACTAAAGCTCCATGCTCACCAGCAGTCTCCTTCTGATCTCCAAGCCCCGGCTGCCCTGTCCTCTGGAGATATGGTAGGACAGGACATTCTTCAGGACAGACTACTAGGTGCAGTGCACAACACAGCTGGACGTCAGAGAATGCTATTCTGTGTAATGCATTCAGGTATACAGACCTTGACCGCAGCACAAAAGTGCTCCTTCATATGCCCCTTTTTCTCCTGGGTTCTATCCACGGTGAGTGAGTCGCAGGGTATTGAGAGTCAATTGCAGCCGTGGTATTGGTGCTCTGTCCTCTATCCAGTGAGTCAGATGCACCACTTACCAGGTACTTTATAGTCGACTGCAGCCACCTACGTTTCTTTCTATTCAGTGAATAAGATGTGCCTCGTGGTCGACAGCAGCAGCGGTACCAGTGTTCTGCCCACTACTGTGTGAGGCAGACACACCTTCTACCATGTACCTGACAGTCGACTGCAGCAGCGGTACCAGTGTTCTACCTGCTACCAGGCGAGTCAGATACACTTTCTATAACGTACCTCACGGTAGACTGCAGCTGCGGTATCTGTGTTCTGCCCACTACCAGGCTAATCAGAAACACCTTCTATCACCTACCTCATGGTCGACTGCAGCAGTGGCACCTATGTTCGGCCTGCTACCAGGAGAGTCAGGCACACCTTCTATCATGTACCTCATGGTCAACTGGTGCAGCGGTACCAGTGTTCTGCCCTCTACCAGGTGAGT
Organism: Phyllobates terribilis; assembly: GCF_046119375.1. NCBI lineage: Eukaryota > Metazoa > Chordata > Amphibia > Anura > Dendrobatidae > Phyllobates > Phyllobates terribilis. The sequence goes on from NW_027362762.1 coordinate 608,795,104, forward strand.
CAGAAACGCCTTCTACCAAGTACCTGACGGTCGATTGCTGTGTGGCCCCCCAGGAGTCCGGTTTCCACATTGGCATTGCCTCCCTCACAGGGGGTGATGCCATGCCTAGAAGCAAGGAGGGGTCCCCTTATCAGGTAACACCAGCATCCCACACTTTTCCTGGCTCCAGACCAGAAGGAGGAGCTCTAACCCGGTTTCAGGGGAGCTTCCCCTTTAAATTAAAGCCCGGGGGCGGGAGTTAGAAAAGTCAGTTGTAGTGAGAAAAGTCAGTTGGAGATGGAGAGAGATGAGGGAGAACCTGGGGAGGGGAGCTGTGACCAAGCTCGCCCCAGAGAAATGCGCCAGAAACTGGACACCGGAGTACGTGGTTGCTCGGGTACTGAAGTCCCGGCAGCTAAATCCGGAGGGCAGGAGACTGCAGGTCTCCTGGCCCCACCAAACACCCGGCGGCTTAGCAGCATACTAGAGCACGGAGCCGCCACGAAGGAGCGACACCTGTAAAAGGCTCGAGCTGCATGCCATACAGACCAGGATTTAACGATAACTCAGGAAAGAGGGCCGGAGCATACCTTTAGGCAGCAGGGCCAAAGAGGACAGCGCAGAAGGAAGGCCTACAACCCCACCTGGCGAGGTGGATCCCAAATTGCTTCTAAGCTGCCCGGATCTTCATTACCTTCTGTTACCAGTGCCCCGGTCTGCACCATCAAACATCAAGTAAAGGTAGAGGAAACCGCCATTCTTGTGTCATCTGGTCATTATCTGCACCCTCAGTCCTGCACCCCAAAATCCACAATCCCCTACATAAACCGCACCGGTAGCTCTGGGGCCCCGGTTACCAGTGGGGAGCAAATCCATCCCAGCTGCGTCACTAACGGCCCCAGCGGTCTCTTTCAGCAGCGGCAGACACCTATAGCTGCATACCACTGGTGGCGTCACAAAACTTTTCCCCTAAATAAACTGTCCTTTTTATTGACCGCCTAGGGCCCCGGACCAGGTCACACCCCCGTGACATTCCCAAGGAACCGACCGACTCTGTGGCGAGTACCCCATGGTCCTAGGGGGCGCGTCAGCTGCAGAGGTCCATGTTCCTGTTTAATATTCAGTAAGTCAGGCGCACCACCCACCACATACCTCATGACCGATTGCACCGGCATTCACGTTCTGCCCACTATGCAGTGATAACCACATGGCCGAGCACAGCAGCATTGTAAATACCTGGTCTACTTTCCAGCTGGTCAGTCACTCATCTGTCATATATCCCAAATGATCGCTTGCAGTACCTTTTTTCAGGGGCTCTGTCCGCGATTCAGCAAGTCAGACCTCCTTCCTGTCATGCACCTCTCCCTGATTGCGGTTGCATCCCATGTGCCTTGTCCACCATCCTGTTATTTGGACCTATGGCCATGTCCCATCATAGCAGCAGCTTTTTTAGTGTTCTGGCTTCTGTCCAGTGAGTCAGATTCTACATCTACCATGATTCTCACGTCTGAGCGCAATGCAATCCAAGAGCGCTTGAGCGATCTCACCACCTGAGTTCTTTGCCTGTTTTTTTCGGCACTTACCTTTTATTTCCTACAGAGCGAGGATAAATCCATAAGTACCATTGCCTATTTAGCCCTGGGATTCCATTTCTGAATGTTATGTGAACGAGCTCCCTCCTCACACAAGAATTTGATCAGATAACACCTTACCCTTTACAGCAACGACCATAGTACGAGTTTCTTCCTATGGCAAGAATTGTGTCCTTCCGAGTATCTTTTACATTTTGATTTCCATGTCCAGCACTGCCTCGCCAAGACAGCTCATTCCATTTGTGTAATCCCTGCCTAAATCTGACCCTGTGGGGCACAAGGTCAGCACTCGGGCCCAGCTGGTTGTCAGTGAGCCGGTCTCCACTCTTTCCGTTGCCTACACAAGGCATTCTTGTTGCCAGCGCCAGGCGTCCTCCCAGGGTCCCCTCCTTGATTAGTAGAACCTCGCTGAACAGGTTTTGATCCTTGTTTGTGTTTTTCTTACAGCAACCAATTTTTTTTCCCGTTCCTCTTCGTGATCATCTGTCGAGTTGCGGCTCATGCCAAGGTAAGCGGTCCCACATGTGAGGATCCCTGCTCCCTTCCTTTCTAAGATGGTCGAGGTTGGACAAGGTCTTCCCAAGAAGATGCAGGAAATCAGTGCTTGTTTTCGCCATCTGTCGGACCGCTCATTCTCTTATCAACTAGTTTTTCCTCCAATGTCTCTTTTCTCGCCATTCGGGCACTTCCTGACTCTCGGTTTCAGACTGTCGTTATTCAGCTCTTGGGTCCTAGGTTCTGAATATTTCTCCCAATTCAGGGTAGGACAGTACCTATTTTTCCTTGCTGGATCTACTGCTTAGGTACTGATGTGCCTTACAACGCTCTCCAAAACGGCTAATTCCATAGAACCTACGACCTTCCACTGTGGGCTGTAGCTCAGTGGTGAGAGCAACAGCCTGTGAACATTAGGATGCATACTGTGATGCGAGTTGGAGTCCTAGGTGGGACCCTATAACAAGAGGGGGAAGAGTTGAATATATAATTTAATTTATTCCACCCAGTGCACTTGTATTTGCTCCAGTGCATTTCTTCTGGACTGTGGAGACTCCTAGAATCTCTACAAGCCTTATGAGTTGCCATCGGCTTAGACCTTTCTCAGTGTCCTTACAGGGATCACACATTTGGTCCTGGACTCCTCTTTTTCGATGTGCTCTGAGATTCTTTGCACTTTTCTCGGAGCACACTTCCGCTTGAGCTCGAACATCTTCAGGTGATAATCGCCCCCTTTTTTCGTCCAGAAGGGTTCTCCTTTTTCGGAATGCAATCGCTCTGAATTTCCCCCTGGTTTTCTCTCTTCTGAGCATATTCTTAGTCTTGGCCTACTGGTGGGTTTCTACTCTCATTCTTCGCAAAAGATCCTTCAGACCGAAGTAAATTTGTGATGACTGTCATCTCTCCTCTTCTCAGCTAGGAACTTTAGCCTACCGTCCTTCTTCATTTGGATCCTGGAGTCTTGGTATTCTCTAAGGCTCCTCTCCTTCTTCATCTGAAATCTGGAGGGAAGGTATTGTCTTATTTCCAATGCGGAACCCAGAATTCTCTTTCCTTCCAAGATATAACGCTATCCTGGTCAGCCTCAGTGTAGGTATCTGTTCATGGACTGATCAATATTTGCGGATTCGTCCACAGTAATCTAAGTTCTACTGACTTCCCAACCTGCGAAATGTATTCGACAGGAGAATGGTAGTCTCATCAGAAGGTTCCCCATTTTATTTCTTCAAACAGTTTTTGTCCATGGTAATTTATAGCCGAATATACCCTACTTCCTCTACGAGGGTTTTTCAGCCCACTTCCAGATTCCGCGACTATTCCACGTTATTCTCCAACACTTTCACATTCACCTACACTTGAATCCTTCTATTGTGAACTGTGGCTCATTGGTAGAGCAGCAGTTTGCTAACACTAAGAGGCGCATTCGTTTTTCGGGGAGACCGAAACACAGGAGGGAGATGAAGTGAATATGTATTTTCCTTCCTTCCCTTCTTCTCCTAACATGGACGTAGTCTACTTTCTTACAGTCTCCTCTTGGAAACTTCTATATCTGTTTTTTTCCAATTCCTTCATCTTCGCTATTTCAATTGGACTATCCTTGCACTCAGCTCTCTAAAGGGCCATGTTTTCTGCGCTGTGTATTCTCTTCCAGAAGAATTTAGCTTCTCGCTCTCTGGTCAGAATTTTTCTTAAGGGAGTGGCTCACGCAGTTCTTCTGTATCGAATGCCAATTGATCCCTGGGAACTCAACCTTGTTCTGGAGGCCCTCAGGAGTTCTCCCTTTGCACCACTGCAAGTCTCTGTCTCTGCCTTCTTGGAAGGTGGTTTTCCTTGTGGCCATTTCTTCCATCAGGCATGTTTCGGAGCTGGTGGCTCTGTCTTGTCGCTCCACCAGAACAGGGTGGTCTTGCGACCAGTGCCTTCTTTCCTTCCCTAGGTGGTTTCCACCTTTCATCTCAATGAGGACATTGTCCTACTTTCCTTTTGTCCATCTCCGTCTCACTCTCTGGAATGCTCCTTGAACAAGTTGATTATGGTCAGGGTTTACCTTGCTTGGACCGCCCCCTTCCGGAAGATGGATTCTTTTTTTGTTGTCCTTGAGGGGGCGTGGAGAGGCCTTCCAGCTTCCAGGCCTACGAACACTCGCTGAATCCTAATGGCAATCCTGACTAGGAACAGAACTGCTCCCCCTGGGATTAAGGCCCACTCTACTCGAGTGGTGGGTGCCTCCTTCGTTGTTTGTCATAGGGCTTCTGCCCTACAGCTTTGTGAATCGGCAACCTGTTTTTTTCCATTCACACGTTCGCCAAGTTTTACAGAATCCATACCTTCAGCTGATGCCAGCCTAGGTAGGAGAATATCGCAGACGGCAGTAGTTAGTTCTCCGACCTTTATGGAGTTTTCTGCTGTTTTCCCTCCCCAGGGACTGCTTTGGGACATTCCTTGGTTACCTGTGTCCCCCAATGGAGCGATAGAGAAAACAGAATTTTTGGTTACTCACTGTAAAATCTGTTTGTCGGAGCCTTCATTGGGGTACACAGCACCCTCCCATATTTGACAGCTTTTACTAACTGTTGTTATAATATTACAGTTTGGATTTGTGTATTTCTCTTTTAAATGTTGCTTCTCCTACTGCTTGTACACTAACTGATTGACTTACTGCCAGTCAGTGTGGTGTACACTTCTGGGGAGGAGCAAACTTTTTTTGTGCATAGTGTCAGCCTCCTAGTGGCAGCAGCATACACCCATGGGTTCCTGTGTCCCCCAATGAAGGCTCTGAGAAACAGATTTTGCAGTGAGTAACCAAAAATCCTGGTTTTTTTTGGTCACCGCAATAGCCCAAAAAATGCTGTATTGCTGTGTTGTCTCACCCCACATAAAGCAAGCCCTCACAAAGTTCTATCGATCAAAAAATGAAAGCATTATAAGTCTCAAAAAATGGCGATGCTATTAAAAATGTTGTTTTTCAAAGTGCTTATTTTTTTCATCAGTAAAACAATGAAAAACCTTGACAAATTTGATATCAGCACAATCATACTGATGAGGAGAATTATATTGCCAGGTCATTTTTACCACACAATTTACACCATAAAAACAATTCCTAAAAAAAACAATGTCATAATTATGTTTTTTTTTTGCAATTTCACCGCACTTGGAATTTTTCCCCGGTTTTCCAGTACACTATGTGTTAAATGAATGGTGTCAATCAAAAGTACAACTTTTCCCTCAAAAAACAAGCCCTCATACATCTATGTGGACAGAAAATTATAAAAAGTTATGGCTCTTGGAAGAAGAGGAGGAAAAAATGAAAATGAAAACAAAAAAGACCATGTTGGAAGGAGTTAAAGGGAATCTGTTAGCAGGTTTTTGTTATGTAATCTGAAGACAGCAAGAGGTAGGGGTTTAAACACAGATTTCAGGGAAGCCTGTCTTATCCTATTCAGTAGTTTTGTTTGCTTGCAATATTTGATTTAGCACCAGGAGCTTATCAATGCTGGGACACAACAGTGCATGCATGTCTGTCTGACACGCCCCCTCCTATGATAGGCGGGGTTAGCATCCTCAGCTCTGCTGTATTGCCAAGTCTAAAAGCTCTGATTCTGTCAGAATGGCTGCACCCAGTAAACTACCGTATTTTGCAGACTATAAGATGCACCCCAAATTTTGGGGAAGGAAAATGGGGAAAACATTTTATTTAAATAAAATGGTGGTGTGTCTTATAGTCTGATTTTATGATAGCTTACCAGGGGGGCAGCGGCAGTGGTGGAGTGGGGTCAGAGGAGGCAGGGTCGCTGCTGCAGGAGGCCAACGGCGGCGGCAGGAGTGGGACGATGCCCTGGGCATTTTCTCATAAGCCCACACAGGAAAATCAATGGGAAAGGGACTCTGCTCACTGCCGACATTTTTTTGAAAGCCCAGGACCCACAGCCTCGCAATGCTGGGACACCCCTTCCTCCCAGCATGGGGCCTGCAGCATTGCTCCACTCCTGCCGCCGCCGGCCTCCTGCAGCAAGAACCCTGCCTCCTGTGACCCCTCTCCACTGCAACCTCACCCCACCCTCGGTAAGTTACCTTCAGACTCTAAGGTGCAACCCCATTTTCCTACCAAATTTTGGGGAAAAAAAGTGCGTCTTATAACCCGAAAAATACAGTAAGTGATACATTGTTGGATTCAACTTCTCTTTGCCTACATCAGGCTGCTCTCAGATGAGGTAGCAAAAACCTGCGGACAGATTCCTTTTAAAAGCACTTGACTGCTACTGCTTATGTCCTATAGAAGCAGTAAGGGTATACCTAATTTTTCACACATCACTTCTGCATTTTGGCCTAGTTTTTGTTAACCCTGCTGTTCTGTTTGGGTCTACTATACACTTATAATGTTCGCATTTTTGATCGGACCTATTAAAGTCTTGATTTTTAGCTAATTTAAGTGTTTTATTTGAATACCTGTTGCATTATTATACTGTATCTGAACATGATTGTTCATAAACAAATGAAAAATGAAATCAAAAACTTAATTTTTATTTTTTTTGTATCAAAAAATGTTACATTGCCTTATTGTAATATTCATGCATATTGCACATTTGCACAAAAAAAAATATTATTTATATAACTGTAAACTATATCAAATAACATCAAACTGTATGTAAATATATTTAAAAAAAAAAAAAATAAATAAAAGTTCAGTTTTTTCTATATAAAATGGTAAATAAGGTTTACGGTGCTAAATTTACTGTTTGCATTATTCACAAGTATAATTTACATGTCTTTTGCATAAATACCTTGCACAACTGCAACATATCACATTTGTTTTGTGATTACTTGATGTTGGACAGAAGGCTCATCGTTTCCGTTTTAGGCTGGTTGCATTGCTGGTGGAGGCCGTGGGTATCGTAGCAGTGCCGGTGGAAGCCGTTGGTAGCCGTTGGTTCACTTTCTTTAGCATGCTGTTGGATCCTATGGACAATGGCTGCCGCTCCATCATCTCTGGGTGTTACTTTTCTTTCTTTGATACATGGGCTAATCAGTGGTTTTTCCAACACAGTAAGAGAACCGGCTAACACAAGGAAAATAAGAAAATCTTTTCTTTTACAATGTGAAATGTTGACAACTGAATTGAACTATTTCTATATGAACAGCAGGGTAAATAAGATACAGCAAAAAAAAATTTGCACATAGATATACTGGAAGCGAATCCATCTGCTGTATCATAATTAGAAAATGTATGTATGTGTAAATCTGCACGGACCAAAAGGACCTAGATAAACTGAGAAATAGTAGTAGATATAATATATAGTCCAAAATGAGATTATAACGCCTTTATTTTACTCAAAAAATGGCTGGAGATTAGCATAAAAGGCTATCCGTCATTTTTGACCAAACAGTACAAAAAAAACGTAGAGCAAAAAGTAAGCAAAAAAAATACCCATAGTAAGAACCCCTCAAATGAGGAAAAGTCAATTAACCACAAGTTTCAGACCCACATAATGAATATTTTAAAAAATATCAAATTTCAAATTCGGTCATTTTTGAGCAACAGGGTTAAATAACTAATGACACGGTTTAATTTGTCATATAAAGTTGTTGTTCATTCAAGGTTGTATTTACCTAATTTTAAGAGCTTCTAAGGACCAAATTTATTTTATTTTCTGTTCAAAGAGGTTTTATTAGTGGTTCTCATTTCTGTATTATGCTTTATTTAAGGTTTTTCTTTTATTCTTTGTAACACTTGGTCTCACTTTCATATATTTTTTTAGATTTTTGGAATTCTTAAAGCACCATTTAAAGACAAAGGTGGGGATGGTCCTCTACTTAGGCTTGAAGAACTCTCTGACCAAAAAAATGCTCCATACCAGTATATGTTCAGACTCTGCTATCGAGTTCTCCGTCACTCTCAGGATGATTATAGGAAGAACCAGGTAATGTAGATAATTGTCTTAATCAAACGTCTTAATATTGGCATACTAAAACTGTCTTTTAACCTTCAAGCCATTTGATGTACATACCCATAATGAGCATGTCACTTTGTGCTCCATGATGGATATGTTCATTTTGCTGATCTCACGGTACAGCTTTTGTACTGGTGCAATCAGATGCAGGAGGCCGAGTGATTTACATAATCAGACTTCTACTGTAACTGTAAAGATCGGTGTTCTTTGCAATCCCAGCAGGTTAACCCCTGATATGCCACTGTCAATAGTGACAGAGGCAGAAGAGGAGTTTGGCTGTGGGAAATCATTCTCTCTGGCATCCCATTGGCACCCCCGTAGCCAGATCATGGCATGTTGATGAGTTGATATGGCAACCAGAGGCTTGCCATACACTATAGCACATCAGATCCCGCCGGAGCATCACATAATATATGCTGAAAATCTGCAGTATATATCACACATGATTAACTGAGACACTGTTGTAAACATCAGGATACATTGAGACTGCTGTATACATGACATAGCATACACTGAGACTGCTGTGTAGATCACATAGAATAAACCGAGGGTCTGCTGTATACAGAACATAGGATAAACTAAGATTTTGCTATATACATCACATTGTGTATACTGAGACTCTGCTATATCACATATGATACACTGAAACTCTGCAGTATATATCACACATGATACACTGAGACACTGCTGTATACATCACATAGGATATTCTGAGACTCTGTTGTATATACATCACATAGGATACACTGAGACTCTGCTGTATACATCATATAGGATACACTAAGGATCAACTGTATATCATTATTAGATTGGTTGGGGGCCTTATTTAGATTGCTTATACGTGCCATATTTTTAGCAGGATGGTACTAGGCATTACAGTTTTGTTCCATTCACTTGAATAGGACAATTCTGTAATACCTTACTTTGCCGCTATGAAAAGTATGGTGAAGCGAGAACAAACCAGCCTGGAAGACGCTGTGAACTCTGAAGAAGCTGTAGAATTTGCACAAGCTGTTATGCTTCTTCAAACAGCTGATTGGTGGGGAAACCGACAATTGGACCTCCAATGGTATAATATCATTATTCTATCTATCTATCGTTAGTCTATCATAAGCAAAGGCCATCAGTGTTTCAACATGACACTGGAAAAGCTATTTATCTCAGGAAGGATTGTTTGAAAAAGATGAAGAAAATAACCAGTTACAAGATGGATGGATAAAGACCAGGCCATTTACACAATGTCCGGAAGAAAAAAAATAGTAATAGTTTAATATTTCAATATAAGAAAGTGAGGCTATAAGTGGATGAGCATCATAGTTGAATGGTCAAGAAAAATTTATATCTTTGAAGAGTCAAATCAATATATGGTATAAGTTTAAATGCCCTGTTTTCTCTCACTGTAGGAGCACATCGCCAAGCAATTTGGGGTGATGCAATCTCAGATTGGATATGACATTCTGGCTGAGGACACAATTACTGCACTGCTACATAACAATCGAAAACTTCTAGAAAAACACATAACTAAAACTGAGGTTGAGACTTTTGTCAGCTTGGTTAGGAAAAACCGTGAGCCAAGGTAAGCGCACTTTTCTCAATAACGTGCTCACTCCTGTTTGCTGGATGATTTAATACAACTAACTCTTATGTAATTGATGGGAGAAAAAATGTAGGGTTCCAAATGTAGTCAGTCATATATTATAAAACCATGATTCAGGATATGTGTGGCTACGGGATCATTCCTTAACCCCTTTACACCCAAAGGCTGTTTGCACGTTAATGACCAGGCCAATTTTTACAATTCTGACCACTGTCACTTTGAGGCAATAACTCTGGAACACTTCAACGGATCCCACTGATTCTGAGATTGTTTTTTCGTGAAATATTATACCTCATGATAGCGGTAAAATTTATTTCTTATGACTGACGTTTATTTGTGAAAAAATCGGAAGTGTGGCGAAAACTTTGAAAATTTTGCAATTTTCAAACTTTTAATTTTCAGAGGGATATGTCACTCAAAATAGTTAATAAATAACATTTCCCACATGTCTACTTTACATCAAAACAATTTTGGAACCAAATTTTTTTTTTGTTAGGAAGTTATAAGGGTTAAAATTTGACCTGCGATTTATAATCTTTACAACAAAATTTACCATTTGAAGTGACACTGAGGGGCCTTTATGACAGAAAACACCCAAAAGTGACACCATTCTAAAAACTGCACCCATCAAGGTGCTCAAAACCACATTCAAGAAGTTTATTAACCCTTCAGATGCTTCACAGGAATTTTTGGAATGTGGAAGAAAACAATGAACATTTAACTTTTTTTCACTAAAATTTAACTTTAGATCCAAATTTTTTATTTTCGCAAAGGTAACAGGAAAAAATGGACTCCAAAATGTGTTGTGCAATTTCTCCTGAGCATGCCAATACACCATATGTGGGGGAAAACCATCGTTTGTGCGCTCGGAAGGCAAGGAGCGACATTTGACTTTTTGAATGTAAAATTTGTTTGAATAATTAGCAGACACTATGTCGCGTTTGGGGAGTCCCTGATGTGCCTAAACAGTGGAAACCTTCCACAAGTGACACCATTTTGGAAACTAGACCCCTAAAGGAACGTATCTAGATGTCAGGTGAGCACTTTGAACCCCAACTGTTTCACAAAAGTTTTAGCCCCAATTTTTTTATTTTCACAAGGGTAACAGGAGAAATTGGACCCCAAAAGTTGTTGTGCAATTTCTCCTAAGAATGCTGATACCCCATATGTGAGAGAAAACTACTGTTTGGGCGCACGTCATGGCTCGAAAGGGAAGGAGTAACGTTTTGGAACGTAGTGATGGAATGGTCTGCGGGTGTCATGTCGTGTTTGCAGAGCCCCTGATGTGCCTAAATAGTGGAAATGCCCAAAAAGTGCCCCCTTTTTTTGGAAACTAGACCACCCCCAATGAATTTATCTAGATGTGTGGTGAGCACCTTGAACCCCCAGGTGCTTCACAGAAAATTATAACGTTGACTTGTGAAAATAAAAAAATGATTTTTTTTTCCACAAAAATGTTATTTTAGCAATTTCTCATGAGCATGCAGATAACCCCATATGTAGTCGAAAACTGCTTTTGAGGCACAGTGGAAAGCTCCGAAGGGAGGAAGCGCCATATTGGAGTTCATATTTTGCTGGGCTAGTTTGATGGTGCTCCCACCATAAGAGACCCCATTTTACAAACTACATCTCTCAATGAATTCATCTAGCGGTGCAGTGAGCATGTTGACACCACATGTGCCTCACAGAATTTTACACCATTATGCGGTGAAGATGTAATGACAGCCATCTCCCCAGTGCCAATACCTGACATGCAGCCCCATATCATCAATGACTGGAAATTTGCATGTTCTCTTCATGCAATCATCTTTATAAATCTCATTGGAATGGCACCAAACAAAAGTTCCAGCATCATCACCTTGCCCAATGCAGATTCGCGATTCATCACTGAATATGACTTTCATCTAGTCATCCACAGTCCGCGATTGCTTTTCCTTAGCCCATTGTAACCTTGTTTTTTTATCTGTTTAGGTGTCAATGATGGCTTTTGTTTAACTTTTCTGTTTGTAAATCCCATTTCCTTTAGGCGGTTTCTTACAGTTCGGTCACAGACATTGACTCCAGTTTCCTCCCATTCGTTCCTCATTTGTTTTGTTGTGCATTTCTTGTTTTGGAGACATATTGCTTTAAGTTTCCGGTCTTGACGCTTTGATGTCTTCCTTGGTCTATCAGTATGTTTGCCTTTAACAACCTTCCCATGTTGTTTGTATTTGGTGCAGATTTTAGACACAGCTGACTGTTAACAACCAACATCTTTTGCAACATTGCGTGATGATTTATCTTCTTTTAAGTGTTTGATAATCCTCTCCTTTGTTTCAATTGACATCTCTCTTGTTGGAGCCATGATTCATGTCAGTCCACTTGGTGCAACAGCTCTCCAAGTTGTGATCACTCCTTTTTAGATGCAGACTAATGAGCAGATCTAATTTCATGCAGGTGTTAGTTTTGGAAATGAAAATTTACAGGGTGATTCCATAATTTTTTCCTCAGAATTGAGTGATTCCATAATTTTTTCCCTCTGCTTGGTCTGAAAAAAATTACCCTTACTGAGTACCACATTTTTAATCTTGATTTCTTTTAGTGTTTCTTAAAGCCCTAAAGTTGCCATTTGAAATGACTTTAGTTTTGTACCTTGTCTGTGATCTGCTTTTTTTCAACAACATTAAACAACTGAATGAACATCCTTCGAGCCCGGTGATTCCATAATTTTTGCCAGGGGTTGTAGTAATGTGGAAGCCCCCTATATTTCCTTTAACAGATGACGGACCGGAATGGGGACTTGCTTTTTTTGTGGATTGAGTTGAAGCTTTTATTGTGATCCAAAATATGTAAAATGTTCTCATTTATCCTGTGCTCTACGCTGAGCACTGATATCGGGGTTTCTATTTAAATCTCAGAGTGAGATCATTTAGATGAAACCCCCGAGGGATCCATTCACTATAATGAGACAGCAGAGTTAAGCCTCTTTCACACCTCAGTGTGTCCGGTACGTGTGGTGACAGTTTCCACATGTACCGGAGACACATACACACGCAGACTCATTCACATGAATGGGTCTGTGCACATATCAGTGTGTTTCCACAGACCATGTGTCCGTGGCCAAAACACGTTGACATGTCCATTTTTTTCACGCTGCACGGGCCGCAAACCATCCCACACTGATGACATACGGATGACATCCGTGTGACATGTACTGGCGCCTGGGAATCTGAGTATAGTTCCATCTGAATCATGTATTTCAGAGATTTACACACTATATATATTTTTTTATTATTTTTACATTTTTCAAAAAATATTTTTTACAACTTTTTTTCACTTTTTTACTTAGCCTCGGTATGGGACTTTCGCTTTCTGCCGTCTGATTGCAGTTATAAGGTATAGCAGTGCAAGATCACTGCAGACACAAGATAGTTTGATCATGCACTGCACATGATCAAACTACCTTGCTAGTGCCTGGTGACCTGGATGTCGTCATGACGACATCGGGTCACCATGAAAACGATTAAGACCCCGTGATGACGCCACGGGGTCTCCGATCCAAGAGCAAAGGGGCTTTTGTCCCTCTGCTCGCTAGCTAAGTGCTGCATTTAGGGGGTTAAAGTGCCGGGAGCGGTGTGGGCACCGCTCCTGTCACTGGGTTCAGGGTGTCAGCTGTCAGAATCAGCTGACACCCGGTAGCGATTGCACCTGCACAGCCGTTGTGCGGGCGCGATAAGTAAGATGGAAAAAATACGTGCCTGGTCCATAAAGCTCAGGGCACAGGGACATATTAATACGGCTCACGTCAGAAAGGGGTTAAAGGTCAGTCTGCTTAAATCATTGAGAATTCTAGTTAACTTATTTTATTGTATTTGTACTGATCAAAGTCATAGCAGACTGTATACAGTTATGGGGAAAGTTCTCTGTTGTCTGAGAAGGGAGTCTGCCCAATAAATAAATCTTTCACACATTGCAGTAAGGGAGAGACGGAGAGATGGTTTAGTGTGCCCGTATTGATAAATCTCCCACATTATGTTTTACCAAAAATGGTTTATTGAACACATGATAAGATCCATAGATACCTGTAGGTTGATAATCCTCTCTTTCTTCTAGGTTTCTAGACTACCTTTCAGATTTGTGTGTATCAAATCATATTGCAATCCCAGTAACTCAAGAGCTCATTTGTAAATGTGTTTTAGATGCCAAAAACAGTGATATCCTCATAAAAACAGAGTAAGTACTTTCATCTCTAAATGATTGCTTTCTTACTGTGTTTGAGACTGGTTATTTGTTGGATTGCAACATTCATTCTGTACTATACTTGTAGAAACAGCAGCAAAAAGTTTATTTTTTCAAAACAGGTCACCACTCAATAAAGGTAATATGAAGGTCCTAGGGACATTTTATATATTTTTTACCTACGTATTCATTAAAGGTTATGTTTTAACCTCTCTCACTACTTTATTTGTACTATACATGTACAATTAATAGGATATTTCCATTTTCCCGCCGAGGGGTTAAGAATGCTAAATTTAGCTCATTGGTATATGCTGTTTATACAGTGCCTACAAGTAGTATTCAACCCCCTGCAGATTTAGCTGGTTGACACATGCGGAATTAACTTGGCATTGTGACATTTGTACTGTAGATCAGCCTGGAAGTGGGAAATGCACTGCAGCAAATTTTGCTTTTTTTTTTTTTTTTTTTTTTTTTAAAACGTTAAAAGTTAATTCAGAGTGTCATTTATTATTCAACCCCTCAAACCACAAGAATTCTGTTTGGTCCCCCTAAAGTATTAAGAAGTAGTTCAGGCACCAAGAATAATGAGCTTCACATGTGTGGATTAAAGATCTCTTTTGCCAGCCTTTTCTGACTATTTAAGACCCTCCCCAAACTTGTGAACAGCACTCAGACATGGTCAACATGGGAAAGACAAAGAAGCATTCCAAGGCCATCAGAGACAAGATCGTGGAGGGTCACAAGGCTGGCAAGGGGTACAAAACCCTTTAAAAGGAGTTGGGCCTACCTGTCTCCACTGTTGGGAGCATCATCCGTAAGTGGAAGGCTTATGGAACTACTGTTAGCCTTCCACGGCCTGGACAGCCTTTGAAAGTGTCCTCCCGTGCCGAGGCCAGGCTTGTCCGAAGAGTCAAGGCTAACCCAAGGACAACAAGGAAGGAGCTCCGGGAAGATCTCATGGCAGTGGGGACATTGGTTTCTGTCAATACCATAAGTAACGTACTCCACCGCAATGGTCTCCGTTCCAGACGAGCCTGTATGGTACCTTTACTTTCAAAGCGTCATGTCAAGGCTCGTCTACAGTTTGCTCATGATCACTTGGAGGACTCTGAGACAGACTGGTTCAAGGTTCTATGGTCTAATGAGACCAAGATCGAGATCTTTGGTGCCAACCACACACGTGACGTTTGGAGACTGGATGGCACTGCATACGACCCCAAGAATACCATCCCTACAGTCAAGCATGGTGGTGGCAGCATCATGCTGTGGGGCTGATTCTCAGCCAAGGGGCCTGGCCATCTGGTCCGCATCCATGGGAAGATGGATAGCACGGCCTACCTGGAGATTTTGGCCAAGAACCTCCGCTCCTCCATCAAGCATCTTAAGATGGGTCGTAATTTCATCTTCCAACAAGACAACGACCCAAAGCACACAGCCAAGAAAACCAAGGCCTGGTTCAAGAGGGAAAAAGTCAAGGTGTTGGAGTGGCCTAGTCAGTCTCCTGACCTTAACCCAATTGAAAACTTGTGGAAGGAGCTCAAGAATATAGTCCACATGAGACACCCAAAGAACCTAGATAACTTGGAGAAGATCTGCATGGAGGAGTGGGCCAAGATAACTCCACAGACCTGTGCCGGCCTGATCAGGTCTTATAAAAGACGATTATTAGCTGTAATTGCAAACAAGGGTTATTACACAAAATATTAAACATAGGGGTTGTATAACAATTGACCCACACTTTTAGGTTTAAAATTTAATAAAATTCAACTGAGCAACATAACTTTTTGGTTTGTAAGATTTATGCTTCTGTTCATAAAACCTACTCTCGTTTGCAGTTTGAAGGCTCTAACTTATTTGCATCTTATCAAACCAGCTAAATCTGCAGGGGGTTGAATACTACTTGTAGGCACTGTATGTATGTTACTTGACTTAGACCCTCCACTTCTAGGTATAGTCAGATCTCTGAAGTAGATCACCTCCCCACATTTAATATCTAAATAGTAGCATAGGTTGAATGAAGACCTAGGTCCATCACGTTCAGCCTTCCTCCCCAATTGTATATTTTGTCTAATTTAATTAACCCACAATATTAAGTGTATCAAGGAAATCGTCCAACCCTTTTTTTGAAAGCTGTTATAGTGCCGGTCATCACTACCTCTTGTGGTAGGGCATTCCACCGTCTGACTGTAAAGAACCCTTTCCTGTTTAGGTGCCGGTTTAGGTTTCTTCCACCAGTAATGAGTGTCCCCTGGTCCTTAGTATGGTCTTTGGAAGGAATAAGTCATGTGCTAGACCTTTGTACTGACCGCACATATATTTATACATGTAAATGAGATCTCCTCTGAGGCGTTTTTTTTTTCTAAGCTAAACAAGCCCAACTTTTCCAACCTCTCATCATATGAGAGGCCTTCCATCCCTTGTAATAATCTAGTTGCCCGCCTTTGAACTGACTCTAACTTCTGAATATCCTTTTAAAATGTGGAGCCCAAAACTGGATCTCATATTCTAGATGTGGCCTCACCTGTGATTTATAAAGGGGTAACAATACATTGGGATTGCGGGATTTTATTTCTCTTTTTATGCATCCTAAAATCTTATTTGCTTTTGCTGCTGATTGACATTGAGTACTGCTGCTCAACTTACTTGTAACCAGAATACCCAAGTCCTTCTCCTGTTCTGTAGTCCCAAGTATACTCCCATTTAATGTTTATGCAGCAATAGGATTACTCTGTCCAAGCTCCATTACTCTACATTATGCCTCATCTGAAAAAAAAGCAAAGACAGAAATACAATACACAAATACCATGTAGTAAATAAATAAATCGCAATAGTGCATGAAAATAATAATAAACGGGGACTTAGTTAACATAATTTTGATCAAAATAATGCGAAAGCCATCCCCACTCAACACGGCGACCCTTATGGGACAGTCCTAACTCTAATATTTAAAACCTTACCGTTTGTAAAGTGACATACATGTGGGTAAGGGCAGAGAGACTGAACCAAAACAGTGGACACAGAGACATGGGGAACAATATGAATAAGCTTTCCAGCTCAAAGAAAGGGCGGCCACACCCTTATATGTGCTAAGTACACATTAGTCTGAAAAAAACAAGATCTGCCAAGTGTTTGCCCATTCAGTCATCTTATCCAGATCGTTCTGCAATATAGTAATGTCAATATCAGATTTTAATATCCTACATAGTTTGGTGTCGTCAGCAAAGACTGAAGGCCCCGTCACACTTAGCGACGCTACAGCGATCCCGACAACGATACGACCTGTAGGGGTCGTTGCTGCGTCGCTATGTGATCGCTGGTGAGCTGTGAAACAGGCAGGCTCACCAGCAATCAGGGGAGCAGCGACATCGTGGAAAGAATCTTTCCACGATGTCCTGCTCCTGGTTACCAGCCTGCTGAAGCAGGAGCAGGCTGGTAACCATGATAAACAGCGGGTTACTAGGGGCACACGCGCACTTAGCAACCCGCTGTTTATCATGGTTACCACTCTGCTATGGTGAGCGGGAGGTTACCGCTCACCGTAGCAGAGTGGTAACCATGATAAACAGCGGGTTGCTAAGTGCGCGTGCGCCCCTAGTAACCCGCTGTTTATCATGGTTACCAGCCTGATCGCTGGTCCCGCTGGTCACACACAGCGATGTGTGCTGACCAGCGGGAGGGCAAAGACCAAAAAAAGGTCCAGGACATTCTGCAGCGATCTGCGACCTCACAGCAGGGGCCTGATCGCTGCAAAGTGTCACACATAGCGACATCGCTGGTGAGGTCGCTGTTGCGTCACCAAAACCATGACTCAGCAGCGATCTCGCTAGCGATCTCGCTATGTGAGATGGGGGCTTGACACTTTACTCCCAATCCCAAGGTCATTAATAAAGAGGTTAAAAAGAATCGGTCCTAGCACAGATCCCTGCGGCACCCCACTGCTGACTATATCCCATTTAGAGAACGTACCATTTATGACTACTCTTTGTTTCCTATCATTTAGCCAATTCCTTACCCATCTACATATAGTGTCTCCAAGTCTTTGCTTCTGTAGCTTCAGTATAAGGCTGTTATGTGGTACAGAATCAAATACCTTTGCAAAGTCCAGATTAATCACATCAGCCGCATTACCAACATCCAGATTTGCACTTACCTCCTCATAGAACCCCAACATGTTGGTTAGACACGACCTACAGTATTTTTCATAAATCCGTGCTGATTATCATTTATTATATTATTCTCTGCTATATAACTCTGCAGGTCATCTCTTATGATGCACACTACTGATGTCAGACTTACTGGACAGTAGTTACCTGGATCCACAGGAGGCAGGAGCCGCCTGCTGCTGCCTACAATGTGCCCGCTGCTAAAGAAAATGAATATTCACTGCTCCTCACACCCGTGGGACGTGGGGAGCAGTGACCATTCACTCTCCTTAATAGCGTGCACACTGTGGGCGTGGGGAGTAGTGAATATTCATGCTCTTTAATGGCGGGCACACAAGACCGCAGAGCTGCAGCAGGTGCCGCGGGTACAGTGTGCGCGCTATTAAGGGGAGTGAATGGTAACTGCTCCCCAGGTCGCGGCATTGAGAGCAGTGACTATTCCGGGACAGCATCTCGCAGTGTGAGGGCACATGGCAGTGATGCCATGCGCGGCTCACACTGTGAGATCAGTGTCGGCAGCAGAGCAGGACGCAGCGCTGGTGCAGAGAGGAGGTGAGTATAATTATTTTTTTTTGTGAAGCGTGATGGGGGTCAGTGGGGTGCCAATCATACCAGGATGGAGGGGTGCCAAGAATACCAGGAAGAGGGATGAGGGGGGCCAGACATACTAGGAAGAGCCATGAAGGGTGCCAAGCATACCAGGAAGAGGAATGAGGGGGCCATACATACCAGGAAGAGGGATATAGTGTGCCATTCATACCAGGATGAGGGGTGCCATGCATACCAGGTTGAGGGGTGCCATGCATATCAGGATGAGGGATGCCATGCATACCAGGATGGGGGATGAGGGTGCCATGCATTCCAGAATGGGAGATTGGGGTGCCATGCATACCAGGATGGGGGGTGCCATGCGTACCAGGATAGGGGATTGGGGTGCCATGCATACCAGGATAGGGATTAGGGGAGCCATGCATATCAGGACGGGGATGAGTGTCACATATAACAGGAAGGAGAGGGCCATATATACCAGGATGGGGGATATTAACGAAATTGGGGGACATTACCCCTATAACAGTGTCAGCAGCAGCCCCCCTCCCCCTTGACAGGGCATCATGACCAGATTTTTTGCTAATTTTTTTTTAGATTTTCCTCCTCTAAAACCTAGCTGCGTCTTATGGTCCTGTGCATGCATATCAGGTGGTGAACTTTGATTTTTGCCCTGTTGAAAGATCCCTGGAACAGACTGTTCGTTGGTGAACATGGATGAAAAGTGCCTGTTTAATATCTCAGCCTTTTCATTGTTCACTATAATTATCGTCCCTTAAGGGGCCGTCGATACCATCTGTTATTTTTCTTTTTGGCATTGATATATTTCTAATTTTTTTGGAATTTATTTTAATGTCGTTGGCGATTTGTTTCTCTGTAGATAACTTTGCTTGCTTGATTTCTTTTTTACATTTCTTATTTAGGTCTTTATTCTCCTGAAATGCTATTTCTGTTTACTTGGCATTCAAGATTTTGAATGCCTTTTGTTTTTGTCTTATTAAACTTTGTACTTTATTTATCCATAATGGTTTCTTTTTATCCCTTGACATTTTATTACCAGAGGGTATACATTTTCTACAGGATTCTAGTAGTAATTCCTTAAACATGCCCCATTTATTTTAAGTATCCTAGGTTACCATGGCGTGGCCCTAGTCTACACAATGAAGTTCATCCCTTAATTTGTTGAAATCAGCTTTCCTAAAGTTACTGGTTTTTGTATTTCCTTTTTGAAATGTTTTATTGAAAATTACATGCTACAAACTTGTAGCGTCGGTGTCTCTGCCTCCTGCCCTGCAGAGATGCCAATCACCTCACCGGCGTCCTCCTGCTCTCCAGCTGAGCCTGCCCGGGGTGCGCGCAGATACCTGGGCACTGTACTTAGGGCACGCGCTCCCTCCCTCTTAAAGGGGCCGCGCACACCTTCCTAAAAAGTCCCCCGCCAGTGGCCGGAGGACTGCCCCTATTTAAGGCACCTCCTCCAAAATGGAGGTGCTTGTGCAAAGTTGTTGTTTTGTGTACTAAACACTTCTCCAGCCCTCAGGTCCCAGTGCTGTCCGCCAGCCTGACTTTCAGCTGTGCCCGCCAGCTTGTCTACCAGCCGGGTCCACTTGTCAGTCTGCCATCCTAGCCTGCCTGCCTTCCTGCATCACCTGCCTGTCTACCAGCCGTGCTCATCTGCCGTGCCTGTCGGCTTCAGCCATCAGTCCCGTGGGAGTCGCCTACTCTCACACAAGGTCGGTCCCAGAGTGACACCTGGTCCACCTTCCCGGTCCCTCCTTGGTTCGATTAAGCCGCCGTGTAGCCAGGGTCGGTCCGGGTAGGTACTTGGTTACACCCCTCTGGTCCTTCCTTGTATCACAGCACAGAGGTTCCACCACCCGGACCCGTAACAGTTTCACAGACCATGGAATCCGGTGGCTCCCAGGCTCCTTCGCTCTCTTACCTGTACCAAGAGGTCTCCTGCCAGAGATCCCAACAGGATGCGATTCTGTCCTATCTGCGGACTGTCAACTCCCGCTTGGATGCGCTGTCCACCCCGACTCTGTCTGGCTCTAACCAAGCGGCATCCGCTTTGACGGCACCTCAACCCAGTGGCGCTGTGGCACCCGGCTTAGGACCCCGGCTATCTGCTCCACCACATTTTGGTAGTGATTCCGCTCTATGTCTGGGCTTCATTAACCAGTGCATGCTGCACTTTGAGCTCCTGGCTCATCAGTTTGCTTCTGATCGGACTAAAGTGGCATTTATCATGTCTCATCTCACTGGAGAGGCGTTAGCGTGGCTCAATCCCCTATGGGAGAGAGGGGATCCCCTGGTGTCGAATCTTCAGGCTTCTCTTGTGGCCTTCCGCAGGGTTTTTGGTGAACCTGGCCGCACATCCTCGACTGCCTCCTCTCTACTTCGTCTACGCCAAGGGAGTCTCACTGTGGGCCAGTACGCGTTGCGGTTTCGGACCCTCGTGTCTTAACTGGCCTGGAATAACAAGGCCCTAGTATCTACCTTTTGGGAGGGCCTTTCCAGACGGATCTAGGACGAACTAACCGGTCATGACATACCCTCCTCTCTGGCTGGACAACCTGGTGTCTTTGGCCTCACGGATTGACATCTGGTTCCAGGAGCATTCTAAGGATGTGATCCGTGAGAGGAGATCTCTGCGCTTTGCACCAACTTTCCAAAGGCCAGTCTCCCCACAGGCCTCTACCTCGGCATCTACTCCTGACGCTATGCAGGTAGACCAGGTTAAGATGGGCAAGTCTTGCCAGGAGGTCCGCCGCGCTGAGGGCAGATGTTTTTACTGTAGCAGCTCAGAACACCTAATCCGCTCTTGTCCAGAGAGACCGGGAAACTCCAGTGCCTAGGATCACTTGGAGAGGTCATCTTGGGCAAAAATTCTTCCTCTCCATGACTCTGCAGGTATCGATAACCTGCGGGAAGATACACTTCTTCGAGACTGCCTATCTGGATTCTGGTGCTGCTGGGAATCTCATCCAACAGGCCCTTGTGGAACGGTTTCAGATCCCTACTCAACATCTTTTGGATCCGTTAGCAGTTTCCTCCGTGGATGGGAAGATTCTTTCAGAGTCCAGAGCCTGTAGTTCTTAAGATGGGAATGCTAAACTTGGAGAAAATCTCCTTCTACGTGCTGTCCGACTTCTCTCATCCTTTGCTGCTAGGACTGCCTTGGCTACAGAGACATGAGCCAGTCTTGAATTGGAGCTCGGGTGAGGTGCTCCACTGGGGACAGGAGTGTCATAAGACCTGCTTGGTTACTGTCCGTCTTGCTCGACCTCTGTCCACTCCAGCTAACCTACCTGGCTTGCCGGCACATTACTGGTCATATGCGGATGTCTTTGACAAAAAGGAGGCTGAGACACTACCTCCTCATAGGCCGTATGACTGTCCCATCGACCTCATCCCTGATGCTTCACCTCCTCGAGATCGAATCTACCCTTTGTCACTGGCTGAGACCCGTGCCATGTCTGAGTACATTGAAGAGAATCTTGCTAGGGGTTTTATCCAGAAATACACCTCTCCGGCTGGAGCAGGATTCTCCTTCGTCAAGAAGGATGGCTCTCTTCACCCTTGCATCAACTATAGGGGCCTAAATCAGATTACGATCAAAAATAAGTATCCCTTGCCTCTCATCTCGAAGTTGTTTGACTGCCTAAAGGGTGCGAAGATCTTCATTAAACTCTATCTTCGTGGTGCTTACACTCTAATCTGGATTCGCCCAGGAGACGAGTGGAAGACGGCATTCAACACTAGAGATGGCCACTACGAGTACCGTGTGATGCTCTTCGGACTCTGCAACGCGCCAGCTGTCTTTCAGGAGCTGGTGAACGACATCTTCCGAGATCTCCTGTACTCATGTGTGGTAGTGTACCTGGACGATATCCTTCTGTTCTCCCCTGATTTGTCTTCTCATCAAAGAGACGTTTGACAGGTATTGCAGAGGCTCAGGAAGAATCGTCTATATGCTAAGTTCAAGAAATGCATCTTTGAACAGACTTCTCTTTCATTTCTGGGATACATAATCTCGGAGACCGGACTTAGGATGGATCCTGAAAAAGTGTCCGCTGTTCTAAAATGGCCCCGACCTGAGGGGCTGGAGGCTATTTAGCTGTTTCTGGGATTCGCTAATTATTACCGTCTCTTCATTTCTCATTTCTCTTCCCGGACTGTTCCCATCTCTGCCCTGACCCGCAAAGGGGCTAATCCCAAGGAATGGTCTCCCCGAGGTGAAAAGTGTCTTCGTGTCCTTGAAGCAAACTTTCTCTTCTGCTCCAGTGCTACATCGTCCTGACTGTAACAAACAGTTCTTCCTGAAGGTTGATGCCTCTTCCTCTAGGTACTCACCTAGAAATCCTCGTCTGGGCGAATGGTGACCTGCGGCTTCTTTTCTAAGCTGTTCTCTCCTTCTGAGCGCAATTACTCCATCGGAGATCGGGAGCTGCTTGCCATCAAAATAGCGCTGGAGGAGTGGCGGTTCTTACTAGAAGGGGCTCTGCATCCAGTGGTCATCTACACGGACCATAAGAATCTCACATACCTGCAGTCTGCTCAAAGACTAAATCCTCGTCAGGCCCGATGGTCTCTATTCTTTGCTCTCTTCAACTTCACTCTCCATTATCGCCCGGCAGACAAGAATATTAAGGCTGACGCACTCTCTCGCTCATTCCTGTCTACCAATCAAGAGGAGGAGCCCCTACACATCATTGACCCCTCCAGAATAATGACTGTTGCCCCATTGGACCTGTCTTATCTTCCTCCTGGTAAGACCTTTGTGGTGGCTCCGGATAGGAGGAGGGTCTTACTCTGGGGTCATTCGTCCGAATTGGCTGGACATGCCGGTAAAAAGGAAGACACTTCTGCTAATTTCCCGACATTATTAATGGCTGACTCGGCGCAAGGATGTTGCGGGTTTTGTCTCCGTTTGCTCTTCCTGTGCCCGTAATAAGACACCTAGGCAACTTCCGACTGGTCGACTTCTTCCTCTACCCGTGCCTTCTGCTCCCTGGCAACACATCGCTTTGGATTTTATTACGAATCTTCCTGTATCGGTTGGTTGTACTGTCATATGGGTGGACGCTAATCGCTTCTCCAAGATTGCTCAATTCATTCCCCTGCCAGGTCTTCCCTCTGCGCCCATTCTGGCTAAAGACTTCACCCGTCACATCTTCCGTCTCCACGGCCTACCTCTTCATATTGTCTCGGATAGAGGAGTTCAGTTTACTTCACGCTTCTGGAGAGCCACGTGCAAGCTGCTGGATGTCACATTGGATTTCTCTTCAGCCTATCATCCTCAGTTCAATGGCCAGGTGGAACATATCAATCAGATCCTCACTAGTTTCCTTCGGCACTTTGTCAACGCTCATCATAGTGACTGGGTGGAACTTCTGCCTTGGGCCGAGTTTTCTTACAACAACCATGTGAGTGAGTCCTCAGCCAAGTCTCCGTTCTTTGTGGTGTATGGTCAGCATCCCAATATTCTGTTTCCTGTTTCTACTTCTGTGGACAATCCGACTGCGGAGTATGTTGTCAGAGACTTTTCAGTGATTTGGGAGGACACTAAATCTGCGCTACTACAGTCCTTGGAGCGGATGAAGAAGCATGCTGATAAGAGATGTCTGGATCCACTTCCATTCCGTCCGGGTCTGGCTTTCCTCCAAATATGTCCGTCTTAAGATACCATCATACAAGTTGGGCCCGCTATTCATCTGTCCTTTCGAGATTCTGAGCCAAATAAATCCAGTGGCTTACAAGCTTAAACTCCCTGCCTCCTTACGGATCCCCAATTCCTTTCATGTGTCTCTCCTCAAGCCTGTTGTCCTCAATTCTTTCTCTGACAATCCAGCTACCACTCCAGCTCCAGTCTCTGCTGAGGACGTCTTTGAGGTAGAGAACATTTTGGCCATCAAGAGGATAAGAGGAAAGACTTTCTTTCTTGTGGATTGGAAGGGGTTTGGTCCTGAGGAGAGGTCATGGGAGCCCAGGGCGAGCATACATGCTCCTCTTCTAGAAAAATTTCTTGCGGGCTTGAAGAGGGGCGTAAAGGTGGGGTACTGTAGCATCCATATCTCTGCCTACTGCCCAGCAGAGACGCCGATTCCCTCACCGCCGCGTTCCCGGTCCGGCGTCTTCTGGCTCTCCCGCTGCTTCTGCCGGGGTGCGCGCACCACGCGCAGATCCCCGGGCACTGTACAGCCTGTTTTTCAGCCGTGTCTGCCAGCCTGTCTACCAGCTGCGTCCACTGTCAGTCTGCCAACCTAGCCTGCCTGCCTACCTGCATCACCTGCCTGTCTACCAGCCATGCTCATCTGCCTGTTGGCTTCGGCCATCAGTTCTGTGGGAGTCGCCTGCTCTCACACTAGGTCGGTCTCATAGTGGCACCTGGTCCACCTTCCCTGTCCCTCCTTGGTTCACGGAGTCGATTAAGCCGCCGTGTAGACAGGGTCGGTCCAGGTAGTGTTAAGGGGACGGTTGCAAACAACTTTATTAAATAATGGAAAGCAACCAAACCTGGGGTCCGCGATGCAGCCTGGAGAACTGCGGCCGAACACCTTCCGGGTTGAAGGTAAAACAACCAACAGAAATAACAATCCCCTCCGTGTTACTGCACACCGGAACGGGAATAGGGATTTGCACTATCTCCGTTAACTGCACGAGAGATGTGCGACAAATAATGTATCCGTAGCCCTGTTTACTGCACAGGGACTACACAGCAGGCGCTAGGATGCATGTGTGATTCACGCCGGCGTGTACGTGCTCCTTGCCGGCGTGCTACCGGACTGAAGAGTCTCTCTCCACGTGGCTTACAGGCGGTGCCGGGAATACGGCGTCTGCAGACTGCTCGGGGTGTATGGCAACCCCTTTGTCGGAGCCGGACTGTCAGACGAAGCTACCTGCCTCCCTCCATCTAAGGCTACCTATCCCCCGCTAAACCTGCCTGACAGAAGCTAAAGCACACGTGGAGCCCAAACGACCAAGCGTCCACACATTAACACCAACATAGCTCAATGATCAGAGCGCGCCGCCATGTTTGTGGGCGGGCTATTTAAAGATTAAGCCCTGCCCACCGTCGCATTATTGGTGACGTCACTTGCGACCAATCAGGCGGTGCCAGGTCACCGGATCAGCTGACTCCAAATCCACCAATTACGTCCGCCATGTCACGGACATGCTCAGTACAGAGAATCCTGGACTTAGGCTGTAGCAGCCCTGTTTACCTCCGCAACCTATCCTTCATGTTGCTAGGAACAAAGACCCAAGAGACAACCTGTACATCTTGTGCACCAGCTAGGCATTGGGACCAACGAAGATGCTGAGCAGCATCTGCCCCAGCTGGACCTGAATGGGAGACCACAGAATCCACTGATGATTCTGAACCCATTTCAGATCCAGCAAACGCCTGACGCCTAACATTATCCCCCCTTCTAACTTCCTCCTCCACTTGACACTCATATTCCTCAATGAGCAGGGGAGCATGAATGTGGTCCACTGGTTCCCAGGAGCAATCCACAGATCCATGGCCCCTCTGGTGTACTAGGTAATATTTTTTGCCACGAACCATCTTGGACCCCACGATCGCCTGTATCACGAGATGATCACTCCTGGAGTCTGAAGCCGGTTGGGGTTCCGAGAATTTTGTCAGGCGAACCGACTTAAGGAGCGACACATGAAAAGTGTCGTGAATTCTCATGCGTCGTGGTAACTGTAACCGGTACACTACGGGGTTTATTTGGGCCAAAATTTTGAAAGGACCAATAAAACGGGGGGCAAACTTAGCAGATTCCCCGCATACTCTGATATTGCGAGCCGCGAGCCACACCCTGTCGCCCGGAGAGAATACGGGGGCTGGATGGCGATGAGTGTCAGCCGACTCTCTCATCCGATTCTTGGAGGCCAATATAGCATTCTGGGTATGATACCAAACCTCCTGCGCCTCCAGAGCCCAATCTCTGACCCCAGGTTCCACTGAGGGAACTGGCATAGGAACCGGGACTCGCGGATGTTGGCCATTATTTAGAAGAAACGGAGTCTGACCTGTGGATCCGCCACTGCGTTGTTTAGAGCAAATTCTGCCCAAGGAAGCAATATCGCCCAATCATTATGATTGGCCGAACCGAAATGGCGTAAGTATGTCACAAGCGTCTGGTTAGTGCGTTCCACCAGACCATTGATCTCCGGGTGATAGGCAGTAGAAAGATTCATTTCAATGCTAAGCAAATTACACAATTCTTTCCAGAACCGGGAGGAAAACTGTGGACCCCGGTCACAGACAATCCTATCAGGCATTCTGTGGAGACGGAAAACGTGACGAATGAACAGTGATGCCAGAACCCGGGAAAACGGTACCCTAGGCAAAGGAACCAGGTGAACCATCTTAGAAAAATGATCAGAAACCACCCATATTGTCGTGTTTCCCCGGGATTTAGGTAACTCGACAATGAAATCCATCCCAATCAGCTCCCAAGGTCTATCCGCCACGGGTAACGGATGAAGAAGACCAGCCGGCCTCTGACGGGACGAATTATTTCTCGCACAGGAGACACACGTTTGAACATATTCCTTAACGTCCTGGGGTAACCGAGGCCACCAATGCGACCGTTGGAGAAACTCCGTGGTACCTTTGACCCCAAAATGACCTCCGATCTTAGAGGCATGTGCCCAGGAGAGCACCTCATTTTGTAAATTAGGAGGAACGAACGTCCTCCCAGGGGGAACCTGGTTTAGGGACACTGAAGCCACCATCTGCATACACTCCGGAGGAACAATAAGCCTGGGCTCATCATCGTCCTCAGCCGTATCCATGGACCGGGACAAAGCGTCCGCCCGAGGGTTCTTTTCCCCTTTTAAAAAGTGAATGGAAAAATTGAATCGGGAAAAGAAAAGAGACCACCTGGCCTGCCTTGGGTTAAGACGCTGCGCCGTCTGTAGGTACGAAAGATTTTTATGATCGGAATACACCATGAAAGGATGTTTAGCTCCCTCCAAGAGGTACCTCCATTCCGAAAAAGCCATCTTAATAGCAAGTAATTCTTTGTCACCAATCGTATAATTCCTCTCTGCTGGAGAGAAGGTCTTGGAGAAGAAAAAACATGGTCTTGTCCGACCCTGTTCATTCTTTTGAGATTGAACCGCTCCTGCTCCAACAGAGGAAGCATCGACCTCCAGGAAGAATGGTTTGTCCACATCCGGGCGACGGAGAATGGGAGCTCTAGAAAAATAGGATTTAATCTCCTGGAACGCCTCGGATGTCTCCTTAGACCAATTCTTGGGATTGGCACCTTTCCTGGTTAAAGTGGCCAAAGGAGCCACCAGTATGGAAAAATGTGGTATGAACTGCCGGTAGTAGTTGATAAAGCCCATGAAGCGTTGTACCGCTTTAAGGGAATGGGGCTCCTGCCAGTTCTGTACCGCCACCAACTTTTGTGGGTCCATGGCCTGGAGGACTGCGGCCAAACACCTTCCGGGTAAGAAGGTAAAACAACCAACAGAAATAACAATCACCTCCGTGTTACTGCACACGGGAACGGGAATAGGGATTTGCACTATCTCCCTTAACTGCACGAGAGATGTGCGACAAATAATGTATCCGTAGCCCTGTTTACTGCACAGGGACTACGCAGCAGGCACTAGGATGCATGTGTGATTCACACCGGCGTGTACGTGCTCCCAGCCGGCGTGCTACCGGACTGAGGAGTATCTCTCCACGTGGCTTACAGGCGGTGCCGGGAATACGGCGTCTGCAGACTGCTCGGGGTGTATGGCAACCCCTTTGTCGGAGCCGGACTGTCAGACGAAGCTACCTGCCTCCCTCCATCTAGGGCTACCTATCCCCCGCTAAACCTGCCTGACAGAAGCTAAAGCACACGTGGAGCCCAAACGACCAAGCGTCCACACATTAACACCAACATAGCTCAATGATCAGAGCGCGCCGCCATGTTTGTGGGCGGGCTATTTAAAGATTAAGCCCTGCCCACCGTCGCATTATTGGTGACTTCACCCGCGACCAATCAGGCGGTGCCAGGTCACCGGATCAGCTGACTCCCAAACCACCAATCACGGTCTGCCATGTCACGGGCATGCTCAGTACAGAGAATCCTGGACTTAGGCTGTAGCAGCCCTATTTCCCTCCGCAACCTATCCTTCATGTTGCTAGGAACAAACACCTGAGAGACAACCTGTACATCTCGTGCACCAGCTAGGCGGTGGGCCCAATGATGATGCTGAGCAGCATCTGCCCCAGCTGGACTGGAATGGGAGATCACAGAATCCATTGATGATTCTGAACCCATTTCAGATCCAGCAAACGCCTGACGCCTAACAGATAGGCTCTTAGTTATGCCCCTCACAAAGGTTCCACCACCCAGACCTGTAACAAAACTTCCCACTGCATCCTTAATGCTCATTGACCTGTGGATCTGAAATTGTGTCTGGTCTGTTTGACAGAACCAGATCCAGCAGATTATCTCTCCTGATTGGTTCATCTATCAGCTGAGAGAGGGAATTGTGTATAAGAAATTGCAGCTTTTAGCACAACTGGAAGATTCTATGTCCCACTGAATGTCTGGATAGATAAAATCCCCCATAATAAGGACCCTATTATTTGTTGCAGCATTTCATCCTCTACCTTTTCAGCCATATTAGGAGGCTTATAGCCAACTTCAATTTGCAGCTTTCCATTGTTTCCATCATCATGTACATTTACCCACACTGACTCTACATTGTTGCAGCTTCCCCTAATATCGTCATTAAGCACAGGTTTTAAGTTGGATATTACGAAAATACACACCCCTACACCTTTTTTGTGTTTCCTGTCCTTTCTAAATGTAGTATAACCCTCTGTTTGTCACCCAGTCATGGCTTTCATGCAGCCAGGTTCCCGTAATGCCCACCACATCGTATTCTGTGACCGACATACTGGTGCAACCTCACTAAATTAGAATATCATTGAAAAGTTAATTTATTTCATTTATTTTATAATTATATTTTAATTATACATTTTATTTTAATACAAAGAGTGAAACTCATATTATATACAGTCATTACAAACAGAGTGATCTATTTCAAGTGTTTATTTCTGTTAATGTTGATGATTATGGCTTACAACCAATGAAAACACAAAAGTCATTATCTCAGTAAATTAGAATACTTTATAACAACAGCTTGAAAAATGTTTTTAAAATTCGAAATGTTGGCTTACTGAAATGTATGTTCAGTAAATTGTGTTGCAGCGGCTTGCTGCATTGCTAGAATGTCCAGGGGGTGTGCTCTACCTGACCATTTACCTCCCCCTCAGGTGACTGATCACGGGACTGTGACATCATCACAGGTCCTGTGTGCACAAAAGGATATATAAACCCTGGCAGTTTTGAAACAGGGAGAGAAAGAGTGGCCTGATGAGGCCTAGAGAGAGAGGCCTGGTGAAATCTGGAAGGCAAAGGCTGGATCCTCGGTGTTGGAGATACCTATAGCCTTGGAGGGCGAGAGGCCTGGTCCCTGTGTGGGACTCCACTAGCCTGGAAGGCAGAGGCTGGATCCCCCTGTGTTTGAGATACTAGTAGCCTTTGAAGGTAAGTGGCCCGGAGGCCCCATCTGGGAAGCCTTAAAGCCATAGCTGTGGCAGAACCAAGCTGACTGTAGCAGCTACGACCCGGCAAAGGTAAAAACGCTGCTTAATGTGGACATTGATATTGTTACCTTGCTGAAGGCTGTGTCTGGAGCCATGTGGGCATATCTGTCACTGGAAAGGCTCTTGGATGTTATATGTGTAACATGTCAGCGAGCCACTGAGATGGACTATGTTATGGGCTTTTTATGAGGTGTAATAAACTGCTGGACTATATATTACCGGAAAAAGTTGCATGTGTGCTTTAATTGACCCGGTGAAGCGAGTACCCCAGCGTGATGAATAGCGCAACCTTACAAAATGCACTCAATACTTGATCGGGGCTCCTTTTGTATCAATTACTGCATCAATGCGGTGTGGCATGGAGGCGATCAGCCTGTGGTACTGCTGAGGTGTTATGGAAGCTCAGGTTGCTTTGATAGCAGCCTTCAGCTCATCTGCATTGTTGGGTCTGGTGTCTCTCATCTTCCTCTTGACAATATCCCATAGATTCTCTATGGAGTTAAGGTCAGGCGAGTTTGCTGGCCAATCAAGCACAGTGATACTGTTGTTTTTAAACCAGGTATTGGGGTGTTGGTACTTTTGGCAGTGTGGATAGATGCCAAGTCCTGCTGGAGAATGAAATTTCCATCTCCCAAAAGCTTTTCGGCAGAAGGAAGCATGAAGTTCTCTAAAATTTCATGGTAGACGGCTGCGCTGACTTTGGTCTTGATAAAACACAGTGGACCTACACCAGCAGATGACATGGCTCCCCAAACCATCACTGATTGTGGAAACTTCACACTAGACCCAAGCAGTTTGGATTGTGTGCCTCTCCACTCTTCTTCCAGACTCTGGGACCTTGATTTCCAAATGAAAATTGGAACTCTGGGACCTTGTGGAGTGTATCAATGACTGCCTTCTGGACATCTGTCAAGTCAGCAGTCTTCTCCATGATTGTGGAGCCTACTGAAACAGACTAAGAAACCTTTTTAAACGCTTAGGAAGCCTGTGCAGGTATTTTTTGTTAATTATTGTAATTTACTGAGATAATGACTTTTGTGTTTTCATTGGCTCTAAGCCATAATCATCAACATTAACAGAAATAAACACTTGAAATAGATCACTCTGTTTGTAATGACCCTATATAATATGAGTTTCACTTTTTGTATTGATGAACTGAAATAAATTAACTTTTTGATGATATTCTAATTTACTTCTCCTGTAAGAGTCTCCAGTTCATTCATTTTGTTTGCGAGACTTCTTGCATTTGCCAGCAAACATTTAATACTATTAGCACATTTCTTACTCTAACTCAGCTCCCTACTTTCCTTGCATATCCCAGTTCCTCATTAACCCCTACGGTCTCACTCTCTCTGTCTACTCTATTTATCCCCTTATTAACACAACTACCCTCCCTTCCCCCAGATCCTAATTTAAAAGCTCCTCCATTTTTCCCCCAACATAGCTGCACCCTCCCCAGTGAGGTGCAGCCTGTCCCTATCGTCCCTACCATAGAGCCTGTAGCCAACATCCAACTCGGCCCAGTTCTCCATGAACCCAAATTCTTACTTCCTGCACCAATTTCTAAGCCACTTTTTTTTTTACCTCCCTAAGCTCCTGCTGTCTTTCTAGTGACGCTCGTGGCACCAGCAGTATTTCTGAAGACACCTGGCCTTCAGCTTCTCTCCTAGTTCCCTCCAATCATTTTTAAGGACCTTCCACCTGCCTCTAGCTTTGTCATTGGTACCAATGTGTGCCATGACCGCTGGGTTTTCCCCATCCTCACCCAGCAATCTGTCAGTCCGATCCACGATATGTCGAACTCGAGCACCTGGCAGTACTGATGGGCGAACCCCTGACTGTTCGGGTTCGGCGGGTTCAGCCCAATGCCGAACAGTTTATTAAAAGTTTGGGTTCGGGCACCAGAACAGTGCCTGAAACCGAACACGGACCCTAATTCACATGAATGGGGGACCCGAACATCAGGTGTTTGCCACACTGTCATGAGCATGACAACACTGCAAACACTGCCTCTGATCGGCAGTAAGATTAATACCACCAGTCAGAGCGCTGCGGTTCCCATGCTGTCAGGTGACAGCGTGGGATAAAGGGCCTGAACATTGGGTGTTTGCTATGCTGTCATCTGCATGATAGCGCCACAAACACTGCTTCTGATTGGTGGTAAGATTAATACCACTGGTCAGAGCTCTGCGATTTCCATGCTGTCAGATGACAGCTTGAGCCTGCAGCTGTGACCGGAGGTAAAAGGTTTACCTCCGGTCACAGGTGTTGGTAGATGAGACTACTACAAGCATCAGCCTGCTGTTGCCGATAACAGCGAGAGCAGGTGCGGCTGATGGGAGTATTTATCTGTCGGCGCCTGTTATATAAATAAATTTTAAAAATAAATGGTGTGGGTTCACCTGTATTTTTGATAACCAGCCAAGCAAAACTAACAGCTATGGGCTTCAACCCTCAGCTGTCAGATTTAGCAAGGCTGGATATCAAGAATGGAGGGATCCCTCACTGTTTTTTTAATTATTTAAATAAATAATTTAAAAAGACGGCTTGCGGACCCCCATTTTTGACAACCAGCCAAGCTAAAGCAGACAGCTGGGGGCTGGCCTAAAAATATCAGCTTGCATCTATAAGATGTGCCAGTTCTTGCACTTTGCCTGGCTCTCCCCACTGCCTTGTGGCGATGGCAATTGGGGTAATATATGTGGGGTTGATGTCTCCTTTGTATTGTCCGATGACATCAATCCCACAGGTTAGTAATGGAGACACGTCTGTAAGACGCATATCCATTACTATTCCTATAGTCAAATTGTTAAATAAAGACAAACACCCAGAATAAATTATTTTATTTGAAATAAAACTCAGACACAGTTTTACTTTTTTATTTAAAAGCAACAAGCACTATTATACTCACCTAACACCTAATCCCCAATGCCCTTGTCTCCTGTAAGAAAACAAAAATACAAAACAAAAATATCCCTCACCTGTCCGAAGTTCTGTCCCACGCCGTATTCCAAGTCTGGGATAAATAATTTTCAACCGGGACGGTTCCAAGAAGCGACTGTTCCCGGCTGAAAACCACTGGATTATGGCGTGGGACAGAACTTCGGACAGGTGAGGGATATTGTTGTTTTTTATTTTTATTCTCTTACAGGAGATGAGGGCATCGGGATTAGGTGTCACGCAAGGTGAGGGAAAGACTAAGTGCACAACGACGGGAAGAGCGAGAGGAAGCCCAACCACTAGGTAAAGGGGGAGTGGAGACCCTTAGGCAGATCTGACAATACCCTGACTACCTAAATGGTTTCGTACCTATCGCTGAGCAGGAAACCTAATCCCTGACTGCCCCTAGCGATAGGCCCTAGGTAGAGAGGGGACGGGGTGAGCATTAGTCAGCCCCCACTGCAACGAAAGACAAAACTGTAAACAGACAAGGGAAGATGCTTAGCTGGAGAAGACAGCAGAGAGATCACGCCAACTATCCTCCAAGGGAACTCCAAGAAGACACTAGCCGACTACTAGTACTTCAGGCCTGGAAAGAGGAAAATAGAGCTATCACTCGACTCTCTGGAGAGACTGAAGGTATTTAAACATCCAGCAAGGGTTTGTCAATTAGCAGCAGATGGTGGAGGTCACTGCTAGGTTCTAGAAGGAGAAGGATAACACTACACTACAGAGATGAAAGGATCAAGAAGGCGTCTGCAAATCCAAGTGCAGTGACCTTCTACAGCCGGATCCAGAACGACTGTCAGTCACACTTGATATACCTGTGTGTGTGTTTTATTTCTTCCTGGTGCGGTGACAAGTGGGGTAATATTTGTGGGGTTGATGTTAGCTTTGTAATGTCAGCTGACATCAAGCCCATGGGTTAATAATGGAAGGCATGTATCAACGCCCCCATTACTAAACACCGTAAGTTTAAGTTAAAAAAAACACAGTTACAGAAAATAGTCCTTTAGTTGAACAAAACAAACAGAAAAACTCCTTTATTTGATATAAACACTCCCCACTTTCTTTTACCTATTTATTAATGTAAAAATAAAAAATCACAGTATTCCTTACCTGTCAGCCGATAATCCATATGTCCCATGACGTGCTTCATGATGCGACCACTCAGCCCTGCATCCAGGAGACACTGCTCTGAGCATAAGAACTCAACTTCAGTGCTTAGCGGTGACGTCAATAAGGTGAGCGGCGTTCATAGCTGATATAGTCCTATAGACACCTCTCCATTACTACCCCCTGGGCTTGATGTCAGCTGACATTACAAAGCTGACATCAACCCCACAAATATTACCCCACTTGCCACCGCACCAGGGCAAGTGGTAACAGCTGTACAAAGTGCCAGAATTGGCGCATTTGATAGATGAGCCTTCTCTGGGGCTGCTGCAGGCTGCTATTTTTAGGCTGGGGAGAGCCAATATCCATGGCCTTTTCCCAGTCTGAGAAATCAGTCCCCAGTTTTCTGCTTTAGCTTGGCTGGTTGTCAAAAATGGGAGGTGCCCCATGCCAGTTTTTTTTTATTATTTATTTAATAATGAAAAAATATGGCATGGGGACCCCTCTATTTTTGATAACCAGCTAAGATAAACCTGACAGATGAGGGCTGCAGCCCACAGCTGTCAACTTTCCCTGTGCTGGTTAGCAAGAATAGAAGCGACCCAATGCCATTTTTTATTTTATTTATTGCTGGTGAATACTCTCATCAATGTATACCTGTATACCTGCTCTCATTGCTATCAGCGAGACCAGGCGTACGATGATGAGATTGGTACTCTCATCAGCTGACGCTGTGACCGGTGGTAACCTTTTTACTGCCGGTCACAGCTGCTTGCTCACATGCTGTCATCTGTGTGACAGAGTGGAAACTGCAGCGCTCTGACTGGCGGTAACGAAATTACCGCAGATCAGAGCCGGTGTTTCTCACGCTGTCACACAGATGACAGCACAGGAAACGCCGGATGTTCGGTCCCTGAATGGGGTTCAGATTCAAGTTCGGGTACCTTTCTGGTACCCGAACCGTACTTTTTGTTTAAGGTTCGACCTCACCCGACAAACTCGTGGATGTTCCACGGGTACGCCCATCACTAGACACCTCTACTATAAACCATTCACACTCTACCATGGAGTTGTATTGTGACTTGCAAATATCCCACACACTGACAATGGACATTGTACACCTTACTTTGATGCTTTATGTACTGTATACAATTGATTTTGACAACTTGTAACATGTTAGTGTTTGTTTCTTTATTTTCTCCCATGAGAGCATTATTTATTATCTAAACTATAACTGCAATATGGACTACTCTTTTTCAGAAGCTTTTAACTCATTAGGCATTGAATCTAGACAGACAGAGTACTCACTTGGATGGAATATGTGTTTTTATCACATGTATTATATTTCCTGTACATTGTCATTTTCCCAGATATTGGAAGCTTTGCTTAATCCATGTTTTCTTTATCTGACAATATGTACCATTATTTGTGTAACCTATGCAAATGATGTACGTGTACTTTTTGTCTTCTGTGCATTCTTTAATAAAGCACCACGGTTAATTAGAAAAATAAGATCTGGTCTAATAATCGACTTGTGAATCATCTGGTATGAAGTAAACCTTTAGTGGCAAGTGACTGACTCTAAAGTTATCTCCATAGGGTGGTCTTCAGGCTTTTTTTCCACCCTGCAGTATAAGGGGTCCATCATTGTGTGAGTCTGAGCCAATCCAGGCCCTGATAAAGCATAGATACGGGCATATATGCTGTCCCGGAGGATAGAGATTAAATGTGTAGTACCTAAGATTATAATTCTTCTTCTTACCCACTCCCATGTTAAAAGATTTAACCAACTTTACATCTGTAGGTAAATAATTATGATAATTATAATGTTTTTCAACCAAGGTGTATCTAATATGTTTGATGCATTTTTTTTTCCTGAAGACTGAGACCAGTCAAAGAGATGTCTCAATCCCCAGAATACATGAGCATTGAGTACTGTGAAGAGGAAGTCTGGCTAGTCTGGTTAGACAAAAACAATGATACCCTTGAGAAGAGCATCCGACAGTTATCACAGGAGGCTAGGGCTGGCAATGTCCACGATGAGAATATATTGACATATTATCGGTAAGCTTCTAGTGCACTTCTTTTGTGACTCCTTGTATTTCAATGGTCATTTTTCATTTTAACTATACAGCTCACACTCATGACATTTATAATGTTCATGGTGATGTGTGATTTTTTTGTATATATTTCCACAGTTACCAGTTGAAACTTTTTGCACGAATGTGCTTAGATCGTCAGTACCTGGCTATTCATGAAATCTCCAAGCAGTTGAGTGTTGATCTGATCTTCCTATGTATGGCTGATGAGATGCTTCCTTTTGAGATCAGAGCTTCTTTCTGCCACCTGATGCTACATGTCCATGTAGACAGAGACCCTCAAGAACTAGTAACTCCAGTAAAGTATGCCCGTCTATGGACTGAAATCCCTACAAGCATCACAATTAAGGAGTAAGCATTACTAGCTTTGCCTTTAAAAATGTAAAATTTAATTTTGAAGGTTTTCCTGGGAATACAGTGGGGGAAATAAGTATTTGATACACTGCTGATTTTGCAAGTTTTCCCACCTACAGAGAATGGAGAGGTCTGTAATTTTCATCTTAGATACACTTCAACTGAGACAGAATCTAAAAATAAAAACTAGAAAATCATATTATATGATTTTTTAATTAATTAAATTGCATTTTATTGCATGAAATATGTATTCGATCACCTACCAACCAGCAAGAATTCTGTCTCTCACAGACCTGTTAGTTTTTCATTAAGAATCCCTCCTACTCTGTACTCATTACCTGTATTAATTGCACCTGTTTGAACTTGTTACCTCTATAAAAGACACATGTCCACACACTCAATCAATCACACTCCAACCTCTCCACCATGGCCAAGACCAAAGAGCTGTCTAAGGACACCAGGGACAAAATTGTAGACCTGCCCAAGGCTGGAATGGGCTACAGGACAATAGGCAAGCAGCTTGGGGAGAAGGCTACAACTGTTATTAGGAAATGGAAGAAACACAAGATGACTGTCAATCTTCCTCTGTCTGGGGCTTCATGCAAGATCTCGCCTCGTGGGGTAAGGATGATTCTGACAAAGGTCAGAAATCGGCCCAGAACTAAATGCTAGGACCTAGTTAATGACCTGAAGAGAGCTGGGACCACAGTCTCAAATATTACCGATAGTAACTCACCATGCCGTCATGGATTAAAATTGTGCAGGGAAAGCAAGGTCCCCCGCTCACGCAGCACATGGCTGGGCCCGTTTGAAGTTTGCAAATGTCTATCTGGATGAACCAGAAGAGGCATGGGAGAAGGTCATTTGGTCTGATGAGACCAAAATAGAACTTTTTGGTATCAGCTCCACTCGCCGTGTTTGAAGGAAGAAGGATGAGTACAAATCCAAGAACACCGTCCCAACCGTGAATCATGGTAAGGGAGACATCATACTTTAGGGGTGCTTTTCTGCAAAGGTGACAAGATGACTGCACCGTATTAAAGGGAGCATGGATAGGGTCATGTATCGGGAGATTTTGGCCAACAACCTCCTTCCCTCAATAAGAGCATTGATGATGGGTCGTAGCTGCGTCTTCCAGCATGGCAATGACTTGAAACACACAGCCAGGGCAACTAAGGAGTGGCTCCGTAAGAAGCATTTCAAGGTCCTGGAGTGGCCTAGCCAGTCTCCAGACCTGAACCCAATAGAAAATCTTTGGCTGGAGCTGAAACTAAATGTTGCCCAGTGACAGCCCCGAAACCTGAAAGATCTGGAGAAGATCTGTATGGAGGAGTGGGACAAAATCCCTGCTGCAGTGGGTGCAAACTTGGTCAAGAACTACAGGAAACGTCTGACCTCTGTAATTGCAAACAAAGGTTTCAATACCAAATATTAAAGGGGTTGTCCAGTCAAAAGGTATAAGTCTGTGTGACTGCAGACTTATGAATCCTTCCAGCATGCACACTGTGGTGATTTGCCGGTTTCAGACCCGGGATCGGAGGGTATGTATGATTTATATGTACCCCCGGCCAGTCTGCGCAGACTCGCTCTGTACACTTGTATTGAGCGAGGCCACTACCTGTCTAGTGATGCGGACGGCCAGTGGTCGCGTCCGACTAGAAGGCGCGGCCTGCAGACTTATCACTTTTAACCGGACATTCTGTTTTTCTATCGTATCAAATACTGTACTTATTTCATGCAATAAAATACTAATTAATTATATAAAAATCATACAATGTGATTTTCTGGATTTTTTTTTTAAAGATTTTGTCTCTCACAGTTGAAGTGTACCTATGATAAAAATTACAGACCTCTCTATTCTTTTTAGGTGGGAAAACTTGCAAAATCATCAGTGTATCAATTACTTATTTTCCCCACTGTATCTTTATTTTAAATTAGTTGCAGACCTAGATAATGACAAACTTACCAATACACTCCTCCCAGGTCAAGCCACTTCTATGGTCTATGCTGACAGGCTGCACCAGTGACATCAACGGCATACATGAGCACTGGAACCAATACCTGGGCTCAGTGACTCTGCAGGTGCAGACGCTAGTCCAGGGATTGGCTGTGCAACCCTGCAGTCTGCACCATGTTGAGAGTGAGGATTGTCTGCCACTCTATACAAAAAAATATCACTCCTGGACAACCTCTGCATGTCTAATGATGAATTGTACTGCTAATAAATTGCTCAGGTCGTATGTCTTATAGCTGACGGATGTACAGCATTACATAGCATTCCACCTTCTGTTTCTTCACACAGTTATGACTCCAACCTGAATGATTCACGAGATGACAAGAAAAATAAGTTCACAAATACAATGGAATTTGTGGAAGATTATCTGAACACTGTTGTCAGTGAAGCTACGCCATTTGCCAATGAGGAAAAGAACAAGCTAACATTTGAGGTCATTCTATAATCGGATATTAAAAAGTAAAACCGATTCCGCCATATAGTAGATCATATAGTAGGGCTATACTTTGCAAGATATGGTCATGGAAAACTTCCAGGAACTTTTAGAAGATCCTTGGCAGCACTGATTACTATTATATGTGCATGCATTAGTAATATACGGCTGCACCTACATTGCATAATTATTTTATACCAGGGATCTTTTTTTTATATTTTATTGCCAATGTTGGGATAATAATGGGGCATATACAGTATATCAATACTGTCTAATGTTTAGATGGCTCAAACTTAAACTAGACACTGTTTAAATGCACCAGATTTAGCAAAGTGGTAGCTCATGCTGCTTTAGCACATTTTTGGCGCATAATATTGTGCATTAGGTCACACCCCCAATCCACTAAGCCACATCCCTTTAAGTAAAGCCACGTCCAGGCATGTAAAATGTCTTGAACACATAATAAATATGGTGCAAGTTATGAAAGACAATTTTTTGTCGCAAAATGTGCCAGAATTCTAATATATTATTTAACCGGTCATACGTCCCACTGCAAGGATGCTCGAGATCACAGTAATGCAAAGTTCTATAAAGCTGTCACAGTAACAGATAAAGTACATCTTTACTGCATCTATGATCCACATAATCTGACCAGTAGTTCCACAAGTGATTGCCGCCAACAATAATAATAATAATAATAATCTCTTTATTAATACTGTTATGAGTTACCTTTAAAGGACAACTGGACACAGAGCAGCTAAGTTGGACAATTTGCTTTACAGTGGGTTAAAAACTGGCGTGTCACATGCTTGACATACTTTTTAAGTGTGTTTAACTCATTTGTTCTTGTGAGTATAATTGAGTATTGGAAGCTTATTGTCTGCCAGTGCTGCTCCATGTCCTGTTGTTCTTAAAGGGAAAAACCTACAAGAAGCAAAATGAACATAAACCCTGCTGTAAATGAATAAAAAGCAAGTGCATTTAAGTAAAATAGGATTCTTAGTAACACTGTTTTTGATCTAAAATAGTATGAAATCTATCCCACCAGCGACAAGGTGAACCCGTTCGAGATAGAACCTGCTCTGTCTAATATTAAAAACCTTACCATGTGTCAAAGTTGACCTCAGTGTGAATAAGGGCAGACAAAGGACTGAGTCCCAAACTGTGAACACCAGCCTAGGGAAGCTTTAAATGTATTATCCAGCTCTAGGAAGGGAGCTTCATTTTACTTCTTGTAGGTTTTTCTGATTCATGGCCATTGTGAAACATGCATTTATGTGCTGCATGTATACCAACTTAAACCAAGCTCAAATTTTTTGTTTGTTCTTAAAGGGAGCCTAGTGACAGTATTATTGGCGGTGATTGTTTGTGGAACTACTGGTCTCAGTGGGAATGATAGCCACATGATTTGATTTTGTACACTGACAGTGTAAGTGAGAGGGAGGGTTTTGGATTATGTGGATTCTGCTCTAAAAATCGTGCATGCGGCAAAGTTGTATTTTATCTGCACGAGAATTCTGTCACATTTCGTATGCTAATTCTCTGCCATTATGTGTATGTAAATTACAACATCTGAAGCTAATTTAGTAACTTTATTCTTGTAGGTGGTCAGCCTTGCACGTCATTTGATATATTTTGGATTCTATAGCTTCAGTGAACTTCTGAGATTGACACGAACTTTACTAGGAATTATAGACTGTGTTCAAAATGGCAATTCAATAGTGCCACATCCTGTGTACAGCGAAGATTCAGCAGGTATGCCACAACGGAGCAGTAAGAAGTTTCCCTTTTTTACATATTGGATTTGTATTGATACAGTAGAGTATAATACACTATGATATAATATAGCAATATAACAATCCACATTGAACATCTGCCTCCTGTCAAAACTTTCTTACATTTGACACCTAAAATGTCTCCTTGCTTGAAATATCTACTGTACTAAAGGCAGGTGCAAAGATCCAAAATGTTGTCTAGCAATACATAAGGCCTGAAAAAAAATATGTATTTCACATTAGGAATGCTTCTTTATTTTCTTTTCAGTAAAAACACTTAGACACCATTTACATGTGTATCTGTCACGCCAGGTGTGGGAAAGACTAAGTGCAACACGAAGGGAAGAGGGGAAGGGAGCCCAGACAGTAGGGAAAGAGGAAGTGGAGACCTCCTAAGCTGATCTGTTATCACCTTGTCTCCCCTATCATCTCTATATTGGTTCCTCACCAATTGCCACAAAGGAAACCTAAGCCCTATATTTCCCTAGCGCTTGGCCCAGGATAGGGAAGGGGGATGGGCACTAGTCAGTCCCCACTAACAACTAAAGACAACAAGGGAGACAAACATGGGGAAAGTAACTTAGCTTGCGCCGACTTCAGAGATATTATACCAAACGTCCTCCTAGCACCAGAGAGGAAGTAAGCAGACTGCAATAGCTCCAAGCCTTCACAAGGGAACATGTGAATATCATCGGCATCGGCACCTCCCTATAGCAAGCAATAAGTATTTAAACACCCAGGCCTGGGTGTCAATTAGCACGAGGGAGGTAGCCACTGGGTCCTAGAGTGAGACAGATTTAAGAAGGCATCTGCAATGCCAAAACGAAGAGATCTTCTTCAACCAATTACAGTACGAATGATTGTTACATCTGACACACCCGTGACAGTACCCCCCTTTTACGAGTG
The DNA here is from genome assembly GCF_046119375.1 of Phyllobates terribilis. Taxonomy (NCBI): domain Eukaryota; kingdom Metazoa; phylum Chordata; class Amphibia; order Anura; family Dendrobatidae; genus Phyllobates; species Phyllobates terribilis. Next base: position 608,836,914 of record NW_027362762.1, read on the forward strand.
GCCTCAGGACCAGGTTTCTCAGGGTAAGAGGTGTGTAACGAACGAACCAACCTGGGAGCGTTTACCTCTGATGCTGATACCATTTCCTCTCTTCTGGACCACAACCCTTCCAGTGCACCAAGTTTTGTATGGAACGAGTTTGGAGACGAGAATCTACATTCCTCGAAAACTGAAATTCCAGATTACCATCATTGAGGGCGGCGGTAGGGGTGAGGGCTCAAGAGGTTCCACATATTTCTTGAGTATGGGCCTGTGGAAAACATTGTGGACCTTAAGGGCCTGATGAAGCTCAAGGCGAAACGCTGCTGGGTTAATGACGGCTGTTATTTTATAGGGAATAATAAACCTAGGTCCCAGCTTTCAAGAAGAGACTTTCAACTTGATATTCCTGGTAGACAACTACACAAAGTCATTCACACCCAGGTACAGACCTGGCCAGCGTTTTCTGTCAGCCATACGTTTATACCTGTCTCCCATGATCTTTAAATTACTCAGAACCCCCCGCCACACCGAGGAGAGCGACGAAGCAAAACGTTCCTTCTCAGGAACTCCCTAAGCTCCTCCCCCACCAAAGATGCCAAACCGTGGATTGTAACCGTATGCATCAAAGAACGGTGACCTGCCAGTGGATTCTTGTCGATGATTATTAATGGCAAATTCTGCCAGTGGTAAGTAGGAAGCTCAATCCTGATTTTCGGAGATGAAACACCTGAGGTAGCGCTCCAAATTCTGTTTGATGCGCTCAGTCTGTCCATACGACTGAGGGTGGAAGGCAGAGGAAAAAGACAGCTGCACCCCTAGTTGAGAACAGAATGCTTTCCAGAACTTGGAAACAAATTGTGTCCCCCGATCTGACACCACATCAGAGGGAACCCAGTGAAGCTTCACAGTCTCATTTATAAATACCTTGGTAAGTGTCTTGGCATTTGGAAGTGCAGGTAATGCGATGAAGTGAACCATTTTACTGAAGCTATCTACAACCACCAAAACCACCGTTTTGCCTGCAGAAACTGGTAGGTCAGTAATAAAATCCATGGACAAATGTGTCCATGGCATACTAGGGACAGGTAGCGAAAGAAGAGTACCAGGCGGACGGGTATGCGATACTTTAGAACGCGCGCAAATACTACAAGCAGATACGTGTTCAATCACATCCCGAAGCAATCCCGACCACCTAAAACGACGAGAGAGGAGGTCCGCGATTGCCTTACCACCTGGATGACCAGCAAGCACAGAGTTATGATGTTCCTTAATTACTTTGCGGCACAGGTTAGATGGTACAAATAACCTTCCTGAAGGGCAGGAGTCAGGGGCATCGTCCTGAGTCTCCAACACCCTCACCCTCCAGTTCAGGATACAATACTGAAATGACTACCCCCTTCTGTAATATTGGGGCAGGGTTCTTATGGTCACCCTTCCGGGACAAAGCATCAGCCTTGACATTTTTGACCCCTGGACAAAAAGTGACAACAAAATTGAACCTAGTAAAAAACAGGGACCATCTGGCTTGCCTAGGGTTGAGATGTTTAGCTGATTGGAGATATGACAGGTTCTTATGGTCAGTAATAGGATGGACAGCCCCCTCCAACCAATGTCGCTATTCTTTGAACCCCAATTTGATTGCCAAAAGTTCCCTATTACCCACGCCATAATTTTTCTCAGCTGAAGACAATTTTTTAGAAAAAAAAGCGCATGGGCGCCATTTACCAGGGGACGGCCATGATACAACAACGCATCAACTTCCATAATAAAGGGTTGGGAAACATCGGGTTGACTGAGTATAGGTGCCGTGGCAAAACAATTCTTTAAGGAAGAAAAAGCCTGGAGGGAGGCATCCGACCATTTGGAAAAATCAGACCCCTTCCTAGTCATGTCAGTAAGGGGTTTCACGATTCAAGTAATTTTGGATGAATTTCCGGTAAAAATTAGTAAAGCCCAGAAAACGTAGAGCCTTCAGGTTCTCGGGACGGTTCTAATCAAGGACTGCACGGATCTTCTCCGGATCCATCCGAAAACCCGAAGGTGACAACACGTACCCCAAAAACTGCACCTCCTGAACGGTGAAAACACATTTTTCTAGTTTGGCATATAGTTTGTTATCCCGTAATATCGGGAGCACCTGTTTAACATGCCCCTGATGTGGTTCAATATCGGGTGAGTAAACCAAAATATCGTCCAGATAGACCACAAACCTCCCCACCAAATGATGGAAAATATCATTTATGAAATGCTGGAACACCGCAGGTGCTTTCGTCAAACCGAAAGGCATAACCAGACTCTCGAAATGCCCTTCAGGGGTATTGAACGCTGTTTTACATTCATCCCCTTCTCTGATTCTAACCAGATTGTAGGCTCCCTTTAAATCCAACTTGGAGAATACCTTACCTCCCACAACCTGGCTGAACAAATGTGGAATCAGAGGAAGAGGATATGGATCTCAGATGGTAATTTGATTTAATTCCCGGAACGGAAATCTAAACAGGGACGTAGGCCGCCACGAGTGAAGATAAGGACCTGATGTGTTCCTTCTCCAGACTTTCCGCAATGTAATCCTTCATGGCTTGTCTCTCAGGGCCAGAAAGATTATACAGTCTGGACTTTGGTAGTTTAGCTCCGGGGTCAGGTTAATAGGACAGTCATATGCATGATGAAAAGGCAAATTCTGACACCCCCTCTCAGAAAAAACGTCCTCAAAACCAGACAGAAAAGCAGGTAATATTTCCTTGGCGACTGTAGCAAGGAAAATATGTAAACTGTTCTCATGGCAGTAATCTCCCCATTCAATGATCTCCCCAGCTTGCCAATCCACTAACGGGTTATGTTTCACCAACCAGCGAAGACCCAAAGCAATTGGGGTGGGAAGACCGTCCAGGACATAGCAAGGGATTATCTCACAATGAACCGACCCCAACCTCAGTTTTACATTTTGTACAATCTGAGTTAGTGCTTTCTATACAAGTGGCACTGAATCGATGGCAAAGATGAGAATAGGCCACCAACCATGCGGACTCCAGCTCCACTGTCAACAAACACAGAAATGTTCTCGGTTTTGCTCTCTAGCACCACCTCTGCTGTCAGGACTAACCGGGAACTGCAGGTTGGCGATAAATGCACCCCTTGCTTATCCAACTCCAGACTACCAAGGGTTAATCGAGTCTCCTTTTGCTTAGGAATCAAAGGACAGGCCTTAATAAAATGTCCCTTTTTCCCACAAAAAAAACATGTCTTTTTTTGTTGCGAATCTCCAGGGAAATGTATGATGCAGAGGCACCCCCTAACTGCATTGGTTCCTCCATCTCCCCCAGTACTGGTTCACCGCCAGACCGTACTTCCGGCAGAGGTCTCACCCACCTATCCCGAAGGCGTCTATCAAGACGTATAGCCAACAACATGGCAGCCTCCAAGGACTCAGGGGTTTCATATACTGCCAAAGCATCTTTCAACCTTTCAGTAAGGCCCTCTCAAAATTGGCTTCTATGAGCTGAGTCATTCTATTTAGAATCCATTGCCCATCTATAGAATTCAGAACTGTACGTCTCCACTGACCAATTCCCCTGCTGAAGGCAACATAGCCTAGACTCAGCCAAGGTGACTCAGTCAGAGTCATCATAGATGAGGGCCAGGGCCCCAAAAAAATCCTCCACAGACTGAAGACAAACCGAATCCTGCGGTAAACAAAAAGCCCAGGATTGCGGATCTCCCTGCAGCAGTGAGATCACAATTCCCACTCGTTGCTACTCACTTCCGGAGGAGTAAGGACGAAGTTTAAAGTACAGTTTGCAGGCTTCCTTGAACACAAAAAACTTGTCCCTACCTCCTGAAAACCTGTCCAGGAGGGCAACCTTAGGTTCAGGCTGGACAGGCCTACCTGCAGAGACCTCTACATTAGCGACCTGTAGCCGCTGATGCTGTTGTTGAACCTCACAGTGGAGGTCATTCACCTCCAGAGACAGACTGCACAGCGCTCTGCAACTGAAACCATACCAAAAGGAAGAAAAGAAAAATGCCCGAAAAAAACCCCACACAAATAAACTCAAGTGTCAGGTTTTTTTTTTCTAAATGTGCACGGTCGTTGATCATGTCACGCCAGATGTGGACAAGACTAAGTGCAACACGAAGGTTAAGAGGATAAGGAAACCCAGACACTAGGGAAAGGGGGGTGGAGACCTCCTAGACAGATCTGATATCACCCTGTCTCTCCTATCATCGCTATATTAGTTCATCACCAATTGCCGCACAGGAAACCTAAGCCCTGTATGTCCCTAGCGCTTTGCCTTGGATTGGGAAAAGGTGGGTGAGAACTAGTAAGTCCCCACTAACAACTAAGAAAGTAACTTGGCTTGAGCCAACTTCAGAGAGATTACACCAAACGTCCTCCTAGCACCAGAGAGGAAGTAAGCAGACTGCAATTGCTCCAAGCCTTCACAAGCGAACATGTGAATATCACCGGCACCTCCCTGTAGCAAACAAAGTATTTAAACATCCAGGCCTGGGTGTCAATTAGCAGGAGGAAGGTAACCACTAGGTCCTATAGACAGATTTAAGAAGGCATCTGTAATGCCAAACAAAGAGATCTTCTGCAACCAACTTCAGGGCGACTGTCACATCTGACACACCCGTGACAGTATCATAAATGAAGCCACTGTCAGCAACCTACCATGGTTCCATGGAACCATTAGCATCGCTTGAGATCTGATCCCAGATTCCCTAAAAACACAGCAACGAGAAATATCACTTATTTAAAGAAGCATTCCCATTATGTTTTTATTCATTAAATGTGTGTATATATGCATGTAAAGTAGTGTGAGTGTATTAATATGCTCACCTACCACTGTTTTCTCCGTTGTCCAGTGCCATTCTTCTCTGCTTCTGAGTGACATCACTGCAATTGCAATTAGCCAGCTCACTGTTTGCTCTGTTTGTGAGCTAGAAACCTCTTTTACAATGTAAGCCTAAGGAACCTAGAACCCTTCTGGCCCCTTCCTAGGGAGCCTTCTGATGCTAAATAGGCTTACAATCTAAAAGTCACCTCAGGATCATGCAGAGCGCAGCATGACCCAGAGACTCTGCAGAGGGGTGATGTCAGTCAGAACAGAATAAGAACGGTGCTAGATCCCAGAGAGAGCGGCAGTAGGTGAGTATATTAATACACACACTGCACTACATGCATATACATGCATACAGTGTTGGCACCCTTTGGAATAAATAACTGCAATCAATCGCTTCTTATGACCATCAACAGGCTTCGTACACCACTCACCTGTAATTTAGGACTACTTTTCTTTTTAAGCTGCTCCACGTCTTTCATATTTGAAGGGTGCCTTCTCCCAACAGCAGTTTTAAGATCTCTCCACAGTTGTTCAATGGGATTTAGATCCGGACTCATTGCTTCCACTTCAGAACTCTCCAGCACTTTGTTTCCATCCATTTCTGGGTGCTTCTTGAAGTATGTTTTGGTCATTGTCCTGCTGCATGACCTAGGGCGAAACCCATCTTTCTGACACTGGGCACTACATTGCAAATTTTCAGATTTCATGATGCCTTGCACACAGTCAAGGCACCCAGTGCCAGAGGCAGCAAATCAACTCCAAAACATTGTTGAAACTCCACCATATTTGACTGTAGGTACTGTGTTCTATTTTGTAGGCCTCATTACGTTTTCAGTAAATAATAGGATGATCTGGTTTACCAAAAAACTCTACATTGATTTCATCTGTCCACAAGATGCTTTCCCAGAAGGATTTTTGTTTACGTACATTTTGGCAAACTGTAGTTTAGCTTTTTTATGTCTGTGTCAGCAGTGAGGTCCTCCTGAGTCTCCTGCCATAGCGTTTAATTTCATTCAAATATCAACGGATACTTCGAGCTGACACTGATGCAACCTGAGCCTGCAGGACAGATTACATTTTTTTGGAACTTGATTGGGGCTGCTTATCCTATCCTGCGTTGAAACCCTTCATCAATTTTTGTTTGCCATCCATGTCCAGTGAGATTAGCTGTTGTATCAATTTTGGATCTCCAGTCCTCAGACAGTTCTTTTCTCTTCTTTCTGTTCTCCATGTTTAGTGAGGCACACACAGACACACAAATCAAAGATTGAGTTAACTTCTCTGCTCTTTATCTGGTTTCAGTTGTGATTTTCATATTGCCCACACCTGTTACTTGCCACAGGTAAGTTTGAACGAGCATCACATGCTTGAAACAAAGTTGTTTACCCACATTTTTTGAAAGGTGCCAACAATTTTGTCCATCACATTTTTGTGATTTTGTGTGAAATTATGTCCAATTTGCCGTTTTTTTGTGTTGTTCCAATATACACAAAGGGAATAAACATGTGTATAACAAAACATGTGTAATTGCAATAATTTTCTAGTGAAATACTTCATTTTCTGGAACAATTTCAAGGGTGCCAACACTTTCGGCAATGACTGTATATACACACATTTAATGAGTCATAAACTTAATAGGACTTCTTCTTTATCAGGGAAGGCAGACTGATTTCAATCTTTAATCTACTTAGTAAATTATATCTAAACTAGTACTAAAGGACTAAACCCTTTGAACAATATACAGTACAGACCAAAAGTTTGGACACACCTTCTCATTTAAAGATTTTTCTGTATTTTCATGACTATGAAAATTGTACATTCACACTGAAGGCATCAAAACTATGAATTAACACATGTGGAATTATATACTTAACAAAAAAGTGTGAAACAACTGAAAATATGTCTTATATTCTAGGTTCTTCAAAGTAGACACCTTTTGCTTTGATGACTACTTTGCACACTCTTGGCATTCTCTTGATGAGCTTCAAGAGGTAGTCACCGGAAATGGTCTTCCAACAATCTTGAAGGAGTTCCCAGAGATGCTTAGCACTTGTTGGCCCTTTTGCCTTCACTCTGCGGTCCAGCTCACCCCAAACCATCTCGATTGGGTTCAGGTCTGGTGACTGTGGAGGCCAGGTCATCTGGCGTAGCACCCCATCACTCTCCTTCTTGGTCAAATAGCCCTTACACAGCCTGGAGGTGTGGTTGGGGTCATTGTCCTGTTGAAAAAGAAATGATGGTCCAACTTAACGCAAACCGGATGGAATAGCATGCCGCTGCAAGATGCTGTGGTAGCCATGCTGGTTCAGTATGCCTTCAATTTTGAATAAATCCCCAACAGTGTCACCAGCAAAGCACCCCCACACCATCACACCTCCTCCTCCATGCTTCACGGTGGGAACCAGGCATGTAGAGTCCATCCATTCACCTTTTCTGCGTCGCACAAAGACACGGTGGTTGGAACCAAAGATCTCAAATTTGGACTCTTCAGACCAAAGCACAGATTTCCATTTCTTGTGTTCTTTTGCCCAAACAAGTCTCTTCTGCTTGTTGCCTGTCCTTAGCAGTGGTTTCCTAGCAGCTATTTTACCATGAAGGCCTGCTGCACAAATTTTCCTCTTAACAGTTGTTGTAGAGATGTGTCTGCTGCTAGAACTCTGTGTGGCATTTACCTGGTCTGTAATCTGAGCTGCTGTTAACCTGCCATTTCTGAGGCTGGTGACCCGGATAAACTTATCCTCAGAAGCAGAGGTGACTCTTGGTCTTCTTTTCCTGGGGCGGTCCTCATGTGAGCCAGTTTCTTTGTAGCGCTTGATGGTTTTTGCAACTGCACTTGGGGACACTTTCAAAGTTTTCCCAATTTTTCGGACTGACTGACCTTCATTTCTTAAAGTAATGATGGCCACTCATTTTTCTTTACTTAGCTGCTTTTTTCTTGCCGTAATACAAATTCTAACAGTCTATTCAGTAGGACTATCAGCTGTGTATCCACCTGACTTCTGCACAACACAACTGATGGTCCCAACCCCATTTATAAAGCAAGAAATCCCACTTATTAAACCTGACTGGGCACGCCTGTGAAGTGAAAACCATTTCCGGTGACTACCGCTCATCAAGAGAATGCCAAGAGTGTGCAAAGCAGTCATCAAAGCAAAAGGTGGCTACTTTGAAGAACCTAGAATATAAGACATATTTTCAGTTGTTTCACACTTTTTTGTTAAGTATATAATTCCACATGTGTTAATTCATAGTTTTGATGCCTTCAGTGTGAATGTACAATTTTCATAGTCAGGAAAATGCAGAAAAATCTTTAAATGAGAAGGTGTGTCCAAACCTTTGGTCTGTAGTGTATGTAAAAGTATATTTAGGAGGATGAATTCTTGTACATCTAAGCACTCTGTTTTGATGCTCTTTTACTTTGCTAGAAAAAAATGTGAGGCGATCTATACAAGGAATGGGGCAAATGATGTCCACAATGGTGCTGACTCGAAAACCATCTGTATTCAGTTCATCTTCACTCATGAATTCTGTAGTGGGTCAGGAGGCTCCTAAGAGGAAGACTGTTGAAACTGAGAACATAACTGTGATGGAAACTAAACTCAAGATCCTGGAGATACTTCAGGTTTGTATTCTATTGGTTACAGGTTTTACCAGTAGATTTCATTGCATGCTGTTTTAAGTTTTAATTAACCTTTTTATTCTGATGACTTATAGGGCAAAATTAGTGATACAAAACAAGCTTCAAATGTTTGTAAAGATGTCCATACACCTACACTAACTGTCATAACACATTCCACATACACATGCACACTTTTGTCCCATTTAATTAAGACTGACATTTCGTATGCCAGTCTTAATGATGGTCGTGCAGGAATAAAATGCACCTAATTCATTAAGAGGCACACAACGCTTCACAGTTCAGCACATCTTACCACTGGCATGCGCTTTGCCAGAAATGTTGCTCCATTAAGTGACACTAGAGCAACATTTCTGGACTTTTTAAATGCGCTCGATACAATGCCACACCAAAGGTTGGTACATAAAATGAGAGCAATCGGTCTAGGGGAAAATATTTGTAACTGGGTTAACAACTGGCTCAGTGATAGGAAAGACAGGGTAGTTATTAATGGAACATACTCTGATTGGGCCACAGTTAACAGTGGGGTACCATAGTGGTCCGTACTGGGGACTCTTCTTTTTAATATAACTACCTTGTAGAGAGCAAGCAGAGTAGAATTATTCTCACAATACTAAACTCTTCAAGGTAATCAACACAAGGGAAAATAATGTAATTTTTCAGTAGGATTTATGTAAGCCGGAGGCTTCGGCTGAGAAATTGCAATTGAAGTTTAATATAGATAAGTGTAAGGGCATGCACTCAGAGGAAATAAAATGTACAAATGTGTACTAAATGATTAAACACTTGGTGAAACTGTCACTGAAAAAGACTTGGGCAATTGGGTGGACTCAAGGAGGAGGGTTCCAGCTTCACGGACATAAAAATCTTTATTGGCACATGTTTAGGGATGAGCTGTCCCGTGGAAGTTCTGGTTCTGGAACTTTACCCAAACTTTAGACCAAATCTCTATTTGGTACCAGAACTGTACCCAAACTTGAACCTGAACCCCATTGAAAATGGAGACCCGAACTTTGGATCTGGAAAAAAATTCCCCCTTAACTCCGAACATTGCAATGGACTTCTGGGAGGAGTCTGTGTTTGGCATTTAACGCCAGACGCTAACTGTCCAATACGAACCCCGAGCTTTCAAGTTTGTGTTCGCTCATCTCTATACAGTGGCATGTAAAGGTTTCGGCATCTCTGGTCAAAATTACTGTTATTGTGAACAGTTAAGCAAGCTGAAGATGAAATGATCTCTAAAAGGTCTAAAGTGAAAAGATGACACATTTCCTTTGTATTTTAGGCAATATGTATATATATATTTTTTATTTTTTACATTTCTTAAAAATTACAAATAACAAATAAGAAAATGGGCCAATGCAAAAGTTTGGGCACCGTATACATGTTAAAATTCCAAATAACATCTATATCAGCTTAGAGAGAAAAAATGACGCACCAGAAACACATCTGTATTTCTTATAGCTCTAAGCCGATATGAATGTTATTTTGTATTTTACCATGTACCAATAAAGAAGTTTTTTTTTTTGTATCGTAAAGATGGATTATTCCTCCTTGCTTACAGTGTTGGGTGTTTTGGCAGAAATACAGGTGCATCTCACTAAATTAGAATATCATCAAAAAGTTAATTTATTTCAGTTCTTCAATACAAAAAAATGAAACTCATATATTATATAAAGTCATTACAAACAGAGTGATCTATATCAAGTGTTTATTTCTGTTAATGTTGATGATTATGGCTTACAGCCAATGAAAACATAAAAGTCATTATCTCAGTAAATTAGAATACTTTATAACAACAGCTTGAAAAATGATTTTAAAATCCGAAATGTTGGCCTGCTTAAAAGTATGTTCAGTAAATGCATTCAATACTTGGTTGGGGCTTCTTTTGCATCAATTTTGTGCGCCAATATATAGGAAGGGACATAGCTGAATTAGAGTGGGTGGAGAGAAGAGCAACAAAGGTTATTAGGGAATAGATGACCTGCAATTCCATGATAGATTATCAAGCAATGGGATACTCATTTTAGAAAAGCAGAAGCTTATGGGTGATCTTATTACAATGTACAAATATGAGGGGACAGTAGAGAGATGCCATTTTTGAAAATTATAATATTACAAGTTATGGGCACTAGATTCTGTAATGGGACGTTGGTCCAGGGAACTAGTCTGATTGCCAAGTGTGGAGTCAGGAAGGAATTTTTCCCCTATTATCGGGCATTTAGCATCTGTCTCATGAGGTTTTTGCCTTCGTCTGGATCAACATGTTAGGGTATAGGTTGCACTCAATGGATTTATATCTTCATACAACCTTACAAACTATGAAATTATGAAACTACTTTGCAACTTTTAATGCATTTGTCAGGCTAGCATTGCCATGCCCCAGCTTCACCAATCTTTACAGAGCAGGCCGACTTTTTGTGCAACTTTGTGCTGAGCAAAAATTTTGCAACATTTGAAGGTTTTTATGCCAGTTTTCTTGCGTAAACACCTTGATGAGTTAGAGCATTGGTGTCTGGAACGGGAAAAACTGCTGGTGTTTTAATTCATCTAAGAGCTAAATCATCAGGCATGGAAATTAAGTATGTCAATCCTTCTATTGTCCAACATCATTTGTTGAAGTCAGGAAGTCATACAGTTATATCTAATTGGTGTTTCGAAAATGGGAGGGGGAAGGGGTGGTAAAACTTGATGTTGTAGAGGTCGGGAGGTCCCCATACACATATGTTCAGCCGGTGCTAGCAGAGTAAGAAGATCCAGTTCCATGGGGTAAAACCTTTTTTTATCAGTGAAAAAATATAAATCCAGTAGTGAGAGTAAAACCGTAACATGTCATAGCTAAAAACTAGGTACAAAGTCCATAGTTCGATGGTCCAATGACCGTCCGTGCGATCAACGCGTTTCTGGTGTTATTCATCCATGACTAAGGGTGGATCGATGATCGGCCGGTCGGTCATCTGACCACCGAACTATGGACTTTGTGGTTTTTAGCTTTGACATGTTATGTTTTTATTCTTTCACTAATAAAGAAAAGGCTTTACGCTGCGGAGTTGGATCTTCTTCCTCTGATGTTTCCATTGCGTCCAAGCTAAGACGCCGTCCGTGGTACTGTATGTCATGGACATTGATAGTGGTGAGCTGGTCCTTTTCTTTATGATTATCAGCCTGAGCTGCCAAAATTGGGTTCTTGAACATCTTTGCTTTTTTATGTTTATGCTTTTAAAGACCTTAATCCTGGTTCTGCATTCTTACTTACACTTTCGTACTTTGTGGTTTAATGATATGTTTGGTTCTTTGCAGTTCATCCTGAATGTACGACTGGATTACAGGATATCTTTTCTACTCTCTGTCTTCAAGAAGGAGTTTGTTGAAGTTTTCCCAATGCAAGATAATGCAGCAGATGGGACAGCTCCCGCCTTTGATAATACAAGTAAATCACATACAAATAAAAGGCTACAATTGCCAAAATAGTTTAAAATAAATACTGTAGATGCTGCTTTTTTTTTTTTTTTTTTTTTTTTTTTGTAGTAGTAGTAGTAACTCCAAAAATAGCAGGATGCCACACAGATGCTCACCCTTTTAATAAATATGTGCTGAATTGGTAGTGTTAACCGCCATTACACGTTAGATTAAAATTGTCCTAACCTGCGCAATCGGCCGACAGCTATCATGTTTATGACAGGACTGTGCACTCCTTTGTGTTTAACTTGTACCCCAGGAAAAGTCCTGAAATGTACGTTAATGGATGATGTGATAGTTGCCGAACAGTGGCATCCATCACCATATGGCTATAATGAAATCATGAGTTTTCCAATAAGTTTTTAAACAAATGCCATTATAGCCTATAGGTAACAGATTACATGATTAGACATCCATTACACACATGCTGTAATGGCATCCGTTTAGCATATACATCATGAAAGCTATTTTAAAGCTTATTGATGTATATCCCTAATGGATTCCAGAGGCAAATGTTAACAAAAGTGTAATATGAATGGGGCCTAAGTTGGACAAAGGCACATGCATTATGCAAACAGTTCCATGTAGTTGGGACAGCTATCAGCCATTCACCACACACATAACATCCTTATTATCATATTTTTTGTAGACTATTCTTACAATGTCATGTCATTGATGCTTCGTTTTTTTATACTTTTATGGGACAGAAGGATCAAGCAAGTGATACCTTAACTGATCAGACCTTTTTTTGTCAGGCAGAACAGTGGTTTCAGGGGTTTATGACAGAAACATGTCCCCAAGCCACTATTAAGCTAAACAATAAAGCAGTCTCAGTTGTCATTGCATGCATGGTTATAGAGGGGTGGGTCTGCTTAGATGTTGGTTTCTTTACGGCAAACTTAAAGTCATGTAATAGTCATTCAATGCTATAAGCCAACACTTGAAAGATAATCATATGTAATATAATTTTAAAAACCGGAGCTTATTTGGTAGCATAGGTTCTAGTATTATGGTTTATGATAATTGTAAATATGTTTATGTTCTTACTTTTACAGATGCTACTCTAAATCTAGAGCGCATTGGAGAACAAGCAGAAGCTATGTTTTGTGTAGGGTAAGAGAGTCACTGCATTTAAAAAAGTCTGCAATCCAGAAGTATTATCTGCTGCATCGGTGCCTTAACAGAATTCTGGTTATATTACTGCAGGAAGAATTCAATGTTGGAGGTGGATGATGAAGGTGGCCGAATGTTTCTGCGAGTACTCATACAATTGACCATGAATGACTATCCAGCTTTAATCTCTGGATCTCTGCAACTTCTATTCAAGCATTTTAGCCAACGGCAAGAAGTGCTGCACACCTTCAAACAGGTATCAATAACTGAGCAGAGATTATCAGAGGATAAAAGAGATAGAAAGTTCAACACTGTTGTACAACCCTAATTCCAAAAAAGTTGTGACCCTGTGTAAAATGGAAAGAAAACAATCCAATGATTTGGAAATTTCTTACAGCCATATTTTATTCACCACATTAGAACATAGTTCACAAATCAGATCTTGAAAGTTAGACATTTTTCTATTTCATTTGAAAAAAATAACTCATTTACAAATTGATGGCAGCAACACATCTCAAAAAAGTTGTTAGAAGGCCATGTCCACCATTGTGTAACATCATCCTCTCTTTTTACAACAGTCTGTAAACATCTGGGGAGTGAGGAGACAATTGCTGGAGTTTTGGAAATGTTATCCCATTCTTGTCTGTAGGATACAGTTGCTCAATTGTTTTGGGTCAAGTCTTCCTCTGTGAAGCCATGCTGTTGTGATGGATGCAGTATGTGGTTTAGCATTGTCTTTGCTGAAATATGTAAGGTCTTCCCTGAAATAGACATTGTCCAGATGGGGACACATGTTGTTCGAAAATCTCTCAGCATTGATATTGCCTTTCCAGAGACATAAAGACAGCAGCTTTTTTGGATTGTCTTGATATGTTACTTTTCTATGCATGATAGAGCTTTAACTTGCATTTGTGGCTTGCATGCCGAACTGTGCTCACAGAGAATGATCTCTGGAAGTATCCCTGAGTCCAGGCATTGATTTGCATTACCGAATCATTCCTGTTTTAATGCAGTGCTGCCTGAAGGCCTGTAGATCATGAGCATCTAATATTGACCGTCAGCCTTGTTCCTTGTGCACATAGGCTTCTACTGAGTCTCTGAATCTTTCGATGATATTATGCACTGTAGATGGTGGGGTATTCAGATACTTTGCAATTTTACATTGAAGAACATTTTTTCTGGAAATTGTCCACAATTTTTAGACGTATTTGTTCACAGATTTGTGAACCTCTGACCATCTTTGCTTCTGAGAGACTATGCCTATCTAACATGCCACATTTCTACACTTAATTGAAAATTGACCCTTCGGCTGTTTTTCATTGGTAGTACTTACTTTTCAAGTCTTTTGCTAACCCTTTCACAACTTTTTTAGATGTGTTGCTGCCATCAATTTCTATTTTTTCAAATTAAATGGAAAATTTCCAAATCACTGCACTTATGTTTCTTACATTTTACACAGCATCCGAACTTTTTTGGAATTGAGGTTGTACTTTATTGACTGTTAGAGTATTTTTAATTGTTAGAGAAAATTGTGCTATAATGCCTACTGTCTGATAAGTTGCCAAATGATTGTCTGCCTTTTGTGGAATATCACCTCACCTCATTACAGCGTCTAGTCCTCTCACTTTCAAGTGATACCGATCAGCCTTAGCAATGCCCCATTCTGGGTAGCCCACACACTACCCAGCTAAGCTAATTTCTTTAAGATCAGCAACTTAGTTTCATCTCTATGTATTCTATTTAGGTCTTGCTGACCAGTCAATGGCTGGTCAGCAGAATCAATAACCATAACCAGTGGCATGATTGATTTCGGGGCCAATAGCAGGATTGCTATGATAACTGTGCATTATCATAACAATGTCAGTAATTGCTTTGTATTACAGCTCCTTGCATGATTATTCCTGTTTAATATTCTGATTCCTGACCGGACTTGTGTAACCACTACTTTACTATTTAATTCCTTGAATGCTTATTTGAACTAGGCCCTGGAGTGAATGAACTGTCTCTTGCCCAGCATCTTTGCCAGATTAATTGGACTTGACCTTGTTTTTACTTCCGACCACACCCCTAGTTGCTGATTCGGTCATTGAATCAGTCGCTCTAATATTGACCCAGTTTATTGACCATCCCGTTGCCAACTTGCTGTATCATCCAGCAGCTACTCCATGAACACAACCCAAAGGTCTCTGCAGCGAAGGTCACATTCCTGTATAGGGATATAAGGTTGTACACCAAAACGTTCCCTGGAACCTGCTAAGTGGAGTGGCTTGTGTGGAGCCTGTTCACGGAAACCCTCTGAAGAGTTGACAGTTTTCACATACAGGCCATAACAAATATAAATTCTTGTGCATTTTATAATCTGATAACGCCCTTATGATATCTAAGTGAACAGAGATTCCTTCATGTGGTCAACTTACAATAGGGCAATCAAATATTGCTTATAAATTGTTCACTGTTTGTCTACCTTATGTTACTTTTACTAATTAATATCACACATCTCGCCACATTATATTTTATACTACTTTGCATTTAATAGTGTTATTCTGATTTTTAGGTTCAACTACTTATCTCTGCCCAGGATGTAGATAATTACAAGGTTATAAAATGTGAGCTGGACAGGCTGAGAACAATGGTAGAAAAGTCTGAACTCTGGGTGGACAAAAAAGAAAAATCAGGAAGTGGAAGCTCCTCAGAAGGGAGCAAAAAGGAGAAGAAAGAGGTATTAAATTTTATTAAGACAGCACTGGAAACTTTCCCTTCAAAAAATGCCTTCATGGCTTGGTCTGTAAGTTTTAAAATGAATAAAGGCTGTCTAGAGAAATCTGAAAATACATTGCAATGTGTAAACGGGCAGGAAGGAGCTGACAAAGCAAATTTACATAATTTCAATTTACCGTATTTAATGGATTATAGGTCGCACTTTTTCCCCCCAAAATTTGGTAGGAAAAAGGGTGTGCGTCTTATAATGCGAACTTATGGTATTTTACCTGGGTGGCCTCGTCGGATCGGGGTCCCAGATACAGTAGGTTGGTGCCAGTGGCAGGGCGATGCTGCGGGCCCCATCCTCAGAAGAAGTGTCGCTGATTCAAGGCGGCGGTGGTGGCGGCGGTAGCGGGTCGATGCTGTGGCCCCATCCTCAGAAGTCGGCAGTGAGCGGAGGCGAGGTTCCCTATCCCGTACATAGCCCTGCCCTGTGCTTCGGCAAAATGACCGCCGGAGCATGTGGAGATTGAGATCTCGGAAGACGCCACTGCCACCACCACCGCCTTGAATCAGCGACACTTCTTCTGAGGACCGAGGCGCAGCATCGCCTCGCTCCCGCCGCCACCACCACCACCTTGAATCAGCGACACTTCTTCTGAGGACGGGGCCCGCAGCATCGCCCGACTCCTACCGCAGCCGCCTCCGCCGCCAATCTCCGGTGTGTGTGACACCCGCTCCACCAACGTTGCCCGCCAGGTAAAAAGGATTATAAGGCACACCATTTTGTTTAAAAAAAAATGTTTTCCTACTTTGCACCCCAAAATTTGGGGTGCGTCTTTTAATCCGCAAAATACAGTAAATGCTGACAAACCGAAGAATTGGCGAAATGTATCAATAATGATGCAGGCACTGTTTAAAATGTCATTAAATTGAGCAATGTCTGTGACATATTCTTTATAATGTTCCATAGAAAATAATAGAGTTGTATTGATACAGGCTGTTATAAAGCAAACGCAAGCTACATGCCAGTTTTGGAAGGGAATGCGTTATCTTGGAAACAGAGTCCAATTTGCAGACTGTATGACATAGAGCAGGATGAGCTGAACAAATTGATAGTTTTATGAGATAAAATTGACTTTACGTTCAGAGTCCAGTAGGCGGTCCTAACTGATTATTCTCTGCTATCTCTGTGTGTATACCTATTGGACATGTCATCATGGTGTAAGCAGAGGTTTGAATGAATAAATTACTAGCTCTACTACTCAATCCCACAAAAGGAATTATTAACCTCTGCAGCTGCTCATGCATGCTGCCTATAGAGTGCACTGGCAGGTTCCCTTTAAGAACCAATTGATACAGAATTCAAAAGGTTTTGTAGGAAGTGTTAGAAATTGTAAAGATGTTTGCAAAACTCATATGTGACAGTTTTCCCTTTCACGCCATGATAAATCTCAGTTGATTAAAAAAAGCCACAGTGGCTTTTTAAATCATGGTGGTGAATTATTTATACTGCAATCTCTTCACAACTAGAAACTGGTTTAATTATATGACGTCATATTATATGAAATAGCAAGAAATAACTCCCTAAATTTAAGCATCTCTATACAAAGGATAACAAAATCCGCCTAATCTTTAAATATACACAACCGAAAAGTAGTATACATCTGTTGTCTGATATCTAAAATTATACATGAAAACCATCATATTTTTTCTTCCCTTAACAGCATACAGAGAATCAGGAGGCATCTGGAAAACCTGCTGTGGAGAAGAGCAGTGAAAACTATCAACTTGTGAAAGAGGTAAAGGGATCATTTAACTTACAAACATAAAACTATATGGCATTGCTGTTTTCTATCAGTTAATGCCATATAGCTTTATCAGTTAATGCCATCCATATAGGTGAATTTCATGGGAACCTTTTTCCAATGTGATTACCCTGAATATTACGATGTAATATATATCTTTGCCTTTGTTTAGATTTTAGAAAGACTGAATAAAATGTGCGGTGTTGGTGAACAAGTTCGCAAAAAGCAACAGAGACTGCTCAAAAATATGGATGCTCATAAGGTTATGCTTGATCTTCTTCAAATCCCATATGAAAAGGTATACTAATATATTTCACTGTGCATAATAAAAATAACTAGTATGTTTATATAAGTGCATAAAAGTATATATTTAAAAGGGGTTGCTGGCACCACCACCGATCACAAGAATCGAGTCTCAGTCCCAGATTTCAGTAGAGCGACAATAGAAAAGTTCCTGGGACTGCTGAATATATTGGAGCTCGATACAAATTGAGCAGCAATACGCATGCTCGCACATTGCTGTATTTAAAGGGGGTGGGGTTTAAGGATCTTTTTTTGTGACACCCTCTTTGATGCTGCTCACAGAATTTACTTGAAATAGAAAGCTTATGCAGTATTTGATATAGGGCTTATGCACATTTAGTTTTTCTGTTATACTACACCTAGCCTTCGTTCACTTTTACATACATAGAAATTAACACACATAAGTTAACAGAGCCTTACCTTCACATTAATGCCTTTTGTTCTTAAATTGCACTTTTCCTATTTTGCTGCTATGATCCCCAGGAGAAAGTAGCGGCTGTGTTCAGTTCACTTGCAATGCTACCATAGGGGTAAGGGCTCTTTCACATGTCAGTATCTCTGGTACAAGTGGTGACAGTTTTCACACGTACCAAAGACACTGACAGACACAGACCCATTCAAATGAATGGGTCTGTGCACATCTCAGTGTGTTTCCACGGACCGAGTGTCCCTGTGCTCCACACGGAGACAAGTCCGTTTTTTTCCGAATACACTGTCTGCAAAAGTGCCCCACGCTGAACACACACGGATGACATCCGTGTGTCATCAGTGTGACACGGACCGGCGCCTGGGAATTGGCGCTACTGGTAGCATTGTTCCCAAGCGCTGGGTGCTGAACACTGCCTTCGTCATGGTTCCCTGCCGGAGCTGTGATCAACACCAGCAGGGACCATGATGAGGGTAGTGGTAGTCTGCTCCTGCAGTGTCCCCATCTGTAAAAATAAGAATAAAATAATGAGCAGCTCCGGAGCTGCGCTCAGTGAGTGACTGGACACCGCTGCTGAGTTGCAGCTCCGGAGCCGCTCATTCTCCCCGGCTCCTCTGCAGCAGCGGTCGCATGGATTACATCGGGGGACACCTAGGAGAGGTGAGTACATGGATTTTATTATTTTATTCATATTTTTACAGACGGGGACATTGCGGGAGCAGACTACCACTGCTCCCGCACTGCTTCCCTGATCGCAGCGCCGGCAGGGAACCATAATGAAGTGTTCAGCACCCGGCTCTTGGGAACAGCGCTACCTGTAGTGCAGAATCCTAGGCTCTGTCCGTGTGATCCTGATGTGGACACACGGGACATGGATATCTCCGGTACTGTTTTTTCCGGTACCAGAAATATCCAGACGTGTGAAACCGACCTAAATGAAGCATTACACAGTGCTTGTTGGAGTGAATGGCTTGTCAGTGATACCAGTGCTGCTGCTCTAGATGCTAACATATTGGTACTTAAACTAGATGTATAAGACCTGATGTTCTTCACTGAAATGATCAGGCTACGGAATGGTAATCAAGTAGTTACTCTAATTCAAAGCAATCAATATTACATGAGGCCATTTTCTCTGATTGAAAGTTGTTCGCTCCTCTGGGGTCTCAGTTTGTCCTTCTTATCTGTGGTACTAATGCTTTTTATACTCTGTCCAGTATGAGATTATGCAATATGATGTGCACCTATCGCCGGTCATCATTACACAGGACAACATTTTTCCTTCCACCAGGAGGAAATGCTAACATTCTTTGCTACTTAAAGGGGTTGTCCACCACTTTCACATTGATGCCCACCAATGTATGATCGGCCGGGGTCCCGCACCCGGCACCCCCGCCGATAAGCTGCTATCGGTGCCGGCGGCGGCCTCCTGACAGAAGTCCTTACCTGCAGTGCTTGGCCGTCAAATTGTAGTGGCCGGCGCGGGCTACTGTACATCCGCCTCCCATTCAGTTGAATGGGAGGCGGATGTGCTGTAACAAGTGCCGGCCACTACAACTTGATGGCCAAGCACCGCAGGTAAGGACTTCTGGCCGCCGCCGGCACCGATAGCAGCTGATTGGTGGGAGTGCCACGTGCGGGACCACATTGATGCACTATCCCTCGGATAGGGCATCAATGTGAAAGTACTGGACAACTTCTTTAAGGATGCAGTCTGTTTTGGCCTTCAGAATTTTTTTTGTGTTCTAAAAGCCATTAACTTTTTTTTCCTTCAACATTAATATACAATGGTTTGTGTTTTTTTTGTAGAATACATTTTTTAATGGCACCATTTGGCGTAAATATAAGGCATTGTATTAACTATATTAAACTATTTTGGGAGTGTGTAAATCAAAGGCATGGTCTACTACTGGACCTCCCCTTCTTAACATGCTAAAATCCCCCAGATAAAATGAATGGACCACACTCACCTCCCAGAGCCGGTCTTCTGATGTTGGAGCTGTCTCCCAGCAGTCACATGCCATTGTTATGTTTTATGGCCGGCTTTCAGTATTCCGTCACATCGGTCCATCACTCTGATGGAATAGTGTTGGCTTTTGAATCTTTGTCTGCGCAGGGAATCTAAAACTCTGTATCAGAGATACAAAGCTAATGAAATCATGATCGAGTGAAGGAATTGTTATATTTGCCTTTTTAGCCTCCAAATATACCCTTTCAGTAACCATAACTTCTTAGTCCAATGACATGGCCATTTTCTCTCATCTTTTCTTCCCTTCACATATAATTGTGTAATAGCAAGAGGTGACTATAATAATTAGTTGCAAGAAACTTTCAGTCAATATTAAGAAAAAATAAATTATCCTGGCAGCTTTATTTCCTGGCTCAGCGCTATATTGCAGAAATTATTCTGCCCTTAAGAATTATGCCTTGGTCATATAGTTTTCTGATACATACCAACTTTGAAGTCAGAGCACTAGTATGGCACTCTTCCCTAAAAATGAAGAAAGACCTTTCTGTATTGACAACACACTGTTTAATTGTCTATAGAAACAAATTTGTTGCCGTATGAAAAAATGGCTTTCTTTAATAAATCCCTTTTGGCTGTTTCTATGGATTACCATCATATTATAAATGAGCCATTGGCCCTACAAATGAGCATTGATTTCCTGGAATGACTTATCTCCATCTAACACAGGAGCGATACTCCCTACGGGAAAGTGATCATAGCCCTGTTATATAGCAATTTGTGGCAAATGTCAGTGATGGTCATTTTTCATTAGTCAGGCAAGAAAATACTTAAATATTTTAAGGTTAGACAATGTAATACACCTATCTGGTGCAATGCATGTTAGGCAGTTTAATGCTCTCCGAATGTAGCGGATATTGACTGTCTAGTACTTTAAACATATTCGGAGCTTTTAATTGTCTTTTATGTTTCTGTCTGAAGTGGGAAGCTTGGTAGTATAATGTGATGCTGAAATAAAAGTACATTTGTAAGTCTCTACAGCCTATTAAGTAACACATGCATGCACATCCAATTTTACCTCTATACACGATACTATGTAACGCTATAAGATGAAATAAATGTACATTGAGGATTGAAAATAATGTGACTGTCATGTTGTATTGTATTTGCTTTCAGCCCATGGCTGGAACATTCCAGAAGCACCTGTATAATGTAAAATTATAGCCGTAGCTAAGAGTTAGATCTGCTTTCTTTGCTTCCTCGGGCGCTGCTTTTCTAAATGAGCCACAAATTATAAATGGGACATTTTTCTTCCAAATTATCCTCAATTCACACAAAATTGCCGTTGAAAAAAATGTTTCACAGGGCCCAGGCGATAAATTGATTTCTTATCTGGGAAAAGATTTATAGCTATAGCTTGAAGAAGAAAGGAATAAAGTAAGAAAAGAACCCTCTTGAATACAGCATGTGTACACTAATGCAAATGTGCTCGGCAGGATTGTTGGCTTGGATCTTTATTCTCTGTTAGGAAGAAGGTTATGGTATGCTTCAAAATAATACTTATTATGAAGAATGTATAGAGCTTCCTCTATCATAAAGATAGAGGAATGGAGAGAGCCAGCTTTAGAAACAACTGCCGCTGCCACTCTTTTATGTTCCTGTATTGAAAAGCTTACATGCTTGATACAAACACAATTGACAATGCAATCTTTTAGCTGATGCAAAATGAGTAGGCATATCTCTGGAGGGTTAATACTACCTTCAATTACCTAGTTATTCTTATGTTTGTATCACAAAAATGAGAGTACCTCATATTTCACATGTAAAGCGCCATAGAATAAATGGCGCTATAATAATAAATAATATCATATTTGCAAAATTAATTAAGATACATATGTGTGTATAAGTGTGTGTGTGTATATATACTGTATATATACAGTATTCAGACATCTTTAAATTTTTCACTTTTTGTTTCATTGCAGCCATTTGGCAAATTCTAAAAAGTTCATTTTTTTCTCATTAAAGTCCACTCTGCACCCCATCTTGACTGAAAAAAAACTGAAATGTAGAAATTTTTGCAAATTTATTAAAAAGGAAAAACTGAAATGTCACATGGTCGTAAGTATTCAGACCCTTTGCTCAGTATTGAGTAGAAGCACCCTTTTGAGCTAGTACAGCCAAGAGTCTTCTTGGGAATGATGCAACAAATTTTTCACACCTGGATTTGGGGATCCTCTGCCATTCTTCCTTGCAGATCCTCTCCAGTTCTGTCAGGTTGGATGGTGAACGTTGGTGGACAGCCATTTTCAGGTCTCTCCAGAGATGCTCAATTGGGTTTAGGTCAGGGCTCTGGCTGGGCCAGTCAAGAATGGTCACAGAGATGTTCTGAAGCCACTCCTTTGTTATTTTAGCTGTGTGCTTAGGGTCATTGTCTTGGAAGGTGAACCTTCGGCCAAGTCTTAGGTCCAGAGCACTCTGGAAGATGTTTTCATCCAGGATATCACTGTACTTGGCCGCATTCATGTTCCCTTCAATTGCAACCAGTCGTCCTGTCCCTGCAGCTGAAAAACACCCCCATAGCATGTTGCTGCCACCACCATGTTTCACTGTTGGGATTGTATTGGGCGGGTGATGAGCAGTGCCTGGTTTTCTCCACATATACCACTTAGAATTATCATAAAAAAGTTCTATCTTCGTCTCACCAGACCAGAGAATCTGATTTCTTATAGTCTGAGAGTCCTTCATGTGTTTTTGAGCAAACTCTATGGGGGCTTTCATATGTCTTGCACTGAGGACAGGATTCCGTCGGGCCACTCTGCCATAAAGGCCCGACTGGTGGAGGGCTGCAGTGATATTTGACTTTGTGGAACTTTCTCCCATCTCCCTACTGCATCTCTGGAGCTCAGTCACAGTTATCTTGGGGTTCTTTTTTACCTCTCTCACCAAGGCTCTTCTCCCAAGATTGCTCAGTTTGGCTGGACGGCCAAGTCTAGGAAGACTCCTAGTGGTCCCAAACTTCTTCCATTTACAGATTATGGAGGCCACTCTGCTCTTAGGAACCTTGTGTAATGCAGAAATTCTTTTGTAACCTTGGCAAAATCTGTGCCTTGCCACAATTCTGTCTCTGAGCTCCTTGGGCAGTTCCTTTGAGCTCATGATTCTCATTTGGTCTGACATGAACTGTGAGCTGTGAGGTCTTACATAGACAAATGTGTGCCTTTCCAAATCAAGTCCTATCAGTTTAATTAAACTCAGCTGGACTCCAATGAAGGAGTAGAACCATCTCAAGGAGGATCACAAGGAAATGGACAGCATGTGACTCAAATATGAGTGTCTGAGCAAAGGGTCTGCATACTTATGACCATGTGATATTTCAGTTTTTCTTTTTTAATAAATTTGCAAAAATGTCTACATTTCTGTTTATTTTCAGTCAAGATGGAGGGCAGAGTGTACTTTAATGAGAAAAAAAAGAACTTTTTAGAATTTACCATATGGCTGCAATGAAACATAGTGAAAAATTTAAAGAGGTCTGAACACTTTCCATACCTGCTTTGTGTGTGTGTGTATATATATGTATGTGTATATATATATATACACAGTACAGACCAAAAGTTTGGACACACCTTCTCATTTAAAGATTTTTCTGTATTTTCATGACTATGAAAATTGTACATTCACACTGAAGGCATCAAAACTATGAATTAACACATGTGGAATTATATACTTAACAAAAAAGTGTGAAACAACTGAAAATATATCTTATATTCTAGGTTCTTCAAAGTAGCCACCTTTTGCTTTGATGACTGCTTTGCACATTCTTGGCATTCTCTTGATGAGCTTCAAGAGGTAGTCACCGGAAATGGTTTTCACTTCACAGGTGTGCCCTGTCAGGTTTAATAAGTGGGATTTTTTGCCTTATAAATGGGGTTGGGACCATTAGTTGTGTTGTGCAGAAGTCTGGTGGATACACAGCTGATAGTCCTACTGAATAGACTGTTAGAATTTATATTATGGCAAGAAAAAAGCAGCTAAGTAAAGAACAACGAGTGGCCATCATTACTTTAAGAAATGAAGGTCAGTCAGTCCGAAAAATTGGGCAAACTTTGAAAGTGTCTCCAAGTGCAGTTGCAAAAACCATCAAGCGCTACTACCACCTAAGGAAATGTAGACCAAGAGTCACCTCTGCTTCTGAGGATAAGTTTATCCGAGTCACCAGCCTCAGAAATCGCAGGTTAACAGCAGCTCAGATTAGAGACCAGGTCAATGCCACACAGAGTTCTAGCAGCAGACACATCTCTACAACAACTGTTAAGAGGAGACTTTGTGCAGCAGGCCTTCATGGTAAAATAGCTGCTAGGAAACCACTGCTAAAGACAGGCAACAAGCAGAAGAGACTTGTTTGGGCTAAAGAACACAAGGAATGGACATTAGACCAGTGGAAATCTGTGTTTTGGTCTGATGAGTCCAAATTTGAGATCTTTGGTTCCAACCACCGTGTCTTTGTGCGACGTAGAAAAGGTGAACGGATGGACTCTACTTGCCTGGTTCCCAGCATGGAGGAGAAGGTGTGATGGTGTGGGGGTGCTTTGCTGGTGACACTGTTGGGCATTTATTCAAAATTGAAGGCATACTGAACCAGCATGGCTACCACAGCATCTTGCAGCGGCATGCTATTCCATCCGGTTTGCGTTTAGTTGGACCATCATTTATTTATCAACAGGACAATGACCCCAAGCACACCTCCAGGTTGTGTAAGGGCTATTTGACCAAGAGGGAGAGTGATGGGGTGCTACTCCAGATTACCTGGCCTCCACAGTCACCAGACCTGAACCCAATCGAGATAGTTTGGGGTGAGCTGGACCGCATAGTGAAGGCAAAAGGGCCAACAAGTGCTCAGCATCTCTGGGAACTCCTTCAAGATTGTTGGAAGACCATTTCCGGTGACTACCTCTTGAAGCTCATCAAGAGAATGCCAAGAGTGTGCAAAGCAGACATCAATGCAAAAGGTGGCGACTTTGAAGAACCTAGAATTTAAGACATTTTTTCAGTTGTTTCACACTTTTTTGTTAAGTATATAATTCCACAGGTGTTAATTCATAGTTTTGATGCCTTCAGTGTGAATGTACAATTTTCATAGTCATGAAAATACAGAAAAGTCTTTAAATGAGAAGGTGTGTCCAAACTTTTGGTCCGTACTGTGTATATATATATATATATATATATATATATATATATATATATATATATTATATATTTAAATGGGCTGGTAGAATAGAATATATATCACCTGCTGGTTAAATGGGGGGAGTGCAAGGTCAGACAAGAGGCAATTACCACCTCCTATAGTAATATGTAATAAGAAAACTGACCAGCACATCCTAATTTACATCTAATTTGTATACTATATACAATAGTGTGCAAAAGTTTAGGCCGGTGTGGAAACATAATGCTGCCAAGTGAGAATTCTTTCCAAAATAGAAGTGTTAATAGTTTATTTTTATCAATTAACAAAATGCAATGCAATACCATGAGGGAGACATCTGATTGGCTCCAAATTCATTCTGCAGCAGGACAACGATCCCAAATATATAGCCAACATCTTTAAGAGCTATCTTCACTTTTATTTTTGGAAGAATTCTTATTTTTACTAAACCTTTGCACAGTACTGTATATACTGTATATATGTACAGTAACGGCCAAAAGTTTCAAAACTGACACAAATTTTGGTTTTCACAAAGTTTGCTGCTTAAGTGTTTTTAGATCTTTCCGTCGGATGTTTCTGTGGTTACTGAAGTAGAGCTATAAACATTTCATGCTTTTTAAAACTTTTTTTGACAAATACAGTAAAGTATCCTGAGACCACTCATGTGCGGGGCTGCTTTTCATCGAAGGGAGGGGACTCACAATTTTAATAAATAATATTGTGATGAATAAAGTACGGTATCTTATTATCTCCCAAGAGTAACTTCGATTCAGGAGCAATTTCCAGCATGGTGGAGCACTATGTCACAAGGCAAAAGTGATAAATATGTGGCTCGATGAGCAAAACATTGAAAACTGTAATTGACAAAAAACAAAAATACAGAAGCAGAAATCTTTCCTTTGTAGTTTTCACCTCGTGTTTATAGCTTAAATGAATACATATACAAACTGTAAGATCCATATCACTAATGAGTTTGTGTTGTTTGTACAGGGAGACATGAAAATGAAGGAGATTTTGAAGTACACACATCAGTTTCTGCAGAAATTTTGTGCTGGGAACCCGGAAAACCAGGCTCTTTTACACAAGCACTTGTCTCTGTTCCTAACGCCCGGAGTAAGTTACAGGATTTAAGGAATATATACAAGCTATGTGAACCGAAGATAACTTATTGGGAGAATGAAGACCATGGTGCAATGCAAAAGCACTGTGCTTCTTTGAATTAAAATTACTGTACTCACAATCCTACTAATTTCATATGATTATTCCCACAGTCAGTGTTTGTGTAATATACTGTATATTGGTACCTACACACATTAGCATTAGTGATGAGCGAGCATGCTCGCTACTGCTCGGTATTCACCTGAGCATCTCACTGCTCGAGATGCTCGGCGCTCGCCAAGTATTTCTGGGGTTGCTCGGCGGGAGCTTGGGTCCGCTCCCTGCATGTTTGGCGCTCTTTAGAGAGCCAATGAACATGCAGGGATTGTCTGCCACACACTGTAATGCCGTAGCCATGTTTGTTGTGGCATTACAGTGATTGGCTGGCCGCACAGCGTCATCAGGTCTATATCAGACCTGGCACCGCTGTGCTCGTCACAGTCTACTCCGGAATCAGGCAGTGTAGGGAGAGGTGCTGCTAAGCTAGGGAGAGATTTGCTTGTTTCTTAGTTAATGTAGGTATACCACCATATATTATACACATATCCATCTAAACTAACAGTCCTTCTGAGGACTAATCCAGATGCATAGATATCACTGCTAGGCAGGCAGGCGGTGTATGTGGCAGACTGCAGTGCATATAGCAAGAGGGTCCATTCCAGTTCTGTCTGCTGCTGGTGCTTTTACAGATAATTTTTAGAAATAGCCCCAGGTATCAGGGGCCAGGAATATTTTTTTGTTGTATCTTAATCCTGATTATTTGCTTAAAAAGCATTCCAGAGAACACCGTTTTTATGCTCCATTTGCGTGTTGGCACTGCAAAATACAGCCAGATCCTTTCCATATTACAGCGCTAAAAATCCATTTATTTGAAAGTGTGGTTTGGCCATCACCCGGATCACATATAATTGTGCTGAAAATTCTGCCATTTCTGGCCTCCATTGAAATTTTGTTGCTGTGTTAGCGAAGTTATTGACACAAGTGCGCTGTTAAAAATAGTTACATACAGGCCACCTATTTAAAACTGTGGTTTGTCCGTCACACAGATCACATATCACTGCAGTTCAAATCCAGCCATTTGTAGTGAACGTGGAAAATATTATCCTCCATTTAAAATAGGCAAGGTGCGTGGCAAGGGACGGGGAAGTGGAAGTGATGGTAATGGTGCATGCAGAGGACGAGGCCGAGGACGTGGGCTAGCTGAAATTGTGCCACAACAAGCACCCACATCTTCTCACTCAACCTTCCTGTCCCAATTAATAGGGGACCGCAGAACACCACTATTGAACACAGAGCAGTGTGAAAAGGTTATTGGTTGGATAGCAGATAATGCTTCCAGTCACTTAGCCACCACCACCCTGTGTTCCACACGGTCAGGTCTCAGTAGCCGTGAGTCTGGACAGCATATTCCTCACCCTGATCCTCCTTCCTCCCACCATGCCGAGTGCCCGGAGACATTTGATCCCACACTTGGACACTCTGAAGAACTGTTCACTTTTCCATTTATAGATTTGGGCCTTTCTCCGGGTCCACTTGAAGCGGGGCAAGAGGAGATCACATGTAGCGATGCCCAAATATTTGAGCAGCCACGGTCACACAAAGGCAATGGTGGGAAACTGTCACAAGAGGTGGACGCTGATGAGACACAATTGCCAGAAAGTCAGGAGGAGGACCAGGGTGCGGAAGTGGAAGACAAGGTGGTGGATGACATAGTAACTGACCCAACCTGGCAGGGGGACATACAGAGCGAGGACAGCAGCACACAGGGGGAGGGAGGCGTAGCACCACAACAGGCAGGAAGAAGCATTGTGGTGGTCGCAGACAGAAAGCGGGCAACTGTTTCCCGTAACATCAACACGACGGAAGTTGCCAGTACAACTGTTAGGTCTTCCCGCGTCTGGTTGGTTTTTAAAAACTCTGCCGATAACCCCAAAAAGGCCATTTGCACCACCTGGCAGGCCAGCATCAGCAGGGGTAGCAAAACTACCAGCCTAACCGCCACCAGCATGATCAGGCACATGGCAGCAAAGCACCCGACTAAATGGGCTGGACCCCAGGGTCCAGGAACAGTGTCTGCGGGTGGCACCACTGCTTCTTCCGCTGTTGTGCGTGCAAGCCAATCCTCTGTCCATGGTGCATGCGAAGATGCCTCCTGCCCTGCACCTGGCTTAATAGCTCTGACAACATTGTTGACAGCAGTGACTTGGGAGTCAGAAATGCTTCCAGGGGTCTTCCCCATGCTGTTCCCATGTCATTTGAGCACTGTTCCCATCAATTTGGGCAATTTTTAGGCCCTCTGCAGACCGCCGAGGGGATTCGCCGGAAATATGCTCGAGTTTCCCATAGACTTACATTGGGCTCGTTGCTCGGGTCGAGCACCAGAGCATTCCAATTTTCTCAACCCGAGCAACGAGCACCCGAGCATTTTATTGCTCGCCCATCACTAATTAACATATCTGTAGAACTAGTAATATCTGGAGGCACAGGTCACAGCTGTCAGCTGAACGATTGGTGAGCCGAGACCTATCTCCCCCGGTTCCATACATGCACAGGAACTTTCGGCTCAGTCTATCGCGTATTTGTTCTCTATGGAAGATCCACTATCAGACTCTTCTAATAGCAGATTACTTGTTTCCCGAAAAAAAATATCAGCCGTTGAAATTCCGGCATGCCAATCATTCTCTCCCCCAACATCACCTGTCATGTGAGAATGGGGAAACCCCATCCACATTAGATTGTTGGTGGGTTCAAACGATTTTAGTCTGTGTGTGGTTGCCTTAAAGGTGCACATTCTAACTGCGCTTAGCATTCAATCATAATACTTTATTACTGTACTTTTACACATGCAAGACACTATTGATCTTCTGAGCTCAACTAAATTCTATACAACTAAATTTAGAAGATAGCCAAATGCCATTTGTTCCCATGCTTCTGTGGGAAACAGCACTAGAGTTGGCTATATAGATCCATGTGATTTTTTGCTATAATTTATCATTTATTCACTAAAAAATTGTAAGGAATAGCTGATATTTTTTGTATGTCTAAATAGTGAAAGTGAAGAATCCTAATAAATGTGTGGCTTAGTTATATGGCTTTTACCATAATATTAACTGTCAGTGATATACTTCTGACCCTAAAATCAGGTTCTAGCAGCACACCCCGTTCCATAAGTGCACAATTTCATCTACGGCTGGCAAGGATTGGACAGCCACGTTCAGTTCACAGCTGCTTATTGGACCAATAATGTACAATAAACATTTACGATGAATATTGATGTAAATGTGACAGCATTTACTGCATGAAGAAATTTAGTAAAATTATTTTTTCCACTAACAATGTCAACAAATAAGTACCATATTATGATTTTTTCTACACATAAGCTTCCATATTTTTCAGACTATAAGACGCACCGGACCATAAGACGCACCTAGGCTTTAGAGGAGGAAAATAGAAAAAAAATTTAAGCAAAAATGTGGTCATGATGCACTTTTTTGTCTGCTGCTGACACTGTTATAGGGGTAATGTCCCCCATCCTGATATATATGGCCCCCTCCTTCCTGTTATACGTGGCCCCATCGCCATCCTGATATGCATGGCAACCCTCATCCTGATCCTGGTATACATGGCACCCTTCATCCCCCATCCTGGAATGCAAGGCACCCCTCATCCCTCATCCTAGTATGCATGCCCCCCCTTATCCCTCTTCTTGGTATGCATGGCATCCCTCATACCTCTTTCTGGTATACTTGCCACCCCTCATCCTGGTATGCATGGCCCCCCTCATCCCTCTTCCTGATATGCATGGCACCTCTCAACTCTCTTCCAGGTATGGATGGCACCCTTCATCCCTCTTCCTGGTATGCTTGGCACTCCTCATCCTGATATGCATGCCCCCCCTCATTCCTCTTCCTAGTATGCATGGCACCCCTCATCCCTCTTCCTGGTATGCATGGCACCCTTCATCCCTCTTCCTGGCATGCTTGGCACCCCTCATCCTGGTATGCATGACCCCCTCATCCCTCTTCCTGGTATGCATGGCACCCTTCATCACCTATCCTGGTATGCATGGCACCCCTCATCCCTCATCCTGGTATGCATGGCCCCCCATCATCCCTCTTCCTGGTATGGATGGCACCCCTCATCCCTCTTCCTGGTATGCATGGCACCCTCATCCCTCTCCCTAGTATACTTGGCACCCCTCATCCTGGTATGCATGGCCCCCTCATCCCTCTTCCTGACATGCATAGCACCCCTCATCCCTCTTCCAGGTATGCATGGCATCCTTCATCCCTCTTCCTGTTATGCTTGGCACTCCTCATCCTGGTATGCATGGCCCCCCTCATTCCTCTTCCTGGTATGCATGGCACCCTTCATCCTTCTTCCTTGTATGCATGGCACCCTTCATCCCCCATCCTGGTATGCATGGCACTCTTCATCCCACATCCTGGTATGCATGGCACCCCTCATTCCTCTTCCTGGTATGCATGGCACCCCTCATTCCTCTTCCTGGTATGCATGGCACCCTTCATCCCTCTTCGTGGTATGCTTGGCACCCCTCATCCTGGTATGCATGCCCCTCTCATCCCTCTTCCTGGAATGCATGGCACCCTTCATTCCCCATCCTGGTATGCATGGCACCCTTTATCCCCCATCCTGGTATGCATGGCACCCTTCATCCCCATGGTATGCATGGCACCCTTCATCCCCCATCCTGGTATGCATGGCCCCCCTCATCCCTCTTCCTGGTATGCATGGCACCTCTCATCCCTCTTCCTGGTATACATGGCACCCCTCATCCCTCTCCCTGGTTTGATTGGCACCCCTCATCCTGGTATGCATGGTCCCCCTCATCCCTCTTCCTGATATGCATGGCACCCCTCATCCCTCTTCCCGGTATGCATGGCACCCTTCATCCCTCTTCCTGGTATGCTTGGCACTCCTCATCCTGGTATGCATGGCCCCCCTCATCCCTCTTTCTGGTATGCATGGCACCCTTCATCCTTCTTCCAGGTATGCATGTCACCCTTCATCCCGCATCCTGGTATGCATGGCACCCTTCATCCCTCATCCTGGTATGCATGGCACCCCTCTTCCTGGTATGCATGGCACCCCTCTTCCTGGTATGCATGGCACCCCTCATCCCTCTTCTGGGTATGCATGGCACCCTTCATCCCTTTTCCTGATATGCTTGGCACCCCTCATCCTGGTACGCATGACCCCCTCATCCCTCTTTCTGGTATGCATGGCACCCTTCATCCCACCACCTGGTATGCATGGCATCCTTCATCCCCCATCCTGGTATGCATGGCACCCCTCATCCCTCATCCTGGTATGCATGGCCCCCCTCATCCCTCTTCTTGGTATGCATGGCACCCCTTATACCTCTTCCTGGTATACTTGGCACCCCTCATCCTGTTGTGCATGGCCCCCCTCATCCCTCTTCCTGGTATTCATGGCCCCCCTCTTCCTAGTATGCATGGCACCCTTCATCCCTTTTCCTGGTATGCATGGCACCCTTCATCCCCCATCCTGGTATGCATGGCACCCCTCATCCCTCTTCCTGGTATGCATGACACCCTTCATCCCCCATCCTGGTATGCATGGCCCCCCTCATCCCTCTTCCTGGTATGCATGGCACCCCTCATCCCTCTTCCTGGTATACTTGGCACCGCTCATCCTGGTATGCTTGGTCCCCTCATCCCTCTTCCTGGTATGCATGTCACCCCTCATCCCCCATCCTGGTATGTATGGCCCCCCTTATCCTGGTATGCATGGCCCCCCTCATCCCTCTTCCTGGTATGCATGGTACCCCTCATCCCCCATCCTGGTATGCATGGCACCTCCATCCCCATCACGCTGCACATAAAAAAATAAACAATTGTACTCACCTTCCTTCCCTCTGCTCCAGCGCTGCGTCTTGCTTTGCTGACAGCACTGATCTCACTGAGTGAGCCGCACATGACGTCATCACACTGTGAGATGGCCTGCCAGAATAGTCACTGCTCCCCACGCCGGGACTATGGACGTGGGGAGCAGTGACTTCACTCTCCTTAATAGTGCGCAATGCGGCTCCCGCTGCGGCTTGGCGGTTTGTGTGCCAGTTATTAAAGAGCATGAATATTCACTACTCCCCACGCCCGAGCAGCAGCAGGAGTTGCGCTGCAGCTACACTGTGCACGCTATTAAGGAAAATGAATATTCACTGCTTCCCACGCCCATGGGCGTGGAGAGCAGTGAATATTCTTTTTTTTTTTAGCAGCGGGCACAGTGTAGCTGCAGCAGGCGGGTTCTGCCTCCTGTGCCCCGTCGCTGCCGCTCCCCCCACACCACCCACAGCCACAGTGTGTGTGTGTGTGTATATATTGTGGTAGAATGACTCGCTCTGCCACTTCAGGAAGTAGACTCAGGAACCCAGGTTTTCTTTGCAGGCTTTATTAGCAGCATAAAGCTCTGCACTCCAGCAAAATAAATACAGCCTTACTTGGCTAAACCACAAAAAAAAACAAAAGATAAACTATAGCACAGTCCATATATGTGTGTGCGGGTCGCACACACAGGTTATGTCCAACCTTCAGCTCCCTCCTGAGCTATGGCTGTCCAGTCTCGACCTTGCCTCTCCAAACACAACAACTCACAGAAAAAAAAACAGGACAGAACTTTTAAACGTTGCTCAGCCACACCCAGAGGTGGAGGTATAGGGAATGAGGTTCCTCCCATCTCTATGTCATTCCCCTGAAACCACGCCCTTTAAGTGAGTTAACCCACCAGCATATAACATTCTGACAGAAAGTCCATTGGTTTCAGTTCACACAGGCTAGCAACCTGTGCGACACATACTTCCCCTCATATACCATACCAGTGACTCTGTCACATATTCCTCCCCTCTGCCCAAAGCCAGGGGTTTGGGCACCTTCTGATACCAGACAGGGAATTCTAGAAAGAGCATCAGTGTTCCCGTGTAACTTCCCGGGCCTATGCTCTATGTGAAAGTTGAAGTCCTGAAGAGCTAGGAACCATCTAGTTACCCTGGCATTTTTACCCCTCTTTTCCCTCAACCATCTCAATGGGGCATGGTCTGATACCAACTTAAACTTCCGGCCTAGTAGGTAGTATCTTAGTGTATCTACGGCCCATTTTATTTCTAGACACTCTTTTTCTACTATTGCGTAGTTTTTCTCGCAGGACGAAAGCTTCCGGCTCAGATAGAGAATGGGATGTTCTTCTCTATTTATCTCTTGAGAGAGTACGGCTCCTAGACCAACCTCTGAAGCGTCTGTCTGGACCACAAACTCTTTCTTGAAGTCTGGTGTGACCAGGACCGGCTGTTTACACAGTGCTGACTTCAACAGTTGAAACGCAGTCTCTGTTTCCTCCGTCCACTTCACCATGGTTGATCTGGTGCCTTTTAGGAGATCCGTCAGTAGCACGGCCTTCATGGCAAAATTTGGGATAAACCGCCGGTAATATCCTACCATTCCCAGGAATGATCTGACTTGCTTCTTGGAGAGCGGTTTCAGCCAGGTCTGGATTGCCTCCACTTTATTAACTTGCGGCTTTATTTTGCCTCTCCCGACGACATAGCCCAAGTACTTGGCCTCCTCTTTTCCAACGGCGCATTTTTTTGGATTTATTGTAAATCCCGTCTTCCTTAGAGCATCCAGAATGGCATGTAGTTTAGGTAGATGACTTTCCCAGTCTGGGCTAAAGACTACAATGTCGTCAAGGTAGGCTGCGGCATACTTCTTATGTGGGGCTAGGATCTGATCCATAGCCCTCTGGAAGGTGGCTGGGGCCCCCTGTAATCCGAACGACATCCGAGTGTATTGGAAGCACTCATCAGGTGTTGAGAAAGCCATCTTCTCCTTGGCCATCTGGGATATGGGGATCTGCCAGTAGCCCTTCGTCAGGTCCAGAGTGGTGATGTACCTCGCCGGTCCAAGCCTCTCGATGAGTTCATCGACGCAGGGCATCGGGTACTCTTCACACTTGGACTCCTCATTCAGCCGGCGGTAATCGTTACAAAACCTCCACTCTCCGTTGGGTTTTGGCACAAGGACAATGGGGCTCGACCATCCACTCTTTGACTCCTCTATTACACCGAGGTCTAACATCCTCTTCACCTCGGCCGAGATCACCTCCCGGCGTGCTTCAGGAATCCTGTATGGCTTCAGGTTCACCCTTATATGCGGCTCTGTTAGTACATCATGCTCTACCACCTGCGTATGCCCCGGCAACTCTGAGAACAGGTCCCGATTCTGCAGCAGTTCTCAACACTGTTGCTTCTGGGCTGGCGAAAGGGTCTCCGCTATCGTGTCATCTTCCACCTGGCCTTCGGGAGTAGCTCCCAGGCAAGGAGTTCCCACGGGTTCCCGATCTCGTCACAGCTTGAGCAGGTTTACATGGTACACCTGGTACATAACACACAGAGACTAGAGCCAAATAAACTCAAGCTCAAGGAAGATATATATAAAAAATATGTTTTTATTAAGGCAATTTAAAAGGGTATCATAATATAAAATAAATTTAAAAAACAGAAACCTTCCACTTCCAATTGCAGAAACCTTTCGTATAAATAGCCCACATATGTATCAATAGTAAGTTCCCTAAAAGAACAGCCCATATAATGAATATATTTGATATTAGGCTTCAGACCATTTTGATGAATATAAGAATAATCCTTATCAAAACACTATAAAAGAGTAACCAGAATTATAGAAAAGACATGAATTACATGAAATATAAACGTCAATACAGACCCAATTGATAGGAATATATCCAAGTTGTAAAACAAGGTCTGATAATTAGCCACAATAGTATATCAAAAACAAAGTGTCAGTGCATAGTGCAGGGCCCACTAAAGGGATAGTACTTACAAGTAAGCCAGGTATTCAGCATAGGAATAAACCCCGACGACACCGTTTCGCCGATGCTTCATCAATGGGGGCGTGTATTGTGTGTGCATAGTGTCCCGGTTTATATGAACTCACATATAATCAGCTGTTTAGGGTCACCTGGATACTCAGAGCTAATTGGCGCATGCGTGGGTACCTGGAACTTCCGTACACCTGGTGTGGCTTTCTTCGGCCAGGCTGGTGGACTCTGTAGTTCACTTCACCGAGCTTCTCCACCACCTCATATGGGCCTTGCCACTTGGCCAGAAACTTACTTTCAACGGTGGAAATAAGAACCAGGACGCGATCCCCAGGTTGGAACTGTCTCAGCCTTGCCGACCGGTTATATACCCTCGTCTGGGCTTCCTGCGCCTGGAGATGTTCCTTCATGATGGGCATCACCTTTGCCATTCTCTCCTGTAACTGGGTAACATGTTCGATGATGCTCTGGTGGGGCGTGACCTCGGCCTCCCAGGTTTCCTTGGCGATGTCTAGGAGACCTCTTGGATGCCGTCCATACAGGAGCTCAAATGGAGAGAAGCCAGTGGACGCTTGAGGAACTTCTCTGACAGAGAAAAGCAGAAATGGTAGCAGGTAGTCCCACTCTCACCCATCCTTTTCAATGACCTTCCTGAGCATCGCCTTTAAGGTCTTATTGAAGCGTTCCACTAAGCCGTCCGTCTGTGGATGATAAACTGAGGTCCGAATCTGGGCAATCTGAAGGACTCTGCATAGCTCCTTCATCACCTTGCTCATGAAGGGGGTTCCTTGGTCTGTCAAAATCTCTTTTGGCAGACCTGTCCAAGCAAAAATATGAACTAGCTCTCGGGCTATACTTTTACTGGACGAGTTCCTTAGGGGTACCGCTTCGGGGTACCGGGTCACATAATCCATGACCACCAGGATGTATTGGTGGCCCCGGGCTGATTTAACTAAGGGACCCACAAGGTCCATGGCAATCCTCTCAAAGGGAACCTCTATGACCGGTAGTGGAACTAATGGACTACAGATGTGGGAGGTTGGCGCGGTTATCTGGTAGGTGGGGCAGGACCTACAATAGTTTAAGATTTCCCGATAACATCCTGGCCAATAAAACCTCCTTATAATTCTCTCCTGGGTTTTCTCAACCCCTAGGTGTCCCCCCAGAATATGTGAGTGTGCCATGTTTAATATCCTTTGACGGTATGAACCTGGAACTAACAGCTGTTCCACTACCTCTTCACTTTTTAGTTTGGTCACCCGGTATAATAGCTCCCCCTAAACTGCAAAGTGTGGGTACCTGGTGTCCGCCACCGGCTCTTGAGCAACACCATTACAAACAGTAACATTATCCCATGCCCCTTTCAAAGTCAAGTCCCGAACCTGAGCTGACCCAAAGTTCTCTCCAGGCACCTCTAATTCAGGGAGGTCGACCACCTCAGACACAGTCTCGTCCTCGTCGCCGACAAGAACACATAGTGGGAACTCATCTACTTCCGATGTCGCCGGGGTATTTCTCTAGGGTCCTGGCTTTTTTTCACGGGACTCAGTCTGGATCCCTTCCCCCACAAGTCCCAGAACAAGGGAAAATCGCGCCCCAAAATGACGGGATGTATCAGGTCCTTGACCACCCCGACTTCGTGGGAGTGGGCGCCACAGTCTGTTCCGACTGTCACTCTGGCCACCGGGTAGTTCTTGGCATCCCCATGTATGCAGCGGACGCAAACAGATTTGGTAGGGATCAGCTGGTGGGGAAGGGTGGCACTGATTAAGGTTACCAGACTCCCAGCGTCCAACAGCCCCAGGACCATCACTCCGATAACGGATACGGCACATGCCTGCGGCCCCTCACCGGGTTGACAGTCCACACTGCAGGCTGGGTAAGCATAGTATGAACATCGTCTGCCTAGGCTGCAGTCCATTGGCTCAGCAGATGTATGACACTGGGCGACTACGTGTCCCGGATTGCGACACCGCCAACAGATCACATCCTTAACAACAGTCCTTGCGGCACCTTCAGTGGAAGTGGGATGCCCCCCAGTTGTGGCTCTGAACCCCTTCCGTGGTAAACTCGCCCCCTTTAGGGCACTCCTTTAGGGGGAGGTGATTATGTCGGGTTTCCCTAGGGATTTTTCGACCACTTGGTACCTCTCTACCAGGCCAACAAGGTCGTCCGCATTCCGAGGGTCGCCCTGGACAACCCAGGTCTGCACCGGCCTGGGTAGGGAATGGATGAACCTGTTCATCACCACACGATCAACCATCTGGGCAGGAGTGGAAGACTCTGGCTGCAGCCACTTCTGGACTAGATGTAACAAGTCGAACATCTGTGAGCGTGGAGGTTTGTCGCCAGCATATGCCCAGTGGTGGACCCTTTGCGCTCTGACAGACATAGTCACTCTTGAGCGTGCCAATATCTCGGTTTTTAATTTTGCGTACTCCTTTGCGTCTTGTAATGTCAGATTATAATAGGCCTTCTGCGGCTCCCCGTTCAAATATGGCGCCAGACCCTCCGCCCACTGCTCCTGAGGTAATCTCTCCCGTTCTGCCACCCTTTCAAAAACAGTCAGGAACACCTCAACGTCATCCCCTGGGGTCATCTTCTGTAAGGTTTTCCTTACTGTTTTCCTGACCTGTGCGTCCTCACCTGGATCTAGGGGTGGAGCGGATGTCCTGCCATGGATCTCTGCTGCTACGAGCTCCATCTGTCGTTGCTGCTGCTGGATTTGCTGTATCAGGAGTTTATTTGTCTCCTGCTGCTGCTCCCGTTGCTGTTGCAGCTGCTCCCATTGCTGCTGTAGCTGCTCTCGGTGCTGCTGCTGCATGCTCTGCTGGGTCTGCTGTATGCTCTGCTGGGTCTGCAAGTGCAGTTGCTGCATGCTCTGCTGGCTTTGGACCAGGTGCTTAACGAGCTCCTCCATGCTGCCGGACTTCTCTAGCTGGCTGGCGGCCTTTACCCAGGACATCTACTGGTCTCTGTGGCAGGTACACGTGTTCCTGGAATCTTGCACGCACTCCTTGCACCAACTGTGGTAGGACGACTCGCTCGGCCACTTCCGGAAGTAGACTCAGGAACCCGGGTTTTCTTTGCAGGCTTTATTAGCAGCATAAAGCTCTGCACTCCAGCAAAATAAATACAGCCTTACTTGGCTAAACTACAAAAAACAAAACAAAAGATGAACTATAGCATATATGTGTGTGTGGGTCGCATACACAGGTTATGTCCTGCCTTCAGCTCCCTCCTGAGCTATGGCTGTCAAGTCTGGAGACTTTGCCTCTCCAAACACAACAACAAAGCGAAAAAAAACAGGACAGAACTTTTAAACGTTGCTCAGCCACACCCTGAGGTGGCGGTATGGGGAATGACATCCCTCCCATCACAATGTCATTCCCCTGAAACCACCCCCTTTAAGTGAGTTAACCTACCAGCATATAACATGCTGGCAGAAAGTCCATTGGTTTCAGTTCACACAGGCTAGCAACCTGTGTGACACATACTTCTCCTCATGTACCATACCAGTGACTCTGTCACAATATGTGTATATATATATATATATATATATATATATATATATATATATTTAGATTATATTTTATATATATATATATATATATATATATATATATATATATATATATATACATACATTCCGACTATAAGACGCACTCCCCACTTTCCTCTAAAATTTTTGAAGAAAAAAGTGCGTCTTATACTCCAAAATGTACGGTATACAGTCATATGAAAAAGTTTGGGCACCCCTATTAATCTTAAGCTTAATGTTTTATAAAAATTTGTGCTTTTGCAACAGCTATTTCAGTTTGATATATGTAATAACTGTTGGACACAGTAATGTTTCTGCCTTGAAATGAGGCTTATTGTACTAATAGAAAATGTGCAATCTGCATTCAAACAAAATTTGACAGGTGCATAAGTATGGGCACCCTTATCATTTTCCTGTTTTAAATACTCCTACCTACTTTTTACTGACTTACTAAAGCACTTTTTTTTGGTTTTGTAACCTCATTGAGCTTTGAACTTCATAGCCAGGTGTATGCAATCATGAGAAAAGCTACTTAAAGTGGCCACTTGCAAGTTGTTCTCCTGTTTGAATCTCCTCTGAAGAGTGGCATCATGGGCTCCTCAAAACAACTGTCAAATGATCTGAAAACAAAGATTATTCAACATAGTTGTTCAGGGGAAGGATACAAAAAGCTGTCTCAGAGATTTAACCTGTCAGTTTCCACTGTGAGGAACATAGTAAGGAAATGGAAGAACACATGGACAGTTCTTGTTAAGGCCAGAAGTGGCAGGCCAAGAAAAACATCAGAAAGGCAGAGAAGAAGAATGGTGAGATCAGTCAAGGACAATCCTCAGACCACCTCCAGACAGCTGCAGCATCAACTTGCTGCAGATGGTGTCACTGTGCATCGGTCAACTATACAACGCACTTTGCACAAGGAGAAGCTGTATGGGAGAGTGATGCGAAAGAAGCCGTTTCTGCAAGCACGCCACAAACAGAGTTGGCTGAGGTATGCAAAAGCACATTTGGAGAAGCCAATTTCTCTTTGGAAGAAGGTCCTGTGGACTG
Organism: Phyllobates terribilis; assembly: GCF_046119375.1. Classification (NCBI taxonomy): domain Eukaryota; kingdom Metazoa; phylum Chordata; class Amphibia; order Anura; family Dendrobatidae; genus Phyllobates; species Phyllobates terribilis. Next base: position 608,876,973 of record NW_027362762.1, read on the forward strand.
ATGAAACCAAGATTGAGTTGTTTGGTCATACAAAAAGGCATTATGCATGGCGGCAAAAAAACACAGCATTCCAAGAAAAACACTTGCTACCCACAGTAAAATTTGGTGGAGGTTCCATCATGCTTTGGGGCTGTGTGGCCAATGCCGGCACTGGGAATCTTGTTAAAGTTGAGGGACGCATGGATTCCACTCAGTATCAGCAGATTCTTGACAATAATGTTCAAGAATCAGTGATAAAGTTGAAGTTACGCAGGGGATGGATCTTTCAGCAAGACAATGATCCAAAACACCGCTCCAAATCTACTCAGGCATTCATGCAGAGGAACAATTACAATGTTCTGGAATGGCCATCCCAGTCCCCAGACCTGAATATCATTGAACATCTGTGGGATCATTTGAAGAGGGCTGTCCATGCTCGGCGACCATCAAGCTTTACTGAACTGGAATTGTTTTGTAAAGAGGAATGGTCAAAAATACCTTCATCCAGGATCCAGGAACTCATTAAAAGCTACAGGAAGCGACTAGAGGCTGTTATTTTTGCAAAAGGAGGATCTACTAAATATTAATGTCACTTTTCTGGTGAGGTGCCCATACTTATGCACCTGTCAAATTTTGTTTGAATGCAGATTGCACATTTTCTGTTAGTACAATAAACCTCATTTCAAGGCAGAAACATTACTGTGTCCAACAGTTATTACATATATCAAACTGAAATAGCTGTTGCAAAAACATCAATTTTTATAAAACATTAAGCTTAAGATTAATAGGGGTGCCCAAACTTTTTCATATGACTGTATATGATTCTTAACCAAAAGGACCAGACTTAAAGAAAGTATAAATGATGTAGGTAGCAGAGTTGCAAAGCATCCAGAAATTCTTGAACAGTTCACTTTCTTTCAGAAAATGTGATGCGTCCTTGATTTTTCTTAAACTAGAAGAGATTAAGTTTATTGTGACTGTAATTATCTTCAACTTACAGTTCACAGCTAATGCTACTAATGTGCTTCTATCAGTATACTATGATGTGTAGACATATTTTACTTCTAATCTTTGATTCATTATGGTTTTCTAAAGAGTCTGTAAAAATGTTGGCTGTCCAAGATGTTTGCATAATTTGTCCTTGATTTGGTTTGCAGCTCTTAGAGGCAGAGACTATGCAGCACATTTTCCTGAATAACTACCAGTTGTGCACAGAGATCCATGAGACTGTTTTACAACACTTCATCCATTGTTTAGCCACGCATGGCAGACATGTGCAGTACTTGGACTTCCTCCACACCATCATCAAAGCTGAAGGCAAATATATCAAGAAATGCCAGGACATGATCATGACAGAGGTAAAGATTGGACAGCAGTCTACATGAAAAGATTTTTAACAAAAAAAGAGTTTAAACAAAATTAAAGTTAATCAGGCTAAAATATATTTGTTGGCCTTGTAACAAATTCCCAAAGGCTCTTGTTGTCTGAACTGTATTGTTGCAAACTAAAAATAGAGATTATAGACTGATTTTATAAAGCGTGAATATGTTGTGTTCTAAATATTTATATATGTTATGCTAAATATTTATTTGTTCTAGTAGTATCGGAGTCATACCTATACTGGATAGCCAAAAAAAATAATTTCTTCCCTTGTAACTTTCTCATTTTCATGATTAGGCAGCTTATATTCATCAGCATTCTGCCAACACCATAGGTGCCTGAACTTCCTTATACGCTTTTATACTCACTATACTCACTTATAATCAGAATGCATCGCTTCTGCCTTTATCTAATAGCTTGCCTGCCTCATTTGTAAGACCCCATAGCTCTGTTATGTATGCATGCAGTTTTCCAGGTTTGAAAAAACAAGAGAAGAGGAGCAGAGAGCCAAAATACCCACTCCACCCTCTATAACCTTTGTCAGCATCTCTGCTGATTGATGTGAATTACACTTCACAACAGGCAGTGGTAAAAAATAGACTGAAATGAGACTCTTGTACTGTGGAATGACTTTTCAGGCTGAAAACATCATTACGGCAAATAAACTACCGTTCTTTGCGATAGTTTTACTCATTGTAACAGAAGTATGCTTCAATTCAAATTCTTCAAATGCTTCAAAATAATATAAATTCAGCTTCTCTTCATTTAGGTCAAGTGATCACATGGTGACATTAGGAATGACATGCTTTTATGTTCTCTCAAGGGTATCAGGAGTATGATAAGACTGCGTGAACTGTACCACAGAATTTTCTCGCAGAGGGAGATAGAAACTCTTTTTACACTTTCTGATGATGACTAGATAGCTCCTGTCACACAGATATCATGAAGAAGATGGCAGTTCAGCCTCCATGATTATGTAATCTACAGGGTGGGCCATTTATATGGATACACCTAAATAAAATGGGAATGGTTGGTGATATCAACTTCCTGTTTGTGGCACATTAGTATATGGGAGGGGGAAAACTTTTCCAGATGGGTGGTGACCATGGCGGCCATTTTGAAGTCGGCCATTTTGGATCCAACTATATTTTTTTCAATGGGAAGAGGGTCATGTGACACATCAAACTTATTGAGAATTTCATAAGAAAAACAATGGTGTGCTTGGTTTTAACGTAACTATTCTTTCATGAGTTTTTTACAAGTTTATGCCCACTTATAAAATGTGTTCAAAGTACTGCCCATTGTGTTGGATTGTCAATGCAACCCTCTTCTCCCACTCTTGACTCACTGATAGCAACACAGCAGAAGAAATGCTAGCACATGCTTCCTGTATCCTCCAGTGATAAAACAATAGGCAGCGCAATATGTTTCCTCACACAAATGAGCAGTTGAGAGTCCATGCAGTGTCACCGGTATATGGACTTATGCTTTCTCCCCCAGGAGCTGTGTATGTGCGACCATGAACTGCAGCATCTGGACATGGTTGGACACACAAAATGACACAGTGGATAGCACAGACATGACTACAAGATTATATCAGCACGGAAAAAAATATTTAAATTGTGGAACTTATTAATATTTCAAGATTTGATTCAAATATACTTTGTTCATAGAACTATTGAACTACTGCTTAATTCTTCCTGGATGTGTTAACCATTGCTACAGGTCCTACTTTGGTATTTGTTCTTGTACATTAGGTATATATAAAATGCAAAATGTGTGAACAATATGTATCTAACAAGTAGAAAGTAGTACATAGTAGTAGTATATTTTAACCTTTATCCTTTCAATGTGATAGATTTTTGTAAATGCACTTTCAGCTTTTTACTACTTGCTTAGAAATGTATGTTGATGCAAAACACCAGTGGTAAATGACTGTGTATGGCTGACTGTCTTAACCTTGACCAATAGGTAATAAAATTAACTAAAACTGTACTCTTTCTTTGTGCAGTTGACAAATGCAGGAGATGATGTTGTCGTTTTCTACAATGACAAATCTTCATTTGCGTCAATGCTGGAAATGATGGCTGCAGCTCGTGAGGGGGTAGATGAGAACAGTCCTCTCATGTATCACATTTCACTAGTTGATCTTCTAGCTGCTTGTGCTGAGGGCAAAAATGTCTACACTGAGATCAAGTGCACATCTTTATTACCTCTGGAGGATGTTGTACGGGTGGTTACTCATGAAGACTGCATTACCGAGGTCAGATTTTAAATTCTACTTTGGTTAATGCATAAAAGTATCTGATATTATAGGACAAACCTTGCTTGTTGAAAGAGTCCCTTTACAAGATGCTGATCTGAAATGAACCCCAGCAATGAGCTGATACCTGTGGGGAAGCCTTCACAGAAGAGGCTAAGCATTACACAGCACCCATATATCCTTCGAATAGTTGCTCTATAAAATCAGTCTGAAACTGAGAAACATGTGGCACATTGTAGCATGTAAAGTAGTAACATTTGTGCACTTAGTAATTTCATGTATTAAACATGAATCCTGAAGCTTTGCTTGATGTAATATGGACTAATGAAAATTTGTCTTCTTTAAATCAAAATTATTATTATTTATTATTATAGCGCCATTAATTCCTTGGCACTTTACATGTGAAAAGGGGTATACATAGCAGACAACAAGTACAAAAATTTCAACAAAAGCTAGTCTCCAACTGGTACAGGAGGAGAGAGGACCCTGCCCGCGAGGGCTCACAATCTACAAGGGATGGGTGAGGATACAGTAGGTGAGAGGAGAGGTGGTCGTGCAGTGGTATGGTGGAACTAGGGTTACTGCTGGTTGTAGGCTTGTCAAAAGAGGTAGGTGTTCAGTTTCCTTTTGAAGGTTTCCATGGTAGGCGAGACTCTGATATGTTGGGGTAGAGAGTTCCAGAATAGAGCGGATGCACGGGAGAAATCTTGTATGCGATTGGGGGAAGAGGAGATAAGAGGGGAGTAGAGAAGGAGATCTTGTGAGGATCGGAGGTTGTGTGCAGGTAAATACTGGGAGACTAGGTCACAGAGGAGATAGGTTGTGGATGGCTTTGTATGCCGTGGTTAGGGTTTTGAACTTGAGTCTCTGGTCAATGTGGAGCCAGTGCATGGATTGACAGAGGGGAGAGGCCGGGGAATAGCGGGATGACAGGTGGATTAGTCGGGCAGCAGAGTTTACGATAGATTGTAGGGGTACAAGAGTGTTAGAAGGGAGGCCACAGAGCAGTAGGTTGTAGTAGTCGAGGCCGGAGATGATGATGGCATGCACTAGTGTTTTTGCAGATTCATGGTGGATGAATGTGCGGATCTGGGAGATATTTTTGAGTTGGAGTCGGCAGGAAATGGAAAGGGCTTGGATATGAGGTTTGAAGGAGAGATCAGAGTCAAGGGTTACACAGAGGCAGCGTGCTTGCGGGACTGGGGAGAGTTGGCAGCCATTGACTTTGATGGATAGGTCAGTTGGAGGGGTTGAATGAGATGGTGGAAATATGATGAAATCGGTTTTATCCATGTTAAGTTTTAGAAATCTAGCAGAGAAGAAAGATGAGATGGAGGACAGGCATTGTGGGATTCTGGTTAGTAAGGAGGTGATATCAGGTCCAGAAAGGTAGATCTGTGTGTCATCAGCATAGAGGTGATACTGAAAGTCATGAGACTCTATGTGCTGTCCCAGGCACAAAGTTGTAGATGGAGAAGTAGTCCTAGAACTGAACCTTGGAGGACACCGACATATAGGGAGCGAGATGAGAAAGTGGTGTGTGAGTGGGAGACACTGAATGTCCTGTCTGTTAGGTATGAGGAGATCCAAGATAGGACCAAGTCTGTGATGCCAAGAGATGAGAGAGTCTGTAGTAAAAGGGAATGGTCCACTGTGTCAGAGGCAGATGATAGGTCCAGGAGGAGGAGGACAGAGTAGTGTCGCATTGATTTGACGGTTAGTAGGTCGTTGGTGACTTTAGTTGTGGCGGTTTCAGTGGAATGGTGCGGTCGGAAGCCAGATTGTAAGCGGTCAAAGAGGTCAAAATAAATATGCTTTAAAATAACGTGCCATTGTAAAAGTGATTTCCTTTATTTCAAAGCAGATTCATTTTCTAATATTTACAGTGGTTACGGAAAATATTCAGACCCCTTTAAATTTTTCACTCTTTTTTTCATTGTAGCCATTTGGTAAATTCTAAAAAGTTAATTTTTTTCTCATTAAAGTACACTCTGCACCCCATCTTGACTGAAAAAAAACAAATGTAGACATTTTTGCAAATTTATTAAAAAAGAAATACTGAAATATCACATGGTCATAAGTATTCAGACCCTTTGCTCAGACACTCCTATTTAAGTCACATGCTGTCCATTTCCTTGTGATCCTCCTTGAGATGATTCTACTCCTTCATTGGAGTCCAGCTATGTTTAATTAAACTGATAGGAGTTTATTTGGAAGGACACACACCTGTCTATATAAAACCTCACAGCTCACAGTGCATGTCAGACCAAATCAGAATCATGAGCTCAAAGGAAGTGCCCAAGGAGCTCAGAGACAGAATTGTGGCAAGGCACAGATCTGGCTAAGGTTAAAAAAGAATTTCTGCATTACTCCAGGTTTCTAATAGCATAGTGGCCTCCATAATGCTTAAATGGAAGAAGTTTGGGACCACCAGAAGTCTTCCTAGACCTGGCCATCCAGCCAAACTGAGCAATTGTGGGAGAAGAGGCTTGGTGAGAGAGGTAGAGAAGAACCCCAAGATCACTGTGGCTGAGCTCCAGAGATGCAGTAGGGAGATGGGAGAAAGTTCCACAAAGTCAACTATCACTGCAGCCCTCCACCAGTCGGGCCTTTATGGCAGAGTGGCCCGACTGAAGCCTCTCTTCGATGCAAGACATATGAGAGCCCGCATAGAGTTTGCTAACTAAAAACATGAATGACTCCCAGACTATGAGAAATCAGATTCTCTGGTCTGATGAGATGAAGATAGAACTTTTTGGTGATAATTCTAAGCGGTATGTGTGGAGAAAACCAGGCACTGCTCATCACCTGCCCAATACAATCCCAACAGTGAAACATGGTGGTGGCAGCATCTATGGGGGTGTTTTTCAGCTGCAGGGACAGGACGACTGGTTGCAATTGAAGGAAACATGAATGCTGCCAAGTACAGAGATATCCTGGATGAAAACCTCTTCCAAAGTGCTCTGGACCTCATACTTGGCCGAAGGTTCACTTTCCAACAAGACAATGACCCTAAGCACACAGCTAAAATAACAAAGGAGTGGCTTCAGAACATTTCTGTGACCATTCTTGACTGGCCCAGCCAGAGCCCTGATCTAAACCCAATTGAGTATCACTAGATAGACCTGAAAATGGCCGTCCACCAACGTTCACCATCCAACCTGATGGAACTGGAGAGGATCTGCAAGGAAGAATGGCAGAAGATCCCCAAATCCAGTTGTGAAAAACTTGTTGCATCATTCCCAAGAAGACTCTTGGCTGTACTAGCTCAAAAAGGTGCTTCTACTCAATACGGAGCAAAGGGTCTGAATACTTATGACCATGTGATATTTCTGTTTTTCTTATTTAATAAATTTGCAAAGATTTCTAAATTTCTGTATTTTTTCAGTCAAGATGGGGTGCAGAGTGTACTTTAATGAGAAAAAAATGAACTTTTTAGAATTTACCAAATGGCTGCAATGAAACAGAGTGAAAAATTTAAAGGGGTCTGAATGCTTTCCGTACCCACTGTATTTCCATTGGTTTTTTTTAACATTTCTCCATTTTATGTTTAACTATTTTGAATTATTTTGTTTCAAAGGTAAAATTGTCTTACGTGAACTTTGTAAATCACTGTTATGTGGACACAGAGGTGGAAATGAAAGAAATATATACAAGCAACCACATCTGGACCCTTTTTGAAAACTTCATTCTAGACATGGCTCAAGTAGGTATTCGAGAAATGTTGATTTTTAGTTTTGGCATAGATGTCATTTTTAGTAAAAAAAAATTTAGATACACACTAATAGAACTATTATATCTACATTTTCTGCTTCTCCCAGGTATGTAATAAGCGTGAGAAACGTCTTTCAGACCCTACCTTAGAAAAGTATGTTCTTACGGTGGTTTTGGAAACAATAAGATCATTCTTTAACTCCCCATTTTCAGAGAACAGCACATCTCTACAGGTATGAGATTATACACAGCACAATCCATATTAACATTCTGTATTGCTTTGCTTATTCTTTGGGTCTTGAGGGCTTTTGGAAGCTAGCTGTATATGCATTGTAGAAATGATTAAATGGAAATATTAAAGTGGTTGTCCACTACTCGGACTACTCCTTCCGAATCCCTATGTTTCACCCCCCAGTAAAATAATAAAACTTATACTCATTTGGAACAGTGCCGGCACCGATTCTCCCTGGGAACGCATGACATTGCAATGTCACACATTCCTTGCGGCCAATCAGTGCTGGCTTCACTCTTTCCTCCTTCAGACAAATCAAGACATCCGGAGGAAATGAGAGCAGTAGCAGGTCTCACTTCCTCCTGTCAGTTAAGTGCATAGGAAAAGAGAGTGAAACCACTGCTGATTGGCCACAGGGATTGTGTGACATAATGACATGCAATACCCAGGAGAGCTAGTGCCAACACTGCTGTAACGACGCCGACATCGGAGGTGAGTATAAGTGTTATTTTACTGGGGGGGAAACATTGGGATTGAGAAGGGATAGTCAACCCCATTAAGTGCATACAAGGCTCTTGAAGAAGGCTGGCTATGCTTTAGGAGCCAAAAAGGCACTGAGTCTTTTGTACCCATTTGTCATAGAGATTGTTGTTGGTCCAAGACAACAGATCCTCACCAATTTCTAGATTGAAGGGTAACTATATAGTTTTTGCTCTTATTTTATTCTCAATGTTGAACTGAGTATTTTGTTTGTTTGTTTTTTTAAATTGCCCTATGGTTCCAGAGATCTGGGACGTTTTAATTACTGCTCATTTTTAGATCTTTACCAAGGGCATAGCTCATAGGTTAATAATGCAGAGCACCCTAAAGACATGACCCCAGAGAATACTCTGAACAACGCCTCCTTGGTAAAGACTAAATAAATTAGCACTAAATTAAAAGCCGTATATTTTTGAAACTATAAGGTGGATTAAATAAAAAAAAGAAAAGAATACTGAGTGGAGCTTTGGTAATAAAATATGGGCAAAAAAGGGCAATTTTTGACATGGTGATAGGTTGTCTTTAAATAAAATACTGTTATCAGCATATCAAATTATATGTGCAAGTACATTTGTGTATTAGAAAATGATAATATATAAATATAAAATGATATTAATCAATTACTGTTTTTAAGACTCATCAAACAATAGTAGTCCAGCTTCTGCAGTCAACTGCTCGGCTTCTTGAGTGCCCCTGGCTTCAGCAGCAATATAAAGGATCAGTAGAAGCTTGCATAAGGGCCTTGGCCGTGGTTGGTAAGAAATTTCACATTATCTTAAATGGGCTGCCTTATACTAGTTACTGGTATACATACAGTGGCGACCAAAAGTTTTTTTGTTTTTTTTTAAACGTGTGATTACTTCTATCAGGTTGTTGTGATGCCATTTCACTGGTGATGAATTAATAATAATGATAATATGAATTGAAAGTGCATGAAGTTGTCATCATGCAAGACCTTAGTTTTAACCAAATTCCTTTTGAATATAGGTATTGTCATTTAATTAAAGAAAACTGACTGCCAAAAGTTTTGCATATACTATTTATTGATCACAACATAGATAGTAATTCATTGGTTACAATGTTATAACTTAGTATTTTATACCATAACCTCTTGCTTTAATTACTGCTCCACACCAACGGGGCATTGAAGCCACTAGGGTATTCAAGACATCTTGAGGGATCTTGTGCCATTCCATTTGCAAATCTGCAAACAATTCATTCTTTATTGCTATGGGTACGGGCCCCAACTTGTTGCCCTAACTCATCCCAAATGTGCTCTATAGGGTGTAAATCAATCGATTGGCTTGGCCATTGCAACAGGCGAATATTTTTCTTTGCTAACCAATTTTTGACTTAATTGGATGTGTGGCTTAGGATCATTGTCTTGATGGAATTTCCATCCCCTGCCTACTTTGGTTTTTCAATATGGCAGCATTACATTCTCCAGTATATCCTTGTACATGGTAGCATTCTTATTTCCATTAATTCTATGTAGAGGGCCAATGAAAGGTGCAGAAAAGCAGCCCCAAATCGTGACATTGCCACCACCATATTTCACTTTAGGTGTTTGGTACCTTACATCATTACGTTTTCCAATTGGGCAGTATATATAGTGCTTGTCATCACTATTAAACTGACTGAACTTTATCAGACCACAACACCTCAGACCAATCTGTCTCTTTCCATTGGCAAACTCAAGTTGGACCTTCCGGTTCTTTGCAGAGATGAAAAGCTTCTTGACTGGAACTCATGCATTCAACCCTACTGTTCTTAGTCGTCGCACCACAGTTTGGCGACTCACTTTGACCCCACATTCTTCGTTCATTTCATGTGAAATCTGTACAGCACTTTTATGGACATCAGATACTAACTTTTTCTTACTATTGTGATCAACTCTGGAGGAAGTTTTCTGTGATCGTCCACTTCTAGGTTTGTCAGCTGTTCCGTAACCTTCTTTTTCTTTCTTTAATATACATGACACAGGACTCTGAGAACAGTTGAATTCCATAGCTACCTCTTTTTGGCTTTTTGCTGACTTCACTTTCAGAATAATAAGCTTCCTGACCACTGGTGATACATTTGGCTTTGTCTTTGACATGTTTTCACCTAAAAACACAAACACAAAAAAAAAATAATTTTAGGCAAAATTTGACTAACCATGATAAAATATGGCAAACATTTCGCACAGCAGATGTTAAAAACTAACACATAAAGGGATAAAACAACTTCAAACACAATTTTTGTCCTTATTTGCTTCCGGTTTACTAAAATCACCAGGAAAATGGCATCACAAAACAAGACAGAAGTAATCACACTTTAAAAAAAAATAAAAAACTATTGGTTGCCACTGTAATATCTTAGCAAACACAAATAAATAATAAATGTAATGTAAAGAAATTAATCCTGTATGAGGATTTTCAGTTAATCAGTAAGGATTCCTTGCAGTAACTCAATGCATTTTTAAGCCCATTTTTTCAGTTTACTAGCATTTTTTGCAGTAGTTGTCTTGTTTGTTTTTTCTTGATTTTATTATTCAAAAACACAACATTTTTTTTTACCATTTGTGGCATGTTTTATTCATAGACCTCCAAAAGTCATGTGTTATTGTCACTTTTGTTTTTGGGGTTTTTTCTTTTGCTGTTTTTTTGTTGCTTTTTTTTACATAACAACCTAAGTTATTCTGGCCAGAAAATAAAGCTTTTTTTCACATGCATTTATTTGAGCCAAAAAAAATGCAACACAGAATGTTATGTGCAAAGGTACCTGAACGGGAATCTGTTAGCAGGTTTTTGCTATGTAATCTGACAGCACCATCAGGCCGATTCCAGCTTTGTGTCGTTTAGTTTACGGGGTGCAGCAGTTGTGATATAGTTACAGTTTTTGCTGTTGCAGATCTAGCAGAGCTTACTTGTTGATCTGCGTATAACCCGCCCACACCTCAGCTTTCTGGGTGTATTCTATAGTGACAGAGCTGCTAATCAGGGGTGCGGGTTTGGCAAGTTGTCCTGTAGTGATAATCTCCTGCTGATAAAGCATTGATTGTATTGAAACAGCAATCCGCAGCCTAAAAAGTCACATAGCTGGAATCAGAGTCTCTGCTCCTACATCATGCTGCTCTCAGAGCACATAGCAAAAACCTGGTGACAGATTCCCCATAAGATTGCTGCGAAATGCAGAGATATTATTTTATTTTTTGATTACGTTTTTTTCTATCACTTTTTAGCAAAAAGCCGCAACATTTCCCTTCCCATGGACTTAGACTCACACGTCAGTTGTTTACTGAACAGTTCATCAAGTTCCCTTCAAAGAAATCAGCCCACCTACAAGCAAGCAACATCCTCAAGAACCTTCACTCGGGTCACTGCCACACAGAATCAGTGGGACTACAAGAATATTGTAGAAAAATTACAGGTCAGTATGAGGGAGAAGTAGGTGGAAAGCATGGACTGTAATCTGTCACAATTAAAGTCTTAGAAAAGCCAGTATGGTAATAGCAATTATTGTCTTCTCACAAGCTAATATTATTATTATCATGTAAATATTACAGTTTACATGCTGTCTACAAACAGACAAGTAATGAATGATGGCATTTACTTGGTGTTGAAATGGTACAGTAATGTGCACATCCACCTGATGAGCGGAGTGGTGCCGGTCACACATGCTCAGTGGCTGTCCCACATCCGGGGGTCTGCATAGTGTCACCACTCCATTCAGAGCAGCCCGTAGAATTAGCAAGCTGGGTAGACGGCTATTTCTGTGGGCTTCTTTACAGTGACCAGAGAATCACTATGTTAAGGACTGGCTGCTCTGAGCATGTGTGACCTGCAGCTTACTATACACCACACTATGTTAGTAAGTCTTCTCTTACTAAGCATATAAATGGCACACTGTATTTCTATTTTATTCTCTATACAATAGGTGTGACGTTCAGTAGAGGTCCAGCCCCCTTACCTGTACTACACTGACCCCTTTCTTTTGTCTTCAGGATATAATAAATGTGCTGGAGGAGCAGCTAAAGCCGCTTGTAGAAGCAGAACAGTCCGTTCTTGTTGATGTTCTGCATCACCCTGAATTACTGTTTGCTGAAGGAACGGACCCTCGTTCACGATGTGAGAGTGGGGGCTTCATTTCAAAGTAAGACAACACCGAGTAACAGAACTAATGTGTATCACAACGCGTTCACATACTTATAGGCAGTAAGTGATTGGTGGGCTGATTTTACAGACACCGTATTGGTACATACTAGTCTATTATTTTTTTTTTTGTAATATTTGTATTTTGCTTGTATTTTTTAATTAGTTCTGTTTTCTACATTTTTCAGACTTATTCAGCACACCAAAAATCTTATGTCCAGCGAAGAGAAGCTGTGCATAAAAGTTTTACGGACATTACAGCAAATGTTGGTGAAGAAAAATAACTATGAGGACCGGGTAAGTAGAAGTAGCAAAAGAAAAGTATATAGCTCACCAGTATAACTCCACAACTAGGAAGATGGAGAAAGCATCCAGGATTCTGGGAGACTCCAAAGCCTTCGAACATTAGAAGGGAACTAGCACTTGCTTTCTCTGCAGTTTTAGTAAGGTTTGTATTGTGAAAACCATTTGCATAAAAGGATAAAGGTATAAACTAAAGATACATCTATATGTTCCATCAAGCAATATTGTAGGGGAATGTAAGAGTGATGTAGTTAAATGCTTCGGGCAGTCTTAGAGCATCATGAACCCCACTGTATTTGGAGTATATGATGGTAATGTATTTCTGTGTGGAGCGTACACACTACCATTTAAAATTATGGCAGCAGGCTCCATCTTATTCCATAGATCAAAGTAAGCATTCTTGTAGAGGTTCCATAATGCACATAGTATTAAGGACTGAAATGCACTGGGTTGTCTGCATGAGCCCTTAAACCCTTGCTTTAACTTAATATTTTACATCAAACTCATTTGAAAAGTACATTGAACTTTTTCTTTGTACAACTGAACATTTTTATTTGGCTATAATTTTACTTTAGAGCAGCTTAAGAGCCTAAGGAATAACAACAGTATGAATAAAATTAGTAAGTGAGGAACTGTCTTGTAACTCTTACAGGCCATAAAGCTTAGGTTAGGAAGTTTTTAATATAGTACTATTCTTTATACACATATAAATCTGCACAATAACTGCAGGAAAACTCTCATTTTTGAATTGTTACGTCAAAGGACTAGCATAGCCCATGCTGAAGTATTGCAGCAAGCCAAATAAAATAATCATGAAATGAAACTACTCAGAAAGGCAGAATTATGGTGAATACCTGCAAAGCTGTGAAATTATTAGATTGATCAATATGCAAATTGCCTCTTCAGAGAAAAAGAGAACCCGAACTCTATAGCGCCACATATTGGAAGCAGCAATCCAACAAGTCACAATCAACCCTTTAACCAGTCGTGCAATATGGCTTAGGATAAAAGCTAAATCAGAATTGATTGTGACTTGTAGGATTGCTGGGTGGCGCTATAGAGTTCAAGTCCTCTTTTTCTCTGAAGAGGCAATTTGCATATTAAATTTCCCAGAGGAGCATTGCATGGCTAATGAGCCTCCTTACCTTGACATGCCAGAGCCGGTATGTCACTCTCCACAAGGAGAAACGTTACCCCTTAGACCTCGATTGTTCAAGAAATATACCCAGCGTTTAATGGGCTTTCTTACAATCACAACTAGATAAGTGATAAATACCTATTTTCATATTTAATTTCCCAGAGGAGAATTGCAAGGCCTAAAAGTCTTACTCCGGTTTGACGCTTAGTCAGAGGCCTGACTATTTGCATAGATGTTTTATAGCACACACTAAACAGACTCCAAAATTCCAGTTATCAGCCGTGGAAGGGCATACGAATATTGTACTGTTCAAGTGTCCAGGAATGCCTCAAATGGCTATTCTCCGCCAGTTAGCTGAGAAGAATGCGCTGTTTTACATACAATACACACTAACTGGTGGACAAACACACACTAACTGTATGCAACTTACTGCTGGCCAAAGAAGTAATTTAAAGTATGTTGCTATACCCAGTGGCTTACTGATACAGTTGAAACCAGAAGTTTACATACACTATATAAAAAGACACATATGCATGTATTTCTCAGTATCTGACATGAAATCAGAATAAACCTTTCGCTTTTTAGGTCAATTAGGATTACCATGATTTTTAATATTTGCCAAATGCCAGAATAATGAGAGAGAGAGAGTATGTTTTAAGGCATTTTTATTACTTACTGCAAAGTCAAAAGTTTACATATATTTCATTAGTATTTGGTACCATTGCCCTGAAACTGAATGACTTGGGTCAAACGTTGCTTTGGGTCAAACTTTGCCTCACTCGCACCTGCCATTTCAGCTTTGCCAATACATTTTCAATAGGATTGAGATCAGGGCTTTGTGATGGCCACTCCAAAACATTGACTTTGTTATCATTAAGCCACTTTGTTACCAAGATTTCTATGCCTTTAAACAATTCTGGACTGCCCATATGATGATTTTATGTGTTTGGAAGCTTCTGATAGGTTTTTTGGCAACATCTGTGGATGTATTTAATGCACCCCTGAAACACACTGCTTCTTTGTGTAACATCATGGGAAAGTATAAAGAAATCAGACAAGATATCAGGAAGAGAATTGTGGACTTGCACAAGTCTGGCTCATCCTTGGGTACAATTTCAGGATACCTGAAGGTGCCTCGTTCATCTGTACAAACAATTATACGCAAGTACAAACAAGATGGGAAAGTCCAGCCATCGTAACGCTCAGGAACGAGATGGGCTCTGTGTCCCAGAGATGAACGTGCTTTGGTCCAGCATGTGCATATCAACCCAAGGACAAAAGCAAAAGAGCTTGTGAAGATGATGGCGGAAGCTGCTAAGATTGTGTCAATATCCACAGTGAAACGAGTACTGCATCAACATGGGCTGAAAGGCCACTCTGCCAGGAAGAAGCCATTACTGCAAAAGAAACATAAAAAGCCAGATTAATGTTTGCTAATGCACACAGGAACAAAGACCTTCATTTTTGGAGACCTGTCCTGTGATCTGCTGAAACTAAAATTGAACTTTTTGGGCATAATGACCATCGTTACGTTTGGAGGAAAAAGGGAGAAGCTTGGAAGCCTAAAAACACCTTCGCAACTGTGAAACACGGGGGAGGCAGCATCATATTGTGGGGTTGTTTTGCTGCAGGAGGGACTGGTGCACTTCACAAAATAGATGGCATCATGACAAAAGAAGATTATGTGGCAATACTGAAGCAACATCTCAGGACATCAGCCAGGAAGTTAAAGCTTGGGCAGAAATGGGTCTTCCAAATGGACAATGACCCAAAGTCAAAATGGTAACAAAGTGGCTTAAGGATAACAAAGTCAATGTTTTGGAGTGGCCATCACAAAGCCCTGATCTCAATCCTACTGAAAATTTATTGGCAGAGCTGAAAAGGCTGCGAGCAAAGCGACCTACAAACCAGGATAAGTTACACCAGTTTTGTCAGGAGGAATGGGTACAAATTCCAACCAACTATTGTGAGAAGCTTGTGGAAGGATATCCCAAACGTTTGACCCAAGTCATTCAGTTTAAGGGCAATGGTACCAAATACTAATGAAATGGATGGGAACTTTTGACTTTGCAGTAAGTAATAAAAATGCCTTAAAACATTCTCTCTCTCTCTCATTATTCTGGCATTTGGCTGACTATTACAGATTATGGTAATCCTAATTGACCTAAAACGGAAAAGGTTTTTTCTGATTTCATGTCAGATATTGAGAAAAACATGCAAATGTGTCTTTTTATATAGTGTATGTAAACTTCTGGTTTCAACTGTATATGCCAATAGTCATAAGCTCTGTATTTTATATATTGAACAGGTGTCATTTTGGAGCAAGAATACAAATACTAGCACTATAGCTATAATTCAGTTACTACTATGTAGTGTATTATGCACATGTTTTGTAAACCAGAATGGATTCACAAAATGATTAATTCAGTGTTTATAATTAAATCTGCGCATCAATTTCACTTTAAGAATTTAATGGTGCTCAGCTTCATTATGTAGAGCATTTTGTTCATTATCAGTTTACAGATAACCTGCATCTCCACCAGCTCAGCATGTTCATTATTACTACACAGATTCTCAATATCTTTATAAATGAATCCTGCAATTTACCTTTTCCTCCTTCTCTGTCTGACTTGATTTTCTCTTCTGTCCCTATAGGGAAATTTACTAAGGAAAACCCTTCTAAATAATTATCTGCAAAGCAAGAAGTCAAGTGCTAAAGGCGAGACCACTGATATCTCCGCCATGGGTAATGAACTTCTCCTTCCTAATAAATCAGCATTTTTCTAGATCCTTATAGTTTTAGTGCAGGAATAGCATTGTCTACAATGTATATAAAACCCATATTCATACCCTTGAGCTGTAAAATGCTATTGTTTAAACTTTTATGACCACCATTTAGAGCTTCTAGCAGTATAGTTCTAATAACAATAATATACTTTTCCCCAGACAATCATATATTTTCACTTTTTTTATTTATGACACTTTGGACTGAAATCATATCATCAATTTCCTTGACAGGTCAGGACCAGGATTGGTCTATAATAGCTCCAATTCAATGTAAACTGGACCGAGAGGGAGCAACAAAACTTGTGGCTGATCTTATAATGAGTTCCAAGAATGATAAGATCTTTCAAGAAAGTATTTTATTGGCCATTAGACTATTGGACGGTGGTAACACAGAAATACAGGTATTTAAAAACTTTGAAACTTGTGGCCTCTTAATTTAATACTTACAAAAATGGATAATACCATCTAATTTTGTTATTGATTGTCACTGAGATATAACATTATTAATGCGCACCTGTCAGCAGGATTGTGCTTAGTAAACCACATACACTGTCAGATGGGTGACATTACCCTGATTAATACGATACCTTTGTTGATGAAATCCGTCCAGTGGTTCTTGTGTAATCTTCATTTTCATTTCTGCCATAATGAGATTCTCGTGCTTCGGGGCGGCCTTTCGGGAGGGGCTGTAACTGGTGGTCTGCTTATGTATTCCTATGTCAGCCTTCTGACAGGTCACTGTGCTTTCAGTGACCTGCCTACTATTTTAAATACTGCCTGTGTAATTTCTGTGGCAAATGTGAAAGTTTTGGTTGCCGAGAGATGCTACTGCTCACGCGCGGGCGCAATTTTGCTGGAGGAAAAATAATTTGCCTGCAGCAATATGGCGCCACGTATGCTACTGCGCGGGCGGCAGGGGCTATATTGCTGCAGCATCTATCGCTTACCGATAGATGCTACTGCACAAGCATCGCTAGCGGCGCCATGTTGCTGGAGGAAAAATAAATTTGTCTGCAGCAATATGGCCCCCGCCACCCGCACTTGCGCAGTAGCATTTCTCGGTTGACGAGAGATGCTACTGCGCATGCACAGCTCTATATTGCTGCAGGCAAATTCTTTTTCCTCCAGCAAAATGGCGGTGGGGGCCATTTGGCACAGAAATGACAAAGGCAATATTTAAAATAATTTTCAGGTCACTGAAAGCACAGTGACCAGTCAGAAGCCAGAGATATGAATACACAATCAGAGCATCACATAAAGCACCTCCCCAAACTCTCGCCCCGAAGCACGAGCATCTCATTATGTCAGAAATGAAAATAAAGATTATAAAAGAACCACAGGACGGATTTCATCAACAAAGGTATCATATTAATCAGTGTAACGGCGCCCACCTGACAGTGTATGTGGTTTACTAAGCACAATCCTGCTGACAGGTGTGCTTTAATGGTAGGGACTTTGGCCTATCACCTTCACAGCTGAAAACCTTGACATATGCAGTGCAGGGATTTATAGCTCAGCTGAAAGATTATAGAAGAATAAGATCAATAAGTGCATCCCACAGGGACAGGCATCCCAAAGTTTCCTGACCCAACAATAAAAGGCCCAGATGCATCCTGTAGAAAAATGAAAGAATGTGCAACAAAAAGATGTAAAGAATGCATGAGGTATTGGTCGATGGGGAAACTTGGGCTGCCTGTCCCTGGTGTGTTGGGGAGGGAACTAACATAGTGCTGGGCAGCCTGCCTGATCTAGTAGGCTGTTAGCCAGACACTGTGCACTACATCTGTGTGACTGGCGTCTTATACAAGCCATATCCGTGTGCATTTATAATACTAGGCAACCACCTCCAACGTGAATGATAGGCGTGCGAGTGGTTGTTTCACATGTATTTTGCACCTGTTTGCCTTTATCATGGGGGCCAACTGCATCCTGTAATGCTTAAGAATTTCTGAGCTGATGTTGGTAAATACAGCTGCCTTTTTTCTGTGAAGCTTTTTGTATTTTATATCCTTTTCGGTGAGTTGCTTAGCTGAAAGAATGGCGCGGTCTGTAGCCTCCTGAACAGTGGCTACCTAGGACCATCTCATAGTTTGTATTCTTGCGAGCAGGGCCCTCTCTCCTCTTTATATCTGTTGATTTATGTGATAATTGTTATTTGGTAATGTATTTTATTGGCTGTACAATTCCCCGCTAAAATGTAAAGTGCTGCGGAATATGTTGGCTCTATAGGAATAAAAATTATTATTATTGTTGTGTAGGGAAATACTGTGAAGGCAGCAATAGCCTGTGCTGCTCCTTTATTTTTGCAGTTGTTGTATCACTAACTGACACAGTACAGCATTACACCAGTTGCTTAACGGGGTGGTCCGAAACTAATATTAAATTTAATCCTAAATGTATATCTGTTTATTGTACTAATCTAATCTTTTTTTCTCTGATAAACTTGAAGTAAAAAGTCCTAACTGCTTTTTTTAATTTTTTTACCTACTTCCGATTTGAAGACATCTCATTTGAGAATCTCCAGTGCATACTGGGATACTAAAACGGGATGTCATCAGGGAGCAGAGGCTGTGATCCTTATCGTGATCCTGTCCGCACCCTCACATAAATCATCATCAGTGATATCCATTTCAGGGAATGGTCTAGTCTCTACTCTACTGAGCATGTGTCTGTTGTCATTTTCGACATATGCCCAGTCCGAGCTACCTTGTCACTGTGCAATATTCTTTTCAATGTGCAGTGACAGTGAGCTCCCTTTGCAAGCTGGCAACAGAGTGCACTGTCAATGCACATTGTAAGGGGAGTACACGGCAAGCAGAGACCAGCCCACCCCCGAAAGTGATGTCTGTTTCTGGAGCGGGACAGTTCTCTTCTTTTTCTGCTTGCCACATTCTCTTCTTACAATGCACACTAACAGTGCGTTGACAGCTTGTTACTTCCAATTAGAGCAGGTGTGGGGGCGCATTGTCACTGTGCATTTAAAATAATATAGCACAGGGACTAGAGAGCTCTGACTGAGCATACTTTACAATTGACAATCAGTGAATGCTCAGTAGAGTTGGGACCATCCCAGCCCCTTGAACAGACGTAGCCGATGACGCTTAGTTTCAGGGTAAGGACAGAGGCTGCAGCAGTGACCGCGGCTTCTGACCCCCTACTGACATCCCGTTTCAGTATTCCAGCATGCACTGGGAATTCTCAAATGAAATGTCATCATAACGGATGTACGGTAGGTAAAAAAAAAATAAAGCAATTAGAGAGAGAGGACTTTTAAATTAAAGTGTATTGGAAAAACAATTAGATTAATACAATGACTAGACATTTAGGATTAAAATCAATATTCGTTTCAGACCACCCCTTTATTATTGCAGAATGGAATGCGTTGCCAGCTTTTGGACTAAACCCCCTAATTGTCTTATGTGAATCACAATATGGACTAAATAAGTGAAAACTGGAGGCAACTAATGAAAAAACTATTTGAACCCAATCTTTCAAGTGTTTTAACTTGAGACATATGGAAAGAGACATGCACAAAACAACATTTCCCTTATTTACAAGTGATTTCCCCTTGCATTGTTCCCTATGTATTGAGTTAGAATCAGTGCTGAATTGAGAAGCAACACACTTATACGCAAAAGCACAATGTTTATCTTTACACTGAAATATTAATGACATTCACATATCTGTTTGTTTCCAGAATTCATTTTACAATCTAATGAAGGGTGACAATAAGTCAGAAAAGTTTTTCAAGGTCTTGTTTGAAAGAATTAAAAGTGCTCAGCAGGAAATCAAATCTACCATGTCCGTAAACATGAATGATCTAGGGTCAAATGAACCCAATGAGACAGGTGAAACTCTCGCCACAAAAGGTAACTTACAGCAGAACGTGCGGACAGAAGGCGCAAAGTATTAAAATAAATCTGAACGTTGATTTTCTTTGCATACGCTGATAATTTATGGAAACAATATATTTTGATATAATAACATTTGTGAGATAACATGTTGTGTGGATTAAGACAGACAGGATAGGTAGCTGGTGAAATTCACAATATTAACCTTTTCATACCTTTTTCTTGTAAGATATTGTGGTGCCTGCTTCTTCAAAGGCCATAACCGGAGGACCCCACCATCGCAAAGGACATGAAGGGGGAGAGCTTGGTGAAGGTAATGAAGTCGGTCCTATTGTACTAATTATGGAACCCATATTGAGATTTCTTCAACTGTTGTGTGAAAACCACAACCCAGACCTGCAGGTAAACAGGAGTTCTTAACATAATTAGTCAAGTTGATCACTCATTAATATTAGTTGAAATGTACTGTATTTACAATATAAATGTATAAAATAGTATTTAACTATTTAGAAATCACTGTAACCTAAAGGTAAATGCAAGTTATCACCTATTCACAAGAGCAACTGAGTACGATATTCCCACAGGCAATAAGTAAAGCTGTGATGCTCATGCCGGACCATCGCTCTATTCAAACAGGGCACTCTAGCCACATTTTTGGAAATGGTGGACAACTTATAACCTATCTTGTGTATTTTTGAGGACTTTCATTTATGCTACAAGCCCTTTAATAATTCAGCAATAATATAGACAATGATACTGATGTAACATGAGCATAAACGTCACATATAATCGTCCAGTACGTGTGGCATAATCAGACAAGTTCTTCTATCAGTAAGTGAGGGATTACAGTAAAATTGTTATATAGCTGCATATCTACCTGCTTCTGGCTTACCTAAATACCTTACCTAAATAGGATGCCTAGTCTTGTCTCATAATTGGTTATCCCTGCTGGGAATGCTTTGCTTTTTTTCTTTACAGTGGCATAATGCTTCAAGGATGGAAAAACCCAGAACATTCCTCAAATGATGATGCCTACCACAATTGGATTTGTATGGGATCTCACTATGACTCTGTATGAAATAAGAGGCATAGTAAAGGCCCAATACACTTCCTTCGGTGCCCTATAATGGCTCCTTTTAGTAATTTGGCTGTGTTCTTGAGACCTAATTTGAAATTCTATGATGAACAAAAACTAGACTAGACAAATATTTGTCCAAAGAAGCATCGCGGTCTATAGGTCATAATATATGCTTCAGTAATGTTAACATTTCATACTGGTAAGGATAGGAAGCATATTTTCCATTAATTGCAGGAGTAAATGCTCACTTTAAATTACCCATTTTTCCATCAGAATTTCTTGCGGAATCAGAATAATAAGACCAATTACAACTTAGTGTGTGAGACTTTACAGTTCCTGGATATCATGTGTGGGAGCACCACAGGTGGTCTTGGTCTTTTAGGTCTATACATTAATGAAAAAAATGTGGCTCTTATAATCCAGACCTTGGAGACCCTCACAGAATATTGCCAAGGACCTTGCCATGAGAACCAGGTATGTCACATGCTTTGGCATTAACTAGTAATAGATATCACCTGAAGAAAAACTTCTGATATGTTAAAATGACATGTAAGCTGTAAGCTGTTTTTATTTTAGGGTATCTAGACCTGCACCAAGTGTAGTACCGCCAAAGTGATCAACTTAAGCCCAGTTTTCACTTTAGATAGCTGCCAGCCGAACCATCCGCCTAACCATTGTTCATCTGACTGCTATCTCGCCGGACTATCCCATACCCAAGAGCCATCATCTCTGGTAGCTTATCTCTTACAAAACAAAAGGATTAGCATGCATGATCCTTATCTCCCCCAACATCTGTCAAGGGAGAGTCGAGGGCCCCCATATACAATAGTCTTGACTTCCGAAACTATCGATATTGATAGGTTCAGCCTAGAGAGTCTGAAGGGTCTAGGGGGCATGAGCTTTATATGTCTCATCATTAAAGAGCTGAGCAGAGGAGTATACACTCTTATAGAAAGTGGGTTGCTTGTACACCACTAACCATGCCTCTCTGAGGTTCCGCTGAGCAAAGCACATCAAAGGGGCACCATGCTTCTGCCTCTTCATTCTAGTGATTAGTTGGGGTCTCAAGACAGTGACCTCCACTAATCCAAACTTCTTATAAGACCTGCAGAGCCCGTCTGAGAATGCACATCTCCCTTCCTTTAATTCTATATGGGACTGCAGGAAACAGATGAGTGCTGTCAGTGGCGTAACTAGAGTCTGACGGGCCCCAATGTAAGATTTGGACCGGCCCCCCCCATTCTGAATAAAAAATATATATACCCTCCATCCTAGTATATACACGTCCCTAATCCTGGCCCTGTTGTGGTATATATATCGCCCATTCTGCTATATGTCCCTTATTCCGGACCCCATCCTGGTATATATAACCCCCATCCTGATATATATGTCCCCCATTCTGCTGTTGTTCTTTAACGTATAGAAGAAATAAACCATTATGCTCACCAGGAGCATACATAGAAGTCATGGGGCACCATAGAAGAAGTATAATGCACCCCCATATTCCTCCATTTAGTATTATGCACAGCCCATAGTACTCTATATAATATAATATACTGCACAGCTCATAGTCATCAATGTAGTATAATGCAAAGCCCATAGTCATCCATAAAGTATAATGCACAGACCATAGTCATGCATAAAGTATAATGCAGCCCCATAGTCATCCATAAAGTATAATGCAAAGCCCATAGTCATCCATAAAGTATTATGCACAGACCATAGTTATGCATAAAGTATAATGCAGCCTCATAGTCATCCATAAAATATAATGCACCCCCAGTCATCCATAGAAGTATAATGCACCCCCATATTCATCCTATAAAGTATAATGCACCACCATAGTCATCCATAGTAGTATAATGCACCCCTGTAGTCATCTTATAAAATATAATGCACTCTCATAGTCGTCCTATAAAGAATAATGCACCAGTCATTGTAAAAAGTATACTGATTTATTTATTTTTTTTTCAAAAGAAATACTCACCATTCCTTTGCTCCAGCGCGGCGTGCGTCCTCTTGTGAAGCCAGCAGCTTCTCTGCCATTTGCCCTGTCACATGCACGCCAACATCAGCTGCTGGCCTCTGATTGGCCGACAGCGTGTATTGCACGCCGCAATACACTTCAACTGTATGTGCATCTGTGGACGCACATCCAGTTGAAACTTTTACTAGCGTCATTTGGCCCCTGACCCGCTGGGCCCAGTCGCAGTGGCAACCGGTCATTGCGCCGCTGGACAGAGCCATGACTGGTAGAGTGGTTTCTGGACCCACCACTCGGGTTTCCCTTGGACCAACCTCTTTGATTACCTCCACATGTCCATAAAGAATCTACTTTTTACTGAAAACTTCACCTCCAATAGAACTGATCTTTCTATTAACTATGATATCAATTATGTGCACAGGAACATCTCCCACTTTATATCACTTACAAGCAAGGGGCTAACTATAGCGAATGCAGTGGTTACGCCTCATACCCCCTCCCCCACTCCCAATGTGTTCCAGACAGCTCAGTGATACATCAATTTTAACACTTTACATTAAGATAACAAGATATATTGCAGAAATGCCACCAGCTGGACACCATGAAATGCTGGCTATTTGTTCTGTTGGGATGAGGCGCACTAACTTCTGCCACACATACTTTATGTGCCAGAGACTGCCAGTGCCGTTCACCTGATTTATCTTCAGCAGCAGCACACTGTCACACAGACAGAGGCCGGAGCCACAGGCAGAGGCCGGAGCCACAGGCAGAGGCCGGAGGGGGCGGAGCCACAGGCAGAGGCCGGAGCCACAGGCAGAGGCCGGAGGGGGCGGAGCCCAGCGCTGCCCACCTGTTTCTACTGAAAGTGCAGGAGCAGCGCAGCGCCTCTCTCACTGAGGGGGGCCAGCTGATTTTCTGCAGAGTGGGCCCCCAGATCTGCCGGGCCTGGTCAAGTTGGGAACCTCTGCGACCGCGAAAGTTACACCCCTGAGTGCTGTAGTTGGCTATCTCTGGCAGTACAAAAGACAACCAGTGTAGCAGAAGTGTGCGTACTTCATTCAGATGGGGCTCTGTAAATGACCTTTTTCTCTGGAATGGGGTAGTCCCAGCAGTCTGACACCCAGCGATCAATAAGTCATCTCCTACCCTATGGAAATGAGTTAACTTTCATAAATGGTAGAAACCCCATAAGAAATGTGTTAAACATGATATTTCTACTTTGTTTTACAGAGTTGCATAGTGACACATGACTCCAATGGCATTGATATCATAACAGCCTTAATATTAAATGACATCAGTCCTTTGTGTAAATATAGGATGGACTTGGTTTTACAGCTGAAGGTATGGTATACAGAGCTATATGTTATACACAGCTATATGCTTAATAGTGCTATGTAATTGAAATGCATGTATAGTCTTTTGTCAGGAAAATAGGATCAATTGCTTAGTAATAGCATTTTTCGGTGTTTGTCCACATGGTGGTACTCTTCTGTTGCAACGTTTAGGATGCATGCTTGGCATAGAAGTATCGCAGGGCATTCCACTTATAATAAAAATGCCATCATACTTTACATAGATTTATAGGAATAGAACAACATCAATTATTTCTGGTCTGGTTAGGGTAATCGATTTGTTATCCATTTAGTTTGCATTTAGTTTGCTTTGTGCTTAATGTATGAGAAATAGTATGATAATCATTTCAGAATGAAATCATGGATTTGTTGGTGTTTTGTGGTCTTCATAAATCTGTGCAAAACAAAAGCCCTTGAAAATAACCAGCAGAGAGTCTGCACGTCATTTTATTCTAAAAGACCATTTAGGGCTATTATTAAAGATTTATATTATCAAGGCTGTTTTGTAGCAGGATGAATAATGCACAAGAAACAAATGAATGGCTCATGTAGAATGCCTGTGTATTCTGTTGCCCCATCCATTACTCTCTCAAAAAAGGGTGATTTTATGTTGAGCACATTGTAGCCTATGGGGTACTGAACTACTTTGGGTGGGAGATATTTACCATTGAAACATCAAAAAGCAATGGTCCGATGTTTCCATAACCGTGTTCCTGTATAGTCAGAAGCACCTATGGACTATACTTTGGATAGGTTATCCGTATCAGATGGATGAGTTCCATCTCCCAGCACCCTACTCAGATGGGTGAGTTCCATCTCCCAGCACCCTACTCAGATGGGTGAGTTCCATCTCCCAGCACCCTACTCAGATGGGTGAGTTCCATCTCCCAGCACCCTACTCAGATGGGTGAGTTCCATCTCCCAGCACCCTACTCAGATGGGTGAGTTCCATCTCCCAGCACCCTACTCAGATGGGTGAGTTCCATCTCCAGCACCCTACTCAGATGGGCGAGTTCCATCTCCAGCACCCTACTCAGATGGGCGAGTTCCATCTCCAGCACCCTACTCAGATGGGTGAGTTCCATCTCCCAGCACCCTACTCAGATGGGTGAGTTCCATCTCCCAGCACCCTACTCAGATGGGTGAGTTCCATCTCCCAGCACCCTACTCAGATGGGTGAGTTCCATCTCCCAGCACCCTACTGATCACTTGTTAGAAGCAGTGGCCAGAAAGGAGCTGCAGCCAGCTACTGCAGATGAACATTGATTCTCCTAAGGGTAGGTCATCCATATCTGGCCATGTGAAATATGTTGGTGGAATAAAAGCTATGTAAACTAAATCTAACGGTTACCAGACACAAACATTTCACTTTCTTTTTCATACACTGTATAGGAAGTAGTTAAAGTGGACTAGATCAGGTGACGTTTTAGCATGAGATGCCATGTTTGTACATGACGAATACACATATACAGTACACAAGAGATGTGATGGATTCCTGTAGCACACAGAAGTAAGATCAAGCAGTATAGAGCAGTGTAGCCTTGACTTCAGGTACACTTTCTAGAAAGCTGCGTCACTGCTGGTCTCTCTGCCTGTCTTGCTCAGCCTCCCTCCATTCTCCATAGTCTTTAATAGACAGCTTTAATCTGATGACGCTGAACAGATAGGCAGACTTGTTTAGACCCAGATGAAAGATGTCTCCATGTGTATGTGACTCGCCCCCAGGGCCGTGGGGCACTCGGATCCGGGCAATAGGGAAACGGTGGGAATAGTAGTGGCAACCCGGTTCCGTGGCTCAGGGTGGTCAGGCCAGTGGTAGTCCGGTATGCGCTGATGATTATGTCCGACTACGCCACCCGTGGATTTGCGGTCATTAGGTACCGCCGCTGCAAGGCAGACCGCTGGGGCTGATGAGGTGTGCAGCTGGGATGGTGTGACTCCCCACGGGAAGAGTGCGGCCCCAGGGCAGTGTAGTGGATGGTGGGAGTGATGGTGGTGAGAGTCCCAGTACCGGTAGTGCTGGAGGCGCGAAGGAGCACACAGACAATAGGTTGCAGTCCAGGGTCTTTACTGAAACAGGTAAATTGACCCATAAACAGTCCCAGCTAGGAGGGGACCTGGATGTCTGAGAGCAACGGGGAAATTGGCCCTGGTCAGGGTGAGGGTGTAGGCCTACCGTGCTTTCTGCGCTCCTTCTGGCTATCTCCTCGTTATAGGGTAACAGCCCACGTTTCCGAGCTCTCCGTGTATTCTCGCCTGTATGGCCTGCAACGTGGGTTCCTTTCTGCTCCTGGCCTGGTACGGCTTTACTGGTCCCTTCGGTTGTGGCAGGGCCTCCAGGCTTCTTAGGCCAAGGAATATACAGTCCCTTGCGGACTGGTTCTCTGCTGGGGGATGTAGAATCCTCCCTGCCTCAGACACCAAAGTCTGGTAAAGTAAGTCTTTTATCTGCCAAGACAGGCTCTCTTCGCCTCTCGTCTCTGGCTTGTGGCTCTCCTCCCGCCACACTTCCTCTTAGGTGCAATACAACTGTCTGTCCCTGTTCTCCTCTGGGACAAGTCTCAGTCCTGAGACAGGCCTTCAAGTTCTCCCTAACCCTGCCCCCAGTACCAGCTTTTATAGGGGCAGCCAGCTCCCCCTACTGGCCTGAGACAGGAGGCATTGCATGCTAATGTTCCCCTAACTAGAGAACCTCCCCCTTGCTCTCAGACACAGCTTTAATTACACTTGTGGCATCCAGGCCAGGGTGACACATATGATGTAAGACATGTTGTGACTAAATGTAATGATGAGTTCATGGGGAGACAAGAAGTGGCTCACAAGTGATGTAAAATAAGCATTTTTTTCTTGAAAATATATATACAACATTTATTATAATTCACCTATACTATTGATTTATGCAAAGTTTGTAGGCATGGCAGTAACCATTTAAGTTTGTCAGTGTAGAAAAGATTGGTAGGAGCCCTCATATATAACTATGTCAACAGAAAGATAAAAAAAAGTTTGGCCTCTTGGAAGAAGGAGAGCAAAAAAACCGAAAGAACAAAAAATTGGCTGTTTTGCAAGGGGTTAATAACCACATCAGTTCTTCCTCGTGCTTTCGTATAGTCATGGGACTTTTCCATACCTTTTAATATTCTTATCATTTTCCATAGAGGATTCATTAGCCCATATATTAAATCTTTTTTCTGTTTGATACCTTCTACTACTTACAGGACAACGCGTCAAAGCTGCTTTTAGGTCTCATGGAAAGTCGTCATGACAGTGAAAATGCAGAAAGAATTCTTCTCAGTTTGCGACCACAGGAACTGGTAAGCATCTCTTCATATTAGATTTTTTATGAGTCCAAAACTGTCTTAATTTAGTTGTATTGAAAAATATGGCTATGATGCAGCTAGAATATAGCTGTATCCGACGTAGATGGCACAAGACCGCAGAGCCCATTGATTAGCTGCAGTGGTCACATGCTGCAGTCAAGTCAGCAAAGTTGGGGGTGAGCAGGGTCAGGCAATGCTAGAGCAGTAGGTGGGGGGGGGGCTAAATAAGGCTCATTTTTTAATTATAGATTGAGCCAGCTTGCTGCGAAAAAAAAGGAAACCTGCAAAAGATGATGTACGGTGGTCAGTCCCTCTTCTGCCAACTCATCGATGCCGCCATAATGTGATTGTGCGATGTCAATGATTTCCTATAGCTGCTGAGCCCTACAGAAACCCTCCCAGGTCTGCAATCTGTGCTTTACACTGACAACAATAACACACTGCAGTACAGAAATATTCCAGCTTACTATTAAATTATTGATCACATGTCAAGTAAAAATGCTTGACTATGTAAAAAAAATACAAAAACATAAAAAAGTGCATGTAATTGGTATTGCTGCAAAGATCGTACCGTAACATGAATGTTTTATTCATCCATCATGATGAATGTTCCAACAAAAAATAACAACAATGGGGAAATAAAGTTAATGTAGAAGTCCTATGTCTGGTACTAATGGAAACTGCAGATGTCCATGTAAAATATAAGCCCTTACACACCATCTATAGTGGAATAATAAAAATGTTATGGCTCTCAGAATATGGTGACTTTGAAAAAAATATTTTTTAAAGTTGTTTTTATTTTTCAAAAGTAGTACTGCAGAAAAATTTGGCATTGATGAAATAGTACAGAATGAAATTAACATGTGATTTATACCGCAGGTATGCTTAATAATGAAACCCCAAAAATGTATTGAGGAATTGCTCTTTTTTCCTTTATCAACACAAAATGGTGTTATTCAAGAATAATACT
The DNA here is from genome assembly GCF_046119375.1 of Phyllobates terribilis. Lineage (NCBI taxonomy): Eukaryota > Metazoa > Chordata > Amphibia > Anura > Dendrobatidae > Phyllobates > Phyllobates terribilis. The sequence continues at coordinate 608,905,994 of NW_027362762.1, forward strand.
TGCTATGCAATTTAAAAAAAAAAAAAAAAAAAAAACCTTACAGGGAACCTAATAGCGGAGACGCTGGCTGTATAATTTCAGCCATGTACAGTACAGACCAAAAGTTTGGACACACCTTCTCATTTAAAGATTTTTCTGTATTTTCATGACTATGAAAATTGTACATTCACACTGAAGGCATCAAAACTATTAATTAACTCATGTGGAATTATATACTTAACAAAAAAGTGTGAAACAACTGAAAATATGTCTTATATTCTAGGTTCTTCAAAGTAGCCACCTTTTGCTTTGCTGACTGCTTTGCACACTCTTGGCATTCTCTTGATGAGCTTCAAGAGGTAGTCACCGGAAATGGTCTTCCAACAATCTGGAAGGAGTTCCCAGAGATGCTTAGCACTTGTTGGCCCTTTTGCCTTCACTCTGTGGTCCAGCTCACCCCAAACCATCTCGATTGGGTTCAGGTCTGGTGACTGTGGAGGCCAGGTCATCTGGCGTAGCACCCCATCACTCTCCCTCTCGGTCAAATAGCCCTTACACAGCCTGGAGGTGTGTTTGGGGTCATTGTCCTGTTGAAAAATAAATGATGGTCCAACTAAACGCAAACCGGATGGAATAGCATGCCGCTGCAAGATGCTGTGGTAGTCATGCTGGTTCAGTATGCCTTCAATTTTGAATAAATCCCCAACAGTGTCACCAGCAAAGCACCCCCACACCATCACACCTCCTCCTCCATGCTTGACGGTGGGAACCAGGCATGTAGAGTCCATCCGTTCACCTTTTCTGCGTCACACAAAGACACGGTGGTTGGAACCAAAGATCTCAAATTTGGACTCATCAGACCAAAGCACAGATTTCCACTGGTCTAATGTCCATTCCTTGTGTCTTCCTTTCCTGGGGCTGTCCTCATGTGAGCCAGTTTCTTTGTAGCGCTTGATGGTTTTTGCAACTGCACTTGGGGACACTTTCAAAGTTTTCCCAATTTTTCGCACTGACTGACCTTCATTTCTTAAAGTATGATGGCCACTCGTTTTTCTTTACTTAGCTGCTTTTTTCTTGCCATAATACAAATTCTAACAGTCTATTCAGTAGGACTATCAGCTGTGTATCCACCTGACTTCTGCACAGCACAACTGATGGTCCCAACCCCATTTATAAGGCAAGAAATCCCACTTATTAAACCTGACTGGGCACACCTGTGAAGTGAAAACCATTTCCGGTGACTACCTCTTGAAGCTCATCAAGAGAATGCCAAGAGTGTGCAAAGCAGTCATCAAAGCAAAAGGTGGCTGCTTTGAAGAACCTAGAATATAAGACATATTTTCAGTTGTTTCACACTTTTTTGTTAAGTATATCATTCCACATGTGTTAATTCATAGTTTTGATGCCTTCAGTGTGAATGTACAATTTTCATAGTCATGAAAATACAGAAAAATCTTTAAATGAGAAGGTGTGTCCAAACTTTTGGCCTGTACTGTATGTGCTGTCAGGTTCCCTTTAAGTGGTTGTAAAAGTGCCAGAAAATAACACTATGTTAGACCAGACTGGGTCGAAATGTTCTGCGCTGCTGGATAAACAAAAACCAGGATCCAAGGACCAAGATGGATGAAAGTGGTTTAATTGTCAATGTGTTTCAAAGTCAATCCAACTCCTTCAGGACATCCATCTTGGTCCTTGGATCCTGTTTTTTGCTTATCCAGCAGAGCAGAATACATTGACCCGCTCTGGTATTACCTCGAGTTCCCCGTGGTTACTGCAGCAGCTATTATCTTTACATCATACACAACCCCGACTGATGAGGATTCCATGTTTACCCACTTTGTTCTATTAGGATAAGACCCTATTGTGCTTTACATGTCTCTCCACAGAAAATAATACTAGACTTTTAAGTTAAATGTGTTATTATTGCTATTAATAATAAATAATATTGATGATAAATGTCACCCTTTGTTCTTATCATTTTTTATCTATTTGCTGTATTGTATTTTAGGTTTTATAATAACTCGCCCTATTTTACATAAAAAGTACTGGATTGTGAAATGAGTACACTTTACTATACTTTACATTCCCCAATATGGCCCCCGCCGGCAGCGCTTGTGCAGTAGCATCTCTCGTTTGCCGAGAGATGCTACTGCGCACGCGCGGCACCATATTGCTGCAGGCAAATTCTTTTTCCTCCAGCAAAATGGCACCCGCATGTGCGCAGTAGCATCTCTCGGCAAACGAGAGATGCTACTGCGCATGCGCTGGTGGCGGCGGCGGACATTTTGGGGAATGTAAATTTAATTTTGTCACACAAATTAAAAAGTCAGTATTTAAAATAGTAGACAGGTCACTGAAAGCACAGTGACCTGTCACAAGGCAGAGATAGGAATACGTGAATATATAATGAGAGCACCAGAGCACATGCATATCATTGTGTCAGAAATTAAAATAAAGATTATAAAAGAACCACTGGACGGATTACATCAACAAAGGTATCATTTTACTCAGTATAAAGGTGCCCACCTGACAGTGTTTGTGGTTCACTAAGCACAATCCTGCTGACAGGTGCGCTTTAAGTCATGATCTAAATGTATCCAAAGCAATATGAATATTTACAGTTCAGATGTTGTAATTAGGTGGATGTTATCAAGAAAGCTTATTATCAAGAAGATGAAGGAGACAGCTCTGATGTGTCACCACGTGAAGTTGGACATAACATTTACATCCTTGCTTTGCAGGTCAGACCTTAATTTGTTTTTTTTTCTTACCTTGTAAGTGCTATGAAGTACTATATTTCTATGCATAGTCTATTGAATTAGTTACCAGCAAATAATAATGAAATGAATACTTGTGATATAATGTTGTCTTTTTGCTTTGTAATAATGTAAATTTGTAATTCCCAAATTATAAGACCCAGTTAACGGATAAGACAAAAGTGGCACATTGCAGTGTTCCAGCAATGTTATTTTGAAAGGAAGTGGACATTTGAAGTTCATGCCTAGCTGAGTAATTGCAAGCAAACATCGGCGTCTGCTGGTCAAAGGCAAAAGTTAAAGTAAAGAAAGAATTACAGTAGTAGGAACCTTTTAGTGGGAACCTATGTTCCCAGAGGAAGAGTTTAAAGATGAAAAGATGAGACCAGGTCAGGTGACACCAGTGTCGCAGTGACTAATTATAAAAGGCTTGGCTGGGCTGAAACGTTACAGTTGGTGCCAGAACCTGGACCAGGACAGGTCGTGTGACTGTTAGGTGGGCTTACAGCCACCATCGCCACAGTAGAGCCCGGTAGTGATCAGATGCCAGAGAAGGCCTGTGCTGAGAGGAAGATTGGTGACCTGAGCTGATAGGAAGATTCGTGACTGTAAGCAGCAACAGTAGAAGATCCGTACCCCGCGCCAGTAGAAGAATGTGACCAGATCTGAACCAGGCTCGGGAGACGATCCGGTTGTAGCAGATGACTGTTCTTGTGGGCCGTTACTTCCAGCGCATACGTACGGTACAGGGTATGGGCTGGGGCCGTGCTTCAGGGAACAGAGATGGCCAGTGCTACGAGCACACTGTATACCCAGTGACTCGCATAGCAAGGACTTGTGGCCTAGCAGGAAATACCGATGACCCCTGCTAGGGCAAGTGTAACGATTAGAGGTGCTTACAAAGACTACAAAAGGGACAGGCCTAGTACTGAGAGTGCCGTCCATGAAGTTGAGACATAAATGCATTAACAATTTAAAGGGATTTTCCCATGAACAAAAGTTCATTTTAATCAATAGATCTTGGAATAATAATAACTTCCACAATTGGATGTGTTTAAATAAAATGTTCCTGTGCTGAGATAATCTTATAAATATGCCCCGATGTGTACTGTGTAATGACTGTGTCTGACAATACAGGAACATGGTCTGATCATACCACAGCTCCTGGGCAGGGGTGGAAGCAAAAGACTATACAGACATTACAGCAGGGGATCACAGCTGATTTTTTCTTTGAAGTAAAAAATTGCTTAAAAACAGGCAGGGAAATGTTTTACCTCACAAAAAGAATCAGCCGAGATCCTGTGCTGTAATGTCTGTTTATTTTTTTGCTTCCCCCTCTGTCCAGGAGCTGTGGTATGACCAGACCATGTTCCTGTACAGTCAGACACGGCCATTACACAGTACACAGCAGGGGCACATTTATAAGATTATCTCACCACAGGAACATTTTATTTACACACATCCAATTGTGGAAATTATTATTATTCCAAGAACTGTTGATTAAAACGAACTTTCATTCGTGGGAAAACTACTTTTAACTGCTAGATAACAAGAACAGTTCATGTAATAGAGCGTTGCATAGATATTGTATTTAGTTGCATTGCTGTGTTATAATATACTATATTAACCCTATTACTGTAATCCGCCATGTAGTGCTTACTTGTACAGTGGGGAAAAAAAGTATTTAGTCAGCCACCAATTGTGCAAATTCTCCCACTTAGAAAGACGAGAGAGGCCTGTAATTGATATCATAGGTCGACCTCAACTATGAGAGACAAAAGGAGAAAACAAATCCTGAAAATCACATTGTCTGATTTGGAAATAATTTTTTTTCAAATTTTGGTGGAAAATAAGTATTTGGTCAATTACAAAAGTTCATCTCAATACTTTGTTATATATCCTTTGTTGACAATGACAGAGGTCAAACGTTTTCTGTAAGTCTTCACAAGGTTGGCACACACTGTTGCTGGTATGTTGGCCCATTCCTACGTGTAGATCTCCTCTAGAACAGTGATGTTTTGGGGCTGCCGCTGGGCAACACGGACTTTCAACTCCCTCCAAAGGTTTTCTATATAGTTTAGATCTGGAGACTGGCTAGGCCAATCCAGGACCTTGAAATGCTTCTTACGAAGCCACTCCTTCGTTGCCCTGGTGGTGTGCTTGGCATCATTGTCATGCTGAAAGACCCAGCCACGTTTCATCTTTAATGCCCTTGCTGATGGAAGGAGGTTTGCACTCAAAATCTCTTGATACATGGCCCCATTCATTCTTTCATGTACACGGATCAGTCAGCCCTGGTCCCTTGCAGAGACACAGCCCCAAAGCATGATGTTGCCACCCCCAAGCTTCACAATAGGTATGGTGTTCTTTGGATGCAACTCTGCATTCTTTCTTCTCCAAACACGACGAGTTGTGTTTCTATCAAACAGTTCTACTTTGGTTTCATCTGACCATATGACATTCTCCCAATACTCTTCTGGATCATCCAAATGCTCTCTAGCAAACTTTAGATGGGCCCGGACATGTAATGGCTTAAGCAGGGGGACACGTCTGGCACTGCAGGATCTGAGTCACTGGTGGCATAGTGTGTTACTGATGGTAGCCTGTGTAACGTTGGTCCCAGCTCTCTGCAGGTCATTCAATAGGCCCCCCTGTGTGGTTCTGGGATTTTTGCTCACCGTTCTTGAGATCATTTTGACCCCACAGGGTGAGATCTTGTGTGGAGCCCCTGATCGAGGGAGATTATCAGTGGTCTTGTATGTCTTCCATTTTCTAATTATTGCTCCCACAGTTAATTTTGTCACACCAATTGCAGATTCAGTCTTCCCAGCCTGGTGCAGGGCTACAATTTTGTTTCTGGCATCCTTCGACAGCTGTTTGGTCTTCACCATAGTGGAGTTTGGAGTGTGACTGTTTAAGGTTGCGGACAGGTGTCTTTTATACTGATAACAAGTTCAAACAGGTGCCAGTACTACAGGTAATGAGTGGAGGACAGAGGAGCCTCTTAAAAGAAGAAGTTACTGGTCTGTGAGAGCCAGAAATCTTGCTTGTAATTGACCAAATACTTATTTTCCACCAAAATTTGAAAAAAATTTCTTTCCAAATCAGACAATATGATTTTTAGGATTTATTTTCTCATTTTGTGTCTCGTAGTTGAGGTCTACCTATGATGTCAATTACAGGCCTCTCTCATCTTTTTAAGTGGGAGAACTTGCACAATTGTTGGGTGACTAAATACTTTTTTTCCCCACTGTATATATACAGTTGTACTCAAAAGTTTACATACCCCGGCAGATATTTTGCTTTCTTGGCCTTGTTTCAGAGAATATGACTGATAACAAAAAACAAAAAAACTTTTTCTCCACTCATGGTTATTGGTTGGGTGAAGCCATTTATTGTCAAACTACTGTGTTTTCTCTTTTTAAATCTTAATGACAACCAAAAACATCCAAATGACCCTGATCAAAAGTTCACTTACCCAAGTTCTTAATACTGTGTATTGCCCCCTCTAACCTCAATGACAGCTTGAAGTCTTTTGTGGTAGTTGTGGATGATGTTCTTTATTTTCTCAGATGGTAAAGCTGCCCATTCTTCTTTGCAAAAAGCCTCCAGTTCCTGTAAATTCCTGGGCTGTCTAGCATGAACTGCGCGCTTGAGATCTCCCCAGAGTGGCTCAATGATATTGAGGTCAGGAGACTAAGATGGCCACTCCAGACCCTTCACTTTGTTCTGCTGTAGCCAATGACAGGTCGACTTGGCCTTGTGTTTTGGATCGTTGTCATGTTGGAACGTCCAAGTACGTCCCATGCGCAGCTTCTGGGCTGATGAGTGCAAATTTGCCTCCAGTATTTGCTGATAGCGTGCTGCATTCATCTTTCCTTTAACTGCTACCAAGTTTCCTGTGCCTTTGTAGCTCACACATCCCCAAAACATCAGAGATCCACCTCCGTGCTTTACAGTAGGAATGGTGTTTATTTCATCATATGCCTTGTTGACCTCTCTCCAAATGTAACGTTTATGGTTGTGGCCAAAAAGTTTAATTTTGGTCTCATCACTCCAAATTACCTTGTTCCAGAAGTTTTGAGGCTTGTCTCTGTGCTGTTTGGCGTATTGTAGGCGAGATACTTTGTGGCATTTGCACAGTAATGGCTTTCTTCTGGCAACTCGACCATGCAGCCCATTTTTCTACAAGTGCCTCCTTATTGTGCATCTTGAAATAGCCACACCGCTAGTTTTCAAAGAGTCCTGAATTTCAGCTGATGTTATATGTGGGTTTTTCTTTGCATCCCAAACAATTTTCCTAGCAGTTGTGGCTGAAATTTTTTTTTGGTCTACCTGACCGTGGTTTGGTTTTTACAGAGCCCCTGATTTTCCATTTGTTAATCATAGTTTGAACGCTGCTGACTGGCATTATCAATTCCTTGTATTTTTTTTGTATCCCTTTCCTGTGTTATACAGTTCAACTACCTTTTCCTGTAGATCCGTTGACAATTCTTTTGCTTTCCCCATGACTCACAATCCAGAAACCTCATTGGCTGGATGAAAGATGCAAGAGTCTGTCTGGATCCCAGAAACTCACTCAGCTTTTATACACACACACTGATTACAACCAAACAGGTCACAAGTGAGGATGTTACCTTTAGTAGCCATTCAAACCCATTTGTGTCAAATTCTGTGCATGTTATCAGGCCAAAATCACCAGGGTATGTGAACTTTTGATCAGGTCATTTGGATGTTTTTGGTTGTCATTAAGATTTAAAAAGTGAAAACACAGTAGTTTGACAATAAACGGCTTAACCCAACCAATAACCATGGGTGGAGAAAAAGGTTCTTTTAGCATTCATATTCTCTGAAACAAGGCCAAGAAAGCATCATACTTCTGCAAACCTTTTTGCATCATTCATATGGACAATACTCTGCCCCCTCGCACGTGCTTCTGCTGTGTGTCATATGCCCACTCACATCTGGTCTCTTAAGCCTTAGCGTAGCATCAGAGCATCAGAGACCTCACTTAACTCTTAGGGCTTCACGAGCATGGAGTGCCACACTCGGCACCAATCAGCTTCTGACTCCCTCACAACACACAGACAATGTGTTACTACTCTACCCTCATGGGTAATAATTTGATTGTTCAACCTAGGAAAATTGGTCATATGCTATACTTGTAGGCTTCCTAATTACTGCCCACTCTGTGATTGTTGCCCGAAATACTAATATTACATATGCCATAAGAACCAATGAAGAAAAAAGGATTTTCCGGCACTTCCATCCATATAATCTATCTTTTTATTAGAAATTTATTTAAAAACAGGAGGATCCATGAGGATGAAATCTTACTTGTTTCTGACGTACACTACCCCCTTAATGAGGAAACTGCACTTCACCAGCAGGAATTGGCACCAATCAATCAATAAATAATTTATTGGGACATAGTGGCCCAACAATGTTAACATAGCCTGTCTCTTGTAACAGAATTTTGCTACAGTCAATGTCTATCCTGTTAGTCTCTTCAACCCTCTTATAGTTTCTACCACTACGTATAAGAGACTAACATATTAATCTACATAGACTATGCTTTTATTGGAGTTTACAACAGCTGCACGGTTATGAAGTGGAAGGACTGTGTCGAGTAGCCAGCATATGGCGTATTGTCGTTAGCGGTCCTTCATACTGTACTGCGTGACCTCTTTGTTGTTTTTTTTTGGTCAGTTTCCCCTGTAATCTTCCATGTTGCAATGATGCAGATAATGGTTGCTGTGTGTCCCAAGTAAAACAGTTCATTCTCCCTCAATGTCTGAGTGCTGATGATTCAGCTGAAATCTGACATTTTGCAAAAGGTTATGGGCTTAGCTGCGGAGTGAAACAGAAAGAGCAAAGTACAGCACAGCCTGAGGAACAGACTGAAGGAATCTTCCAGAGGTTCTTGTGTCCTGAATACATGTATGACTCTCAGTAGATGCATGCGAAGGAGTGAAGGAAAATGGCCGGCAGCTCCGAGCTTAAATTTACAGTGGACAAACTGAATAATAACACCTATGAAAGTTTAAAGTGGAAATATTATGATCTAGAGATGACTTGTGAGAGGTTATTATTACAGCGAGACCATAGATTAATCAAGAACGGAACAAGAAAAACACAGGCAAGAGCCACTGCTAGCTTATTAGTGAAGGATGACCAACTGGTCTATATAAGACATGAGAACAATGCTAAAGGCATGTTGAATGCAATGCAAAAGCTCCATTAGAGATCTAGTCTAAATTGCAAGATATTTCTGTTAAGGAAACTAAAAAAAAAGACTTGGCGATCATGCCACTAACAGCTGTGGGTGAGGACAAAAAAGACAGTCATGTTACAGACACATTGCAATGCAGTTTACCTGGCATACAGTGCACTGATTGATGCACTAAAAGCAAGGCATGAGATATGAAATTAACTTGTGCAGGACTCCATGGAAAGTGACAGTGGAATTAATCTTGGCAATAGATGCACACAAGAAGGAAACTATAACATGTTTCAGATGCAACATATGGAAAAGAGAACAAAAGGAGCAATTTTAAAAAAGGAGCTAAAAAGGCCAAAGCTACTGTTTCAGATCCATGTGCAAAAATTGGAGTGGCACCTTTAAAGTGACAAATAATAATCATACATTACAAGATGGGTGCATTAAATATGGAACAATCTATCTTACTGATGGAAGCTAAATTAATGCAGAAGATACTGTACATAAATTCTTTGTGTCCCCTAAAAAATGGACGGAATTTAACTATAGCAGTAAAAGACATGTTGTAAGTTACCAGTCTAGAAGAAGGACAGTTATAGGTAAAGCGTATAAACAACTAAAGGACTCACTGTAAAACACCAAGGCAAAAACTGTACTATCCTGGATGGAAAATGGGATATAGCTAATGCTAAAGATTAAAGGGGTACTCTGGAGAGAAAACCTCTGCATAAATATCTGGGTCATAGACATCCAAACGCATTAAGGAATGCCTCCCAGCTTTTGAAGAACAGAAAGAGGGACAAATCATGAGGTGCGCTGTTGCAAATTTTGGCCATGCCCTGGCCATATCTCAATTCACGCCCATTTACCATTTCTTTCTATCCTGGCAGGAGAAGATGTCAGAAGGGTGCTGGTAGTGAGAGGAATTCAGACTCCTGAGACTGAAGGGCGTAGACCCAAATCCCGGACTGTCTTCTGTATCTGGGACAGTTAGGACTAGAGATGAGTGGATCAATTCACAGGACTCTGGTCCAGCAGGCAGGGCAGTGGTAACTGGCAGCTGTTCGGGAGGCCCACAAATCTCATACCATCAAGTGTCCCCGGCGCGGCTTTTAATTAGCTAGCGCTGGAACAACGTCATCTTTGTCATCTGCTCATCTCTAGTTAGGACCTTTTGGATTTATTTTTTGTTCATTCATTCACAGTCGTAGCAGCCAGAACTTTCTCATCTTTATGTAGTTTCAGTCAATGACATCTGGCTTTTTGATGTAAGGCCATGTTCACACAGTGCATAAATATCGTGTTTTTGTTTACGACAGGTGCAACACCAAGCTACACAATAACAATCTTCTCTGATTGCATTTTTGCTGCATTTTTATGTCTTTTCCCCTTACTAGATGCGTTTTAGTGCAGATGTGAAGCTGCATTTTTAGGTGTTTTTTATAATACAGAAAAGCTTTGATTCTGCACTTAAAAATGTATCTGCAGTTTCTTACATGCTTTTTTTATGCTAGACAAAGGAGTCTCCAGAAGAAAAAACACCAAAACTGCACAGTTCAGTAGCATATTTATATGCACTGGGAGCGCAGTTTTCATGAAATCACATCCACTTGGACAGTTAAACACAGTAGAATTTCTGTGCAGAAAAACGCAACATTTACCCTACTTGTGAACACAGTTTAAAAAGATGTCTAAGGCTGTGTGCCCACTATGCATTTTTTAAGCGTTTTCCACAGCGGCAATTCCGCCGCAGAAATGCTTAAAAAATGCTTGGTAGAAGGTCTGCCATGTTCCCCAATGATAATCCGCATGCTGTGCACATGCTGCGGAAATTTCCCTGTGGATTATTATTGCGGAAAAATCCGCAGCATTACCAATTATTTTACATAAGCGCGGCGTTTTCAGCAGCAGAAGGGAAGGAAGGGAGACACAGATTCTCTACTTCGTGGGTAGGCGGAGCCCCATAGGATAGTCACCTCAGATTGGAAAAGACGACCGGCCCCTCCAGTATATAGGCTCCTCCTACTCCCATGTTCATCAGTCTTTTATCTGAGGTCTCAGAGGATAGTCGCTGCTTCGGCAGCTCCTCAGAAGAGTTGTTATTTTATATCCAGCGAGTCCTGGACCCCCCATGGTCTAGAGGTCTCTGGGGGTCTCGGCGCTGCTGAGACCCCTGACCCTCCCCTGGCAGCTCTGTGTACCCCTTGAGGAGGTTCCCACTTATGCCTGCCGGCCCCGGGGGATACAGGGCGCTCCCTGGCGGAGGCGCACACCACACATCAGAGAGGGTCCCTGCGTGCTCCGCCATAGGGGGGAGCAAAGGGCCATGGCGCCACACATCCCTGAGGATCCCTGTGGCGTTCAGCCGGGTAAGTGTTCCTTGGTCTAAAGAGTATCTTTGACGGCTACGGCAAGTGTACTGCCTGTGTGTTTCTTGTCTATTTCAGACGCTGCCTTGACTGGGGAGCTGAGACAGAGGCCAGTAATTTTTATTTTTATTTGCGCATGCTTTTTCGTTTTTGCTACCTGCCTTCATTGAGGCAGGAAGCTCCCTGTATTGGCGCGCGTTTTCTTGCTTTTATTGACTTGCTTCCTGCCTTCATAGAGGTAGGAAGTTTTCTGCCCTCATTTTTGTTGTTTGAATAAGGCTGGGGGGCGTGGCCTAGCGGGGGCGTGGCTTAGCGTCTCCTGGCTTCCTGCCGTCATTACTTAGGCAGGAAGCGCTTGGTTGAGCGTGCGCTGGCGGTCCCTGCTTCTCCCTCCGGCGTCCAGCGGCGCCTCCTGCTCTCTGCTCCCCGTCCGTCCACACACTTAGGAAGAGCGGTCGCCGCAGTACCGGTGAGTCCCCTCTGCCTCTGGCAGGGGTTCTTTGTCAGTGCTGTCTCTCCAGGCTACTTATTAGGAGTCCTCGTGAGCACTGCCGCTTTCTCTCCTAAAGCTATTTACTTCACTGACCTTTTAGGCTGTGTTGTATTATAGTTGCTGTGATGTTAACCCCTTCTGAAAAAGTGGAGCTTTAGGGGAAACACATGGTGTTTAAGGGAGTTTCCCCCTATTGATTTTTTGCTCGGCATTTCTGGGGTAGCTCTTTCTAAGGGTGAGCTTTAACCCTTCAGAGCCTGTCGCATATATAAAAAAAATAAATAAGTAAATAAAAATATAAAAAAAAAAAAAGTGAGTTTTGAAAACAGGCTGTGCAGCTTTCACACTTTTTTGCCATCCTTGTTGTACATCCTGGCATCTGGTTTGGGTGGCATGTCGGATCAGGGGCCTGGGAGTGCGGATCGGTCTCCTGATCCGTTTCAGGTTCAGTCGCACGCCTCTGATACACTCAGGCCTTCTACTACATCAAGTTCAACGCTCAGTGATGATAAGGTGGAGGCGCTCACTCGCTCCATTGATAGTCTCTCTAGTCTCCTGGGACAGTGGGTGTCAGCTAGATCACACCCAATGCCACGAGGTAAAAAGCGCCGCAAGACTATAGTGGCGTTGTCTCCCTCGCAGAGTGCATCAGAGGCTTCGGATTCACCAACAGATTCGGTTTATGAAATTTCTGAGTCCGAAGAGGAGGATCAACAGGATCGCTCTGTTTCTCTTTCTGGTCGCGTAGATGGGCTTATTAAGGACATGCGGGAAGTATTAGAGCTGTCTGAAGAGCCGACAAGACCGTCTAGGTAGGGCCGTCTGTATCAGAAGACGCGCCGTGTTCGTTCTACATTACCTGCGCATGAAGAACTTAACGAAGCGGTGGAGAAGGAGCGTCAGTGTCCGGATAAACGCTTCCGAGGATCGCGTTTTTTTGATGCCCTATATTCCTGTGCCAAGGAGATGGTTACTAATTGGGTTCCCTCTCCTGAGGTGGATATATCTCTATCTCAGCTGACCAAGTTTTCCCTGCTTCCTGTTAAAGGGAGAGCCAATCTTCAGGATCCTTTGGACAGAAGATCGGAGTCAGCGGCGAAATCCATCTATGAAGCCGCGGGTCATGGTTTCCGAGCGGCCTTGGGGGCCATGTGGGCCAGTGAGGCTTCTCTGCGGTGGTTGGATCAGCTGCGTGCGGCGTGGCAGGATGGGACTTCGCGTTCAGAAGTGGAAAAGCTTTTTCAGCGAATGGAAGAAGCTATGTGTTATGGCAGAGATGCAGTACTGGACACTGCTTCAATTCTGTCCAGGGCTCAGGCTTCGGCAGTCACGATTAGAAGAGCTCTGTGGCTTAAACAGTGGACCGGGGATGCAGTATCCAAACAGGGATTGCTTAGTCTGGCATATAAGGGCGGTCAGCTCTTTGGTTCAGATCTTTCGGAACTAATTGCCAAAGCTAAAGCTAAGGATGTTACTCTGCCTGGGAAAAAGGCAGTGGCATCCACAGCCGGCAGGACAGGGCCCAGCAGAGGTCTTCGGTCCTTTCGGGCCAGGGGACGATTCAGTCAGCCTTCTTGGTGATTGGGTCGTCCCTCATCCTCCTGCAGATCCGCCCAGAAATCCTGTACTCCTTGGAAGCAACGGTCCCGTCAGGACAGACGGGAGGTTGATAAAAAGTCCGCTAAGGCTGACTGACGCCAGGGATTCCCCCGAGGGCTATCGGGTGGGAGGTCGTCTGCTACAATTCGGGTCAATCTGGGCATCCCACATAGCAGACGCCTGGGTGACACGGGTTATGTCGGCAGGCTATTTCATAGAGTTTCATTCGCTGCCTCCAGACAGGTTTCGTCTGACGGGCATTCCGTCCGTGCCAAGACTGGCTGCCGCACTGTTTCAGGAGGTCGACTCTCTCCTACAGCAGGGTGTGGTGGTTCAGGTTCCTCCGGAAGACCAGGGAATGGGTTTTTATTCCAACCTTTTTGTGGTCCCCAAAAAGGAGGACAAGTTTCGTCCGGTGCTGGATCTCAGGGATTTGAATATTTATGTCCGGACACGGATGTTCCGCATGGAGTCTCTCCGATCGGTGATAGCGACCCTGTCGCAGTACGATTTCTTGGTGTCCATAGACATTCGCGACGCCTATTTGCATATCCCTATCGGCAGGGCTCACCAGCGTTTCTTGCGTTTCGCTATAGGTCAAACCCATTACCAGTTTGTGGCCCTGCCTTTCGGGTTGGCCTCAGCTCCCAGGGTTTTTACAAAAATTCTGGCTCCTCTCATGGCGCTTCTTCGAAGACAGGGGGTTACGATCCTCCCTTACCTGGACGACCTGTTCATAGTGTCACCCACAGCGGAGGAGGCAATAGCAGCTCGCGATCTCTCCCTTCAGTACCTGATGGACTTCGGGTGGCTGATCAATTGGAAGAAATCGTCATTGGAGCCAGCACAGTCCATTCTTTTCCTGGGGATGCAGTTCGATACTGTTCGGGCAGTTGTGTCCCTGCCTCCTGTCAAACAGATGAACCTTCGTCTTCTGGTCCAGGCTATGAGGTCGGCGCTGTCAATGTCCCTTCGGGAATGCATGCGCCTTCTGGGTCAAATGGTGGCAACTATGGAAGCAGTACCATTTGCACAATTTCATTCCCAGGATCTCCAGAGCCTTATTCTGACCCATTGGGATCGATCGCTAACTTCTCTGGATCGCTCGGTCATTATCTCCCGCAGGGTGCGAGAATGCGAGAATCTCTTGGATGGTGGTTACGTCCGGAGACTCTATCCGTGGGGAAATCCTTCCTTCCTCCGAGATGGTCGGTGGTGACAACCGATGCCAGCCGGACAGGCTGGGGGGGAGTTCGGAACAACCTCTGGATTCAGGGAGTCTGGTCGCCAAAGGAGTAGTCTCTCCCGATCAACATTTTGGAGTTGAGAGCAATATTTCTCTGCCTCCAACATTGGGCGGTCTTATTGAGCGGTCTACCGGTCCGGATCCAGTCGGACAACGCTACGGCTGTTGCATACATCAACCGCCAAGGCGGGACGAAGAGTTCCAGTCTCATGTCGGAGGTCTCTCGGATCCTGGTCTGGGCCGAGTCCAAAGTTCCAGCAATCTCTGCAATTCACATTCCAGGGGTGTTGAATATCTCGGCGGACTTCCTCAGTCGCGAGCAAGTGGACCCTGGGGAATGGAGTCTCCATCCAGAAGTGTTTTCTCTGCTGTGTTCCCGTTGGGGGACTCCTCAGGTGGACTTGATGGCATCCAGGCTGAACGCCAGGGTTCTGACGTTCATGTCCAGGTACAGGGACCCGGAGGCGGTGGCGGTGGATGCTCTAGTGGCCCCGTGGAGTCAGTTCAAGCTGATCTATGCGTTTCCACCGATATCCTTACTACCTCTGGTGATCAGACGGATCAAACTCGAAAGGGTATCAATAATTCTGATAGCACCAGACTGGCCGCGGAGGACATGGTATTTGACGCTGGTGTCTCTTCAGGCGGCACCTCCGTTTCCGCTGCCCCATCACCCGGACTTGCTCACTCAGGGGCCCATTCGTCATCCGGACCTGAGGTCCCTTCGTTTGACGGCGTGGCTCTTGAGACCGAGATCTTGACCCGTCGCGGTTTTTCGCCCGAGGTCATTGCTACCTTGCGGGCGGCCCGGAGTCCAGCTACGTCCAGGATTTATCACAGAACTTGGGAGTCTTTCTATTCATGGTGTTCTGGATCCTCAAGAAACCCGAGGGTTTTTTCCATCCCCAACTTCTTGGCCTTTCTGCAATCTAGTCTGGCCAGGGGTTTGGCAGTTAGTACGGTGCGGGGACAGGTATCTGCTCTTTCTGCACTTTTTAGGAAGGCTATTGCCTCTCGTAGGGATGTGCGCTCTTTTTTCCGCCACGGAGGGCAGTTGTGGCTCCATGGCGGCTTAATCTAGTCCTGGAAGCCCTTCAGCATAGGCTTTTGAGCCTATGGATTCTGCTAAACTTTCACTACTTTCTTGGAAGGTGGCCTTCTTGGTGGCAGTCACCTCTTTCAGAAGGGTATCGGAATTGGCAGCACTTTCTTGCTCACCTCCTTTTCTGGAATTTTTTCCGGATCGCGTGGTGCTTCGTACTCGGGAAGATTTTTTGCCTAAGGTAGTGTCACAATTCCACATTAATCAGGACATTGTGTTGCCTTCTCTTTGTCCAGGACCTAAGAATCCAAGGGAGCGGGCCTTGCACTCGTTGGACTTAGTGCGGGCATTGAAGTTCTATCTTACGATCACCCAAGGTTTTCGGAAGTCGGACTCTCTTTTTATAATTCCGGCAGGTCGTCGGCGTGGTCAACGTGCTTCCAAAGACACGATAGCTCGGTGGATCCGTTCAGCTATCCTGGAAGCGTACCGGCTCAAGGGCGAGCCTTGTCCGGTTAAAGTTAAAGCTCATTCCACGAGAGCCATTGGCTCATTGTGGGCTTTTCGTCAGGGGGCCTCGGCAGCGCAACTCTGCCGGGCGGCCACCTGGCGCTCCGTTCACACCTTTACTAAGTTTTATAAGGTGGACGTAAGTGCTTCATCCGATGCGGCCCTGGGACGCAGGGTCCTGCAGGCGGCGGTAATTTAAGTTATCCCTTTACTTAGTTTTCCGTTATTTTAGCGCGGTTTGCGCTCTTGCCTAAGTTTTGGGGTATGGAGGCTTCTGCCTCTATTTCCCACCCTTAAGTAGGTACTGCTTTAGCACGTCCCACGAAGTAGAGAATCTGTGTCTCCCTTCCTTCCCTTCTGCTGCTGAAAGCCGGATTTTGGTAAGAACTTACCTGTAAAATCCTTTTCAGCGAAGGAAGGAAGGGAGACACAGCACCCTCCCAGGGCAGAAGTGTTTTTTTGTGTTGCTAGATGCAGCGCGTCTCCTTCCTGATGTCGATCTTCTGGACTGGGTTTAGCGCTCTACGGCTCTCCTTCCAGTTTCGCCAGCTCTACACAGTTGTCAGGTCCAATGGGGTATGCCTAAGACTGTGTGTTTCTATTACATAACCTGTTTTCTCTCATTTCTGAAATTTCAGAAGGGGATATGTTGTTCTGCTGGTTGGTCTGCTCTTCCTTAGCTTGTGTACGGACTGATGAACATGGGAGTAGGAGGAGCCTATATACTGGAGGGGCCGGTCGTCTTTTCCAATCTGAGGTGACTATCCTATGGGGCTCCGCCTACCCACGAAGTAGAGAATCTGTGTCTCCCTTCCTTCCTTCGCTGAAAAGGATTTTACAGGTAAGTTCTTACCAAAATCCGGCTTTTGCCGCCATTGACTTGCATTGAATCGCATAATATCCTCATGACTACATGTGCACATGCGGATATTAAGCGATTCAATGTGCGAAGACTCTCCCCCAGACACTTGTACCATAGTACCTGTAAAAAAAAAGAATTTAAAATAAAAAAAAAACATTATACTTCCTTTCTGATGGCCCCCGGTCTCCTTAGTGATGCGTCCTGGCTCCCCGGCGGCTCGCGATGGTCTAAAAAGACCTTCCATGCCATCATTTAGTCATGTGACGGGTCACGCGACCGCTGACGTCGGCGGTCGCGTAACCTGTCACATGACTAAATGACGTCATGGAAGGTCCTTTTACACCACCGCAAGCTACCATGGAGACCGGAGAAGGAGACCGGGAGCCATCGGAAGGTAAGTATAATGTTTTTTTACCATTTTTATTCTTTTTTTTTAACTAACTTGGTCACACTATATAAAATCCATGCCTGTGTCCATGGATTTATATAGTGTGACCAAGTTGTCAAGCACTTTTCCAAGTGATGCTAAAATTGCTTGGAAAAGCGCTTGATAACCCACATGCGAAAACGCATGTGCAAAACGCGTGACAAACGCTTGTCCGCGGCTGAAAAACGCATTTAAAATCCGCATTGTTCTGCCAGGGAGATGCAGAAACGCTCAGGAAAAATCACATGCTGCTGTATTCTGCGGTTTGGTACTTTTTTCTTTATATGTGGAGCCTGAAAAAAACGCAATGGAAAAAAAAGTATAAAAACGCAGATTCACATCTGCACCAAAAATGCATTAAATATAGGTGAACACGCATAAAAGAAACAAGAAAAATCCACAGGGCTGTGGAGTCGGTAAGCCAAACCTCCGACTCTGACTCCTCAATTTCCATGACTCCGACTCCACGACTCCCTCATACATGGCTTGTGTTTAAGTGATAAATTTACTGTAGCACAGATTCATCTCCGCTAAAAGTCTAGACCCTTAGATCAGGAATAGGACAGACATTTATACGACATTTCATAACTTTCCCAAATTCTTATGAAAAAAATATTCCCCACAAACTACATTGAACTGTTGTACCCAATTTATTATATATTTTAGGAGTTGGAGTCTGTCCATTTTATACCAACTCCGACTCCACAGCCCTGCAAATCTGCAATAATCAGAGAAGATTGTTATTTGGTCGTTTGGTGAGTACATAGAATATGTGCAGGAAAAAAAGCAGTAGAAAAAACGCAGGATTTACGCTACGTGTGAACATGAACTCATCATTACATTTTTATTACATTTTTAATGGGTTTAATAGAGAGAGAATATCAATCACACCATTTTTTAAGCCATTTACTGATACCTGTAAATAATCTGATCACTGTGTTGTGCGAGTTGTTACGATTACAGGGACATCAAATATGCTGATTTGTCATGTTTATTATTTTTCTAAAAAGCAAATCAAAACTGATATTATTATAATTGTTTTTCATTATTTTTTAGTAATTTCATAGGAAGAAAATAAAATGTATTTTATTCTCTCTCTAGAATACAGAGACATAAAAATACACTGCTATGTACAGATGTGTCTCTATGTAATCTATCTGTGGAGTCAGATCTCTACTTATTCTGTCTGTGGAGTAATAAAGATCAAGTATACAAAATTCTCCCAGTAACATCACCAGAGCCTGTGGGTCAGTAGCTTTAGCTTCTTCCTGTAATGTTGAAGGTTGTGGGTTTGTGCTCTTGGGAGACTCACAAAAAAAAAGAGAAATTTAAATTTTTGTAATTGCTTTTTATTATTTTTAGTAGTTTTATAGGAACAAAAAAAAATCTGACCTTTTTCTTCTGCTCAGTGCACAAGTACAAAGAAGTACACTGCTGTATGCAATGTACATGTATAATCCGTTTCTGAGTTTACTGTCTGCAATACATCTCAAGATTACCAAATTCTCTTATATTTATCATTATGGGCTGTGGCTCCTAGCTAGATCTGCTGCCTGAGAACATGGAGACAGGAGTTTGAGTTTTCCTGGCGAGAACCAATCACAGGAGAAGAAATGTGACTATTATAGCTTAATTTAGTTTGTATGTTCTCCCTGTGTTTGCGTGGGTTTCCCCCCGGCTCTCCGGTTTCCTCCCACACTCCAAAGACATACTGATAGGGAATGTAGATTGTGAGTGCCAATGGGGACAGTGCCAATAATATCTGTAAATTGTCTGAATTGTAAAGCGCTGCGGAATATGTTGGCGCTATATAAATAAAAAGATTATTATTATTAATTTATGTAAGTATGGAGAGATGTGGCCCTCCCCCCACGAGGAGGAGAAGCTACAGAGCGATGAAGACATTGGAGAGAGGTGAGAAATACCAGGACAAAGCCCTGACGTGGCAGAACTGAGCCCTCAAATTAGGACAGTCCCACTGAATCCAGGATGATTGGAAGCTACAGCATGTTAAAGAACTGTAAAAATGGAACAGACAAAGGATGTTATAATGTCCACTTGTCCACATTCTGTAACATGTGAATGCTGCATTAAATTCAAGGCTACAGGGGCACTTCTTTCTAAAAAAAAGTTATACCACAGCTTCAAAACCACTTCTCCTAATACAAAGCCCTGGAGGCAAAAGGTATATATTGACAAACCCCAAAACAGACAGTGCATCAGTGTTTCTTTTTCCGAAGTCCTGAAAGATAATGTGATGACATGAACAGAAGAGAAAGCTGACAGTGATCATAGTACTGTATTATCTGAACAAATGAATGAAGTCGGCACAAGCCCAAACACTACAAATGAGATACAACCACACCCAGGTATAGAACTAATGAGTTCAACAAGTGAAAACCACCTGTACAGCTCACATACAAAAGAAGCACAGTGAATGTAAACTAACTCACAACGTGGGAAGATGTACAGGTGCCTCTCACTAAATTACAATATCATCAAAAAGTCAATTTATTTCAGTTCTTCAATACAAAAGGTGAAACTCCTATATTATATAGAGTCATTACAGAGTGATCTATTTCAAGTGTTTATTTCTGTTAATGTTGATGATTATGGCTTACAGCCAATGAAAACACAAAAGTCATTATCCCAGTAAATTACTTTTTAGTAACAGTTAGAAAAATGTTTTTAAAATCCGAAATGTTGTCCTACTGAAATGTATGTTCAGTAAATGCACTCAATACTTGGTCGGGGCTCCTTTTACATCAATTACTGCATCAATGTGGCGTGGCATGGAGGCGATCAGCCTGTGGCACTGCTGAGGTGTTATGGAAGCCCAGGTTGCTTTGATAGTAGTTTCAGCTCATCTGCCTTGTTGGGTCTAGTGTCTCTCATCTTCCTCTTGACAATACCCCATATATTCCCTATGGGGTTAAGGTCAGGTGAGTTTGCTGGCCAATCAAGCACAGTGATACTGTTTATAAACCAGGTATTGGTACTTTTGGCAGTGTGGACAGGTGCCAAGTCCTGCTGGAGAATGACATTTCCATCTCCAAAAAGCTTGTCAGCAGAGGGAAGCATGAAGTGCTCTAAAATTACCTGGTAGACGGTTGCGCTGACTTTGGAATTGATAAAACACAGTGGACCTACACCAGCAGATGACATGGCTCCCCAAACCATCACAGATTGTGGAAACTTCACACTAGATTGCAAGCAGCTTGGATTGTGGCCTCTTCACTCTTCCTTCAGACTCTGGGACCTTGATTTCCAAATGAAATGCAAAATTTACTTTGCATTTACTTAGTGTCAATGACTGCCTTCTGTACATCTGTCAAGTCAACAGTCTTCCCCATGATTGTGGAGCCTACTGAAACAGACTTAGGGACCTTTTTAAGCGCTTAGGAAGCCTTTGCAGGTGTTTTTTGTTATTTATTGTAATTTACTGAGATAATGATTTTTGTGTTTTCATTGGCTGTAAGCCATAATCATCAACATTAACAGAAATAAACACATGAAATAGATCACTTTGTTTGTAATGACTGTGTATAATATGAGTTTCACTTTTTGTATTGAAGAACTGAAATAAATTAACTTTTTGATGATATTCTAATTTAGTGAGATGCACTTGTATCTCAGCTCTCAGAAGGGCAGGCTAAAAAATTGATAAATGTTGTAGCGGAGAATATGAAACCCATGAATAGCAACCAAGGATCTTTGGAACTCACACATGTAAAGAGTTAATTCAAGTTCAAAGCATATTGATATAAAGTTCCATTTAGCAAATGGCGCTGAATTTGTTGAAACTGTACTGTGTGACCTCTTTGATGTGTTTGTTCCGCTTCTCCATGTTGCTGTAATGGATGTTGTGTGTCCCAAGTAAATGGTTCATTCTTCAGCAATGTAAAAATACCAGTTATATGCAAAACTAAACAGTTTGTTAGTGCTTATATTGATTATCTAGCTGATTTTAATACAACACTTAAAAGAGCATCTAAACTTTTTTTTATTATTGATCAGCCTTTGTTAAAGTGATGATTATTTGTAACAGACTTCATTAACTTATTTTGCTTCCTTCTATCTTTAAAGGGAACCTTATATCTTTTCCTGACCCCCAATCCACCATCACTTATTTTTGTTACCATTATAGACTTCTTAACAAGCCCATTTTATTGTATTATTGATTTCTCCATATGCTAAAAAAATAGCATAACTGCAGTGGTGAAATGCTAATTAGTGGGTGACTAATTAAGGGGCATTGCTTTCCCCAGACTAATCAACGTGCAAGTCTTGCTATCATGCTTTGGTGGGCATGAATAGCATGATTTGCAAGGACGGAGTCACCGAGTGTGACTGTGAGTATGGTACATAGCACGGCAGTTATAAAACAATAAAAGGGACTGCCTATGTATGCCCCATCCCCCTCTGGCCGCTTCACTGTGCAGAACACAATGAAGAAGATTTATCAAAATTAATACAAAGAAATTGAGTAGTTTTCCATAGCACCTGATCGGGTAGCTGTGGTTATTTGGCAACTACCCAATTAGAATAAGCCATTTGATTATTTGCTGTAACTGCTGGTTTACCTAAATTCCTTTAACGCTACATTCCCACAAGTATCTGGTGAGTTTTTGATGTTGCAGATTTTCTGCAGTATTTCTGCACTTATCTGGAAAATTCGTTTTTTTGTACATCCATTCTTATCGCATTTTTGATGCTGCGGTTTCTGTCTCTTTTTGGTAGGTCATGCTTTAAATAAAGCTGATTTGTTTTTGATACAGTCATGTGTGGATTACATGCGCTTTTTACCTGCGGACATTCCACATCTAATACAATTCTACAGGGAAAATCGGCATGTTGTGGATCTCAGATATGCATCACATGTCAGTTTACGCCGCATAAAAAAAGCTCAGTCTGCATGAAATTTCTATAAATCCCATCCACCTCGCTCGACCTGTAAGATTCTGCATTTTTTCCGCAGTGAAAATACAAAACAAAAACTCACAGTGGGAACGTAACCTAAGGGCTTGTGCATACAGCGGAATTACACATATTCCTTGTAGGGAGCAATAATATCGCACTTGGAATTGCTTCAAGTTTCATAGAAAGCGTTTTTTTTTATTATTCTGGGACCATTCATACTGCATGAGCCCTAAAACTGAGGCACCCCCAATACTGCACCGTTTTTCTTTATGAAGAGAATATTATGAAATGTTGTGTCTTTCATATTTTCTTGCAGCTGGCACGTCACAACAGGCATCTACAGCATCTTATGAAGCCTATCCATAGGATACAAGAGGAAGAGGAGAGTATCTCTACTATGGTAATATTCGCTCTACTTGTCTGTCATGTCATATTAAATTAAACATGAGTAACCATCCACCAATTATTAGGAGCTTTACCCTGAGAATGTCTTCACATTTTCATCAACTGGCCTTCCTCACCGCTATTTCACAGATACTTTTATCTAGCTGTTCATCTCTAAGCACATCTTGTTATAACACCCGACAGTGATGTTCAGTAGACACAATTCTGTTGGCAGATCTGAGTGTTAAATATAATACATTCAATCAACATATTGAGTTAAATTGTGAGGCAGTCCAAGTGTAAGGCAGACCAAATAGCTAATATTTATCAGCTCCAGACTTTTCAGGCTCATGACGACAACTATGTGACTAGAGAGTCAGCAGTTCTCTCAGTGATCTATTGAGAAAAGCAGCTAAGACTCTGGTCGGCACATGACGACAACTATGTTATTGAGAAAAGCAGCTAAGACTCTGGTCGGCACATGACGACAACTATGTTATTGAGAAAAGCAGCTAAGACTCTGGTCGGCACTTGACGACAACTATGTTATTGAGAAAAGCAGCTAAGACTCTAGTCGGCACATGACGACAACTATGTTATTGAGAAAAGCAGCTAAGACTCTGGTCGGCACTTGACGACAACTATGTTATTGAGAAAAGCAGCTAAGACTCTAGTCGGCACATAACGACAACTATGTTATTGAGAAAAGCAGCTAAGACTCTGGTCGGCACATAACGACAACTATGTTATTGAGAAAAGCAGCTAAGACTCTGGTCGGCACATGACGACAACTATGTTATTGAGAAAAGCAGCTAAGACTTTGGTCGGCACATGACGACAACTATGTTATTGAGAAAAGCAGCTAAGACTCTGGTCGGCACATGACGACAACTATGTTATTGAGAAAAGCAGCTAAGACTCTGGTCGGCACATGACGACAACTATGTTATTGAGAAAAGCAGCTAAGACTCTGGTCGGCACATGATGACAACTATGTTATTGAGAAAAGCAGCTAAGACTCTGGTCGGCACATGATGACAACTATGTTATTGAGAAAAGCAGCTAAGACTCTGGTCGTCATATGACGACAACTATGTTATTGAGAAAAGCAGCTAAGACTGTGGTCGGCACACAATGACAACTATGTTATTGAGAAAAGCTGCTAATACTAGTCGGCACATGACGACAACTATGTGACTAGAGAGTTAACAGCTTCTCTCAGTGTTCTATTAAGAGAAGCCGCTGAGACTCTGCTAGTCCTCACACGGAATTTAGTGTATATTTTTTCGCCGTAAGGTTTTTTAATTGTTTTTATCTATTCTGTTTGTCTATCATTAACAAAAATCATTTTTTTATATTTGGTGATCCTGACTACTACATACACACTTATTTCTTTGTTGTTTCATTTGTGTGTGGTTATCGATCCCATCATTTATTTTGTTGTGTCCTCATTCTTTGTTGTTGACTCTAGCCAGCATGTAGAGAGTCAGCCACTTCTTCGAATAGAACCTCAGGAGAATCTTCTGAGACTCTGGTTGGCACATGACTGAGTTTACAGCCTGCATTTGAGACTCTAGTTGGCAGGTTACTGCAACTAATGCTACTAAATTCTCATCTACTTGTCCAAATGGAATATTGAGAGAGGCGGCTAAGAATTTAGTCAGCTTGTGACTGCAACCATGCAGATTGCTTACTTGTGACCATGTGACGACTGCTGGAACCAGCAAGCCGAATCCTATCGGTGTATACAATTTGGAGCTCTAGAATTGGCAAGCTTCAGGGCTTGCCAAAAATTTCATCAGGGTTGGACAACCCCTTTAAATGTTTGCAGTCGTTTTTATGAGCAGAAACAACCACAAACTAGACAATGAATAGCACAGCTAAGAACAACAATTAATGAAACTTGCCCACATTAAGATATTAACTGTTTAAAATAGGTTTAAAATGTTTTTGTCTGTTTGTAAAGGGAAATTAGCATCAATAATTCAGATTCATTTACAAACCTTGAACATTAAATTTTACTGTGCTGGTGCAATTAACTCTGAAACTCCTGAAGTACACTTATCACTCAGAAAAACATAATAAAAAGGCGCAGGAGATTTTTTTTTTTAGTTTGTCTGTCCTTGCTTTGTACGACAACACCAACTAACCTAAGTTTCATTTGTATACTTATTTTTAATACATGTATTCACGAGATAAATGTATGATCAATGGAGATCCAACTTTTGGACTCCAACTGAACCTGAAAATAGAGGCCGCATGTTTTCTGTGTAAATGGAAAGGTTATTCGCTTGTGTGGCCAACACTTTGTTCACTGTCTACGGGAGCTGTGGTCATGCATGTATATGCAGTACCATTCCCATAGACCCATAGAAGTGAATTCAGTGGTCATACATGTAAATTAGCACTCCATTAACTCTAGAGACACAGAGCCCATGTTCTTGGTATCTGTGGGAGTGCTACTGATCATACATTTTTCACTTGTCCCCTTAATTTGAATATTATCCACAATGACATTTAGTACCTGTTACAGTGGGTTCCAATTCTTTTTTAGAGACTCTATTGGTGAATTAGGCTATGATCACACGTTGCATTTTTACAGCATTTTTTTATGCAAATTTTCTGCTGCGTTTTACAGTACCAGCGAAGTCTGAGAGTTCAGAAATCTCATGCACACATATTGTTTCTTTTCCTGACTGTTTTGTCAAAGAGCTGCGTTTTTGCAAACTGCAGCATGTCACTTCTTGCAACGTTTTTGCAGCTTTTTTCACCCATAGAAAGCAATGGGTAGTGCAAAAACACTGCGCAAAACGCAGGTATCAGGTTTTGCTGCGTTTTTGGTGCCAAAACCTGCTGAAGTTGAATCAGGTCATTTTTTTTCTATACTAAACTTTATCAGCATGCACAAGAGACAAATGAACACTGACAAAAGCGCAGTAAAAAAATGCTGCAAAAACTCAGCAAAACCTGCTTTTTTGATGTTGGTTCTTTACTGAGCATAGCCTTAGAGTCTCTCGTCAAAGATATTTTTAAATAGCATAAATTACAAAGTGTCTTTGTAAAATCAAAGGAAAAGGGGCTCAAAATGCTTAGTATACAGCAGGTCTGGAACACCTTATCAGGGATTTTACATTTGATACGTATGTAGTACAAATGCAGACAAAACCTTATTATTGAGCTACTCATGTTACATACACTAGCCCATAGTGTACATGGTACTATTCATTAATGGTGACTGTATGTTTTTATGATTTCCAGGAACTCTGCAGTCTGGAAGAACATTTCTATGTCTCCCTGAAGAGTTTTTTCTTACAAATAGCTATGTAATAAAAAATGCAAGGAATGTAGTGGGTTTACACTAACCAGTAGTTTCTGACCTGTGTATTGATTTAAGAGGGACTTAATTTTGGCTATTTCATTTACAGCTCAGCCTAAATAATAAGCAATTGACACAAATGTTGAAGTCAAAAACTGCCCCAGTAGAGGAAGAAAAAGAAGACCCTCTGGTATACTATGCCAAACATACTGCACAGATTGAGGTAAGAATGTTACTCCGTAATACCCAGATGTGAGACAGTTATCTATGATAAGGCCCCATTCACATGTCCGAATTTTATCATACAGTAGATGGATGTGACACCGATGGCATGCTGTCTATTACATCTCAGACCCATTCATAGATGTCTGTGAGATTAGTCCACAAATCGGAACAAACTTTAGACAAGCGTCTATTTTTTTAATGCAGCCATAGAATACCATGGGAATGTGTTCTAGCCATGAAAACACAGATAGAACATGTACATGAAACACGGTTGAATAGGGCCGAATATCAATTATGGCCCGGAAGTTGGTTTGAAATCGTATAAACACAATGAAGAAGAATTACGAAAGCTGATCAATTTTTAGATAATGAAAACAGATTAGACAGTCTAAAAATGCACCACCATATTTATCAACAGCATGAGATACTTTCATAAATTTGGTGATCTAAGTTTGTCCCACAAATGGTCACCAGAATTTTGCCTCATTTTACAAATACACTGTGTTCCAAATTATTATGCAAATAATACTTTCTCAGATTTTCCCAAATTACCTATATGAATTGCAGTCATTGTAATTTTCCAGTCAAATAACTATTAGAGTACAATTGAAAGGTGTTTGTACAAACTGCCTATGATAACAGTATATTTTTTAAAAAATAACACTCAAACTGCACGTTCCAAATTATTATGCACAGCAGAGTTTTCAACCTTTTCATTTTAATAAAGAACAAAAAAATGGTCATTTTTGAAATCATAAGCATTAGCAGGTTATTACAAACTGAAATCTAACAGTTTTCAACTCAAAACTTTATTCTAGGTGATGTTACATTTGCACATAGGACCCCTTGTTCGAAAGGAGCTTCTGAACTCTCTCGTCCATTGAATTTGTCAGGTTTTGGATGGTTTCTGCTTCAATTGTTTTGCATGAGGACAGAATACCCTCCCAGAGCTGTTGTTTAGATGTGAACTGCCTCCCGCCATCATAGACACTCCCTTTGATGATGCTCCAGAGGTTCTCAATGGGGTTGAGGTCAGGGGAGCATGGGGGCCACACCATAAGTTTGTCCCCTTTTATGCCCATAGCAGCCAGAGATGCAGATGTGCTATGTGCAGCATGAGACGGGGCATTATCATGCATGAAAATGATCTTGCTGCGGAATGCACGGTTCTTCTTCTTGAACCATGGAAGGAAGTGCTGTTTGAGAAGCTCAACATACATTATGGAGTTCATCTTTACCCCTTCAGGGATCCTAAAAGGGCCGACAATCTCTCTCCCCATGATTCCAGCCCAAAACATTACTCCACCTCCTCCTTGTTAGCGCCATAGCCGTGTTTGCATGGGGTGTCCATCAACCAGCCATCCTCCACTCCATCCATCTGGACCATCGAGATCATTTCATGCATGATAATGCCCCGTCTCATGCTGCACATAACACATCTGCATCTCTCGCTGCTATGGGCATAAAAGGGGACAAACTTATGGTCTGGCCCCCATGCTCCCCTGACCTCAACCCCATTGAGAACCTCTGGAGCATCATCACAAGGAGCGTCTATGATGGCGGGAGGCAGTTCACATCTAAGCAACAGCTCTGGGAGGGTATTCTGTCCTCATGCAAAACAATTGAAGCAGAAACCATCCAAAACCTGACAAATTCAATGGATGAGAGAGTTCAGAAGCTCCTTTCAAACAAGGGGTCCTATGTGCAAATGTAATATCACCTAGAATAAAGTTTTGAGTTGAAAACTGTTTGATTTCAGTTTGTAATAACCTGCTAATGCTTATAATTTCAAAAATGACCATTTTTTTGTTCTTTATTAAAATGAAAAGGTTGAAAACTCTGCTGTGCATAATAATTTGGAACCTGCATTTTGAGTGCAGTTTGAGTTTTTTATTTTTTTAAAAATATACTGTTATCATAGGCAGTTTGTACAAAAACCTTTCAATTGTACTCTAATAGTTATTTGACTGGAAAATTACAATGACTGCAATTCATATAGGTAATTTGGGAAAATCTGAGAAAATATTATTTGCATAATAATTTGGAACACAGTGTAGGCCAATTAAATGAGCGGCTGAGAGAGAGAGCATAATACAGTAAGGTGAAGTGACAGGAGACTATTTCAGTTAATGTGAACTTGCCTCTTAATGGAATTTAATACATCGACATTTCCCTTAAGGGAATCTGTCACCCCCTGGCACTTATCTGACCTCTACTATGGGCATACAGGTGACAGAAATGTGAATCTCTACTTACCTGTATGGCCCATATTAGAGGACTTGTTGCAGTGAAATGTCTTTTTATTCTTTCAAGTTTCTGACGCTTGCAGGCCCGGGGATGGAAAGAAATCCCACCTCATGTGTGAATTATAATTCCGCCCCCCCCCCCTGCACATCAGTACACTGCGCTGCCAGGGCCTGCAGTCACGTGAGCGATCACCATGGTGGTGAGCTCACCGGGGCTGATCAGCTGATCTTCAGCTGATGAACCCCAGTGACCTCCTGCAGCAGCATGTACACTGACGGGAGTGATTTTACACCCCTGTCAGTGTACATTGCTGTCTTCTACAGCAGTGACATCAGTGATTGCTGATGTCACTGCTGTAGAAGTGACATGGATCTTCAAGGGACAATCGTTAGCAGTAATCGTGGACTGCGTCGCGACGGCGGACAGGTGAGGGATATGGTTGTTTTGTTTTTTTACTTTTTTTTCAGAAGATTGAAGACTTCGTGGACAGAGTACAATAAAAAAAAAAGTGAAATCATGTGCTTTTCATTAAAATACTTTATTCTGGCCGTGTCTTTTATTGAAAAGGCTGGGATAACTTTACTACTCAGTTAGTAATAGGGGCGTCTTATAGGCGCCCTCCATTACTAACCTGCGCTTCACGTCAGCCTTGTATTGGCGGCTGACGTGAAGCCCAGGTTAGTAATGGTGGGCCCCTATAACCAACCCCATTACCCCACTTGCCATCGCTACAGGGCAGTGGGAAGAGCGGAGGCTAAGCGCCAGATTTGGTGCATTTTATGGATGCGCCATTTCTGGGACTGCTGAGGGGTGATATTAATAGCCACGGAGGGGGCTAGTATTCATGGCCCCTTCCCTGGCTATTAATATCTGCCCACCACTGTAAGTTTAGCCTTTTCCGGTTAGATTTTATAGGGGGACCCCACGTCAATTTTTTATGGGGTCCCCCTGTAATCTAGCCAGTAAAGGCTAATCAAACAGCTGTGGGATGATATTAATAGCCAGTGAACATTGTTGGCTTTTGGCCCCTTCCCCGGCTACTAATATCAGCCCCCCAGTGGTCGGCTTTCCCTCTGCTGGTTATAAAAATGATGCAGGAGCCCGCAACTTTTTTTTTTTTTAATTTTAGGCTCTGTGCCCATGATCCGGACGTAGCAGCACTTTGGACGCATATTTTTTCCTGCGTCTAAAATGTTGCATTCCATTGAACGCAGGTAAATCCACATGTGTTCACTGAACCATGCATATTTACCGCATTCAATACATTCTAGTGGTCAAATTTATGTTGCGGAGACTAGCAACTCCACAAGAGAATTTGACATGCTGTGGTCCTGAAAGACGCGCCACATGTCAGTGTCCACGGGTGATTTGCAGTCTCTGATGCACGCATAGTGGACATGGGATTTCTTGAGATGCCATCCAATATGCTTTAACATCTGGACACTGCAGGTTTGACACTGTATAAACACGCAGCGTCAAACTTGCAGCGGCTCCTGATCATGGCTACGTACCCAAACTCACCTGCAGCATGTCAATTTCTGTAGCAGAGACTAGCGACTCCGCAAGACAATTTGACATGCTGCGGTCCTGAAAGACACGCCGCATGTCAGTGTCCGCGGGTGATCCTCAGCCTCTGATGCACGCATAGTGGACATGGGATTTCTAGAGATCCCATCCAATATGCTGTAACATCTGGACGCTGTGGATTTGACGCTGCATAAGCAAGCAGTGTCAAACCTGCAGCGGCTCCTGACCGTGGCCACGTACCCAAACTCACCAGCAGCATGTCAATTTCTGTAGCGGACATGCTAGTCTCCGCTGCAGATTTTGACCGATTGACGTGTCATTATATGCGGTGTATTCACATTTACAGACAACAAAAGTGCGGCATTAGAACACAGCATTTTGGATGCAGCAAAAATACACTGCGTCCAAAGCGCTGCTGAGTTCTGCTCCTGGGGACGTAGCGGCTAATGAAACAGCTGTGAGCTGTTAATAATGGCCAGGGATCATTTTAATGGCACCTTCCTAGGCTAAAAGTAGCTGCTCACAGCTGCCCCAGACATTACATAAAGGGAAATGCTAATGAAGATTGGGTGAATGGGATTAGCTGACACCTAGCTCTTTTGTTTGGTGATGACAAGGTGTCAATCAGACCCTTTCATCACCATACCTAAGTAAAGTAAAGAGTTAAATAAACACATAGACACAGAGCAAACACTTTATTTGAAATACAAC
Organism: Phyllobates terribilis; assembly: GCF_046119375.1. NCBI lineage: Eukaryota > Metazoa > Chordata > Amphibia > Anura > Dendrobatidae > Phyllobates > Phyllobates terribilis. Next base: position 608,936,827 of record NW_027362762.1, read on the forward strand.
ATACACATTCTTTAATCATTTAAATTTACCAATATACTCACCCCAGTTCTAACGGTAATCCAGGGGTTTAAGCAATGTCCCACCAAATAACTTTATTTAGCTCCAAAAGCCTTCATTGATGTACAAAAACGCTTCAAAAAACGCAGCAAAAACATGTCAAAATCGCGACAAAACTGCACGTTTTTTCAGCCGCGTTTTTCCTGCCAAGGAGATGCAGAAATGCTCAGGAAATTTCTGCTTCAAATCCTAAACGTGCGCACATAGCCCATATTTGCTTTTTTCCTCACCCTGCTTCCCTCTCCTCCCCCTTCCCTCTCCATCGCATACAATGGGCTGGTCCACATGACATCACAGGATGCTGGCCGTCTGCCTATCTTGAGCAAGATTTGATTTGAGCTGGTCTTTTCTTAATGGATAGCGAGTTTAGGAGGCGGAGGAGAGAAATAAGTGGCTGATTAATGTGGAAGAAAGCAGATATCTCTGAAGATACTGTATATATTAAAGTTTGTTACAGTCACCTATTTCTGCAAAGTTTGTTGAAAATTCAGTCCCCATTTAAACATTTCTAAAGCTTTATGAAAAGAAAAACAAATAACATTTCCATATTTAGCAAGCATAAATATTACAAAAAGCTTAAGATACATTTTGGAGAAACATTTTACACCAATTCTATCTTGGTTTTCTTTGCACCAATGTTTTTTGAGACCAATTCTTATTTTCTATGTAATAAATGTGTCAAAAACGTAGACACAGGCTAGCCGTGGCCACTATCAAGCAGAAACAAAGCATAAGTGTCGAGCTTGTCGAATTTAGGCACTAATTTAGGCGCACTTCAATTTTTAAAGTACTGCAAAAAATTCTTATGCAGTTTATGATTAGAATCTGGTGTAAATGAAATAGTAAATATAACTTTATCAATGTATTTTGCTTTCCTGTTGTCAGATATAATTTTCCACAATACATTTTGTTATGAAGAAAGTTTCAGCAGTGTAAAAAGTGAAAGTAATAGATTGTATAAATCTTGAGAAAGATGCAGCTTCAGTTTTGCCTCAGGCGGCTATATGCTTCACTCCATTAGCGTACACTTTTATTTTCCGCATTGCAAGAATACTTTTGCGTGGTGCCTCATGAATTATGTGTGTTTGTTGTCGACAGATTGTACGTTCAGACCGAAGCATGGAACAAATTGTGTTTCCTGTTCCAAATATCTGCAAGTTCCTCACAGAAGAGACAAAACACCGAGTATTCACTACCACAGAGCAGGATGAGCAGAGCAGCAAAGTTAGCGACTTCTTTGACCAGTCATCTTTCCTTCATAATGAGATGGAGTGGCAGAAGAAACTACGAAGTATGGCTTCCTCAGATAAGCTTTTAATATAGATTGTCATAGGAAATGAGCAGTTGGGTGGTTTCAGCACTTGTTATAGTCCTAAAACCACATGCATACGTCTCAAGATGTCGTTTTCTATAAAAACAGATGATAATAGGCCAACTGACATTTGTACACACCGTGCTGGCATTACCACTATCCTTTAGTTGGAGCAGTTCTAAAAGCAAAGTCAGCAGCATTTTTTGGGCTAAATACAAAAACCATTAAAAGTCCGTCTGAGCCAATTTTCACATATTCTGGTACTAATAAATGACAAAACATGCCAAAATAATGCAATTTTTAGAATGTAGGTTTGAAAAAAAAAGCTTTTTATTTTGCAATATTTTGGATATAGACTACCGTGCTAGAAACATACAAATGCCTGTGATGGGCTAGCACATGCAACAATCACAGGACTAATTGGTAGAAATGAGTGAATAAAATATATGAATAAATATATAAATGAATATACTGGATATAAATAAATGAAATATAGATATATACAGTACAGACCAAAAGTTTGGACACACCTCATTTAAAGATTTTTCTGTATTTTCATGACTATGAAAATTGTACATTCACACTGAAGGCATCAAAACTATGAATTAACACATGTGGAATTATATACTTAACAAAAAAGTGTGAAACAACTAAATATATATTATATATATATTATATTCTAGGTTCTTCAAAGTAGCCACCTTTTGCTTTGATGACTGCTTTGCACACTCTTGGCATTCTCTTGATGAGCTTCAAGAGGTAGTCACCGGAAATGGTTTTCACTTCACAGGTGTGCCCTGTCAGGTTTAATAAGTGGGGATTTCTTGCCTTATAAATGGGGTTGGGACCATCAGTTGTGTTGTGCAGAAGTCCAGTGGATACACAGCTGATAGTCCTACTGAATAGACTGTTACAATTTGTATTATGGTAAGAAAAAAGCAGCTAAGTAAAGAAAAACGAGTGGCCATCATTACTTTAAGAAATGAAGGTCAGTCAGTCCGAAAAATTGGGCAAACTTTGAAAGTGTCCCCAAGTGCAGTTGCAAAAACCATCAAGCACTACAGAGAAACTGGCTCACATAAGGACCGCCCCAGGAAAGGAAGACCAAGAGTCACCTCTGCTTCTGAGGATAAGTTTATCCGAGTCACCAGCCTCAGAAATCACAGGTTAACAGCAGCTCAGATTAGAGACCAGGTCAATGCCACACAGAGTTCTAGCAGCAGACACATCTCTACAACAACTGTTAAGAGGAGACTTTGTGCAGCAGGCCTTCATGGTAAAATAGCTGCTAGGAAACCACTGCTAAGGACAGGCAACAAGCAGAAGAGACTTGTTTGGGCTAAAGAACACAAGGAATGGACATTAGACCAGTGGAAATCTGTGCTTTTATCTGATGAGTCCAAATTTTAGATCTTTGGTTCCAACCACCGTGTCTTTGTGTGACGCAGAAAAGGTGAACGGATGGACTCTACATGCCTGGTTCCCACCGTGAAGCATGGAGGAGGAGGTGTGATGGTGTGGGGGTGCTTTGCTGGTGACACTGTTGGGGATTTATTAAAAATTGAAGGCATACTGAACCAGCATGGCTACCACAGCATCTTGCAGCGGCATGCTATTCCATCAGGTTTGCGTTTAGTTGGACCATCATTTATTTTTCAACAGGACACCTCCAGGCTGTGTAAGGGCTATTTGACCAAGAAGGAGAGTGATGGGGTGCTGCTCCAGGTGACCTGGCCTCCACATACACCAGACCTGAACCCAATCGAGATGATTTGGGGTGCGCTGGACCGCAGAGTGGCAAAAGGGCCAACAAGTGCTACTAAGCATTTCTGGGAACTCCTTCAAGATTGTTGGAAGACCATTTCCGGTGACTACCTCTTGAAGCTCATCAAGAGAATGCCAAGAGTGTGCAAAGCAGTCATCAAAGCAAAAGGTGGCTACTTTGAAGAACCTAGAATATAAGACATATTTTCAGTTGTTTCACACTTTTTTGTTAAGTATATAATTCCACATGTGTTAATTCATAGTTTTGATGCTTTCAGTGTGAATGTACAATTTTCATAGTCATGAAAATACAGAAAAATCTTGGTGTGTCCAAACTTTTGGTCTGTACTGTATATATATAAGAAAAGTACACTGATTTCATAAAATAGATAATAGAAGGATACCTTTGATGACATACATAGCAATACATTAATTACATAATCATGATTAAAAGATGTATACAATCATATATTTAATAATGAGAACATACTATAACCTACATATGTATCCATTGTATTAATCATTCACATATACCTATATAAATAAAAAGCACACATAAATAACATAAAGAATATGATTACACATATACAGTACAGACCAAAAGTTTGGACAAACCTTCTCATTTAAAGATTTTTCTGTATTTTCATGACTTTGACAATTGTACATTCACACTGAAGGCATCAAAACTATGAATTAACACATGTGGAATTATATACTTAACAAAAAAGTGTGAAACAACTGAAAATATGTCTTATGTTCTAGGTTCTTCAAAGTAGCCACCTTTTGCTTTGATGACTGCTTTGCACACTCTTGGCATTCTCTTGATGAGGTTCAAGAGGTAGTCACTGGAAATGGACTTACAGCAATCTTGAAGGAGTTCCCAGAGATGCTTAGCACTTGTTGGCCCTTTTGCCTTCACTCTGCGTTCCAGCTCACCCCAAACCATCTCGATTGGGTTCAGGTCTGGTGACTGTGGATGCCAGGTCATCTGGAGTAGCACCCCATCACTCTCTTTCTTGGTCAAATAGGCGTTACACAGCCTGGAGGTGTGTTTGGGGTCATTGTCCTGTTGAAAAGTAAATGATGGTCCAACTAAACGCAAACCGGATGGAATAGCATGCCGCTGCAAGATGCTGTGGTAGCCATGCTGGTTCAGTATGCCTTCAATTTTGAATAAATCTCCAACAGTGTCACCAGCAAAGCACCCCACACCATCACACCTCCTCCTCCATGCTTCACGGTGGGAACCAGGCATGTAGAGTCCTTCCGTTCACCTTTTCTGCATCGCACAAATACACGGCAGTTGGAACCAAAGATCTAAAATTTGGACTCATCATACCAAAGCACAGATTTACACTGGTCTAATGTCCATTCCTTGTGTTCTTTAGCCCAAACAAGTCTCTTCTGCTTGTTGCCTGTCCTTAGCAGTGGTTTCCTAGCAGCTATTTTACCATGAAGGCCTGCTGCACAAAGTCTCCTCTTAACATTTGTTGAAGAGATGTGTCTGCTGCTAGAACTCCTCTGTGTGGCATTGACCTGGTCTCTAATCTGAGCTGCAGTTAACCTGCGATTTCTGAGGCTGGTGACTCGGATAAACTTATCCTCAGAAGCAGAGGTGACTCTTGGTCTTCCTTTCCTGGGGCGGTCCTCATGTGAGCCAGTTTCTTTGTAGCGCTTGATGGTTTTTGCAACTGCACTTGGGGACACTTTCAAAGTTTGCCCAATTTTTCGGACTGACTGACCTTCATCTCTTAAAGTAATGATGGCCACTCGTTTTTCTTTACTTAGCTGCTTTTTTCTTGCCATAATACAAATTCTAACAGTCTATTCAGTAGGACTATTAGCTGTGTATCCACCAGACTTCTGCACAACACAACTGATGGTCTCAACCCCATTTATAAGGCAAGAAATCCCACTTATTAAACCTGACAGGGCTCACCTGTGAAGTGAAAACCATTTCCGGTGACTGCCTCTTGAAGCTCATCAAGAGAATGCCAAGAGTGTGCAAAGCAGTCATCAAAGCAAAAGGTGGCTACTTTGAAGAACCTAGAATATAAGACATATTTTCAGTTGTTTCACACTTTTTTGTTAAGTATATAATTCCACATGTGTTAATTCATAGTTTTGATGCCTTCAGTGTGAATGTACAATTTTCATAGTCAAGAAATACAGAAAAATCTTTAAATGAGAAGGTGTGTCCAAACTTTTGGTCTGTACTGTATATAAAATAATGTATTTTATATATATAGAAAATAGCGGTGCAGCAGAGGCAAGCTACAAATATTCGTGGGTGCAGAGCCCTACAGGCATAACCAAACCTCAGTAATAGTCCATGAAGAGAAAGGCAGCACTTCAGTCTTCAAATAAGCTGTGTTTTTTTGACACATAGTCGTAGTGGCAGTGCTAACGTTTTGTTCCTATTGAGGAACTTAGTCAAGCAGACTTACAAGTTGTACAATATAAGTGATTGATTATTTCATCCATAAAAAAGATAACTAAATATATTAATAAATATTATATATGTTTTTTTAAAAAACTAACATTAAAATAGAGTAATTAATAAAAAGGTGAGTGTGTGACTAGCTAAAGTGCAAATACTGTGTGTAATCAGTTTATTAACAAATAAATGATAGATCAATAAAAAATATTTACTGGTAAATAAAATAAAATGTGAATACATATTTGTCAGAGAAAATCTGTATGTATAAAGAAAAAATCATATATATCCTATAAGTAATAAAAATGAAATAAACTATATAAAACATTTCTCTATATATATTATGTGCATTATGTGAATATGTCAACACATATGGATGCATAAAATGTGCATAATGACATTAAGTGTCTGTATACATGCTCCTTAATGATAACAATATTATTTTTAAAGAAAATATATATATTTTAAATTTTAAATATCTTATACCAATATATAAGTACAGCATATAAATACAAACATATAAATACAATACAAGTGGAAGAGGTATCAAAATAAATCCAAAATAGTGATAGTAATATCAAAATAAGTCCATAACAGTACACGCATGTCCATACGGCCTTTCTAAATATATACTAGGATCCAAGATCCAATCGATAAGATCTCTTTCTTAATAGTGAAATACCGAATACAAGCCGAATACGAGCCACTCGAATAAATAATAGATGCTTTAATATAATAGAATATTGAAAAGAAAAGACAATAGATAAAAGGTTAGTTTATATCCGAAACCTAAACATGTATCCTTAATCCCTTCGAGAGTAGCATGCAATCATTCTACCCCTATAAATAGACATAATTCAAAAAATACAATGACTAAAATGACACAATAATAAAAGCTATCTAAAAATAAAATTAGATATGTTACTCTAAGAAGCACTAGCATATGTATAATAAAAACAACACTGGTCAAATATGTTAGCAGCAGATGGGCAGGGCAAAGGGGTATCAAATCATAAGAATTATTATAGAAATTATAAAAATGGTGCAAAGCTCATGATTTGATTAAAGGGATTGTCCACTACTTATTATCCCCTTCCCAATGTATTCCCCCAGGGCCCATAAGTGTCTTTGTAATTTCCTTCTGTTGCAGGTTCTGCCTGTGAGTGGCGCTATCGCTGGCCTCTCACAAGCATCACATGACCCCAGCTGCAGCCGGCTCTGACATCCGCTGACTTCACAACAAGTCCAGGCTGCAGCCGAGGGTCCCTCTTCTGCGTTCTACCGGTGGATTCTGGGTTGTGGGCGGGGTTACCCCGCGTGTCACACCCAGCATCTCTCTCCCTCTCCCCATTCATTGGGAAAACACATGGTGGATGCTGGGTGTTACGTGCGGGGTCACCTAGCCCACAACCCAGCAGCCACTGCGGGGACCCCAGCGCTGATTCATGCCTCACTTGTCATAACGTCGGCGCAGGATCACGTAATGCCTGTGAGCGGCCACCGATAGCGCCACTCACAGGTAGAACCTGCAACAGAAGGTATTTACAAATATACTTATGGGCCCCGGGGGGATACATTGGGGGCATAATAAAAAGTTGTGGCCAACTTCTTTAAGGCCTATTGGTTGGACTGTGTTGAGGGTCCAAATCCATTTATGCTCACATCGTGAGAGTCTCTTGTTCACATTGCCACCACGTGATCCTGATAAAAGTAGTAATATAGTGGATGGAGCGGGGGTCGCACATTACACCACTGTTCCCATAGAAGTGGATGGAGTGGTATCACTGGAAGCATAGCTAGGGTTTTGGTTTGGGATGGTGAAACTTCTGAGTGGGCCCCTAACCGGGTAACCCTGATTACAACTACGGTGGTGCACCCTAATAGTACATGTAAGAGAACCTCAACAGATGACCGTGCTGTTACTAAAAATATAAAACACTCCATATAGTATAATGCACTCCCCATTGGCCTGCATATAGTATAATGCACTCCCCATCGGCCTCCATATAGTATAATGCACTCCCCATCGACCTCCATATAGTATAATGCACTCTCCATGGGCCTGCATACAGTATAATGCACTCCCTATCGGCCTCCATATAGTATAATGCACTCCCTATCCGCTTCCATATAGTAGTATAATGCACTACCCATCGGCCTCCATATAATATAATGCACTCCCCATCGGCCTCCATATAGTATAATGCACTCCCCATAGGCCACTATATAGCATAATGCACTTCTAATAGGCCTCCATATAGTATAATGCACTCCCCATAGGCCTCCATATAGTATAATGCACTCCCCATCGGACTCCATATAGTATAATGCACTCCCCATAGGTCTCCATACAATATAATGCACTCCCCATTGGCCTCCACACAATATAATGCACTCCCCATTGGCTTCCATACAGTATAATGCACAGCCCATAGGCCTACATTATACTATAATGCACTCCCTATCGGCCTCCATATAGTATAATGCACTCCCCATGGGCCTCCATATAGTATAATGCACACCCCATAGGCCTCCATATAGTATAATGCACTCCCCATGGGCCTCCATATAGTATAATGCACAGCCCATAGTCCTCCATATAGTATAATACACAGCTCATAGTCCTCCATATAGTATAATGCACTCCCCATGGGCCTCCATATAGTATAATGCACACCCCATAGGCCTCCATATAGTATAATGCACACCCCATAGGCCTCCATATAGTATAATGCACAGCCCATAGTCCTCCATATAGTATAATGCACAGTCCATAGTCCTCCATATAGTATAATGCACAGTCCATAGTCCTCCATATAGTATAATGCACAGTCCATAGTCCTCCATATAGTATAATGCACAGCCCATAGGCCTCCATATAGTATAATGCACTCCTCCTTGCTCCCCTGCTGCTCCGATCTCTGTAGCAAGCACCCACACATCTCAGCACAGTGGACTCCATGTAGTGACGTCATCGCGCCCGCTGTCAGTGTCTGCGTTAGTGACATCATATGCAGAGGGGGATTGATGGGAACATCACGCTCCCTCACTCATTATTGCTTTCAACTGTATTGGCAACCAGTCAATACAGTTGAATTTGTAAAGACGGGCGGGGGGGCCTGGAGCTGGGCTCTCACCTGGCTCACGGGCACCACATCGGCCGCTTGGCAGTGCAGGGAGTTCATGTCTCCCTGCTCTGCCACATACTTTAACTGCATCAGCTGGGTGTCACACATTACACCACTGCTCCCATAGAAGTGGACGGAGTGGGGTTATATCTTACATACATTAGATACTGCATATCTAATCCTATCATGTGATACACTACACTTAGCCCTGTATCTAATCCCAGCTTGTTACTCTAAGTGTATCTAATCGCGCACGTGATACACTCCTCGTATCTAACCCCAGCTTATACACAGAGCAGTACCATCTTACAGAATCGGTGCTGCCATCCTCGGTGACACTGTACTTGTCAATATCACTGGCAGTCACCAACAAGATGGCTCCATACTGTGATCCTGTACTTCATCCTCTCTTATCCTGTCACAAACACCCAGAAGGAGCGGAGGGATGTCACACACATGTGAGCAGATCCAGCCCACATTTACTGCAGGCGTAATGTGACCTAGTTATACACTACGTCTTTATAGCAAATTTCAACTGCTGCTCCCTCTAGCATTTAAAAGTGGAAATACCAAATCTTTTTAAATTATTTTTCATATTTTACTTCATTAAAACAAATGCTAATATTTTTTATAAAATTAAAACATTAAGGCTGCCTGCCCACGTTGCGTATTACAAGCGTATATGCTGTGGAATTTCCGCAGCGTAAACACTTGTAAAACGCATGTATATCCGCACCCCATGGTCCCCAATGGCATTCCGCAATGGCAATGCCCATGCTGCGGATTTTTCCGCAGCGTATATGCTGCGGTCAAAAATCCGCAGCATGTTCATTAATTTTGCGTTTCTGCATGCGGATGGTACCCAAGTCTGGAGGAGAGGAGACTCTCATCCGGACCTGGGTACCAAAGAACCTGTAAAAAAAATAATAAAATAAAGTTTATACTTATCTTCTGATGTCTTCCCTGGTGTTTTCCCGCCGTCGCGAGGTGTGTGAAGGACCTGCCACGTCATTGAGTCATGTGACCCATCACATGACTCAATGACGTCACCGAAGGTCCTGCACACAACAGCGTGAGCCGCTCAAGACTCCGGACGGGGCAGAGAATGCATCGGAAGGTGAGTATAAACTTTATTTTTTACCATTCTGATTCTTATTTTTTAACTGTTACTTGGTCACACTATATAAATCCATGCCGGTTGCATGGATTTATATAGTGTGAACAAGTTGTCAAGCACTTTTCCAAGTGATGCTTAAATCACTTGGAGAAGTGCTTGATAACCCACATGTGGAAATGCATGCAAAGACGCCGCAAAGACGCCTCACAAACGCTTCTACCTGGCGGGAAAACCGCATGTAAAATCCGCATGTGATTTTCCCGCCAGGGAGAAGCGTAAAAAATATGCTTCAGTTCCGCAACGTGGGCACATAGCCTAATACTTTCATTTTTTTCAATTGTTGAAAAAAATGTTTTTTGATGGCATCTTCCCTTTAACTTAAGTTCTGAGTGATGACAATCCTATCACAGATGGTAATGATAACACTAATACAGATAGCAATGACAATAGTATAATGGCTCAGATTGCAGAGTTAAAAGGAGTAAATTACATCCAGTTAGAGTCCATTTCTGTATCAAATACTTTATCATGAAGTGACACAAAGTGCAGGGAATAGCGGCACTAATGACGTTTAGTCAATGCTGTAGAAATTCCTTGCAGTATTGTGCAGTTATGTGGTGCGGTTAGCGTGTCCTTAATTAGGTCTCTAAAGTGGTACATTGCAGCTGCAGTGCAGGGTTCAGAGGGATAGCAGCCTGAGGAGCGTGGAGATGCAGGAGCGTCCTCCTGTCGTTCGCAGCTGCTGTCCTGGTGTGCAGAGCGATCCAGCCGGAAGTGATGCTAGCGCGTGCGGTGGTGCTAGCGTGTAACGTAACCAGAGGAGACTGTTTTTCAACAGGTGAAAACATTGCTTTAAAAAGACACCAGTTAAAAAATAAATAAATTGCCAGGGAGTGCACAGTGAAGCTTGCAAACGATCATTTAGTATTGTGCATTTACGTAATCAACAGCTCATATTGTTTTTGCCTCTTGTGTGTTTTTTTTTAGGTATGCCTTTAATATATTGGTTTTCACGTAGAATGACACTTTGGGGAACCATTTCTTTCAATCTGGCAGTTTTTATCAACCTAATAATAGCCTTTTTCTACCCCTATGTAGAGGGCACTTCTATGGGTAAGATATGTATGCGTATGTATATATATATATGTTTATATATAAAACTCAATAATGCATTTTTTAAGACAAACTTTTTCTGTTTCACAACAGTATGCATATGCAGCAAGGGGTAAAGAAACCGCTGTGGTGTGCTACGCTGTGAAAGACGCACCCCTACACTATTTGCATAGCAGCTTCATTCACTTTGTATAAGGACAGCCATGCTGCACAAGTAGGGCTGGGAGTTCCTTTCAAGGGAACCGTTCACATTTAAAATGTACACCAGTCTATATGCAGCAATGATTGACACACTTCTTTATAGAAGTGTGATAACAGAGAAAGCTGTCAATCACTAATTAGGATCGCCCCTAGACTGAAAACCCCACAATAAGAGATTTAAATGAATATAACACAAAATTTACTGACTCTTTTCTCACTAAACTATACATCAATCTGCTCAGCTCCTCCTGCTCTATAACATTCTGCCTGGGGATTAGGCTATATTTAAGGCATTGTCCTATAAACATCAGATATAACCTGTCAAAAGGATAGGTGTTAAATATGTGATCTCTGGGCATCTGGCTGCCAAGACCCCCTTGATCACTAAGCTCAAAGTCCCCTCTATGAAAGAAGCGGTAACAAGCATGTGTTACTACCACTCCCGTGAATGGAGCAGCAATCGGCCGCTCACTCTTTCCTCACTTACACCAATGACTTTGTAATCCCTGTTGTCATAATCAGTCCTAGATAGAGAACAAATGTACCGTATATTCCGGCGTATAAGACGACCTGGTGTATAAGACGACCCCCCTACTTTCCTGTTAAAATATCGAGTTTAGGATATATTCACCGTATAAGACTACCCCTTTTCCAACGCATACCAAACACCGGTAAAAATTAAAAAAAAAACAGATTTGAATTTAACATGGTCCTTTTTTAATTTAAATTCTTATGACATGCAGGTATATAGCAGGAAAACTGTCACTCATAAACATATTAAAATAGGGGGGACCCCACGTCATTTTTTGGGGGGGTCCCCCATTCTAATAGCTAGTAAAGGCTAGGTATTCAGCTGGGGGCTGATATTAGTAGCCTGGGAAGCTCCGTGGGTATTACCCCCTTCCCAGACTTCAAACATCTGCCCCAGCCGTCTGCTTAACCTCCGCTAGAGACTATAATGATGGTGGATCCCACGCCAATTTTCTTTTTAAAAAATCCTTTATTTTAACACTAAATGACAATTGAGGGGTTAATAAAGATGCAGTCCCTAAATTATTAATTTTGTAATTAATTTTTCCCAAAAATGTTGACGTGGGGCTTCGCCATATTTTTGTGTCCAGCCAGGTACAGCAGGCAGGAACGGGCTGCACCAGCTGCCTATTTGTACCTGGCCGGACACAACAATATAGGGAAGCCCTTTTTTTTTAAATTATTTCATGAAATAATTTAAAAAAAAAATACTTGGGGCTTCGCCCTATTTTTGTGTCCAGCCAGGTACAACTAGGCAGCTGGGGGCTGGAATCCGCAGCGCAGGGAGGCCCAAGCTTTCTGGGCCCCCCCCGCTGCAAATTGCAGTCCGCAGCCACCCCGGAAAATGGCGCGTTCATAGAAGCGCCATCTTCTGGCGCTGTACCCAACTCATCCAGGGCCCTGGTGCGGTGGCTCACTGGGTAATAAAGGGGTTAGGGCCAGCTTGGCATTATCAGCTGGCCCTAAGCCCGAAATTCATGGGGTCATGCCAATATTAGACATGACCACCATGAATTTCTAGTAAAGTAATTAAAAAAAACACAACACCCAGAATAAAGTCCTTTAATTGAAATAAACACACAATTTTTTAATGTTCTAAATTAAACCATACTTACCATCACGCCCATTCCAGCTGAAGCCAACGATCTTCTGCAATAAAAGTAAAATAATAAAGCAACCTCATCCTTACCTCTCCATGGTTCCCAGGACCGGTCCAGCTCTGCTACATTCACATGACAGGCTGGACCGCAGCAGAACGCTGCCGTTCAGCTTGCCATGCGGCAGACACTGAGAAGCGCAGGCATGCTTGCGCTCCTCAGTGTCTGACTGTGACGGCATCCAGATGAGCCGAGATCATGTCCAATGAACTCGGCTCACCTCATGCACGTCACTGACAGCGTGGGAAAATTCTCCTGCTCCCCGCATGCGCAGTAGAAGTTTCCCACGCTGTCAGTGACGGACGTCCAGGAGGTGAGCTGAGTTCATTGTCGGCTCATCTGGATGCCGTCACAGTCAGACACTGAGGAGCGCAAGCATGCCTGCGCTTCTCAGTGTCTGCGGGATGACAGGCTGGATGGCGGCGTTCTGCTGCGGTCCAGCCTGTCATCTCGATGTAGCAGAGCTGGACCCGTCCTGGGAACCATGGAAAGGTAAGGATGAGGTTGCTTTATTATTTTATTTTTATTACAGGAGATCGTTGGCTTCAGCTGGAATGGGCGTGATGGTAAGTATGGTTTAATTTAGAACAATAAAGATTTGTGTCTTTATTTCAATTAAAGGACTTTATTCTGGGTGTTTGTGTTTTTTTTAACTTTGACTATGGGGTTAGTAATGGGGGTGTCTTATAGACGCCTCTCCATTACTAACCTGGGCTTGATGTCAGCTGGCATTATAAGCTGACATCAACCCCAGCCCTATTACCCCACTGCCACCGCTACAGGGCAGTGGGAAGAGCGAGGCTAAGTGCCAGAATTGGCGCATCCTATGAATGCGCCATTTCTGGGGCGGCTGACGGCTGGTGTTTCTAGCCTGGGAGGGGGCCAATATTCATGGCTCCCTTCCTGGGCTATTAATATCAGCCTCCAGCTGTCTGCCTAGCCTTTGCTAGCTATTAAAATAGGGGGGACCCCACGTCATTTTTTTGGGATCCCCCATTTTAATAGCTAGTAAAGGCTAGGTATTCAGCTGGGGGCTGATATTAGTAGCCTGGGAAGCTCCGTGGGTATTACCCCCTTCCCAGGCTTCAAACATCTGCCCCAGCCGTCTGCTTAACCTCCGCTAGAGACTAAAATTAAGGGGAACCCCACGCCAATTTTTTTTTTAATAAATCCGTTATTTTAACACTAGATGACAAGTACAGTAACCAGCACTGTCCCTGTACTTCTTATATATGTGACTGACATGTTTCTATCTATCTAATCTATGTGTGAAGCTCTATTCTGTCTGTTATAAATTGTCGGGTACAGATGCTGAATTGCCGGCCGGCTTTTTTAAAGAGACGGTGCATGAAAACACTATTATTTGTTTTAATAAATCCTTTACACTAAATGACAAGTACAGTAACCAACACTGTCACTGTACTTCTTATATATGTGACTGACATGTTTCTATCTATCTAATCTATGTGTGAAGCTCTATTCTTTCTATTCTAAATTGTCGGGTGCCGGCTTATGCCGCTGCTGAATTGCCGGCTTTTTATATATTGTCACAGAAGCGATGCGAACTTCCCTGCTCCGGACACAGCGCAGCGCTTCTGTGACAAGTGAAAGCTGTCGGCACAGAAGCCCTGCGCTGTGTCCGGAGCTGGGAATACGCAGCGATGTGTCAGTTTCAGCAAAGAAGCGCTGACTGTCTGGACCTACCGCGCCCGTATTTTAACTCCCTCCACCTTATATTAACTCCGACATGGCAAGGATACGGCCACGGCAGCTTATTAACACCCCCAGAGTATCCCCGCATGTCAATTTCTGAAAGTTCAAAAGCATTACCGGCGTATAAGACGACCCCAGACTAGACAGAAGATTTTTCAGTCTTCAAAAGTCGTCTTATACGCCGGAATATACGGTATATAGTTTAAATTACACCACATTGTAGCACCAATCAAAGGTTTAGTGTCTCAGATCCCCAGGGGATGCTTTTCTGGAATAGGAGCTCTGGGCAATTGCATTAATAGGAAGCTACATACTGATTGTTACCTTCCTGTTCCCTCCCTGCATTGATCATAGGAAGAAGTGTGTGGTTCTGATTGGACAAGCACGCAGTTCTCTTTAAGATTGGGTAGAGAACTTATTGCCTGATCACTAGAGAAATCTTCAGCTGGAATGCAAGCTGCTTAAAGCGCACCTGTCAGCAGGATTGTGCTCAGTAAACTACATACATTGTCAGGTGGGCGCCATTACAGTGAATAATATGATACCTTAGTTGATTAAATCCGTTCTGTCGTTCTTGTGTAATCTTTACTTTCAGTTAGTAGATAATGATATGCCCGTTTTTCGGGGTGGAACTGTGGAGTGGGCTCTATCTTGTGCTCTGCTTACAACTGTATGCTCTTATGACAGCTCACTGATCGTTCACGGACTTGCCTCCTATTTTACATAATGCATCTAGTATAGCGGGGCTAGGTAAAATAAGAGGCAGGTCAGTGAAGGCACAGTGAGCTGTCATAAGAGCATACAGATGAATACATAAGCAGAGCACCAGATAGAGCGCCCCCCACAGGCCGCCCCAAAGCACGAGCATATTTTTATCTAAAAACAAAGTAAAGATTACACAAGAACCACAGCATGGATTTCATCAACCAAGGTATCACTTTAATCAGAGTAATGTCACCCACCTGACAGTGTATATAGTTTACTGAGCACAATCCTGCTGACAGGTGCCCTTTAAAGGAAAAAATGATACCAACTTATTAGCATTAAAGAGGTTGTCCAGTGAAATCAAGTTATCACCTACCCACAGGATAGGTAATAACTTGTTGATCAGTGGGAGTCTGACTGCTGGTACCCACACCAAATGGCAGTATGGGTAACTTTTATCCCTGTTAGAATGGAGCGGCAGTACGCATGGAGCAGCAATCCTCCAGTCCATTTTGTAATGGAAATAAAAGTGACCCATCTGAGATACAAATTCCTCAATCTGCCAATTGGTGTGTTTCCCAGCAGTGGTCACCGGTCAGCAAGTTCATATATCCACTGGTTAGATGATATCTTCTTGGGACAGTGCCTTCAATATTTAATGTTTGTGTCTGTTAACAATGAAGGTTGTAAGCATTTAAGAAGCAATCACGTCACAGGCGTGCAGACAGGAGCGTGGAATGGCGCGCTCTGCTGTCGGCAGCTGTTAAATCCGGCTGTCAGAGATTAACAGCGGGATTTAACAGGTGCTCCGCCCGCAGCTGTTGTAGCCAAATGATGGCTGAATAAATCAGCCATCATATATCGGGAAAGATGCAGGTTCAGCATGTGAGCCCGCATCAAATTCAGGGAAACAACATGTGACATAAATATACGTCATATGTCGTGAAGAGGTTAAAGAAGCACTCCCATCAAAGTTTTTATCCTCTTCCACGCTCCTGTCTGCACACCTGTGACATGATCGTGGGGCACCGATAGGTTGTCATGAGAGCTCGGGGTCTGCCGACCACTGTGCCTGTCATTACGATCCACCTGTGAACGCCGGAGATTGTAATTTATGTTATATGTGGAGCACAAGCGATCTGACTATTGCAGCTTCATGTCTCCTAAGGGGACTATTAAATGCAGTATAAAGTTTTTAAAAAAATGAAAAAAGTTAAAAATCACTCCTCCATTGAAAATAAAACAATTAAAAAAATACATGTGGTATCGCTGCTTTCTGAAATGTCTGATCTATCAAAATATAAAATAAATTAATCTGGTCGATAAACAGCATATCGACAAGAATAATTGAAACGCCAGAATTACGTTTTTTTGGGGCTGGCACAACATTGCCATAAAATGCATTAAGAGGCGATATAAACATTGTATCTACCCCAAAATGGTATCAATAAAAACGTCAGCTCAAGGTGCAAAACATAAGCTGTCACCCAGCCCCATATCCCAAAAATGGAGACGCTGCGGGTCTCGGAAAATGACGACAACACCACAAAATAAATTTCAAACAAATTTCTGAATTTTTTTTCACCACGTAAATAAAAAAAAAACTATACATGTTTGGTATTTACATACTCGCACTGAACTGGGGAGTCATGTTGTCAGGTAAGTTTCACCATATAGTGAACATGGTACATAAAAGACCAAGAAAACAATTGTGGAATTGCACTTTTTTTTGCAATTTCACTGAACTTGGATTTTTTTTTTCCTATTTTCCAGTACACGATATGGTAAAATCAATGGTGCAATTCAAAAGTACAACATGTCCCGCAAAAAACAAGCCCTCATACGGCTATATTGATGGAAAAATAATAAAGTTATGACTCTTGGAAGAAGGGGAGGAAAAAACTGAAAATGGCCTGGGGGTGTTTGTATAATTCTTGTAATATCTTTGTAATATCTCAGCTTGAAGAAATATGGAAAACTAGTTGTTATTGGCTGTCTGTGTTTATAAAGTAAATCTATGTTTGTTTTATATCCTAGGAGTATTGGATTCTCCACTTATATCTCTTCTTTTCTGGGCCATGGTTTGCTTCTCAGTAATGTCCCTTTTCACAAAGCGATATGGTCTTCGACCACTTATTGTGGCATTGATCTTGCGTTCCGTGTATTACCTTGGTATCGGTCCAACACTCTACATACTTGGAGGGCTGAATGTAAGGCTTCATGTACTTTATACTTGTGAAAATGCATGTAAATGACTGAAATCTCATTTTAGAAGTGGATTACACTCTGTCATTGCAGAAAGCCAGAAAAAGTTCTGAATAAACAGTGAACTTTGTTCTGTCTTTGTGCCTTGACCGGAACTGCCAGAAGGCACTTCAGCAAGTAATCCCATTCAGACACCAGGAATTTAAGCTTGGTATGGGTTCACTCAGTAGTTGTACTATTTCAGATTATGTAAGGGCACTAAGTTACAGTATATTGAGTGCTAAAATACATTCTTCATCAGCCCCAAAATTTGTCTTGTAGCATACAGGCAACACTATGTCATGTCAATAAACATCTAAACAGTTCACTAACTATTCTTGTTAAAGGAGTTTGAGACTTCAGAAGTTTGGAAAAATAACCTTGAGTGCATTTGTAATGTATTTTCTGTCATTTTTCTAGGATGTCTTAGTATAGGGACACACAGCATTTATGTCCATTGGCAGGAAGTTACTTCTGACAATGACCAGTCAGGGTAGATGACTAAGAATCTATCCACCATAGAGTACAATTGTGAAAAAAAAAACATACGGTACTGTGCAAAAGTTATTTTTATCAGTTTAAGACTACCTGTCATGTGCTCAAAAAAAATTAGCTAAATAGCTTGTAAAAAATCCCAATTTTTTTGAGCAAGTGGCAGATCCTATTTAACAGAATGATGTTAATTAACAAAAAGGAAATGCAAAGCGAATCAACATTTGATCTTCAAAATACCATCAATGCATCATTTTTTCTAGGTATACTTGCACAGTTTTATAATGAATTCTGCAGGGAGGTTGTTCCAAACATCTTTGTGAACTAAGCACAGATCTGTAGATGTCGGCTTGCTCAAATCCTTCTGTCTCTTCATGTAATCCTAGACAGACTGGATAATGAAAGGACCTGGAAACCATCTGCAGTGACTTTGAAGACTTAGGCAAGAAAGTGAAAGAATTGGGAGCGCAGGTGGTCTTCTCATCCATCCTCCCAGTGGATGGCCATGGAACAATGAGGTGGAATAAGATTCTACAGGTGAACAACTGGCTACGTCGATGGTGCCGTCAACAAGGATTTGGATTTCTGGATCACGGAATGAATTACCTATACGATGGACTACTTGCTAGAGATGGGGTGCACCTTACGAAGACTGGAAAACATGTATTTGGAAGTCGCCTTGCTACACTCATCAGAAGAGCTTTAAACTAGAACAATGTGGGAAGGGAAGCAAAAGGCCGGAAAAAGCCATACAGCTGACAAATACTATTGAGATCTCTGCTACTGGAAGTGGAAAAGAAGAACAAAGACAAAAAAATCTAAATAATAAAAATATGGGAGGAAGAGAAACCAATCACAAACTAAAATGTTTTTATACAAATGCACAAAGCATAGGCAACAAACAAGGAGAATTGGAACTACTAATGCAGGAAAAGGAATATGATGTCATTGGAATCACTGAAACTTGGTGGGACGATACACATGATTGGAATAAAAGGCTAAAAGGATACAACTTATTTGCAAGAAACAGACTTGATAAACGAGGAGGAGGTGTTGCATTGTATGTTAGAAAAGCGTATATCTGCACAGAGATTGAAGCTTCAGAGACTGGGAGTTCTGTGGAAACTGTTTGGGTAAGAATACAAGGAGAGAACAACGGAAAGGACACCATTGTAGGCATTTACTACAGGCCACCTGGGCAAGCTGAAGATATGGATGAACTCTTTATGTATCAAATGACCAAGTTCTCCAAAAAATATGACGTAGTGGTCATGGGAGATTTCAACTATCCAGACATTTGTTGGGAATCTCTCTCAAGTAAAACTAACAGGTCAAGCAAATTCTTATCCTCTCTTGCTGACAACTTTATCTTCCAAAAGGTAGGGGAGAAAACAAGGGGATCTGCTACTTTGGATCTAATCCTTATAAACAGGGAGGAAATGGTTGAGGAGGTAAAGGTGGCTGGGACCCTAGGAGGCAGCGATCATGCTATTATAGAATTTTGGATAACTAGAGGAGGAAGACATGTGAAGACTCAAACTTCAAGGTTAGATTTTAGAAAGGCAGATTTTAAGAGACTCAGAAAGAGAATAGGAGGGATCCAATGGCTGGATGTCCTTAAGGACAAAAATGTCCAGGAAGGATGGGAAATTTTTAAAAATGAGATTCTCAAAGCACAATCGTTAACAATCCCGAAAAGTAGGAAGAATGGGAAGCATTTAAGGAAACCAGGATGGATGAACACAGAACTTAAACACATGCTAAAAAGAAAGAAAGAAATGTTTATTAAATGGAAAGAGGGAGGCATATCTAAAGAAGATTATAATGCAGTCTGCAGATCCTGCAGGGCACGTATCAGGTTAGCTAAAGCTGACAATGAATTAAGGCTTGCAAGAGATGTCAAAAGCAATAAAAAAGGATTTTGGGGGTATGTCAAAAGTAAAAGAAAAATCAAAGATGCTATAGGATTTTTACAGGATGAAAATGGAGAAATGGTAAGAGAGGATGTTGAGAAGGCCGAACTTTTTAATTCCTATTTTGCATCTGTTTTCTCTCAGAAAGAAAATGTAACATCAACTGATCTTCACTGTCCTTTTAAAGGAATAGAGGAATCCAAGTTATCAGTAAACAGAAAGATTGTGAGGGAATATTTAGCTAACATAAATGAGTTCAAGTCTCCAGGTCCAGATGAATTACACCCCAGAGTACTGAAGGAGATTGTAGAAGAAATTTTAGAACCACTCTCCATAATCTTTGAAAATTCTTGGAGAACAGGAGAAGTCCCAGAAGACTGGAGAAGAGCAAATGTTGTTCCTATCTTCAAAAAGGGGAAGAAGGTGGACCCAGGGAACTATAGGCCGGTGAGTCTGACTTCTATACCAGGAAAGATCTTTGAACAAATTATTAAACAACATGTATGTAAGTACATGGATAAGAATGAAGTGATTAACCAGAGTCAGCATGGGTTTGTAACTAACAAGTCATGTCAGACTAACTTAATTTCCTTCTATGACAGAATCACTGACTGGGTGGATCAGGGAAATGCTGTAGATATAGTATATCTTGACTTCAGCAAAGCATTTGACAAAGTATCTCACATCATCCTTATTGAAAAAATGACCAAGTATGCAATGGACCAGGCAACTGTTAGGTGGATTCATAACTGGCTTAGTGATCGGACTCAAAGGGTGGTTGTAAATGGCTTCACATCCAGCTGGATGAATGTCTCAAGTGGGGTACCACAGGGCTCCGTCCTGGGACCTGTATTGTTCAACATCTTTATCAATGATTTAGATGAAGGAATTGAGGGTAAACTGATTAAATTTGCTGATGACACAAAGCTAGGAGGGATAGCTAATACTAGAGAAGAGAGAGAGAGGATTCAAAAAGACCTAAATAAACTGGAGCAGTGGGCAGCAACCAACAGAATGGTTTTTAACAGGGAAAAATGCAAAGTACTACATCTGGGCAATAAAAATGAAAAAAGCATATACAGAATGGGAGGAATAGAGCTAAGCAACAGTACATGTGAAAAAGACTTAGGTATACTAATAGATCATAGACTGAACATGAGTCAACAGTGTGATGCAGCAGCAAAAAGGCAAATACAATTCTGGGATGTATTAACAGAAGCATACAGTCTAGATCACGTGAAGTCATTATCGGTCTTTACTCCTCTTTGGTCAGACCTCATCTGGAATACTGTGTACAGTTTTGGGCACCACATTTTAAAAAAGACATAGACAAACTGGAGCAAGTTCAGAGAAGAGCGACCAGAATGGTGACTGGTCTGCAAACCATGTCCTATGAGGAACGGTTGCAGGATTTGGGAATGTTTAGCTTGCAAAAAAGAAGACTGAGAGGAGACTTAATAGCTGTCTACAAATATGTCAAGGGCTGTCACATTGTAGAAGGATCATCTTTATTCTCATTTGCACAAGGAAAGACTAGAAGCAATGGGATGAAACTAAATGGGAGGAGACACAGATTAGATATTAGAAAAAACTTTTTGACAGTTAGGGTGATTAATGAGTGGAACAGGCTGCCACGAGAGGTGGTGAGTTCCCCTTCAATGGACGTCTTCAAACAGAGGCTGGACAGACATCTGTCTGAGATGATCTAGTGAATCCTGCTTTGAGCAGGGGGTTGGACCAGATGACCCAGGAGGTCCCTTCCAACTCTACCATTCTATGATTCTATGTTGAGATCAGGACTCTATGAAGCCATATCATCACTTCCAGAACTCTTTGTTCTTTTAAGATAGTTCTTAATGCTGTTTCCAGTCATTGTGCTGCAGAAAAAACTTGTAGCCAATCAGACACATTCCTGATGTTATTGCATTATGGATTAGGTATCTGCCTGTATTTCTCAACACCGATGACAACATTATTCCTGACCAATTCTCCAACTCTATATGCTTAAATGCAGCCCCCATCTTGCAAAGAACCTGCTGCACGGTAGCTTACAAACACTCATTATTATTGTAGGGCTCTCAAGCTCTTTGTCAAACAAACTAAACTGCCTCTTGTTACAGTCAAATATTTCAAATTTTGACTCATCAGTCTGAGTACCTGCTGACCTTTTTCAGCACGTTGGTTCCTATGTTATCGTGTACAGTAGTGTTCAAAATAATAGCAGTCCAATATGACTAACCAGATTAATCACTGCTTTTGGTATAAATTATATTACCACATGTCAAACAATTTACCAGTTGGTGCAGTAGATTCTAAGAAAACTAACAGACTCAGCATTCATGATCTGCAGGTTTTTGAGTCTGTGTATTTGAATAATTAATTGAAAGGGGGTGTGTTCAAAATAATAGCAGTGTGAAGTTCAATTAGTGAGGACAATCATTCTGTGATGAAACCGGTGTGAATCAGGTGGCCCTTATTTAAGGGTGAAGCAAGCACATGCTGTACATTCATTTCTTCTTGAGTGCCTGAGAGATATGGGTTGTTCGAGACATTGTTTAGAAGAATAGCATATTTTGATTAAAAAGTTGATTGGAGAGGGTAAAACTTATAAAGAAGTGCAGACAATGATAGGCTGTTCAGCTAAAATGATCTCCAATGCTTTAAAATGGAAAGCAAAACCAGAGAGACATGGAAGAAAACGGAAGACTACCATTCGAATGGATCGAAGAATAGCCAGAGTGGCAAATCCAATGATCAGCTCCAGGATGATTATAGACAGTCTTAAGTTACCTGTGAGTACTGTGACAGTTAGAAGACACCTGTGTGAAGCTAATTAGCAAGAAGTCCCTGCAAAGTCCCATTGTTAAAAAAAGACATGTACTGAAGCAGATACAATTTGCCAAAGAACACATCAACTGGCCTAAAAAGAAATGGAGAAACATTCTGTGGACTGATGAAAGTAAAACTGGACTTTTTGGGTTCAAGGGCCGCAGACAGTTCATCAGACGACCCCCAAACTCTGCATTCAAGCCACAGTACACTCTGATATGGGCATGTTTCTCTTAGGCTGCGTTCACACATTGCGTATTTTTTACGCGCGAGTATTTTCCTGCAGTTTTTACCTGCTTTTTTTTACGCAGGTAAAAACTGCACCTCCATTCACACACTGCGTTTTTTCCTGCGTTTTTTTACACAGGTGCAGGAGAAATAAAGTGTGAGGAGCATGGACACCTGTATGTAATGTAATGTATGTGTCTGTATGTGTAATGTAATGTATGTGTCTGTGTGTCCTGTGTGTACTGTCTGTGTCTATGTGTCGTGTGTGTGAGTGTCCCCCTAGCAGTGTATGTACAGCCAGCTTCTGGCTGCAGTACATACACTGCTTTAAAGAAAAAAACTATGGATACTCACCTATCCGATGGACGGGAGAGGCGTCCGGTCCCGCGGCTTCCAGCATCTGCCGTGAAGCGATCAGCTGACTGTCAGGTGACCGGCTTGTAAATCAGCTGACCGGAAGCCGGTAAGCTACAGTCAGCTGAACGGTTCTCCGGCTGATGCTGGAAGCCGCGGGACCGGAGCGGTCGCCTCTCCCATCCATCGGATAGGTGAGTATCCATAGTTTCTCCTGCGCCTCCATAAAAAAGCGCTGGAATTATGCAGTGTGTGAACACCGCTGCGTAATTCCATCGTTTATAATGGGCACAATAGGAGAAAGCGCAGGACGCAGCTGCGTAAAGAATTGACATGTCAATTCTTTACGCAGCTGCGCTTTCGTGCTGCGTAAAATAACACAGTGTCTGAACGGTCAAGTGAATTTCCCATTCACTTTGCTGGTAGACAGAAGGCACATTTCGTATTTTGAAAAAGCGCGCGCGAAAATACTCAATGTGTGAATGCAGCCTTACTATGGTGCCGGACCTATTTACCACATACCAAGGATCATGGACCAGTTTGTCCTAGTATAAAGATTTTGTGCTTAACTGATGGTTTTGAACATACTGCTATTATTTTGAATACTACTGTATAGTTGAGTCAGTTAACCTTCTTTCCATGTCAAAGGTATGGCTTTTTGTCCTCAATTTTCCAGGAAGACAACTACTAGCCACACTTCTCCAAACAGTCGTTGGGTATAGTTAGGTCACACTGGTGCTGCAATTTCTGAGCTGCTGGCACTGCTAAACAATTTCTAATTTTGAAGGGAAGTAGGCATGGAGTGTTTTACATCTGCTGCACTAAGTTCCTTCGGCCCACCGTGCCATCTACACTGATGTGTGCACTTAGCCAAAGACTGATTTGAAATTCTGATATCCTTGGGACTTTCAGGGAGTTCTAAGTTATCCACCAAGGAAGTAAGGTGAGTACAGGAAAAGGACGCTATTACTTTTTCATGTAGATAGCATTAGTTCTTAGGATTCTGTAGTCCCATCCTCATGACTGATGGTACAGTTGCATGTAAAAGTTTGGGCACCCCTTGTCAAAATTACCGTTGTGAACAGTTAAGCAAGTTGAAGATAAAATGATCTCTAAAAGGCCTAAAGTTAAAGAAGTTGTGTCCAACATTTGGACAACCCCTTCTCATGTCCCAAAGCTTCTAGTCACCTCCGGTGCTGGCGCGGTTCCAGTGGTGTCAGCACTTATGGTCCCGGGGCTCTCGTACTATTGTTGTGACACGTGAGCCAAGCGTCCAATCAGTGCCGGCGTCACTGTCTACGCCTTCTGTCAAATTGAACATGAAGAGGAAGTCCAGGCTGCAGCTGATCACTGACTATGACGCCGGGTCTGATTGGGTGCCAGACTCATATGTTACAACATCCGCATGGGAGCCCCGGGACCGCAAGTGCCGACACCGCTGGTACGGCACGGGAGGTGAGAATAACTTTTTTTTTATCGGGGGAAAAACTTTTAGATGAAGAAGAGGTTATCCTAGTAGTGGACAACCCCCTTAAAGATGACACATTTCTTTTTAGATTTTAGACAAAATAAAAAAAAATTATATTTATCTATACAGTTCTGGTAAAAATTAAGAGACCACTGCAAAATTTTCATTTTCTCTGATTTTTCTCTTTATAAGTATATTTTTGAGTAAAATGTACATTGTTGTTTTATTCTATAAACTACTGACAACATGTCTCCGAAATTCAAAGCTAAAAATTTTGTATTTATTTGCAGCAAATGAGAAATCATCAAAATAATAAAAAAGAAACAGAGCTTTCAGACCTCAAATAATGCAAAGAAAACAAGTTTTTATTCATTTAGAAACAACAATACTCATGTTTTAACTCAGGAAGAGTTCAGAAATCCATATTTGGTGGAATAACCATGATTTTTAATCACAGCTTTCATGCGTCTTGGCATGCTTTCCACCAGTCTTTCACACTGCTTTTGGGTGACCTTTTGCCACTCCTGGCACAAAAATGTAAGCAGTTCTTCTTTGTTTGATGGCTTGTGACTATCCATCTTCATCTTGATTACATTCCAGAGGTTTTCAATGGGGTTCAGGTCTGGAGATTTGGCTGGCCATGACAGGGTCTTGATGTGGTGCTCCTTCATCCACACATTGATGGACCTAGCTGTGTGGCATGGGGCATTGTCCTGCTGGAAAAAAACAGTCCTCAGAGTTGGAGAACATTGCCTGTGCAGAAGGAAGCAAGTGTTTTTCAAGGACAACCTCATATACGGCTTGATTCATATGTTTTTCGCAAAGATTAACCCCCCCCCCAATTCCAGCCTTGCTGAAGCATCCCCAGATCATCACCGATCCGCCACCAAATTTCACAGTGGGTGCAAGACACTGTGGCTTGTATGCCTCTCCAGGTCTCCGTCTAACCATTAGACGACCAGGTGTTGGGCAGAGCTGAAAATTAGACTCATCAGAGAAGATTGCCGTACGCCAGTCCTCCATGGTCCAATCCTTATGGACTTTGGCAAACTTCAGCCTGGCTCTCCTTTGCTTCTCATTGATGAAAGGCTTTTTTCTAGCTTTACATGACTTGAGGCCTGCCTCTAGGAGCCTATTACGAACTGTTCTTGCCGTACACTTCACCCCAGCTGCCATTTACCATTCCTTTTGTAGGTCACTTGATGTCATCCTGCGATTGCTGAGTGACATTCGAATAAGATGACGGTCATCCCGGTTAGTGGAGAGTCGCTTTTGCCCTTTGGCGGTCTGTAGCTTTGTTGTCCCCTATGTCTGCTGTTTGACCTCGTTGTAATGGACTGCCGTCTTCATAATTTTAAGGATGGAGACAACATGACGCTCACTGTATCCCTCTGCTAGTAAAGCCAGAATTTAGCCCTTCTTTTCCTCACTCAACACTTTTCTTTTCAACTCCTTTGGCATGGTTAAAAGTTATTTTGTCATTCAAATTACTTTTGGGCTATTCCTAGCACTTGTTTTGCCATCCAGCTTGTCCTATTGCAAGAGGATTTTGAAGACCACAGCAGTGTTTTTTATACTTTCCCTCGTTACATAAGATTTGGTTCAGGTGATCACCTAATCAGAAGTACATTAAGTAGAATGAGGTGTACTTTGGTTGGAATTCAACTCACACTGGAGTGGAATGACTGTCAGACATGCATGTAGAGATGGTGATTTTTAGAAAACTGTGCAGTGGCCTCTTAATTTTTGCCAGAGCTGTGTATATATATATATGCGTGTATGTGTATGTGTGTATATATATATATATATATATATATATATATACATATATACAGTGCATTGTGAAAGTATTTGGCCCCCTTGAACTTTTCTACTTTTTGCCACATTTTTGGCTTCAAACATAAAGATATAAAATTCTAATTTTTTGGGGAAGAATCAACAACAAGTGGGACACAATCGTGAAGTGGAAAGGCCAGGTGATGCAAATTTCCCAGCTTTTTAAAAACTCAGCCTCCTCTAACCTTGTCCCAAAAAACAGCAGCCATGGGTTCTTCTAAGCAGCTGCCTAGCACACTGAAAATGAAAATGTTGGAGGCCCACACAGCAGTAGAAGGCTATAAGAAGATAGCAAAGTGTTTTCAAATTGCCCTCTGCTGCGTCCTCACCATAAAATTCAGAAGTATGCAAAAGAACATCTAAACAAGCCTGATGCATTTTGGAAACAAGTCCTGTGGACCGATGATGTTAAAATAGAACTCTTTGGCCACAAAAATCAAAGGTATGTGTGGGGAAAAAAGGGCACAGAATTTCAGGAAAAGAACATCTCGCCAACCATTAAGCATTGGGTTGATAAATAATGGTTTTGGGTTGTGTTGCAGCCAATAGCACGGGGAACATTTCACGTGTAGAGGGAAGAATCGATCCAATGAAATTTCATCAAATTCTTGATGCAAACGTAACACCCTCTGTAAAAAAGCTGAAGTTGAAAAGAGGATGGCTTCTACAAATGGATAACAATTCCAAACACGCGTCAAAATCCACATTAGACAACATTAAAAGGCGCAAGCTGAAGGTTTTACAAGGGCCCTCACAGTCCCCTGATCTGAACATCCTTGAAAATCTGTGGCTAGACCTCAAAATAGCAGTGCATGCAAGACAACAAAGGAATCTCACAGAACTGGAAGAATTTTCCAAGGAAGAATGGATGAAAATCCCTCAAACATGAATCAAAAGACTGTTGGCTGGCTGCAAAGTGTCTACAAGCTGTGATACTTTCAAAAAGGGGTGCTACTAGGTACTAACCATGCAGGTTGCCCAAACTTTTGCATCGGCCCATTTTCGTTTTTTGTAATTTTTAAAATGTACAAAATGAATATATATACAGTACCGACCAAAAGTTTGGACACACCTTCTCATTTATAGATTTTTCTGTATTTTCAAAGCACCCCCACACCATCACACCTCCTCCTCCATGCTTCACGGTGGGAACCAGGCATGTAGAGTCTCTCCGTTCACCTTTTCTGCGTCTCACAAAAACACGGTGGTTGGAACCAAAGATCTCCAATTTGGACTCATCAGATCAAAGCACAGATTTCCACTGGTCTAATGTCCATTCCTTGTGTTCTTTAGCCAAAACAAGTCTCTTCTGCTTGTTTCCTGTCCTTAGCAGTGGTTTCCTAGCAGCTATTTTACCATGAAGGCCTGCTGCACAAAGTCTCCTCTTAACAGTTGTTGAAGACATGTGTCTGCTGTTAGAACTCTGTGTGGCATTGACCTGGTCTCTAATCTGAGCTGCTGTTAACCTGCGATTTCTGAGGCTGGTGACTCGGATAAACTTATCCTCAGTAGCAGAGGTGACTCTTGGTCTTCCTTTCCTGGGGCGGTCCTCATGTGAGCCAGTTTCTTTGTAGCGCTTGATGGTTTTTGCAACTGCACTTGGGGACACTTTCAAAGTTTGCTCAATTTTTCGGACTGACTG
Organism: Phyllobates terribilis; assembly: GCF_046119375.1. Taxonomy (NCBI): domain Eukaryota; kingdom Metazoa; phylum Chordata; class Amphibia; order Anura; family Dendrobatidae; genus Phyllobates; species Phyllobates terribilis. The sequence goes on from NW_027362762.1 coordinate 608,965,068, forward strand.
ACCTTCATTTCTTAATGTAATGATGGCAACTCGTTTTTCTTTGCTTAGCTGCTTTTTTCTTGCCATAATATAAATTCTAACAGTCTATTCAGTAGGACTATCAGCTGTGTATCCACCAGACTTCTGCGCAACACAACTGATGGTCCCAACCCCATTTATAAGGCAAGAAATCCCACTTATTAAATATGACAGGGCACACCTGTGAAGTGAAAACCATTTCCGGTGACTGCCTCTTGAAGCTCATCAAGAGAATGCCAAGAGTGTGCAAAGCAGTCATCAAAGCAAAAGGTGGCTACTTTGAAGAACCTAGAATATAAGACATATTTTCAGTTGTTTCACATTTTTTTGTTAAGTATATAATTCCACATGTGTTAATTCATAGTTTTGATGCCTTCAGTGTGAATGTACAATTTTCATAGTCATGAAAATACAGAAAAATCTTTAAATGAGGTGTGTCCAAACTTTTGGTCTGTACTATATATATGTGTGTGTGTGTGTGTGTGTGTGTGTGTGTGTGTGTGTGTGTGTGTGTGTGTTTTGGGCCTAAAATACAAAGGAAATGTGTCATCTTTAACTTTAGGCCTTTTAGAGATCATTTCATCTTCAACTTGCTTAACTGTTCACAGTAACAGTAATTTGGACCAGGGGTGCCCAAACTTTTACATGCCACTGCATCTATTATGTGACGAAGCATTAGTGCCATTTGTGCATCTTTTTCCTAGTTTATAACCACTCTTGCATGTAAAATAAGTCTTGTACATTTTCTTCTGGTCAACTCTCATATCTTTTTTTTTTATATTCTCAACAGCTGACGAACAAAATAGTTTTTGTTGTTAGTTTTGTGGGTAATCGAGGAACCTTTATCCGTGGCTATAAGGCCATGATAATGGATATGGAATTTCTCTATCATGTTGCCTACATTCTTACTAGTTTTCTGGGAATCTTCGCTCATGAACTGTTTTATAGCATCCTGGTAAGTGACTTGTGATTTACATTCAAACATGGCTATTCTATTGCTTAAGCTATATGATCTACATACAAACCTAACAATTATAATGGTTAAAAGGGTTGTCCCACAGATAAAGTACATTTTAATTAAAAGATCTTGGAATATAATAAGTTCTATTATTTATTATTAAGTTCTACAATTGGATTGGTTAAAAAAATGTTCCTGAGCTGAGATAATCTTATAAATGTGCCCCTGCTAAGTACTGTAAGTGACTTAGACTTTTCTCCCTGGCCAGGAGCTGTGGTATGTGCCAACCATGAACTAGAGCAGTTCTGCAGGATGGGACACAACCATTACACAGTACACAGCAGGGACACATTTATTACATTATCACTGCACTGGAACATTTTTAACACCCAATTGTGAAACATTATTATTCCAAGATCTATTGATTAAAATGAACTTTGTTTATAGGACAACCCCTTTAAGTTCTAACTGCTTAGCCTAAATATTCAAGACTTGTTCTTGTACAATAAATTGTATGTGTGTTTCTCCTGATCTAGAAATACATAGTGAGGTTTAAACAGTTCAGCAACAGCTCTGCAGCACAGATCAGCGAATAGTCTGTAGCTGTTTTCTTTCGCTGAAGAACTCTGAGTTTTCCTGTAAATGCTTTTCTATTAAGCAATCCTACTCTACTATTCAAAAACGCAGTAATGTTGCCTTTGGGACTTCATAAAGCAGCTGAAAGACTCAAAGTCATTAAAGGAGAGCTGCACATGGTTGCCAAGCAGAAAAACACATTAAAGTCAACTTCAAGAATGGAGAATAAGTGCTATTGTGTTTTGTTTGATTTTCAATTTCTTGCTATTTTAATATGACTTAACTTCATCCTAATTTCTTTCAACTTAAGCTTTTTGACCTGATATATCGTGAAGAGACGCTATTTAATGTAATAAAGAGTGTAACACGAAATGGCCGATCGATTCTCCTCACTGCATTGCTTGCCCTGATCCTGGTCTACCTCTTCTCCATTGTGGGCTTCCTCTTCTTGAAAGATGACTTCATTATGGAAGTGGATCGGCTTCCCCAGGGTAGGCAGTAGAGGAAATAGTATTTCTGCAGTGCAGAAGGAAAGCCATAGTATGTGATTTGTATTTTACAATTGATTTTTTTTACCGGTCAATCTAAATGCTTTAGTCATGAAAGTTGTTTTTATGCATTATAAATTACTGCATCTTAGTCTGATGGACTATTTAAAGAAAGTAGTTCAATGAGCCTGTTTCTCTACAGCTCCCCTCACTATGGCTCACTCAATGGGATCCAGCTCTTTTGCAGAATATTGTGGGAAGGACCAAGCTGACTGCACTTCTGAGGTTACAGTACTTGATAACACTGAAGGTGAATAGACTGGAATGGTGATGGGTTGTATCTGCTATAAACGTCTTATTGCATTCTTTCTCTTGGCTCAATAATCACCATTCCATTATACTTGCAATATACCTCGATGCCATTCCTTTCAGCCTCTTGGTAATTTTCTCTAGATACATTGGAAACTGTTTATTTAATGGGGTGTGCATACTTCCTAACTGTAAACTGTGTAGAACAGGGTACACTTGTAAAGTAAAATGTGAAAGTAATGTATATGTTCCTTACCGAAACTGGCGATATATTGTACAGAAGTAGCAATACATTTTTTCTAGTTATATATATTTACTCAGACCAATACTGTTTTTTATCATCAAAATAATGTGTACTTCCTATTGTAGTAAAGGGCGTGATGGGATCTCAGTTGCCTAGACAAGCACATAGAAAAATGTCACTTCTAACCCCTAAGGACAGAGCTCATTTTCATTATGTTTGCAAATTTCCCTACCCTAACTTAAGCCATAACTTTTTTTGTGAAAATAGAAATATGAGAGTTTGTCTTTTGCGAGACAAGTTGTAATTTTGAATGAGACCATTTATTTTACCATACAATATACTACAATTTGAAGTAGTAAAAAAATGGTCAAAAAATAAAATTTCTCAAGGATTTTTTGGCTTTTTGTTTTTATGGCGTTCATTTTGTAGTAGAATGACCTGGAAAGCTGATTCTCCAGGTCAGTACAGTTACAGAGATATTTTTTTTTAGTTAAGTGGAGAAAAAAATTAGATTTTTGTCTAAAAAAAATTTAGGTTTGTGTTGCCATTTTCCGAGACCAGTAACATTTACTGTTAGCTTTGTGAGGGCTTGTTTTTTGCTTGGCAAGCTAGTGGTTTTACTCATATAGATTTTGGGTACACGTGATGTTTTGATAATTTTTTATTGCATTTTAGTAGATAACGAAAACTGCAATTCTGGACTTTTATGGATGCAGCAATACAACATTTTTTAATAGCTTAATTATTTTGGAGCTGTGCTTCACAGGAGTATCAAAATGGCTTGAGCAGACCATCGGCTGTCACTGAAACCCATTAGTCCTTTGTGATCACTTCGCAGGGGACGATGGGAGCTAATGCATGCGAGCAAAGTTCCATTTAAAAGCCGCTGTCAGAGACTGACGGTAACGTTTAAATGGTTAACTATAGTGATCGGAGCTGAACTTTGGCCACATTTGTTAGTCACAGGTGCCAGCTGTGTAATTTAGCTGCCATCTACCACATGTGGAGAGAGCTCAGCTACTGCTATCACATGTATGTGATATTGCATTAAGAGATTAATGACTGTTCCAGCCTCAGAATTATTCAACCCCCGGAATAGAATCCCTTATAAGTGCAAATCAGATGTTGTCTCAAGCACACGTGATGCATATAATCAAGAGCTTCATTAGTTACATCAGGTATGCGTGAGATAAAACATGTCAATTACCTGAACTGGCTAGGGGCTTGTTGAATGTATCACTTGATTACATGTTATAAATCTAAGTCAAAAAAGTAGTACAAAAAGTTAAGAGATCGTTCGCTTGCTGAACCTGGAACAAATAGAGGAATTTCCTGTTGTCATTTTCGCAAAGATGTCCCCTGCAACATAGAAATATAAAATACAATATCTATGAGTTAATAACAAAGTTTGCTACTTTTTTTTAAGTACTTGATCTATGTTCCGATTTACTAATATATTGCCATTTTCATATTCTACAGTAAAAAAAATTTTTTTATAAACAAAGCCAATTACTTATGTAAATTCACATTTGATTTATATATTTTTCATCTACATTTAAATCTTTTTAGATGAAGATGATGACACGGAGAGAGCCTGTGATACACTGCTCATGTGCATTCTAACCGTTCTTAATCATGGGTTGCGGAATGGAGGAGGTGTGGGAGACATTTTGAGAAAACCTTCTAAAGAAGTGAGTAAGAAAGAAAGAATTCTTTATAAATATGGGGGCTACTTTACTTACTTATCTTTATTCCTTATTACAAACTGCACCTTTCATTAAAAAAATTCTTCCATTTCCTTATATATATACATGTATATATTGTGACAAAGCTGGAGGGGAGATATGTTTTCCTGAGGCTGTTAGCCTCAGTGAACTAAAACCATTAAATTTCCTCCAGCATGTTATTTGTTGAGAGGGGTTAAGTCCATTTGTAAAAGGGAGTGTTTTTTGTGAATGACCATTGTGAATGGTGGGAGATCATTCACCATATCTCCACCTCAGGGTGTGGTCTGGGGGAGTTTAAATACTCAGTCAGCTGAGGCATTCAGAATTCAATGTCTGGAGAAGTAAGCTCCAGAAGGGAGCTTGTGTTTGTTCTTGAACCATGTGGAGTTACTGAACTCTCAGCAGGCGGATCCCTGCTACTACAAGGACTGTGTTTTGTGTGACCGTTTTTGCTTTGTTTTCCTGTTTTGCCCAGTGGGCTGTGTTTATTTTCGCGGACTAAATGTTAGTTTATGCCACATTACTATAAACCAACCAAAGATTTAAAGAGACAGCGTACTTGTGTCTACCTCTGTGTGCAGCTGAGTGAGAGACCAACCACAATATATATACGTGTATGTGTTTTTGGATGTACATATTACATTTACTTTGAATATTGTGACATTAATATTGAGAGAAAATTAAATATTACGTTTAAATATTAAATAATTATCAACCATAATTGTTTCCATAAATCCCAAATTTTCTTAAAGAGGTTTTACCATGAACAAAGTATATTTTCATCAATAGATCTTGAAATAATAATAATTTCCACATTTGGATGTGTTTAAAAAAATGTCCCTGTGCTGAGATAATCTTATAAATGTGCCCCTGCTGTGTACTGTGTAATGGCTGTGTCGGACTGTACAGGAACATGGTCTGATTATACCACAGCTCCTGGACAGAGGGGGAGAAAGAGTATACAGACAGGACAGCACGGGATCACAGCTGATTCTTTCTGCGAGGTAAAGCATTTGCCATCACCTGCTGTCCTCTCTGTATACTCTCTTTTGCAGCCTTCCCAGCCCAGGAGATGTGGTATGATCAGACCATGTTACTGCACAGTCAGACACGGCCATTACACAGTACACAGCAGGGGCACATTTATAAGATTATCTCAGCACAGGAACATTTTTTTCACACATCCAATTATGGAAATTATTATTATTCCAAGATGTATTGATTAAAATGTACTTTGTTGGAAAACTCCTTTAAATATCTTTGTCTGCCCATTATTTTGATATATTCCTTCTTGTCTTTTCAAATTTTTAACCCATTGGCTATTCAAGGGAGTTTGTGCTACCTTCATTCTTTTTAACAATTAGCAAACTTGACTAGAATAGCAACCTCTGCATAATGAATTTTTAATATCTATTCATACTTAAATCCTTGCATATTCCCAACAGACATAATAGTGGGTCTACTTATATATGGTAATATGAAGAATGTTATTTGTCTGATCTATTATTTCCAAGCAGTGTCTGAGTAGTCTTAGACACATACAAAACCGATGCATCATCTTACTTCCCTTTCACATTTTGGCAATAAGGTGATTTTTTTCTTAGAAAACGTATGAATCTTTTTCGGTGTTTATTATAATTGATGTATTAAAAATAAAGGCAAAACTTTTGAAAATCTTTTAACCCCTTAAGCCCCGCGGGTGGTTTGCACGTTAATGACCGGGCCAATTTTTACAATTCTGACCACTGTCACTTTATGAGGTAATTACTCTGGAACGCTTCAACGGATCCTCCTGATTCTGAGATTGTTTTTTCGTGACATATTGTACTTCATGATTGTGGAAAAATTTCTTCGATATCACTTGCGTTTATTTGTGAAAAAAACGGAAATTTGGCGAAAATTTTGCAATTTTCAAAATTTGAATTTTTAAGCCCTGAAATCAGAGCGATATGTCACACAAAAGAGTTAATAAATAACATTTACCACATGTCTACTTTACATCAGCACAATTTTGGAACCCAAATTTTTTTTTGTTAGGGAGCTATAAGGGTTAAAAGTTGACCAGCGATTTCTCATTTTTCCAACAAAATTTACAAAACCATTTTTTTAGGGACCACATCACATTTGAAGTCACTTTGAGAGGTCTTTATGACAGAAAATACCCAAAAGTGACACCATTCTAAAAACTGCACCCCTCAAGGTGCTCAAAACCACATTCAAGAACTTTATTAACCCTTCAGGTGCTTCATAGGAATTTTTTGAATGTGGAAGAAAAAAATGAACATTTAACTTTTTTCACTAAAATGTTACTTTAGACCCAATTTTTTTTATTTTCACAGGGGTAACAAGAAAAAATGGACCGCAAAATTTGTTGTGCAATTTCCCCTGGGCACGCAGATACCCAATATTTGGGGAAAAAAACACTGTTTGGGCGCACTGTAGGGCTCGGAAGGGAAGGAGCGCCATTTGACTTTTTGATTGTAAAATTTGCTTGAATAATTAGCGGACACCATGTTGCGTTTAGAGAGCCCCTGTGTGCCCAAACATTGGAGCTCCCCCACAAGTGACCCCATTTTGGAAACTAGACCCCCCAAGGCACCTATCTAGATGCATAGTGAGCAGTTGCAACCCCCAGGTGCTTCACAAATTGATTCGTGAAAATGAAAAAGTGAAAAAAAAAACACTTTTTCATTGTTACGAATCAATTTGCGAAGCACCTGGGGGTTCCAACTGCTCACTATGCATCTAGATAGGTGCCTTGGGGGGTTTAGTTTCCAAAATGGGGTCACTTGTGGGGGAGCTCCAATGTTTGGGCACACAGGGACTCTCTAAATGCAACATGGTATCCGCTAACAAATTGAATGGAAAATCGGCTCAAATTGTTAGCGGACACCACATTGCGTTTGGAGAGCCCCTCTGTGCCCAAACTTTGGAGCTCCCCCACAAGTGACCCCATTTTGGAAACTAGACCCCCCAAGGCACCTTTCTAGATGCATAGTGAGCACTTGGAACCCCCAGGTGCTTCACAAATTGATTCGTAATAATGAAAAAGTGAAAAAAAAAACACTTTTTCATTTTTATGAATCAATTTGTGAAGCACCTGGGGTTCCAAGTGCTCACTATTCATCTAGATAGGTGCCTTGGGGGGTCTAGTTTCCAAAATGGGGTCACTTGTGGGGGAGCTCCAATGTTTGGGCACACAGGGACTCTCCAAATGCAACATGATATCCGCTAACAATTTGAGCCGACAATTTGTTAGCGGATATCATGTTGCATTTGGAGAGTCCCTGTGTGCCCAAACATTGGAGCTCCCCCACAAGTGACCCCATTTTGGAAACTAGACCCCCCAAGGCACCTATCTAGATTCATAGTGAGCACTTGGAACCCCAGGTGCTTCACAAATTGATTCATAAAAATGAAAAAGTGTTTTTTTTTTCACTTTTTCATTATTACGAATCAATTTGTGAAGCACCTGGGGGTTCCAAGTGCTCACTTTGCATCTAGAAAGGTGCCTTGGGGGGTCTAGTTTCCAAAATGGGGTCACTTGTGGGGGAGCTCCAAAGTTTGGGCACAGAGGGGCTCTCCAAACGCAATGTGGTGTCCGCTAACAATTTGAGCCGATTTTCCATTCAATTTGTTAGCGGATACCATGTCGCGTTTGGAGAGCCCGTGATGTGCCTAAACAGTGGAGCTCCCCCACAAGTGTCCCCATTTTGGAAACTATACCCCTCAAGGATTTTATTAAGGTGTATAGTGAACATTTTGAACCCAGAGGTACGGCACAGAATTTGTTTACATTAGGTCATCATATTGAATAAGTTGTCATTATTCTTGAGCGCAAGTGCTCGCTACTTGAGTTTGCATCGGGTACTCAGGTATGCACCATGTACAGCGTGTGCTCGAGTGACATGCTCGAGTCCCTGCTCCGCATGTTTCACGGTTATTAGACACCCAAAAAAAAACATGCGGGGATCGCTCGTGCATGGCAGGCAATCCCCGTAAAGTTTTTTGGCCGCGAAGCATATGGGGCAGAGACTCGAGCATGTCACTCAAATACCCACGATACTCAATGCATACCAGAGCACCCGATGCAAACTCAAGTAGCGAGCACTTGCTCTCAACACTAGTCGCCATATCGTCATCTTTTTTTCTTACTTTTGAAAAAAATCCCAACCCCAGCCCTAGCCCTAGCACAACCCTAGCCCCAGCACAACCCTAGCCCCAGCACAACCCTAGCCCCAAACCCAGCCCTAACCCTAGCCCAATCCTAACCCAAGAGTTTATTTTTGACGCCGTTCCTTGTGCGGTATAAGTGATTAGACGACTTTATTCTTCGGGTCGGTGTGATTACAGCAATGCCAGAATCATATGGGGTTTTTATGACTGACAGCTGTCACACACTAAAAGACGCATTTTTTGTAAAATCTAGTTTTTGCATCGCCATATTTTGAGAGCTATAATTTTTCCAGATTTTGGCAGACAGTCATGTGACGGCTCGTTTTTTGCGGGATGACTTGACGTTGTTATTGGTGCCATTTTCAGGCACGTGACATTTTTTGATCGCTTTCTATTCCGATTTTTGGGAGGCAGAATAAACAAAAACCAACAATTCAGGAATTGTTTTTTTTTTTTTTTTTTATTCTGTTCCGCGTGTGGTAAAATTGATGAGGTAGCTTTATTCTTCGGGTCAGTACGTTTACAGCGGTACCACATTTGTATCATTTTTCTATGTTTTGGCGCTTATACACAATAAAAGCTATTTTATAGAAAAAAATATTTTTTAGTATCGCTTTATTCTGAGAGCTATAACTTTTTTATTTTTCGGCTGATGGAGATGTATGGCGGCTTGTTTTTTGCGGGACGAGATGACGTTTTCAGCGGTATCATTTTTATTTATATGCGTCTTTTTGATCGCGTGTTATTCCACTTTTTATTTGGCGGTATGGTGATAAAGCATTGTTTTTTGCTTCGTTTTTTTTTTTTTTTTTACCGTGTTCACTGAAGGGGTTAACTAGTGGGACAGTTTTATAGGTCAGGTTGTTCCGGACGCGGCGATACCAAATATGTGTACTTTTATTGTTTTTTTTTTATTTTTTTTATAATAATATTTATTGATGGGTACATTATATTTTTATTTTTGGTGTATTATTTTTTTTATTTTTTTATAATATTTTTGCACATTTTTTTTTTTTTCCCACTTTCACACAGTTTATACACTTTATTACTTTGTCCCACTCTGGGACTTTCACTTTTTTTTTTCTGATCGCCTGCATGGCACAGGAATGGAGCACCATCCCTATGCCATGAAGGCTGTCAGAAGTGCACAGTGTGAAGATTGCTTGGAGATGCACTGCGCATGTCCAAGCAATCTTCCTGCTCTCTGGTGACCCGGATGTTGTCATGACGACATCGGGTCGTCATGGCAAGACCCGGGAAGCCTTTGCAGACTGCGCTGGAAGCCGGAAGAGGAGGTGAGTATCGCCGATCACCTCCCCTTGCCCCCGCAATGCCGCGATCGACTTCGATCGCAGCATCGCGGGGGTTAATGTGCTGGGAGCGGTGCAGGACCGCTCCCTGCACATAGTACCGGGTGTCAGCTGTGACAATCAGCTGACACCCGGCGGCGATCGCGCCCGCACAGCCTGTGTGCGCGCGCGATCGCGATGACGTACTAATACGGGTCTGGCTCTTAAGTCCCAGGGCACAGACGCGTATTAGTACGTCAGATGTTATTAAGGGGTTAAAGTTACTGATTTTTTATTCTTTAAAATAACTTTTAAATATTCACCAGGAATCTCTCCATATACTTCCTCCTGTTCTTCTTTTCTTATTTTCCCACTCATATTTAATAAAAGTTCGATATACGCTCTAGATATACCCATTTATGTTACACAAGATGAAGCTATTTTGACGGATACATTACCTGGTTCATTTTACTCTTCATTATTTTTGTTAATTGACCCATACCACTATGACTTTGAACATTTTTTCAAAGTGACAGACCCACTAAATTCAGTGTTTGGCTACAGCACAGTCAACAAGACGTCAGCCCTGCAGACAAACAATGGACACCAGGACCAGAAAAGGAAACTTGGCGCTGGATCTGGGGAGGTGACAGAACTTAAGAAACCTTAAAACCTGTTTATTACATTTCCCTTTCTGCGTTTTGCCAACAGGAGTCTCTGTTTCCAGCTCGTGTGATTTATGATCTCCTCTTCTTCTTCATTGTTATTATCATCGTTCTGAATCTAATTTTTGGTGTTATTATTGACACATTTGCCGATTTGAGAAGTGAGAAACAAAAGAAAGAAGAAGTGCTGAAGACTACCTGCTTTATATGTGGTAAGCAACAACAAATCTTAGTAAGCACGATTTAAATCATGTAGACGGGTACTTAAAGATTGCCATTAAAAATGGTTCTGAACAACTATCACAAGCTCCTATTTCTGCTAATAAAAAAGCCACAAAATCCAGGTCAGATTTATAATTCAGAAGGCTGCAAGATGTGAACTTTATGTTGTAGATTTTACTACTAAAAATGCAGAGTTTGAGTCTCAGTTATTGATGCTAGCTGTATAATTGCTTCCAACAGTAATGAAATGCAAGACACTTTTATGTATTAGACCAGGTTATATCAGATCCCATATATCTGTATATCCATTATCTAATCTTATAATATAAGTATTTTCTACCTAATAAACTGCAGAGACTGTCATGGCCAAAGTCAATACAAACATTCATATATTTTATTGTTTTGGATATTAGATGCACTATTTAGCAGGAAGAATCTGCTCAATGCGTCTTTCAGTAAGGGCACAGAAGCCAAAGTAGTACATTTAAGTGGCTTGTGAAATTGTAAGAGAGGAAGAAAAATTACTGGCTGGACAACTACCTCCAACTACCTTGCAAGTTATCTTCCAAGCAGCCACATAACTACTGGTATACTACAGGGTGGGCCATTTATATGGATACACCTAAATTAAATGGGAATGGTTGGTGATATCAACTTCCTGTTTGTGGCACATTAGTATATGGGAGGGGGAAAACTTTTCCAGATGGGTGGTGACCACGGCGGCCATTTTGAAGTCGGCCATTTTGGATCCAACTTTATTTTTTTCAATGGGAAGAGGGTCTGACACATCAATCTTATTGATAATTTCATAAGAAAAATAATGGTGTGCTTGGTTTTAACGTAACTTTATTCTTTCATGAGATTTTTACAAGTTTATGACCAGTTATAAAATGTGTTCAAAGTGCTGCTCATTGTGTTGTATTGTCAATGCAACCCACTGGATATCTGAAATTGCTACATGATGTGTTGCCCTCTTTATGCACTGAAGATGGCACGTTCCCTGAGTTTTTCCAACAAGATGGTGCACCACCACATTATGGGTGTCAGGTCCGAGCATTCCTACATGAACAGTTTCCTGGATAGTGGATTGGTCGTCATGGGCCAGTTGAATGGCCACCAAGGTCTCCCGATCTGACCCCCTTAGACTTTTATCTGGGGTCATCTGAAGGCTATTGTCTATGCTGTGAAGATACGAGATGTGCAGCATCTGAAACAATGGATACTGGAAGCCAGTGCTAGCATTTCTTCTGTGGTGTTGCTATCAGTGTGTCAAGAGTGGGAGAAGAGGGTTGCATTGACAATCCAACACAATGGGCAGTACTTTGAACACATTTTATAAGTGGTCATAAACTTGTAAAAAACTCATGAAAGAATAAAGTTACGTTAAAACCAAGCACACCATTGTTTTTCTTATGAAATTCTCAATAAGTTTGATGTGTCATATGACCCTCTTCCCATTGAAAAAAATAAACTTGGATCCAAAATGACCGACTTCAAAATGGCCGCCATGGTCACCACCCATCTGGAAAAGTTTTCCCCCTCCCATATACTAATGTACCACAAACAGGAAGTTGATATCACCAACCATTCCCATTTAATTTAGGTGTATCCATCTAAATGGCCCATCCAGTATAAAAGGCACCTGATTTTAAAGGGTGACACAGCAGCAGTTTCCTTTAAGGGGCATCAGACAAATTCCTGACTAGGGCTCTGATCTAACACTCAGGGAGGCACCCACTGCCATCTACTGGTCCTGAGCTGCAGCTCAGCCTTTCATGCAGTTGTATGTTCACCAGTAGCATAGTGAAAACATTGCAGTGAGACATAATGCCGAGATGCTTTTAGTGGTACAAATAGATGATCGATAGGAGCATAGAGGGCCACTATTATAATTTAACTTAGAGTTTGTGACGATGAGACATAATAAGGAAAATAGAGCGATGTAAGATGAGAAGTAGCTTGGATTTGACAGTGCTGTGAAAATGTATTGTTTAAAAATAGCAGTAAGTACAGCATAAAGTTCTATATACACACACTGGCCCAAGCTCTCTAACGCGTGGCATATGCATTCTAGCAGCAGGCTGGCCTAAAAAGTTATGCAGCACTCACATTGCATTATCCTCCCAATTCAGGACATCTTCTGGAGATTCCACCTGAATGCATGAAATACAATTGAAAGGAGGTCAGACAAAGTCTGTGCTTTTGTGTCTGACTAAGAAGACAGACACCAGAAAATTGGTCAATTGCAATCCAAAGTTTCATATTTTGGACTAGGTTTGCCTCATTCAACTAAATTCGTTGAATGCCTGAATTCCATTTTTCATGCATTCAGACAGAACCCTAAACAGAGAAGATAACGCAATGTGAACACTGTCCAAGTCACAATGTGAACACTGTCCAAGTCACAAACCAAAATTTCCATACCTTCTCCAATCTAAAATATACCAATTAAAATTGAAGTGGAATTCAATGGTACTTGAATGTTACAAAAACCCATAGTCTCCAAAATGTGGATTTTGTAATTTACTCTATGTGAATTCAGAAACTTTCCAGTCGACTGGCTGTCAATTTGCTGAAACATAGAGCGCTGACAAAAAGGTAAAAAAAAACCTAATACATCACAGCAGCTCTACTGGCCACCTCAACTGGATGCTCTCCACCATATCAATCCTTCAACCTCCACTTTCCTCCACCACGCCATGAAACCTCTTCACGATAGGCTGGTATTTCTGGCCCCAACTAATTTCAGGCCATCTCTGAGCAGGCACATCATAAGGTTCCAGTATTGTCAGGATGTGCTTCACGACCTTACGGCGCGTATTTAATGAAAAATGACCTCAAAAATGAAAAATGCATAGATCATTACATATGGGCAACAGTGTTTTGATTTTGAAAGCATTTATATCCTCTCTGTTTTACTTTATGAATATACCGTATCCTATATCACTATATACATTATATGTTAAGAGTACAGTAATTGTGTTCAACTATCTTTTTAATCTTTGAGAATGCCTCACTATGAAGTGGTGAGAAAGGCCTGAGAACACTCGGAGCAGCATTGGTTTCATTCATCTGATTCACTGTAGTCCATAAAAGGGGTCAGCAGGCCATTAAGGACCACTCCAACTGGTGTTTTATTGCCACCTTTGTTATCAATATTACAATATCAGTAATGAGTTTACATCATATGCATTAAAACACTTATTGGTTGCTGTCTTCTGTGGCTTCCTGTGCTGCTCTCCTGCATCATCTGTCTGCAGCTGTTCCTTGCTTGCTCACACAGCTGACCATTTATGTAAGTGTATGAGAGATCGTTCTGGGTCTTGTAGACTTACACTGAGAAACTGACCTCCAGTCCACACAGAAGACGCAGTGTGAGCCGGCTGGTAACGACTGTAGTCACGTGATGCCGTACAGGAGCGGGACAGAGACCGGTGAGTATTATAATGCACACCCTGAATATACATCACAAAAGATTAAATAAAAAAAAACACTGGATGGTACTTTAAATCATTATGTCATTTAAGTCTGCACAGCATAGACTGTAAATGAAATAAATATTGATTTATAAATGTGGAATATTTTTTCATTGCTTGTAATCCATTTATGATAGGAACAACACTGTGTCTTTGTGCATTCCATGCATTCTGCTGCCAGGATCTTGCTTGTTCTGATATGTTTATAGGTCATTGATTTGAGAGGGTCTTAGGCACAGATTTCACACCTAGGTGCTATGAAATCTGCAAACATTCCATATCCAATTGAGGTGGATTTTTGTCTGCGCTTTGGAAAAAAATAATCTGCAAGAAAAATGATTATGCACATTTTTTCTCTAGATTCAAGACCAAAGTAAAGGATTAGCCCCATTGAATGATGGCACATTCACAGCAGAAATCCTAGTGTCAACCTTGGACTTCTTGCAGATTTCAGATTTTTCATTGGCAGATTTATGGCATGTGCACATAGCCTTATGCTCCCCATACACATTAGACCAATGTCGGCCAAACCCACTGGTATCAAATTTATGCATGTCATAACTTTCTTTTTTTAAACTGACAGAAGCCAATTCATCGTAAACCCTCTGCACTGATAGCGCATGTTTCTATAAAGTGTACTGATATAGTGATTTTTATGTAACCAAGTTCAGTACATGTTCTCGGTTCACCAATAGTCCTGATATCTCACTGGCACATTTTGTAGTATATGGATGTTCATTTAAAGAAAAAACAAAAGAAATCCTGATCATTATACTAATTAGAGTAGACCTCTTAATTTGTGTCAATTGAGAACATTAATTTGCTGTAGGCTTTAAACTAACGGCAAACCATTTAACTACTGCAAAATAACTAAAGCTTCTCAAAACTGGTGCCATTTTTTATACTGCAGTTTTACTGTTTCAGTTACTTTTTCCTGATTTTCAGAGATCTATTTTGAAAATTGTGGGTACTAAAATGAATTCAAGAGCTCTTGCTAAACATGATTTTAAAGGGAACCTGATCCACATGCAGCATGTGTAAAGATTAATGATTTCAGAAATGATTTCATAAATATATGCTTAACTCTGAAATTCTGTGGCATGTCAGAGAAGAATACAGCTTAATAGCCACCAGGAACCGAGCCACTCGAGAGACTAGTAGGACAAGGGGGTCCACATCGGCTTCTCCCTGGGTGCATGTATAGGGATGTATCAGCTGTTATGTTTTAGAAATATTTAAAAGGAACCGAAGTTAAAGGCTATGCTGACATCTCAGTTTAGGCATGCACTGTGCGGCATAGGTCTGAAAAATTCATTGAACACATAATGTATGTCTAAGTGTATATGTTTAATGCATGGCTATAACGTATTTTCAGCATTGCCAAGAATAAGCAGATAAGGTCTGGATAACTAATTCAACCTTTCACAAACCTAACTCATAAGGAAGAAGACAAAACAACCGTCCTTGTGATTGAAGTCAGTTCTGTGTCACCGGGGAAAATTAAATCATTCCCACTCTACACACCAGTCACATAAATCCCTGGATCAATTTAAATAGAATTCTCCTCTTTGTCCATTATATTTTAATCCTATTATCCATTAAAGTTTGTTTTAAAGGTCAATTAACCCATTAATAAAGAGCACAGCCATTCGTTGCTTTGTGGACACAGCCCCATTTTTTATTTCTGACGTGTCACTTTTAATAACTTTGGAATGTTTCTTCTTATTGAAGTTATTTTGAGCCTGTTTTCTAGTCACGCATTGTACTTTTACATCAATAGTACTTTTAGGTCAAAATGTTTGATATTTCTAAAAAAATAAATACATTTACAAAAAGTTTTGAAAAATTTGGTTTTCAAACTTTTAATTTTTCTGCCCTTTCCTGACATTTGACATATATGGACAACATAGCATGGGAGGTGTTTCCACTTTATGAGGTACAATTACATCATGGTGATCATGCGGGCAGTGTAGTAGTGTCTACATGATCACTACCATGATCTTGGCTTAACTGGCAGCCGAGCTCCAGCAAAACAGCAGTGGTGTGGTGCGGACCACCCTTGGCTGCTTAACCCTCTAGATACCAGTAGCAATAGTGACTGCAGGGTTTATATAGCTTTGAAACAAAGGGGTCTCCCTTTCTCACATCATCTGCATGGCCCCACCCCGCAGTGCGATCATGGGGTTCTGATAGTTGTTATTGCAACTGGAGGGTATATCATACACTGGCCTCCTGGTCTGCCAGATATGATGGCCTGGTTTTGCCTGCCATAAGCAGAGTCTTAACATTTCTCTTGTCAGTGTATGGCTAAGTTCACGCAAGAATATTAAAAAATCATCTAAATTTTTATCTAAAACAAATGAACGATTTTTATTTGTACTGTCATCCCTATGACATCTGTATGGCATCCATATTGCATTCATTATTATAAATCAGCAGTGAATAAAATTTACAAGACCAAAAACAATTTCCTGCATTAGTGAATTGCAATGTATCTATAAAAATTGGATGATACACAGTTAATCTGTATTATTTTGCGAACTTATGGACTTGAATTTGCAAGTCTCATCCGAAGTACTGAAAAGACTAGTGCATGCTGCATTTTTTTACGTGGACATTCAATCCATAAAAAATGGCCATCTGAGCAGCCCAGTATTATCACATTCCCAGATCGAATATACTGTATATTCGTGTGAATGTAGCATTAGACTTACAGGTCTAATGTACTTCACTGCATGAGTATTGTGATATATTAGAGCAGTGATCAGAGGAATCAGTGTTGAAATCCCATAGTGGCACTAATTAAAAAAATAAAAAAAACAAAAATAAATTAAAAAAATGTAGACAACTCACAATTTAAAGAACGGAAAAATGTATGGCCATTAAAAACACATTTGTTATGTAATAACAAAAGGAAAAAAGAAAAACTGTTCTACTATTTAACCTATACAATGAACACCCTGGCAGCACGGTCGCTCAATGATTAGCACTGTTGCTTTTCAGCACTGAGTTCTGGATACAAATGCCACCAAGGACATCTGCAAGGAGTTTGTATGTTCTCCCCATGTTTCTGTGAGTTTCTTCCGGGTTCTCCGGTTTCCTCCCACACTCCAAAGACATACTGATAGGAAATTTAGATTGTGAGCCCCAATGGGTATAATGATAATGCCTGCTAAACGCTGTGAAACAAACGGTGCTATATATGTACAGTGTCATGTAAAAGTTTGGGCACCCTTGGTCAAAATTTCTGTTATTGTGAACAGTTAAGCAAGTTGAAGATGAAATGATCTCTAAAAGTCCTAAAATTAAAGATGACACATTTTTTTGCATTAAAAATAGGGGTGGATCAATCATGTTTTGGGGTTGTTTTGCAGCCAATAGCACGGGGAACTTTTCACGGCTAGAGGGAAGAATGGATTCAATGAAATTTCATCAAATTCTTGATGCAAATATAACACCATCTGTAAAAAAGCTGAAGTTGAAGAGAGGATGGCTTCTCCCTATGCATAATAATCTTAAACACACATCAAACTCCTCAATAGACTACCTTAAAAAGAGCAAGCTGAATGTTTTACAATAGCCCTTACAGTCCCCTGATCTGAATCTCATTGAAAATCTGTGGCTAGACCTCAAAATAGCAGTGCATGCAAGACGACCAAGAAATCTCACAGAACTGGAAGAATTTTCCAAGGAAGAATGGATGAAAATCCCCCAAACAAGAACTGAAAGACTCTTGTCTGACTACAAAAAGTGTTTACAAGCTGTGATACTTTCAAAAGGGAAGGCCACTAGGTAGGGTGCCCAAACTTTTACATTGCCCCATTTTTGTTTTTGTAATTTTTAAAATGTAAAAGATAAAAATATTTTTTTTTCTTTGCTTACAATGCAAATGAAATGTGTCATCTTTAACGTTAGGCCTTTTAGAGATCGTTTCAACTTGTTTAACTATTCACAATAACAGTCATTTTGACCAGGGGTGCCCAAACTTTTACATGCCACTGTAAGTAAAATAAATATTTAACACTTTAAAATAATAAATAGAAAACAGAAAAAATGCTATTTTTGTCAGTATAATGACAAACAAAAGTGGAAAAAATCAGTCATATGTAAAGAAAAATTATATCACTGAAAATGTCAACTCATCCTGCGAAAGACTAGCCCTCACTAAGCACTTTCGTTTGAAAAGCAAAATGTTACAGATTTCAAATTATGGTGATGCAAACACAAATTATGTCTTGTAAAAAAATATCTTTATTAGTTCAAAAGCAGCAAAAAATAAAAAAAAAACAATATAAATCTGCTATCTTTGTGATCATAATGACCCGAAGAATAATAATGTCTGATCCTGTCCTGATCTGGCTGTAAATCACTATAATTACACTATCAGAATCACGCTGGACCAAGTAGCGCCCCTCACCCTCAGAACCTCTAAGCACAGAGTAAAACAGCTCTGGCTCACACCGCAAACCCGATTTCTCCAGCGATGGTCTCGAAGTGCCAAACGCCTATGGAGGAAAACTCGTACACTAGAAAACTTTATCCACTATAAATTTATGTTAACCTATAACTCTGCCCTTCACCTTGCCAAACAGTCCTACTTCACCACCCTGATCTCCTCACTGTCCAACAACCCCAAAAAACTCTTCGACACCTTTCACTCCCGCCTCAGTCCTAAAGCACAGGCCCCCATCACAGACATTTGTGCTGAGGACTTGACCTCCTACTTCACAGAGAAAATAGACATCATCCGTCAGGAAATCAGCTCCCAGCCACCAAGTGCCTTGACTCCCATCCTTCCCCACATCTCCGCTGGATCACTCTCCACATTTGACCCAGTCACAGAAGAAGTCGTCTCCAGGCTCCTCTCTTCTTCTCATCCCACTACATGCACCACTGACCCCATTCCCTCACATCTACTCCAGTCTCTCTCGTCAGTCGTCACTACTCACTTAACTAAAATCTTTAACCTCTCCCTCTCTTCTGGTATCTTCCCCTCCTCCTTCAAACACCCCATCATTACTCCATTATTAAAAAGCACTCTCTTGACCCTTCCTGAACAAACAACTACAGACCTGTCTCCAATCTCCCCTTCATCTCTAAACTCTTGGAGCGCCCGGTCTACTCCCACCTTACCCGTTACCTCTCCATTCACTCTCTTCTAGACCCATCACAGTCCGGCTTCCAACCCCTACTTTCTACAGAAACTCCACTCAGCAAAGTAACCAATGACCTTACTCACAACAAAACGTAATGGTGACTACTCGCTGCTCATTCTTCTTGACCTCTCTGCAGCTTTCGACACCGTTGACCACCACCTCCTACTGTCTATGCTCCACTCAATCGGCATAAAGGACTTCTTTCTCCTGGTTCTTTCTACCTATCTGACCCCTCTTTCAGTGTATTGTTCGCTTTCTCCCCTTCTTCCCTCATTCCTCTCACTATTGGGGTTCCCCAGGGTTCCCCTTGGCCCTCTTCTCTTCTCTCTGTACACGGCCCCAATTGGATAGACCATCAGCAAATTTGACTTTCAGTACCATCTTTATGCTGATGACACACAATTATACACCTCATCCCCTGACCTTACTCCCACTGTACTACAGAACACCAGTGACTATCTGGCCGCAGTTTCCAACATTATGTCCTCTCTCTATCTGAAACTTAACCTTTCCAAAACTGAACTACTTCTGCTCCCGCCGTCTACTCACTTCCCTAAATCTGACATCTCCCTCTCCATGTGTGGCACCACAATAACGCCGAGCCAGCAGGCGTGCTGTCTGGGCGTTGTGTTTGACCAATCTTTTCTTCACCTTACATATACAATCTCTTGCCTGCTCTTGTCGCTTGCACCTGAACAACATCTCTAGAATCCGCCCCTTTCTCACCTTGGAAACAGCAAAAACCCTCACTGTTGCCCTGATCCACTCCCGCCTTGACTACTGTAACTTTCTATTAATTGGCCTCCCCCTCACTCGACTTTCCCCTCTCCAATCCATCCTTAATGCTGCAGCCATGGTCAGTACAGAGATCTCTCCCATGACCTGTTTATACCAAGGATGGTGACAAAGACGAGGGGGCACACTATGCGTCTGGAGGAAAGGAGGTTCCTGCACCAGCATAGAAGGGGATTCTTTACGGTCAGAGCCGTGAGACTCTGGAACTCTCTGGGAGAGGAAGTGGTGATGTCCAACTCACTTAAAGAGTTCAAGAGAGGCCTGGACGCCTTTCTTGAGAACAATAAAATTACATCTTATGCTTAGTTAATTAATCCAGGGATTTAATCTTACTGCCAGATTGGTGTCGGGAAGTGAATTTTTCCTCAGTGATGTAAATTGGCCTATACCTCATGGTTTTTTGTTGCCTTCCCCTGGATCAACGCTGCGGAATAGCTGCAGTGCACAAGAAATAGGCTGAACTGGATGGACGCTTGTCTTTTTTCGGCCTTATAAACTATGTAACTATGTAACTATCTATCTGGCTAATCATTACTCAGACGCTTCTGCTCTATGCCAGTCATCGCACTGGCTGCCTATACATTATAGGATCCAATTTAAATTGCTTGTTCTCACCCACAAAGCTCTCCACAGTGCAGCACCCCCCTACATTTCTTCTCTCATTTCTGTTTCTCTGACTACCCGTTCTCTACTTTCCACAAGCGACTTTTGACTAACATACACACTAATCCGTACCTCCTACTCCTGGCTCCAAGACTTCTCCCGAGTTGCACCTATTTTTTGGAATGCTCTACCCCAAGAAATTAGGACGAACCACAACTTACACAGTTTTTAGGCGCTCCCTAAAAACACACCTGTTTAGGGCGGCCTATCACATTCCCTAATCAATGTCCTTTTATATTTTTATAGCCCATTCATTATTTCTCCAAACATAAGTCTCCATCGAACCCAAAAGCACTACAAATACTTACTGGTGATGAGCTCACGCAGTCTTTATCTATCCCTCATCCCCTCAAGATGGCTGGACCATCATTGTAAATAAGCCCCTGTCCTTTGTGTCACCCCCATCTCATTGTAGATTGTAAGCTCTTACGAGCAGGGTCGTCATTATTTTTGCTTTTAATTATTTTTATTATCTTTAGCTATGTTACTTATGACTGTTGTATATGAACCTCTGAATTTTAAAGCGCTACGGAATATGTTGGCGCTATATAAATAAAAAATATTACTATTTTTATTTGAATAAATCAATAGTACAAGCAAATCTAAGAAAAGTTATAATATGCCTCATATCTTATCAGAGAGTTTGGCTTCTTTCTTCCCATCCACTCTGAAAAACATTTCAACTCCCTTTTACCAAAGACAAGACAGACTGCCAAGCACATTGAGTTGCCAGAATACACAGCCTTGTATATTCTATGGAGAGGGGAGTGAGGAGCAGAGTGAGAAAAGGGGCAGAGGGAGACACAGAAAGATTGTACTGAGCTTTTTAACAAGCCTTTCACCTCATGCCAGAGCTGGATTCACATCTACACTGATCAATACTACTATAGAATGTCCTCTATGCTACTGCTTCTCTCTGTGTACTATCTATGGGAAGAAAAGCAGAAATCCATACCTGTGTGCTAGGATGTGTAAGTTAGACATCATAGATGTTACTGTCCTTTCACCAGCTCAATCGCTAATTGAGAGACAGAAGCTGTAGAGAGGAAAACTGGTTAAAATTCAGCATATAAGTCAAATAATGGCTAAAGATATTCATGAACACACAGGACAGCTTATTCTGACAAGTTACTTGAAAGTACAATTTACTTTAAATGCTCACACAAGTTCTTCATTACTGACTGAGACATGCTATTTAGTAAAGATTGAATATTTTTTAATATTATGTTCATTTTTATTATAAAATTTTAATATGTAATCATTTTGGATGACCTTTTCTAAGAAATGTTTTCAACACTGTAGACTGTGAGCCCTCGCGGGCAGGGTCCTCGCTCCTCCTGTACCAGTCGCTGTCACATTGTGTTCAAGATTATTGTAATTGTTTTTGCTATGTATTCCTCCTTTTTCACATGTAAAGCGCCATGGAATAAATGGTGCTATAATAATAATAATAATAATAATAACACTGAAGAAAAAACCTGACTTAGCCATGCTCACCAGTTCACACTTACATCTTTAGTTTCAAACTGACAGTGAATTTAAGTCATATTGTAACCAACCTAGACACTGATCCTAAGCTGACATACCTATAGTAAAAGACTTGGAGTATTAGGCTAGGGCCACACAAGTATATATAAACCCGTCAGATTCTCATCCAGAAAAGTGAGACTATTTTCTCTCAATTGTCAACTGTGTGCTGTCTGTATACAATCCATTTTTTACCCAGCAGCTATGAATCCTTTACAGGACCATTTACAGTTTCCTATACTACAGAATTGTAAAGTATCTGTATAAATCAGATGTCACTCTGATGGACCGTATGGCATCCGATTTTTTTTTCTCGCAGCCATCCGATTTCGGAATCAAACCTCAGCATGCTGTGATATTGTACTCACGCCGAATACAGCCGAGATAAAATACACAGATCTGCACGGCCTCATTGAATAGCATTGGACCAAGTGCAATACCTCTTTATGTGTGAGCGAGCCCTTCTAAATCTTATCTGGAAGTACTGGACAATCCTTTTACTAGACTGTCAAGATTCTGTCAAGTTGTCACTAAAGCTAATGGTAGTCACTTTAATCAGAAGAAAGCTGGAGGGCAGCTGGATAAGCAGCACTAACTACAGAATTAAATGTGTGTGAAATGCCACAAATTAGTGACATTTCCAACATGCATAAAAATTGTTTCTAATATTTATTTCTCTATCCAAATGTCATAGCCTGACTTATTTCCTGAGGCACCAGTGTATAATGGTATGCATATAAAAGTATGCAGATTATGAAAATAGCCTCATTGTAGCACAGATAGTAAGACAATTTAGTATAAAGCCAGTGATTAGGAAAAAGTGTTAAATTCTATGGCCAGTCCCTGCCCTAATTCACTGTGGGTCTGCTGCATGATGTTCAGTGTCAACACATTGTAGGGCTGCACTTAATGTGCTAATTGCTTTTCTGATACTTTGCCCGGTACATAAAAGTGGGAAGTGAGAAAGCAAGGAAACAATGAAATGAATCGACAGTAGCAACGGTTTCAATACTTCCAGAAGTTACTGACTTCAGACTGTCAAAAAGGTGTATTCCAATACATAACCTGCCAAAACCTTGCAAGTTATTAGGTTCCAGCAATATTTTTTTAAGAATAATCTGCATACTATAGCAGTTTAGCTTTTGTTATACTGATTATTATAGTATATTGTTATATCAATATTACTGTATATTGATGATGGATTATTTTGAAAGGTCATTTTCAGAAATTTCATAAGTTTGGTTGAAAATTAGGTCTTCTTTAATGCCATTTTCTAAAATTCCATTTATTACTCACAAAGTGATTAAAGAAAAATTGCTATTGATCACATATTGTATAACATTAAAGATGTCTGCTATAAAAGTGTTGTCTTCCAATGTATGTCTATGCAGTTTTCCCGGTGACTGTCTGAACATTATTCATCACTCTTAAAGCTGCACTAAAGACTGTCTAAATGTCACACATACTAATAATACTCTTATCTGCTTGTAAAATGTGAATCTTATACACTTCTGCAGGACTGGAGAGAGATAAGTTTGACAATAAGACCGTGTCCTTTGAGGAACACATTAAGGAAGAGCACAATATCTGGAATTATCTGTACTTCATCGTGTTGGTGAGAGTGAAGAACAAGACAGATTACACCGGTCCAGAGAGCTATGTGGCACAGATGATAAAGGTCAGCTTCAACACTCCTTCAATGCTCCTGGTACTGTGAGCTGTGATTGTGGCGTTAATGAGCATAACCGGGTAGTTTCTGGTAGTATTTATACTGTATATACATACATATTATATTATAGTTTTTTCCATCCACAGACTTAGATAAACAGATAAATTGTTTATATTTTGCCAATCTGTCCGTTTGATGATTTGAAGTCTCAATCCCATATAGTGAAGCAGTTAGAAAGTTTATTTAGAAGTGAGATTAGAGTAAAAGAAGTTAAAGAGAAAAAAATGAAGACATGGTCATAGAGTCCCCCCTGTGATGGAAGATGACAGGAGAATCTATCCGCTATTCCCAGGACTTGGGGCCCGATTCATCATTTGCGATTTATTGAAGTCCAGTTTCTTTTTTTGTCTTGTGGTACTTGCTGATATTTTTTTTATTCTTCCAAATGACGGTCCATGAATTTGGCACAAAATCAAAAATGCTCTTATTTTTGTCTGTAACCGGTTGCTGTGACTCATCTTTAAAAAGTTGCCAAAACGTGCCAGATTGAAAGCCCCTCTAGAAACCTTCTTCCAGGGTGGACTGGAATGAAATGTGCCAAAAAATGCAACATTTGGTAAAATTCATATTTCAGGAGCCTGTCTAAAACATCTGAATATGCAAATTTGCTGAGGAAAATTAAAACAGACTTAAAAAAGGCAGACAATTTAACAAGTGGCACAAAACATATAGAAAATAAGGCGCAAATACAAAAGTCTCTAAAAAGAAGCAAATTATTCCAGTGGAGAAACAAAACTCATAATTTGGGGCCACTGTTTAAACGGATTTTCTGGCTATTTACCTAGTACTTACCTCCATACATAGGCTGTGTGCCCATGATGCGTTTTTTAAGCGTTTCCGCAGCGGCAAAGACGCTGCAGAAACGCTTAAAAAATGCTTGGTGGAAGGCCTGCCATGTTCCCCAATGATGATCCTCATATGCTGTGCACATGCTACAGAAATTTCTGCTGCGGACTATCATTGCGGGAAAAAAACGCAGCACTACCAATTATTTTGCGGAAGTGCTGCGTTTTCGCCACCATTGACTTGCATTAGACCGCATGTATTCCGCTTCACTAGATAAGCACATGCGGAATACATGCGTTCAATGTGCGGATGGTACCCAGGTGTGGAGGAAAGGAGACTCCTCCGGACCCGGGTACCATAGAAACTGTAAAAAAAAAAAGAATGAAATAAAAAATAAATATATACTTACCTTCTGACGGCCCCCGGTGCGCTCCACCTCTCATGCCGGCAGATCGCGATGGACTGAAGGACCTGCGCTGACGTCATAGTCATGTGACGGGCCACACGATGCTGACGTCAGCAGGTCCTTCAGTGTACCGCGATCTACCGGCAGCCAGGAAGGAGCGAAGCACGACTGCGGGGGCCATCGGAAGGTAAGTATAGATTTATTTTTTTATTTTTAAACATTCTTTTACGGTCACACTATATAAATTCTTGCCGGTTGCATGTATTTATATAGTGTGACCAAGTTGACAAGCACTTTCCAAGTGATGCTAAAATCGCTTGGAAAGCGCTTGTCAACCCGCATGCGGAAATGCATGTGAAGAACGCTTCACATCCGCTTGTCCCTGGCAGGAAAAACGCATGTACAATCCGCATGTACAATCCGCATGTGCAATCCGCATGTGCAATCCGCATGTGCAATCCGCATGTGCAATCCGCATGTGCAATCCGCATGTACAATCCGCATGCGTTTTTTCTGCCAGGGAGATACAGAAACGCTCAGGAAAAAATCCTGAGCATTTCTGCATCGTGGGCACATAGCCTAATAACTGTTAGAAACCACTGGCCAATTAATATAAACAAATACATAAATTCATTTTAATTAACACAGGTATCATTTTATGCTGACAAGAGCAACACTGACTATTTGTAATTAAGGAGAAATCCAGCTTCCACAATAAAAAATGTTTAATGGATTAAATAAAAGCAAAAAACAAGGATTGCAATACAATGACTTTGGAAAGGTGTGAGGGGGAAAAAGGAGTACAAACGACCACTGGACGCGTTTCGAGCACTCTTAGACTCTTATAGTGCTCTTAGACTCAGTATAGTGGTCTGAGCGTCACATTGATGATTTTATGCGATCAGGATATTGGTTGCAGCCGGTAATAATCAATCAGGTAAGTAGACAGCCATCTGATTTGATTACAAGTTCTCCAGTCCGAGAAGTGAGCGAATTCAGTTAAAATTACCGTATTTAAAATCAAACACAGTGCAAATGACATGTAAGACAAAAACATAAGGAAAAACTTATAAGGAAAAAACTTACGTGGAACAATATCAAAAGCATAACAATATTACAAGAAACGAAGAAAAAAGAAAAAATAGTGATCAGCTCACCCATTCATGTAGAAGATAGGCTTCCTCAAACGGAAACTGGCAGTGCCACAAGATAAGTATTCAAAAGACAAGGATTATCCAGCGTTTCTCAGAACAAGATCCCCACAAGTCTGGATTGGCCATATCCAACCACGTGCAAAGTCAGTGTATGACATAGAAACGCCGACGAGCACATGGTTATGGATCGCAACGACTAAGGAAGTTTCATTCCGAAACGCGTCTGCCTAAGTACTCTGTACTGATTTGATGTCATCTTATGTCTCTGAAAAAGTTTTTAATATTTTTCATTAATAAATTTTCTATTTTTATGGAGATTTTTTCCACTCTGGATAATCCTTGTCTTTTGAATTTTGCAAGAAAGGAACATGGGAGAGAATTTACCCGAGTAGTGCACAGTAAATGGGCACAGATGCATTTTGATGTAATTCTCAGACCGCAAGGTAAGAACAATGTTAATAACAATTACAATTAAATACTAATGCTATGGAAATCAAGAAATAGGATAGTCATTGGAAAAAGGTCACCAATTTTCTTGTTTTACAAATTGTGCATAATAAATAAGCACAAATATATGTAGGTAATGCTCTCAGATTGCAAAATAAAGACAGTATCGATTATAATCAAATACTGATACTGTAAAATTAGTAATATGCGATACTCATTAAACAGTTCATTAAGTTCCTTGGTTTCTGAAATGAGACAATACATTGTTATAATACAGATAATCACCATAACAATTAATGTATATACTAAAACATATGTGGTATAATAAAACGCCAGGTCCACAGAGAAATCATAATTCGTAAGAGTATTAGTCTTTTTATATATTCATATCCCAAAATAACTAAAGGGAATTAATGAACATTGATAAACCTATAGTAGCGTCCATATAAATTGAAGAATAAAAAAGTATGGACACATATGACAGAACGCCAAGTTCATAGCGGAATTATAAATAACGGGAGTTATTTCTTTATTTATATCCCAATTTAAACAAAAAACATTAGTAAATCTATAATAGTATTCATATGAATTAATGAGTAAAAAAGTGTGGACACATAACGAACCTGTAATAGGAGAAATAGGTATACCCACATTTTAATCATTTCCAAAACATAAAATTGTTTAAGAATGTAGCATAAATTATTTTCTTCAGTTTAGACCCGCCGGAACGCGTGTATTTAGCATGTATACACATTGTTGATCGCAAATCCAGAGAGGAACTAATATCTTACAAACAATCCGTCTGCAGAAATAAATTAAATTAGTCACGACAAAAGCCGACGTTGGTTTTAACATATAGTGCTCACTTTAATGAAATCTCTAATATTGTCCACCGTAACCTACACATACTAAGAGATGACGATACAATGGACAAAATATTAGAAAATGGGGTGAGGATTGTCTCACGCCGTGCTCCTACATTAGCAAGCCACTTGTCACCGAGTTATCATGTCACTAATTCAAATTGCAGGTCTCAGCACTGGTTATCCCTCTCTGGATTTTTTTAAGTGTGGACAACATCCCTGTAAAACCTGTACTATTTCTAGTAAAACACTTATTTTTTCTGGTTCAGACAGTAGCAGAACATATAACATTAAGGGTGTTTTGAATTGCAAGTCTGACTTTGTCATTTATATATTTGAGTGTCAGTCTTGTAACTTTAATTTTCTAGTAGTGGAACCTATATATTTTAAGACTAGAATCAGGGAACATTTGCATGACATTGTACAACAATTTAATCAAAATATGTAAAATTTTTCTAGACATTTTATTACTCATCACAATAGAAAAATCGTACATTGTAAAGTATATGCTATAGAACAAGTTCCTAGACACACTAGAGGTGGGAACAGAGAACAGAAATGACGAGACCGAGAAGCCTTTTGGATATACATGCTAAATACACGCGTTCCGGCGGGTCTAAATTGAAGAAAATAATTTATGCTACATTATTAAATAATTTTATGTTTTGGAAATGATTAACCGGTTCAGGACCGCCCACTGTACATAAACATCGGCGCTGCCTGGGCTCTGTGCAGCGCCGACGTTTAAAAACGGTGTGTGGTCCCGCAGCACTCAGGACCCCCAGGGTCCTGCAAGCGCTGTGGTTCCGGTGCAGAGCCATAGCTCTGACAGGGGACATCATCGAGACCTGATTGGATCAGGTCCCAATGATGATAACCCTTTGCTATCTTCTATATGCCGTGATCTATAGTTATCGCGACATATAGCAGATAGTGAGAGGAGAGGGGGTCGTCAACTTACCTCTCCGACGGCCCCCTGATATCTTCCAGGACCAGGATGTTGTTATGGCAGCTGGAGGTCACATGACAGCCTCCAGATGTGCCATATATGGTGTCCTGCTAGGCTCAGCCTGCAGCTGAAGCCTGGCAGGAGACACTGACTGTGAAACAGTCAGCAAAGATATCATGCAATGTAATACATGTCTATTACATTGCAAGACATCAGTAATTAGAAAAATAAAAATTAATGTCCCATACAGGGACTAAGTAAAAATGTAAAAAAAAAAGTCAAAAAAATGTTTTCAAACTGTTAAAAAAAAATCACAAAATAAATAAAAATAAATAAATAAAATATTAAACCAATAAATCCGTATATTTATGCAAAAACAAAAAAAGTGCACATATTTGGTATCGCCGCGTCTGAAACAACCCGATCTATAAAACTGTTACACTAATTAACTCCTTCTGTGCACACCATAATAAAAATAAATAAAAAACGGAGCAAAAAACTATGCTTTTTCATCATATCGCCAAACAAAAAGTGGAAAAAAATGCGATCAAAAAGCAAAATGGAAATAAAAATGGTAACGCTGAAAATGTCATCTTGTTCCACAAAAAAAAGCCGCCATACAGCTTCATCAGCCGAAAAATAAAAAAGTTATAGCGCTCAGAATAAAGTGATGCAAAAAATATATTTTTTCTATAAAATTGTTTTATTGTGTAAAAGCACCAAAACATAAAAAAAATATACAGTAAGTGTAGTATCGCTGTAAACGTACTGACCCGAAGAATAATGCTGCCTTATCACTTTTACCACACGCAGAACGGGATAAAAAAAAACCTCAAAAAACAATTCCTGAATTGTTGGTTTTTGTTAATTTTACCTCCCAAAAAACGCAATCGGATGCGATCAAAAAATGTCACGTACCCAAAAATGGTACCAATAAAAATGTCAACTCGTCCCGCAAAAAACAAGCCGTCACATGACTCTGTCGGCCGAAATATGGAAAAATTATAGCTCTCAAAATATGGCGATGCAAAAACTAGATTTTGCAAAAAAAAGCGGCTCTTAGTGTGTGACAGCTGTCAATCATAAAAACACAATATAAATCTGGTATCTCTGTAATCGCACCGACCCGAAGAATAAAGTAATCTCATCACTTATACCGCACGAGGAATGGCGTAAAAAATAAATAAAACCAATTCTTCACCTGCTACTGATTTGTTTAGTATGTCTCCCAAAGATCGCAGTATGGCTCGGCACACATTTATCCTGCGCTCTGCGCTGAGCACTTACACCAGAGTTTCCGTGTAAATCTCTGAAATACGTGATTCAGACGGAACCCATGACAGAAGATTCCCTGTAATGAGGCAGATATAGGCCACTGTGGATGCCATCTGGCCTGTGATCCCACAGTGTCAGTTTTTTTAGGCGTGCATAAAAGTGCGGTTGGCCACAGTTTTGTGCACTTCTGAAAAAAAGGACACCGCTAAACAGAGGTCAGATGGAGTCCAGAGTAACTCTGCTGCCTCATTACAGTGAATGGATCCCGCAGGGGTTTCATCTGAATTACATCACTTGGAAATTTAGATGGAAACCCCTATGTGAGTGCTCAGCCTCGAGCGCCGTATAAATGTTACATAAAGTGTTCCCAATAAAAGATTCAACTCAGTCCTCAAAAAAAGCTAGTCCCCACTCAGGTCCGTCATCTGTTAAAAATATTCCAAGTTACTGGTAGCAGAAAGGCTCTGGAAAAGCGAAATGGCCCTTGCCCCCCAAAAGAAATTCAGAAAATGTTGTGCTCCCAAATCCAAATGCCTATTCTACAATTATTTGTTCTCCAATTGTCAAATAGCGCTCCGTCCCTCCCAGATCTCGCCGTATGGCTAAGCGGTATATACAGTCACATATGGGGTATTGCCACTTTTAGAAGAAATTGTGTGACACATTTCGGCACCATTTTTACCTATTGCCCTGTGTGAAAATGTAAAATCTGAGGGTAAAACATTTTTTTGTGGTAAAAATATAATTATGTATTTTTCACTGCCCAATGGTATAAATTTAAAAGTTAAAAAATACTCACTACTTCCCTAGATGAATTCCTTGAGAGGTGTAGTTTACAAAATGGGGTCACTTGTGGGGGTTTCTGCTGTTTCGGCATGTCAGCGACTCTTCAAATGTGACATGGTGTCTGCAACCTATCCCAGCCAACATAGCGCTCCTTTCTCTTCCGAACCCTGCCGTACACCAAAGCAGTGGTTTTCCCCCACATATGGGGTATCGGAGAAATTGCACAACAAATTTCATGGTGCAATTTATCCTGTTACCCTTATGATAATGCAAAATTAGGGAATGAAAAACATTTTTTGTGGGAAAAATGTGAAAATTTTATTTTTACGGCTCAATATTAATAAACTTCTGTGAAACACCTGGGGGTGCAAGGTGCTCACCACACATCTAGATAAGTTCCCTAAGGGGTCTAGTTTCCAAAATGGGGGCACTTGTGGGGGGTTTCCACTGTTTAGGCACATTAGGGGCTCCCCAAATGCGACATGGCGTCCGCTAATTATTCAAACAAATTTTACATTCAAAAAGTCAAATGGCGCTCCTTCCCTTTCAAACCCTGCCGTGCGACCAAACAGTGGTTTGCCTCCACATATGGGGTATCGGCGTGTTCAGGAGAAATTGCACAACAAATTTCGTGGTGCAATTTATCCTATTACCCTTATGATAATGCAAAATTAAGGGATGAAAAACGTTTTTGTGGGAAAAATGTAAAAATTTTATTTTTACAGCTCAATATAATAAACTTCTGTGAAGCACCTTGGGGTTCAAGGTGCTCACCACACATCTAGATAAGTTCCCTAAGGGGTCTAGTTTCCAAAATGGTGTCACTTGTGGGGGGTTTCCACTGTTTAGGCAGATCAAGGGCTCTCCAAACGCAACATGGCGTCTGCTAATTATTCAAACAAATTTTACATTCAAAAAGTCTAATGGCGCTCCTTCCCTTCCAAACCCTGCAGTGCGCCCAAACAGTGGTTTTCCCTCACATATGGGGTATCAGCGTGCTCATGAGAAATTGCACTACAAATTGTGTATTCCATTTTTTCCTGTTACCCTTGTGAAAATAAAAAAATTGGGTCTAAAGTAACATTTTTGTGAAAAAAAGTTAAATGTTCATTGTTTTCTTCCACACTCCAAAAATTGCCGTGAAACACCTGAAGGGTTAATAAACTTCTTGAATGTGGTTTTGAGCACCTTGAGGGGTGCAGTTTTTAGAATGGTGTCACTTTTGGGTATTTTCTGTCATAAAGGCCCCTCAAAGTCACTTCAAATAAGATGTGGTCCCTAAAAAAATGTTTTCGTAAATTTTGTTGGAAAAATGAGAAATCGCTGGTCAACTTTTAATCCTTATAGCTTCCTAACAAAAAAAAATTTTTTGTTCCAAAATTGTGCTGATGTAAAGTAGACATGTGGGAAATGTTATTTATTAAGTATTTTGTATGACATATCTCTCTGATTTAAGGGCATGAAAATTCAAAGTTTGAAAATTGCAAAATTTTCAAAATTTTTGCCAAATTTCCGATTTTTTCACAAATAAACGCAAGTGATATCGAAGAAATTTTACCACTATCATGAAGTACAATATGTCACGAAAAAAAAATCTCAGAATCAGGGGAATCCGTTGAAGCGTTCCAGAGTAATTACTTCATAAAGTGACAGTGGTCAGAATTGAAAAAATTGGCCTGGTCACGAAGGCAAAAACAGGCTCTGGGGCGAAGTGGTTAAAATGTGGGTATACCTATTTCTCCTATTACAGGTTCGTTATGTGTCCACACTTTTTTACTCATTAATTCATATGAATACTATTATAGATTTACTAATGTTTTTTGTTTAAATTGGGATATAAATAAAGAAATAACTCCCGTTATTTATAATTCCGCTATGAACTTGGCGTTCTGTCATATGTGTCCATACTTTTTATTCATCAATTTATATGGACGCTACTATAGGTTTATCAATGTTCATTAATTCCCTTTAGTTATTTTGGGATATGAATATATAAAAAGACTAATACTCTTACGAATTATGATTCCTCTGTGGACCTGGCGTTTTATTATACCACATATGTTTTAGTATATACATTAATTGTTATGGTGATTATCTGTATTATAACAATGTATTGTCTCATTTCAGAAACCAAGGAACTTAATGAACTGTTTAATGAGTATCGCATATTACTAATTTTACAGTATCAGTATTTGATTATAATCGATACTGTCTTTATTTTGCAATCTGAGAGCATTACCTACATATATTTGTGCTTATTTATTATGCACAATTTGTAAAGCAAGAAAATTGGTGACCTTTTTCCAATGACTATCCTATTTCTTGATTTCCATAGCATTAGTATTTAATTGTAATTGTTATTAACATTGTTCTTACCTTGCGGTCTGAGAATATCATCAAAATGCATCTGTGCCCATTTACTGTGCACTACTCGGGTAAATTCTCTCCCATGTTCCTTTCTTGCAATATTCAAAAGACAAGGATTATCCAGAGTGGAAAAAATCTCCATAAAAATAGAAAATTTATTAATGAAAAATATTAAAAACTTTTTCAGAGACATAAGATGACATCAAATCAGTACAGAGTTCTTAGGCAGACGCGTTTCGGAATGAAACTTCCTTGGTCGTCTCTATCAATAACCATGTGCTCATTGGCAGTTTTATGTCGTATACTGACTTTGCACGTGGTTGGATATGGCCAATCCCGTCTTGTGGGGATCTTGTTCTGAGAAACGCTGGATAATCCTTGTCTTTTGAAAACTTATCCTGTGGCACTGCCAGTTTCCTTGCGAGGAAGCCTATCTTCTACATGAATGGGTGAACTGATCATTCTTTTTTCTTCGTTTCTTGTAATATTGTTATGCTTTTGATATTGTTCCATGTAAGTTTTTTCCTTATAAATTTTTCCTTATGTTTTTGTCTTACATGTCATTTGCACTGTGTTTGATTTTACATACGGTCATTTTAACTGAATTCTCTCACTTCTCGGACTGGAGAACTTGCAATCAAATCAGATGGCTGTCTACTTACCTGATTGATTATTACCGGCTGCAACCAATATCCTGATCGCATAAAATCATCAATGTGAAGCTCAGACCACTATACTGAGTCTAAGAGCACTATAAGAGTCTAAGAGTGCTCGAAACGCGTCCAGTGGTCGTTTGTACTCCTTTTTCCCCTCACACCTTTCCAAAGTGGTTGTATTGCAATCCTTGTTTTTTAATGGATTAAATAAAAACAAACATTTTTTATCATGGAAGCTGGATTTCTCCTTAATTAAAAGTGTGCTTTTTGTCTTGCAGAGACGATTCTTTCTGCTTCAAACCACGAATACATCAGGATTCCTATTAAGGCTATGTGCCTACGTAGCAGATTTGATGCCGAACGTTTTGCCTCTCTCAGGCAGAAAAAATGGTCATACTGCGTTTTGCAACGCAATGCGAGTTCGGCGCGCTAATTAGCGCATCATGTGCACAGCACATCCGAATTCACATTGCTTTGCATGGCAGACTGTTTTACAAGCGTTTTCGTTGCGTTTTTGCAGCCGTAAAAACGTCGCAAAAACGCTATGTGGGCACACATAAGGGTAAGCTGAAATTTTCTCTGGTTTGCATGTGTCAACACTGACTATTCCCTTACTGATAAGTCAGTATTGCCGTTGAGCAGCCTAGTCTTCATAGGAAAAAACAGACTAACGGGAACATAGGTTCTAATTGCTTTCTAAGTCATTCTTGCAAAAGCATATTTTCTTTAAAACAGTGAAATATACAGTACATGTATATATTCTAATAAGAATATAATTCAGCAAAGCACTATGATCAATTAATGATTCATTTTTCTTATCAGTATTTAAGTTCAGACAAATTACTTTATAACACAGTGCAATTCTCCACTTGCAATTTTCTCTGATAACAGCTTTGTGAAGCAGTTACACCTTTCAAGAGGCTAGCTGGGTGTCACTGGCCCAGGGTGTGCAGCTAGTGCAAGGTAAGCTGAGCGCCAGCAGAAAAGATTAGAGGGTTTGTCTCAACTATCATTACTGTATGTCCTATTAGATCTCTGTCTATCAGCTAGAGCAGATAGAGATTGAGGGAACAGCATACACTTTACATTACTAAAGGGAATGTGTAATCAGAAAATTACTTACAGTACTATTGAAATCAGGTTCAAACAGTAAATGTATTTTTTTTTCACAATCTATATTAAAAAAAGATAGAAGTTTATCAATTTTCACACTGGCTTCAGGGGCTATTGTAGATTTATACTTCCTGCCTCTTCAGGGAGTTCACAATAGACCGACTCAGTAATAGATTAATGGAGCACTTACACTTCAAAGTAATCGTAAACAATCATTGTTAAAAAAGCTCATTTTATGATTATCTTGCCATGTAAACATTACATCTAATGAAAAAGCAAAATGCTTGCTTGTGAAGACCCGGGGTCTTCCGTGGGCGTAACCCTACTCAGACAACACAGGGTGATGGTAAAACAGCATGGCATTACTTTATTGAACCACAAAACGGACAATAAACACATAGAACAGTCCCAGCAAATACCCAAGATGGTACAACATTACACAGTCTCACCCTTCCACTGGCCCACCTGGGATAAAACAGCTGCAGCTTTAGGACTTCCAGGGCCAACTACCTCAACCAGTGGCCCCCCGCTTCTGGCGGACCCCCACAGAGAGAAGGTAGCGCAAGCTTAGGAAGCTAGCAGTCCATCAAGGTACAAGGCCAGGAGACCTGAGGGTCCCACCCTGGCCACTCCGAGAGTTTCCATGCGGCTAGATGACCGGCGGGTCCCAAACTGGCTTCTCCTAATGTCTCTTTGGGCTCCAGGCGACTGGAGGTCCACCTGGCAACCCCAAACAACATATCCATGGGGCCAGGTGACTTCATCGTCCCAACCTGGTCTCCCCAAATGTATCCATGGTATCTCTGATGGTCAATGGAGCAGACCCATGTCTTTACAGTTAGGGCTATATACCCTTAGGCTAGAATCATGTAGAATCCAAATCTGTGTCTCTTTGGGTAAAGCCATCCTACTAAGCTGATGGTGTGAAGAGAGTCTGATCTCTGATTCTCCTTGTAAAGTCTCTTTTCTCTCTCTGTTTCATGTCTGACTGCTACAGAAGCACATGTCCCTTAAAATAGTTACAGTTGTCCTTGCAAGTACATATTCACAGGTAAGGGGTTAGGAAGGGCATTACAGGGCTCAGGTCACATTGTTTGAGCTAATCTATTAACATAGTTGGTATAGTAGGGGGCTCTTGTAAATAAACATCTAGCTAGATTAGTTTAATATGTCATTAGCATAGTAGCAAACATCATTGTTTCCAAATGAAGACAAGTCAACATTCAGTTTTATACAAATAATATGACCTTCTTGACCAGCCGCAGAAATACACATACATTTACATGTCAACACAAGGATAATAGTGTATTTCTCTTGGATTAACAAATCTAAACATCTGGCTGATTAAGATTATAAACTGTATCGTCACATTGTTCATCGGGTGAAATGTCTTTAATGCAGCATAAAAGATCACTGTTCTCGCTGGTCCATTGCCCTGTGTAAAAAAGACTTGCACTGTCAAAAACAATGGCAGCATAAGTGCACTGAGCAATCCAGTATAGATCGCTCAGTGACCATCGTTTATGTTGGTCTGCCCTTGTAAAGATGCATTCAAACGACATCCGCTCAGTAAAAGATTATCAATTGACAGTCAAATCTTGCCGCCAATTTGTCTGTGTAAACAGACCCTGACTGAGCAATAGACCGACTTATACTGTATATTTTATATTGAAGCATCTACTGAGCATGTGCAAAGGTTGCTGTGAAGGAAGGGACAGCAGGAATCTGTGACATCACATGCTGTAAATTTCCGCTCAGGATTACCATTGCGGAAAAAAACGCAGCATGTCCATTCTTTCCACCACGAATTCGCGCCCATTGATTAGAATTGAATCGCAGCAAATCCGCAGGTGTAGATATTATTAGATTTGCTGCGTTTCAATTAAAGCCAATGGGCGCAAATTCGCGGCGGAAACGCACTGCGAGTGGTACCCAGGTCGGCAGAGGAGGTCTACTAATCCTCTCATCCGATCGCCACTCCCGCTGATAACAGCGAGAGCGGCTCGGCTGGGGGGAGCAGTTGTCTGATTGTCTAAAAAATTCTTGTATCGTCAGCGGTTCTTCATTTATCCCATGCCTGGCTATTAATTTACATGCAATGTATAACAACCTAACAGTCAACAATTTGAACTGATTTTGAATCTGGATCTCGTCCACATAACCTAAAATGCAAACCACAGGATCCCTCTCAATTCTACAGTCATACACTCCCTCTATAGTGTTAATAACCGCTGTCTAGTATGAGTCCAGTCTGGAGCACTGCCACAACATATTTAAGATCTCGGCCCCATCAGCCTGGCAACGAGGGCATTCAGAAGTCTGTCTCAGTCCTGCCCTATATACTGTAGTTTTTCAGGGGTCCTGTATTCTCTATGGAACACATATATTTGTGACAGTCTGAGAAAAAATTGGAGAAAACAACAGGTAGAATAGTGGAAAATTATAAATTCATTTTATTAGGAAATATCAATAAAACTTGTATAAAGACAGCATACGAAGTGGATACAACAAGGGATGTACATAAATATAACCCTATGTAAGGAATAGTAAAGGGAGCAAAGTATGATGGAATGCAGACTCGAAGCAATATGAAAGCAGAGAACACCATATCAGACAACTAAATTCACTGAATCCAAACGACTATTGCACTATGCCCTATGGCCAAATATACCTCACATGTTCGTGGGTGACTTCCATAGATAAGTTATTGGCCATTTTTTTTCAAAAGCACAGTGGCCCAATTTTTATTGAAGGGGCACAGTGCAAGAGCAGTGAGGTCAGTGACTGAGCCGATATGGAGATAATGACAAACGGCATATAGAAACGCTGAGCTATATATACACAATGACCCCCCCAATTAATATAGCAGTACAAACTGAGTTGCTTACCAGGGATGGAGGAAGGGTGGTGAGGGTAAAACAGCGCGTTTTGCGGTACAAGAATCCACTTTGTCAAGGGCAAATAGTATGTATTCCATAATCGCCTCCCACTTATCCTCTTCTATCGGTCCCAATTCGTCTTCCCACTTTCCTTTAACCTTAATCGGGTAATTGATTAAAAAGGTGTGCATTAAGTCCTTATAAATACCTGACATAACTGCTTTTGTTCCCCCATCACTACACACATGGTCCACCAATATGTCTTTTTGGACCCTC
Source organism: Phyllobates terribilis (assembly GCF_046119375.1). Classification (NCBI taxonomy): domain Eukaryota; kingdom Metazoa; phylum Chordata; class Amphibia; order Anura; family Dendrobatidae; genus Phyllobates; species Phyllobates terribilis. The sequence continues at coordinate 609,003,043 of NW_027362762.1, forward strand.
ATAGAAACCATCTTATCCTGCGCTATGTAAGCGTGACAGAACTGTCTATATTGGAATCTACATATCTCAGATAACTCATAATCCGCCTGTAGTTTCCAAAAGTCACTAGTCCTCGCGAGTCCTGTAATTGCGCCATGTATTGAATTCCTTTCCTCTTCCAGTTTTTAAATTCCCTCATTTTGTCAAACTCCGGCAGTTTTTCATTTTGCCATATAGGGGAATAATTAGTCAGGGCCTCCACTCCCCTAATCCTTTTAATCTCCTCCCATACCTGGTGTATCAGGGCCAGAGTGGGGCATGACAGTCCAAGTTTCCTAAAACTACCTGCCTCCAGTCCTTGAACCAATGGATCTGTCCCCTGTACCTGAGTCAATATCCGCCATACCGAACCCGTGCCCTCTGTCTCTCTCCATCCCCTCAGCTGTTGACCCTGAGCTGCTAGATAGTAAATCCACGGGCTCGGGAGTGCCAGCCCCCCCTCATTTTTGGGCCTCTGTAATATTTCCTATCTAATCCTCGGTTGTTTTTTCCCCCATGCAAGATCCCTAAATATAGAATTAATTGTACCGAACCACTGTTTAGGTAACCATATGGGGGCATTGTGCAGCACGTACAGCACCTGGGGCATCAGCACCATTTTAATCAGATTTGTCCTTCCCACCACTGATAGATGTAATCTACACCACGCCCCCACTTTGCTTCTGACAGGAGCTCCTGCTTAACATGCCCCCGATGTGTCTCAAAATCAGGAGAGTAAACCAAGATATCGTCCAGATAGACCACCACAAACCTCCCCACCAAATCATGGAACATATAGTTTATGAAATGCTGGAATACCGCAGGTGCATTGGTCAAACTGAAAGGCATAACCAGACTCTCCAAATGCCCTTCAGGGGTATTGAACGCTGTTTTCCATTTGTCCCCTTCTCTGATTCTAACCAGATTGTAGGCTCCCCTTAAATCCAACTTGGAGAATATAATTGCTCCTACAACCTGGCTGAACAAATCAGGAATCAGAGGAAGAGAGTATCGATCACGGATGGTAATTTGATTTAATTCCCGGGAATCTAAACAGGGACGTAGACCGCCATCTTTTTTCTTCACAAAGAATAACCCTGCTGCCACAGGTGAAGATGAGGGTCTGATATGTCCCTTCTCCAGACTTTCCGCAATGAAATCCTTCATGGCTTGTCTCACAGGGCCAGAAAGATTATACAGTCTGGACTTCAGTAGTTTAGCTCCAGGGGTCAGGTTAATAGGACAGTCATATGCACGATGAGGAGGCAATTCCTGACAACCCCGCTCAGAAAAAAGTCCTCAAAACCAGACAGAAAAGCAGGTAGTATTTCCGTAGAGACAGTAGCAAGGGAAATATCTAAACCGTTCTCACGGCAGTAATCTCCCCATTCAATAATCTCCCGGGCTTGACAATCACTAAACGGATTATGTTTAACAAGCCAAGGAATACCCAAAACAATAGGTATGGGAAGATTGTTAAGGACATAGCAAGGAATTATTTCACAATGAACTGACCCCACCCTCAGTTTTACATTATGTACAATCTGAGTAAATGCTTTCTGTGCAACTGGCAAAGATGGTCGATGGCGAAGATGGAAATAAGTTTTGCTAAAGTACAGCAAGCAAGACTATGAGTTTTCACAAACTCCGCATCAACCATGCTGATCGGCTCCACTGTCAACAAACACAGACATTTTCTCAGTTTTGCTCTCTAGCACCACCTCTGCTGTCAGGACAAACATGGAACTCCAGGTTGGCAACAAATGCACCCCTTGTTTATCCAACTCCAGACTACCAAGAGTTAATCGAGTCTCCTTTTCTTTAGGAATTGAAGGACAGGTCCCATCAAAATGTCCCTTTTTCCCACAAAAAAAACATACGCTTTTTTTCTTGAGAATCTCTGGGGAAATGTATGATGCAGAGACACCCCCTAACTGCATGGGTTCCTCCACCTCCCCCAGTACTGGTTCATCCCCAGACCACTCCCCGGCAGAGGTACATATACGTGACATGAAGGCCCCGGAGAAGGTGGTCTCACCTGTCTATCAAGACACATGGCCAAAGACATGGCAGCCTCCGAGGACTGAGGGGTTTCGTATACTGCCAATGCATCTTTCAACCTTTCAGAAAGACCCTCACAAAATTGGCTTCTAAGGGCTGAGTCATTCCATTTAGAATCCATTGCGGATTCTACGGAATTCAGAACTGTACGTCTCCACTGCCCGATTCTACTGCTGAAGGCGATGTAGCCGAGACTCAGCCAAGGCGACTCGGTCAGGGTCATCATAGATGAGGGCCAGAGCCCCGAAAACCCCTCCACAGACGGGAGACAAACCGAGTCCTGCAGTAAAGAAAACACCCACGACTGAGGATCTCCCTGCAGTAGAGAGATCAGAATTCCAACCCGTTGCTCATCATTTCCGGAGTAGTAAGGACGAAGTTTAAAATACAGTTTGCAGGCCTCCTTGAGTACAAAAAAATTGTCCCTACCTCCTGAAAATATGTCTAAGAGGGCAACCTTGGGTTCAGGCTGGCCAGGCCTACCTGCAGAGACCCACACATTGGCGACCTGTAGCCACTGATGCTACTGCTGAACCTCACAGTGGAGGTCATTCACCTCCAGAGACAGACGGCGGAATTGCTCTGCGAGCTCTGCAACTGAATCCATGCCAACGAGAAAAGGAAAAAAAATGTTGCCCAAAAAAACACACACACAAAAAAATAAACCAAAGTGTCAGTTTTTTTCTTTTTTTTCTTTCCTTTTCAGAATGTGTTTGGCCGGCAATAATGTCACCCAAGGTGTGGGAAAGACTTAGTGCAACACAAAGGGAAGAGTGAAAGGGAGCCCAGACTCTAGGGAAAGGGGGTAGTGGAGACCTTCTAGGCTGATCTAATATCAACCTGTCTCCACTAACGTCCCTGTATTGGCTCTTCACCGATCGTTGCACACAAACCTCTCCCTGTCTTTCCCTGGCGTTGGGCCCTGGCTAGGGAAGGGAGGGGGATGAGCGCTAGTCGATCCCCACTGACCACTAAAGACAACAAGGGGGAACAAACAAGAGAAGATAGCTTAGCTTTTATTATTATTATTATTATTATTTATTATTATAGCGCCATTTATTCCATGGCGCTTTACATGTGATAGGGATATACATAGCAAAAACATTTACATAATCTTAACAAAACGAGTCAGCGACTGGTACAGGAGGAGCAAGGACCCTGCCCACGAGGGCTCACAGTCTACAAGGGATGGGTGAGGATACTGTAGGTGGGGGTAGAGGAGGTCATGCAGTAATGTGGTGGAGCGGTGGTTACTGCAGGTTGTAGGCTTGTCGGAAGAGGTAGGTCTTCAGGTTTCTTTTGAAGGCTTCCATGGTAGGCGAGAGTCTAATGTGTTGGGGTAGAGAGTTCCAGAGTAGGGGGGATGCATGGGAGAAATCTTGTATGCAATTGTGGGAAGAGGAGATAAGAGGGGAGTAGAGAAGGAGATCTTGTGAGGATCGGAGGTTGCGTGCAGGTAAGTACCGGGAGACTAGGTCACAGATGTATGGAGGAAACAGGTTGTGGATGGCTTTATATGCCATGGTTAGGGTTTTGAACTGGAGTCTCTGGGCAATGGGGAGCCAGTGAAGGGATTGACAGAGGGGGGAGGCCAGGGAATAGTGGGGGCACAGGTGGATTAGTCGAGCAGCAGAGTTTAGGATAGATTGGAGGGGCGCAAGAGTGTTGGAAGGGAGGCCACAGAGCAGGAGGTTGCAGTAGTCGAGGCGGGAGATGATGAGGGCATGCACTAGTGTTTTTGCAGAGTCTTTGCTGAGGAATGCACGGATCCGGGAGATATTTTTGAGTTGGAGTCGGCAGGAAGTGGAAAGGGCTTGGATATGTGGTTTGAAGGAGAGTTCCGAGTCCAGGGTTACCCCAAGGCAGCGAGCTTGTGGGACTGGGGAGAGTGAACAGCCATTGACGTTGATGTATAGGTCAGATGGGGGATATTAATGAGAGGGTGGAAAGATGATGAACTCTGTTTTATCCATGTTGAGTTTTAGAAATCTGGCAGAGAAGAAGGATGAGATGGCGGACAGACATTGTGGGATTTTGGTTAGTAGGGAGGAGATATCGGGTCCAGAGAGGTAGATCTGTGTGTCATCAGCATAGAGGTGATACTGAAAGCCATGAGACTCTATGAGCTGTCCCAGGCCCAAGGTGTAGATGGAGAAGAGCAGAGGTCCTAGAACTGAACCTTGGGGGACACCGATAGATAGGGGGCGAGATGAGGAGGTGGTGTGTGAGTGGGAGACGCTGAATGTCCTGTCTGTTAAGTATGAGAAGATCCAAGATAGGGCCAAGTCCGTGATGCCAAGAGATGAGAGAATCTGTAGTAAGAGGGAATGGTCTACTGTGTCGAAGGCAGATGACAGGTCCAGAAGGAGGAGGATGGAGTAGTGTCGCTTGGATTTGGCATTTAGTAGGTCGTTGGTGACTTTGGTCAGGGCAGTTTTCAGTTGAGTGATGCGGTCGGAAACCAGATTGCAGGCGGTCGAAGAGGGAACAGGAGGAGAGGTGGGAGGACAGTTCAAGGTGGACATGTTGTTCTAGTAGTTTTGAGGCAAAGAGGAGAAGTGATATGGGGCGGTAGCTAGTCAGAGAGGATGGGTCAAGGGAGGGCTTTTTGAGGATGGGTGTGATTGCGGCATGTTTGAAATATGAGGGGAAGACACCGGTTGTTAGTGACAGGTTGAAGAGGTGGGTTAGGGTTGGGATGAAGACTGTGGTAAGGTTAGGGATGAGGTGGGATAGGATTGGGTCAAGTTCGCAGGTGGTGAGGTGTGATTTGGAGAGTAAAGAGGAGACTTGACCTTCTGTAATGTTGGAAAAGTGGGGTTTGGAGGAGGAAGGTTGAGTAGATATGAGGAGGGGTTGTGTGGACTTTAGGCAAAAGCTTTGTTTGATGGTGTCAATCTTCTACTTGAAGAATGAGGCAAAGTCTTCGGCTGAGATGAGAGAAGAGGGAGGAGGTGCTGGGGGACGAAGGAGAGAATTGAAAGTGTTAAATAGCTGTTTAGGGTTGTGAGACAGGGAGGATATGAGAGATGAGAAGTAGGTCTGTTTTGCTGTAGTGAGTGCGGACTTGAAAATAGTGAGGGATTGTTTGAATGCGATGAAGTGCTCGATGGAGTGAGACCTTTTCCATCTCCGCTCCGCAACCCTGGAGGCCCGTCGCAGTTCTTTAGTAAGTTTGGTGTGCCAGGGTTGCCAGTTGATTGTGCGAGATTTGGTATGTGTGAGAGGGGCGATCGAGTCGAGAGCTGCAGCTATTGTGGTGTTATATGAAGCGGCAGCAACATCTGCATTGTGTAAGGAATTTATGTCTGTAAGAGGGAGGAGGGATTCAGAGAGTGAGTGTAGGTCAAGATGTTTGAGGTTTCTGCGAGCGTGTGTAAGTTTGTGGAGTGGGGATTGTGCACCTGGAGAGGAGAGGGTAGAGAATGTGAGGAGGTTATGGTCAGAGAGAGGGAGGGGTGAGTTAGAGAGGTTAGATAGGGAACAGAGGCGGGTGAAGATGAGGTCCAGTGTGTGGCCATCTTTATGAGTAGCTGCCGAAGACCATTGAGCAAGGCCGAAGGAGGAAGTGAGGGATAAGAGCTTAGAGACAGACTAGTGGGAAGTGTGAATGGGGATGTTGAAGTCACCCATTATGATAGTGGGGATGTCAGTGGAAAGGAAGTAAAGCAGCCAGGTGGTGAAGTGGTCTAAGAAAGTGGTGGCTAGCCCTGGGGGTCGGTAAATGATGGCCAGTTGGAGGTCAGAGGGGGAATAGATGCGCACACAGTGCACCTCAAAAGAGAGGAGTGTAACGGAGGGTGGCAGTGATATTTGGGTGAAAGCGCAGGTATCTGACAGGAGAAAACCTACGCCTCTGCCATGTTTGCCGTTGGGGCGGGGGGTGTGGGAAAGGTGGAATCCGCCATATGAAAGTGCAGCTGGGGAGGCTGTGTCAGAGGCAGTGAGCCATGTTTCGGTGATGGCGAGGAAGGAAAGTTTGTTAGTAATGAAAAGGTCGTGGATGTAGGAAAGTTTGTTGCAGACGGAGCGAGCGTTTCATAGAGCTCCTGTTAGTGCAACTGAGGAAGTGGGGATTAGTTGGATGGGTATGAGGTTAGAAGGGTTGCGACAGTTTGTGGAAGGTCGTGGATAGGAGGTAGAAGTAACTGTGGGAATATGGCGAGGAGGACCAGGATTTGTAGAAATATCTCCAGCAGTGAGGAGGAGCAGAGAAAGTGTTAGCAGGTGGGAGCAAGAGAGAGCATGAGGTAGCTGTCTGTGTTTGGAGATCCAGGATTGAATGTTGAGGAATAATTCGGAGGAGGAGGTGAGATGAATGGGGAGGATGGAGGGAGAGATGAAGAGTTTCTTACTAGGTGTAGGGATTTGAGGGAGGGGTTACTAGAAAGTGGAGGACTATAGAGGAAAAAGTGAGAGCTAACAGAAACATAGTTAGAAGAGAGTAAGTGGTCAAAGTGTTGGTTACCTGACTCCTGCACTGACTAACTGCCTCTGAAATAACTGCCACTTATCTCCGAAGCCACTTTGCACAAGAAAGCGCGTGCACAACCCAGCACTCGTGCACCCCTTAAAGGGCTTCTAAATATATAGGGCACACTAAACCATCAGGTGAGGGGCATTGTGGGAGCTGCTTGTGGCTAAATTAGCAGCTGCTTATCTCACCAGGAGATGGCTGGGTGATCAAAGACAGAGCTAGGACTCTGTAGGCTCTGCAGTTTGGCACCTCTAAACATAAGATAAAATCTACAGTGGGGAAAGGACAGACATATGTGAGTATTGAATGGAATGGGATAGATAAAGCAGAAATATCAAGCAGAGAATTCTACCAGTGAGTTGAATCAGGAGAGCAGAGCATTAGATGGCGGCATATACAGCAAGCAGAGGAATTGTGCAGGAGAAGAGCATGTACCCGTGAGTTGAATCAGGAGAGCAGAGCATTAGATGGTGGCATATACAGCAAGCAGAGGAATTGTGCAGGAGAAGAGCATGTACCAGTGAGTTGAATCAAGAGAGCAGAGAGATTAACACCCGTCCTCATATCTCTACAGAGGATGAAGTAATGCACTTGCTTCGAGCCTTCACAAAGGGTAAAGTGAGTATCACCGGCACCTCCCTCAAGCATACAACAGGTATTTATACACCCAAGCCAGGGTGTTAATTAGCCAGAGAGACAGCCTCTAAGAAGGTGTCTGCAATGCCAAACGTAGAGATCTGCAACCAACTTCAGGGCGACTGCCTTTCACTTCTGACACACCCGTGACAGGTGAAGCTCTAGCATGGCTCAATCCTCTTGTGTCGAACCTCCATTCCATTCTAGAGGCATTCCATAAGGTGTTCGACGAGCCTGGCCACGCTTCTTCTACACTACAGCATCTTCTCTACTCAGGCTATGCCAGGGTAACATCACAATGGGCCAGTATGCTGTTCGGTTTCGTACCCTATCTAAACTCGCTTGGAATTATAAGGCTCTGGTGGCTACCTTCTGGGAGGACCTCTCTGGGCAAATCAAGGATGAGCTGGCTGGTTGGGAAATACCTACCTCATTTGATGACCTGGTGTCCCTAGCAACCCGGATGACATCAGGGTTCAGCAGCGATCCAAAGAGGTGACCCACAGAAGATCTGTGTGCCTAGCTCCCACCTTCCAAAGGCCGATCACTCAGCAAGCCCCTGCTGCGGTACCTCTCCTAGAGTCTATGCAGATTAACCAGGTGAAGTTGGCTAAGTGTTGTCAGGAGGCTTGTCGTGCAGAAGGAACATGCTTCTATTGTTGCAGTCCCGAACACCTTATCCTGTTCTGACCCAAGAAACCAGGAAAATACTGTGCCTAGGGTCTTTTGGAGAGGCTAAAAATCACTCCTCTCCATCGCTGACTCTGACAGTATCAGTCTCCAGCGGCAACATCCATTTTGTTGAGCCAGTCCACCTGGACTCTGGTTCTTCAGGTAATCTCATCCAACAGGATGTTGTATAGCCGTATAAAATCCCGACCCAATGTCTACAGGATCCGTTGGTGGTTTCATTGTTGGATGGAAAGCTTCTTTCCAAGACCATCCTGTTTGTTACCAAGCCCATGGAACTTTGGGTAGGGATGCTACACTCACAGAAGATTCCTCTCTATATACTATAAGTTCTGTCTCACCCTTTGCTACTAGGTCTCCCATGGCTGCAGAGACACGAGCCTGTTTTGGACTGGAGATCTGGAGAAGTACTCCGTTGGGGTCAGGAATGCCACAAAAATTGGCTTGTCTCCATTTGTCCTGCTCGACCCCCGACTTCTCCATCAAACTATAGGGGACTAAATCAAATAACAATAAAAAATAAATATCCTCTGCCTCTCATCTCTGAGCTGTTAGATAGTCTTAAAGGTTCCAGAGTTTTCACCAAACTGGACTTTCGGGGGGCGTACAACCTGATCCAAATTCGCCAGGGCGATAAATGGAAAACGGCCTTTAATACACGTGATGGCCACTACGAGTATCGTGCTATCCCATTTGGACTCGCCTATCACACCTGCAGTCTTTCAAGAACTGGTGAACAACATCTTCCAGGATCTGCTCTACATGTGTAGTAGTGTACTTTGACGATATCTTTGTGTTATCCTCCGATCTGCCTTCACACTGAAGAGATGTTCACCAGGTTCTGCAGAGATTAAGAACCATCTGTATGCCAAATATGAAAAGTGCGTTTTTGAGCAGACTTCTCTTCCATTTGTTGGATATATTATCTCCAAGACCGGCCTGAAAATGGATCCCGAGAAAGTGTCCGCCGTCCTGAAGTGGCTCCGTCCAGACGGTCTGAAAGCTATATAGCGATTTCTCAGATTTGCAAACTACTACCGCCAGTTCATCTCCCAATTTCTTTTACCTGACTTCTCCTCTCTCAGCCCTGACCCGCAAAGGGACCAATCCTAAGATACTAACTCCAGAGGCTGAAAGTGCCTTTGTGTCTTTAAAACAGGCCTTCCCTGCTCCTGTGCTGAATCGTCCAGACAATAATAAGCAGATTTTTCTGGAGATGGATGCTTCTTCCTCAAGGGCCGGAGCCGTTCTTACCCAGAAGTCCTCGTCCGGCATCATGGTGACCTGTGATTTCTTTTCCAAGATTTTCTCTGCTCCAGAACGCAATTACTCGATTGGTGATCGGAAACTGCTTGTGATATAACTGGTGCTGGAGGAGTGGCGATTCTTGCTGGAAGGGGCTGTGCATCCGACAACTTAATCCACATCAAGCCAGGTGGTCTTTTGTTTTTTTGCCTGCTTTAACTTTACTCTCCATTTCTGGCTGGCGGATAAGAACATTAAGGCAGCACACTCACCAGATCGTTTTGTCTTCTAATCAGAAGGAGGCGCCTCAACACATTATTAATTATAATTACGATCGCTCCGTTGGATTTGTCTCATCTTCCCTCCGGTAAAACTTATGTTGCTGAACCAGATAGGAAGTAGGTCACTCGTCTAGGCTGACTGGCCATGCTGGAAAGAAGAAGATGGCTTTCCCCATTTCCCAACACTATTGGCAGCCAATCCTGCGCTAGGATATTATGGATTTCATCTCTGCCTGTCCCTCTTGTGCTCAAAACAAAACTCCCAAACAGCTTCCAACCAGTTCGTTACTTCCCTTGCCCATGCCATCTGCTCCCTGGCAGCTTATTGCTATGGATTTCATCACTGATCTTCCAGTATCGGCCGGGTGTACTGTCATCTGGGTGGTTTTGGATCGGTTCTCCAAGATGGCTCACTTCACTCCGCTAACCGGTCTTCCATATGCACCAGTGCTGGCAGAGAAATTTATTCTCCATATTTTCTGCCTCCATGGTCTACCACTCCATATTATCTCTGATAGTGGCATCCAGTTTATCTCTCATTTCTGAAGGGCCACCTGCAAGTTACTGAATGTTTACTTTGGATTTTTCATCGGCCTACCATCCTCAGTCCAATGGCCAGGAAGAGCAATTCAATGTGATCCTGACTAACTGCCTCCAGCACTTCATCAATGCCCACCACAGTCACTGGGCTGAATTCTCATACAATAACCATGTGAGTGAATCTTCTACCAAATCTCCAGATAAGGTCTGGCTGTCGTCTAAGTTTGTCCATCTCAAGGTACCTTCGTATAAACCAGCCCTCGCTTCATCGGTCCCTTCAAAGTTTTAAAACAGATTAATCCAGTAGCCTATAAGCTCAAACTCCCGGCCTCTTTACAGATCCCCAATTCCTTTCATGTGTCTCTCTTCAAGCGTATAGTCCTCAGTCCTTTTTTCAAAGATCCTGGTATTACTCCTGCTCCAGTCAGCACTGCAGATGTTTCCGAGGTAGAGATTCTGGCCACCAAGAGGGTAAGAGGAAAAATCTTTTTCTTGTGGATTGGAAGGGGTTCGGTTCTGAGGAGAGGTCCTGGGAGTCCAGGGAGAACATCCATGCCGCTCTCCTCCTGGAGAGATTTCTTGCATGCTTGAAAGAAAGAGGGCGTAAAGGGGGGGTACTGTAGCGCCGGCGTCCCTGCACACTGCCCCTCTTCCCCGGCGGGGACGCCGGCTCACTCACCTCTGTTTCCCCCAGCCCAGACTTCCTCCTTTCTTTTCAGCGCCTGCCCGGGGTACGTACATGACATGCAGATTCTGGGCACTGTGCTTAGGGCGTGTGCGCTCCCTCTCTCTTAAAGGGCGCGCCTCTTCCTAAAGTGTCCCCAGCCAATAGCTGTAGGACACTTACTATTTAAGGCATCTCCTCCAGCATAGAGGTGCCTGAATAACATTGTTTGTCTGTTACTAACACGCTTGCTAGTTCTCAGGTCCCAGTGCTTGAATCCAGTATACCAGTACTGTACATCAGTCTTGGCCGCCCGCCTGCCTGTGTATCAGCCGTGCCTGTCAGCTGTGCTCCTCTGCCTGCCTGCCTGTTTTGCCATGTTTACCATTCTTAGCCGTTCCCTTCCTCTTGTCCCTTGAGGGTCAGCTGTCATCCACCCTAGGTCAGTCCTGGTGTAGCTTCTGGTCCCGCCTCCCTCATCTCTCCTTGGATAAGCCGCCGTGCATCCGAGGTCGGACTTGGTGAGGCACCTAGTAGCGCCCCTCCAGGCTTTCCTCGGATCACGGCACAGTAGCTCCACCACCGAGTCCATTAGAGAGGTGTTACCTGTCCCTGTAATCCTATCTATGATGATAATGAGTCTACTGTAAAAAAAAAAAATCAGGAAGTGTAAATCTAAAATACCCCCAATTGCCATTGTGAAAATTGCAAGATTTCTAATTATTTTTAAAGCAGATGGTGATATTTAGATTGTGAGCCCCAATGGGCACAGTGATGATAATGTTTGTAAAGCGCTGTGGAATAGGATGACGCTATATAAATAAAATACCTATGAAAAAAAGCATTGCTAAACATTTTTAACAAAATACAATTCACACAAACACTCATATTTAAGCATTATCAAACATTTGAAATTAAATCAATTGAACACAGAAATTGAATTACAGATTCATTTAATGTTAGTGGAGCCCTATAGCTAACATTGGTAATGGCCACTCTTGCGTGCACACTGGTACTGCTGGTAGTATTGCATGGGTGATAAGGAAACTACTTACATGTAGTTAGCACTGTTAAGTTAGAACTTCTGCATGTTGGAACTTAAGACACTTATAAGAAATGTTAAAGAAATTAAAAAAATTCTGTCTAGTTCAATCTCTAATCATCAAAGCTTTGAAGAGTACGAAGCTTAGAAAGTGAGCACAATAGAGCTCTGCAGTGCTTTACTTTTTTTGTTAGTAACAGGTTTTTTAAATTTGCCATATTGTCTAAATCCCATTTCACACATTATACCATATTTTCTGAAAGTGCAGCCACCCACACAGAAATATCACAAATCCTGCCAACAGTGCCTGTATATAAGATGTCATTTGCAGAGTTGAGCCAGTAAGCTGCCTGAGAGATTTTAAATTATATCCATCTATGTGGAATTTATTCAGCGTATCATTAGTCATTAAACAAATATACTGGGGAACAGCCCTGTGAGTTTTGTACTCTCCCAGTTCTGTCATACACAAGTGCTGGAAAGTATTGTACATTCTCTCTTACAGTATCTGACTAGTTGTCCTAATAAGTGGTGTTTAATTGACAGCAATCAAAGAAAAACTTTATTTTTACAAGCACAGTGTAGTGGCATAATAGGAAAGTGCTGTCTAAACCACTTTGAGCTGCTAAATATTCTAATTAATTGGAGCAACACAGTAGTGCCTACTGATAAATAAGCATACAAAAATTCATTTTTATTTTCATTCAACTCATGAAGAATCCCTCGAGTAGGTAACAAATCATATGGTTGAGTATTAGCTTTAGTAATGAAAATTCCACAGCGTTTTACAGACATCATCACTCTCCCCATTGGGGCTCACAATCTACATTCCCTATCAGTATGTTTTTGGAGTGTGGGAGGAAACCGGAGTACCCCAAGGGAACCCACGCAAACACGGGGAGAACATACAAACTCCTTGGTGGGATTTGAATTCAGGACCCCAGCGCTGCAACAGTGCAAAACACTGAGCCACTGTGCTGTCCATAATGCTTGAGTAATAACAGACATATCATTAGCATTAAAAACAAAGAGGTGACTAGTGAATAGCCATGCTTTTAGACTCACTCTATAAAAGCAAAATGGGGGAATTGCTGGCTTCCTGAAATGCTTTTGTTGAGTATAAGCCTGCCAACTGTATGTCTGACCAGGAGACTCTCTACACTCACTACCAAGCTAACTTCTGTGCCAACGTTAGTGCAGCAACAAGTAGCCAAAGCAGCAGCTATTACAGTTTATATATGACATAATCTATTAGATGTTTTGCACCAACCTGATGCACATCAGCTGAGAAGCATCGCCTGACCCACCAGGTCCAGGTACGTGGACTGTGTTCTTTCTACCGCAGATACCATGAGCCCTTTCGCCAGTACTTCTGAGTCAGCGTTGAACACTGGCAAGAACTGACCCAGTTTGTCATGGAATTAGTGTTTATTCAGCCTTCAGTGTACTGTCAGAGAAGGCATACAGTGCAACAGGAGGCCTTGTCACACCCAAGTGGGTCAGACTGTCCTATGAAAGTAGAAAAACCTTACATTTGTCAAAATTAATCATGCATGGAACACTGCTGATTTTCATTCACCTATAGCTGATGTCAAGGATTTGATCAGTCACAGCATCTTCTTGCTTGTCCATTACGTTCTTCACTGTTCTTCTGCTGCCAGTTCCAGTGTCCTCACATAGGCAGATATCTCCTGCCTGTCCATAGTGTTTTATCTATACTGTGCATCTGCTCCTGGGGCTGCCAGTGCTGGCCTTACACAGCCATACATCTTCTGCGTGTCCATCATGTTGTACAGTACATTGTGCTGTTACTGCCATTGCCAATAGATAGCCAGTCAGCAACTACTGCCAGTGGTGGCTCTGCACAGTCTGACATTTATCTCTCTTATAGTATTTTGTACTACGTGGTCAACCACACATCTCCTGCCTGTCCATTGTGTTCTCTAGCTATACTGTACTGCAGCTGGGGACACTACACTGTACATGGATACCTGAAACAGCTCAAAAAAAGGGATAGTTTTCAAATGGCTGAAAACCATTGACCAATGGAGTAATAGCATTAATCTATGTTCTCTGCCCCTGGTAATATACTAAGTAATATACCAGCTGCCATCTTCTGTTCTCAACACCGCTCTGGTCGTCTTCTGCTGGTTGTGAGCTACTGGATCTCTCCAATGTTGTCTGGGCAAACTGGAGGTCATTTCTCAATGTACAATAGTGTTCAAAATAATATCAGTTAGTATGTTCAAAAACATGAGTTAAGCACAAAATATTTAAACTAGTTTTTATTTCCATGCATTGGGAACATTTCACACTGTTATCTAATTCAAAACATGAAAATATATATACTGTTTAACTACTTTACAGAAAATTACAAAAAATAAACATTGGGCTGTTCTTAAAAATAGCAGTGTCTGCATTTGTCTTTACAAACCCACAAAATGTACTCCTTTTGAGGATTAAGTATTCCAGTGAATCACTAACCTAATATTTAGTTGTATACCCACAGTTTCTTAGAATTGCTTCACATCTATGTTGCTTAGAGTCAACCAACTTCTGACACCTGTCAACTGTTTTTCCAGCCAAGGATGTTTTGACTGCATCCCACATTTTTTTTAGCATTTGTTGGCTTTGTGTCACGCAAGGTCTGGGAAAGACTAAGTGCAACACGAAGTTCCCTTCGGGGGGAGGAAGCCCAAAGACTAGGGGAATGGGTAGTGGAGACCCCTAGGCAGATCTAATATCACCCTGCCTACTCTACCATCCCTATTTAGGTTCCACACATATCGCTGAGAAGGACCCTAAGCCCTGGATGTCCCTAGAGCTTGGCCCTAGATAGGAAGGGGTGAGCACTGGTCAGGCCCCACTACAAACTAAAGACAAGGTAGACAAACAAAGGGGATAAAGTTAGCTTGAGCAGACACCAGAGGAGTAATGCCAACTGTCCTCCAAGGGCACCAGAGAAGAAGCTAGCGACTGATAGTGCTCCAAGCCTGCACAAAGGTACATAGAAGTATCACTGGCGATTCCCAGGAGCAAGCTGAGTGTTTTTAACTCCCAGTCAAGGGTGTGTCAATCAACAGCAGGAGGGAAGTCGCTGCTGGGTCTTAAAGGAAGAAGGATTAATAAGGCGTCTGTAATGCCAGGCGCAGTGACCTTCTACAGCCAGATCCAGAGCAACTGTCTATTATACCTGACACACCCGTAACACTTTGCCTCAGAAACGGCATTTTTTATGTCACCCCGCAAGTGTTCTAAAGGGAATATTTCACACCCCTGGGCGATATCAGACCTCTATTATGGGCATACAGGTGATAGAAAAGTAAATCTATACTTACCTGTATGGCCCATAGCAAAGGTCTGATTGCAGAGAAATCTGGTGTAATAAAGTCTGTTTTCCAGAGGTTTGGCGTCCGGGGGACCATATCCGGGGAAACAAAGTGCGCTCCATGGGAGCGGCGCTTTGCGCATGCACGGGAGAGAAGGCAGAACAGGGCCCTGTGACGTGCAGGGGAGGGGGGAATATGGTAATTTAGCACAGAGGCGGCAATTTAGGGGAATGGTAAGCAGATAGGAGGGGTTTGCTTGGCGTCCCCCCAGACATCAAGCCTCTGGAAAACAGACTTTATAAAACCAGATTTCTCTGCAATCAAACTTCAAGACTACCTCTTGAAGCTCATCAAGAGAATGCCAAGAGTGTGCAAAGCAGTCATCAAAGCAAAAGGTGGCTACTTTGAAGAACCTAGAATATAAGACATATTTTCAGTTGTTTCACACTTTTTTGTTAAGTATATAATTCCACATGTGTTAATTCATAGTTTTGATGCCTTCAGTGTGAATGTACAATTTCCATAGTCATGAAAATACAGAAAAATCTTTAAATGAGAAGGTGTGTCCAAACTTTTGGTCTGTACTGTACATATATATATAATACACTACCGTTCAAAAGTTTGGGGTCACCCAGACAATTTTGTGTTTTCCATGAAAACTCATACTTTTATTTATCAAATGAGTTGCAAAATGAATAGAAAATATAGTCCAGACATTGACAAGGTTAGAAATAATGATTTTTATTTGAAAGAATAATTTTCTCCTTCAAACTTTGCTTTCGTTAAAGAATGCTCCCTTTGCAGCAATTACAGCATTGCAGACCTTTGGCATTCTAGCTGTTAATTTGCTGAGGTAATCTTGAGAAATTTCCCCCCATGCTTCCTGAAGCCCCTCCCACAAGATGGATTGGCTTGATGGGCACTTTTTGCGTACCATACGGTCAAGCTGCTCCTACAACAGCTCAATGGGGATGAGATCTGGTGACTGCGCTGGCCACTCCATTACAGATAGAATACCAGCTGCCTGTTTCTTCCCTAAATAGTTCATGCATAATTTGGAGGTGTACTTTGGGTCATTGTCCTGTTGTAGGATGAAAATTGGAACCAATGAAGCGCTGTCCACAGGGTATGGCATGGCGTTGCAAAATGGAGTAATAGCCTTCCTTATTCAAAATCCCTTTTACCTTGTACAAATCTCCCACTTTACCAGCACCAAAGCAACCCCAGGCCATCACATTACCTCCACCATGCTTGACAGATGGCATCAGGCACTCTTCCAACATCTTTTCAGTTGTTCTGCGCCTCACAAATGTTCTTCTGTGTGATCCAAACACCTCAAACTTTGATTCGTCTGTCCATAAAACTTTTTTCCAATCTCCTCTGTCCAATGTCTGTGTTCTTTTGCCCATATTAATCTTTTCCTTTTATTAGCCAGTCTCAGATTTGTTTTTTGCTTTGCCACTTTGCCCTGAAGGCCAGCATCCCTGAGTCGCCGCTTCACGGTAGATGTTGACACTGGCGTTTTGTGTGTACTATTTAATGAAGCTGCCAGTTGAGGAGCTGTGAGGGGTCGATTTCTGAAACTAGAGACTCTAATGTACTTGTCTTGTTGCTCAGTTGTGCAGCGGGGCCTCCCACTTCTCTTTCTACTCTGGTTAGAGCCTGTTTGTGCTCTCCTCTGAAGGGAGTAGTACACACAGTTGTAGGAAATCTTCAGTTTCTTGGCAACTTCTTGCATGGAATAGCCTTCATTTCTAAGAACAAGAATAGACTGTCGAGTTTCACATGAAAGTTCTCTTTTTCTGGCCATTTTGAGAGTTTCATAGAACAAACAAATGTAATGCTCCAGATTCTCAACTAGCTCAAAGGAAGGTCAATTTTATAGCTTCTCAAATCAGCCAAACCGTTTTCAGCTGGGCTAACATACTTGTGCAAGGGGTTTTCTAGGGTCTTCTAAACATCCATTAGCCTTCTTACACAGTTAGCAAACACAATGTACCATTAAAACACTGGAGTGGTGGTTGCTGGAAATGGGCCTCTAAACACCTATGTAGATATTGCAATAAAAACAAGACATTTGCAGCTAGAATAGTCATTTACCACATTAACAATGTATAGAGTGTATTTCTGATTCATTTAATGTTAGCTTCATTGAAAAACAATGTGCTTTTCTTTCAAAAATAATGAAATTTCTAAATGACTCCAAACTTTTGAACGGTAGTGTATATTCATATCAAATATATATATATCCATATCAAATAGCGTAAAGGGGGTTAAAGAGAATATGACAGCAAGCTTAAGCTTTTCAGATTGAGGGAAGCATAGACTAGAGACATAGACCCTGAATCCATCAGTGTGTCACTTACTGTAGCCTTGATAATAGCAATGTTTTATTTGTTAGTCTTCTCAATTATGTACTCTGCCTAGCCCTGTACGTCTAAAAGAGCCAAAATGAGCCTCTCGTAGACATACATTGAGAGCTTGTGACCATTACCTCTTGACTTCCGGTCAGTTATAAGCTGTGGTCACAAGATGGCAGAGCTGGATCGGAGGGGCACTGGGAAGGACAGAAGACTCTTAAGTATATTACTAGGGGCAGGGAACATCAGGGATGAAATTTAAAAAAAACAAAAAACGCTGGAGTGATGCTTTAAAAAGCCATTACTTCTTCACTTTTTAAACTGCAAACTTGTTGAGGCTCCCAAATAAGGAATAATTTTTGGCAGTGCTTGTTAAAATACTATTCTTCATTTTTAAACAACAATTAACAGTTCATTTTTGGACCACCACTCCAAAGTCATAGCTTTTTCTTTATACATCACATCTGTATAAACACCGGAATGGCATAGCTTGGCCACAAAAATGGGATCGTTTTAGAATAATTTTAAAAAGCATAAGTGCAATAGCACAATGTGTTATTAAAAAGGCTGTTGGTTACCCTTAGCCATATATATTGAGGTCACTTTGACATTAATAAGGCTGTGTTTGCTTTAAAGAACTTGAAAGGGGTTGGCTAAAATCCAAGGAGACCTTAGAGTGTTATACACATCGTTTTAGGGCACTTGGAGACCTTTGCAGTACTTGCGATCTGTGGCAATTTTTTTATTATGATTATATTTTTAATTTAGCAAAGCTTTTGAATATTTAGAGATAAGCTTATCTGTAATATATGATGACTGTTAATTATTAATTTTCTCTAACTGAACTGTGAGGGAATTACATCTTTTTATTTATTGCACGCCCACAGCTAGTTTGCTATGAATGTTTTTGTGCAGAATATGTTTTGTTTATTATGTGAAACATTTAACGGCATCACCTCAACTAATTATGTCAGTTATGGAGCAGTGACATTTGGTGATGAATTAATATAATGGAAAAAAATTCATTACAGACATTATTATACATTTTACAGTACTGATTTCTAGTGGCCATGGTGTTCATTTTTCAGCATTTCAGTTTGTCTTTTACCATATAATGCAGGATACATCTGTCAGATACAGCCGTTTAACTGTAAATAGTATAAAATATATAAACCTACAAATATATCATGAGCAAAAAAGTACTATAGCCACAATTTGCACACACAGGGGATAGACTAAACCGATAGGAAAAAAGTGCAAGGCATGAAGATGTGACTAAAAATCTGATTTTATTTCAACATCAATTAAAAATAATAACATAATAGACCCATAATATATACAATCAAATAAAAATAGGAAGAGGGTACAATCATCTGTTACAAACGGATACCAATATATGGGTGCCGCTCCTCATGGTCTGGTGAGATTTGTTACCCTTTCCCATTGCACTGTGCATGTTTCTACACCCCATACTTACGGAAATAAATTAAATTATCCTGTGGTAATTGATTCTTTTTCAATCACTATTTACATCTAGTGTACCTCCAAACCTTTATTTTATTGGTATCCGTCTGTAACATGATTGTCCCCTCTTCTTATTTGTATTTGATTGTATATATTACGGGTCTATTATGTTATTATTTTTAATTGATGTTGAAATAAAATCAGATTTTTATTCATATCTTTATGCCTTGCACTTTTTTTCCTGTCGGTTTGGTATAAAATATGGATGAAATTAGTGTTAAGTTAAACTTGTATGATTCTTTACAGAATAGGGAAGTAAGAGGTTATAGAGAATTTTCTTACTTATTAAATGATTCAGGTCCTTGCTATGTTGTAAGTACCACATGCAGACTTTCCCAAAAGCAGTCCCCGATCTTTAAGTCTGAGAACTGTGGCTATATGGCTGTACTGTGCTAAATGTATCCAAAGTGAAGACACATTCCCTATCTACTATATTAACATATTGAAATAAATAAAACATTAGCTGTTTAAACTAGTACAGACAACAATGAGAGGATTGTTGATTTTAAAGTGAATGTCCAGCTTTTAAAAGTAACATGATGTAAGGTTTCTAGCAGTTGAGTTGAGTCTTTCTGGTACGCAGCTCTACATTTCTTGCGTAAACAAAGTTCATTGATAGAATTCTTCCAATATTAGGAGCTTACAGTATACTACTACATTCTGTGGTATTCAACGCAATGTATATTATGCTCCTAGACTCCCATTACTAGTGGTCGACATTTATCATTAAAATCTATGGCATGGGATTTAGAACAACAAAAAACGCAAGCTCCATCAGCTAGTGATTTGTCAAGAAATGAATTAGAATAAAATGGTGTTCAAACATAGCTACTCATTGTGTGTCTGTACAACATAAGTGACTTCTAGTTCTACTCTCACTCACTGGTTACACTTCCTAGAAATGTAACTTGTGGAGTTCAATTGTAAATAAGTTAATAAAGAAATATTTTTGATTGGGTTTAATTTAGGTTTAATGATTGACCTATAAATGAAATATGTCGCTTAATGTGGTTTTCCACTTTCAGGAAAGTGGACCCCAAATGCTGGGTCCAGCTATGGCTGTCAGCCTCTACTCGGGTCTCGATGTTTGGACTGCAGCCATGACGTCACTTCGACAACACGCATCACCGCTGTAGCCAATCACCGAGCACAGTGGTTCATGTTGTCTAGCTCAGCACAGCCAAAGAGCTCATTGATTAGCTACAGCGCTGATGCACACTGTCAATGTGACATCACGGCTGCAGCCAAAACAATGAGATTGGAGCAGTGGCCGGCAGCCATCACTGGACCCAGAGATGGCAGGTACCTGCTCTGCTTATTATTTCAGGTATTGTACAATGTTTAGGGTCGACTTTCATGAAAGTGGAAAACCCCTTTTAGGATAAGACTTGAATGGACAGGTAGAATTGCTTAAAGGGGCATTCCCATCTCAGACATTTACGGCATATCCATGGGATAAATAAATAGCTCATAGATGCAGATCCCACCTAACATGCTTGCTTAGATTTTTTTTTAACTCCTATAAAAGTGAATGGAGAGTGACCCTCATGCTCAACCACCTCTTTGTATACAGTGGCTCAAGACAGACCACTGCCTCCAGTGGAACCCACTCCAAAACAGGATATGCTATAAATGTCTGAGATGGGAATAGCCCTTTAAGCGTAGCATAAGATAAATGAATGTTCTGCAGGAATATCAATAATGAGTGCTGTGCAGTTCACTTTGTCCACTGTAATAATACAACTATTACATTTCAGTTTTAGGGATAATTTAATGACAGCCCATATGTACAGTATAGCAGGCAAAAAATGTTCTGTTGATGGAAGCAGAAATAGGTTGTATTTGAGTGTGCATAAATTTAAAGTAAACTGATAAAGCCATGTTAATAATATATACACGTTATATTTGATGACTTCTTTTGCAGAGTAAAAACCTGGACTGGTTTCCCAGGATGAGAGCAATGTCTCTAGTCAGTAATGAAGGGGAGGGAGAGCAGAATGAGATACGTAGCCTCCAGGACAAACTGAACTCAACCATGCGGCTGGTTACTCATCTAACATCACAGCTCAATGAACTCAAGGAACAGGTACAGAATTCACCTTCATCAATTTCACTAACAGAGGGCCAGAAGCAGTCGTAGAGCCTGTGTAGCTAGCTTGTGAAGAATGGATGGCAATGTCACACGGCACTGTGATTTTCTAGTCTGTAGAAGATTGGTATGGATTTGGCTGATGATATCCCAGACTGGCACCGCACAGTCATATAGCTTTGCTAAAAGGGTTAAAATAACTTTCTAATTGCTTTGGAATTAAATTGGTGCCATCTTCGTTCAAACATTGCTGCTGTGGCTGAGCCTGTCCATGCCCTTTTCTGCAAATTAGATCAAAACCAGCTTTGTTCAGCATGGCTTGACCTGTATAGAGGAGACCCATCAAGTCTCTAGTGATATTGTATGGCACCATGATATGGAGATACATGTCTGTAAAATGTAATCTTTCAGTGCATGCTGCAGTGTTACACTTTGCTACCGTTACATGGCCCTTTTCAGCAGTTGTATATTCAGCTTTAGCACTGGCTTTATGCGCTATCACAACTGCCACCAATCTGTTATAGCAGTAGAAGGTCTTAGAGACTTTTGGTAGTGTATATTATGATGGTCCATGATTATTCCTAGAAGATAATGAATATCTCGCCCTCTCAATATTAACATAATTCAATTTTACTGCTTCACTATTGGATGACAAGGTTTTTACTCTTCTGTAGTTCCTTCAAACATGAGCACTCTGCAAGTAATTTATCATTCGCTTAACTATCCTTAGAGATTAATATATGCCACGCTGCAGAGTGTAAGTACTGAGGCAGAAACCAATCTAGAGACATATTTGATACATTCTCTTGTACGTTTTTTTCATTTAGATGACCGAGCAGAGGAAGCGCCGTCAGAGAATGGGATTCGTAGATGTTCAGGCGAACACGGGACACTCCATGGCCAGCAATCAACTCATAGTCAGCCAGTGATAGAGTTGGAAAGATACTGAAGATGAGCTGTCCGCCATAAAATGTTGTTGAAGACCATAGCTGAATACTGTGCAAATAATGCTAATAATATGCATAACATTGATAATGCTGCTCTTTATAGAAAAGCAAGAATGTTTTGGGGTTTGTAAGATCAGAACATGATTATAGTAATGAAGATAGTCGTTTCCTGTAACTAAGAGGGATCAAGGAAGACGGACTGTGGAGGTGTGCAATACACGTGGAGGTCTACTTGCACACTCATTTTTTAAACACTGCTGAAACGAAATATTAAAAGCACACAAAGGAAACAGTGTTTTGCACAAAGTTCAACTATAACATGTATTAATCCTGTTAAATGTTTCTTGATATTGTAAATAAGATTAATATAATGCAAGCATCCACTACAGCAAATAATGACCAGCACCTAGCTAGTTTTCAAAGTGCTATTGGGATTGTGTCGGGCACTTATGGAGATTGATACAATTATTGACTCATTTTGCATACTCTGTCTTAGATAGTAAGGCAGATAAACCCATTAACTGTTCCTCAGATTAGAATTGAAGCTAAATATTGAATGAGGTCAGATTAATGGTAAGAGGAAATGTTGAAGTAGTACTGACTGGTTGCAGCACATATAGGTTTATTTCAATGCAGTTGAAAAGTCTTTACCATTTTTATGAAGGAAAAGATTATTCTTAATAGACCTGCGTGGATACAATTTTTGTGTACTTTGTTGCTTGGATGGTGTAATTGTAATCAAGAGAAACAAAAATGATAGGTTTACAAACATTACATGTATATACTACTAGTTTTATTTCGTAGATGTGCCCTGACGCTTAGGTATGGGCATCCCGATAGAGAAATCTACTGTTTACAGAAAAGATAGGGCACTTGGGTAGTTAGGAACTCTTTATATTTCAGTAGAAACCTGATAGGAAATGATAATATAATATTTTCTCTTTACCTATTACATAATAAAGTACCTAAATATGTGTAACCATGTGAGTTGTACTTTCCTCTTATATAATAATAATAATAATAATTTTTATTTATATAGCACCAACATATTCCACAGCACTTTACAATTAAGCGGGGACATGTACAGACAATAAATTCAATACAAGGTGAGACAGTTTAACAGTTACATCAGGAGTGAGGTCCCTGCTCGCAAGCTTACAATCTACAAGGAAATGGGGTGAAACAATAGGTGGAAAGTGCTTGTTATTTCAGGTCAGGCAATTATAATAAGTCGGGATTATCATATAGAACTGAATGATCCGATCATCAGCCAGTATGTTCAAGTGCAATACTCAATTACCGAGTGCAGTTATCGTGTGCATGGAGGGTATAGAAACAGATGAACAGTAGGGGGCAGATTCTGAATAGTATTTAGGCGGGAACAGGGGAAAGTTAGTTTACTGGGTATTTGAGATGGTAGGCTTGTTTAAAGAGATGGGTTTTTAAAGCGCGCTTGGAGACATCGGGGCTAGGCATCAATCGGATCGTCTGGGGTAGAGCATTCCAGAGAACTGGGGCAGCACGAGAGAAGTCTTGGAGACGGAGGTGCGAGGTTCGGATTATGGGGGATGTTAGTCTTAGGTCATTTGTGGAACGGAGGGCACGTGTAGGATGATAGACTGAGATAAGAGAGGAGAGATATACCAACAATTGTGCATATGACTGCTATTTGTGGGAATTTCCTGAACTTATTTATGTGATTTGTGCAACGTAGGCCAAAAACAGGAAACAAACTGCAGAGCTGAAAACTCTTCTTAACCGATTCGCCCTGAAGCCTATTTTCACCTTCATGACCAAGCCAATTTTTACAATTCTGACCAGTGTCACTTTATGAGGTAATAACTCTAGAACGCTTCAACGTATCCTAGTGCTTCTAAGATTGTTTTTTTCGTGACATATTGTACTTCATGTTAGTGGTAAATTTAGGATGATATTTCTGTGTTTGTGAAAATATCGGAAATTTGGTGAAAATTTTGCAATTTTCACATTTTTAATTCTTATGCCCTTAAACCAGAGTTATATCACACAAAATAAGTAGTAAATAACATTTATCACATGTCTACTTTACATCTGCATCATTTTTTAAACATAATTGTTTTTTGTTAGTAAGTTATAAGGGTTAAAAGTTTATCAGCAATTTCTAATTTTTCCAACAAAATTTTCAAAACCGTTTTTTTGTCACATTTGAAGTGACATTGAGGGGCCTATGTGACAGGCAATGCCCAAAAGTAACACAAAAAGTAAAAACTGCACCCCTTAAGCTGCTTAAAACCACATTCAAAAAGTTTATTAACGCTTCAAGTGCTTCACAGGAATTAAAGCATTGTGGAAGGAAAAAATGAAAATTTTACTTTTTCCCACAATAAAGTTATTTTCGGGCCTCATTTTGCATTTTCACTAGGGTAACAGGAGAAGTTTCACAATACAATTTGTTGTGCAATTTCTCCTGAATACGCCAATACCCCATATGTGGTGGAAAACTGCTGTTTGGGCGCACGACAGGACCCGGAAGGGAAGGAGAACCATTTTACTTTTGGAATGCAAAATTGGTTGGAATCAATAGCGGACGCCATGTCATGTTTGGAGAGCCCCTAATGTGCCTAAACATTAGAAACCCCCATAAATTACCCCATTTTGGAATCTAGACCCCTCAAGGAATTTATCTAGATGTGTGATAAGCACCTTGAATCCGCAGATGCTTCACAGAATTTTATAATGTTGAGCGTGAATAAAAAATCACATTTTTCCCACAAAAATGTTGTTTTAGCTCAAATTTTTTTGCTTTCACAAGGGTAGCAAGAGAAAATGGACTTCAAAATTTAAGCACAGTTTCTTCTGAATACACCGATACCGTATATGTGGTGGGAAACTACTGTTTGGATACACTGCAGAGCTCCTTAAGGAAGGCGTGACATTTTGGAGCGCAGATTTTGATGGAATGATCTGCAGGTGCCATGTCACGTTTGGAGAGCCCCTGATGTGCCTAAACAGTAAAAAAAAAAAAAAAACAGTGACCCCATTTTTGGAAACTACACCCCTCAATGAATTATCTAAAGGCATAGTTATAGTGATGATAATAATGCTTTTTGTTTTACTGGTGTATGAATTTATATTGTTGTGGTATGTGTAAGTTGTTCGGAGTACATCAGATTATAAAAGTGTGTTGTAACAGGGTAAAACCAAATGTTATTAATATATGGACGTGTCGTATGCTTTGAAGCAATCCTTATTGCAAAGACCAGGTGTGGGGACATGGGGGTCAGTGGGTGCTCTCCTCCGCTGGCCAAGACCGCATGGACCAGGACTCATCCCACTGAATGCCCACTCTCCTTTCCTGTGGACATAATACTACTCAGACAACACAGGGTGAGAGTAAAACAGTGTGGCAATACTTTATTGAACCACCAATAGACAATAACATATAAAACCGTCCCAACAAATACCCAAGATGGTAAAAAATTACAGATTCTCACCCTTCCGCTGATTTGCCGGGATTAGAGCATCTACGACTACGTGGCTTCCAGGGCTGACTACCCCCACCTGTGGCATTCTGCTTTTTGCGGGCACTCACAGAGAGGAGGTAACGACAAGCTTAGGAAGCGGACAGTCCATTGCGGTACACGTCCAGGAGACCGGAGTGTCCCAACCTGGACTGTCCAAACGTCTCCATGGGGCCAAATGACCGGAGGATCCTAACCTGGCTTCTCCGAACGTGTGCACGGAGCCAAGTGACTGGAGGGTCCCAACCTGGATTCCACAAATGTCTCTCCATGGGTTCTGTGATGGTCCATGCAGCAGATCTGTATTCTGCTAGCTAGGGCCGTGGTTCCTTAGGCTGGCATCCTGTCGAATGTCAAATCTGTATCCCTCTTGATGGAGCCATGGTGTCCTGGCTCCTGTTCTGTAGAGTCTCTCTGCATAGGGATATAGATCCCTTTTTAGGGCAGGGACACACTGCCGTATTTCTCGTGCGATCATCGCATCGCACTGAACCGACTGGCCGGCACCTCTCTTGACCTGACCATGACAGCATGATGGATTTCTATGCAGCTGTCAAGCTCAGGTTAGGAGAGGTGCCGGCCAGTACGTGGTTTATGATGCGATCCTCGGACGAGAAATACGGCAGTGTGCCTCTGCCCTTATACCCACATCTGTGGTTCAGGTCATCATTCAGAGGTCGGGGGAAGGTGGGATGACATTGTTTGAGTATTTAATCAATCTGCATAGTTTGGCTTCCATTGTTTTGCAGTTCAACAAGCTAAATGGACTTATACAATGGGTAATCAATAGTGATGAGCAAGCACTAAAATTCTCGTTACTCGGGTCGAGGAAATTGTAATGCTCGGGTGCATGACCTGAGTAACGAGTACAATATAAGTCAATGGGAAACTCAAGCATTTTTCCGGAGGCCATCCTTGGAGGTCTGGAGGGGGCCTAAAAATTGGTCAAATCAATTGAAATAGTGCTGAAATGACATGGGAACAGCATGGGGAAGACCCCTGGAAGCATCTCTGAATCCCAAGTCACTGCTGTGAACAATGTTGTCAGAGTATTACACCACGGTTATGGACTAACAATAAAACATACAAAAACAAAGCTGAAATGCATTTTCCTGCAAAAATGTTAAGAAACATTCTTTCCAGGGTAATGACTTAAATAACCAAAAGCAAAAATGCTCCTCCACACCTTGGACTATTTTCACATGTAGTGTTTTTGATGCATTTTTGCACTTTTGCATTGCTTTCAACGGTGAAAAATACATTAACCAGTAAATGTAATTTTAACATTTTACTACCTTATCTGGCCATGTGGTTTCTGAGACATGATCAGACACATCTTGCTCCATTTATGAAGGAGGTACTCTGAAAGTCACAAAGCCTATTTTTACAGGGTCATCGGGTGGCCCTCACTATTGTTAGAGGGCCATCAGCCCGCTATGCCTTTCATAGCCGTATATTGCTACTACAACGTATCCATCTGAGTTGGTCAGATTTTCTATTTGAAATCTGGATGTTCAGCAGGTGGCCCTCACAATTTATAGAGTGCCAGCAGGCGGCCTCCACTATTTTTAGAGGGCCATCAGGCATCTTGGGGACAGATGAGACCAAGATAGAGCTTTTTGGTAATGCACATCATTCAACTGTTTACTGTAAATGGAATGAGGCCACAAAGAATAGAACACAGTACTTCTAGTCAAATATGGTGGAGGTTCAAAGATATATAGGGGTTGCCTTGCTGCCTCGGGCACAGGGTGCCTTGACTGTGCAAGGCATCATGAAATGTGAAGATTCCCAAAGGATTTTGGGTCTCAATTTAGTGCCCAGTGTCATAAAACTAAGTTTGCATCCTAGGTCATGTGTCTTCCAGCAGGACAATGACCCCAAACATACTTAAAGAAGCACCCAGAAATGGATGGAAACAAAGCACTGGAGAGTTCTGAAGTGGTAATTCCAGCTCCAGTAGCGTCAAGTCTCCCACCACTACTTCTTACATACGGAAGCTACAGAGAAACTGTGAATGGACATATTAAATCAATACAATTTTTAACTTCTGTCAAATATGAAAAATTTCTGTCAACCTTGATTAATTTCTGAGTACAGATCACCGTAAAAATTATGAATCGATCAATGAGTGCATGGAACACATTAATCAAGTTATGCACTGTGGAGGATATGTATGTGACAGAATATGAACACTCATTTCCAGCTGATGATACCTAACACCTGTCCCTATTGTAAAAGCAGCTAACAGTGGTATCAATAGGTAATAGAATATTTTTTTTTTTGCAGCATGGAGTAAAATACAATAATCCCTGAATAGATGCCTGTAAGACGCTATCTCTACTGCTATAGGTCACCCCTACACAAATAGCAGATAAGAGAGGTAATATTGTACAATAAAAAATAGAATTTAACCGGCTCCGAAGTGTTTTTTTTGGTGCCTTGCAGCACCAAACTGCGGAGGAACGCAAGAAACCCTGCCTGCTTTGATGAATTTCTAATTACAGGTCACCGTTAATAATTATGAATCAGTTAATGAGTGCATGGAAAGAATCAATCAAGTCATGCACTGTTGAAGATGTGTATGTGACCATAATGAACATTTATTTCCTGCTGATGATACCTAGCACCTGTCCCCGAGTGTAGATTGTATTAAAAATCATGAATCCGTCAATGATTTTTGGAAAAAAGCAATGAAGTTATTAGACAGTGTAAGAGATTATGCAACCAGAATGAACACTCATTTAACATAGTAACATAGTTTGTAAAGCCGAATAAAGACTTGCGTCCATCAAGTTCGACCTGTTAGTTCTGTAATTGCTAAAGTTGATCCAGAGGAGGGCAAAAACCCCAATTGATTTGGCCAATCTTCACCTGAGGAAAAATTCCCTCCCGACTCTGAAACCAGCAGTCAGAAAAAATCCCTGTATCAACCTACTATTTTATTTTATTTTTAAGTATATGCTGAAATCTGTCTGGTATCTAGAAATGCATCCAGTCCCCGCTTGAACTGGTGTAGTGAATCCGACATTACCGTCTCCTCACTCAGTGAATTCCATATTCTCACTGCTCTTACTGTAAAGAACCCCTTCCTATGCTGGTGCTGAAACCTTTTCTCTTCCAGTCTTAGTGAATGCCCTCTTGTTACCGTAATATCCCTCCTTTTGAACAAATCCCGGGCAAGATCTCTATACTGTCCCCTAACATATTTGTACACATTTATTATGTCCCCCCTCAACCTTCTCTTTTCCAGGCTGAATAGTCCTAGTTTTGCCAACCTCTCTGGGTATTGCAGTCCCTCCATTCCCTTTATTAATTTTGTTGCCCTCCTTTGTACCTTTTCAAGCTCATTTATATCCTTTCTATATATTGGGGCCCATAACTGAGCACAGTATTCCAAGTGTGGTCTGACCAGTGCTTTGTACAGTGGAAGAACAATGTTCTCATCCTTTGCAGCTATACCTCTTCTGATACATCCCATTACCCTGTTTGCCCTTACAGCAGCGGCCTGACTTTGGGCACTCCAATTTAGTTTGCTATCAATCAAGATGCCCAAGTCCTTCTCCATCTCTGAATTCCCCAATGATTTCCCATTCAGTGAGTACTGGTGACTTCCATTTTTCCTTCCCATATGTATGACCTTACATTTCTCCTCATAAAACCTCATTTGCCATTTAATGCTCCACCTACCCAGCTTATCCAAATCCCTCTGTAGGTCTGCACTGTCCTCTTTTGTATTAATTGTTTTACATAACTTTGTGTCATCTGCAAATATTGATATTTTACTATTTATCCCGTTGACTATGTCGTTAATAAAGATATTAAATAACATTGGGCCTAGTACAGACCCCTGTGGTACCCCACTAGTGACGCTTACCCAATCTGAGTATATTCCATTTATAACCACCCTCTGCCTTCTATCCCTTAGCCAGTTAGCTACCCACTTGCAAACATTTTCCCCCAGCCCCATCATTCTCATTTTGTATACCAACCTATTATGTGGCACGCTATCGAACGCTTTTGAGAAGTCGAGATACACGACATCCACTGGTTCCCCCTGATCTACTCGAGAGCTAACCTCCTCGTAGAAGTCAATCAGGTTTGTTTGGCAGGAGCGATTCCTCATGAATCCATGTTGGTTCGGGGTTAATAGATTATTAGCATCAAGATGCTCCGTAATTGCCTCTTTAATGAAGCTTTCAAAAATTTTGCCCACAACGGGCGTCAGACTCACCGGCCGATAGTTTCCGGCGTCACTTTTTGCTCCCTTTTTGAATATTGGCACTGCATTCGCCTGTCGCCAATCAAGTGGCACAGACCCAGTCTCAACAGAGTCCTTAAATATAAGATATAACGGTCTGTCTATCACATTACTTAGTTCCCTTAGTACCCGTGGGTGTATGCCATCAGGTCCTGGTGATTTGTTTATTTTAATGTTACTGAGGCGTTTCTGTACCCCAACTTGGGTTAGATTTGTCATACTTAGTGGAGGATTAAGCTTGTCACTTCTCATTTCGCCTGTTAGTTCTATTTCCTTTGTGAAAGTTGTCGAAAAAAATGATTTAATAGATTAGCTTTATCCTCATCTTTCTCTATGATTTTGCCTTCCTCACTTTTTATCGGTCCAATATTATCCGATTTAATCCTTTTACTATTTATATACGTAAAGAACAGTTTGGGATTTGATCTACTTTCCCTAGCAATACGTTTCTCTGTTTCCTCCTTCGCTATTTTTATTTGTTTTTTACAGGTTCTCGTTTTTTCCTTGTAACACATTAGTGCCTCCTTACTGTTTTCCTGTTTTAATCTCTTGAATGCCTCTTTTTTGCTATTTAACGCCCCTTTTACGTTCTTGTTCAACCATATTGGTTTCCTCTTGTTTCTGGCTCTTTTATTCCCATACGGTATATACCTCTCGCACTGAGTATTCAGAATTCTTTTGAAGGTTTCCCATTTACTATTCGTATTCCTTTGATTAAGTACTTTGTCCCAGTCAATAAGTTGAAGGTTTTCTATCAGCTGATCAAACTTCGCCCTCCTAAAGTTTAATGTTTTAGTTGTTCCCTTATTGATAACCCTACTGAAGGGCATTTTGAAGTCGATAATATTATGATCGCTATTACCTAGGTGCCCCCCTATCTGTACCTCAGTTATTCTATCAGGCCTATTAGTCAATATTAAGTCCAACACTGCCTTCCCTCTCGGTTCCTGCACTAGTTGGGAGAGATAATTATCCTTAATATTTGTCAAGAACCTTTTTCCTTTCTGAGATCTACAGGTTTCTGTTTCCCAGTCAATATCCGGGTAGTTGAAATCCCCCATTACAATCACTTCATTATGTTTTGCTACTTTGTCTAATTGTCCTAATAGCAGATTCTCATTCTCCTCTGTTATATTTGGTGGCTTATAGCAGATCCCCAGTAATATTTTATTATTATTTTTTGCCCCCTCTATCTCTACCCACATGGACTCGACCCCCTCTTCTCACTCTCCTATATCTTCCCTTAGTCTGGGCTTTAGACATGACTTTACATATAAGCAGACTCCTCCGCCTTTCCCCTGTTTCCGGTCCCTTCTAAATAAACTATAATCTAATAAATTTACCGCCCAGTCGTAGCTATCGTCTAGCCAAGTCTCTGTTATACCTACGATGTCATACCTCTCCTCCGATATAAGCGCCCGCAGCTCATCCGCCTTATTGGTCAGGCTTCTTGCGTTGGTCAGCATGCAAGATAAAACTTTGGGGTTATTTAGCATCCTATTCTTCTCTAACGATCTAACTGTACTATCCCCACCCCCCTCTCCACCCTCATTATATTCACTTCTCCCCTTCCCCCTTGCTTGCCTCACATCCCACCTATTTCCTTGGTTACCCCCCCCCGTCTCTAGTTTAAAAACTCCTCCAACCTATTAGCCATCTTCTTCCCCAGCACCGCTGCACCCTCCCCATTGAGGTGCAGCCCGTCCCTACGGTAGAGCCTGTAGCCGACCGCGAAGTCGGCCCAGTTCTCCATGAACCCAAACCCTTCTGCCTTGCACCAACTCTTTAGCCACTTATTCACCTCCCTAACTTCCCGTTGGCGCTCCTGTGTGGCTCGCGGGATTGGTAGTATTTCTGAGAAAACTACCTTGGAGGTCCTTGCCCTAAGCTTCCTACCTAGGTCCCTGAAATCATTTTAAGGACCCTCCATCTACCACTCACTTTGTCATTGGTGCTGATGTGGACCATGACCGCTGAGTCTTCGCCAGCCCCACCCAGTAACCTGTCAACCCGATCCGCGATGTGCCGGACTCGAGCGCCAGGGAGGCAGCACACCGTTCGGCGATCCCATTCTTTGTGACAGATTGCCCTGTCTGTCCCCCTAATAATAGAGTCACCCACTACCAGGACCTGTCTTGCCTGCCCAACACTTCCCCCCTCCCCCTCATTACTGGAGCATACACTCCCCCGGCGGTCAGAGGATCTGTCGTGCTCCAATAATGCCGGTTCTGAACCAGCCTTCCTATACTTCTTCCCTCTATCCCTCCTAACTGTTATCCAGCTCCCTGCCTGTTCAGCCTGCACTTCCCCACTATGCTCCACCCCCAGAGTTGACCCATTGAGTGTCTGCTCGGGGAGCAGCAAACTCCGTTCCATGTTGTCGATGCTCCTCAGTATCGCTATCTGAGCACTTAGATCCAGAATTTGGGCTTCCAAGTGTACGATATGCTCACATCTCTCGCAGCAGTATGGATCCTCGAGCGGTTGCTCACGGAATGCATACATTGCGCAAGATGTACACTGCACGGCTCCGGCCAACATGGACGTCATTCTAAATATGGGGATACAGTCAGTATATATATACAAGTACAAAACACAATTATTTATATATAGGTGTGAAGTGACCGCGGGCAAGGCCGCGCATTGGTATCTATAATCTGGCCCAGCAAGATCCCCACACACAGACTCTATCTTGATAACCGTATCTTTACTCGTATACATTTTTAACAGCAAAGAAAAACAATAAATGACAACAGTAAATATGCACAGTAATAACGTTTACTGATAAGCTGACCCTCACTGTCCCTACTCACATGTTACCAGTCCTTTACTCCAGAAGGATGTGTCCCCCGTCGCAGGCCTGTCTGTCTTTGCAGAAGGGCGTCCCAGCCGGAGAAAAAAAAAAAAGGGACAACAAATTACGCTGAAAGGAGGGAATACTTCGGCCTCTCGCCAGAGGACCCGCTTACAGTCTCTCTGATCCGGATAGCAGCTTTGGTGGATCCCTTATGTAGTCCACACTCCAGTAGCAGGGAGTGTAATAGCAGTATCCCTCAGCAGTGAAGAAGCTGGGGAAGGCCCCGAGGATATGGTGTCAGGTAAAAGGAATCCCGTTGAGAGTCTCTCCTGCGCCACGCACGAGGGCCTGCACACAGTCCTGGCTCTTTTCACAGCCCACAGCAAACTCCTCGCGCGCTTTTTTCTGCTTCCCACTTTGGTCACGTGACTCTCTAGGGCCGGACACAGGAGGCTCAGTCTTTTGCTGTGTCATCTCACCCTGCGCAGGTGCAACCTCTGGCCACAAGGTGGCAACATCATCCTGTGTAATCACTTCTGTAACAGGCTCTATATCAATAATCACCGAACAGCCAGAGCCTGCCAGCTCACTACACGCCCCCCCACTCAAAGGTTGGCAGTCCCTGTCAACGACCGGCTCCAGGGCGGCGATGGCTGTGGATGTGACAGGGGGCGGCTGGGAAGAGGGCCACACATATTGGTCTCTGTAGGACTGTCCTGGAGGTACCCCTGCAGTGGTCCTCGTCCGCCTAACGGGTTGGATCCCCTCTCTCCTATCAGTCACCCCACTCTCTTTCCCAGTCGACATGTCAGTAGAGGAGGTAATCGGTTCAAGTGCATCAGTCGGACGGACAGGGGTAGGCATGCATTCAGTCTCTACATCCCCGGGGTCAGTGTCTCCGACAGTATTAGTGATATCCATCTCTCTAGGTATCACAGTAGGGGAGTCAGGCTGGGAACGGCAGGGGCGCAACATATTACGTTGCAAAGTTCGGATGCTGCCGCTGTCTTCGCCCTGCACTCGATAGACGGGGCCACCTTGGTACGGCTGTCCAATTACTCGATAGACTTCGGTCTCCCACTTGGGCCGGAGTTTCCCCTGCGGCTTCTTTATTCGGACTAGGACCAGTTGACCTACATTCAGTGGGTCTTCTTGTACCGGAAGTGGGTCAGCGTGTACTTGATCCTGAATTTGTCGGCCTACTAGCCGGTAGACAGTCTCCATTCTCTGGCGGTGTGTTTGTAGCCAGGAAGGATAGGTACCACAGGTATCTTCTTCGGAGCTAGACAGTTGCAACTCATGGATGTCTTTGCCTGGACGGCCAAAGAGAAGGGTATATGGGGTATATCCGGTGACGGAATGGACCTGATTATTATAGGCCCACAGCAGTTCCGGGAGGAATCGAGGCCAGTCGGGCTTTTTGTCTTCAGCCAAAGTCCGGATCAGTTGTAAGAGGGTCCGGTTAAAGCGTTCACACGCGCCATTCCCTTGTGGATGGTAAGGGGTGGTCCTGGACTTCTTGATTCCATACATCCGTTGGAGTTCTTCAATGACTCGCCCTTCGAAACAAGCCCCCTGATCAGAGTGTAGCCGCTCCGGACACCCGTAGACCCGAATGAATTGCTGACAGATAGCCTGTGCAGCTGATTCAGCAGTCTGATCCTTCGTAGCAACAGCGACAGCAAATTTCGTGAAGTGGTCCACCATCACCAGACAGTACTGGTAGCCACTATTCGCCGTTCCGATCAACAGATAGTCCACCATCAACAGCTCAAGGGGCCTCAACGTCTTAATAGTCTGGACGGGGGCACGCTGCTCTGCAGACTTGTGGAATTCACAGGTACGGCATGCTTGACAGACATTTTCAACCAACTTACGGAGCCCCGGACAAAAAATGAACTGCTGGGTCCACCGGAGGATCTTGTCTATGCCGAAGTGGCCGTTCCTCCTGTGAGCTTCGCCCACCATCTCATGGGCCAACTGCACCGGGACGACAATCTGCAAACACTCCTCCAGCATATGGGATAAAAGGGCCCTGCGACACAGGACTCCATCTTTCACAATCAGCCGATCCCACTGGGCAAGCAGAGCCAAGGCTCCGGTTAATAGTCGGGCTCGCACTTCGGAGGGCGGTTTCTCTTGTTTATTCACATACTGTTTCAGTAAGACGTGCTCGGGATCTCGATCTTGAAGCTTGGCCCATTCTTGCTGGGACAGGGGAGATCCCACTACGGCTTCAATCCCTCCTACAGCATACTGGCGGTTATCTTCTATTTGCTTTGTGAGCCGGGCAAAGTCAGGCATCTCATCTTCCTCCAACTCTTCATCCCGGTCCCCCACTGGCGGGGATGATGACACTCTAGACAGGCTGTCAGCATTCTGATTCTCGTTCCCCGCTCTGTATTTAATTTTGTACTGGAATCTAGAGAGCCTGGCTATCCAGCGCTGTTCCATTGCCCCTAGTTTGGCATTCTCTAGGTCGGCAAGAGGATTGTTGTCCGTCATGACCAGCACTTCCGCTCCTGTCAGATAGCCAGCAAATTTCTCCGTCATAGCCCAAGTCAGAGCCAGGAGTTCCAAGCGGAAGGAGCTGTAGTTGACGGGATTCTTTTCGGTGTCACGGAGAGACCTACTGGCATAGGCTATCACGCGTTCTTTATTATCTTGAACTTGAGAGAGGACCGCCCCTAGACCTTGAAGGCTGGCGTCGGTGTGCAACTGAAACGGTAATGTGTAGTCTGCATATGCCAGAACAGGGGGTGATGTTAGAGCAGCCTTAAGTGCCTGAAAGGATTTTTCTCGGTCAGGCCCCCAACTGATGCGTCGTCCTCTGGGGCTGTTCACGGTCCCTCGGAGAACCTCATGCAGTGGTTCAGCAAGCCGAGCAAAGTCCTTGACAAACCGACGGTAGTAGCCTGCTAGCCCCAGAAAAGCCCGGACTTCTTTGACGGTAGTTGGCTGCGGCCACTCTTGAACGGCTGCTATCTTCTCCGGAGAGGGCTGGACGCCTTCGGCCGAGATCCGGTGACCCAAGTAGTCGATTTCCTGCTGGAACAGACGGCACTTGCTGGGCTTCAACTTCAAGCCGTGTCGCCTCAAGCGCTGGAACACTTGGCCAAGCTTGTGAAGATGATCTTCAAAGGTGGCGGAGTATACCACGATGTCGTCAAGGTATATCAGCGTAAACTCAAAGTTGAAGTCCCCCAGACAGCGTTCCATTAGTCTCTGAAAGGTCCCCGGTGCATTATTCAAGCCGAACGGCATCCGGTCGAACTCATACAGGCCCATGGGAAGGATGAAGGCGGTCTTTTCCCTGTCCTTCTCACTCATTGGAACCTGCCAATATCCACTGGCCAGGTCTAGGGACGAGAAATATTTGGCCTTCTTCAGGGCGGTCAGTGACTCTTCGATCCGAGGAAGTGGATATGAGTCCCGGATAGTGCAAGCGTTCAGCCTCCGGTAGTCCATGCAAAACCTTAGGGAACCATCTTTCTTTTTGACTATCACCACGGGTGCAGCCCACGGGCTCTGGCTTTCACGTACCACTCCGGCGTGTAGCATAGATTCTAACAGGCTTTTCACCTCCTGGTATTGGTGAGGTGGTATCTGCCGGTACCTCTCGCGGATAGGGGGGGTATCGCCCGTGGGTATCTCGTGCTGGATACTGGTGGTACACCCAAAGTCTGTGTCATGCGTTGCAAAGGAGTCTTGGTGTTCCCGCAGAAGTTCCTCCACTTGAAACACTTCTTGTTCGGTGTACTGAGACGTGTCTAGCTGCACTTTTTCCCGTAGTTTTCGCCCAATGTCTTCATCGTCTACTTGAGCGTTTATGGCTGAGACGGTTACCGTCCAGTCGCCTTCTGTAGACGGGGTGAATTCTAGGGGTCCAATGGGATTCACTTCCGTGGGTAGAGCATATACCCGGGCAAGTTGAGTGCCGGCTTCAAGGGCTAGGCCTACGTCTGCGGTGTTGTTTAGCCTGACAGGGACTCTCCCGTTCCGCACGACAGCTAGAGTGCGAGCAACTAGTGGGTTTAGCTTACCCCCACTTGGGGTCCTCGGCTCGATCAACACTTCAACCCCCTCAAGTTGTCGGTGGGTGTTAAGGGGTAAGGAAATGACTGTCTCTTTTTCAGCGGGCAAAGTAATCCGGGTACGGCGTGGCACTGTAATGGCGGCTAGGGGTAGTTGTTCCTCTGCCATCTGTTGAAGTCCAACGGTCCGGATTACGCGCTGGAACGCCAGACGAGTCGGCTTATGTTTGGTGACTTTCTGCCAGTATTTGGGTCCTTTTCTTGTCAACAGCATAAGATCCAGGTCTTTCAAGATGTTCATTCCAACTATCACTGGGGTCTCGGAGCCGAAACCTTCCTTGACGATGACGATCCCTCGTTTCCCTAAGTCCTGTCCGCAGGCCTTTGTGTCCATCCAAGCAACTCCGGTCACTGGAATGGGTAGATTATTAGCCGCAATAATCTTAATGGTGGTGTCTGGGTCACGAGCAGTTCTTGGTTTGAGGTAATTTTCGTAAAACTGTTCAGAGATCGTGGTCACTTGTGACCCAGTGTCCATCAGTCCCTGTACGGCAATTCCTTCCAGGACAACTTCAAGTGTCGGGCTATTCGAGGCAAGAGCACTCCGCCATCGGCTCTGTTTTTCCACACCCCTCTCCTTGGCCTCCCCTGCTGCGCGAGCCTCACCTGCAGGGGTGTCTAGTTTAACGGCGGCCATTGTGGTGAGGCCCGGCGTGGTAGCTCTGCTTGTGGATATGGCTGGGGTTCAATTCGCTGGTCTGATCGAAATTCCCTTCGCTGGGGTGACTGAGGGTTTGTTCGTTGGTGCGACGGAGGTTGTTGCGGAGGGAAGTGTTGAGGACAACGATTTGTCCTATGGCGAGGATCACCGCATGACCAACACTGTCCCACGGGACGACTAGGCTGTCTTCGCTGGTCTCCCTGTCGGTCTAATGTTAACTGTAATACCTGTTGCTGTAAGTCTGCTACCATCTGTTTCAGGTCTTCCGTGTCACTGTTCGGATTTTTAATGTCAGATATGGATCTGCACGCAGCACCTTGAATCCCCACATCCATGACGGGTCCCCTTGAACGTTCTATGGCTTCCTGTTTGACTTCAGCAAAAGTAAGAGCCGGCATCATCCGGATCAAGTCCTGTAACGTGCGGTTAAGATACTGGTCTCTCAGTCCTATTACAAATTGGTCTCTCAGTACCAGGTCACGAGGAGCCATACCAGCTAGTTGCTAGTTGCAAGGCTGCGCATTGGTATCTATAATCTGGCCCAGCAAGATCCCCACACACAGACTCTATCTTGATAACCGTATCTTTACTCGTATACATTTTTAACAGCAAAGAAAAACAATAAATGACAACAGTAAATATGCACAGTAATAACGTGTACTGATAAGCTGACCCTCACTGTCCCTACTCACACGTTACCAGTCCTTTACTCCAGAAGGATGTGTCCCCCGTCGCAGGCCTGTCTGTCTTTACAGGAGGGCGTCCCAGCCGGAGAAAAAAAACAGGAACAACAAATTACGCTGAAAGGAGGGAATACTTCGGCCTCTCGCCAGAGGACCCGCTTACAGTCTCTCTGATCCGGATAGCAGCTTTGGTGGATCCCTTATGTAGTCCACACTCCAGTAGCAGGGAGTGTAATAGCAGTATCCCTCAGCAGTGAAGAAGCTGGGGAAGGCCCCGAGGATATAGTGTCAGGTAAAAGGAATCCCGTTGAGAGTCTCTCCTGCGCCACGCACGAGGGCCTGCACACAGTCCTGGCTCTTTTCACAGCCCACAGCAAACTCCCCGCGCGCTTTTTTCTGCTTCCCACTTTGGTCACGTGACTCTCTAGGGCCGGACACAGGAGGCTCAGTCTTTTGCTCTGTCATCACACCCTGCGCAGGTGCAACCTCTGGCCACAAGGTGGCAACATCATCCTGTGTAATCACTTCTGTAACAGGCTCTATATCAATAATCACCGAACAGCCAGAGCCTGCCAGCTCACTACAGGTGTATGGACGGGGATCAATTAGGGATGTGCAAGTGTATCAATTAGATATCGGCGGGGGATCAGTTAAGTATGGACGGGGATCAATTAAGTATCAAGTATGGACGGGGGAATCAGCTAAGTAGGTCAGGTGGATTAATTAAGTATGGACGGTGTGTCAATTAACTATGGACTGGGGATCAATAAATATGGACTGGGGAAATAATTAATTGTGGACTGGCGAATCAATCAATTAATTATGGACAGGGGGTTAATTAAATATGGATGGGGATAAGGCAAATAAATAGGGACTGGGAATCAGTAAAAGTGGACAGGGGGAATCTATTAAATATGGACAAGGGGGATCAATTGATTATGGGCTGGGGGGGTCGATCAGTTAAATGTGGTCGGGGGATCAATTTAATATGGACGGGGGTGGTTGGGGGATCAATTAAGTGAGGAAGGGGGGGTCAATTTAAATGTGGTCAGGGGGATCAGTTAAATATGGACGGGGGGTGATCAGGGGGTTAATTTAAATATGGACGGGGGGTGATCAATTAAATATGGACTGGGGGATCACTAAAGATGGCCGGGGGAGATGTATTAAATATGGATAGGGGGGAGATCGATCAAGTATGGACAGGGGATTAATTTAAATAAGGCCGGGGGGGGGGAACACTTAAATATAATACAATTACAATACAAATACAATACAGTACAGTACAGTACACACTCGGGTTCAGTAGGGCCGCTTATCGCGGCCTCCTTCCCCTCACTCACCTCCTCTAGGGACGCTGCACGCTATCACAGCGCGCTCGCCCCTCCGGTCGCCTCTTACCGGTCCTCCTGGTCACCTCCTGGTCATCACCACCTGGCGCCCTCCGCCGGCCGGCGCTGCACGCTATCACAGCGCTCTCTTGCGCTCGTCCCTCCGGTCGCCTCTTACCGGTCCACTCGGTCACCTCCGCCTGGCTCCCTCGCCGGATGGCCGCGAGCCGTGTCGGACCTCGCCGCACGCCGCTCACCACAGCCACACCACAGCCCACGTGCTCACACCCCGCGCGCGCTCTCACTTCCGGTCACGTGCTCTCTCTGTAGCTGGGAAGGGGTCGGATGAAAAAGTCCTGGAGATGTTTTTCCCTCCTTCCCAGCTCCTACAGCAGCACAAACTCCCAGCACCAACAGGCTCCTCCTCTTCCTCTTCCTGTCTGGAGCTCAATGCATCTCCTCCTGAAGTGCTAAGTAACAGCGGTATCAATAGGGAGTAGATTTTTTTTTTGCTTGCTTGCAAGCGTATAAGGCAATAATCCCGGTCTTGATGCGTGTAATATGCTATCCATAGTGCGATAGCTCAACCATACAGGAATTTCAGATAAGAGTTAATATTGTAGAATATAGATTTGAATTAGACTCCTCGTAATTTAGAAGTGAGTCTCCTATACTGTTATTGCATATGCAGCAAGTTCAAGGGCTGCCAAAAATTAGGACGCACTCCAATACCAATTTGAAGAGATGTAGTGGCGGGCCTCAGTAAAAAAAATTATTTACCCTTATTAAGGAGTGGGTCTCCTAGATTAGGGTAAAAATATTTACCCCTGTGGGGTATACATATATATTGTATAGAATGTTAGAGGTAGGCCTCTAAAAATAATTCCTATGGGCATCATAAACACCCTTAAAAAAATAATGTGGATGTTGCATGACGGTCACCCTGGTGATATGGTGGTGGAGGATGAGGAGAAGGATAAGGAGGAGGACAACATAAAATAGACGTATGCTCATGTCTGGGTGTGAAGGGGTGCATGGGAATAGACCCCCCCCCCCAAAAAAACAATGGATTTGAGTTTATGTTCTGCTGCTATCATCCGGTGGTGTTGAGAAGTCTGGCACAATCCAACCCTTGTTCATTTTGATAAGAGTCAGCCTGTCAGCATTTTCAGTAGACAGACGGATGCGCCGATCAGTCATAATACCCCCGGCGACACTAAAAACCCGCTCTGACAAAACGCTAGCAGCAGGGCAGGCCAGGGCCTTCAAAGCATAGAGCGGACAGTTCATGCCACATGTCCATCTTGGATACCCAATAGTTGTAAGTCACAGAGGAATCACGGAGGACGCTGGTACGGTCAGCTAAGTACTCTTTCAGCATCTTCCAAAACTTTTCCCTCCTTGTCAGAGTACCCAGCACATGAAGGCCTGGGCACTGGGAGAGTCTGAGAAAACTGTCCCAGACCTTTGACAGTGTTCCCCTCCCTCTGCTGCATCTGGTTTGTATCTCCCTCAACTGTATTTCTTGGTTGTCCAAGGAACTGTGACCTCTGCTGCCAGTGTTGTCAGATGGAATTTTTTAATAATTCTTCAACAAGGGCCTTCTGGTACTGCAACATTTTATTAGACCTTGCTGCCATGGGAAGGAGAGATAGAAAGTTCTCCTTGTAGCGCAGGACTAGAAGTGTGCCCAAAATGCGTACAACACAAGGGTCACTGGAAAGACTGACAACAGCCAAGAATATCCTGTCCCCACCAAGAGGACAACTGTCCATGTTCTCATCCTGGTCCTCTTCTTCCCCATCTTCAGGCCATCCACGCTGAACAGACGGTATGAATGTGGAGTGGATAGTACTGTCTATAGGGCAGGAAATCAGCTCCTGTTCCTCCTGCTCCTCATTATCACTAAATCTGCGTTAAGATGAGACTGGGCTGTGTAGCATCACCTGGAAAAAGATCTTTGCTCCATCTCATCGTGCGCCGCCTTCAATTCCTCTTTAATTGTGAACAACGAGCATTTCAGTAGACAGAGAAGCCAGATGGTGACGCTAATTATGGCATCATTGCTGTTCACCATCTTGGTCAAGTCCTCAAAGTTTTGGAGAACGGAACAGATGTCAGACATCCATGCCCACTCATCAGCTCTTATGTGCGGAGGCTGACCTGAATACTGATGGACTTGTTGAAGCTGGTACTCAACAGCCCTCTGCTGCTCACAAATCCTTCCCAACATATGCAACGCTGAGTTCCAACGCGTGGTAACATTACACACCAGTCGGTGAGCTGGAAGCTGCAAACACTGCTTAAGCACTGTCAGGACGGCAGAAGCTGTAGCTAACTTTTGGAAATGGGCACACACGCAGCGTACTTTCACAAGCAGCTCAGGCAGATCTGGGCAAGTTTTGAGAAACCACTGAACCACTAAGTTGAGTACATAGGCAAGGTACGTGTGCGAGGTTGCCAAGCTTTAGACCAGGTTCTGGAAATTGTCATAAACGACCATGCCTGGCTGTAGGTTCAGCAGTGAGAGCCACAGATCTGCCTTCTCTCTTATAGTTTTCAACAACTCTGTAGCGGTGTGCGGTTTGTCACCTAAGCAGATTAGCTTCAGCAAAGCCTGTTGCAGCTTGGCCAGGGCAGTGCTGCAGTGCTTCCAGCTTGTGACTGATGTGGTCATTTTGGGGATGGAGGCTGAAGAGGAGGAGGAGGTGCAGGAGCTGTAGAATGTGGGGGCAACCCTGATTGACCCAGCGCCCGCAATTCTCGGCGTTGGGGGGACGTGTTCCGTTCCAGGGTCCGACAGTCCGGACTTACACAATATTCACCCAGTGTGCCGTCAAAGAAATGTACCATCCCTGGCCACAAGGACTTGTCCATGTGTCTGCGATTGGGTGGACCTTCCCAGTAACTGCGTTGGTGAGGTCACGGGTAATGTTCTGGGACACATGCTTGTGTAAGGCAGGGATGGCACAGCAGGAGAAATAGTGGTGGCTAGGGACCGAGTACCGAGGAACAGCCACTGCCACGAGGTTGTGGAAAGCTTCTGTCTCCACAAGTCTAAAAGGCAACATTTCCAGTACAAGCAGTCGAGAAATGTGGCAGTTTAGTATTGTGGCCTGTGAGTGGGAGGCAGCATATTTGCGCTTTCGTTCCAAGGATTGGGGTAGGGACAACTGAACACTGCGCTGTGACAAGGATGTGGATGTGGTTGCTCATGGTGATGCTTGCAAGTGTGCAACGACAGGTGCAGGGTGGGAGGCATCTTTGCCTGTATCATGGACAGGGGATTGATGTGCACGCACAACAGTGGAACAGGCAGTGGTGTCACCCGCAGACACCGCCTCTGGACCCTGGTGTTCAGCCCAATTAGTCGGGTGCTTTGGTCTCATGTGCCTGATCATGCTGGTGGTGGTCAGGCTGGTAATTTTGATGCTTCTGCTGATGCTGGCATGGCAGATGTTGGAAATGTGCTTTTTTTAACTGGACAGTCTTTAAAAAATAGCCAGACTTGGCAACTTCCCTCATATTGGTGTTTTGGGGAACAGTTGCCCGTCTTGTGTCTGTGGCCTCCCCACTGCTTCTTCATGCCTGTGGTGGTGCTGCACATACCTCCCCCTCTGTGGTGCTGTCCTCGCGATGCATGTCACCTTCCCAGGTTGGGTCAGTGACTTCATCATCCACCACCTCATCTTCCACGTACGCACCCTGGGCCTCTTCCTGACTTTCTGGCAACTGTGTCTCATCATCATCCACCTCTTGCAACAGTAATTGCACTTTCCCACCGTTGCTTTCGTGGGACCATGACTGCTCAAATATTTGGTTATCCCTACATGCAATCTTCTCTTGACCCACTTGAAGCGGACTGAGCGAAAGGCCAGAATCTATAAATGGAAATGTGAACAGCTCTTTGGAGTGTCCAAGTGTTGGTTCACTTGTCTCCGGGCACTCGGCATGGTGGGAGGAAGGAGGATCAGGGTGAGGAATATGTGGTCCAGTCTCATGGCTAGTGAGACTGGACCGTGTGGAAGACAGGGTGGTGGTGGCAAACTGACTGGAAGCATTATCTTCTATCCAACCAACAACCTTTTCACAC
The DNA here is from genome assembly GCF_046119375.1 of Phyllobates terribilis. Lineage (NCBI taxonomy): Eukaryota > Metazoa > Chordata > Amphibia > Anura > Dendrobatidae > Phyllobates > Phyllobates terribilis. Next base: position 609,046,366 of record NW_027362762.1, read on the forward strand.
TGGTCTGGCTTCAAGAGTGGTGTTCCGCTGACCCTTATAAAGTGGGACAGGAAGGTAGGTCGACATGGTATGGGTGCTTGTTGTGCTCCCTCAGCAGGCACAGTTTCATCTTGCCCACGGCCTCGGCCTCTATGTCCACTTCCCCGTCCCGTACCACGCGCCTTGCCCATTTTAAATGAAATGGAGTTTAATATTTTGCAGCTTGCAAAAAATGTTACGGTTATCACCGCAGTAATATTTGATCACGTCTGATGACCAATTTGTTTTAGGCCAGACCGGTATAGGTCAGCGACCAAGTGTGGATATGTTTTGAACGCACAACTGCCACACTTTAAATGGAGTACAATATTATATTTTGAAGCTTCCTAAAAATTCAGGATTAATACTGCAGTAATATTTGACTACCTCAGATGATGGATACAGCGCTGTTATTCAAATCAACCAAATCTGGCTGTATGCTGCGAACAAGCAAATGAAACAATAAAAATCGTGTACTATATTGATTTTCACCAAAATTAGCAGGATTAAGAGCAAAATGAATATTATTAGCCCTGATATCTAGGGCTATTGATAGGAGTTCCAGCAGCAGAAAGAACATGCAATGGACCCTATTCTGTACTATACTATACTACTTTCCAAGCTTTTTAGAGATGGAAATTTCATTCTCCAGCAGGACTTGGCACCTGTCCACACTGCCAAAAGTACCAATACCTGATTTAAAAACAACAGTATGGCTGTGCCCACGATGCGTTTTTAATGCGTTTCTGCAGCGTTTTTGCAGCTGCGGAAATGCATTAAAAACGCATGGTAGAAGGGCAGCAATGTTCCCCAATGATAATCCGCATGTGCTGTGCACATGCTGCGGAAATTTCCGCTGCGGATTATCATTGTGGAAAAAAACGCAGCACTACCAATTATTTTGCGGAAGTGCTGCGTTTTCGCCGCCATTCACTTGCATTAGAACGCGCCAATTCCGCAAGACTGCATCTGTACCTGCGTAATTGGCGCGTTCTAATGTGTGGATGGTACCCGGGTGTAGAGGAGAGGAGAGTCTCATCCACACCCAGGTACCATTGAAAAATCTGTAAAATAAAAAATAAATGTGTACTTACCTTCTGGCGGCCCGCGGTGCGCTCCTCCTTGCTTCCCGGCACTTCGCGGTGGATTGAAGGACCTGCGCTGACGTCAGAGTCATGTGACGGGTCACGCGACGCTGACGTCGGCAGGTCTTTCAATCCACCGCTGGCGGCAAGGGAGAACGGAGTGAGCAGGACACCGGGGGCCATCGGAGGGTAAGTATAGATTTATTTTTTTATTTTTTACCATTCTTTTAAGGTCACACTATATAAATCCATGCCGTTTGCATGGATATATATAGTGTGACCTAGTTGTCACAAGCACTTTCCAAGTGATGCTAATCGCTAGGAAAGCCCTTATCAATCCGCATGTGGAAATTCCAGTGAATAACGCTTCATTTCCGCATGTCCCTGGCAGGAAAACGCATGTACAATCCGCATGTACAATCCGCATGTACAATCCGCATGTACAATCCGCATGCGTTTTTTTCTGCCAGGGAGATGCAGAAACGATCAGGAAAAAATCCGGAGCATTTCTGCATCGTGGGCACATAGCCTAACACTGTGCTTGATTGGCCAGCAAACTCGCCTGACCTTAAACTATGGGGTATTGTCAAGAGGAAGATGAGAGACACCAGACCCAGCAATGCAGACGAGCTGAAGGCTGCTATCAAAGCAACCTGGGCTTCCATAACACCTCAGCAGTGCCACAGGCTGATCGCTTCCATGCCACGCCACATTGATGCAGTAATTGAACAGTAATTGATGGAAAAGGAGCCCCGACCAAGTATTGAGTGCATTTAATGAACATACATTTCAGAAGGCCAACATTTCGGATTTTAAATACATTTTTCAAGCTGTTATAAAGTATTCTAATTTACTGAGATAATGACGTTTCTGTTTTCATTGGCTGTAAGCCATAATCATCAACATTAACAGAAATAAACACTTGAAATAGATCACTCTGTAATGAACTGGAATAAATTAACTTTTTGATGATATTCTAATTTAATGAGATGCATCCATTATAAGAACATGTCAGTTGGTGTTCCATAACAGACTCTGCATACTAATCGTATGGTACAGCTTATGTAGTAGTGTAATCAAGTACAGGAGCCCAAATGATATACACAGCCGGGCTCCTGCTGTAACTGGTAGGATTGGTGTCCTTACTGATTCCAGCAGTTTAAGTGAAAAAAAAAAAGTTATGACTCTCAGAATATTATACAAAATAAAAAAAAATTATTTGGGTTAAAAAGTAATTTTCTTGTGCAAAATTAAAAAAATATATATATGAATTGGTTGGGTATCACTAGAATCGTATTGACCCATACTATAAAACTACAGTATTATTTATCCAATTTAGTGTATGCCATAAGGAAAAAAAATATAAAAAAAACATACCAGAATTTCTGATTTTTGCTCATCTAGCCTCCCCCAAAAAATTAAGAAAAACGTGATCAAAAAGTTGAATGTACCTAACAAAGGACACATTGAAAACCACAAAAAAAAGCTCTCACACAAGTCTGTACACAGAAAAAAATAAACTATGGGTCTCAGAATATTTCTTCTCAAATTTTTCATTCTCACAAAAGCTAATAGGAGGAAGTGGACCACACAATTTGTTATACAATTTTTTCCTGAACATAGTGATACCCCCATAAGTGGCTGAATTCTACTTTTTGGTCTTACGGCGGGGCTTGGATGGGATGAAGGACTATTTGACTATTGGAGTGTCATTTTGACTGTGATAGATGGATGATGCCATGTCTTATTAGCAGCGAAGCCTTTGAGGGGGCAGAGCAACAAAAAAAAACACAAGTTACCCAATTTGGGAAGCTATCTAGGGGTGTTATGAACCACAAGTGCATCAAAATTTTTCAACAATGTGCCATGAAAATAAAGAATTTAATTTTTACAACAAATTTTTCATTTTCACAAAGAATAATGGGTAAAAATGGACCCCATCATTTGTCTTAAAGGCAGTGATAATCCCATATGAATCTACTGTTTGGGCACATAGCAGGGTTCACCAGGGAAGTAGTGCTATCTGACTTTAAAGCACAGATTTTGCAGGAATAGATTGCAGGTAGCATTTGTAAAGCCCCCGACATGCCAAAACAGCAAAAATTCCAAAAATTACCCCATTTTGGAAATTACACACCTCGATGAATTCATTTATGGATGCAGTGACTATTTTTGTCTCATGGGTGTTTTCCAGAAAAAAAGCATGGACTAGATGTTGCAGAGTGAAAATTGCAAATATGCCAGCTTAGTGTCCATACATTGTGCCCTTTGCGCTTCTGAAGACACACACCCAGTAAATTAAGTGGGCTCTTCTTGCTACAGTAATGCCACACATGTGGATGCTAACTGTGACATAGGCACAAAGTGGGGCACAGCAGTTAGGGGGGCATTTGGATTTGGGAGCGCAGATTCTGCTGGATTTTTTTTGGGGGGGTATGAGAGGGACATTTCGCTTTTATGAGCCCTTGTGCTACTAGTAATGTGGAAACCTCCTATTTTTTCATTGACAGACCTGAGTGGGTGCTTGATTTTTGTGGGTTGATTTTAAGTTTTTATTGCTAATATTTTGGGGTACATATAATTTTTTGATCGCTTTAGTATAAGCCTAAGTTCACATTTATCCTGTGTTCTACGCTGAGCATTTACATCAGATATTCTATCAACATACCCAAAAAACGTGATTGAGACTAAACTTCTAACACAACCACTCACTATAATGAAGCAGATGGAGTTACTTTTGACTGTCTGGCCTCTGTTCTGGTGGTGGTCCATCTTTTTAGGCATGTACTAAAACACAGGCAATCTCACTTTTTTGTGCTAAAAAGATTCATTAAATGCTGGGACACCGTTGAAACAGAGTCCAAATAAAGGACTTATGTGTGTGTAAGTGGTTCCGTCAGGAATTTTGTATGAATCTCGTTTTTAAGAGATATAGATAGAAAACTCTGATGTGAATGCTCCGCATAGAGCACAGGATAATGGTATATGCACACAATGCAAAACTGCTGCAAAAATTAGCATAATGTAAAAACAACATTGCTGTGTACATGTCCAGTCTTTTGTCGCTTTTTTTAACAGCTTCAGGGTTTGAAAATTGTGAAACGGTAAAAAGACGGTCCATTTTTTTTAAATGACTTCCAAATTCTGACAAAAATGAAATGCTGTATTCTAAAGCCCCAAAATAAATAAGTACTTAACCCCTTTTTGACATGAGGTGTAATAATACGTCTCTGTGACCTGAGCCTTAATGACCAGGTACGTATTATTACACTTCACTGATTGCGCACACCTGCACAGTGGCTGTGAGGGCGCATTCGCCGCCTGGTGTCAGCTGATTCTGACAACTGACACTCAGTATTATGTGCCAGGAGCAGTCCCGCACCGTTCCCGGCACATTAACCCCCAAAATGCAAGGAGAAGAGAAACAGCCCCTCTTACCTTGCATCGGAGACACCGTGCTGTCAGTGCGGGGTCCCGATCATTGCCATGGTGATCCGATGTCATCATGAAGTTAGATAGATCATGCACAGAACACTTGGTGCTCAAGGTATACGTGGGGTATGTGGTAATGTTAATGAAAACGCTAGTGAACCAACACTGTCACGTCCTATCCAAAGACAACTGTCAACTTCTGTAACTGGACGGGCTACTCCACTCCCTTTCTTTGGCAGTCACACAGCGGTACGCCTAGTTGAAGAGGGACAGAAAGAGCATGTGCTCCAGTGGATGGCAAGCGCTGCTGCAAATGGCCTCTCCTCTTTCTCCACCTCAACATCACACACAGCACAGTCCACAGAGGTGGCACCACAATTACCCTTGCTTCCCCCCATGTCACAACTGTCCAATCACCCAACTGACTCTAGGGAACCACAGATGGGTGAGTCTGCAGAACTGTTCACACATTCTGTGCCATGGGCATCAGAAGTGTACTCCAATGATCCACAGAGCCAAGAGGAGGAAAGCATCAGCACCAATGCCCAAAATTTTTATAGGTTGGATTCGAGGCAGAACGAAGTAGGGTCCGAGCAGCATCCTGACCCTCATCACCAGACGTTAACGGAGGTAGGTAATCGGAGGTAATCCTGATGAGACTCAGATACCTTCGACTCATGTGGACTGTACTGTGCTGTCAGGGCAAGAAAAGGAGAAGGGTGACTCTCAGGGCGAGGAATGGGATAACACATTGGATGATGATGAGGTTGCTGATCCCACTTGGTGTGAACCCAGAGGCACGCAGCTGAGTAGCTCATCTGAGGAGGAGGAAGACAAGGAGGTTATGTTGCACCCTATGGCACAGACACGGAGTGATGCAACCACAACAGGCACTGCATCCTTAGCCACAACTGTGGCTGTGGCCAGCAGCGGTCGTGCGTCTGCAGCTCGCTGGGGTGGTAAGGGTTGCCTAGCCTGGACCTTTTTTGACACCGCAAAGGATGAGTCAACTCACCTTATCTGCAATCTTTGCAAAAATAAACTCAATAGAGGGAAAAAGTACAATAGTTTGACTACTACATGCATGAACCTTCACATGCGCAATCAACATGCATTACTCTGGCAATCTCACTGCGATAAAATGCGGACCAGCGGACCTCAACAACCATCAGCCGCCCCATCAACCGCATCTGCTGCTTCTTCCTCCTCTGTTTCCATGGCAATTATTGTCACGCAGGTATTCGACCACAGAACCTCTGGTTCTTTACCTGCTCCAATCAGGCTGAGTGAGAGCCCGTCAGCTGTAACGGAAGAGGACATACCTGCTGTGTTTGTTTCACTGAGTACACCACATGTTTCTCAATCCATCATAACATCTGCACCTCACTCACGGTCCAGCAGTTTGTCCTGTTCACTGTACTCCAGCCTCTCTCAGCACTGCAGCTAGCTCTTGGTCCCGCAGTTGTGGTCACGTAAAAGATTGTTTCATCCTACACATGACAAAGCTAAGATGTTGAACTCCGCATCTCCAATCAGTTGGCCACGGAAATGCTGCCTTTCTGCCTCATAGATAAAGACGGTTTCTGAAAGCTGATGGCCTTCATAGTCCCCCAGTACCAGTTGCCCAGTCGCCATTACTTCTCTTAAGAAAGCTGTGCCTGTGCTACACCAACATGTCACAGACAACATCACCCATTCCGCGACTAAATCTATGTCTGCCAGGGTGAACTTCACCACAGACACCTGGATGAGTAAGGGCATTACATCTCGCTGACTGGGCACTGGGTGACTCTGGTGGCTCTGGGGGCAGGCAGGGAAGGGGCTGCTCCACAAGTATTGGAATCACCAAGGCTTGCAGAACAAACCTCTGTATTTCACACTTCCTCCACTGCTTCTCCCTCCTCCACCTCCTCTAGGGCCTCCACCTGCGCACTCAACCTCTGCCTTAATGAGACACGCCTTCCAACAGTGCAGAGCATATCCACACCCTTTCCATACTGTGCAGCCAGGGCTCATTACAATTAGGCAGTGTTAAGGTTAATATGGCTTGGAGATGGCAGTCATACAGCTGAAGAGTTGTGGATAGCTCTCCGGGCTGAGTTTGAGCAATGGCTGTCTCCGCTGAACCTGGAGCCAGGGAAGGCAGTGTGCGATAACGGTGGAAACCTGGTGGCAGCCCTATGCTGAGGAGAGCTCACACACGTGACTTGCATTCTCAACCTGGTGGTACAGCGATTTCTCTGCCACTATCCCAGCCTCCACCGTTTGCACCCCTCAGGACTTGCATCGATACAGAGTTCTTTGTCCACGCCAGTTAACAGGTTGATATGCGATGTGCCGACATGGTGGAATTCCACTCTGCACATGTTGCAGCGACTGTGGCAGCAGCAACGAGCCCTGATGCAGTATGTCTTGTTGTGTAGCCTGGGCCAATGCACTACGGACGTGGAGCATATCACATTTACGAAGTGGGCACAGATTAAGGACCTCCGCCCTGTTCTGCTCAGTTTTGAAATGGCTACTAAGATGGTTAGCACTGACAATGATGTCATCAGCATCACTATTCCGGTCATCTACATAATGGAGCAGACTTTGAATAGCCTCCGGCAGGAGGTGGAGGATGCGGAAGGGATAACAATGTTTGAAAGTTCCAGACTGTCGTCACACAGGTGGATGCCAAGCGAGGGTGGATTACTGTGATGTAGTTGTTCTGGTGATACCAGACAAACTGTTAGTGAAGGTGCAAGAGCAGAGGAACAAATGGAGGAGGAAGAGGTGATGGGCAAGCAACAGTCAGAAGATGGAGAGGATAATCATCCCCTCTGTGTTGTTCGTGGTTGGCGGGGTGGTGGTGGAGGAAACAAGCATCAGTGTTACCCAGCCCGCAGCACAGCATGGCCTTGGATCTCATGGAAGAGCCTGACATATGAGTGCCTTCTTGCTGCACTATCTGCAACATGATGCTCGTAAAGTTATGATTCGAAATAATGCTGACTACTGAGTTGCCACTCTGTTAGATCCATGTTATAAGAGTAAATTTTGCCAGATGCTTCCCGCCCCGGAAAGGGACCTGCGAATGCTGGAGTATCGAAACAAGCTTTTACACAACCTTAAGAGAAGTTTTCCCCAAGACAGCAGTGAGGCACACAGTGTGCATCGCAGCTTTAGACTTATAACCCCAGGAACGTCAATTCGTCAATGCAAAACCATTAGCAGCAGCAGCAGTGTAAGTGTCAGAAGCAATTTTTGTGAGTCCTTTCACACATTTTTTACACCAGCTCGTGCATCAGCACAACAGAGTCCAAGTCTGACACTTGATGAACGACTGGAAAGGATGGTGCAGGAGTATCTGGAGCTCAATATGAATACCATGATTTTGGACCCTTTTACATTTTGGTCTTCAAAAATGGATGAATGGCCTGTAGTGATGAGCGAAAGTGCTCGCCACTGCTTGGTACTCACCCGAGCATCACGACGCTCGACAATCTTGGCGCTCAGTGACTATTTCCAGGTTGCTCGGGCGGGAACTCGGGTCCCCACCCTGCTTGTTTGGCACTCTTAGGAGAGCCAATGAACATGCAGACATTGCTTGCCACACACTGTAATGCCGTAGCCATGTTGGCTGTGGGCATTACAGTGATTGGCTGGCCGCACAGCGTCATCAGGTCTATATAAGACCTGGCGCCACTATGCTCGCCACAGTGTACCCTGGAATCAGGCAGAGTAAGGAGAGCTGCTGCTGCGTCAATGAGAGAATTGCTTGTTTAGAGTTAGTATAGGTATTCCAAAACATATATCTATATATCCATCTGAACTAACAGTCCTTCTGAGGACTAATCCAGGTACATATTTTCAGTGATGAAGGTAATAGCAGGTGTTAGGCAGGCAGGCAGTGTATGTGGCAGACTGCAGTGCATATAGTGCAAGAGGGTCCATAGCACATTCCTACTGCTGCTGTTCTTACAGATATTTGTAAACATAGCCCCAGGTATCAGGGGCCAGGGCATTTTTTTTTATCTTAATCCTGGTTATTTGCTTAAAAAGCAATCCAGAGTACACAATTTTTCTGCTCTATTTGCTTGGTAGCAGTGCAGAATACAGCCAGATCTGTTCCATATTTCAGCGCTAAAAATCCAAAAATTTGAACAGAACCTGGAAAATATTGGCCTCCTTTTCCATTCTGTTTCAGTGTGTCAATCAAGCTATTCACACTAGGTCTCTGTGTAGAATAATATTAGTAAATTACAGGCCTGCTATTTAAAACCATGGTTCTTTGTCAGACATATCACATATAAAAGTGTTCCAAAATTAACCATTTCTGCCTTCCATTTCATTGCAGTGTGTCGGTCAAGCTATTCACACTAGATCTCTGTGAAGAATAATATTAGTCAGTTACAGGCCTGCCATTTAAAACCGTGGTTCTCTGTCAGACATATCACATATAACACTGTTCCAAAATCAGCCATTTCTCCCTTCCATTTTGTTGTAGTGTATTGGTCAAGCTATTCACACTAGGTCTCTGTGAAGAATAATATTAGTAAATTACATGCCTGCTATTTAAAACCGTGGTTCTCTGTCAGACATATCACATATAACTGAGTTCCAAAATCAGCCATTTCTAGTAGCGTGGAAAATATTGTCCTCCATTTAAAATGGGCAAGGTGCGTGGCAAGGGACGGGGAAGTGGATGTGAAAGTGATGGAGCATGTAGAGGCCGAGGCTGTGGACAAGCTGAAATTGTGCCACAACAAACACCCACATCTTGACGCCCGTCCTTCCTGTCACAATTGCTAGGGGACCGCAGCACACCACTATTAAACCCAGAGCAATGTCTAAAGGTTGTTGGTTGGATAGCAGATAATGCTTCCAGTCACTTTGCCACCACCACTACCTCCATGTCTTCCACATGGTCAAGTCTCAGTAGCCGTGAGTCTGGACCGCATATTCCTCACCCGGATACTCCTTTCTTCCACTATGCCTAGTGCCCGGAGACAACTGATCCCACACTTGGACACTCAGAAGAGCTGTTCACTTTTCCATTTGTAGATTCGGGCCTCTCGCACGGCCAGTTTCAAGTGAGTCAAGAGGAGAACGCATGTAGCGACGCCCAAATATTTGAGCAGCCACGGTCACACGAAGGCAACGGTGGGAAACTGCAATTACTGTCGCAAGAAGTAGATGATGATGATGAGACACAATTGCCAGAAAATCAGGAGGAGGACCAGGGTGCAGAAGTGGAAGACGAGGTGGTGGATGATATAGTAACTGACCAAACCTGGCAGGGGGACATGCAGAGCGAGGACAGCAGCACACAGGGGGAGGGAGGCGTAGCACCACAACAGGCAAGAACAAGCAGTGTGGTGGCCGCAGACACAACGCGTTCCCGGTAACACAAACACATCGGAATTTGCCAGTACAACTGTTAGGTCTTCCCAAGTCTGGTTGTTTTTTAAAGACTCTGCAGATAACCCCAAAAAGGCCATTTACACCTCCTGCTAGGCCAGCATCAGCAGGGGTAGCAAAACTAGCAGCCTGACCACCACCAGCAAAATAAGGCACATGGCAGCAAGTGGGCCAAACCCCAGGGTACAGAAACAGTGTCTGTGGGTGACACCACTGCTTCTTCCGCTGTTGTGTGTGCACGCTAATCCCCTGTCCATGGCACTTGCGAAGATACATCCCGCCCTGCACATGTCGATGCACACTCTCAACTAGCACCATTAACAAGAACGTCCACTTCTTTGTCCCAGCTCATCGTTCAGTTGTCCCTACCCTAGTCCTTGGAATGCAAGCGCAAATACGCAGCCAGCGCCCCACAGGCCACACTTCTAAATTCACACAGTTCGCGACTGCTTGCGCTTGAAATGTTGCATTTTAGGCACGTGGAGACGGAAGCTTTCCGCAACCTGATAGCGGCGGCCGTCCCTTGGTACTCGGTCCCCAGCCGCCACTACTTCTCCCGGTGTGCCGTCCCGGCATTACACGAGCACGTGTCCCACAACATTAGACGTGCCCTCAACAACGCAGTTACTGGGAAAGTCCACCTAACCACGGACACGTGGACAAGTGCTTGTGGGCAGGGACGGTACATCTCGCTGACGGCACACTGGGTTAATATAGTGGAAGCCGGGATCCAGTCGAACCTTGGGACGGAACACGTCCTCCCGACGCCGAGGATTGCAGGCTCTGGGTCAATCAGGGTGGCCCCCACATTCTACAACTCCTGCACGTCCTCCTCCTCCTCTTTAGCCTCCATCTCCAAAATGAGCACATCAGTCAGAAGCTGGAAACAGTGCAGCACTGCCTCAGCCAAGCGGCAACAGACTGTGCTGAAGGTAATATGCTTAGGTGACAAACCGCACATCACTGAAGAGTTGTGGACAGCTCTGTGGCAGGCAGATCTGTGGCTGACACCACTGAACCTACAGGCAGGCATGGTCGTGTGTGACAATGGTGGCGGCTCTGAAGCAAGGTGAGCTCACACACGTACCATGCCTTTCCCATGTGCTTAACCTCGTGGTTCAGCGGTTTCTCAAAACCTACCCAGATCTGTCGCATCTGCTTGTCAAAGTACGCCACATGTGTACCCATTTTAGAATGACAGCTACAGCTTCCACCGCCCTTGCCGTGCTTCAGCAGCATTTGCAGCTTCCAGCTCACTAACTAGTGTGCGATGTCAATGTGGCGCCCCTGAGGGTTTGACCGCCACAGGGATGCTGCACTTCTTTAATGGAGTGTAGTGTTCCTCCTCTGAGGTAAGAACAGTGTGATGGTCAGGACCCAACCTTTGCATCCAACACCACATTTCTTCACCAGAGTGTTAGAACTCTCCTGTTAGGTTTTTTCTATTTTGCTGGTCACATGACCTTTTTGCCTATTTAATCCTGCTCCGCCCTTCTGGCCATGCTGGACTTCATTGTAATTTCTACTCTTAAGCTAGGCAGGTGCTTTGTAACCTTTCTCAGTCAGTTTAGCTAGGTCTTTTGACCTTTATGTTCTATGTTGTGTGTTTGTCTTTTTACTGCTACAATTTCTGCTAGGAGGTGTCCATCTTTCTCCCAGTCCCTAGTTCTTGTAGGGATCCCTCCCTCACATCTATAGGTCTTCATTCAGACTAGCTGAGGACTTTAGCAGGTCTGATCGCAGGATCAGGTTCCCCGTTACATCGTAGGGATCTAGCTTAGTTCTATTGTAGGGACAGATCTCCTGTCTTTCCTTAGTGCTTGTAGCCTATCATAACACAGAGGGGGCTAGAATGCACTAGGTGCTGCCCTCCTGGTTACAGGGAGACTGGGGAACCAATAGTTAGGGGAACCAGTTAATGGGTGAGGGTGGAGGACTCACAATTTAGTGACACTGTAAATTTCAAATTTAATAAAAAGCCATCCTGGTTCGTGGTCTTTCGCTGGTCTTTGGTATTGTGATCTCCCACCCTGAACGTGGATCCTGTGTGGGCCTGCGGCGGATGGAGACACAGCCCTCATACCCCGGTCTTGGGATAAGGGGCAGGTTGTAGATGAGGAATGTCTCAACCTCGTCAAGGACCACGACCAAGAAGGCCCGGAGCTTAGTAGTGTAGCTCCACAACAAATGGATCCCAGGGAAGATGCAGACGGAGCGGTGTACGCCACCTGTCCTCGCCAACCTGATATATTCAGAGGGAGTCCGGCTGCAAGAGGGGTATCGGCCCCCGACACCCGACCTTGCTACTCTATGTCCTGGTCGGGAAAGCCCGGTAGGCCCTGAGGATCCCACCGGGTATCGGAAGGAGCGGAGCTGCCACCCGTGCCCTTGTTCTGAGAGGAGCACAGAGGGAGACCCGGCCTATTTACACACACAGACAGGAGAGGATACGGTCTGTAGTTCAGGAACACTCTGGTGCGGGGTCCCGATTGAATGCTGGACTTGCTTGGAGGTTGTCGGACCCCCGTCCATGGTGACCGCAGGACTCCGCGGGGAGCAGGGAGTCACCTTCCTTCTGCCATCTCTAATGTGAGTAAAGCTTTCGAAGTTCACCCCTTTGGCCTCTGGACTGTTTATTCTGCGCTACACCGCACAACGCGGCGCCCGTTGTCCTCTACTACTACCCCTGTCCTCCTGTCTCTCTGCCCTGAGGCCTTGCTCCGCCTGTGGGGAGTAGTAATAACTATGGCCGCCATACCACCATGCCTCAGCGGACTGCAGCGGTGCTGGTGGCCTTCACCAGGTGCCACAGGTGGCGTAGTCGGAATCAGCCACTCAACCCGGATAAGTCCACACCATCCTTTTTAATGTGATGGCCCTGAGCACGGATCGGGTCTGGGCCACGGTTGCACCCCATCTCTACATCACAGGACCCGACTCCGAGTCCTCCATTTCCCAGGGTAAAGAAAAGGGCTTCCGAGAAGAGGCGTCACATCCCCATGCGTTGGAGCTCTACATTGCAGATGTTGGGAAGGATTTGTGAACAGAAGAGGGCAGTTTTTGACTACCAACATCAACACGGCCGTCGGTATTCAGGTCAGACTCCACACATAAGACCTCAGGAGTGGACAAGGATGTCAGACATCTGTACCATACTCCAAAACTTTGAGGACTCCACCAAGATGCTGAGCGGCGATGACGCCATAATTAGCATCACTATCCCGCTTCTCTGTCTTCTAAAACGCTCTTTGCTCACAATTGAAGAGGATGCATTGCAGGTGGAGCACGATGAGATGGAGCAAGGAACCATACAGGGTGATTCCACACAGCCCAGCCTCATCTCATCCCAACATGGATTGGGCGACAATGAGGAAGAGGAGGAGGAAGAACAGGAGCTAATTTCCTGCGCTAAAGACGGTACTTTCTGCACAACTGTCATACAGTCTGTTCAGCGTGGATGGCCTGAGGACAGGGAGGAGGAAGAGGAGGATGAGGAGGAGAGAATGGTGAGGACACAGAAGTCTTGCCTCTTTGCAGTCTGGCACACATGGCTCAGTTTATGTTACGCTGTCTTTCCCGTGACCCTCGTGTTGTCCAAATTTTGGATGACAGTCATTACTGGTTTGTGACACTTTTAGACCCACGCTACAAGGAGAACTTTCTGTCTCTTATTCCTTTGCCGGACAGGCCTAATAAAATGGGGTAATACCAGAATGCCTTTGTTGTGGAATTATTAAAAAAATTCCCATCTGGAAACGCTGGTGACAGAGGTCACAGTTCATTGGACAACCAAGGAGTACAGGCGAGAGGGAAAAGGAGGGAAAAGTTTCAGAAAATGCTGAGGGAGTACCTTGCCGACCGTACCAATGTCCTCCATGACTCCTCTGTGCCTTATAATTATTGGGTTTCCAAGCTGGCTAGCGTTTTTTCAGAGCAGGTTTTTAGTGCCGCTGGTTGAATTATAGCTGAAAATGAACGTTTTTGGTCCGACAGTTGATATAGTTTCTCAAAATAAATTCCTTCTGGTCCGCTGGGTTCACAAAGACATACGTGGAAGGCATAAACGAGCAAGTAGTAAAGTTTCCACATGCATGTGAGCCTTTGAGGGAAGTACCTCTATTCAACTTCGTTGTAGGTCGAATAAAATGGCTCCTTTAAAAATCGTCCTCAAGGTTTCTTGCCCTCCTTGGAGTCAAAAGTGGTTTTGCAGGTATGACATGTTGCAGTTTTGGTTCAGTCAGCAAAATAGTCCAGTTCTTATGGAGTATGGCATGCAAATCCCTCCACTGATTGTTGTAATTAGTAATCAAACAGATTTAAGTATCGTCTTTTCTAGGTTTAGGTCATAACAAGTCTGACCTCTCAAGATGTCTAACCCTGTTCAGTGCTGTATTAATCGTTTTTCCAGGGTAACCCCTGGTCTTCAGCCGAGAGGTTAATTCACAAGCCTGAAATGCAAAATCGACAGTGCTACTACAATTGTGTTTAGTTCTCAGTAACTGGCTGTAAGGGATACCTCTTTTGAGGTGCAGTGGGTGGAAACTGCTATAATGTAGCAAGGAGTTTGTCGAGGTGGTCTTACGGTACAAATTAGACCATATACTATTGTTTTCTAAGGTAAGATGCACATCAAGAAAGTTCACTGAACGGGTTGAGATCTGATAGGTAAGGTGTATATTGTATGTATTTTGATTTAGGAAGGAAATGAATTCCACACATAGATCCTCAGGGCCAGTCCACAACAGAAGAATGTCGTTGATGTACCTGAACCACTTGAAGACATGCTCCCGGAAACAAGCCGACGGGTACACGTGCTCCGCCTCCCACCAAACAAGGAAAAGGTTGACATAGGAGGGGGCACAGCGCGCACCCCGGAGACTTGCCTGTGGTAGGTACGATCGAAGACAAAATAGTTGTGTTTCAAAATAAAAGACATCAATTCAAGCAAAAAGGCACTGTGTGCAGGGTCAGAGGACTCTGGACCCTGCAAAAAGGAGGCAATTGCCTGTAGACTCAATTGGTGCGGGATACTGGTATAGAGGGACTCCACATCTATGGACACTAAAAGAGTATCCTCCGGGACATGGAGCCCCTCCAACATATCAAGGAGGTGCATTGTGTCTCGAACATATGATTTGAGTCCGAGAACGTGAGGCTGCAAATAGAAATCTACGTATTCGCACGGCCTTTCACTAAGGTCACCAATGCCTGCAACGATGGGTCTGCCAGGGGGAGCCGACAGTGACTTATGGACCTTCGTAAGAAGGTAAAATGTTGGGATAACTAGTTTCCTGGTGGTTAAAAATTCCCAGCCTTGTCAATGACTCCCTGTCTAAATGCCTCCTCCAGGAGAGAATCCAATTTCTTTTTGAACAGCTCAGAGGGATCTGAAGGGAGAGCCATATAATAGTCCCTATTACCCAACTGCCGTTTGGCCTCTGCAAGGTATAACTCAACTGGCCATAGTACTATATTACCCCCTTTATCTGCCTCCTTTATGACAAACAGGGTGTTCTGTTTTAGAGAGTTAATAGCACGTTTTTGAGCCAGCGATAAATTGCTATTATCATTGCCTCTAAGTTTAAGATTTTCTATGTCATGTACAACTGATCTGAAAAAGGTTTGAATGGTGGGTACTACTCCTAGAGAAGGTGTTACCTTAGAAGGGAGGCGGGAATTAAACATTCTCCTACCTAAAGACTCCTCGCTTTCTTTCAAAAGGTCCATAAGATCACGGAAGGTTTGTCGCTCGTCCGGTGGTAGATCATCCAGGGCAGATGGTTGACAATGCATATGTCTGAACATTAGGTTTCTGCAAAATAAGTACACGTCTTTAATAAAGGTAAATCTATCAAGTGCCTGCATGGGGGAGAATGTCAACCCCTTTGCTAGCACTGAGCTTTCAACTTCAGACAATGTATGTTTGGAAAGATTTATGATCAGAAGTTCATCCACCACCGACGAGTCCTCTATCGTCTGTTCCCACTCCTTAGGTGATTGCGAAAGGGCGAGAAATTTTTGTGTCTGTTTCTTCTGACAATTTTGCGTCCTTCACCTCCGCCTCCCACGTCTAGTGCGCCTTCTGGATCGCTTGTGTCCATTGATAAAAAAATCGCTGGACATTATGTCACTTTCCTTATTCATAGGACCAGTCCCAACTGTATCAATACATGGTCTTCTGTTGCCTGAATGTGACCATTTATATGCCGTCTTATTTTCATAGTCCAGTTTATCCCTCAAGAATTTGCGTTTTTTTCCAGCCATAATGTCCTTTTCATAATGGTCCATGATTTCTTTAAACCTAGTATAAAATGGCTGTACCAGTGAGGATTTGTCAAAAGAGTCAGTTTTACCCTCACAGGCAGCAATTTTTGTCTTAAGATCTAACAACAATGCCTTATCATGGTCAATGAACATTCTCAGGATAATTTGGGAGCATTGCAGTAAACCTGCTTCCCAAATACTTTTAAATTGGGAATCACATTCATATACTGGAAAAATCTGGAACCTCAAGCCCCTGGGAATAATGGATAGTTTCAAATATTGTTCCAGGCTATTGGCATTCCACCAACCCGAATGTAGTTTTTATGCAATTTGAGTAATTCATCTGTGATCGTTGTAAAATCATCATTAGTACACACATGCACCGTTTGAATGGGAGTAATCTCACCTTCTTATTTTTCTAATGCAACTGCATATATTTTGATGCAGTTGTTCTATAAGGTAGCACTTGTAATTACAGATACTCATCAGATTAATATATTTGTGGGAAGATTTTTAGGAATAATCTGTATTGCCTCTATATTATTATATGTATTACAATTATATTTTCATATACTATATACCTTCACGGGTATTTGGTACAGGTTTTTAAGTATGTTTTAACTGGAGTGTGTTTAGTGTTCCTAATAAAATTTCTCTATTATTTTTCAATCCTTGCGGCTTGATTTTTATTACTTATCAAGAATACTTGGTGCCTAGCATATGTACCCCTTGTTCTCTTCAAAGTTTCCAGCCCGTAAAAGTGGCATATTAACTCTGACAACGTTGTTGACAGCAGTGACCTAGGAGTCAGAGATGCTTCCGGGGGTCTTCCCCATGCTGTTCCCATGTCATTTGAGCACTGTTCCCATCGATTTTGGCAATTTTTAGGCCCTTTGTAGACCGCCGGAGGTGCCGCCGGAAAAATGCTTGAGTTTCCCATAGACTTACATTGGGCTCGTTACTCAGACCGAGCACTCAAGCATTCCAATTTGCTCGACCCGAGCATTTTAGTGCTCGCTCATCACTAGTGGTCTGGAGGTTGTATCATGCCCGGCAGCCAGCGTTCTCTCAGAACGTGTCTTCAGTGCTGCTGGTGGTGTCCTGATGGATAAGCGCATCCTGCTGTCCCCTTAAAGTGTAGATTGCCTAACTTTCATAAAGATGAACAAGTCATGGTCTCCAAGGACTTGTGCACCCCAATCGCAGACTGTGCAGACTAGGCGATGTAGTCTTTAGTGTGCTGTATTGATCTCGCGTAATTGCAGTCTGTGATATTTTAGCGTGGCTTCTGTGCCTGCTGTTGCTGCTGCAGGTGTTAACACAAATTTTTGGAAATGTGAACACTCCTGGTTGGATCTCCATCTGCTTGGTTGGCTGTATTGGAAGAGGTGTCGGTGCTAAGTATACTATTTGTATTGTAGTGAAATTGATGCCACTTCGGTGGTGTCTACCACTAATTTTTTGAAATTTGGAGACTTCTAATTGGGTCTCCATCTGCTGGGCTGGCTGTAGAGGAAGAGGTGTCGGTCCCCAATATAATAGTTATACTCTGGTGAAATTGAGGCCACTTTGATGGTGTCAGCCCATAATTTAGGGAAATGTGAAAACTCTTGATTGGGTCTGCATCCGCTGGGTTGGCTGTAGTGGAAGAGGTGTCGTCCTAATTATACTATTTGTACTGTAGTGAAATTGAAGCCACTTCGGTGATGTCTGCCAATAATTGTTGGAAATGTGGAGTCTACTGATTGGGTCTCCATTAGTGATGAGTCAGCGTGCTCGGCACAGCTAGGTACTCGCCAGAGCATCTCACTGCTCGACATGCTCGGCGAGTATTTCCGGGATGCTCTGGCAGGAGCTCAGGTCCCCGCCCCCCATGTTTGGCGCTCTTTGGACAGCCAATTAACATGCAGGGACTGCCTGCCACACACAGTAATGCCGTAGCCATGTTGATTGTGTCATTACAGTGATTGGCTGGCGGCATAGCGTCATCGAGTCTACAGAAGACCCGGTACCCTATGCTCATCACAGTCTGGAAGCAGGTAGAGTGGGAGAGGTGCTGCTGAGTGAGGGATAGAATTGGCGGTTTATTAGTTAGGTATAGGTATTCCACAGCAAGATATATATCTATCTGAACTAACAGTCCTTCTGAGGACTAAGCCAGCTGTATATATAAATCCTGATGATAGCAGGAGTTATGCAGGCAGAGTTTGTGGACACTGTATACAGCAGAATATGGTCCATTGCATGTTCTGTCTGCTGCTGCTGTTACAGATATCCATAGCCTTATATATCAGAGCTAATTTTTTTTTGCTCTTAACCCTGATTTGCTTAAAAAGCAATGCAGTATATCATTTTACTGCTCCATTTGCTTGTTAGCAGAATACAGCCAGATTTTTTTTATTTTATTCGCATTGCTGTATTGTGGAAGCAGAGAAACTTTTCCATCATCAGATGTGACCCCATATTACTGCGGTAATAATACAGACATTTTGTGTAGCGTGCCAAATATTACCCTCCATTTAAAGTCTGCCACTTGGGTGTTGTTCATCCTATTCACACTTGGTTGCTGACCAATACCACACCCAAAAGGCCACTTCCTAAAACCGTGGTCATCAGACGTGATCCCATATTTCTGTGGTAATAATCCTGAAATTTTTGGGTGCTGGCAAATATCATACTCCATTTAAAGTCTGGCAGTTGTTTGTTCAGACCTATTCACAGTTGGTCGCTGACATAGAATATCTGTGAACAATGTTGTCAGAGTATTATGCCACTTTTACGGACTGTGGTAAAATGGTTTGCTCGGCTGTACACGGAAGTAGACATGGAACACTGTCTCTTTAAGTTTTCGGGTTGTTTTATTAAAACGTCATAAACCAACCTAGAGTTCATAAAGTAAATACAGCCCATTCAGCATAATGGCAAAAACAAAATAGAAATATTCAGCACAGTCTGTATATTGGCCAGGTTCCGGCCACTCAGGGTTAACCACACAAGGTTCAGCACAATACATGCAAGCTCCTCTCTGGAGCAGGTCTCTCCAGATACTGCCCCCTAACACCTGAGTCAAAAGGTTGGCTATTTATAGTCCAGATCACAGCCTAAAGTGGAGATATGAAGAACAACCTCATGCCCGCTCTATGGTTGTTCTCATAAAATATAAAATATGCCCTTTTAAGCATGGCTGATTAACCCTGTCTGAATCTACCATGCAGGAGAAAACTTCCATGTTTCACATCACTGAAGCTAGTAATAGCCTGAGTGAAACATATCTCCTCTCCAGTATTCTGCCAGCGACTTTGTCACAGGACTAACAATAAAACATACAAAAATGAAGCTAAATTGGATTTTCCTGGAAGAAATGTTAAGAAACATTCTTTGCAGGGTCATGACTTGTATATAAGGCCAAATAAATTAGAAAAAACTATAAAAAACACAGCAGGCTCTTTAGTATAAAAACCAGACTCGCCAATGTAACCTCTTAATCCTTGCACACTTCAACACAATGTTCACAAGGTAGACAGCAGAAGTGGTTGCTTCCCTAGACGAGAAAACTCATTCATGATGGCAAAGGCCACCATCTCCTTACCTTGCTGCCTGATACTTTTCTGTGGGAATGAGATTGGCTCCAAGCAGCCAGGTATATCCAGCGAATGGCACGTCATGGTTTGGTATGAGCACCCAGTACCAGAGGAGAAGCCATCTACAATTTCCATATCTCAGGAATTTTATTTGGTAGACTGGCTGCTGGGGGGTTTCTACTCACTTGGGAGAGTTGGTAGTCAAAACAGGAAGCGTTTCCATTTAAAGGTCCATTCTGGTTTATTGCGGTGTCAAAAACCAGCCATAAGCAAAGAAAAATAAACAGTCTTCAGTTCAGGCGCGCAAAGTAAACAGTTCTTTAGGCCAAGTCTCCTGAGAACCAGTCCTAGTCACACCGGCTGGAAAGCATCAAGTACACCAGCTCAGTTTGCAGATACCACATAGTAGGACCTCTTCCTCCTCACACAGAGATTATGTGTCAAACAATGGACTCCATTTTACCTTGTTAACCACACCCAGAGGTGAAGTATGTGGGTAGCCAGGCCCGCCCATCTCTGGCTACCCATAAAACTTGGGCCTAGATGCACCAAACAATCCTCTTAGTGCTTACGTGCAGTAGAACAACATTCCAGGATTACATCACAGAAGACAGCCATCTCTGTGATACATACCTCCCATTAACTATGGTCCGTTAGCCACCTTACACTGCCCAAACATTAATTTCTCACAAAGTAGCTGAAGACACTGAGTGGCAATAGGTGCAAGTTTCTCCAGCATGACCTGTTAGATATCAGAGGTAGAACAGAATTGGGCTTTGTTATTTTATTATTATAGTCCTAATTGTAATATTTCTACTCTTGTAAAATTGATGCCACATTGGTGATGTCAGCCTTTAATTTTTGGAAGTGTAGAGACTCCTGGTTGGGTCTCCTTCATGTGTGTTGTCTGTAGCAGTAGGCCTCCCAGACTGGCAGGATTCCACTTACTTTCAGTCAACTACTCATGTTACTATCTTTAAATTTTTGTACCAATACTAATCTATGAAGCTGATTTTTCTGCCTTTTGAGTGTGGCTGAGCATAAAAGCAGGTTGAACTGTTGCATGTGGTATCAGGGCTCCCAGCACAGCAGACCTACATGGATCCCTCACCCACCTCATCTTAATTTGAAGTTCAATTCAAAGCTGTAAATTCTGACCCAGACCCTAATATCTCATGCATGGCCCATGGCTGATTGCTGCTGTGCCATTGTAAAATTTGTACTGTAGGTCAATTGAGGACACTTTCCTGGTGTCTGCCCCTAATTTGATGTGTTTTGGCAGCTTTTGGGCCAGTTTGAAGACGTTGTGTATGCGTTTGTTTTTGCCCCCCATTGAATCCAATGGTATTCGGCTATGTTCGGCGAATATTCGATGAATAAATTGGCGAATATTGCAAATTCGACGATCAGGATCCAAACCGAATATTGAAATATTCGCTCATTTCTACTTTGGAAAAGCAAAATGGCCCATGCCCCTCCCAAAAAAATTCAGCAAATTCTGTGCTCCCAAATCCAAATGCCCCCCTCCCTTCTGAGCCCCACATTGTGCTTAAAATGCAGTTAGCGTCCACATGATTGGTATTTCTGTAGCAATGAGAGCCCGCCTAATTTACGGGTGCACGTTATCACGGGTTTACCGTGACAGAGAGGAGTTAGAAGACCGCAGTGTCTGAGTTCCGTACTCCTGCATTGAGTAGAAGCACTTCTCCCTCTTATTAAATGGTACTAGTTTCTTTCAGCAGTGCAGGAGTTAATCTGCTTAACTTTGCGTATCTGTAGCTTCTATTTGGAAGTTCTCAGCTGTGCAGCATCAGCCACTCCCCTCTCCTATATAGTGTCTGCTCTAGCTATCTGGGATTGCCAGAGTTAAGTCTTGTACAGCCTGGTGAGGAGTGGAGGATTCAGTGTTTGGTAGAGGCATTTAAGGAGAGTTGTTCTGTGACTGTTGCTTGGAGTTTTGGTTGTGTGCATAGTCCCATTCTCTTCTTCTGTCTACCTTCCTAATTCCTTTGGTGTTCCCCTCTGTTGTCTGTGAATGCATGTTTTGTGTGTTTGGTATTTTCATTTATCCCATTATGTCCTCCCTTGTTTATCTGGCTAGTGTATTTACATACACTATTCCTCCCCAGTTCCCTGGGGTGATTCAAGAGAACAGCAAGGAAGCATGGCCCGAGCATCTTCACCATCTGAAGTTACCTGGGGAACAGGAATAGATAGGGCGCCCCTACTGTTAGGGACAAGGTAGGAGCCCCTGGTCCCAGGTTGTCAGACAACAGCATTGTGACACAAGTCACCAAAAGCATGAGCTAGGCATAATGTACTGGTCACTATAACGTACTGGTCACTATAACGTATTGGTTACTACAATGTACTGGTCACTACAATGTGCTGGTCACTACAACGTGCTGGTCATTACTACGTGCTGGTAACCACAATGGCAGTTTGCAATTTTCACTCAGCAACATCCACTGCTGCTTGTTTCTGGAAAACACCCATGTAGTTAAAATCCCCACTACACCTGTAGATAAATTCCCAAAGGGGTATAATTTCCAAAATGGGGTCACTTGAGGGGGGATTATGCTCTTTTAGCACTTAGGGGCTCTGTATATGGAGTCCACATTCTATTCTAAGAAAATCTGAGCTTCAGGAGGCGAATAGTGCTCTATCCCTTCCGAGTCTCACCGTGTGGCTAAGAAGTACTATGCAGCCAGATATGGGCTATTTCTACATTCAGCAGAAATTGTGTGACAAATTTTGTGGCATTTTTACCCATTCCTCACTGTGAAAATGTAAAATCTGGGGCTAAAACAAAACTTTGGTGGTAAAAATATAATAATTCTTTCTTCACTACCCAATGGTGTAAAATTATGTGAGGCACATAGCAACCAATCAGATTTCACTTTTCATTCCTCACAGACTCTTTGGAAAATGAAAGGTGGAATCTGATTGGTTGCTAAGGGCAACTGAGCCAGTTTCATAGATCTAGTTTTCACAGATAGATCTCCCCCAAATCATTTTTTCTGTTCAAAACCTTTTACTGCGTTCGTGACAAATTCAATGCCACTGGCTCAATCCATAATTCTCCAAAAACTGGTTGACCCAAAACAGTCTGTACAGAAGATAATAAACAACTTGTTGCTGAAACATTTGTTCAGAGTCCAAAAAAGTCCACCAGAAGAGCCTCTTTGGAATTGGGAATTTCACAAGCTTCTATCATGCGAATCCTGAAATCTATTGGATGGAAAGCTTATCGTCCACATCTAATTCATGGTTTATTGGAGGATGATCCAGGCAGGCGGCTGCAATTTAGTGAGATTATGCTTAACGAAATTGAAGAAAATCCAGTAATTTTCGATAACATTATGTGGAGTGATGAAGCTTCTTTCAAATTAACCATTTCACGCCAGAGCCTGTTTTCGCCTTCGTGACCAGGCCAATTTTTTCAATTCTGACCACTGTCACTTTAAGAGGGAATTACTCTGGAACGCTTCAATGGATCCCCCTGATTCTGAGATTGTTCTCTTGTGACATCTTGTACTTCATGATAGTGGTAAAATTTCTTTGATATCACTTGCGTTTATTTGTGAAAAAATCGGAAATTTGGCGAAAATTTTCAAACTTTGAATTTTCATGCCCTTAAATCAGAAAGATGTGTCACACAAAATAGTTAATAAATAACATTTCCCACATGTCTACTTTACATCAGCACAATTTTGGAACCAACATTTTTTTTTGTTAGGAAGCTATAAGGGTTAAAAGTTGACCAGCGATTTCTCATTTTTCCAACAAAATTTACAAAAACATTTTTTTAGGGACCACATCTTATTTGAAGTGATTTTGAGGGGCCTTTATGATAGAAAATACCCCAAAGTGACACAATTCTAAAAACTGCACCCCTCAAGGTGCTCAAAACCACATTCAAGAACTTTATTAACCCTTCAGGTGCTTCACGGGAATTTTTGGAATGTGGAAGAAAACAATGAACATTTAACTTTTTTTCACACAAACGTTACTTTAGACCCAATTTTTTTATTTTCACAAGGGTAACAGGAAAAAATGGACTACACAATTTGTAGTGCAATTTCTCCTCGCTGATACCCCATATGTGAGGGAAAATCACTGTTTTGGCGCACTGCAGGGTTTGGAAAAATGTTTTTCATCCCCTAATTTTGCATTACCATAAGGGTAATAGGAGAAATTGCACCATGAAATTTGCTGTGCAATTTCTCCTGAACACGCCGATACTCCATATGTGGGGGAAAACCACTGTTTGGGCGCACTGCAGGGTTCGGAAGGGAAGGAGCGCCATTTGACTTTTTGAATGTAAAATTTGTTTGAATAATTAGCGGACGCCATGTCGCATTTGGGGAGCCCCTGATGTGCCTAAACAGTGGAAATCCTCCAAAAGTGACACCATTTTGGAAACTAGACCCCTTAGGGAACTTATCTAAATGTTGGTGAGCACCTTGCACCTACAGGTGCTTCACAGAAGTTTATAATATTGAGCCGTAAAAATAAAATTTTCACATTTTTCCAACAAAAATGTTTTTCATCCCCTAATTTTGCATTATCATAAGGGTAACAGGAGAAATGGCACCATTAAATTTCTTGTGCAATTTCTCCTGAGTACGCTGATACCCCATATGTGGGGGAAAACCACTGCTTTGGTGTACGGCAGGGTTCGGAAGAGAAAGGAGCGCTATGTTGGCTGGGATAGGTGGCAGACACCATGTCACATTTGAAGAGTCGCTGACATGCCGAAACAGCAGAAACCCCCACAAGTGACCCCATTTTGTAAACTACACCTCTCAAGGAATTCATCTAGGGAAGTAGTGAGTATTTTTTAATTTTTTAATTTATACCATTGGGCAGTGAAGAAAACATAATTATATTTTTACCACAAAAAAATGTTTTACCCTCAGATTTTACATTTTCACACAGGGCAATGGGTAAAAATGGTGCCGAAATGTGTCACACAATTTCTTCTAAAAGTGGCAATACCCCATATGTGGCTGTACCATACCGCTTAGCCATACCGTGAGATCCGGGAGGGACGGAGAGCTATTTGACTCTTGGAGAACAAATTATTGTAGCATAGTTTGCGGACTCCATATACACAGCCCCTAAGTGCTAGCAGAGCAGAATCCCCCCTCAAGTGACCCCATTTTAGAAATTATACCCCTTTGGGAATTTACCTACAGGTGTAGTGACGATTTTGACTCCATGGGTCTTTTCCAGAAACAAGCAGCAGTGGATGTTGCTGAGTGAAAATTTCAAACTGCTGTTGAAGTGACCAGTACGCTGTAGTGAACAGTACGTTGTTCCAAGATTGTGCTTCTGGAGACATGCACCTGTAAATTAGGCAAGCTCTCTTTGCTACAGGAATGCCAAACATGTGGACCCTAAATGTAGTTTAGGCACATTGTGGGGCTCAGAAGGGAGGGAGGCATTTGGATTTGGGAGCACAACATTTTCTGAATTTCTTTTGGGGGGGCAAGGGCCATTTCGCTTTTCCAGAGCCTTTCTGCTACCAGTAACTTGGAAGTCCCTTATATTTTTAACAGATAACGGACCTGAGTGGGGACTAGCTTTTTTTGAGGACTGAGTTGAAGCTTTTATTGGGAACATTTTACATAACATTCATCCTGTCCTCTAGGCTGAGCACTTACATCGGGGTTTCCATCTAAATTTCCAAGTGATGTAATGCAGATGAGACTCCTGTGGGATCCATTCACTATAATGAGGCAGCAGAGTTACTCTGGACTCCGTCTGGCCTCTGTTTAGCGGCGTCCTTTTTTTCAGAAGTGCACAAAATTGAGGCCAACTGCACTTTTATGCACGCCTAAAAAAACTGACACCGTGGGATCACAGTGCCTATATCTGCCTCATTACAGGGAATCTTCCGTCATGGGTTCAGTCTGAATCACGTATTTCAGAGATTTAAACAGAAACCCCGGTGTAAGTGCTCAGCGCAGAGCACAGGATAAATGTGAGCAGAGCCTTACTGCGATCTTTGGGAGACATAATAAACATATCAGCAGCAGGTGAAGAATTGGTTTTATTTTTTTACGCCGTTCCTCGTGTGGTATAAGTGATTAGATTACTTTATTCTTCGGGTCGGTGCGATTACAGCTATACCAGATTTATATCGGGTTTTTATGATTGACAGCTGTCACACACTAAAAATCGCTTCTTTTTGCAAAATCTAGTTTTTGCATCACCATATTTTGAGAGCTATAATTTTTCCATATTTCAGCCGACAGAGTCATGTCATGGCTTGTTTTTTGCGGGACGAGTTGACATTTTTACTGGTACAATTTTTGGGTGCGTGACATTTTTTGATCGCTTTCTATTCCGTTTTTTGGGAGGTAAAATTAACAAAAACCAACAATTCAGGAATTGTTTTTTGAGTTTTTTTATGCCATTCTGCATGTGGCAAAAGTGATAAGGCAGCGTTATTCTTCAGGTCAGTATGTTTACAGCGATACTACACTTTTTTCATGTTTTGGCACTTTTACACAATAAAACTATTTTATAGAAAAAATAGTTTTTTTGCATCGCTTTATTCTGAGAGCTATAACTTTTTTATTTTTCGGCTGATGGAGCTGTATGGCGGCTTTTTTTTTGCGGAACAAGATGACGTTTTCAGCGGTACCATTTTTATTTCCATTTGGCTTTTTGATCGCATGTTATTCCACTTTTTGTTTGTCAATATGATGAAAAAGCATAGTTTTTTGCTCCGTTTTTTATTTATTTATTTTTTACGGTGTGCACAGAAGGAGTTAATTAGTGTGACAGTTTTATAGATTGGGTTGTTTCGGATGCGGCGATACCAAATATGTGTACTTTTTTTGTTTTTACATAAATATACTGATTTATTGGTTTAATATTTTATTTATTTATTTTTATTTATTTTGTGATTTTTTTTAACAGTTTGAAAACATTTTTTTGACTTTTTTTTCTATTTTTACTTAGTCCTGTATGGGACATTAATTTTATTTTTCTAATCACTGTTCTCATGCAATGCAATAGACATGTATTACATTGCATGAGAGCTCTGCTGACAGTGTAAAACTGTCATTATCTCCTGCTAGACTGAATTGCAGACTGAGCCTAGCAGGACACCGTACATGGCAGACCCGGAGGCGGTCATGTAACCTCCGGCTACCATGACAAATCCAGGTCCTCTCAGACATCAGGGGGGCCTTCGGAGAGGTAAGTGGACGACGCCCTCTCCTCTCACTATCTTCTAAATGCCGCGATCGCTATAGATCGTGGCATCTAGAAGATAGCAAAGGGTTAACATCATTGGGACCTATTCCAATCAGGTCCCGATGATGTCCCCTGTCAGAGCTGTTGCTCAGCACCGCAGCCGCCGAACTTGCAGGACCCTGGGGGTCCTGAGCGCTGCAGGACCACCGACTGTTTATAAATGTCGACGCTGCACAGAGCCCAGGCAGCGCCGATTTTTATATACAGTGGGCGGTCGGGAAGTGATTAACAGACATAATTGTATTTACTGGTATAATGAGAACATGTATTTAACATTAGAGCAACAACTAAATGAGCCCGGTGTCAATGTTTGGGGTGGTATTTCAAGTTTTGGTGTTTTAGGACCAATATTTTTTGATGGAACAGTCACAGGAGATAAGTATTTTGAAATTCTAATGAATCAAGTTGTTCACCAGTTACAGCAACAGCCTAATTCAAATGACCTTTGTTTCCAACAAGATGGGGCCCCTCCACATTATTCAAGAGTAGTCCGCGAGTATCTTGATGAAACATTTCCTAATAAATGGATTGGCCGAAGAGGCCCACTTGATTGGCCGGCACGTTCATCATACTTGACCCCATTGGATTTTTTCTTTTGGGGAGTACTCAAGGACAAAGTTTATAGTCGAAAACCAAAAAGTGTCAGTGATTTGAAAAATTACATAAGAGATGCATTTCAAGAAATTAATACCCAAAGAGACTTGTGCAAAAAAGTTTGTCGAAGCGTAAGAGGCGACTTCAAAGCTGTGCAAATTGTAATGGAAAACAGTTTGAGCACCTGCGTTGATAAAATGTAAGGGCTTTTGTATTATTGTTCAGAATAAGATTGAATTGTCAATGTTATGCTTGTGTTAGTAAATATAATTTTATATATAAATCAAAATAAATATTATTTTCTGGCCACCTACTTTTGGACCACCCTGTATATGGGAATTTGAATGGGTAAGGTATTCGTGAAAATGGAGACACGAGAGCTTCATAAATTCATTATAACACCATGTAGTTGTCTTGTAGTGAGACATAAATAAAAATGAAGAAAGAAAAGAAAGGGAGGAAAGAAAAAGAGTAGGGGGGAAAGGAAGAAAGAAAATTATTATTTTTTTTTTTAACCCCTTTACCACCAAAGGTTGTTTGCACGTTAATGACCAGGTCATTTTTTACAATTCTGACCACTGTCACTTTATGAGGTAATAACTCCGGAATGCTTCAATGGATCCCACTGATTCTGAGATTGTTTTTTCATGACATACTGTACTTCATAATAGTGGTAAAATGTATGTGATATAACTTGCGTTTATTTGTGAAAAAATCGTAAATTTGGCGAAAATGTAGAAAATTTCACAATTTTCAAGATTTGAATTTTCATGCCCTTAAATCAGAGAGACATGTCACACAAAATGATTAATGAATAACTTTTCCCACATGTTTGCTTTACATCACCACAATTTTGGAACCCAGTTTTTTTTTGTTAGGGAGCTATAAGGGTTAAAAGTTGACCAGCAGCGATTTCTCACATTTCCAACAAAATTTAAAAACCATTTTTTTAGGGACCACATCACATTTGAAGAGACTTTGAGGAGTCTATATGTCAGAAAATACCCAAAAGTGACACCATTCTAAAAACTTCACCCCTCAAGGTGCTCAAAACCACATTCAAGAAGTTTATTAACCCTTCACGTGCTTCACAGGAATTTTTGGAATCTGGAAGAAAACAATGAACATTTAACTTTTTTTCACAAAAATGTTAATTTACACCCAAAATTGTATTATTTTTGCAAGGTTAACAAGAAAAATGGACCATAAAATTTGTTGTGCAATTTCTCCTGAGCACGCCAATACCTCATATGTGGGGGAAAACCACTGTTTGGGCACACGGCAGGGCTCGGAAGGGAAGGAGCGCCATTTGACTTTTTGAATGTAAAATTTGCTTGAATAATTAGTGGACGCCATGCTGCATTTGGGGAGCTCCTGATGTGTCTAAACAGTGGAAACCCCCCACAAGTGACACCATTTTGGAAACTAGACCCCTCAAGGAACTTATAAATTTGGTGCAATTTCTCCTGTTACCCTTATGAAAATGGAAAATTGGGGGCTGAAAAACATTTTTGTAAGAAAAATGTGAACATTTTATTTTTACGGCTCAATGTTATCTAGAACAGGAGAAATTGCACCATGCCATTTGTTGTGCAATTTCTCCTGAGTAAGCCGATACCACATATCTGGGGGAAAACCACTGTTTGGGTGCATGGCAGGGCTCAAAAGGGAAGGAGCGTTATTTGACATTTTGAATGTAAAATTTTCTTGAATAATTAACGGATATCTTGTCACGTTTTAGGAGCCCCTGATGTGCCTAAACAGTGAAAATCTCCCACAAGTTACACCATTTTGGAAACTACACCCCTCAGGAAACTTATCTAGATGTGTGGTGAGCACCTTGAACCCCCAGGTGCTTCACAGAAGTTTATAACATTGAGCCGTAAAAATAAAATTTTCACATTTTTCCCACAAAAATGTTTTTCAGCTCCCAATTTTGCATTTTCATAAGGGTAACAGGAGAAATTGCACCATACAATTTGTTGTGCGATTTCTCCTGAGTAAGCCGATACTCTATACGTGGGGAAAAACCACTGTTTGGACGTACGGCAGGCCTCGGAACTGAAGCAGTGCCATTTGACTTTTTGAATGTAAAATTTGCATGAATAATTAGCGGACGCCATGTCGCGTTTGGGGAGCCCCTGATGTGCCTAAGCAGTGGAAAAATTATCTTTCAGCCCCAATTTTTTTATTTTCACATGGGTAACTGGAGAAATTGGACCCCATAAGTTGTTGCGCAATTTTTCCTGAGCATGCAGATACCCCATATGTGGTCAAAAACTACTTTTGAAGCACAGTGCAAAGCTCAAAAGGGAAGAAGCGCCATATTGGAGTTCATAGTTTGCTGGACTGGTTAGACGGTGCCATGTCACATTAGTAGAGCCCCTAAGGTGCCAGCCAGAACAGCAGAACCCCTCATAAGAGACCTCATTTTACAAACTACACCTCTCAATGAATTCATCTAGGGGTGCAGTGAACATGCTGACACCACATGTGCCTCGCAGAATTTTACACCATTGGGCGGTGAAGAAAGAATAATTACATTTTTACCACCCAAATTTTGTTTTAGCCCCAGATTTTACATTTTCACACTGGGAAATGGGTAAAAATGGCACCAAAATTTGTCACACAATTTCTGCTGAATGTAGAAATACCCCATATGTGGCTGTACAGTACTGCTTAGCCACACGGTGAGACTCGGGAGGGATGGAGCATTATCTGCTTACTAGAGCACAGATTTTCCTAGAATAACATGCAGACTCCATATACACAGCTCCTACGTAATTCAGATGAACACCCGAGGGATCCATTTACTATAATGAGGCAGCAGAGTTAGGCCTCTTTCACACGTCAGTGTGTCCGGTACATGTGGTGACAGTTTCCACATGTACTGGAGACACATACACATGCAGACCCATTCAAATGAATGAGTCTGAGCACATGTCAGTGTGTTTCCTCTGGCCGTGTGTCCGTGGGCAAAACATGTTGACATGTCCATTTTTTTCATGCTGCACGGGCCGCAAATAGTCCCACACTGTGACACATACCGGCGCCTGGGTATCATTGTACAGTTAGCACTGTTCCCAAGCGCCGGGTGCTGAAAGCTGCCCTCATCATTGTCCCCTGCTTGCACTGCCATCAGCGCGAGCAAGTGACAATGATGAGAGTAGTATTCTGCTCCCGCTGTGTCCTTGTGTAAAAACAATAATAAAAGTAAAAAATACTGATACTTACCTGTCCGAAGATGTTCTCCACTGTAATCCACCTGACCGCTCACCCAGTGATATCGGGGAGAATGACTCGCTCAGCGAGTGAGCCCCAGAGCTGCGCTGAGCTCAGTGAGTGATAGGACACCGCTTGCTGAGCGCAGCTCCGGGGCCCGCTTGCTGGAGCAAGCCATTCTCCCTGGCTTCTCAGCGTGAGCAGTTAGATGGGTTACTGCGGGGGACATATTCGGACCGGTGAGTATAAGGATTTTTTAAATTTTATTCTTATTTTTACACCAGGACACAGTGGGAGCAGAATACTACGCTCAACATTGTCCCTTGCTCGCACTGATCGCAGCGCCGGCAGGGGACAATGATGACGGCAGCATTCAGCACCCGGCACTTGGGAACAGCGCTAACTGTATCGCTGATTCCCAGGTGCCGGTACGTGTGCTCCTGATGCAGCACACGGTTGCAACACGTCTGCCACACAGGTGCACATGGACATGGATATCTTTGGTACTGTTTTTTCCGGTACCGGAAATATCAGGACGTGTGAAACCGGCCTTACTCTGGACTCCGTCTCGCCTCTCTTTAGGGGTGTCCTTTTTTTCAGAGGTTTACAAAACAGTGGCTGATGGCACTTTTATGCACGCCTAAAAAGACGGACACTGTGGGATCACAGGCCAGACGGCGTCCACGGTGCCTCCATCTGCCTCATTACAGGGAATGTTCCGCCGGAGTTTCCATCTGAATTTCAGAGATTTACACAGAAATCCCAGTGCAAGTGGTCAGCGCAGAGCACAGGATAAATGTGGGCTGAGTCATACTGCGATCTTTGGGAGGCAGAATGAACAAATGAGCAGCAGGTGAAGAATTGATTTTATTTATTTTTTATGCCGTTCCTCATGTGGTATAAGTGATTAGACAACTTTATTCTTCGGGTTGGCGTGATTACAGCAATACCAGATTTATATCGGGTTTTTATATTTGGCTGCTGTCGCACACTAAAAAACGTTTTTTTTTTGCAAAGGCTAGTTTTTGCATTGCCATATTTTGAGAGCTATAATTCTTCCTTATTTCGGTTGACATTCATGTAAGGGCTTGTTTTTTGTGGGACAAGTTGATATTTTTATTGGTGCCATGTTCGGGCACGTGCCATTTCTTGATCGCTTTCTATTCTGATTTTTGGGAGACAGAATAAATAAAAAACAACAATTTAAGAATAGGTTTTTTTTTTATTCCGTTCTGCGTGATATAAAATTGATAAGGCAGCTTTATTCTTCGGGTCAGTACGTTTACAGCGATACCATATTTATATAAAAACAATTTTATAGAAATAAGAATTTTTTTTGCATCGCTTTATTCTGAGAGCCATACCTTTTTATTTTTCTGCTGATTGGGCTGTATGGCAGCTTGTTTTTTGCAGGACAAGATGGCGTTTTCAGTGGTACCATTTTTATTTACATTCTGTTTTTGATCATGTTTTATTCCACTTTTAGTTCGGCAGTATGATGATAAAGCATTGTTTTTTGCTTCGCTTTTTTTTTTACGGTGTTCACTAAAGGGGTTAACTAGCGGGACAGTTTTATAGATTAGGTCGTTCCGGACACAGCGATAGCAAATATGTGTACTTTTATATTGTATTTTTATTTCATAATAGTTATTTATGGATACAATATAGGATATATAATATACAATATATGATATATAATATATATATTTTTAAAAAAAATTATTTGTACAACTTTTTTTTTTACCTTTTTTCACTTTTTTACTTAGTTATAATGTATAGCATTGCTATACATTATAACTGTCAGTGCTGCAGACACAAGTTACTCTGATCATGCACTGCGCATGATCAAACTAACTTGCTGGTGCCTGGTGACCCGAATGTCGTCATGATGGGTCACCATGGCAACGATCAGGACCCCACGCTGATGGTGCGGGGTGTCCGATTGAAGAGCAGAGGTACTTCGGTCCCTCTGCTCACTTGCTAAATGCTGCAATCACAGCGATTGCCACACACTGATTGCCAGGTGTGAGCTGTCAGAATTAGCTGACACCCGACGGCGATTGGGCCCACACAGCCTGTGCGCGGGCGCGATCGCCATGAATAAATATTTACCTGGTCCATAAGGCCCAGGGCACAGGGACGTATTATTGCGTATAATGTCAGAAAGGGGTTAGTTTTTCTTTTTTTCTTAAAGGGTTTTTTTTTTTGTTTTTTTTTACATTTTTGTACAGTATTATCACTAGTGATGAGCGAACGCGCTCGCCACTGCTTGGTACTCGCCCAAGCATCAAGCGCTACAAAGAAACTGGCTCACATGAGGACCGCCCCAGGAAAGGAGGACCAAGAGTCACCTCTGCTTCTGAAGATAAGTTTATCCAAGTCACCAGCCTCAAAAATCGCAGGTTAACAGCAGCTTAGATTAGAGACCAGGTCAATGCCACACAGAGGAGTTCTAGCAGCAGACACATCTCTTCAACAACTGTTAAGAGGAGACTTTGTGCAGCAGGCCTTCATGGTAAAATAGCTGCTAGGAAACAACTGCTAAGGACAGGCAACAAGCAGAAGAGACTTGTTTGGGCTAAAGAACACAATGAATGGACATTAGACCAGTGGAAACCTGTGCTTTGGTCTGATGAGTCCAAATTTGAGATCTTTGGTTCCAACCACTGTGTCTTTGTGCGATGCAGAAAAGGTGAACGGATGGACTCTACATGCCTGGTTCCCACCGTGAAGCATGGAGGAGGAGGTGTGATGGTGTGGGGGTGCTTTGCTGGTGACACTGTTGGGGATTTATTCAAAATTGAAGGCATACTGAACCAGCATGGCTACCACAGCATCTTGCAGCGGCATGCTATTCCATCCGGTTTGCGTTTAGTTGGACCATCATTTATTTTTCAACGGGACAATGACCCCAAACACACCTACAGGCTGTGTAAGGGCTATTTGATCAAGAAGGAGAGTGATGGGGTGCTACGCCAGATGACCCGGCCTCCACAGTCACCAGACCTGAACCCAATCGAGATGTTTTGGGGTGAGCTGGACCGCAGAGTGAAGGCAAAAGGGCCAACAAGTGCTAAGCATCTCTGGGAACTCCTTCAAAATTATTGGAAGACCATTTCCGGTGACTACCTCTTGAAGCTCATCAAGAGAATTCCAAAAGTGTGCAAAGCAGTCATCAAAGCAAAAGGTGGCTACTTTGAAGAACCTAGAATATAAGACATATTTTCAGTTGTTTCACACTTTTTTGTTAAGTATATAATTCCACATGTGTTAATTCATAGTTTTGATGCCTTCAGTGTGAATGTACAATTTTCATAGTCATGAAAAGATAGAAAAATCTTTAAATGAGAAGGTGTGTCTAAACTTTTGGTCTGTACTGTATATCCAACTGAACTAACAGTCCTTCTAAGGACTAATCCAGCTGCATATATTCAGTGGTGATAGCAGGAGTTAAGCAGGCAGGCAGGGTATGTGGCAGACTGCAGTGCATATATTGCAAGAGGGTCCATTGAACGACCTGTTAGTATAGGTATTCCACAACATAAGTATATATGTCTGTACTGTATATTCATCTGAACTAACAGTCCTTCTGAGGACTAATCCAGCTGCATATAATCAGTGCTAGGCAGGAGTTAGGCAGGCAGTGTATCTGGCAGACTGCAGTGCATATAGCGCAAGACGATCCATTGAACGTCCTGTGATAAAAATCCAGAAATTTGAACTGAACGTGGAAAATATTGGCCTCCTTTTCCATTCTGTTGCAGTGTGCAGTCAAGTTATTCACACTAGGTGTCTGTGAAGAATAGTATTAGTAAATTACAGGCCTGCTATTTAAAACCGTGGTTCTCTGTCAGACATATCACCTATAAGACTGTTCCAAAATTAGACATTTCTTCCATTTCCATTCTGTTGCAGTGTGTCGGTCAAGCTATTCACACTAGGTGTCTGTGAAGAATAGTATTAGTAAATTACAGGCCTGCTATTTAAAACCGTGGTTCTATGTCAGGCATATCACCTATAAGACTGTTTCAAAATCAGACATTTCTTCCATTTCCATTCTGTTGCAGTGTGTTGGTCAAGCTATTCACACTAGAAGTCTGTGAAGAATAATATTAATAAATTACAGGCCTGCTATTTAAAACTTTGGTTCTCTGTCAGACATATCAACTGTAAGACTGTTCCGAAATCAGACATTTCTTCCATTTCCATCGTGTTGCAGTGTGTTGGTTTGTTGGTCAAGCTATTCACACTAGGTGTCTGTGAAAAATAATATTTATAAAGTATAGACCTGCTATTTAAAACTGTGGTTCTCTGTCAGACATATCACTAGTGTTGAGTGAGCATGCTCGACACTGCTCGGTACTCGCCCGAGCATCTCACTACTTGGGATGTTCGGCGAGCACTGAGCATTTTTGGGTTACTCGGGCGGGAGCTCGGGTCTCCGCTCTGCAAGTTTGGCGCTCTTTATTGAGCCAATGAACATGCAGGGATTGTCAGCCAGTCACTGTAATGCTGCAGCCATGTTGGTTGTGGGCATTACAGTGATTGGCCGGCCGCACAGCGTCACCTTGAGTATTTAAAACTGGGCGCCGCCATCTTGGACACAGTCGCTCCGGATCAGAAAGTGTAGGGAGAGTGCTGCTGAGCTAGGGAGAGATTTATACTGCGAAATAGGTAGTGTGGGGTCTCTAAAGCCTGCAAAATCAAACAAACAGTCCTTCTGAGGACTAATATCCATCCCAGATATCAGGCAGGCAGGCAGGCTGTATAGGAGACGCAGTGGTTATACCAACAAACACTGCATTACAGTCCTGTGTGTTGCTGTGGCTCAAATTGCTAGACTTAGCCTAAGGTCTCAGGGGCCAGGAAAAATGCTTTTATTTTCATCTAAATCCTCTTTTTTTTTTCCCTCAATCAGACTGTACAAATACCCATCTTATTAACCTTTTGGTATTCCCCCCCCTCCCAAAAAAAAAAAGATTGAGTGTGTCTGTGAGTGTTCAGACACAAATATATCGGTTTAAAAGAGCCTGGTTTCGTCCAGATAACTAGTACTGTGGTTTTGCAGTTCCACGGTTCAAATCTCTGTATTATCCATTTTTTTGCCTTTTTTCCATAAAAAAAAACAGTTTGAGTATCTCGCTGACTGTTCAGACACAAATATATCTATTTAAAAAAGTCTGGTATACGCCAGGAAATTAGAACTGTGGTTTTCCTCTTCCACGGTTCAAATCTCGGTGTTATCCAGCTTTTCGCCTTTTTCCATTAAAAAAAACAGTTTGAGTGTCTCGCTGACTGTTCAGACACAAATATATCTGTTTAAAAGATTCTGGTGCAGGCCAGAGAACTAGAACTGTGGTTTTCCTCTTCCACGGTTCAAATCTGGATGTTTTCCACCTTTTTGCCCTTTTTCCATGAAAAAAAAACAGTTTGAGTGTCTCGCTGACTGTTCAGACACAAATATATCTGTTTTAAAGATTCTGGTGTGGGCCAGAGAACTAGAACTGTGGTTTTCCTCTTCCACGGTTCAAATCTGGGTGATATCCACCTTTTTGACTTTTTTCCATAAAAAAAACAGTTTGAGTGTCTGGCTGACTGTTCAGACACAAATATATCTGTTTAAAAGATTCTGGTGTAGGCCAGAGAAATAGAACTGTGGTTTGCCTCTTCCACAGTTCAAATCTGGGTGTTATCCACCTTTTTGCCTGTTTTCCATTAAAAAAAACAGTTTGAGTGTCTCGCTGATTGTTCAGACACAAATATATCTGTTTAAAAGATTCTGGTGTAGGTTAGAGAAATAGAACTGTGGTTTTCCTCTTCCACGGTTCAAATCAGGGTGTAATCCACCTTTTTGCCTTTTTTACATAAAAAAAAACAGTTTGAGTGTCTCGCTGACTGTTCAGACACAAATATATCTGTTTAAAAGATTCTGGTGTAGGCCAGAGAACTAAAAGTGTGGTTTTCCTCTTCCATGGTTCAAATCTGGGTGTAATCCACCTTTTTGCCTTTTTTACATAAAAAAAACAGTCTGAGTGTCTCGCTGACTGTTCAGACACTAATATATCTGTTTAAAAGATTCTGGTGTAGGCCAGAGAACTAGAACTGTGGTTTTCCTCTTCCACGGTTCAAATCTCCTTTTTATTACCCTTTTACCATTGATAGTGCGAGTGTAAGCTATTTTACTTCATTTACAATGGGCAAGGCGTGTGGCAAGGGACGTGGAACTGGACGTTTTGGTGATGGTGCTTGCCGAGGACGGGGCCGTGGCTAAGGTGAAAATGTGCCACAACCAACACCCACATCTTCTCGCTCCCACTTCTTGACCGAATTACTATGGAACCACACAACAACACCACTATTGCGAACTGATCAGTGTGAACAGGTTATTAATTGGATAGCAGATAATACTTCCAGTCACCTGGGCACCACCACCTCCGGTCTGTCTTCCACACGGTCAAGTCTTAGTAGCTGTGAGTCTCGACTGCATACTTATCCTCACCCTGATGCTCCTTCCTCCCACCATGCCGAGTGTCGTCAGACAGCAATTGAACCCACAGTTGGACACTCTGTAGAGCTGTTCACTGGTCT
Source organism: Phyllobates terribilis (assembly GCF_046119375.1). Taxonomy (NCBI): domain Eukaryota; kingdom Metazoa; phylum Chordata; class Amphibia; order Anura; family Dendrobatidae; genus Phyllobates; species Phyllobates terribilis. The sequence goes on from NW_027362762.1 coordinate 609,083,825, forward strand.
ATTTCCATATTTGGGCCCCTCGCCTGATCCACTTGAAGTGGTGGAAGAGGAGATCCCATGTAGCAATGGCCAAATATTTGAACAGCCACGGCCACAGGAAGGTGACCCTGGCAATTTGTCACAAGAGGTGGACGATGACGAGACACAATTGCCACGAAGTGAGGAGGAGGACCGTGGTGCTGAAGTGGAAGAGGAGGAGGTGGTGAATGATTTAGTAACTGACCCAACGTGGCAGGAGGACACGCAGAGCGAGGCCAGCAGCACATGGGGGGAGGGAGGCAGAGTACCCCAACAGGCAGAAAGAAGCAGTGTGGTGGCCGCAGACAGAAGGCGGGCAACCTTTCCCAGTAACACCAACACGAGGGACGTTGCCAGTACAAGCAGTAGGTCTTCCAGAGTCTGGAATTTTTTTTAAAGACTCTGCTGATAACCCCAAAAAGGCCATTTGTACCACCTGCCAGGCCAGCATCAGCAGGGGTGCCAAAACTACCAGCCTGACCACCACGAGCATGATCAGGCACATGTCAGCAAAGCACCCGACTTTGTGGGGCGAACCCCAGCGTCCACGACCAGTGTCCGCGGGTGTCACCACTGCTTCTTCGGCTGTTGTGCGTGTAAGAGAACCCCCTGTTGTGCGTGCAAGGCATACCCCTGTCCATACTGCATGCAAAGATGCCCCCTCCTCTCAGTCTTCACTTGTTATGGCAGTTTCGCAAGAAACAGCATCAACGTCCACGTCCACATCCCACCGCAGCGGTGTCCATAACCCAGACCTTTGAACGAAAGCGCAAATTTGCAGCCAATGGCCCACAGGCCACAGTCCTAAATTCGCACATTTCACGACTGCTTGCGTTGGAAATGCTGCCTTTTACGCTGGTGGAGACGGAATCCTTCCGCAACCTTATGGCGGTGGCCGTCCCTCGGTACTCGGTCCCCAGCCGACATTATTTTGCCCGGTGTGCCATCCCTGCACTACACAAGCACGTGTCCCAAAACATCTGCCGTGCCCTCTGCAACGCAGTTACTGGGAGAGTCCACCTGACAACGGACACGTGGACAAGTGCTTGTGGTCAGGGATGGTACATCTCCCTGACGGCACACTGGGTAAACATAGTGGAAGCCGGGACCCAGTCGGACCTTGGAACGGAACACATCTTCCCCACACCGAGGATTGCGGGCACTATGTCAGTCAGATTTGCCCCCACAGTGTACATCTCCTGCGCATCATCCTCCTCCTCCTCCTCATGTTCAGCCTCCATCTCAGATATCACCACATCAGTTACAAGCTGGAAGCACTGCAGGACTGCCTCAGCCAAACGGCAACAGGCTGTGCTGAAACTCCTAAGCTTAGGTGATAAACCTCACACTGCTTGTGAGTTGTGGACAGCTGTGAAAGAGCAGGCAGATCTGTGGCTGAGACCGCTGAACCAACATCCAGGCATGGTCGTGTGTGACAATGGCCGTAACCTGGTGGCGGCTCTGAGGCTAGGCGAGATCACACACGTACCATGCCTGGCTCATGTGCTTAACCTCGTGGTTCAGCGGTTTCTTAAATCGTACCCCGAGTTGCCAGATCTGCTCGTCAAAGTACGCCGCCTGTCAGCTCATTTTCGCAAGTCGCCTACAGCTTCCGCAGCCCTTGCTGTGTTGCTGCAGCGTTTGCAGCTTCCGGCACACCGACTGGTGTGTGATGTCCCCACACGTTGTAACTCTACCCTCCACATGTTGCAAAGGATTTGTGAGCAGAAGAGAGCAGTTGTGGAATACCTGTTGCAACAAGGCCGTCGATATTCAGGTCAGACTCCACACATAAGACCTCAGGAGTGGACCTGGATGTTTGACATATGTACCATCCTGACAAACTTTGAGGAGTCCACCAAGATGGTGAGTGGCGATGATGCCATCATTAGCGTCAGCATCCCACTTGTCTGTCTTTTGCAAAGCTCTCTGCAGAGAATTAAAGAGGAGGCATTGCTGCCAGAGTAAGCTGAGATGGATCAAGAAGGCTTAGCGGGCGATTACACACAGCCCAGCCTCATCTCATCCCAATGTGCATTGGGGGACAATGAGGGAGAGGAGGAGGAGGAGGAAGAACAGGAGCTGGTATCATGCACTGTAGACTGTAGTACCTGTACAACTGTCATACCGTCGATTCAGCGTGGGTGGCCTGAGGACAGGGGGGAGGAGGAAGAGGAGGAGAGCATGGTCAGTCGTCATCTTCGTGAGGACACAGAAGTATTGCCCGTTACCAGTCTGGCACGCATGGCTGACTTTATGTTACGCTGCCTTAACCGTGGCGTTGTCAAAATGTTGGGTGACAGTCATTACTGGTTGGTGACACTTTTAGACCCCCGCTACAAGGAGAACTTTCACTCTCTTATTTTTGAGGTGGAGAGGTCTACAAAAATGAGGCAGTACCAGAAGGCCCTTGCTGCAGAACTGTTAAAAAAATTCCCATCTGAACACGCTAACGGTAGAGGTCACAGTTCGTTGCCCAACCAAGGCGTACAGGCGAGAGAGACGCAACTCCAATTCAGCAGAGGCAGGGGAGCACTGTCAACTTTCTGGTACATTAAAATCGTCTTGTTAAGCTACTGTGACCATTACGTCTCTTCCAAGGGTCATTGATATTGTCTTTTTATTCCACTGGGACTTCCACCACTCTTCCAAGGGGCATTGATATTGTCTTTTTATTCCACTGCGACCTCCACCACTCTTCCAAGGGGCATTGATATTGTCTTTTTATTACATTGGGACCTCCACGTCTCTTCCAAGGGGCATTAAAACCGTCTTGTTAGGCTACTGTGAACTCCACGTCTCTTCCAAGGGGCATTAAAACCGTCTTGTTAAACCACTCTGAACTCCACGTCTCTTCCAAGATGCATTAAAACCATCTTGCTAAGCTACTATGACCTCCACGTCTCTTCCAAGGGGCATTAAAACCGTCTTGTTAGGCTACTGTGAACTCCACGTCTCTTCCAAGGGGCATTAAAACGGTCTTGTTAAACCACTCTGAACTCCGCAGCTCTTCCAAGGGGCATTGAAATGTTGTTTTAATTACCTCTAACCTCCACGACTCTTCCAACGGGCATTGCATTTCCTCCTAATTTTAGTCAGCTTTTGCTTTTCAATGCATAGGCGATCACTAAGGGAGACCCACTCCCCAATAATGGGTAGAAGGTTTTTAGTACGCTGTAATCCACGTCTGTTTCAAGGGGCATTGCAGTTCCTCATAATTTTTGGAAAGCCTTCCATTCACTGCTTAGGCCAACAGTGTACAGGAGACCCAGTTGCTATAAATGGAAAAAACGGTTTAGTTGAGGCCCTCTGACCTCCATGTCACTTCCAAGGGGCATTGGAGTGCCTCGAAATTTTTGGTAGGTATTGCACTCACTGTATGCCCTATAACTGCGTAGCCGAACTGCTCCTTTTGCTACAAAAACATATCCTACAAGACATGTGTGGTTGACTGGCCTGATATTGATGTGAATGGTCCCTGTTCCTCCTGCTCTTTCTCCTTTGCCACCACCTCATCCATAATTCATCACCTGAAGCTTTGTTTTAACGGGAGTCATAGAACTGGGATAGTAGCAGGAAAACATCCAGCAATCCTTGAAGGAGGTAGGATATGCGCCAAAACGCTAAGCACCTCAGGCCTAGCCGCTACTACATACATGCGCTTGCATTCCAAGGAACAGAAAGCTAAGGAGATGGATGGCCTCATGATCATGAATAATTTACTCGTTGTGTAGGAGGCCGACCACTGCTGCTGTCTACCTTCTGAACTTTGTGTTGAAGCCTGATTGACCCAGGACCCGCAATCCTCTATGTCAGAAGGACGTGTTGCATCCCAGTGTCCATCTGTGTCCCGGCTTCCACAATATTAACCCAGTGTGAAGGCGTCAGTGAGATGGACCATCCCTGGCCACATTCACTTGTCCACATGTTTGTGGTTAGGCTGTCCTTCCCACTAAATGCACTGAGGAGGGCACAGGTAATGTTTTGGTATGCGCGCTTGTGTATAAGGCGCACCGGGACAAATAGGGGCGGCTGGGGACAGAGTATGGACACCCGGCCGCCCCCTGGCAACTGGGGACCAAGCGTGGACACCCGGCCGCCGGGCGGCTGGGGACTGAGTATGGATACCAGGCCCCCGACGCAGCCATGACGTGGTGGCCAGATTCCGCCTCCACATGACTAAAAGGCCCAATTTCAAGTGCAAGCAAGCAAGCAGTATGGTATTGCAGCCTGGGAGTGGGTGGGTGGCAGGCTGAATACTTGCACTTGCATTCCAAGAAAACAAAGCAGATGCTAACTTCTATCATCACCATCATGCTCCTCACCTTGGCACTCTCAACTCCCCTGATGGAGAAGCCAGGGCCCACCAGAGGAATGGGGGAGGTACAATTGAACACTGCCCTGGGACAAGGACTTGAACGGGGATCGTTGCAAGTCTGCAATAACAGGTGCAGGGCGGGAGGCATCTTCGCATGTGCCATGAACAGGGGGTTGGCGTGCACACACTACAGCAGAATAAGCTGTCCTTCCCACTAAATGCACTGGGGAGGGCACAGGTAATGTTTTGGTATGTGCGCTTGTGTATAAGGCGCACCGGGTCAAATAGGGGCGGCTGGGGACAAAGTATGGACACCCGGCCACCCCCTGACGGCTGGGGACCGAGTGTGGATACCTGGCCGCCGGGCGGCTGGGGAATGAGTATGGATACCAGGCCGCCGACGCAGCCATGACATGGTGGCCGGCGTCTGCCTCCACAAGCCTAAAAGACCTCATTTCAAGTGCAAACAAGCTAGCAGTATGGTATTGCAGCCTGGGGGTGGGTGGGTGGCAGGCTGCACACTTACGCTTGCATTCCAAGAAAACAAAGCAGATGCTAACTTCTATCATCACCATCATGCTCCTCACCTTGGCACTCTCAACTCCCCTGATGGAGAAGCCAGGGCCCACCGGAGGAGTCTGGTTGTCTGGTGGGCTCGTCCAATGCTGCCCTAAAGCAGGCCAGGCTAAGAAAAGTGTGGGGAAGGTTACCGGGACAAATAGTGGCGGCTGGGGACTGAGTATGGAGACCTCGCTGCCGAAGCAGCCATGAGGTAGTGGCCAGCTTCGGCCTCCTCCAAACTAAAAGGCCCTATTTCAAGTGCAAGCTAGCAATATGGTATTGCAGCCTGGAGGTGGGTGGGTGGCAGGCTGCACACTTACGCTTGCATTCCAAGAAAACAAAGCAGATGCTAACTTCTATCATCATCATCATGCTCCTCACCTTGGCACTCTCAACTCCCCTGATGTAGAAGCCAGGGCCCACCGGAGTAGTCTGGTTGTCTGGTGGGCTCGTCCAATGCTGCCCTAAAGCAGGCCAGGCTAACAAAAGTGTGGGGAAGGTTACCGGGACAAATAGTGGCAGCTGGAGACTGAGTATGGAGACCTCGCTGCCGAAGCAGCCATGAGGTAGTGGCCAGCTTCGGCCTCCTCCAAACTAAAAGGCTCCATTTCAAGGGTAAGCTAGCAGTATAGTATTGCAGCCTGCGGGTGGGTGGGTGGTTGGCTGCATATTTGCGCTTGCATTGCAAGGAATGGGGGAGGTACAATTGAACACTGCCCTGGGACAAGGACTTGCACAGGGATAGTTGCAAGTCTGCATCTTCTGATGCGGCAAGGATCACTTCTGATGGGCACACTTTTAGGCAGTGACCTGGGTGTCAGAGATGCTTCCAGGGGTCTTCCCCATGCTGTTCTCATGTCTTTTCAGCACTGTATGCATGTGTCACACAGCACATGGCCAGATAAGGTTGTAAAATGTTAAAATGACATTTCCCGGTGAATGCATTTGTCATGGTTGAAAGCAATACAAAAGTGCAAAAACACATAAAAAATGCTACTTGAGAACATAGCCCAAGGTGTGGAGGAGTATTTTTGTTTTTGGTTATTTATTTTTCCTTATACACAAGTCTTTACCCTGGAAAGGATGTTCCTTAACATATTTCACAGGAAAACAGTTTCAGTTACGTTTTTGAACGTTTTATTGTGAGCCCGTAAAAGTGGCTTAATACCTCTGACCACGTTGTTGACAGCAGTGACCTGGGGGTCAGAAATGCTTCCTGGGGCGATCCCCATGCTGTCCCCATGTCATTTGAGCACTGTCACTATCGTTTTGGGCACTTTTTAGGCTTTCTAAAGACTGCCGGGGGTGCCGCCGCAAAAATGCTCGGGTCTCCCATAGACTAACATTGGGCTCGTTGCTCGGGTCGAGCACCCGAGTATCACGGTGAGCTCGGCCCGAGCTTCGAGCACCGGAGCATTTTAGTGCTCGCTCAACACTACATATCACCTATAAGACTATTCCAAAATCAGACATTTCTTCAATTTCCATTCTGTTGCAGTGTCAGTCAAGCTATTCACACTAGGTGTCTGTGAAGAATAGTATTAGTAAATTACAGGTCAGCTACTTAAAACCGTGGTTTTCTGTCAGACATATCACCTATAAGACTGTTCCAAAATAAGACATTTCTTCCATTTCCATTCTGTTGCAGTGTGTCGGTCAAGCTATCCACACTAGGTGTCTGTATAGAATATTATTAGTAAATTATAGACCTGCTATTTAAAACTGTGGTTCTCTATCAGACATATCACCAATAAGACTGTTCCAAAATCAGACATTTCATCCATTTCCATTCTGTTGCAGTGTGTCGGTCAAGCTATTCACACTAGGTGTCTGTGAAGAATAGTATTAGTAAATTACAGGTCTGCTATTTAAAACCGTGGTTCTCTGTCAGACATATCACCTATAAGACTGTTCCAAAATCAGCCATTTCTTCCATTTCCATTCTGTTGCAGTGTGTTGATCAAGCTTTTCTCACTAGGTCTCTGTGTAGAGTAATATTAGTAAATTACAGGCTTGCTATTTAAAATCGTGGTTCTCTTTCAGATGTATCACATATAACTGAGTTCCAAAATCAGCCATTTCTCGTCAGCGTGGAAAATATTGTCCTACATTTAAAATGGGCAAGGTGCGTGGCAAGGGATGGGGAAGTGAACATGATGGTGATGGTGCATGCAGAGGCTGAGGCCGAGGATGTGGCTTTGGGCAAGCTGAAATTATGCCACAATAAACACCCACATCTTGTTGCTTGACCTTCCTGACCCAATTACTATGGGACCACAGTACACCACTATTGAACCCAGAGCAGTGTCAAAAGGTTGTTGGTTGGAAAGCAGATAAGGCTTCCAGTCACTTTACCACCACCACCACCACCACCCTGTCTTCCACACGGTCAAGTCTCAGTAGCCGTGAGTCTGGACCGCGTATTCCTCACCCTGACTGTCCTTCCTCCCACCATGCCGAGTGCCGGTAGACAACTGATCGCACACTTGGACACTCAGAAGAGCTGTTCACTTTTCCATTTATAGATTCGAGCCTCTTGCCTGGCCAGCTTCAAGCAAGTCAAGAGGAGAACGCATGTAGCGATGCCCAAATATTGGAGCAGCCACGGTCACACGAAGGTGACAGTGGGAAAGTGCAATTACTGTCGCAAGAGGTGGATGATGATGAGACACAATTGCCAGAAAGTCAGGAGGAAGACCAGCGTGCGGAAGTGGAAGATGAGGTGGTGGATGATATAGTAACTGACCCAACCTGGCAGGGGGACATACAGAGCGAGGACAGCAGCACACAGGGGGAGGGAGGCAGAGCACCACAACAGACAGGAAGAAGCATTGTGGTGGCCGCAGACACAAGGTGGGAAAGCGCTCCTCGTAATGCCAACACGACGGAAGTTGCCAGTACAACAGTTAGGTCTTCCCAAGTCTGGTTATTTTTGAAAGGCTCTGCAGATAACCCCAAAAATGCCATTTGCACCACCTGCCAGGCCAGCATCAGCAGGGGTAGCAAAACTAGCAGACTGACCACCACCAGCATGATCAGGCACATGGCAGCAAAGCACCCGACTAAGTGGGTCAAACCCCATGGTCCAGCAAGTGTCTGTGGATGACACCATGCGAAGATGCCTCCCGCCCTGCACTTGTTGTGGAACACTCTCAACTAGCACCATCAGCAAGCATGTCCATGTCCTTGTCCCAGCGCAGTGTTCAGTTGTCCCTACCCCAGTCCTTGGAACGCAAGTGCAAATACGCAGCCAATGCCCCACAGGCCACACTACTAAATTTACACATTTCTCGAATGCTTGCGCTCGAAATGTTGCCTTTTAGCTCTGTGGAGACTGAAGCTTTCCACAACCTGATGACGGCAGCCGTCCCTCAGTACTCGGTCCCCAGCCACCACTATTTCTCTCGGTGTGCCATCCTCACATTACACGAGCACATGTCCCTCAACATAAGCCGTGCCATCAGCAACGCAGTTACTGGGAAAGTCCACCTAACCACGGACACGAGGACAAGTGCTTGAGGGCAGAGATGGTACATCTCGCTGACGGCACACTGGGTTAATATAGTGGAAGCCGGGACCCAGTCGGACCTTGGGATGAAACACGTCCTCCCGACACCGAGTATTGCGGGCCCTGGGTCAATCAGGGTTGTCCCCACATTCTATAGCTCCTGCACCTACTCCTCTTCAGCCTCCATCTCCAAAATGACCACATCAGTCACAAGCTGGAAGCACTGCAGCACTGCTTCGGCCAAGCAGCAACAGGCTGTGCTGAAGCTAATATGCTTAGGTGACAAACAACACAATGCTGAAGAGTTGTGGACAGCTCTGAAAGAGCAGGCAGATCTGTGGCTGACACCCCTGACCCTACAGCCGGGCATGGTCGTGTGTGACAATGGCCGGAACCTGGTGGTGGCTCTGAGGCGAAGCGAGCTCACACACGTACCATACCTGGCCCATGTGCTTAACCTTGTGGTTCAGCGGTTTCTCTAAACCTACCCGGATCCGTCTTGTACAGCAGGGGATCAGCTGTGATCCCCTGCTGTAATTTTTGTATACTCTTTGGAGTCATCCCCTGTCCAGGAGCTGTGGTATGATCAGACCATGTCCCTGTACGGTCATACACAGACAATACACAGTACACAGCAGGTGCACATTTATAAGATTGTCTCAGCACAGGAACTTTTTTTTAAACACATCCAATTGTGGAACTAATTATTATTCCAAGATCTATTGAGTAAAATGAACTTTTGTTCATGGGACAACCCCTTTAATAATGGAAAATATTTTTTCACTGACAGGACCCTGGGCCGTTTAACTCCTTAAATGCCTCGTTCGATAGCAATCACAGCATTTAGAAGGTAGGGATAGGGCCTGATCGTTGCCATGGCAACCTGAGGTCGACATGACAACCTCCGGGTCAGCCAGCTAAGGCAAGGCAAGCCTCTTACACCATACTCGGAGCATGAGAGAGAGGCTTCTGTCAGTGCAGCACTGACAAGTATAAAGCATTGCAATGTATTATATAGTGATCACCCTATTAAAAGTTAAAGTCCCATAGAGGGACTAAATAAAAAAGTAAAAAAAATAAAAAGAAATTTGTAAAAAACATTTTTAAAAATCTTAAAATAAATAGAAAAATGAATAAATTATTAAACTAATAAATAGTTATATTTATGTAAAAACAAAAAATAAACAAATAAATACACATATTTGGTATTACCGCGTTTGGAATGACCCGACCTATAAAACTGACACAATATTTAACCACTTCAATGAACTCCGTAAAAAAATAATAAAAAACGTGGCAAAAAAACTATAAAACGTAACCATAAAGTCTATTGTAAATAAAAATTGTATCGCTGAAAATGTCACCTTGCTCTGCAAAAAAACAAGCCGCCATACAGCTCAGTCAGTGGAGAAATAAGTTACAACTCTTAGAAAATAGCGATGCAAAAACAATTATTTTTTCTATAAAATAGTTTTTAATGTGTTAAAGTGGCAAAACATGAAAAAAGGACATAAATATGGTATCGTTGTAATCATACTGACCCAAAGAACAAAGATGCCTTATCATTTTTACCACACGGTGAATGACATAAAAAAACTCCAAAAAACACTTCCCGAATTGCATGTGTTTGTTCATAAAATCTGTTATGTGCCTGAGAACGGCACCAATGAAAACGTCCTGCAAAAAAAAAGCCCTCCATGCCTGTCATCAGAAATATAGAAAAATTATAGCTCTCAAAATATTGCGTTGCAAAAAATTTATTTTGCAAAAAAAAATATGAGTGACAGCTGTCAAACAGAAAAAAACTATATAAATCTGGTATCGCTGTAATCACACCGACCCAAAGAATAAAGTCATCTAATCACTTATACTGCACAAGGTACGTTGTAAAAAATAAATAAAACCAATTGTTCACCTGTTGTTGATTTGTTTATTCTGCCTCTCAAAGGTCGCAGTAAGGCTTGGCAGACATTTATCCTGCACTCTGTGCTGAGCGCTTACACTGGGGTTTCCGTGACAATCTCTGAACTACGAGATTCAAATGAAACCTCCGACAGAACATTCCCAATAATGAGGCAAATGGGGACACTTGGACGCCGTCTGACCTGTGATCTGGCATTGCCCGTCTTTTTAAGTGTGCATATAAGTGCAATTGGCAACAGTTTTGTGCACCTTTGAAAAAAAGGACACCGCTGAACAGAGGTCAGATGGAGTCCAGAGTCATAATGCCTCATAATGAATGGATCCCTCAGGGTTTCATATGAATCACATCATTCGGAGATTTTAATGGAAATCCAGATGTAAGTGCTCAGCATAGAGTGCAGGATAAATGTGATCCAAAATGTTATGAAAAATGTTCCATAAAAGTTTAAAATCAATCCACAAAAAAGCAAGTTCCCAATCAGATCCATCACCTGTCAATGCAAATATAGAGGGCTTCCACGTTATGGGTAGTGTAAGGCTCTGGAAAAGTGCTAGGGCTCCTCGCCCCCAAAGGAATTCCAGGGAATTCTGCGCCTCAGATGGCCCTCTTCCTTCTGACCCTCACAGTGTGCCTAAACCAAATTTAGCGTCTACATGTTTGGCATGTCTACAGCTATGAGAGCCCACTTCACTGGTTCAAGTCTCTAGAAGCACATGCTGAGCATAATGTACTGGGAATTACAATGTACGGGCACTACAATGTGCTGGGCACTACACTGGTACATTTGCAATTTTCACTTGGCAACGTCCACTGCAGCTTGTTTTTGAAAAACACATGTGGAGTCACTTCACTATACCTGTAGATAAATTCCTAGTGTGGTGTAATCTCCAAAATGGGGTCACTAGATAGGGGATTCTGCTCTTCTGGCACTTAAGGGCTCTGTATATGGAGTCTGCAAAATATTCTACGATAATTGTTCTCCAAGAGTAAAATAGTCCTCTTTCCCACCCGATTCTCACTGTGTGGCTAAGCAGTACTGCACAGCCACATATGGGCTATTTCTACATTCAGCAGAAATTGTGGGACACATTTTGGTGCCATTTTAACCCATTTCCCCTTGTGAAAATGTAAAATTTTGAGCTAAAACTAAATTTTTGTGGTAAAAATGTGATTATTTTTTTCTTCACTGCTCAATGGTATAAAATTCCGTGACACACTCTTGGCATCAATAGAACCACTGCACCCATAGATAAATTCATTGAGAGGTGTAGTTTGTAAAATGGGGTCACTTATGGGGGTTCTGCTGTTCTGGCACCTCATGGTCTCTTCCAGTTGGTCATGGCACCCACAAACCATAACAACAAACTCTGCACTATAATATGGCGCTCTCTCCCTTCTGAGCTTACTACTGTGCCTAAAAAGTATTTCCCGATTACATGTAGGGTATTGGGGCAGTAAGAAGAAATTGCATAACATACTATGAGCTCCATTTTTTCCTGTTTGTCCATAAAAATTAAAAACTTGAGTCTAAAACAACATTTTAGTGGTAAAATGTAATTATTATTTCTTCACCGTACAATGGTATAAAATTCTGTGAGGCACATGTGGTGTCAACATGCTAAATGCACCCCTAGATGCTTTCATTTGGCAGTGTAATTTTTAAAATGGAGTCACTCATGGAGGGATTCTGCTGTTCTGGCACCTCAGGGGCTCTTCCAATGTGACATGACACCCTCAAACCACTCCAGCAAAATCTGAACTCCAGTATGTCGCTTCTTCCTTTCCGAGCTTTGCACTGTGCCTCAAAAGTAGTTTTTGACCACATATTGAGTATTGGCGCACTCAAGAGAAATTGAGTAACAAATCTTACCATTCATTTTCTCTTATTATTCCTTTTGAAAATTAAAAACTTGGGGCCAAAGCAACATTTTAGTGGAAAAATATGGTAATTTTCCATTTACTCAGCCTAATATTACACAATTCTGTGGATCGCCTGAAAGTTAAAAATGCTCACTACACAGCTATATGAATTCCCCAAGAGGTGTAATTTCCAAAATAGGGCCACTTGTGACATCAAATGTGACATGGCATCTGCAATCTATTCCTGCCAAAATTAAGCTCCAGAATTCAGTTGGTGCTCCTTCCCTTCCAAGCCCTGCCGTGTGCCCAAACAGTAATTTTCCACCACACATGGGGTATTGGTGTATGCAAGAGAAATTGCCCAACAAATTGTATGGTCCATATTCTCTTGCTTCCCTTATAAAAATGAAAAATTTGGGGCAAAACCAACATTTGTGGGGAAAAAAAATATTTTTTCTTTTTCATGACTCAACGTTCTAAAATTCTGTGACGCACCTGTGGGTGCAAGATGCTCCCCACACCTCTAGATAAGTTCCTTGAGGGGTGTAGTTACCAAAATGTGGTCACTTGTGGTAGGTTTCCACTGTTTAGGCACATCAGTGGCTCTGCAAATGCAACATGGCATCCGCTATCTATTCTAGTCCTTTCCAAGCCCTGCAATGCGCCCAATCAGTAGTTTTCCACCACATAATGAAAATGAAAAAATTGTGGCTAAATCGACATTTTTCAGGGAAAAAGTAAAATTTTCATTTTTTCCTTACACATTGCTTTAATTTCTGTGAAGCGCATGAATCGTTAATAAACTTTTTGAATGTGGTTTTGAGCACTTTGAGGGGTGCAACTTTTTAAATGGTGTCACTGTTGTGTATTTTCTGCCATATAGGTCCCTCAAAGTCACTTCAAATGAGATGTGGCCCCTACAAAAATTGGTTTTGTAAATTTTGCTGGAAAATGAAGAAATTGTTGATCAACTTTTAACCTTTCTAACAAAAAATATATTATGTTTCAAAAACGAAGCTTATGTAAAGTAGACATATGTTAAATGTTATTTATTATCTATTTTGTGTGATACAACTATCTAAATTGTGAAATTTTCCAAATTTTCTCCAAAACTCCAATATTTTCATAAATAAACACAAAAAATAAATTTACCAATACCAAAAAGTACAACGTGTCGCGAAAAAAACATTCACAGAATCACTGGGATACGTTGAAGCGTTCCAGAGTCAGGGTATGCGCCCACGATGCAGAATTGAAGCAGAAAATTTCTGTAGCGTTTCTGCATGTTCTTGGCAGTAAAAACGCTTGCTGACTTTACACGCGTTTTTGCAGCGTTTTTTCATGCGGATTTGACTTGCGTTTTTCAAATGCATTGGGACCTCTAATCCGCATGCAGAAACGCACAAATAATGGACATGCTGCGGATTTTTTTGCAAGGAAAATTCCGCAGCATGGGCACAGAACATGCAGATTTTCATTGGAGATCATGGGGCACGGATTACCAAGCGTTTTGCAAGTATTTACGCTGCGGAAATTCCGCAGCAAAAACGCTTGAAAAACGCATAGTGGGCACACAGCCTTACTACCACATAAAGTGAGACTGGTCAGAATTGTAAAATTTGTCCTGGTCAGGAAGGTGAAAACAGGTTCAGGGGTGAAGGGGTTAAAGTGTTTTTCTCATCTTTAAAATTGATTACCTTTTCATGGGAAATGGAATACCTTAGTGATTTGTGGGTGTCCAGCTGCTGGGATATTCGCCCACTTTGGAAACCGGAGGGCCCTGAATGGAGGGATGGCTGCTCATGAGCACAACCGCTCCATTACTCCAGTAATTCTCTACGGAAGTACTAGAGATAGCTGAGTATAGCTATTATACCTGAGTATAGTAATTGGTTTTCAACACATTCCATATAATTCACAATGTGGTTCTGTTGAAAATAAAAAGGACCAATGCAATCCCAAGGCCCACATCGAGAAAATTAATTTCGGCAGTGGTTGCCAGACAGTTATTTTTCTTTCGCATTTCAATGAATTCTTCACAAGAAATTATGGGTAAATATATTCTTAAGATAAATTGAAGATCTCCCATAAGGATTTGTGTCAAATGCATCTGAGTATATAATGAAACTAATGGGATGCAATTATTTTGGGTTTTCACACAAACTCATGTTTAATCATGACTAGTGTTGAGCATTCCGATACTGAAATATCGGGTATCGGCCGATATTCGCGGTATCGGAATTCCGATACTTAATTCCGATACTATTGCAATATCGTATACCGGAATCGGAAGTTCCCATAATGCAATGAGACATTTTCATTTTATTCAGCCAATGAGGATCCTAAGAAGTGTGGGCACATCCTGTTAGGCATGTAGGCATCTTAACTAATGGCATGGCTGTGATTGGCTGCTGAAATGATGTCATGATGCACTATAAAAGCCACCGCCGCCATTTTGAGCTCACTCTGCTGTGAATTCAGTTAGGGATAGGACGCTGTTGTTCTGAGGGACAGTTTTAGCTACCTATTTGCTCTATACTGCTTTACCCAAGCTACTTTCTAAATCACTGTGCCTTGCAGTGCTAGTGCACAGTTCCCTGTGCTGTTCACCGCTTTCTGCAAGGTCTGTGTGTGTGAGTGCAGCTCACCCTGTAGTGTGTGCTTCAGCCAAGTCTGGTTGTAGTGCACTCAGTGTGTGTCACTGCCTCATACATTGTCCTTTTTTGCCAATTCATAATTTTTCCTGATATCTCCTATTAGTGTGGTGGTTCCATCTGTATTCAGCTAAATTGGTTCCAAACACACTATATAGGAGTAGATAGAGAAATTTTTTTCCGTCTTGCAGCACTAGTGCACAGTGCTCTGCATCTGTACTGTTCACCGCTGTCTGCAAGGTCTGGTGTGTGAGTGCAGCTCACCCTGTAGTGTGTGCTTCAACCCCGTCTGGTTGTAGTGCACTCAGTGTGTGTCACTGCCTCATACATTGTCCTTTATTGCCAATTCATAATTTTTCCTGATATCTCCTATTAGTGTGGTGGTTCCATCTGTATTCAGCTAAATTGGTTCCAAACACACTATATAGGAGTAGATAGAGAAATTTTTTTCCGTCTTGCAGCACTAGTGCACAGTGCTCTGCATCTGTACTGTTCACCGCTGTCTGCAAGGTCTGGTGTGTGAGTGCAGCTCACCCTGTAGTGTGTGCTTCAACCCCGTCTGGTTGTAGTGCACTCAGTGTGTGTCACTGCCTCATACATTGTCCTTTATTGCCAATTCATAATTTTTCCTGATATCTCCTATTAGTGTGGTGGTTCCATCTGTATTCAGCTAAATTGGTTCCAAACACACTATATAGGAGTAGATAGAGAATTTTTTTTCCGTCTTGCAGCACTAGTGCACAGTGCTCTGCATCTGTACTGTTCACCGCTGTCTGCAAGGTCTGGTGTGTGAGTGCAGCTCACCCTGTAGTGTGTGCTTCAACCCCGTCTGGTTGTAGTGCACTCAGTGTGTGTCACTGCCTCATACATTGTCCTTTATTGCCAATTCATAATTTTTCCTGATATCTCCTATTAGTGTGGTGGTTCCATCCATATTCAGCTAAATTGATTCCAAACACACTATATAGGAGTAGATAGAGGAGCCTTTCTGCAGCATTGGGCCCTGCAGCCCCAGCCAGATTAGTATTAGCCTATTTTTTGCAGCCTCATCTATTGCATTGTAGGTTACCTTCCTACATTGTAATAGCTACAAAAAGTTTGTGATACTATCGTTATTACATCTTTAGGCACATCCAGTGTCTTTTTGTGACAAAAAAAACCTAAATAAAGTTCACCAAACACTCCACTTTACAGTTGTGTAGGCCACATTAGCTCATATTAAAGTCTAGTCCACACTTTATAAAATTAGTGTTTCTTATACCTGTTAGCAGCTGTTCAGGAATAAGCACACTAAGCCCTTAGTACTTTTCTGCCTATCTTTATCAGTCTACCAAGATGAAGAAGGCAGGGAGTAAGGCATGTGGTCGTGGTCGTGGGCGTGGGCGTGGAGTTTCTGCAGGGAGAGGACGTGAGGATTCTGTGCCTGCAGGGAGAGGACGTGGGGATTCTGTGCCTGCTGCGGGCACCAGTGACTCAGCATCCCCCAGTTTTACCAGGGAACAGTCCTTTATGCGCAGCTTTGTAGGAGCTAGCCGTACCCCACTGCTGCGCGAGGACCAAATTGAAGCCGTTGTCGGATGGATGGCAGCTAACGCATCGACTTCAATTAGTTCCAGATCCTCTCAGGTCCTGAGCACTGAAGAGCACCCATCTGTCTCTTCACCACCTGCCAAATTGCCCAGGCAGTCAGAGAGCCCTGGACAGGAGCCATCTCTACTTCTGTTCTCTGAATCTCTTGGCTTGGAAAGAGGGGGCCAGCCAAGCAGAATTCGAGAATTTGAAGAAGAGGTAGTATGCAGTGATGCGCAACCGTTTTGTCTCTCTGAATCTGAAGAGGCGGGTGGGCCAGTGCCTATGGTCAGCAGCACACCTCAGTACGCATCTGATGATGAGACTCAGGTGCCACTTTCTGGTGCGTACTGTGCTGTCGAGACTACCCAGGAGAAGCAGTTGTTTGAAGAGGGTGGTGTAGATGATGAGGTCCTTGACCCATCATGGCGTGAGGGACAGGAAGGTGGTGGGAGCAGCTCTGAGGAAGAGATTCCCCGAACGGCCCAAAAAGGAGGGAGAGGGAGGGGGCAGACTTGGTTGCCTGTAGCCTCCACTTCGGCACCCATTAGGAGCATGGCTCTTCCAAAATCCAAAGCGGGCGCTCCCAAGACTTGCAGTGCCTGGTCCTTTTTTGACACAGTTGCAGATGACATTTGCTTTGTCAAATGCAAGCTGTGTAATCAGAAGGTGAAAAGAGGGAAAAGTGTCAGCAACCTCAATACCACAAATATGTGGAAACATGTGCGGACCAAGCACGTGGTGGAGTTACACAAACACACTGAAGACCTAGGCCAACCTACAGCGCCACCTACCACCTCTTCAGCTCGTGTTGTAGCCTCTTCCTCCAGCTCACACACAGCTGGTTCGGCTTCCTCACAGGATCGCCATGGAAGAATCTCTGGCACTGTTGTACAGAGACACAGTGTAATTCCACCCACAGCACCACTTTCCCAGTCATCCTCACACTCCCAGGCCAGTCTACAGCCATCGTTAGCACAGGCATGGGAGAAAAGGCGCCCATACTCGGCAAACCACCCCCGAGCACAGGCTCTGAATGCTGGCATTGCTAAACTACTGGCCCTTGAAATGCTATCATTCAGGCTGGTGGAGACTGACACATTCCGTAACTTTATGGCATTGGCAGTCCCACAATACAACGTGCCCAGCCGCTTTTATTTCAGCAGGCAAGCCGTCCCTGCCCTGCAACATCATGTGGAGGGAAAAATTAAACATGCGCTACAAAACGCCGTCAGTAGCAAGGTCCACCTGACCACTGATGCGTGGACCAGTAAGCATGGACAGGGACGATACCTTTCCCTCACTGCCCATTGGGTAAATGTTGTGGAGCCGGGTACAGATCTTGAGAGTGGCGCTGTACGTGTTCTGCCAACTCCAAGGATTGCAGGAATCCAGTCTGTACACATTGACTCCTCCTCATACTCCAGTTCCTCTGAATCAGCGCTGCAGGAGCCGTCACGGTCTACCTCCACATCGACCCGTGAACGGTTACCTGTTATGATGACCGATATGAGCACAGCCGTGGCCAAACGTCAACAGGCCGTATTAAAATTAATTTCTTTGGGGAATCGAAGCCACACAGCGCAGGAGCTCTGGAATGCCATCAAGCAGCAGAGTGACGTGTGGTTTGTGCCAGCGAATCTCCAGCCAGGCATGGTAGTGTGTGACAATGGCCGAAATCTGGTGGCAGCTCTGGGCCTAGGCAACCTCACTCACATCCCATGTCTGGCACATGTGCTCAACTTGGTCGTGCAGAGTTTTTTGAGGGACTATCCGGATCTTGATGCACTGCTTCACAAGGTCCGCATAGAGTGCGCTCACTTGCGGCGTTCCAGCAATGCAAGATCACGCATTGCAGCTCTGCAGCGCCGATTATGTCTTCCGGAACATCGCATCATATGTGACCTACCCACCAGGTGGAATTCAACGTTACATATGTTGGAGAGGTTGTGTGAGCAGCAGGCAGCAGTAATGGAGTACCAGCTGCAGCAGGCGCAAACAAGTCGCAGTGCGCGCCGTTCACACTTCACCACCACTGAGTGGGCCTCTATGAAGGACATTTGCCACGTTTTGCGTGCCTTCGATTATTCCACGCGGATGGCGAGTGCAGATGATGCACTAGTCAGCATGACTATCCCCCTTATCTGCCTGCTTGAAAAAACACTGCAAGCACTAAGGGACGAGGTTTTGGAAGAGGTGGAGGATGAGGAGTCACAAATGCCATCTGCTTCTCTACAGTCTGCGCAACGTGGTTCCTCACAAAGGCCTAGGCAGGGGACACTTTGTGAGGAGGATGAGGAGGAGTCAATGGATGAGGAAGACATCTGTCCAGAGGAGGGAGGTACACAATGCTCTAGTAGTCAGTATCTAGAGCGAGGGTGGGGTGATGCAGAGCAGGCAGAGATCACGCCTCAAGCAGGGGACAGCGTTTCTTGGCCAGTTGGCAGTCTGCAGCACATGGTTGATTTCATGCTGCAGTGCCTCAGAAACGACCGCCGCATCGCCCACATTCTCAACACGGCTGATTATTGGGTGTCCACCCTCCTAGATCCTCGCTACCGGGACAACTTACAAAGCCTCATAACACCATTGAACCGGGAGCGTAAAATGCGGGAGTACCAAGACGCACTGGTGCATTCCATCATGTTCTCCATTCCAACCGAGAGCAGTGCTGCTAGTGCTTTACAAAGCAGCTCAGTGCGTCGAGGCAGTGGAGGAAGCTCTGCACAAAGAGGGAGCAGAAGCAGCGCCTCAGCACAAGGCAAGACCAGTATGGCCGAAATGTGGCAAAGTTTTGTGTCCCCGCCGCCACAAATGTCTACACCATCACAGACAGCTCCAGTCAGCAGGAGGCAACGTTTCCGTCAGATGGTGACAGACTACATGTCTTGCCCTCTTAGTGTACTCCCAGACGGCTCTTCTCCCTTCAAGTTTTGGGTCTGTAAGCTGGATACATGGCCAGAGCTTAGTCAGTATGCACTGGAGGTGCTAGCTTGCCCTGCTGCTAGTGTATTATCGGAACGCGTCTTTAGTGCCGCAGGTGGTGTACTAACAGACCGTCGCATGCGACTATCCTCCGATAACGTTGACCGGCTTACTTTTCTCAAAATGAACAAGGCCTGGATCTCTCATGAATTTGCCAGTCCTCTTCCAGAATAAATAATTGGTTGGCAACAGTATCCAGGTCTCCTGTTCTGTTCATGTTTCTACCACCTGAACTGTAATCCCTGAGCTCCAACACCGCCAGTTGGCGCTCGGAAGTGCAGTCTGCACAGTCAACACTTGCTGCCGTGTTATTGGGGTTCAGTAACGTCAGCTGTTCTCCTGCTGTGCGGACGGCAATTTCTCCTGATTTGTCCACATCCACTGTACTACACATTTTAAAGTTGCTCCAATTACTCCTCTGGCTCCTCTGTTTTCATTCTTATCCCTGGGCTCCAGCACCGCCAGTTGGCGCTCGGAAGTGCTGTCTGCACAGTCAACACTTGCTACCATGTTATTGGGGTTCAGTAACGTCAGCTGTTCCCCTGCTGTGCGGACGGCAATTTCTCCTGCTCTGTCCACATTCTCACTACTACAGATTTTAAAGTTGCTCCAATTACACCTCTGGCTCCTCTGTTTTCAGTATTATCCCTGAGCTCCAACACCGCCAGTTGGCGCACGGAAGTGCCGTCTGCACAGTCAACACTTGCTGCCGTGTTATTGGGGTTCAGTAACGTCAGCTGTTCTCCTGCTGTGCGGACGGCAATTTCTCCTGCTTTGTCCAAATCCACTGTACTACACATTTTAAAGTTGCTCGAATTACACCTCTGGCTCCTCTGTTTTCATTCTTATCCCTGGGCTCCAGCACCGCCAGTTGGCGCTCGGAAGTGCCGTCTGCACAGTCAACACTTGCTGCCGTGTTATTGGGGTTCAGTAACGTCAGCTGTTCTCCTGCTGTGCGGACGGCAATTTCTCCTGCTTTGTCCACATCCACTGTACTACACATTTTAAAGTTGCTCGAATTACACCTCTGGCTCCTCTGTTTTCATTCTTATCCCTGGGCTCCAGCACCGCCAGTTGGCGCTCGGAAGTGCCGTCTGCACAGTCAACACTTGCTACCATGTTATTGGGGTTCAGTAACGTCAGCTGTTCCCCTGCTGTGTTCACGGCAATTTCTCCTGCTCTGTCCATATTCACTGTGCTACTTATTTAAAACTTGCTCCAATTACACCTCTGGCTCCTCCGTTTTTAGTATTTACCCTGGGCTCCAACACCGCCAGTTGGCGCTCGGAAGTGCTGTCTGCACAGTCAACACTTGCTGCCGTGTTATTGGGGTTCAGTAACGTCAGCTGTTCCCCTGCTGTGCGGACGGCAATTTCTCCTGCTCTGTCCACATTCTCACTACTACAGATTTTAAAGTTGCTCGAATTACACCTCTGGCTCCTCTGTTTTCATTCTTATCCCTGGGCTCCAGCACCGCCATTTGGCGCTCGGAAGTGCTGTCTGCACAGTCAACACTTGCTACCATGTTATTGGGGTTCAGTAACGTCAGCTGTTCCCCTGCTGTGCGGACGGCAATTTCTCCTGCTCTGTCCACATTCTCACTACTACAGATTTTAAAGTTGCTCCAATTACACCTCTGGCTCCTCTGTTTTCATTCTTATCCCTGGGCTCCAGCACCGCCAGTTGGCGCTCGGAAGTGCCGTCTGCACAGTCAACACTTGCTACCATGTTATTGGGGTTCAGTAACGTCAGCTGTTCCCCTGCTGTGTTCACGGCAATTTCTCCTGCTCTGTCCATATTCACTGTGCTACTTATTTAAAACTTGCTCCAATTACACCTCTGGCTCCTCCGTTTTTAGTATTTACCCTGGGCTCCAACACCGCCAGTTGGCGCTCGGAAGTGCTGTCTGCACAGTCAACACTTGCTGCCGTGTTATTGGGGTTCAGTAACGTCAGCTGTTCCCCTGCTGTGCGGACGGCAATTTCTCCTGCTCTGTCCACATTCTCACTACTACAGATTTTAAAGTTGCTCGAATTACACCTCTGGCTCCTCTGTTTTCATTCTTATCCCTGGGCTCCAGCACCGCCAGTTGGCGCTCGGAAGTGCTGTCTGCACAGTCAACACTTGCTACCATGTTATTGGGGTTCAGTAACGTCAGCTGTTCCCCTGCTGTGCGGACGGCAATTTCTCCTGCTCTGTCCACATTCTCACTACTACAGATTTTAAAGTTGCTCCAATTACACCTCTGGCTCCTCTGTTTTCATTCTTATCCCTGGGCTCCAGCACCGCCAGTTGGCGCTCGGAAGTGCCGTCTGCACAGTCAACACTTGCTGCGGTGTTATTGGGGTTCGGTAACGTCAGCTGTTCCCCTGCTGTGTTCACGGCAATTTCTCCTGCTCTGTCCATATTCACTGTGCTACTTATTTAAAACTTGCTCCAATTACACCTCTGGCTCCTCCGTTTTCAGTATTTACCCTGGGCTCCAATACCGCTAGTTGCTGCTCAGAAGTGCCGTCTGCACAGTCAACGCTTGCTCCAGTGTTATTGGGATTCAGTAACGTCAGCTGATCCCCAGCTGTGTGTCCGGCAAATTCTCCTGCTTTGTCCACATCCACTGTAGTACGGATTTAAAACCTCCTCCAAATACACCTCTGGCTCTTCTGTTTTTAGTATTTACCCTGGGCTCCAGCACCGCCAGCTGGTTCTCGGCAGTTCCATTGGCTCTTGTACCTTCTGCTACCCATCCGGGTTCCAGTACCGTCAGCTGGTTCTCGGCAGTGTCTTTGGCACGGGTACTCCCTCCTGCCCAGCCTGGTTCCAGCACGCCAGCTGTTTCCGGGTAGTGTCAACGTCACTTTGCCTCCAATGCGTTGTCCTGTCGTGTTGCGGTCGGGTTAGCCGACTCTATGGTGCCTGCAGTTTAGGTGACTCCTATGTGGGCTGCGGGATCTGGCAATGAAGGCTGGTTCCATAGTGCCAATAGGACAAGCACCCTCTGTAGGACTGTGGGTTTTGGTAACTGCGGCCGGCTCGCGGCCTTGAACTTTTTTTTTACATGGGTACCTTCTGCTACCCATCCGGGTTCCAGTACCGTCAGCTGGTTCTCGGCAGTGCCTTTGGATTAGGTGCCTCCTTCTCGGTATCCAAGTTCCACCAACGTCTGCTGGTCCTTGGTAGTGCTTTCTGGCACAGGTACCTCCTGCTTAGTAACCGAGTTCCAGTAACATCAGCTGGTCCTCGGTAGTTCCATTGGCTCTTGTACCTTCTGCTACCCATCCGGGTTCCAGTACCGTCAGCTGGTCCTCGGTAGTTCCATTTGCTCTTGTATCTTCTGCTACCCATCCGGGTTCCAGTACCGTCAGCTGGTTCTCGGCAGTGTCTTTGGCACGGGTACTCCCTCCTGCCCAGCCTGGTTCCAGCACGCCAGCTGTTTCCGGGTAGTGTCAACGTCACTTTGCCTCCAATGCGTTGTCCTGTCGTGTTGCGGTCGGGTTAGCCGACTCTATGGTGCCTGCAGTTTAGGTGACTCCTATGTGGGCTGCGGGATCTGGCAATGAAGGCTGGTTCCATAGTGCCAATAGGACAAGCACCCTCTGTAGGACTGTGGGTTTTGGTAACTGCGGCCGGCTCGCGGCCTTGAACTTTTTTTTTACATGGGTACCTTCTGCTACCCATCCGGGTTCCAGTACCGTCAGCTGGTTCTCGGCAGTGCCTTTGGATTAGGTGCCTCCTTCTCGGTATCCAAGTTCCACCAACGTCTGCTGGTCCTTGGTAGTGCTTTCTGGCACAGGTACCTCCTGCTTAGTAACCGAGTTCCAGTAACATCAGCTGGTCCTCGGTAGTTCCATTGGCTCTTGTACCTTCTGCTACCCATCCGGGTTCCAGTACCGTCAGCTGGTCCTCGGTAGTTCCATTTGCTCTTGTATCTTCTGCTACCCATCCGGGTTCCAGTACCGTCAGCTGGTTCTCGGCAGTGCCTTTGGATTAGGTGCCTCCTTCTCGGTATCCAAGTTCCACCAACGTCTGCTGGTCCTTGGTAGTGCTTTCTGGCACAGGTACCTCCTGCTTAGTAACCGAGTTCCAGTAACATCAGCTGGTCCTCGGTAGTTCCATTGGCTCTTGTACCTTCTGCTACCCATCCGGGTTCCAGTACCGTCAGCTGGTCCTCGGTAGTTCCATTTGCTCTTGTATCTTCTGCTACCCATCCGGGTTCCAGTACCGTCAGCTGGTTCTCGGCAGTGTCTTTGGCACGGGTACTCCCTCCTGCCCAGCCTGGTTCCAGCACGCCAGCTGTTTCCGGGTAGTGTCAACGTCACTTTGCCTCCAATGCGTTGTCCTGTCGTGTTGCGGTCGGGTTAGCCGACTCTATGGTGCCTGCAGTTTAGGTGACTCCTATGTGGGCTGCGGGATCTGGCAATGAAGGCTGGTTCCATAGTGCCAATAGGACAAGCACCCTCTGTAGGACTGTGGGTTTTGGTAACTGCGGCCGGCTCGCGGCCTTGAACTTTTTTTTTACATGGGTACCTTCTGCTACCCATCCGGGTTCCAGTACCGTCAGCTGGTTCTCGGCAGTGCCTTTGGATTAGGTGCCTCCTTCTCGGTATCCAAGTTCCACCAACGTCTGCTGGTCCTTGGTAGTGCTTTCTGGCACAGGTACCTCCTGCTTAGTAACCGAGTTCCAGTAACATCAGCTGGTCCTCGGTAGTTCCATTGGCTCTTGTACCTTCTGCTACCCATCCGGGTTCCAGTAACATCAGCTGGTCCTCGGTAGTTCCATTGGCTCTTGTACCTTCTGCTACCCATCCGGGTTCCAGTACCGTCAGCTGGTTCTCGGCAGTGCCTTTGGATTAGGTGCCTCCTTCTCGGTATCCAAGTTCCACCAACGTCTGCTGGTCCTTGGTAGTGCTTTCTGGCACAGGTACCTCCTGCTTAGTAACCGAGTTCCAGTAACATCAGCTGGTCCTCGGTAGTTCCATTGGCTCTTGTACCTTCTGCTATCCATCCGGGTTCCAGTACCGTCAGCTGGTCCTCGGTAGTTCCTCAGCTTTCTTGTACCTTCTGCTACATTTCCAAGTTCAAGCTTTTTGAAATGGTTCTTGGTAATCACTCTGGATCTCCCTGACGAGGACCCTGAAGACGAGGACCCTGAAGACCAACCCTAAGAAGACGAGGACCCCGAAGACAATGACCCTGAAGACGAGGACCCTGAAGACCACCCCGAAGAAGACGAGGACCCTGAAGACCACCCCGAAGAAGACGAGGACCCTGAAGACCACCCCGAAGAAGACGAGGACCCCGAAGACGAGGACCCAGAAGACCAACCCGAAGAAGACGAGGACCCCGAAGACGAGGACCCCCGAAGACGACGACCCTGAAGACCACCCCGAAGAAGACCAAGAAGATGACCCTGAAGAAGTTGACCAAGAAGACAAAGAAGAGAAGACAAGCACCAAGATACAGAAAAACAAGAGACAGAAAACCAAGAAGCAGAAATACAAGAAGCTGCAGAACAAAAAGCGGAAGAACATTAAGCATAAGACTAAAAATCAGAGCAAAAGATAATATCTAAATTATAAGCAGAAGATGACTAAGCAGTGTATGGGGGTGAGTCCGTTCCTCCTCGTGGTGCCCCTGGAAAAGACCTGCTGCTGCAGGCCAAACTGAACGCGGACAAATCCTGTTGTAAATCTTTTGTGACGGGCAGAACGAAAGGTGTAATGTCCAACCTTTTATAGATAACAACTACAGGAATGCCTGTCACAAATAAGAATATGATGAAGAAGAAGAATATGAAGAAGATGAAGAAGTAGAATATGAAGAATGTAAAAAAAAGAATAATACGAAGAAGGTGAAGAAGAAGAAGGTGAAGAAGAAGTGGATGAAAAAGATGCTGAGGATGATGAAGGAGAAAGTGTGGGAGAAGTAAAAAAGAAGGTGAAGAGCATGGAAGTAGTGAAACATAAATATCTGACAAAATATAAAAATACTTAACATAGTTAATATTTCCGTAACTCAGAACATAATAAAAAAATATTAATTCCTGCTATTCCATTTGACTGGGCTAAACCTCTATGCCTTTATTGTCTCCCCCACCTCCCCCAATACATTCTACATTATTCTTAGTTGTTTTCCTTCATGTAGAAATAACCTACAAGGAAAGAAAGGGTTTATTTTAATTCCGATATTTATGTCCCATTGACTTGCATTGGTTTCCGGTATCGGAATCGGCGATATCCGATACTTTTTCGGTATCGGTCCGATCCAATCCGATCCGATATTTCCCGATATCGGAAGGTATCGCTCAACACTAATCATGACTAGTGTTGAGCGATACCTTCCGATATCGGGAAATATCGGATCGGATTGGATCGGACCGATACCGAAAAAGTATCGGATATCGCCGATTCCGATACCGGAAACCAATGCAAGTCAATGGGACATAAATATCGGAATTAAAATAAACCCTTTCTTTCCTTGTAGGTTATTTCTACATGAAGGAAAACAACTAAGAATAATGTAGAATGTATTGGGGGAGGTGGGGGAGACAATAAAGGCATAGAGGTTTAGCCCAGTCAAATGGAATAGCAGGAATTAATATTTTTTTATTATGTTCTGAGTTACGGAAATATTAACTATGTTAAGTATTTTTATATTTTGTCAGATATTTATGTTTCACTACTTCCATGCTCTTCACCTTCTTTTTTACTTCTCCCACACTTTCTCCTTCATCATCCTCAGCATCTTTTTCATCCACTTCTTCTTCACCTTCTTCTTCTTCACCTTCTTCGTATTATTCTTTTTTTTACATTCTTCATATTCTACTTCTTCATCTTCTTCATATTCTTCTTCTTCATCATATTCTTATTTGTGACAGGCATTCCTGTAGTTGTTATCTATAAAAGGTTGGACATTACACCTTTCGTTCTGCCCGTCACAAAAGATTTACAACAGGATTTGTCCGCGTTCAGTTTGGCCTGCAGCAGCAGGTCTTTTCCAGGGGCACCACGAGGAGGAACGGACTCACCCCCATACACTGCTTAGTCATCTTCTGCTTATAATTTAGATATTATCTTTTGCTCTGATTTTTAGTCTTATGCTTAATGTTCTTCCGCTTTTTGTTCTGCAGCTTCTTGTATTTCTGCTTCTTGGTTTTCTGTCTCTTGTTTTTCTGTATCTTGGTGCTTGTCTTCTCTTCTTTGTCTTCTTGGTCAACTTCTTCAGGGTCATCTTCTTGGTCTTCTTCGGGGTGGTCTTCAGGGTCGTCGTCTTCGGGGGTCCTCGTCTTCGGGGTCCTCGTCTTCTTCGGGTTGGTCTTCTGGGTCCTCGTCTTCGGGGTCCTCGTCTTCTTCGGGGTGGTCTTCAGGGTCCTCGTCTTCTTCGGGGTGGTCTTCAGGGTCCTCGTCTTCTTCGGGGTGGTCTTCAGGGTCCTCGTCTTCAGGGTCATTGTCTTCGGGGTCCTCGTCTTCTTAGGGTTGGTCTTCAGGGTCCTCGTCTTCAGGGTCCTCGTCAGGGAGATCCAGAGTGATTACCAAGAACCATTTCAAAAAGCTTGAACTTGGAAATGTAGCAGAAGGTACAAGAAAGCTGAGGAACTACCGAGGACCAGCTGACGGTACTGGAACCCGGATGGATAGCAGAAGGTACAAGAGCCAATGGAACTACCGAGGACCAGCTGATGTTACTGGAACTCGGTTACTAAGCAGGAGGTACCTGTGCCAGAAAGCACTACCAAGGACCAGCAGACGTTGGTGGAACTTGGATACCGAGAAGGAGGCACCTAATCCAAAGGCACTGCCGAGAACCAGCTGACGGTACTGGAACCCGGATGGGTAGCAGAAGGTACAAGAGCCAATGGAACTACCGAGGACCAGCTGATGTTACTGGAACCCGGATGGGTAGCAGAAGGTACAAGAGCCAATGGAACTACCGAGGACCAGCTGATGTTACTGGAACTCGGTTACTAAGCAGGAGGTACCTGTGCCAGAAAGCACTACCAAGGACCAGCAGACGTTGGTGGAACTTGGATACCGAGAAGGAGGCACCTAATCCAAAGGCACTGCCGAGAACCAGCTGACGGTACTGGAACCCGGATGGGTAGCAGAAGGTACCCATGTAAAAAAAAAGTTCAAGGCCGC
This sequence comes from Phyllobates terribilis, assembly GCF_046119375.1. NCBI lineage: Eukaryota > Metazoa > Chordata > Amphibia > Anura > Dendrobatidae > Phyllobates > Phyllobates terribilis. The sequence continues at coordinate 609,111,357 of NW_027362762.1, forward strand.
GAGCCGGCCGCAGTTACCAAAACCCACAGTCCTACAGAGGGTGCTTGTCCTATTGGCACTATGGAACCAGCCCTCATTGCCAGATCCCGCAGCCCACATAGGAGTCACCTAAACTGCAGGCACCATAGAGTCGGCTAACCCGACCGCAACACGACAGGACAACGCATTGGAGGCAAAGTGACGTTGACACTACCCGGAAACAGCTGGCGTGCTGGAACCAGGCTGGGCAGGAGGGAGTACCCGTGCCAAAGACACTGCCGAGAACCAGCTGACGGTACTGGAACCCGGATGGGTAGCAGAAGATACAAGAGCAAATGGAACTACCGAGGACCAGCTGACGGTACTGGAACCCGGATGGGTAGCAGAAGGTACAAGAGCCAATGGAACTACCGAGGACCAGCTGATGTTACTGGAACTCGGTTACTAAGCAGGAGGTACCTGTGCCAGAAAGCACTACCAAGGACCAGCAGACGTTGGTGGAACTTGGATACCGAGAAGGAGGCACCTAATCCAAAGGCACTGCCGAGAACCAGCTGACGGTACTGGAACCCGGATGGGTAGCAGAAGGTACCCATGTAAAAAAAAAGTTCAAGGCCGCGAGCCGGCCGCAGTTACCAAAACCCACAGTCCTACAGAGGGTGCTTGTCCTATTGGCACTATGGAACCAGCCTTCATTGCCAGATCCCGCAGCCCACATAGGAGTCACCTAAACTGCAGGCACCATAGAGTCGGCTAACCCGACCGCAACACGACAGGACAACGCATTGGAGGCAAAGTGACGTTGACACTACCCGGAAACAGCTGGCGTGCTGGAACCAGGCTGGGCAGGAGGGAGTACCCGTGCCAAAGACACTGCCGAGAACCAGCTGACGGTACTGGAACCCGGATGGGTAGCAGAAGATACAAGAGCAAATGGAACTACCGAGGACCAGCTGACGGTACTGGAACCCGGATGGGTAGCAGAAGGTACAAGAGCCAATGGAACTACCGAGGACCAGCTGATGTTACTGGAACTCGGTTACTAAGCAGGAGGTACCTGTGCCAGAAAGCACTACCAAGGACCAGCAGACGTTGGTGGAACTTGGATACCGAGAAGGAGGCACCTAATCCAAAGGCACTGCCGAGAACCAGCTGACGGTACTGGAACCCGGATGGGTAGCAGAAGATACAAGAGCAAATGGAACTACCGAGGACCAGCTGACGGTACTGGAACCCGGATGGGTAGCAGAAGGTACAAGAGCCAATGGAACTACCGAGGACCAGCTGATGTTACTGGAACTCGGTTACTAAGCAGGAGGTACCTGTGCCAGAAAGCACTACCAAGGACCAGCAGACGTTGGTGGAACTTGGATACCGAGAAGGAGGCACCTAATCCAAAGGCACTGCCGAGAACCAGCTGACGGTACTGGAACCCGGATGGGTAGCAGAAGGTACCCATGTAAAAAAAAAGTTCAAGGCCGCGAGCCGGCCGCAGTTACCAAAACCCACAGTCCTACAGAGGGTGCTTGTCCTATTGGCACTATGGAACCAGCCTTCATTGCCAGATCCCGCAGCCCACATAGGAGTCACCTAAACTGCAGGCACCATAGAGTCGGCTAACCCGACCGCAACACGACAGGACAACGCATTGGAGGCAAAGTGACGTTGACACTACCCGGAAACAGCTGGCGTGCTGGAACCAGGCTGGGCAGGAGGGAGTACCCGTGCCAAAGACACTGCCGAGAACCAGCTGACGGTACTGGAACCCGGATGGGTAGCAGAAGATACAAGAGCAAATGGAACTACCGAGGACCAGCTGACGGTACTGGAACCCGGATGGGTAGCAGAAGGTACAAGAGCCAATGGAACTACCGAGGACCAGCTGATGTTACTGGAACTCGGTTACTAAGCAGGAGGTACCTGTGCCAGAAAGCACTACCAAGGACCAGCAGACGTTGGTGGAACTTGGATACCGAGAAGGAGGCACCTAATCCAAAGGCACTGCCGAGAACCAGCTGACGGTACTGGAACCCGGATGGGTAGCAGAAGGTACCCATGTAAAAAAAAAGTTCAAGGCCGCGAGCCGGCCGCAGTTACCAAAACCCACAGTCCTACAGAGGGTGCTTGTCCTATTGGCACTATGGAACCAGCCTTCATTGCCAGATCCCGCAGCCCACATAGGAGTCACCTAAACTGCAGGCACCATAGAGTCGGCTAACCCGACCGCAACACGACAGGACAACGCATTGGAGGCAAAGTGACGTTGACACTACCCGGAAACAGCTGGCGTGCTGGAACCAGGCTGGGCAGGAGGGAGTACCCGTGCCAAAGACACTGCCGAGAACCAGCTGACGGTACTGGAACCCGGATGGGTAGCAGAAGGTACAAGAGCCAATGGAACTGCCGAGAACCAGCTGGCGGTGCTGGAGCCCAGGGTAAATACTAAAAACAGAAGAGCCAGAGGTGTATTTGGAGGAGGTTTTAAATCCGTACTACAGTGGATGTGGACAAAGCAGGAGAATTTGCCGGACACACAGCTGGGGATCAGCTGACGTTACTGAATCCCAATAACACTGGAGCAAGCGTTGACTGTGCAGACGGCACTTCTGAGCAGCAACTAGCGGTATTGGAGCCCAGGGTAAATACTAAAAACGGAGGAGCCAGAGGTGTAATTGGAGCAAGTTTTAAATAAGTAGCACAGTGAATATGGACAGAGCAGGAGAAATTGCCGTGAACACAGCAGGGGAACAGCTGACGTTACCGAACCCCAATAACACCGCAGCAAGTGTTGACTGTGCAGACGGCACTTCCGAGCGCCAACTGGCGGTGCTGGAGCCCAGGGATAAGAATGAAAACAGAGGAGCCAGAGGTGTAATTGGAGCAACTTTAAAATCTGTAGTAGTGAGAATGTGGACAGAGCAGGAGAAATTGCCGTCCGCACAGCAGGGGAACAGCTGACGTTACTGAACCCCAATAACATGGTAGCAAGTGTTGACTGTGCAGACAGCACTTCCGAGCGCCAACTGGCGGTGCTGGAGCCCAGGGATAAGAATGAAAACAGAGGAGCCAGAGGTGTAATTGGAGCAACTTTAAAATCTGTAGTAGTGAGAATGTGGACAGAGCAGGAGAAATTGCCGTCCGCACAGCAGGGGAACAGCTGACGTTACTGAACCCCAATAACACGGCAGCAAGTGTTGACTGTGCAGACAGCACTTCCGAGCGCCAACTGGCGGTGTTGGAGCCCAGGGTAAATACTAAAAACGGAGGAGCCAGAGGTGTAATTGGAGCAAGTTTTAAATAAGTAGCACAGTGAATATGGACAGAGCAGGAGAAATTGCCGTGAACACAGCAGGGGAACAGCTGACGTTACTGAACCCCAATAACATGGTAGCAAGTGTTGACTGTGCAGACAGCACTTCCGAGCGCCAACTGGCGGTGCTGGAGCCCAGGGATAAGAATGAAAACAGAGGAGCCAGAGGAGTAATTGGAGCAACTTTAAAATGTGTAGTACAGTGGATGTGGACAAATCAGGAGAAATTGCCGTCCGCACAGCAGGAGAACAGCTGACGTTACTGAACCCCAATAACACGGCAGCAAGTGTTGACTGTGCAGACGGCACTTCCGAGCGCCAACTGGCGGTGTTGGAGCTCAGGGATTACAGTTCAGGTGGTAGAAACATGAACAGAACAGGAGACCTGGATACTGTTGCCAACCAATTATTTATTCTGAAAGAGGACTGGCAAATTCATGAGAGATCCAGGCCTTGTTCATTTTGAGAAAAGTAAGCCGGTCAACGTTATCGGAGGATAGTCGCATGCGACGGTCTGTTAGTACACCACCTGCGGCACTAAAGACGCGTTCCGATAATACACTAGCAGCAGGGCAAGCTAGCACCTCCAGTGCATACTGACTAAGCTCTGGCCATGTATCCAGCTTACAGACCCAAAACTTGAAGGGAGAAGAGCCGTCTGGGAGTACACTAAGAGGGCAAGACATGTAGTCTGTCACCATCTGACGGAAACGTTGCCTCCTGCTGACTGGAGCTGTCTGTGATGGTGTAGACATTTGTGGCGGCGGGGACACAAAACTTTGCCACATTTCGGCCATACTGGTCTTGCCTTGTGCTGAGGCGCTGCTTCTGCTCCCTCTTTGTGCAGAGCTTCCTCCACTGCCTCGACGCACTGAGCTGCTTTGTAAAGCACTAGCAGCACTGCTCTCGGTTGGAATGGAGAACATGATGGAATGCACCAGTGCGTCTTGGTACTCCCGCATTTTACGCTCCCGGTTCAATGGTGTTATGAGGCTTTGTAAGTTGTCCCGGTAGCGAGGATCTAGGAGGGTGGACACCCAATAATCAGCCGTGTTGAGAATGTGGGCGATGCGGCGGTCGTTTCTGAGGCACTGCAGCATGAAATCAACCATGTGCTGCAGACTGCCAACTGGCCAAGAAACGCTGTCCCCTGCTTGAGGCGTGATCTCTGCCTGCTCTGCATCACCCCACCCTCGCTCTAGATACTGACTACTAGAGCATTGTGTACCTCCCTCCTCTGGACAGATGTCTTCCTCATCCATTGACTCCTCCTCATCCTCCTCACAAAGTGTCCCCTGCCTAGGCCTTTGTGAGGAACCACGTTGCGCAGACTGTAGAGAAGCAGATGGCATTTGTGACTCCTCATCCTCCACCTCTTCCAAAACCTCGTCCCTTAGTGCTTGCAGTGTTTTTTCAAGCAGGCAGATAAGGGGGATAGTCATGCTGACTAGTGCATCATCTGCACTCGCCATCCGCGTGGAATAATCGAAGGCACGCAAAACGTGGCAAATGTCCTTCATAGAGGCCCACTCAGTGGTGGTGAAGTGTGAACGGCGCGCACTGCGACTTGTTTGCGCCTGCTGCAGCTGGTACTCCATTACTGCTGCCTGCTGCTCACACAACCTCTCCAACATATGTAACGTTGAATTCCACCTGGTGGGTAGGTCACATATGATGCGATGTTCCGGAAGACATAATCGGCGCTGCAGAGCTGCAATGCGTGATCTTGCATTGCTGGAACGCCGCAAGTGAGCGCACTCTATGCGGACCTTGTGAAGCAGTGCATCAAGATCCGGATAGTCCCTCAAAAAACTCTGCACGACCAAGTTGAGCACATGTGCCAGACATGGGATGTGAGTGAGGTTGCCTAGGCCCAGAGCTGCCACCAGATTTCGGCCATTGTCACACACTACCATGCCTGGCTGGAGATTCGCTGGCACAAACCACACGTCACTCTGCTGCTTGATGGCATTCCAGAGCTCCTGCGCTGTGTGGCTTCGATTCCCCAAAGAAATTAATTTTAATACGGCCTGTTGACGTTTGGCCACGGCTGTGCTCATATCGGTCATCATAACAGGTAACCGTTCACGGGTCGATGTGGAGGTAGACCGTGACGGCTCCTGCAGCGCTGATTCAGAGGAACTGGAGTATGAGGAGGAGTCAATGTGTACAGACTGGATTCCTGCAATCCTTGGAGTTGGCAGAACACGTACAGCGCCACTCTCAAGATCTGTACCCGGCTCCACAACATTTACCCAATGGGCAGTGAGGGAAAGGTATCGTCCCTGTCCATGCTTACTGGTCCACGCATCAGTGGTCAGGTGGACCTTGCTACTGACGGCGTTTTGTAGCGCATGTTTAATTTTTCCCTCCACATGATGTTGCAGGGCAGGGACGGCTTGCCTGCTGAAATAAAAGCGGCTGGGCACGTTGTATTGTGGGACTGCCAATGCCATAAAGTTACGGAATGTGTCAGTCTCCACCAGCCTGAATGATAGCATTTCAAGGGCCAGTAGTTTAGCAATGCCAGCATTCAGAGCCTGTGCTCGGGGGTGGTTTGCCGAGTATGGGCGCCTTTTCTCCCATGCCTGTGCTAACGATGGCTGTAGACTGGCCTGGGAGTGTGAGGATGACTGGGAAAGTGGTGCTGTGGGTGGAATTACACTGTGTCTCTATACAACAGTGCCAGAGATTCTTCCATGGCGATCCTGTGAGGAAGCCGAACCAGCTGTGTGTGAGCTGGAGGAAGAGGCTACAACACGAGCTGAAGAGGTGGTAGGTGGCGCTGTAGGTTGGCCTAGGTCTTCAGTGTGTTTGTGTAACTCCACCACGTGCTTGGTCCGCACATGTTTCCACATATTTGTGGTATTGAGGTTGCTGACACTTTTCCCTCTTTTCACCTTCTGATTACACAGCTTGCATTTGACAAAGCAAATGTCATCTGCAACTGTGTCAAAAAAGGACCAGGCACTGCAAGTCTTGGGAGCGCCCGCTTTGGATTTTGGAAGAGCCATGCTCCTAATGGGTGCCGAAGTGGAGGCTACAGGCAACCAAGTCTGCCCCCTCCCTCTCCCTCCTTTTTGGGCCGTTCGGGGAATCTCTTCCTCAGAGCTGCTCCCACCACCTTCCTGTCCCTCACGCCATGATGGGTCAAGGACCTCATCATCTACACCACCCTCTTCAAACAACTGCTTCTCCTGGGTAGTCTCGACAGCACAGTACGCACCAGAAAGTGGCACCTGAGTCTCATCATCAGATGCGTACTGAGGTGTGCTGCTGACCATAGGCACTGGCCCACCCGCCTCTTCAGATTCAGAGAGACAAAACGGTTGCGCATCACTGCATACTACCTCTTCTTCAAATTCTCGAATTCTGCTTGGCTGGCCCCCTCTTTCCAAGCCAAGAGATTCAGAGAACAGAAGTAGAGATGGCTCCTGTCCAGGGCTCTCTGACTGCCTGGGCAATTTGGCAGGTGGTGAAGAGACAGATGGGTGCTCTTCAGTGCTCAGGACCTGAGAGGATCTGGAACTAATTGAAGTCGATGCATTAGCTGCCATCCATCCGACAACGGCTTCAATTTGGTCCTCGCGCAGCAGTGGGGTACGGCTAGCTCCTACAAAGCTGCGCATAAAGGACTGTTCCCTGGTAAAACTGGGGGATGCTGAGTCACTGGTGCCCGCAGCAGGCACAGAATCCCCACGTCCTCTCCCTGCAGGCACAGAATCCTCACGTCCTCTCCCTGCAGAAACTCCACGCCCACGCCCACGACCACGACCACATGCCTTACTCCCTGCCTTCTTCATCTTGGTAGACTGATAAAGATAGGCAGAAAAGTACTAAGGGCTTAGTGTGCTTATTCCTGAACAGCTGCTAACAGGTATAAGAAACACTAATTTTATAAAGTGTGGACTAGACTTTAATATGAGCTAATGTGGCCTACACAACTGTAAAGTGGAGTGTTTGGTGAACTTTATTTAGGTTTTTTTTGTCACAAAAAGACACTGGATGTGCCTAAAGATGTAATAACGATAGTATCACAAACTTTTTGTAGCTATTACAATGTAGGAAGGTAACCTACAATGCAATAGATGAGGCTGCAAAAAATAGGCTAATACTAATCTGGCTGGGGCTGCAGGGCCCAATGCTGCAGAAAGGCTCCTCTATCTACTCCTATATAGTGTGTTTGGAATCAATTTAGCTGAATATGGATGGAACCACCACACTAATAGGAGATATCAGGAAAAATTATGAATTGGCAATAAAGGACAATGTATGAGGCAGTGACACACACTGAGTGCACTACAACCAGACGGGGTTGAAGCACACACTACAGGGTGAGCTGCACTCACACACCAGACCTTGCAGACAGCGGTGAACAGTACAGATGCAGAGCACTGTGCACTAGTGCTGCAAGACGGAAAAAAAATTCTCTATCTACTCCTATATAGTGTGTTTGGAACCAATTTAGCTGAATACAGATGGAACCACCACACTAATAGGAGATATCAGGAAAAATTATGAATTGGCAATAAAGGACAATGTATGAGGCAGTGACACACACTGAGTGCACTACAACCAGACGGGGTTGAAGCACACACTACAGGGTGAGCTGCACTCACACACCAGACCTTGCAGACAGCGGTGAACAGTACAGATGCAGAGCACTGTGCACTAGTGCTGCAAGACGGAAAAAAATTTCTCTATCTACTCCTATATAGTGTGTTTGGAACCAATTTAGCTGAATACAGATGGAACCACCACACTAATAGGAGATATCAGGAAAAATTATGAATTGGCAATAAAGGACAATGTATGAGGCAGTGACACACACTGAGTGCACTACAACCAGACGGGGTTGAAGCACACACTACAGGGTGAGCTGCACTCACACACCAGACCTTGCAGACAGCGGTGAACAGTACAGCTGCAGAGCACTGTGCACTAGCGCTGCAAGACGGAAAAAAATTTCTCTATCTACTCCTATATAGTGTGTTTGGAACCAATTTAGCTGAATACAGATGGAACCACCACACTAATAGGAGATATCAGGAAAAATTATGAATTGGCAAAAAAGGACAATGTATGAGGCAGTGACACACACTGAGTGCACTACAACCAGACTTGGCTGAAGCACACACTACAGGGTGAGCTGCACTCACACACACAGACCTTGCAGATAGCGGTGAACAGCACAGGGAACTGTGCACTAGCACTGCAAGGCACAGTGATTTAGAAAGTAGCTTGGGTAAAGCAGTATAGAGCAAATAGGTAGCTAAAACTGTCCCTCAGAACAACAGCGTCCTATCCCTAACTGAATTCACAGCAGAGTGAGCTCAAAATGGCGGCGGTGGCTTTTATAGTGCATCATGACATCATTTCAGCAGCCAATCACAGCCATGCCATTAGTTAAGATGCCTACATGCCTAACAGGATGTGCCCACACTTCTTAGGATCCTCATTGGCTGAATAAAATGAAAATGTCTCATTGCATTATGGGAACTTCCGATTCCGGTATACGATATTGCAATAGTATCGGAATTAAGTATCGGCATTCCGATACCGCGAATATCGGCCGATACCCGATATTTCAGTATCGGAATGCTCAACACTAATCATGACCTTAATTTTATTTATTATAATTACCATCATATTGGTATTTCAGGAAAAAAAGGAATAATGTGCCATCTGTATCTGCAGGTGTGCCATAATACCAAGAGATGGAACATCTGCCTTGGTCAGCACAAGACTAGATTCCAGAATCTCCCTTATTTAGGGACCCTCACTTTATGGCTGATGCATATAATATATTCAGGAGGTGGAACCATAAAGTATGAAAAAAATGTGGATGCTATTCATTCATTTTGAAAACACACATTACTGTGCTCAACTTAGGAAAGACATATCAGCCCCCTTTAATATAGTAACCAAAGCCCTATTATTTTATCAAGTGCTCTAGCAAAATGCATGTCACACTGTACACGACAGAATCCAGTTCCTGGAATGCAGGTTTCAAATGAATTTAACTACAGAATGTACACTGCAATTTGAATAAAAAAAAGTTGGGAGAAAATACATCTACAAGTCAATTAGGTTTAACCAATAATAGTAAAGATTTAATCTGGGTGAAGGTGTTGGTTACCAACTGTGGCATGTTAGAATTAAAAATCCAATGCTGATTGCAAGTATGGTAACAATTATAAATCCTTGGATCAATAATCTCCAGTAATCTTGTCCCCAGTAGACTTGTACAATGAATAGACCATCACAACATGAGGTGGAAGAAAGATCCATTGTTTCACTTTTCCGTCAGTAAAAAGCTCAATAGACAAATCTCTGCTCTGTCCATTCATATACAGTATTTGGATATCATAATTCGATTGTCTCTCTGTTGTTTATCCATTATCTTAGTTGCCCTCTAGTGATGAGCCAGCATGCTTGTCACTACTCATTACTCACCCGAGCATCACTGTGCTTGAGATGCTCGTTGCTCGGCAAGTATTTTTTGAATGTTCGGGCGGGAGCTCGAGTCCCTGCCCCGCATGTTCATCCGCTTATTAGGCAGCCAATTAACATGCAGGGATTGCCTGACAGTTACTGTAATGCCATAGCCATGTTGGTTGTGTCATTACAGTGATTGGCTGGCCGCACAGCGTCATCACAGTCTACACGTCAAACAGGTCGAGTAGGGAGAGCTGCAGCAGAGCGAGGGAGAGAATTGGTTAATTTAAACAGAGATTCCACACCACTATTATTAATGTACACTAACAGTCCTTGTAAAGGCTCATTCTGATGAATGTTAATACTGCTGATAGCCAGGGCCGGCGCCAGCACCCGGGCAAGTGACAGGGCCCTGAGCAGGCGGGGAGGCCCACTCACCATTGGGCACCCCACCACGCTATGAGACCCGTGAGCGGAGTAGAGCGGCGTCAGCGCCCGCTCCCCCCGCTTGCTCAGGGCCCCGGCAGCCGTCAAAACAATGCTTACCTCTCCCCGTGCCTCCGCAGCAGGTCCTGTCTCTTCCGCGGCTCCTGCACTGTGATGTCTCAGGTCAGAGGGCGCGGTAACGTCTTTACACCACGCTCTCTTCTGAGCCATCACAGGCAATACAGAACGGGAAGACGCCAGCGACGCTGAGGAGTCCAGAGCAGCGGCAGCAGGTGAGAAGTGAGGTATTTGATTTTTTTTTTTTTAATGTATGGAGGCAATGGGCATTATAAGGGGGTGTGTGACATCCAGCATGGGGCATTAAATGGGGGGGGTGACATCTTGCATGGGGCATTAAAAGGGGGGGTGACATCCTGCATGCGGCATTAAAAGGGGGGGTGACATCCTGCATGGTGCATTAAAAGGGGGGGAAGTGACATCCTTCTTAAGGCATTATATGGGGGAGAGTGACATCCTGCATGGGGCATTATAAGGGAGGGGTGTGTGTGACATCCTGCATGGGGCATTATAATGATAAGGGGGTGACATAATGCATGGGGCATTATAAGGGGGGTGACATCCTGCATGGGGCATTATAAGGGGGGTGACAATGCATGGGGCATTATAAGGGGGGTAACATCTTGCATGGGGCATTATAAGGGGGGTGACAATGCATGGGGCATTATAAGGGGGTGACATCCTGCATGGGGCATTATAAGGGGGGGTGACATCGCGCATGGGCATTATATGGGGGGAACAGCCTGCATGGGGCATTATGTTGAGGCACAGCCTACATGGAATGTTATATGGGGGCCAGTATTCTGTATGGAGCGTTATATGGGGGCCAGTATCCTGTAAGAAGCGTTATATGGGGGCCAGTATCCTGTATGGAGCATTTTATGAGGGCCAGTATTCTGTATGGAGTGATTTGCCGGTTTCTGAGCTATTGTGGAATTTACAATAGATATCGGTCATGTAATGTAAGAAGTGAAATCTTCGGCATTGTACTACATATATATATTTCTCTGCGGTATCTGTGCATCATGAATTGTGGTATGTGTTAAAGGGGCCCACTGAGACTCTTTCACCCAGGGCCCACAAAAACCTGGAGCCGGCCCTGCTGATAGCAGTAGCGAGGCAGAATTTGTGGAGACCTAGTATAGTATAGAATAGGGTCCATTGCACGTTTTTTCTGCTTCAGGAACTCATATCAATAGCCATAGATATTGGTGAAAAGCAATATAATACACCATTTTTATTGCTCCATTTGCTTGTTAACAGCATACAGACAGATTTGGTTGATTAGAATAACATTGCTGTATTGTACAAGCAGAGAAACTTGTTCATCATCTCAGGTGGTCAAATATTACTTCCGTAATAATCCTGAATTTTTTTGGAAGCTGCAAAATATTGTACTCCATTTAAAGTGTGGCCGAACGCCAGGGTCCAGAGGCGGTGTCTGCGGGTGACACCACTGCCTGTTCTGCTGTTGTGCGTGCACGTCAATCCCCTGTCCATGATGCAGGGGAAGATGCCATCCATCCTGCACCTGTCATTGCACACTTGCATCCACCACCATCAACAACCATGTCCATGTCCTTGTCCAATCGCAGTGTTTAATTGTCCCTACCCCAGTCCTTGGAACGCAAGTGCAAATACGCAGCCAACCACTCACAGTCCACAATACTAAACTGCCAGATTTCTAGACTGCTTGCACTGGAAATGTGGCCTTTTAGGCTTGTGGAGACAGAAGCTTTCCGCAACCTCATGGCGGTGGCTGTCTTTCAGTACTCGGTAGTACCCTAGCCACCACTATTTCTCCCGGTGTACCGTCCCTGACTTACACAAGCAGATGTCCCAGAAAATTACCTGTGCCCTCACCAATGCAGTTCCTGGGAAGGTCCACCTAGTTACAGACACGTAGACAAGTGCTTGTAGCCAGGGACGGTACATTTCCCTGACAGCACACTGGGTGAATATTGTGGAAGCCAGGACCCAGTCCTTGGGATGGAACACGTCCTACCGACGCCGAAGATTGTGGGTCAATCAGGGTTTCCCCCAAATTCTACAGCTCCTGCACCTCCTCTTCCTCCTCTTCAGCCTCTGTCTCTGAAATGACCACATCAGTCGCAAGCTGGAAGAACTGTAGCACTGCTTCGGCCAAGCAGCAACAGGCTCTGCTGAAGGCAATCTGCTTAGGTGAAAAACCGTACACCGCTGCAGAGTTGTTGAAAGCTCAGAGATCAGGCAAATCTGTGGCTGAACCTACAACCAAAAGTAAGAAAAATAGATTTGGCACTCCAAGATTTCATGCAGAAAAAATTATTTTATTGTGCAAAACAATCCAGTTTGTTGCCAATATATGTTAACGTTTCGGCCTATTTATTGGCCATCTTCAAAACTATAAACAAAGTATAATATTTATATCAATACATTGAAACAAAGTAAAAAAAGTTACAATATAGTCATATGGCAATATATCCAAACACATGAAAAAATGGTTAGTGCATCACATCTCAGAAAATGCATATAGTCATACCGAGAGTAAAAGAAGATAATGAATCTATACACTAAAGTAGCATATCTGGTCCAGAGGCATATAGAGAAAAAGGGTATAAAGAAAATAATGAAAACACCATTACCAGAGTGTTGTAGCTGAGTAAGTAAAGTAAGTAAAGAGCTGTAATAGAATAAAGAGCTAAATCAAGATATTGTCCATCATTTAACTATGGAAGAAAGACAGGTGAGGATATATAAGCTTGGGATTGTTAGCAAAATACATGCATCAGGAAGTCTTATATGGCACTGTGAGAAAAGCTGTGTGAGCCCCTGGGTTTTTATATAATCAGTGTAATGAGACAAGGACCTGACTTAGTGCATTAAAAGGCTAGGAGACCCACTCCTTAATAATGGGAAAAAAAATTTGACTGCGGCTCCACTATGCCTCTTCAAAGGGGTATTGTAGTGCGTCCTAGTTTTTGGCAGCCCTTGAACGTACTGCATACACAATAAGAGCATAGGAGACCCACTCCTTAATAATTTTTAATACAATTTTTCCGAGACCCTTCACTACATCTCTTCAAATTAGTATTGGAGTGCGTCCTAATTTTTGGCAGCCCTTGAACTTATTGCATATGCAATAACAGTATAGGAGACCCACTCCTTAATCATTTTTAATATTTTTCTGAGGCCCTTCACTACGTCTCTTCAAATTGGTATTGGAGTGCGTCCTAATTTTTGGCAGCCCTTGAACGTACTGTATATGCAATCACAGTATAGGAGAACCACTCTGTGACGATACAGTGTAAAATCTTAATTAATGTTACGCTGGCGTGTCCTTTAATAAAATAAAACTTAAAGGACACATCGGGGTCCACTGGACTGCAGAGGAGCTGCAGCAGCTGAGTCCCAGAGGAATGTTCAGCTAAGCACAGAGAAAGAAATGAACTAGTGTGTTAAGTGCACACACAAGTAGTAACTAAACAAGGTACAATGCTGGGAGTTAGCAACACTCCAGAAACAAAACTAATAAACTTCTGCACAGCAAGCCACCGCTGTGCAGAGCAGGAAGGATTTGGCAGCATGAAACGCCTGAGCACTAGATGGCGTATAGAGCTGCAGATAGCTGCAGGCCAGGAAAGGCCTGGAACCTAAGTTCCTAAAGAGGAGGAGAATCTCTGCCGCACCCAACACAGGGGTGTAAAAGCGGCAGTGTGACCACACATACAATGGTGGACCCTGGAATAGTGGATCAGTAGCAAGGACGCCTCCGTGGCGTGGACACCAACCGGTGAACCGACATGGTAGAGCGTGCTGCTCACAGCATTCCCCTAGCCCTAATTGATGGCTAGGATGACTAGGGAGCTTTCAGCAGAACCCTTGTCAACGACTCTCACACACTGCATTTACTGCCAGAGACCTCACCCCAGGTTAGAAAGAGATAGACTAGGCACCAGGGCGGAGCCCACTGAGCCCTTAAATACACTAGAGACAACCCCAGACCCCAGGACAACCAACCACGCTGTACCAGACAGCAGGGGGCGTTGCTTAGTGGCACATGACCACAATGGGGCGTGGCTTAGTGGTAAATGCCTGTAAGGGGCGTGGCTTAGCAGCACATGACCACAAGGAGGTGTGGCTTAGTGGCACATGAGCAGAAACGCAGAAACCACACTTAGAATCCCTAGAACGGAACCTAAATGATGACAATTACTGACCAGCAGGAAAGGGCCTGGCCAGACGCCGTGAGAAAGCCCTTCTCCTGCATACCGGCCTAACATTACCCCCCTCTCTAGGGCTCCCCCCCGGAATTATGGATATGCTCAAAAGCGTCAATAAGATCCGGAGCGTTGATATTGTCTACCGGCTCCTGTGCAGATTCCGATTCAGCCAGAAAGGAACCAGAGAATTCATTGAGAGTAACCGGCTTGAGTAACGAAACATGGAAAGTGTTAGAAATTCGCCAAGCAGCTGGAAATTTCAGCCGATAGGCCACATCATTCACTTTGATCAAGATTCTAAATGGCCCCAAATACCGGGGAGCAAATTTAGTCGGAACCACCCGGAGGCGAATATTGCATGCAGAAAGCCACACCAAGTCCCCAAGAGCATAACTTGGAGCAGTACGCCGATGCCTATCGGCCGTGACCCTCATACGCTCCTTAGAAGCACGAAAAGACTCCTGAGTCTGATCCCAGATATCCCTGGCATTCGTTGCCCAAACCTCCACAGCGGGAAGAGGCATAAGAAGCCCCGCCGACCGTTCCCTAGATGGCTTAATTCACGCACAAGAGACGTAGGCGGCGACAAAATGGGAGATATCAGTAGACATCTTGGGCCACCAATAGGACCGAGAAATTAGCTCTTTGGTCCGTTTGTCCCCAAAGTGCCCTCCAATCTTGGAAGAGTGACCCCAATGGAGAACCTCTTGCCTACGAGACTCTGGCACAAAGGTCCTCACAGGCGGAAGTCCCTGCAAGGTGACAGGGTTCACAGAGAGTAAACTTTCGGATGGGACAATAAGCCGCGGTTCCGACTCTTCACCCAGGGGGTCAAAAGAGCGAGACAGAGCATCTGCCCGTGGATTAGATTTATGGATAAACCCCCTTGCCAGATTATCTGCAATGTATTCTGACATTGCTTTTGTCTCAGGGACCGACAAAGGATATACCCTGCCTCTTGGGGGTTCCGAACCCGGTAATAAGTTTATGGCGCAATCATACGCCCGGTGAGGTGATAGAGTCTCTGCAGCTTTTTTGGAGAAAACATCTGCATACTCCGCGTATTGAACGGGTAACGCTGACAGCTCCAGTGGTAACTCAGAACGAGAAACCGGAAGTGCCGGACGAATACAATTCCCCTGGGAGGAAGAGCTCCACTGGATAACCTGACCAGGCGACCAGTCCAGATAGGGGGAATGCCTCCGGAGCCAG
Source organism: Phyllobates terribilis (assembly GCF_046119375.1). NCBI lineage: Eukaryota > Metazoa > Chordata > Amphibia > Anura > Dendrobatidae > Phyllobates > Phyllobates terribilis. The sequence continues at coordinate 609,127,002 of NW_027362762.1, forward strand.
GGCAGGCCAAAAAGTACCGAATCCACCCCCTCCTCCATCACCAGGAAAGAAATAGATTCGTAATGGCTAGCTCCTATCTGGAACTGTATAGCCTCAGTACGATGGGTAACCTCCTTAGGCAGAACAAACCCATTAACTACTCGGATTTTAACTGGATTAGGAAGTAAAATTAATGGAACTGAGTGGCTCTGAGCGAAAGACGCGGACATAAAGTTTGCCTCTGCTCCCGAGTCCACACAAGCTCCTATCTCCACAGTCTTCTGATCAAGAATGACTGAGGAAAGCAACAGAATTTTGGAGGAAACAAATTCATTTTCTAGTGACTCGTCTCCAACAGACACTAGAATTCCCCGTTTAACATGCGGAGAGCGACTGGCGGAGAGCGACTGGCACATCACCCAGGGCCCCGAGGGGTGTGGGACGATAGACCGGATTTTATAGACTGTTTGGGAGGACAAAGACCCTCTGTGCGTGACACCTCCATGGGCACAGAGGGGTTGAAATTATCCGATCCCTCACTCAGAGGCACTGAGAAGGTTGGAGCAGAATGCTCCCGTAGCTTCTCAGCATTCACCTCCAGTCGTCTCTCGGCAAACCGAAGGTCAATTCTGGTAGCAAGATTAATCAATGCCTCAATCGTTACTGGCACCTCTCAGGTAGCCAACGCATCTTTTACATGGGAGGCCAGACCTCTCCAGAAAATGGGAATCAGAGCTTTGTCTGGCCAATCCAACCCAGCTGCTAGGGTGCAGAAACACACCGCATAGTCGCTTACGGACAACGTAGCCTGACTAATAGCGAGAAGACGCATGGCAGTGTCATGGGTGACCTCAGGACCCAAAAAGACCTGTTTGAGGGCAGTTTTGAAACCGGCTACAGTCTGCACAACTGGATCCGACTGTTCCCAGAGTGGAGTAGCCCACTCCAGCGCCCGCTCGGAGACCAAGGAAAATATAAATCCCACCCTAGACCTATCAGTGGGGTACACCTGTGGTTGTAACTCGAAGTGCACCACACACTGATTGAGAAACCCCCGACAGGTCCGAGCGCTCCCAGAAAACTTACTTGGAAGAACTAGGCGAGGAGTTGGGACAGGGGAGGGTATTAGGGCGGCTACTGTCTGGCCCACAGCCTGAGGGGTCAGAGTTGGAATGTCCAGAGTCGGCGCACATTGTTCTACTTGTTGCAACCGAGACTCCAGCTGATGAGCCGTTCTGACTCTGTGCAGTAGACGACATACTCAGCCAGACCCTGGCCTAGTCTAATGTTACGCTGGCGTGTCCTTTAATAAAATAAAATAAAACTTAAAGGACACATCGGGGTTCACCGGACTGCAGAGGAGCTGCAGCAGCTGAGTCCCAGAGGAATGTTCAGCTAAGCACAGAGAAAGAAATGAACTAGTGTGTTAAGTGCACACACAAGTAGTAACTAAACAAGGTACAATGCTGGGAGTTAGCAACACTCCAGAAACAAAACTAATAAACTTCTGCACTGCAAGACACCGCTGTGCAGAGCAGGAAGGATTTGGCAGCATGAAACGCCTGAGCCCTAGATGGGGGCGTTTAGAGCTGCAGATGGCTGCTGGCCAGGAAAGGCCTGGAACCTAAGTTCCTAAAGATGAGGAGGATCTCTGCAGCTCCCAACACATGGGTGTAAAAGCGGCAGTGTGACCACACATACAATGGTGGACCCTGGAATGCTGGATCAGTAGCAAGGACGACTCCGTGGCGTGGACATCAACCGGTGAACCGACACGGTAGAGCGTGCTGCTCACAGCATTCCCCTAGCCCTAATTGATGGCTAAGATGACTAGGGAGCTTTCAGCAGGAACCCTTGACAACGACTCTCACATACTGCATTTACTGCCAGAGACCTCACCCCAGGTTAGAAAGAGATAGACTAGTCACCGGGGCGGAGCCCATGGAGCCCTTAAATACACTAGAGACAGCCACAGCCACCCAGGACAACCAACCACGCTGTACCAGACAGCAGGGGGGGTGGCTTAGCGGCTCATGACCACAAGGGGCATGGCTTAACGGCTCATGACCGCTAGGGGCATGGCTTAGCGGCACATGACCGGAAGGAGTCGTGGCTTAGCGGCATATGAGCAGAAACGCAGAAACCACACTTAGAATCCCTAGAACGAAACCTAAATGCTGACAATTACTGACCAGCAGGAAAGGGCCTGGCCGGATGCTGCGAGAAAGCCCTTCTCCTGCGTACCGGCTTAACAATTAGCCAGACGATTAGATTTGTTAATCCAAGAGAAATACATTATTGTGTTTTATTAGAGATTGCTGGCTGTGTTTTACTAATGTTCTGCTTGCCCGTCAGTTTATGTACACTAATTTAACTTGTAAAGTGTCCAGCATTCCATTAATCTCATTAGTATTTCAGGAGCCTCTAACCATTGATCAAAAAATCGTCTAGGCCCATTGTGTAAGTGTTGAAAGAAGATCCGACGGAGTCTCACCACAGGGAGTCTCACATGTAGACCCAGGTGACGAGGTCACCTGAGAAAGATACCTCCACTAATGCACACTTAGGTCTGGGGGTGAGAATGAGAGCAATGCTGCCATTCAGGGGGCTGAGCCCAGAGAAGCAGAAGGGACATGTGTTTTTGTAGCAGTCAGACTTGGGACAGAGAATCAAGGAGCATCAGAAAGACTTTACAAGGAGAATGAGAGACATCCTTCAGGAAAGTAGATGGATTGAATGGCACCCAAAGAGACACAGATTTGAATTCTATATTATTCTAGTCTAAGGGTACGGCCCTGACTAGAAAGAGCTCCATTAACCATCAGAGAGACATGGATACATTTTGATATAAAACAAAATAGAATAGGGGCGCAAATGGTGCTGTTACCCAATGAAATAATGGTTGAATAATAAAAAGGTCGCTCACCTTGTTGTGTTGTGATGATGCACAACACATGTAAGAGCTAATGTGGAGAGCTGCAGATAACACCAACCCTAGCAGGCTTTCCAAAATATAATAACAAACCGATGTAGAAGAAGAAAGGTGTCTAAATGTCTGCGCTCCTCCCCAAACAATGATGATCTCGTGTCCGATGGATAGATGTAAGAATTTTATTAAATAAGAATTTTATTAAATGTGGCTTTTATTTAATAAAATTCTTACATCTATTCATCGGACACGAGATCATCATTGTATGCGGAGGAGCGCAGACATTTAGACACCTTTCTTCTACATCGGTTTGTTGATACATTATGGATACATTTTGGGGAGACCAGGGTTGGGACAAAGAAGTCACCTGGCCCCATGGATATGTTGTTTGGGTTGCTAGGGGGGACCCACCGGTTGCCTGCAACCCACGGAGACATTCAGAGAAGCCAGATTGGGACCTACCGGTCATCTGGCCCCATGGAAACTCTCGGAGAGGCTAGGTTGGGACCCTCAGGTCTCCTGGTCTTGCATCTTGATGGACTGCTAGCTTCCTAAGCTTGCCACTACCTTCTCTCTGTGGGGGCCTGCCAGAAGCGGGGGGCCACTGGTTGAGGTAGTCAGCCCTGGAAGTCTCCAAAGTTGCAGCTGTTCTATCCCAGGTGGGCGGAGAAAGAAGGGTGAGACTGTCTAATGTTGTACCATCTTGGCTATTTGCTGGGACTGTTCGTTGTATTTATTTATTGTCCACTTTGTGGTTCAATAAAGTATTGTCACGCTGTTTTACCCTCACTCTGTGTTGTCTGAGTAGCATTACGCCCACGGAAGACCCCTGGTCTACACACACTCCTTAATAATTTTTAATACAATTTTTATGAGGCCTTTCACTACGTCTCTTCAAATTGGTATTGGAGTGCGTTCTAATTTTTGGCAGCCCTTGCACTTACTGCATCCGCAATAACAGTATAGGAGACCCACTCCTTAATAATGGAAAGGCCAATTCAAATTGATTCTATATTCTATAATATTACCTCTCTTAACTGCAACTGTTAGGTTTTCCAGAGTCTGGCTCTTTTTTAAAGACTGTCCAGATAACCCCAAAAAGGCCATTTGCAATATCTGTCATGCCAACATCAGCAGGGGCAGCAAAACTACCAGCCTAACCACCACCAGCATGCTCAGGCACATAACAGCAAAGCACCCGACTAGTTGGACCATATAACAAGGTCCAGAAACACACTTGCAACCACCGTCCCTACCCCAGTCCTTTGAACGAAAGCACAAATACGCAGCCAACGCCCCACAGGTCACAAATTTCTCGAATACTTGCACTTGAAATGTTGCCTTTTAGGCTTGTGGAGATGGAATCTTTCCACAACCTGATGGTGGCGGCCGTCCCTCGGTACTCGGTCGCCAGCCGCCACTATTTCTCCCGGTGTGCCGTCCCGGCATTACACAAGCACGTGTCCCACAACATTAGACATGTCCTCAACAACGCAGTTACTGGGAAAGTCCACCTAACTACGGACACGTGGACAAGTGTTTGTGGGCAGGGACAGTACATCTCGCTGACGGCACACTGGGTTAATATATTGGAAGTCGGGACGCAGTCGGACCTTGGGATGGAACACGTCCTCCCGACGCCAAGGATTGCAGGCCCTGGTTCAATCAGGGTTGCCCCCCACATTCTGAAGCTCCTGCACCTCCTCCTCCTCTTTAGCCTCCATCTACGAAATGACCAAATCAGTCGCAAGCTGGAAGCACTGTCTTGGCCAAGCGGCAACAGGCTGTGCTGAAGCTAATATGCTTAGATGACAAAACGGACAACGCTGAAGAGTTGTGGACAGGCAGATCCGTGGCTGACACCGCTGAACCTACAGCCAGGCATGGTCGTGTGTGACAATGGCCGGAACCTGGTGGCAGCTCTGAGGCGAGGCGAGCTCACACACGTATCATGCCTGGCCCATGTGCTTAACCTCATGGTTCAGCGGTTTATCAAAGCCTATCCGTATTTGTCGGATCTGCTTGTCAAAATACGCCGCCTGTGTGCCCATTTTAGAAAGTCAGCTATAGCTTCTGCTGCCCTTGCCGTGTTTCAGCAGCATTTGCAGATTCCAGTTCACTGACTGATCTGTGATGTCCCCACGTGTTGGAACTCTACATTGTAGATGTTGGGAAGGATTTGTGAGCAGAAGAGGGCAGTTGTTGATTACCAGCATCAACAAGGCCATCGGTATTCAGGTCAGACATAAGACCTCAGGAGTGGACATGGGCGTCAGACATATGTACCATCCTCTAAAACTTTGAGGCCTGGCCTGCCCTGCCGCTAGAGTTTTGTCAGAGCGGGTTTTTATTGCCACCGGTGGAATTACAACCGATAGGCACATCAGCCTGTCAACTGAAAATGCTGACAGGCTGACTCTTATAAAAATGAACAAGGGCTGGATTGGGCCTGACTTCTCAACACCACCGAGTGATAGCAGTGTAACATAAACTCAAATACAGTGTCTTTCTTTTGGGAGGTCTAACTCTATTCCCATGCACCTCTGTGTTTACACACAGACATGGATATACGCTTCCTGATTTTGTCTATTTGCTCTTGTCCTCCTCCTTCTCCGCATCCTCATCCTCCACCACCATATCAAACATATCAACATATCTACATCTCTTGCAAGGGACATTGGAGTTCCTCCAAATTTTTGGCAGCCGTTGCGTCACTGCATAGGAAAACAGTATAGGAGACACACTTCCTAATAATGGGAGCATTTTTTGCAGGAGGCCCTCCGACCTCTACGTCTCTTGTAAGGGGCATTGGAGTTCCTCCAAATTTTTGGCAACCGTTGCTTCACTGCATAGGCAAACAGTATGGGAGACACACTTCCTAATAATGTGAGCATTTTTTGCAGAAGGCCCTCCGACCTGTACATCTCTTGCAAGGGGCATTGGAGTTCCTCCAATTTTTTGGCAGCCATTGCTTCACTGCATAGGCAAACAGTATGTGAGACACAGTTCCTAATAATGGGAACATTGTTTTCAGGAGGCCCTCCGACTTCTATGTCTCTTGCAAGGGACATTGGAGTTCCTCCAAATTTTTGGCAGCCGTTGCTTCACTGCATAGGCAAACAGTATGGGAGACACAGTTCCTAATAATTGGAACATTGTTTTCAGGAGGCCCTCCGACCTCTACATCTCTTGCAAGGGGCATTGGAGTTCCTCCAATTTTTTGGCAGCCATTGCTTCACTGCATAGGCAAACAGTATGGGAGACACACTTCCTAATAATGGGAGCATTTTTTGCAGGAGGCCCTCCGACCTCTACGTCTCAAGCAAGGGGCATTGAAGTTCCTCCAAATTTTTGGCAGCCGTTGCAGTCACTGCATACGCAATAACAGTATAGGAGACCCACTCGTTAATAATGGGAACAACAAAGCATAGCCGGCTGATGGCTCTCTAACAATAGTGAGGGACAACTGCTGGCCCTTTAAGAATAGTAAGGGCCACCTGATGGCCCTATAAAAATAGGCTTTATGACTTTCAGAGTCCTCCATCATAAATAAAACAGAATGTGTCTGATGATGTGTCACACACCACATGGCCAGGTAAGGTTGTAAAATGTTAAAATGACATTTACCGGTAAATGCATTTGTCTTGGTTGAAAGCAATGCAAAAGTGCAAAAACGCATCAAAAACACTACATGTGAACATAGCCCAAGGTGTGGAGGAGCATTTTTGTTATTTATTTTGCCTTATATACAAGTTATTACCCTGGAAAGGATGTTTCTTAACATATTTCCCAGGAAAATCCATTTTGGTTTAGTTTTGTATGTTTTATTGTGAGTCCGTAAAAGTGGCTTAATACCTCTGACAACATTGTTTACAGCAGTGACCTGGGAGTCAGAAATGCTTCCAGGGGTCTTCCCCATGTAATTTGAGCATGGTTCCCATCAATTTGGTAAATTTTTAAGCTCTCTGCAGACCACCGGGGGGAGCCGCCGGAAAAATGCTCTAGTTTCTCATAGACTTACATTGGGCTCGTTACTCGGTCTGAGCACTCGAGCATTCCAATTTGCTCAACTCAAACAACGAGTACCCGAGCATTTTAGTGCTCTCTCATCACTAATGATGATTCATTGTGTGCTATGGTGTTCTTATTGTTATACAGGATCCTTTCCCTAGGTTTAACTTTAACCCTATTAAAGGCTGAGTTGATGAGGGGTCTATTGTTCCCCCTGTTGTAAAATCTTTTATGGACAATGTTACTTTCATGAAAAAAACGCATGTGTGTCGGGGTTGGCAAATGGAGGTTAAAAGAATAGTGTTAACTGAGATATCCTTTTTGTAAATAGATGTATATACTTTACTCATTAATGGGACCCCCCTGCAGGAAAATGTCCAAGAAAAGAGTGAAATTATTGGGAAAACTGTGAGTAAAGTGTAGGTTATAACTGTTTGTGTTGAGGTAAGCAATAAATTCAGGAACGGCCGCCACGTTACAGAACCAAACAACTAGGAGGTCGTCCACATATCGACAGTACCAAATTCGATTATTGAAAAACGGGTGTTCGATGTTAAAACTTACCTCTACCCACCAAGCCATAAACAAAATAGCGAGAGACAGTGAGAATTTTGAGCCCATCGGGGGTCCTACGATTTGTAGAAAAAAAATCAGAATTAAACATAAAATAATTATGACTGAGTAGATAATGTAAAGCAATAATTATGAATTGTTTTTCATTACTTTATGAATTATAGTCATTCAGATGGCAAGGTGGTGGGGAATGCAGGTATATAAATTGATGACATTTCATGTAAAAAAATTAAAATCCTGATTCCAAGAGAATTTATCAAAAATCTGTAAAACAATAGAGCTATCCTTCAAATCACCAGGAATCCTATTTCCTAGTGGATGTAGGTGTTTGTCTAGCCAAACTTATTTTTTCATTGACCCTTTATATTGATGGCTCCTAAGTAGTGTTGAGCCACCCCCGTAGAGTTCGGGTTCGGTTCGTCGAACACCGGGATGTTCGAGGAACTGTTCGTCGAACTGTTCGTCGAACACCTTAGAACACCGTCGAACACCGTTAAAACCAATGGCAGGCAAACAAAACACATAGAAACACATAGAAAACACCTTCAAAGGTGTCCAAAAGCTGACAAACTGCTCAGAAGACGCTCTCTTTAAAAAAGCCGGCCGGCAATACAGCAGCGGCATACACCGGTACCCAACAATTTAGACAAGAAGGAATAGAGCATCACACATAGATTAGATAGATAGAAACATGTCAGTCACATATATAGTAAGTATAGTGACAGTGTTGGTTACTGTACTTGTCATTTAGTGTTAAAATAAAGGATTTATTAAAAAAAAAATTGACGTGGGGTTCCCCGTAATTTTAGTCTCTAGCGGAGGTTAAGCAGACGGCTGGGGCAGATGTTTGAAGCCTGGGAAGGGGGTAATACCCATGGAGCTTCCCAGGCTACTAATATCAGCCCCCAGCTGAATACCTAGCCTTTACTAGCTATTAAAATGGGGGACCCCCAAAAAAAAATGACGTGGGGTCCCCCCTATTTTAATAGCTAGCAAAGGCTAGGCAGACAGCTGGGGGCTGATATTAATAGCCCGGGAAGGGTGCCATGAATATTGGCCCCCTCCCAGGCTAGAAACACCAGCCGTCAGCCATCCCAGAAATGGCGCATCCATAGGATGCGCCAATTCTGGCACTTAGCCTCGCTCTTCCCACTGCCCTGTAGCGGTGGCAGTGGGGTAATAGGGTTGGGGTTGATGTCAGCTTATAATGCCAGCTGACATCAAGCCCAGGTTAGTAATGGAGAGGCGTCAATAAGACACCCCCATTACTAACCCCATAGTCAAAGTTAAAAAAAAACACAAACACCCAGAATAAAGTCCTTTAATTGAAATAAACACACAATTCTTTATTGTTCTAAATTAAACCATACTTACCATCACGCCTATTCCAGCTGAAGCCAACGATCTCCTGCGATCTCCTGACAGCGTGGGAGAATTCTCACGCTGAAGCGCTGAGTGCAGGAGAATTTTCCCACGCTGTCAGTGACGTGCATGAGGTGAGCCGAGTTCATTGGACATGAACTCGGCTCATCTGGATGCCGTCACAGCGAGACACTGAGGAGCGCAAGCATGCCTGCGCTTCTCAGTGTCTGCGGGATGACAGGCTGGATGGCAGCTTTCTGCTGCGGTCCAGCCTGTCATCTCGATGTAGCAGAGCTGAAGCTGTCGTGGGAACCATGGAAAGGTAAGGATGATGTTGCTTTATTATTTTACTTTTATTGCAGGAGATCGTTGGCTTCAGCTGGAATGGGCGTGATGGTAAGTATGGTTTAATTTAGAACAATAAAGAATTGTGTGTTTATTTCAATTAAAGGACTTTATTCTGGGTGTTGTGTTTTTTTTTAAATACTTTACTAGAAATTCATGGTGGTCATGTCTAATATTGGTGTGACCCCATGAATTTCGGGCTTAGGGCCAGCTGATAATACCAAGCTGGCCCTAACCCCTTTATTACCCAGTGAGCCACCGCACCAGGGCCCTGGATGAGTTGGGTACAGCGCCAGAAGATGGCGCTTCTATGAACGCGCCATTTTCCGGGGTGGCTGCGAACAGCAATTTGCAGCGGGGTGGCCCAGAAAGCTTGGGCCTCCCTGCGCTGCAGATTCCAGCCCCCAGCTGCCTAGTTGTACCTGGCTGGATACAAAAATAGGGCGAAGCCCCACGTACTTTTTTTTTAATTATTTCATGAAATTCATGAAATAATTAAGAAAAAAAGGCCTTCCCTATATTGTTGTGTCCGGCCAGGTACAAATAGGCAGCTGGTGGTTGGGGGCAGCCCGTTCCTGCCTGCTGTACCTGGCTGGACACAAATATAGTGCTGTACTGTATATGTGACTGACATGTTTCTATCTATCTAATCTATGTGTGATTCTCTATTCTTGCACACTTACGCTTGCATTCCAAGAAAACAAAGCAGATGCTAACTTCTATCGTCATCATCATGCTCCTCACCTTGGCACTCTCAACTCCCCTGATGGAGAAGCCAGGGCCCACCGGAGGAGTCTGGTTGTCTGGTGGGCTCGGCCAATGCTGCCCTAAAGCAGGCCAGGCTAAGAAAAGTGTGGGGAAGGTTACCGGGACAAATAGGGGCGGCTGGGGACCGAGTATGGACACCTGGCCGCCCCCTGGTGGCTGGGGACCAAGTGTGGACACCCGGCCGCGTGGTGGCTGGGGACCGAGTGTGGACACCCGGCCGCCGGGCGACTGGGGACTGAGTATGGATACCAGGCCGCCGACGCAGCCATGACGTGGTTGCCGGCGTCTGCCTCCACAAGCCTAAAAGGCCTCATTTCAAGTGCAAGCAAGCTAGCAGTATGGTATTGCAGCCTGGGGGTGGGTGGGTGGCAGGCTGCATACTTGCGCTTGCATTGCAAGGAATGGGGGAGGTACAATTGAACACTGCCCTGGCACAAGGACTTGCATGGGGATAGTTGCAAGTCTGCATATTCTGATGCGGGAATGATCACTTCTGATGGGCACACTTTTAGGCAGTGACCTGGGTGTCAGAGATGCTTCCAGGGTCTTCCCCATGCTGTTCCCATGTCTTTTCAGCACTGTATGCATGTGTCACACAGCACATGGCCAGATAAGGTTGTAAAATGTTAAAATGACATTTCCCGGTGAATGCATTTGTCACGGTTGAAAGCAATACAAAAGTGCAAAAACGCATAAAAAATGCTACTTGTGAACATAGCCCAAGGTGTGGAGGAGTATTTTTGTTTTTGGTTATTTATTTTACCTTATACACAAGTCTTTACCCTGGAAAGGATGTTCCTTAACATATTTCATAGGAAAGCACTTTCCGTTTCGTTTTTGAACGTTTTATTGTGAGCCCGTAAAAGTGGCTTAATACCTCTGACCATGTTGTTGACAGCAGTGACCTGGGGGTCAGAAATGCTTCCTGGGGCGATCCCCATGCTGTCCCCATGTCATTTGAGCACTGACACTATCATTTTGGGCACTTTTTAGGCTTTCTACAGACTGCCGGGGGTGCCGCCGCAAAAATGCTCGGGTCTCCCATAGACTAATATTAGGCTCGTTGCTCGGGTCGAGCACCCGAGTATCACGGTGAGCTCGGCCCGAGCTTCGAGCACCCGAGCATTTTAGTGCTTGCTCAACAATACTTAGGAGTAGAGATGAGCGGTGTTCGACTAGAACTGTTCGCCAATCTCAAATTCGAGCTGTTTTGGGCGGTGTTCGAGTCGTTCGATGAACCCGAACGATTTGCAAAAAATTCGGCTGTTCGAGGTTATGTTCGATAACTGTTCGTGCACCAAAAGCGTGTCCTGCATGTCTGGCGCTATTTAGAGCACCAATCATGCAGGGATTGTCTGCCACTCACTGTAATGCCACAGCCATGGTGGTTGTGGCATTACAGTGGTTGCCCAAATCGATGGGAACAGTGCTCACAGTGAAACATGAAAAGCCGGCAATTCAGCAGCGGCATACACCGGTACCCGACAATTTAGAGCAGAAAGAATAGAGTATCACACATAGATTAGATAGATAGAAACATGTCAGTCACATATATAAGAAGTACAGTGGCAGTGTTGGTTACTGTACTTGTCATTTAGTGTTAAAGGATTTATTTAAAAAAATATTAGTGTTTTCATGCACCGTCTCTTTAAAAAAGCCGGCCGGCAATTCAGCATCGGTACCCGACAATTTATAACAGAAAGAATAGAGCATCACACATAGATTAGATAGATAGAAACATGTCAGTCACATATATAAGAAGTACAGTGATAGTGTTGATTACTGTACTTGTCATTTAGTGTTAAAATAAAGGATTTATTAAAAAAAAAAATTAGCGTCCGGTTCCCCGTAATTTTTGTCTCTAGCGGAGGTTAAGCAGACGGCTGGGGCAGATGTTTGAAGCCTGGGAAGGGGGTAATACCCATGGAGCTTCCCAGGCTACTAATATCAGCCCCCAGCTGAATACCTAGCCTTTACTAGCTATTAAAATGGGGGACCCCCAAAAAAATGACGTGGGGTCCCCCCTATTTTAATAACTAGCAAAGGCTAGGCAGACAGCTGGGGGCTGATATTAATAGCCCAGGAAGGGTATCATGAATATTGGCCCCCTCCCAGGCTAGAAACACCAGCCATCAGCTGCCCCAGAAATCGCGCATCCATAGGATGCGCCAATTCTGGCAGTTAGCCTCGCTGTTCCCACTGCCCTGTAGCGGTGGCAGTGGGGTAATAGGGCTGGGGTTGATGTCAGCTTATAATGCCAGCTGACATCAAGCCCAGGTTAGTAATGGAGAGGCAATAAATAATAAATAAAGACCAAGCTCAACTTATGAAGAAGGGTGCCAGGAATACAACACATGTATCCGTGTAGATGAAGATTCCGGCACACCAAATAATGTAGAAAGTCTCATATGGCTGATATAAAAGTAGATGCTTTATTTCTCCAACAATAACTGGTTCAAATCGTTGTCAATATAGTTGCCCAACGTTTCAACCCCAACGGGGTTTTCCTCAGGGGCATCAGAAGAGCTTAAAACCAGAGCATAAACATAAATAAAGTCATCAGTGGTATACAATATACTAAATCATACAATGAGCAATATTTACCAAAATCAGTAGCATATTAGTGAAAAAAGGGGGTGGGAAGGGGGGGGGGAGAAAAAAGGAGGGAAAGGTATACGGGAGGACAAAGGAGGGAGGGAGGGAAGATAAGCGTAATCCACTCGAGGCATAAGAGCTGTAAAGTAAAGGATTTCAAAGATACCTAGTTACTATACTCTGCTAAATTTCTGGGGATCTTCCCACGTAACTTGAGAGTCTTCCAGGAATAATTACTGTGTAATAGAGAAAATATGACTGTTTTGTACATAATAATACTACTTAAGCATGGCTCAAAAAAGTGGGATACGATAATATGTGATAAAACATCACAATGAGAGGCTCCTGGGAAAGTACATACCTATGAAAAGCACCAGCTGGAGCAGTCCTGGGAACCATGGAAAGGTAAGGATGATGTTGCTTTATTATTTTACATTAATTGCAGGAGATCGTTGGGCGTGATGGTAAGTATTGTTTAATTTAGAACAATAAAGAATTGTGTCTTTATTTCAATTAAAGGACTTTATTCTGGGTGTTTGTGTTTTTTTTTAACTTTGACTATGGGGTTAGTAATGGGGGTGTCTTATAGACGCCTCTTCATTACTAACCTGGGCTTGATGTCAGCTGGCATTACAGTTATATGAAAAAGTTTGGGCACCCCTATTAATCTTAAGCTTAATGTTTTATAAAAATTGGTGTTTTTGCAACAGCTATTTCAGTTTGATATATGTAATAACTGTTGGACACAGTAATGTTTCTGCCTTGAAATGAGGTTTATTGTACTAACAGAAAATGTGCAATCTGCATTCAAACAAAATTTGACAGGTGCATAAGTATGGGCACCTCACTAGAAAAGTGACATTAATATTTAGTAGATCCTCCTTTTGCAAAAATAACAGCCTCTAGTCGCTTCCTGTAGCTTTTAATGATTTCCTGGATCCTGGATGAAGGTATTTTTGACCATTCCTCTTTACAAAACAATTCCAGTTCAGTTAAGTTTGATGGTTGCCGAGCATGGACAGCCCTCTTCAAATGATCCCACAGATGTTCAATGATATTCAGGTCTGGGGATTGGGATGGCCATTCCAGAACATTGTAATTGTTCCTCTGCATGAATGCCTGAGTAGATTTGGAGCGGTGTTTTGGATCATTGTCTTGCTGAAAGATCCATCCCCTGCGTAACTTCAACTTTGTCACTGATTCTTGAACATTATTGTCAAGAATCTGCTGATACTGAGTGGAATCCATGCGTCCCTCAACTTTAACAAGATTCCCGGTGCCGGCATTGGCCACACAGCCCCAAAGCATGATGGAACCTCCACCAAATTTTACTGTGGGTAGCAAGTGTTTTTCTTGGAATGCTGTGTTTTTTTGCCGCCATGCATAACGCCTTTTTGTATGACCAAACAACTCAATCTTGGTTTCATCAGTCCACAGGACCTTCTTCCAAAAAGAAATTGGCTTCTCCAAATGTGCTTTTGCATACCTCAGCCGACTCTGTTTGTGGCGTGCTTGCAGAAACGGCTTCTTTCGTATCACTCTCCCATACAGCTTCTCCTTGTGCAAAGTGCGTTGTATAGTTGACCGATGCACAGTGACACCATCTGCAGCAAGTTGATGCTGCATCTCTCTGGAGGTGGTCTGAGGATTGTCCTTGACTGATCTCACCATTCTTCTTCTCTGCCTTTCTGATGTTTTTCTTGGCCTGCCACTTCTGGCCTTAACAAGAACTGTCCCTGTGTTCTTCAATTTCCTTACTATGTTCCTCACAGTGGAAACTGACAGGTTAAATCGCTGAGACAGCTTTTTGTATCCTTCCCCTGAACAACTATGTTGAATAATCTTTGTTTTCAGATCATTTGACAGTTGTTTTGAGGAGCCCATGATGCCACTCTTCAGAGGAGATTCAAACAGGAGAACAACTTGCAAGTGGCCACTTTAAGTAGCTTTTCTCATGATTGCATACACCTGGCTATGAAGTTCAAAGCTCAATGAGGTTACAAAACCAAAAAAAGTGCTTTAGTAAGTCAGTAAAAAGTAGGTAGGAGTATTTAAAACAAGAAAATGATAAGGGTGCCCATACTTATGCACCTGTCAAATTTTGTTTGAATGCAGATTGCACATTTTCTGTTAGTATAATAAACCTCATTTCAAGGCAGAAACATTACAGTGTCCAACAGTTATTACATATATCAAACTGAAATAGCTGTTGCAAAAACACCAATTTTTATAAAACATTAAGCTTAAGATTAATAGGGGTGCCCAAACTTTTTCATATAACTGTATAAGCTGACATCAACCCCAGCCCTATTACCCCACTGCCACCGCTATAGGGCAGTGGGAAGAGCGAGGCTAAGTGCCAGAATTGGCGCATCCTATGGATGCGCCATTTCTGGGTCGGCTGATGGCTGGTGTTTCTAGCCTGGGAGGGGGCCAATATTCATGGCACCCTTCCTGGGCTATTAATATCAGCCCCCAGCTGTCTGCCTAGCCTTTGCTAGCTATTAAAATAGGGGGGACCCCACGTTATTTTTTTGGGGGGTCCCCATTTTAATAGCTAGTAAAGGCTAGGTATTCAGCTGGGGGCTGATATTAGTAGCCTGGGAAGCTCCATGGGTATTACCCCCTTCCCACGCTTCAAACATCTGCCCCAGCAGTCTGCTTAACCTCCGCTAGAGACTAAAATTACAGGGAACCCCAAGCCAATTATTTTTTTTAATAAATCCTTTATTTTAACACTAAATGACAAGTACAGTAATCAACACTATCACTGTACTTCTTATATATGTGACTGACATGTTTCTATCTATCTAATCTATGTGTGATGCTCTATTCTTTCTGTTATAAATTGTCGGGTACCGATGCTGAATAGCCGGCCTGCTTTTTTAAAGAGACGGTGCATGAAAACACTATTATTTTTTTTAATAAATCCTTTAACACTAAATGACAAGTACAGTAAGCAACACTGTCACTGTACTTCTTATATATGTGACTGACATGTTTCTATCTATCTAATCTATGTGTGATGCTCTATTCCTTCTTGTCTAAATTGTCGGGTACCGGTATATGCCGCTGCTGATTTGCCGGCCGGCTTTTTTAAAGAGAGTGTCTTCTGAGCAGTTTGTCAGCTTTTGGACACCTTTGAAGGTGTTTTCTATGTGTTTTTGTTTGCCCGCCATTGGTTTTAACAGTGTTCGACGGTGTTCTAAGGTGTTCGACGAACAGTTCCACGAACATCCCAGTGTTCGACGTACCAAACCGAACCCGAACACTACGGGGGTGGCTCAGCACTATTCTTGATCCATCTCATCATACTCTGGCTGCAATGCCTCCTCTTAAATTCTCTGCAGAGAGCATTGCAAAAGACAGACAAGTGGGATGCGGACGCTAATGATGGCGTCATTGCCACTCACCATCTTGGTGGACTCCTCAAAGTTTGTCAGGATGGTACATATGTCAGACATCCAGGTCCACTCCTGAGGTCTTATGTGTGGAGTCTGACCTGAATATCGACAGCCTTGTTGAAGCTGGTACTCCACAACTGCTCTCTTCTGCTCACAAATCCTTTGCAACATGTGGAGGGTAGAGTTCCAACGTGTGGGGACATCACACACCAGTCGGTGTGCCGGAAGCTGCAAACGCTGCTGCAACACAGCAAGGACGGCGGAAGCTGTAACCGACTTCCGAAAATGAGCTGACAGGCGACGTACTTTGACGAGCAGATCTGGCAACTCGGGGTACAATTTAAGAAACCGCTGAACCACGAGGTTAAGCACATGAGCCAGGCATGGTACGTGTGTGATCTCGCCTCGCCTCAGAGCCGCCACCAGGTTACGGCCATTTTCACACATGACCATGCCTGGATGTAGGTTCAGCGGTCTCAGCCACAGATCTGAATGCTGTTTCACAGCTGTCCACAACTCACAAGCAGTGTGAGGTTTATCACCTAAGCTTATGAGTTTCAGCACAGCCTGTTGCCACTTGGCTGAGGCAGTACTGCAGTGCTTCCAGCTTGTAACTGATGTGGTGATATCTGAGATAGAGGCTGAACATGAGGAGGAGGATGATGCGTAGGAGCTGTACACTGTGGGGGCAACTCTGACTGACATAGGGCCCACAATCCTCGGTGTGGGGAGGATGTGTTCCGTCCCAAGGTCCGACTGGGTCCCGGCTTCCACTATGTTTACCCAGTGTGCCGTCAGGGAGATATACCGTCCCTGGCCACAAGCACTTGTCCACGTGTCCGTTGTCAGGTGGACTCTCCCAGTAACTGCATTTGTTGAGGGCACGGCAGATGTTTTGGGACACATGCTTGTGTAGTGCGGGGATGGCACACCGGGCAAAATAGTGTCGGCTGGGGACCGAGTACCGAGGGACGGCCACAGCCATAAGGTTGCGGAAGGATTCTGTCTCCACCAGCCTAAAAGGTAGCTTTTCCAATGCAAGCAGTCGTGAAATGTGCGAATTTAGGACTGTGGCCTGTGGGGCATTGGATGCGAATTTGCGCTTTCGTTCAAAGCTCTGGGATATGGACAATTGAACGCAGCGGTGGGACGTGGATGTGGACGTTGATGCTGTTTCTTGGGAAACTGCCATAACAAGTGAAGACTGAGAGGAGGGGGCATCTTTGCATGCAGTATGGACAGGGGATTGCCTTGCACGCACAACAGGGGGTTCTCTTACACGCACAACAGCGGAAGAAGCAGTGGTGACACCCGCTGACACTGGTCGTGGACCCTGGGGTTCGCCCCACAAAGTCGGGTGCTTTGCTGCCATGTGCCTGATCATGCTGGTGGTGGTCAGGCTGGTAGTTTTGTCACCCCTGCTGATGCTGGCCTGGCAGGTGGTACAAATGGCCTTTTTGGGGTTATCAGCAGAGCCTTTATAAAGATTCCAGACTCTGGAAGACCTACCGGTTGAACTGGCAATGTCCCTCGTGTTGGTGTTACGGGTAACAGTTGCTCGCCTTCTGTCTGTGGCCACCACACTGCTTCTTCCTGCCTGTTGGGGTACTTTGCCTCCCTCCCCCTGTGTGCTGCTGGCCTCGCTCTGCGTGTCCTCCTGCCACATTGGGTCAGTTACTAGATCATCCACCACCTCCTCCTCTTCCACTTCCGCACCACGGTCCTCCTCCTCACTTTGTGGCAATTGCGTCTCGTCATCATCCACCTCTTGTGACAAATTGCCAGCGTCGCCTTCCTGTGGCCATGGCTGTTCAAATATTTGGCCATCGTTACATGGGATCTCCTCTTCCACCACTTCAAGCGGAGCAGGCGAGGGGCACAAATATGGAAATGGACCAGTGAACAGCTCTTCAGAGTGTCCAACTGTGGGATCAGTTGCTGTCTGACAACACTCGGCATGGTGGGAGGAAGGAGCATCAGGGTGAGGAGGAGTATGCAGTCGAGACTCACGGCTACTAACACTTGACCGTGTGGAAGACAGACCGGAGGTGGTGGTGCCCAGGTGACTGGAAGTATTATCTGCTATCCAATTAATAACCTGTTCACACTGATCAGTTCGCAATAGTGGTGCTGTTGTGTGCTTCCCAGGTAATTCAGTCAAGAACTGGGAGCGAGAAGATGTGGCTGTTGGTTGTGGCACATTTTCACCTTGGCCACGACCCCATCCTCTGCACGCACCATCACCAGAACGTCCAGTTCCACGTCCCTTACCACGCGCCTTGCCCATTGTAAATGAAGTAAAATAGCTTACACTAGCACTATCAATGGCAAAAGGGTAATAAACAGGAGATTTGAACCGTGGAAGAGGAAAACCACAGTTCTAGTTATCTGGCCTACACCAGACTCTTTTAAACAGATATATTGGTGTCTGAACAGTCAGCGAGATACTGAAACTGTTTTTTTTATGCAAAAAGGTGGATTACACCCAGATTTGAACCGTGGGAGAGGAAAACCACAGTTCTAGTTCTCTGGCCTACACCAGACTCTTTTAAACAGATATATTGGTGTCTGAACAGTCAGCGAGACACTGAAAATGTTTTTTTATGCAAAAAAGAAAAAAAAAAGTGGATAATACAGAGATTTGAACTGTGGAACTGCAAAACCGCAGTTAGAATTTCCTGGTGTATACCAGACTTGTTAAAATAGATATATTTGTGTCTGAACAGTCAGCGACACACTCAAACTGTTTTTTTTTGTGGAAAAAAGGCAAGCAAGTTGATAACATCCAGATTTGAACCGTGGAAGAGGAAAAACACCGCTCTAGTTCTCTGGCCTACACCAGACTCTTTTAAACAGATATATTTGTGTCTGAACACTCACAGACACACTCAATTTTTTTTTTTTTGGGGGGGGGGGATACCAAATGGTTAATAAGACGGGTATTTGTACAGTCTGACTGAGGGAAAAAAAAACAAAAAACAGGATTTAGATGAAAAAAAAGGAATTTTCCTGGCCCCTGAGACCTGGGGCTAAGTCTAGAAATTTGACCAGCAGGAGCACACAGGACTGTAATGCAGTGTTTGTTGGAATAACCACTGCGTCTCCTATACAGCCTGCCTGCCTGCCTGATATCTGGGATGGATATTAGTCCTGAGAAGGACTGTTTGTTTGATTTGGCAGGCTTTAGAGACCCTACACTAACTATTTCGCAGTATAAATCTCTCCCTAGCTCAGCAGCACTGACCCTACACTGTCTGATCAGGAGCGACTGTGTCCAAGATGGCGGCACCCAGTTTTAAATACTTGAGGTGATGCTGTGCGGCCAGCCAATCACTGTAATGCCTACAAACAACATGGCTGCGGCATTACAGTGACTGGCTGGCAATCCCTGCATGTTCATTGGCTCTGTAAAGAGCGCCAAACGTGCAGGGCGGAGACCCGAGCTCCCGCCCGAGTAACCTGGAAATGCTCGGTGCTCGCCGAACATCCCGAGTAGTGAGATGCTCGGGCGAGTACCGAGCAGTGTCGAGCATGCTCGCTCAACACTAGTCGTATTCAATTCCAGAGAGATAAGGTAAATCTTTTCAATGTATAGTATGCCAGACATTTCTTTTTTGACTTTGCCATTTTCTGATAGACCGATGCTTTTGGTACATCCGTTTCTATGGCTTTATGCTTTGATCATTGACTGACAACATTACCAAGTGGGTTCCATCTTGTTTTTGCAATTGCTTCAAAACTCTACTCCAGCCACTTCTTCTGAAACTCGGTAATGCATCTATTGCTTCCAATTAGCCTGTGCACTATCAGAACTTCACAGATGTCTTCTCCAAGCAGTTGGCCAAGTCACTACTAGAGATGAGCGAACATGTTCGAAAAACGTTCGCCAATTTAAAATTCGGCATGAATGTTGCACATTCAGAATCATGATCGGTCACCCGAGCGTTTTTATTTTAAATCGTCAAAATTCAGTAAAAGTCAGGCAAATGATTGCATTTCCACTAAATAATTTTCAGCACTTTGGCTAGGATAGTTTTGCTGTATGATGATCTAGGGGAATGTGTTTGATGAGGGGAAGGGGTGGGGAGAGGTCAGAGAAGCAGCGTGCTGGTAATCTAATTTTTTTTTCTAAACTTAATGTGTGCAAATTGCGGCCAGCCAATCAGGGTGCAGGAACTATCCACAATGTCCTGACACAAGGGCTTGTGCCATTGGCTGCTGAAATCACATGTCTCTCTCTATAAAGAGCGGATATGTTGTTTTAGCACCATTTTGTTAGTATAACAGCTCAGAGAGGATGCTCCTGGTCTGCTCCTGGATACTGAAAGATTTTAGATAGTTAGCTAGGCGTTTGCTTATAAGTCAGATAGTTTAATAGATAGGGTCCTGTGTGGCTGTGAAATCGACCTTCCAGCAAATTTTTTTTGTGCTATTAGGGAGGTACAGACAGAGACAGCAGAGCACGTTTCAGCATATAACTCTGTTGCGCTCTGCTTCTATTTTGCTCCATGCACGAGTATACCATTGAAAATCATTTTTTTTCTGTTACTAACATGATACAGCATGCCACATCTCAGCTTGTAATTTTCTGGTGGTGAAATTCAGCTATATGCAAAGCTCGTTCACAGTTAAACAAAAATGTAATCTGTTGCTAACATGATACAGCAGGCCAGATCTCAGTTTGAATTTTTTTGGCACATACAGTACAGACCAAAAGTTTGGACACACCTTCTCATTTAAAGATTTTTCTGTATTTTCATGACTATGAAAATTGTACATTCACACTGAAGGCATCAAAACTATGAATTAACACATGTGGAATTATATACTTAACAAAAAAGTGTGAAACAACTGAAAATATGTCTTATATTCTAGGTTCTTCAAAGTAGCCACCTTTTGCTTTGATGACTGCTTTGCACACTCTTGGCATTCTGTTGATGAGCTTCAAGAGGTAGTCGCCGGAAATGGTTTTCACTTCACAGGTGTGCCCTGTTAGGTTTAATAAGTGGGATTTCTTGCCTTATAAATGGGGTTGGGACCATCAGTTGTGTTGTGCAGAAGTCTGGTGGATACACAGCTGATAGTCCTACTGAATAGACTGTTAGAATTTGTATTATGGCAAGAAAAAAGCAGCTAAGTAAAGAAAAACGAGTGGCCATCATTACTTTAAGAAATGAAGGTCAGTCAGTGCGAAAAATTGGGAAAACTTTGAAAGTGTCCCCAAGTGCAGTTGCAAAAACCATCAAGCGCTACAAAGAAACTGGCTCACATGAGGACTGCCCCAGGAAAGGAAGACCAAGAGTCACCTCTGCTTCTGAGGATAAGTTTACCTGAGTCACCAGCCTCAGAAATCGAAGGTTAACAGCAGCTCAGATTAGAGACCAGGTCAATGCCACACAGAGTTCTAGCAGCAGACACATCTCTTCAACAACTGTTAAGTGGAGACTTTGTGCAGCAGGCCTTCATGCTAAAATAGCTGCTAGGAACCCACTGCTAAGGACAGGCAACAAGCAGAAGAGACTTGTTTGGGCTAAAGAACACAAGGAATGGACATTAGACCAGTGGAAATCTGTGCTTTGGTCTGATGAGTCCAAATTTGAGATCTTAGGTTCCAACCACCGTGTCTTTGTGCGATGCAGAAAAGGTGAACGGATGGACTCTACATGCCTGGTTCACACCGTGAAGCATGGAGGAGGAGGTGTGATGGTGTGGGGGTGCTTTGCTGGTGACACTGTTGGGGATTTATTCAAAATTGAAGGCATACTGAACCAGCTACCACAGCATCTTGCATGCTATTCCATCCGGTTTGCGTTTAGTTGGACCATCATTTATTTTTCAACAGGACAATGACCCCAAACACACCTCCAGGCTGTGTAAGGGCTATTTGACCAAGAAGGAGAGTGTTGGGGTGCTACACCAGATGACCTGGCCTCCACAGTCACCAGACCTGAACCCAATCAAGATGGTTTGGGATGAGCTGGACCACAGAGTGAAGGCTAAAGGGCCAACAAGTCCTAAGCATCTCTGGGAACTCCTTCAAGACTGTTGAAAGACCATTTCCGGTGAATACCTCTTGAAGCTCATCAAGAGAATGCCAAGAGTGTGCAAAGCAGTCATCAAAGCAAAAGGTGGCTACTTTGAAGAACCTAGAATATAAGACATATTTTCAGTTATTTCACACTTTTTTGTTAACTATATAATTCCACATGTGTTAATTCATAGCTTTGATGCCTTCAGTGTGAATGTACAATTTTCATAGTCATGAAAATACAGAAAAATGTTTAAATGAGAAAGTGTTTCCAAACTTTTGGTCTGTACTGTATATTCTATGTTATACAGGCCATTTCCTGTAAATTCCTGGGCTGTCTAGCATGAAATGTGTGCTTGAGATCTCATCTGAGTGGCTCAATGATATTGAGGTTAGGAGACTGAGATGGCCACTCCAGAACCTTCACTTTGTTCTGCTTTAGCCAATGACAGGTCGACTTGGCCTTGTGTTTTGGATCGTTGTCATGTTGGAACATCCAAGTACGTCCCATGCGCTGCTTCCGGGCTGATGAGTGCAAATTTGCCTCCAGTGTTTGCTGATAACGTGCTGCATTCATCTTTCCTTCAACTTTTACCAAGATTCCTGTGCCTTTGTAGCTCACACATCCCCAAAACATCAGTGATCCACCTCCGTGCTTTACTGTAGGAATGGTGTTCCTTTCATCATAGGCCTTGCTGACCTCTCTCCAAATGTAACATTTATGGTTGCGGCCAAAAATTTAAATTTATTCAATCCAAATTACCTTGTTCCAGAAGTTTTGAGGCTTGTCTCTATGCTGTTTGGCGTATTGTAGGCGAGAAACTTTGTGGCATTTGCAGTAATGGCTTTCTTCTGGCGACTCGACCATGGAGCCCATTTTCTTCAAGTGCCTCCTTATTGTGCATCTTGAAACAGCCACACCACTAGTTTTCAGAGAGTCCTCCACGTCTCTTCCAAGGAGCATTAAAACTTTTTTTTGCTGTTTGGCGTATTGTATTTTATTTATTGTATTTATTTTATTGTATTGTATAGTATTTGGCGTATTTTTTTTTGTTGCTGTTTGGCGTATTGTAGGGGAGAAACTTTGTGGCATTTTCACAGTAATGGCTTTCTTCTGGCGACTCGACCATGGAGCCCATTTTTCTTCAAGTGCCTCCTTATTGTGCATCTTGAAACAGCCACACCGCTAGTTTTCAGAGAGACCTCCACGTCTCTTCCAAGGGGCATTAAAACAGTCTTGTTAAGCCAGTGTGACCTCCACGTCTCTTCCATGGGGCATTTATATTGTCCTTTTATTCCACTGCGACTTCCACCACTCTTCCAA
Organism: Phyllobates terribilis; assembly: GCF_046119375.1. NCBI lineage: Eukaryota > Metazoa > Chordata > Amphibia > Anura > Dendrobatidae > Phyllobates > Phyllobates terribilis. The sequence continues at coordinate 609,150,320 of NW_027362762.1, forward strand.
GGGGCATTAAAACCGTCTTGTTAAGCTACTGTGACCTCTACGTCTCTTCCATGGGGCATTGATATTGTCTTTTTATTCCACTGTAACCTCCACCACTCTTCCAAGGGGCATTAAAACTGTCTTGTTAAGCTACTGTGACCTCCACGTCTCTTCCAAAGGGCATTAAAACCGTCTTGTTAAGCTACTGTGACCTCCACGTCTCTTCCAAGGGGCAATAAAACCGTCTTCTTAAGCTACTGCGACCTCCACGTCTCTTCCAAGGGGCATTGAAACCATCTTGCTAAGCTACTGTGACCTCCACATCTCTTCCAAGGGGCATTAAAACCGTCTTGTTAAGCTACTGTAACCTCCACGTCTCTTCCAAGGGGATATTGTCTTTTTATTCCACTGCGACCTCCACCACTCTTCCAAGGGGCATTAAAACCGTCTTGTTAAGCTAATGTGACCTCCATGTCTCTTCCACGGGGCATTGATATTGTCTTTTTATTCCACTGCGACCTCCACCACTCTTCCAAGGGGTATTAAAACCGTCTTGTTAAGCTACTGTGACCTCCATGTCTCTTCCACGGGGCATTGATATTGTCTTTTTATTTCACTGTAACCTCCACCACTCTTCCAAGGGGCATTAAAACCGTCTTGTTAAGCTACTGTGACCTCCACGTCTCTTCCAAGGTGCATTAAAACCATCTTGTTAAGCTACTGTGACCTCCACGTCTCTTCCAAGGGGCATTAAAACCGTCTTGTTAAGCTACTGTGACCTCCACGTCTCTTCCAAGGGGCATTAAAACCGTCTTGTTAAGCTACTGTGACCTCCACGTCTGTTCCACGGGGCATTGATATTGTCTTTTTATTCCACTGTGACCTCCACCACTCTTCCAAGGGGCATTAAAACCGTCTTGTTAAGCTACTGTGACCTCCACGTCTCTTCCAAGAGGCATTAAAACCATCTTGTTAAGCTAATGTGACCTCCACGTCTCTTCCAAGGGGCTTTAAAACCATCTTGTTAAGCTACTGTGACCTCCACATCTCTTCCAAGGGGCAATAAAACCGTCTTGTAAAGCTACTGTGACCCCCACGTCTCTTCCACGGGGCATTAAAACCGTCTTGTTAAGCTACTGCGACCTCCACCACTCTTCCAAGGGGCATTGTTATTGTCTTTTCATTCCACTGTGACCTCCACGTCTCTTCCAAGGGGCATTAAAACCATCTTGTTAAACCACTCTGACCTCCACATCTCTTCCAAGGGGCATTAAAACCGTCTTGTTAAACCACTCTGAACTCCACAGCTCTTCCACGGGGCATTGAAATATTGTTTTTAATTAACTCTAACCTCCACGACTCTTCCAATGGGCATTGCCTCCTAATTTTAGTCAGCTTTTGCTTTTCAATGCATAGGCGAACACTAAGGGAGACCCACTCCCCAATAATGGGTAGAAGGTTTTTAGTACTCTGTAATCCACGTCTGTTTCAAGGGGCATTGCAGTTCCTCATAATTTTTGGAAAGCCTTCCATTCACTGCTTAGGCCAACAGTGTACAGGAGACCCAGTTGCTATAAATGGAAAAAACGGTTTAGTTAAGGCCCTCTGACCTCCATGTCACTTCCAAGGGGCATTGGAGTGCCTCAAAATTTTTGGTAGGCATTGCACTCACTGTATGCCCTATAACTGTGTAGCCGAACCGCTCCTTTTGGTACAGAAACATATCCTACAAGACATGTGTGGTTTACTGGCCTGATATTGATGTGAATGGTCCCTGTTCCTCCTGCTCTTTCTCCTTTGCCACCACCTCATCCATCATTCATCACCTGAAGCTTTGCTTTAACGGGAGTCATAGAACTGGGATAGTAGCAGGAAAACATCCAGCAATCCTCGGAGGAAGTAGGATATGCGGCAAAACGCTGACCTCCTCAGGCCTAGCCGCTACTACATACATGCGCTTGCATTCCAAGGAACAGAAAGCTAAGGAGATGGATGGCCTCATGATCATGAATAATTTACTCGTTGTGTAGGAGGCCGACCATTGCTGCTGTCTACCTTCTGAACTTTGTGTTGAAGCCTGATTGACCCAGGACCCGCAATCCTCTATGTCTGGAGGACGTGTTGCATCCCAGTGTCCAACTGTGTCCTGGCTTCCACAATATTAATCCAGTGTGAAGGCGTCAGTGAGATGGACCATCCCTGGCCACATTCACTTGTCCACGTGTTTGTGGTTAGGCTGTCCTTCAAATAGGGGCGGCTGGGGACCGTTTATGGACACCCGGCTGCCCCAAGGCAGCTGGGGACCGTGTGTGGGCACCGGCCACGGGGCGGCTGGGGACCGAGTGTGGACACCCGGCCGCCCCCTGGCGGCTGGGGACCAAGCGTGGACACCCGGCTGCCGGGGACTGAGTATGGATACCAGGTCGCCGACGCAGCCAAGACGTGGTGGCCAGATTCCGCCTGCACATGCCTAAAAGGCCCAATTTCAAGTGCAGACAAGCAAGCAGTATGGTATTGCAGCCTGGGGGTGGGTGGGTGGCAGGCTGCATACTTGTGCTTGCATTGCAAGGAATGGGGGAGGTAAAATTGAACACTGCCCTGGGAGAAGGACTTGCACGGGGATAGTTGCAAGTCTGCATCTTCTGATGCGGCAAGGATCACTTCTGATGGGCACACTTTTAGGCAGTGACCTGGGTGTCAGAGATGCTTCCAGGGGTCTTCCCCATGCTGTTCCCAGGTTTTTTCAGCACTGTATGCATGTGTCACACAGCACATGGCCAGATAAGGTTGTAAAATGTTAAAATGACATTTCCCATTGAATGCATTTGTCACGGTTGAAAACAATAGAAAAGTGCAAAAACGCATAAAAAATGCTACTTGTGAACATAGCCCAAGGTGTGGAGGAGTATTTTTGTTTTTGGTTATTTATTTTACCTTATACACAAGTCTTTACCCTGGAAAGGATGTTCCTTAACATATTTCACAGGAAAAACGTTTCAGTTTAGTTTTTGAACGTTTTATTGTGAGCCCGTAAAAGTGGCTTAATACCTCTGACCACGTTGTTGACAGCAGTGACCTGGGGGTCAGAAATGCTTCCTGGGGCGATCCCTATGCTGTTCCCATGTCATTTGAGCACTGTCACTATCGTTTTGGGCACTTTTTAGGCTTTCTACAGACTGCCGGGGGTGCCGCAGCAAAAATGCTCGGGTCTCCCATAGACTAACATTGGGCTCGTTGCTCAGGTCGAGCACCCGAGTATCATGGTGCACTCGGCCCGAGCTTCGAGCACCCGAGCATTTTAGTGCTCGCTCAACCCTAAATACGACCACTGGGAATTGCAGAGCTTTTTGCACAGATTATAGTTTTAGAGGCATCTGCAAAAAAAACAAAATGAATTTTCAGCCTTTTGGCCAAAGAAAAGTCCATACATTTCTCTGCTGCTCCAGAATCAATGAATGCTTGTCCTCTGAACACAGAGGAACCAACAGAAACAGACATGGGCACGAGCAGTTAATCTTTAGTACAGGACAGAGTTACTGTCAGGGTAATACTTTCTTCCTTGCCTAGGGTCTGAAGTTTCCCAGTTTGGAACAGTTTGTGCAAGAGTGATCACGTTCACAATATAAACAGAGTTCTTGTGAAAGTCGACTGGATATTTTGACTGGTGACAATCTGTTCCGACCGTTTTTTATAGGTTCCGTTGTGGACAGTCTAAGAGGGTATTTTGAAGATGTTCTTGGAAATGAGACATGAGAATCCAGAGTTTTATCCCTAGATCATTCTTTAAAATGTAAGTTCACATGTGTATCGGGAGAATTTATATTGTCAAGTGAAGAAGGCAAATTTCAACCCACAAGTTCACTTTTGACAAGACTGGGCAGGCCAGTGTACAAAACAGCCAGGAGAGCATCATTGTTGCAGGCCGATTCAGCAGACAGGGTATGAAACTGAATGGCATAATGTCCCACTGAGTTAATCGCTTCTCTTAGCTGCAGTATGAAATTAGCAGCTGAGTGAATGAAACTTTGTTCATCAAATACTCAATGAAATGAAGTCAGGAAGGATGGTAGAAAATGTATCATAGGGTCATCCCGCTCCCACAACGGCACAGCTGACGCAAAGATATCTCCAGACAATAAAGAAAAATCATATGCCATTTTGGACCGGTTAGAAAATAACTGCCGAGGACACAACTCAAAATCTATAGTGCATTGGTTCACGATACCACAGTATGCATTATGATTGCCATTAAAACGTGCAGGAGTCGTCAAATGTAGAGATGTTTCCCAGGATGGGTGTCGCAGGTAAGTATTAGGTTGTGGCAGGTGTTGCCGAGCTAGTGGTGAAACTGCAGGAATCTGAGGTAGAGCATCCATGCGGGCTAAGTGGTCTTGCACAGCCTGGACAAGTTCACATTAGCTACCAGCAAGTTGCGCCACCAGTCCAGACAGATTATCCATATCCCACAGCAACTTCAGTGGCTTCTGCACCTTTGGGATCAATGGTCTTAGGATTCGGTAAGGCTAAAGTAGTGATCTGCTAAGACTCACTTCTGGGGGGATGCCACAGGGACTCCGGCCATTGGTGCAGAGGATTCCAGAGGACACGTGGATTCGAGGACTTGAACTATCTGGCATCTCAGGAGCAGTCAGACAGATGGAGTGGAACCCAGCAGGGGTGGATACAAGTTGAAAATACAGCAAGTCTAGGTAATAGGGCAAACCAAATATGGAACACTAGAATCTAAATCCTATACAGGTGTGTGTCCTAAAGGGCCTTAAAAAGGATTAGCGAGATTACATCACTGAGCAACGCTGGGCAACCTGCAAAACCTGACTTGTACAGTAGCCCAACAGAGGGCAGCTGACATGAGTGAAGGAAGCAGAGCAAGGAATACCTGGGACAGGTGTGTAACACATGAGCTCAGGAATACTTCCAGAAATCATTGTATGTGAACGTAGTTTGCCATGCAATCTAAACATGCAAGTGAAAGCTCTATCATACAAAGAAGAAGCCCATATATCAACACAATCCAGAAATGCTACAGTCTTTTCCAGGTCAAAGGTCACTTAAAATGGAGTGACGTAAAATGGAATTCTGTTCTGTGGTCAGCTTAATCAAAATTTGAAATTCATTATGAAAGCCACGAATGCCATGTCTTGCGAACTCAAGAGGAGAAGAACCATCCAGCTTGTTATAAGAGTGTAGTTCAAAACCCTGCATCTCTGATGGAATGGTGTTCATTAGTGCCTATGGCACAAGAAGCTTACACACGTTGAAAGGCACTATAAATGTTGAGCAATAAATACAGGTTTTAGAGCAACATATGCTCCCATCTAAACAATGCCACGAAAAACCTTACGTATTTCAGCAAGACAATGCTAAACCACATATTGCATCCATCAGTACAGCATGGCTTTGCAGAAGAACCAGAAAAAAAAATATATATGTAAGCTTTCAGAGCACAGAGGCTCCATCTTCAGGCAATATTACAAATGAATTGATAAGACAAAAGGCATAACATTTAAGAGATGTTACAGCAAGACATTTGTTCATGAGGTTTAAGGGGTGATGCCTCCTAATGATAAGTCAAAGAGATCAAATGTAAGGTTTTTAATTGCAAATGGCAAGTCTGCGGGAATGTTTAATTATCTGTAGACCATCTGGTGGAGGTGTGAATTGAATTCATGTAGTGGGTCATAAGTCCAGGTGTTAGATTGATATATCTGTGTACATAATATACCATATCCAATATACAGATTAATGTATGATATACTCTGATACAGACTCAGATGTTTTTAAAAAATACACATTATTATACAAGATCAGATGTCTGTAGTCACAGTATATCATAAACCTGTCATGTATTCCCCTATATACTGTATGTGGTATATTGTGTGAACAGACATCAGATGTTATGTACAGGTTAATGTGTGACTAGTATAATTTATGATGTCTGCCTTGCCCATGTCTGATATATATTATACTGTAACTACAAAGTCAAGCTCGCGGACTAAGACAGCCAAAGGAGTGAAAACTGTGGCGCACGGGCCACACCATACCCTCCGCTATCTGCATCCTCAGGATGCAGACACTGGTGAATACATTTGTGGAATACGGAGCCGCTGGCTTCTACGTCCACCAATCAGCGTGTACGACTGACACAGCAAGCGTGATGACGTCACTATGAAGGAAGGCACAGGGCCAGTGTGGTGTGGGCCAGAAGTGAGTTCTCTTTGCCCTGCAACCCCTCTTCTAAACAGGAATTTGAGTGGAGTGTGTTGTGCTGTGGAGTTCGTTCTTTATTCACTTGTTGTACAGGAGTTCTTGTTACCTCACCTCCCCATCCATGGGACCGGTTCCGGCTACAGACAAGACAGGAGATCTTGGGTCCGGGTTAACAGGTTCAGCTTTACTGTGCAATTCAGTTACACACGGCTACAGCATACAGATTAAGACAGAGTCTCTTTTTAGTGATGTTCCTTTTGTTCTATGTCCCATCAGTCCTCGCCTCTGTTTTGCCCAACCTGTTCTTAGCCCAACTGCCTCTGTTGACCCTAGGGACTCTTCTTCGAACATAACAGCTTCCTTGAGGACCACCATGTTTCCCTTGCTCTGTGACCCAGCCGACATCTTCCTCACAAGGGAGACACAGATACGACACTCTGTACCACTTCTGGGCCTCAGGCCCAAGACTGTCTGGGCGTCCAGACGGAGCTTCGCATGTGCCATCATATACAATCCCTGATGCACGTTTCGCCGGTATACCGTTTTTTTTCTAAGGTATACCGGCGAAACGTGCATCAGGGATTGTATCCCAAGTTCAGCTAGTAATGTGAGAGGGAATCATATACAGTTATATGAAAAAGTTTGGGCACCCCTATTAATCTTAAGCTTAATGTTTTATAAAAATTGGTGTTTTTGCAACAGCTATTTCAGTTTGATATATGTAATAACTGTTGGACACTGTAATGTTTCTGCCTTGAAATGAGGTTTATTATACTAACAGAAAATGTGCAATCTGCATTCAAACAAAATTTGACAGGTGCATAAGTATGGGCACCCTTATCATTTTCTTGTTTTAAATACTCCTACCTACTTTTTACTGACTTACTAAAGCACTTTTTTTGGTTTTGTAACCTCATTGAGCTTTGAACTTCATAGCCAGGTGTATGCAATAATGAGAAAAGCTACTTAAAGTGGCCACTTGCAAGTTGTTCTCCTGTTTGAATCTCCTCTGAAGAGTGGCATCATGGGCTCCTCAAAACAACTGTCAAATGATCTGAAAACAAAGATTATTCAACATAGTTGTTCAGGGGAAGGATACAAAAAGCTGTCTCAGCGATTTAACCTGTCAGTTTCCACTGTGAGGAACATAGTAAGGAAATTGAAGAACACAGGGACAGTTCTTGTTGAGGCCAGAAGTGGCAGGCCAAGAAAAACATCAGAAAGGCAGAGAAGAAGAATGGCGAGATCAGTCAAGGACAATCCTCAGACCACCTCCAGAGAGATGCAGCATCAACTTGCTGCAGATGGTGTCACTGTGCATCGGTCAACTATACAACGCACTTTGCACAAGGAGAAGCTGTATGGGAGAGTGATACGAAAGAAGCCGTTTCTGCAAGCACGCTACAAACAGAGTCGGCTGAGGTATGCAAAAGCACATTTGGAGAAGCCAATTTCTTTTTGGAAGAAGGTCCTGTGGACTGATGAAACCAAGATTGAGTTGTTTGGTCATACAAAAAGGCGTTATGCATGGCGGCAAAAAAACACAGCATTCCAAGAAAAACACTTGCTACCCACAGTAAAATTTGGTGGAGGTTCCATCATGCTTTGGGGCTGTGTGGCCAATGCCGGCACCGGGAATCTTGTTAAAGTTGAGGGACGCATGGATTCCACTCAGTATCAGCAGATTCTTGACAATAATGTTCAAGAATCAGTGACAAAGTTGAAGTTACGCAGGGGATGGATCTTTCAGCAAGACAATGATCCAAAACACCGCTCCAAATCTACTCAGGCATTCATGCAGAGGAACAATTACAATGTTCTGGAATGGCCATCCCAATCCCCAGACCTGAATATCATTGAACATCTGTGGGATCATTTGAAGAGGGCTGTCCATGCTCGGCAACCATCAAACTTAACTGAACTGGAATTGTTTTGTAAAGAGGAATGGTCAAAAATACCTTCATCCAGGATCCAGGAAATCATTAAAAGCTACAGGAAGCGACTAGAGGCTGTTATTTTTGCAAAAGGAGGATCTACTAAATATTAATGTCACTTTTCTGGTGAGGTGCCCATACTTATGCACCTGTCAAATTTTGTTTGAATGCAGATTGCACATTTTCTGTTAGTACAATAAACCTCATTTCAAGGCAGAAACATTACTGTGTCCAACAGTTATTACATATATCAAACTGAAATAGCTGTTGCAAAAACACCAATTTTTATAAAACATTAAGCTTAAGTTTAATAGGGGTGCCCAAACTTTTTCATATAACTGTAAGTACCCCTAGAATACAACACCTTGCTCATGTATAGAACAAAGCTGACCGGACTGTGAACTAGCACAGCCTCCGCATGTGTGTGATCATGGCAGCAGCGATCAGCTGTGCCGGAGTCTCTTGTGGCCGGACAAGCTGATTTCAACATTCAGAGCAGTTTAGGAGGTGTATGGTGTAGTCTGGTGTCCCTACAAACCATTATACACCCCTAGAATACTTCCTTATCGCTCAGGTTTCTCCAGCTGGGGAATGTCATGCTCACCAGCAGAGATTAGACGCGCTGATTAGCTCCTGCGGCTTTACAGATTGACCGATGTTACAGGCTATAAATCAGATAGCCGGCGTGACCTGTGAGCAATGAGGCTATATCACTAAGACTATCACTGCCTCCATGTGCTTAGAGCTGCATATATACTGACTACATTGGTGATTATATGGTTTTGCACTCTGACTTAAGTATGACCATACTATATTGCTGAACTGTCCCGTTAATAAAGTGCTTTACCGATGTGACAATCTATGACAAACAATACATTTATATTCCATGTATATAACACATTTGGATTGCACATAGGAGTTTTTGATTGTCTGAGAAATATTTTGATTTGAGAGTCCTCAGTTTTTGATACCTTTTAATGGCTAACTGAAAAGATGGTAACAGGTTGCAAGCTTTCGAGACTACTCAGGCCTCTTCATCAGGCTAGTATAATCCAAAATCTGAAGAGTCACATATTTATACACAATATGGCACAGAAATAATGCAATAGATGAGACAGGTAATGAAAAGCAGAGCCATCATTATGGGAGAGATAAACAGTTCTGGCTATAAATATTTTAACAGTTCATAGATAAGGACTGTGAAAGTTTTATTGGTTGGTGCAGTGTTGTGATGACCCAACAAGTCTGACGGGCACATTCCTTAGTTGATGTAGAATGACATAAATCCATGCGATACATTCAGTCCTGCTCTGAAGGTGTCAAAGGTCACCATTAGTTTATAGTCCGAGACTCTCCATTCTCTCTGAGATTTGAAGTTACCTTATAATACCAGTAACTTCATGTCTTTGATGCTGTGATCAGGGGAACAAAAATGCTTGGCTACAGGTAGATCTATTCTTTTTTCTTTTATCGTGTGGTGATAATTCATGTTTGTCTGATGGGACAGATCTTAAAGTATATATAATATCTCTGATGGAAGATCAACTTTAATATATGCAGCCATTATTTATATTTGGGGAAAATTGATGTGTATAATATACAGCCATAACCCATTTATTATAAAGGGATATTCCCATTAATATCTTTCTCACATTTCTATGCACTGGGATTTTTTGTGGGTTATCGTCATTAACGGTGACCTTATATGCATCTGTAGATGCATGTGATTTGTATATTTTAGAATTATCCATTTTAATAATTTTTTCTAATAAAGATCAAAATTGTTTTTACTTTATTCACATCTTTTCTTCTTCCCCCTCCCTTAAAGTGTCCATATCATAAAATTTTGGATTACTAGAGGAGGAAGACCTGTGAAGTCAAACTTCAAGGTTGGATTTCAGAAAGGCAGATTTTAAGGGACTCTGAAAGAGGATAGGAGGGATCCAATGGCTGGATGTCCTTCAGGACAAAAATGTCTAGGAAGGAGGGGAAATTTTGAAAATAGAATTAGTCTCACCGGTAATTCGTTTTTTAAGACCCTCCACGACAGCACCAACAGGAGGTTGCCTCCCCATCCTAATTATGGACAGGAAACACAAGAGGTTAAATAGCCCTCCCCCTTCCCTCCATCCTCACTGTTTTCCAAGGACCACACAGTATGAATGCTTGAATTATTTATTAACACCAAGGAATTTTAAATGAACCCGTGCTGTCGTGGAGGGTTTTAGAAACCGAATTACCGGTAAGACATTCTATTTTCTCTAATCCCCTCCACGACAGCACCAACAGGAGTAATACCAAAGAATATCATTAGGGAGGGACTATAGTCTGCAGAACTTTTCTGACAAAGGCTAAATCTTTTAGACATCAAATCTAATCTGTAATGCTTGGTAAAGGTATGGACCGAGGACCAGGTAGCAGCTTTGCAGATCTGCTCGATGGAAGTGCTGGCCTTTTTGGCCCATGAGGCCGACATGGCTCTGGTGGAATGAGTTTTTAGCGACACCGGAGGAAGCAGGTCTTGATTTTTATATGCCTCTGATTGTTTTTTTTTTTGATCCAGTTAGCTAGAGAACTCTTGGAGGCTTTCTTCCCTTTGTTTGGTCCCCAGTACTGGACAAAGGGGTTCTGATCTTTTCTCCAAGGCTCCGTCTGTTGTAGATAGTGAATAAATATTCTTCAGACATCTAGAGAATGAAACTCCGATTCTCTGTTGTCTATTGGATTCTGACAAAATGATGGGAGAATTATCTCCTGGGTCATGTGAAAATGAGAAGATACCTTTGGAAGAAAAGAAAGGCCTAGGTGGAGGATTATTCTGTCATCCAGGATTCTCAGATAAGGTTCCCGGACGGAAAGGGCTTGGATCTCACTGACTCTTCTTGCTGTTGTGATGGCTACTAATAGAGCTGCCTTCCAAGATAATTTGTCCATCTGAGTTTGAAGCTATGTCTCAAAGGGCGGGATAGTTAGACCTTTTAGGACTATATTCAGGTCCCAGGTTGGAACCATGATGGGCCTTCTTGGACATATTCTAGAGGCAGCTGTCATGAACCTCTTTATCCACCGGTGGTCAGCCAGGTTTTGGGCAAAGAATAAGCTTAAAGCAGAGACCTGGACTTTCAGGGTGCTGGGTTTTAACCCTTTAGATAGACCATCCTGTAAAAAGTCCAATATTCTGGCTATATCAGAATGAAAAGGATCGATGGGAGTAGATCCATACCATGTAGAGAAGGTCTTCCATATTTTTAAATAAATTTCATTAGTGACCTACTTCCTGCATTTTTGTAGGGTATCTATTACAACATCAGAGAGACCTTTGGCCTTTAGGATTAAGGCCTCAGAAGCCAGGCTGCCAAGCATAAGCTGAGGGGAGCTGGATGAAATATTGGACCTTGATGGAGTAGATCGCAGTCCGGAGGCAGGATAACAGGGCCCTCTGGGTTTAGGAGGTTCAGAGCCCCAAGACAACTTCTCTTTGGCCATAGAGGGGCGATCAGAATGGTCCTGACCTTGTCCACTCTGATTTTTTGCAAGGTCCTCGGTAGCAATGGAATTGGAGAGAATGCGTAGGCCAACCTGAAGCTCCATGGGTGAGAAAACGCTTCTATCCTTGAATGGGTTTCTCTGGGATCTATGGAGAAATATTGATTCACCTTTGTATTCTGTCGACTTGCGAACAGGTCTACATTTGGGTGACCCCATTTCTTGGTTATTAGCTGAAACATCTTTGAACTGAGGCTCCATTCTTCCAGATTTATTTCCGTCCTGCTTAGGAAGCCTGCCTGAATATTGTTGACTACTCTCAGATGAAGGGCTTATAGAGACAGGAGATGATGTTCTGCCCAGAAGAAAATTCTTGCCGAGATTTCTCGTAGGCTTCTGAACCTTGTACTGCCCTGATGACGACGATGGGCCACAGTTGTCATGGTGTCTTAGTAAATCATGACATGAGTTCCCTGGAGAATAGAACCTGCTGCTCTCAGAGCTTCCTCTACCGCTCTTAGTTCTCTAAAATTTGAGGATTGATCGTCCATCTCTTTCGGCCAGATGCCCTGGAAGATCTTCCGGGATATGACTGCTCCCCAACCTCTTTTGCTGGCGTCTGTTGTTAGAGAAGCGATTGGGTGCTGAATCCACGAAATCCCATTGGTCAAATTTCCCGGATTCAGCCACCAGTTGAGAGATACCTTCACATGCTGGGGAAGAGATATTTTTGAGTTGAGCATCTCTGGAGATTTGTCCCAGCGAGAGAGGACAAAGTTCTGAAGGATTCTTGTGTGAGCCTGGGCCCAGGGAACCGCCTGAATGCATGCTGTCATTGATCCCAGAACCGAAATGGCTAACCTTATGGATACCGTCTGTTGGTTCTTTAGTATCTGGACCCTTGATCTCACATTTAATTGTCTGGATTTTGGTAGCAAGGACCTCTGATTTTGAGAATCTAAGAGGATTCCTAAGAAGATCTTTTGTGTTGATGGGGTAAGGTCTGATTTTTCCCGATTTATGATCCAGCGCAAGGATCTCAGGGTCTGTAAGACTGATTGAAGTTGCTCTTTGAGGATGGCAGTATTAGGAGCCATGATGAGGAAGTCGTCTAGGTAAGGAACGATGCAGATATTTTCTCCCCTGATGTATGTGACTACTTCCGCCATAATTTTTGTAAAGGTCCAGGGCGCTGAGGAGATGCCAAAGTGAAGGACTCTGAACTGAAAATCACATACCGTCTGATTTAGTGAGACAGCAAACCTCAGATATCGCTGGTAATCTGGGAGGATGGTCACATGGTAATATGCGTCTTTTAGGTCTACAGTAGCCATGACAAAGTTTTTAGTTTTTTCTGATCAGTGGGATTGTGGTTTTTACTGATTCCATTTTGAATCTTTGGTAAAGCATATATTGATATAGCCGCTTCAGGTTGATAAGTCAATGGGATCCATTTGGTTTCTTTGCCAGGAATAATCTAGAATAATGGCCCTTGCCCTATTCTGCTTCTGGCACGGAAACAATTACTGTTGAAGATAGCATCAGCTGAAGTTCTGACGTTCGAACCTTCTGGAGTTTTGCTGATGGGAGAGATGTTACTTCCTCTCGCTGAGGGGGAAAGGAGAAAATTCTATTTCTATTCCTGATCTAACCCAGTCTAGGATCTTGCGGTTTGAGGTTGTTCTCCACCATTGCCTGAAGAATCCTGAGATTCTGCCCCCCACTTGTCTGGCGTCATTGTCTATCAGAATGTTGGGATTGAAAAATGCTTCTAGCTTTTCCTCCTTTGGGGTAGTTCCAGCGACCCGATTTACTCTTTCTTCTGCATGAGGGATTTTGTGTCTGAGGAGGACGAAATGGCCTCTTTTTGGGTGTTTTTGGCTCAGGGAGAGATTTCTTTTTAACCCCTTTCCGACCTGGTCAGTAATAGTACGCACCAGGTCGGGAAGGCCGATTGAGCGGGGGCTCCGGCGGTGAGCCCGCACTGAACCGAGCACATGACAGCTGATTATTACAGCTGACATGTGCCCGCAACAGCCGCGGGTGGAATCGCGATCCACCCGCGGCTGTTAACATGTTAAATGCTGCTGTCAATCTCTGACAGCAGCATTTAACTCGCGCTTCCGGGAAGGGTGTCCTAAGCCCCGCCCATCGGTGACCCCGTCATGTGATCGCGGGTCACCAATGGGTGGGTATGACAATCCAGGGTCTGCAGCAGACGCCTGTGGTTGTCATGTCTCAATTGCTATGAGCGCCACCTAGTGGTCAGCACTCATAGCAAGTGAGCACTTCTCCTGCATACAAGCGATCTAGTCATCGCTTGTATGCAGTAGAAGCAATCAGACAACTGCTGCTTCTAGTCTCCTATGGAGACTATAGAAGCAAGCAGAAAGTGTAAAAAAAAAAGTTTTTAAAAATATTTAAAAAATAAAAATATAAAAGTTTAACCCCTTAACAACATTAGACGTACTAATACGCGTCTGTGCCCTGGGACTTAAGAGCCAGATCCGTATTAGTACGTCATCGTGATCGCACGCGCACACAGGCTGTGCGGGCGCGATCGGCGTCGGGTGTCAGCTGATTGTCACAGCTGACACCCGATCCTATGTGCAGGGAGCGGTCCCGCACCGCTCCCAGCACATTAACCCCAGCAATGCTGCGATCGAAGTCGATCGCAGCATTGCGGTGGCAAGGGGAGGTGATCGCAGATACTCACCTCCTCTACCGGCCTCCAGCGCTGTCTGCCGTGGCTTCCAGGATGTTGCCATGACGACCCGATGTCGTCATGACAACATCCGGGTCACCAGACAGCAGGAAGATTTTTTGGACATGCGCAGTGCATCTCCAAACTATCTTCTCCCTGTCCAGCGCTGACAGCCTGCACGGCACAGGGATGGTGCTCCATTCCTATGCCATGCAGGTGATCAGAATAAAAAAAGTGAAAGTCCCAGAGTGGGACAGAGTAAAAAAGTGTAAAAACGGTCAGAAAGTGAAAAAAAAAAAAAAAAATGTACCCATCAATAAATATTATAAAAAACCAAAACAATAAAAGTACACATATTTGGTATCGCCGCGTCCGGAACAACCTGACCTATAAAACTGTCCCACTAGTTAACTCCTTCAGTGAACACGGTAAAAAATAAAAATAAAAAACGAAGCAAAAAACAATGCTTTATCATCATACCGCCAAACAAAAAATGGAATCACACGCAATCAAAAAGACGAATATAAATAAAAATGGTACTGCTGAAAACGTCATCTCGTCCCGCAAAAAACAAGCCGCCATACAGCTCCATCAGCCGAAAAATAAAAAAGTTATAGCTCTCAGAATAAAGCGATGCAAAAAATTTTTTTCTATAAAATTGCTTTTATTAGGTAAAAGTGCAAAACATAGAAAACCGATATAAATGTGGTACCGCTGTAAACGTACTGACCAGAAGAATAAAGCTGCCTTATCAATTTTACCACATGCGGAACAGAATAAAAAACAACAAAAAAAACAATTCCTGAATTGTTGGTTTTTGTTTATTCTGCCTCCCAAAAATTGGAATAGAAAGCGATCAAAAAATTTCATGTGCCTGAAAATGGCACCAATAACAACATCAACTCATCCCACAAAAAACAAGCAGTCACATGACTGTCTGCCAAAATCTGGAAAAATTATAGCTCTCAAAATATGGCAATGCAAAAACTAGATTTTTACAAAAAATGCGTCTTTTAGTGTGTGACAGCTGTCAGTCATAAAAACCCCATATGAATCTGGTATCACTGTAATCGCACCGACCCGAAGAATAAAGTCATCTAATCACTTATACCGCACGAGGAACGGCGTAAAAAATAAACTCTCGGGTTAGGGTTGGGCTAGGGTTAGGGCTAGGTTTGGGGTTAGGGTTGTGATGGGGTTGGGATTTTTTTCAAAAGAAAAAAAGATGACGATATGGCGACTAATATTGAGCGCAAGTGCTCGCTACTTGAGTTTGCATCGGGTGCTCGGGTATGCATTGAGTATCGTGGGTATTTGAGTGACATGCTCGAGTCTCCGCCCCATATGCTTCGTGGCCAAAAAAACTTTGCGGGGATTGCCTGCCATGCACGAGTGATCCCCGCATGTTTTTTTTTGGATGTCTAATAACCGTGAAACATGCGGGGCAGGGACTCGAGCATGTCACTCGAGCACACGCAGTACATGGTGCATATCTGAGTACCCAATGCAAACTCAAGTAGCGAGCACTTGCGCTCAAGACTAATGACAACTTATTCAATATGATGACCTAATGTTATCAAATTCTGTGTCGTACCTCTGGGTTCAAAATGTTCACTATACACCTTAATAAAATCATTGAGGGGTATAGTTTCCAAAATGGGGTCACTTGTGGGGGAGCTCCACTGTTTAGGCACATCAGGGGCTCTCCAAACGCGACATGGTGTCCGCTAACAAATTGAATGGAAAATCGGCTCAAATTGTTAGCGGACGCCATGTTGCGTTTGGAGAGCCCCTGCGTGCCTAAACATTGGAGCTCCCCCACAAGTGACCCCATTTTGGAAACTAGACCCCCCAAGGCACCTATCTAGATGCATAGTGAGCACTTGGAACCCCCAGGTGCTTCACAAATTGATTCGTAAAAATGAAAAAGTGGAAAAAAAAACACTTTTTCATTTTTACGAATCAATTTGTGAAGCACCTGGGGGTTCCAAGTGCTCACTATGCATCTAGATAGGTGCCTTGGGGGGTCTAGTTTCCAAAATGGGGTCACTTGTGGGGGAGCTCCAATGTTTAGACACACAGGGGCTTTCCAAACGCAACATGGCATCCGCTAATTATTCAAGCAAATTTTACAATCAAAAAGTCAAATGGCGCTCCTTCCCTTCCGAGCCCTGCCGTGCGCCCAAACAGTGGTTTTTCTCCACATATGGGGTATCTTGCGTGCCCAGGGGAAATTGCACAACAAATTTTGGGGTCCATTTTTTCTTGTTACCCCTGTGAAAATAAGAAAAATTGGGTCTAAAGTAATATTTTTGTGAAAAAAGTTAAATGTTCATTTTTTTCTTCCACATTCAAAAAATTCCTGTGAAGCACCTGAAGGGTTAATAAAGTTCTTGAATGTGGTTTTGAGCACCTTGAAGGGTGCAGTTTTTAGAATGGTGTCACTTTTGGGTATTTTCTGTCATAAAGACCTCTCAAAGTGACTTCAAATGTGATGTGGTCCTAAAAAAATGGTTTTGTAAATTTTGTTGGAAAAATGAGAAATCGCTGGTCATCTTTTAACCCTTATAGCTCCCTAACAAAAAAAAATTTTGGTTCCAAAATTGTGCTGATGTAAAGTACACATGTGGGAAATGTTATTTATTAAGTATTTTGTGTGACATATCTCTCTGATTTAAGGGCATAAAAATTCAAATTTTGAAAATTGCAAAATTTTCAAAATTTTCGCCAAATTTCCGTTTTTTTCACAAATAAGCGCAAGTGATATCGAAGAAATTTTACCACTATCATGAAGTATAATATGTCACGAAAAAACAATCTCAGAATCAGGGGGATCCATTGAAGCGTTCCAGAGTAATTACCTCATAAAGTGACAGTGGTCAGAATTGTAAAAATTGGCCTGGTCATTAACGTGCAAACCACCCTCGGGGGTTAAGGGGTTAAGTCACCCCCCTTTCGCCCCATTCAAAATAAAATATATATATGAAAAAAACAACCACATACACATTTGGCATCACCGCGTTCAGAATCGCCCGATCTGTCAATATAAAAGAAGTATTAATCCGATCAGTAAACGGCGTAACGAGAAAAAAATTCTAAACGCCAGAATTACGTTTTTTTGGTCGCTGCAACATTGTAATAAAATGCAATAACGGGCGATCAAAACATCGGATCTACCCCAAAACGGTATCAATAAAAAAGTCAGGCCGGCACGCAAAAAATAAGCCCTCACCCAGCCCCAGATCCCGAAAAATGGAGACGCTACGGATCTCGGAAAATGGCGTCATTTTTTTTTTAAGCAAACTTTGGATTTTTTTTTCACCACTTAAATAAAAAAGAACCTATACATGTTTGGTGTCTACGAACTCGTAACGACCTGGAAAATAATGATGGCAGGTCAGTTTTAGCAATCAGTAAACGTGGTAAAAAAGGACCCAAAAAACTACTGTGGAATTGCATTTTTTTTGCAGTTTCACCGCACTTGAATTTTTTTCCCCGTTTTCCAGCACACGATATGGTAAAACCAGTGATGGAGTTTAAAAGTACAACTTGTCCCGCAAAAAATAAGCCCTCACACAGCCACAAAATTAAAAAAAGTTCTGGCTCTGGGAAGAAGGGGAGCAAAAAATGAAAACACAAAAACAGAAAGACCCAAGGTCGTTAAGGGGTTAATCGGATACTTTCTCCAATAAATCATCCAGTACTGGACCAAAGACGTATTCCCCCTTGAAGGGTATGGAGCATAATTTGGTTTTACATCGGATGTCACCGCTCCATATCTTTAACCATAGTGCCCTTCTTGCGGTTTTGGAGAGAACCGAAGTTCTTGCTGCAATCCGGACGGATTCAATGGAGGCGTCAGTCAGGAATCCTGCTGCCTTTTATAAGAGGGGCAGTGAGGCCAGAAGATCTTCTCTTGAGGTACCACCCTGGATATGATCCTCTAACTGATGTAACAAGCGGAACAGGGTTCTTGTGACGCAGGTGGAAACGATGTTAGTCCTCAGGGCAGCAGCTGACGTCTCCCATGACTTCCTAAGTAGACTATCCATCTTACGGTCAAATGGATCCTTCAAGGGAATCTGTCACTTCCCTGGGTGATATCAGACCTCTACTATGGCCATACAGGGTATAGAAAAGTAAATCTATACATACCTGTATGGCCCATAGCAGAGGTCTGATTGCAGAGAAAAGCACTTTAATCAATTCTTTTTTCCACAGGCTTGGCGTCCGGGGGACCTTTGTAACTGGCTGGGGACCTGCGGGAGATCCCCAGCAGTCTCATCTCACCATCCAGCATTGCCAGAGCGCCGGAGAATGGTGCGGTCCTGCCGGGAAGCGGGAGCAACAGCATGGAGGAAGACACGGGGTGATCATTCCACGGCTGCCCGGCTAAGGTATGTGAACTGGGGAAACTGCTCGCCAGCCACAGTACCCAAGAAGGAAACCTCTTCATCCCATTAGGGACAGGAAAACACTGAGGATGGAAGGAAGGGAAGGGCTATTTAACCTCTTGTGTTTCGTGTCCCTAATTAGGATGGGGATGCAACTTCCTGTTGGTGCGGTCGTGGAGGGGATTAGAGAAAAATGAGGTTCTCAAAGCACAATCGTTAACAATCCCTAAAAGAGGGAAGAACAGGATTTATTTAAGGAAACCAGGATGGATGAACACAGAACTTAAACATTTCTTTCTTTTTAGCATGTGTTTATCAAATGGAAAGAGGGAGGCATATCTAAAGAAGAATATAATGCTGTCTGCAGAACCTGCAGGGCACATATCAGATTAGCTAAAGCTGTTAATGAATTAAGACTTGCAAAAGATGTCAAAAGCAATAAGAAACAATTTAGGGGGTATGTCAAAAATAAAAGTAAAGTCAAAGATGCTATAGGATTTTTACAGGATGAAAATTGTAAAAAATGATGCTGAGAAGACCGAACATTTAAATTCCTATATTACATCTGTTTTCTCTCAGAAAGTAAATGTAACATCAACTGATCTTCACTGTACTATAGAAGGAATAGAAGAATCCACACTATCTATAAACAGAGATAGTGAAGGAACACTTAGCTAACATAAATTAATTCAAGTCTCCAGGTCAAGATGAATTACACCCTAGGGTACTGAAGGAGATTGGTTCAAAAATGTCCTCTCTCTCCATAATCTTTGAAAATTCTTGGAGAACAGGAGAAGTCCTAGAAGATTGGAGAAGAGCGAATGTTGTCCCCATCTTCAAAGAGGGGAAGAAGGTGGACCAAAGGAACTATAGGACTATAGGCCTGTGAGCCTTCCTTCTATACCAGGAAAGATCTTTGAACAAATTATTAAACAACATGTATGCAAGTACCTTTAGGAGAATGAATTGATTAGCCAGAGCTAACATGGGTTTGTAACAAATAAGTCATGTCAGAATAACTTAATTTCCTTCTATGACAATCACTGACTGGGTGGATCAGGGAAATGCGGTAGATCTAGTATGTCTTGACTTCAGCAAAGCATTTGACAAAGTATCTCATACCATCATTATTGAAAAAATGACCAACTATGGAATGGACAAAGGAACAGTTAGGTGGATTCATAACTGGCTTAGAGTTCAGACCCAAAGAGTGGTAATAAATGGTTGCACATCCTGTTGGAAGAATGTCTCAAGTGGGTTACCACAAGGCTCTGTCCTGGGTCCTGTGTTGTTCAACATCTTTAGCAATAATTTACATGAAGGAATTGAGGGTAAACTGAATTAATTTGCGGATGACACAAAGCTAGAAGGGTTAGCTAAGAGAGAGAGGGAATGTTTTTTAATAGGGAGAAATGCAAAGTCCTACATCTAGGCAAGAAAAATTAAAAAAAAGCATATACAGAATGTGAGGTATAGGGCTAAGCAACAGCACGTGTGAAAAAAAACTTAGGTATACTAATAGATCACAGACTGGACATGAGTCAACAGTGTGATGCAGCAGCAAAAAAGGCTAACAATTCTGGGTTGCATTAACAGAAGCATACAGACTAGATCATGTTAAGTAATTATCCCCCTCTACTCCTCTTTGGTCAGACCTCATCTTGAATACTGTGTCCAGTTCTGGGCAACACATTTTAAAAAAAGACATTGAAAACCTGGAGTAAGTTCAGAGAAGAGCAATCAGGATGGTGACCGGTCTGCAAACAATGTCCTATGAGGAACGGTTACAGGATTTGCGAATATTTAGCTTGCAAAAGAGAAGACTGAGAGGAGACTTAATAGCTGTCTACAAATATCTCCAGGACTGTCACACTGTAGAGGGATCAGCTTTATTCTCATTTGCACATGGAAACACGAGAAACAATGGGATGAAATTGAAAGGGAGAAGATACAGATTAGATATTAGAAAAACTTTTTGACAGCGAGGGTGATCAATGAGTGGAACAGGCTGCACCGAGAGGTGGTGAGTTCTCGATCAAAGGAAGTCTTCAACCAGAGGAAGGCGACATCTGTCCGAGATGGTTTAGTGAATCCTGCCTTGAGCAGTAGGTTGGACAAGATGACCCTGGAGTTCTCTTCCAACTCTAACAATCTATGATAAGAAAAAGGAACTTATGACTGCATGTTATGCCCATGAAGGCAAGTCTGTGTCTCTGGATTCCTCAAAGGCTCAGAGTCAACTGATATAAAGTTTGCAGAAAATAAGGCACTCCATAAAATTACATTTCAATCAATCAGAAATGAACGTGACATGTGTGCATCATTGATGTTCTTAACAGGCACCCACAGTTTTTTACCTTTTGTGGCAAGAAAAAGGTTAATAAATCGATAATAGAAGGTGACTGGGTAAAACTTGTTCATCACAGAGAAGCAGCCTGGATTTTAATTCAGAACACCAGGATACCTAATGGGTTACACTGGAAACAGCTATTCAGGTTTACAAATATTTTTCTGTATATATTTCTCTGCATTTTAATTATATACTGTTTTGTAATAATGGTGAATGTAATCTGTTAATCAGATATTTTCCAGATAAATCTGTCATGTTTCTGGCACAGAATTGAATACTTCGTGTATTCAATTCTGAATCTCTTGATCATGTAATGTTTTATTAAAGGAATGTTAATGATTTGGGGTTTTTCAAAGGAAGCTCATCAAGAACAGGTTATATTCCTATCACATTATAGAACAAAAGGAGAATAAACTGCTTTGGGAAAAAAGTCCTCGCAATATAAAAGTGCATGAAATATACTGGGAAATATATCGGCAAAAGTTTACACACAGTTTTGTGGGTTAAAGCAAGAACCTACGAGGATTGGGGTGAAAAAATGTCTTTATTGGGAGGCTCCAAATGTAGAAAAAAATAGGGTTTATACACGATGGGAGGAGGAGCAGTTTGTGATCTCAATAGGGGTTACTCCTTCATTTCATCCTGAGATTTCACATTGAACTTGTCTTTGAGTCTCGTCCACATTCCTTTTTTCATCTCATCCATCTGTTTCAGGGTATCTGTCAGTATAAAGGAGATTTATTCACTTGGGAACAATATACAATACAAGAAGGGTTTACAGAATAGAAATATTCAGGCTTTTCATTCTGCAGTCACCGTCTCGAGTGATATTTAGGCAAACTGAATGTTTATTATATATAATATTACTACGGGAAAGTTCTGCGTTCTTGATAAATGTTGTTACTCAGCAGAATAGAGTGTTATAGCTGAGATTTCTTACAAAGCATGGAAGTGATGGTGCTCTGCCTCTCAATGACAATACATAATGCAGTCTTCAATTCTATAAAGAATCCTTACAGCCACAACTGGAAATTCAGCATAGTCTTACCAGTAGCAAGCACCATTCGATATTCATCCACAGTGATTTCGGTAAAGCTTGTATCTTGAAGTCGTGGATACTTTTGCCATTAAAAAAAAAAAAAAAAAAAAGAAGTTAATTTGATGCACCCAACGCTACAAATATATTTTTTGGGAGGTGGGGAGAAAGTAGCCTACAGTTCCACCCCTCTGCTCGAGAGAAACTGGAGAAAACTCATGGCTGGACACTAAAACCATCAATTCAGTGTTACTGATGGCCCAGATGGTGCTTGCCACATCGGCAGCCTTTTATTACGATTATACTGTCTTATTCAAGTTACCATTAAATCTCAGCACAGGTATGTTTCTATAACTCTAGCAGTATCTAGAGCACACAGTGGTTTCGCAGCATTGCGGACAGACTCGCTTTATTGTGTTCCTAGTCATCTTACCATCATGAATTTAGTGCAATGCTACATACAGCTATATGCTATTTACAACTATTCTGATATCTGCGCACATAGACAGTAGTAAATGCAGCATGTTTTTTGACTCCTATGAGCTGATCAGAATTATTCAGCCCCCCACTAATGCACAGATTTAAGAGCAATCCAATCTATCCCATCTGAAGGCAAGCCATGCACATTAGGTAAATGGTGGCTTAACTCAACAAATACAGTGGCTTGCAAGGGTAGTCAACCCCCCCCGCCTTGGCATTTTTGGTGTTTTGCTACCTCACAACCAGGGATTTCACTGTTTGAGGGTTTGCATCACTTCATGTAAAGAATATGCCCATCATTGTGAACAGCTGGTTTTCCATTTATTGTGAAGCAAACAAATATTACAAAACAACTGAGAAACAAATCAGTGTGCATAATAATAATAGGGTGGTTCATACGACCACCCTATTGTGGTCGTATGAACATATATTCCAGCCTCTGTTTGGGAACTCTGCAGCTCCTTCACTGTTACCTTTGGTCTCTGTTCTGCCTCTCTGATTAATGCCCTCCTCGCCTGGGCTAAGAGTTTTGGTGCGCGGCCCTCTCTTGGCAGGTTTAATGCTTTGTCATGTTCTTTGCATTTGAGGATAATGGATTTGATGGTGCTCCTGGGGATCATCAAAGTTTGGGATTTTTAAAAAAAAAAAAAAATAACCCAACACTGACTTGTGCTTCTTAACAACTTAATCCCTGACTTATCTGGAGATCTCCTTGGTCTTCATGGTGTTGTTTGTTTAGTGGTGTCTATTATTTAATGGTGTTGTTTGGTTAGTGGTGCCTATTATTTAATGGTGTTGTTTGTTTAGTGGTGTCTATTATTTAATGGTGTTGTTTGGTTAGTGGTGCCTATTATTTAATGGTGTTGTTTGTTTAGTGGTGCCTATTATTTAATGGTGTTGTTTGGTTAGTGGTGCCTATTATTTAATGGTGTTGTTTGTTTAGTGGTGCCTATTATTTAATGGTGTTGTTTGGTTAGTGGTGCCTATTATTTAATGGTGTTGTTTGTTTAGTGGTGTCTATTATTTAATGGTGTTGTTTGGTTAGTGGTGCCTATTATTTAATGGTGTTGTTTGTTTAGTGGTGCCTATTATTTAATGGTGTTGTTTGGTTAGTGGTGCCTATTATTTAATGGTGTTGTTTGGTTAGTGGTGCCTATTATTTAATGGTGTTGTTTGGTTAGTGGTGCCTATTATTTAATGGTGTTGTTTGTTTAGTGGTGCCTATTATTTAATGGTGTTGTTTGTTTAGTGGTGCCTATTATTTAATGGTGTTGTTTGGTTAGTGGTGCCTATTATTTAATGGTGTTGTTTGGTTAGTGGTGCCTATTATTTAATGGTGTTGTTTGGTTAGTGGTGCCTATTATTTAATGGTGTTGTTTGTTTAGTGGTGCCTATTATTTAATGGTGTTGTTTGTTTAGTGGTGCCTATTATTTAATGGTGTTGTTTGTTTAGTGGTGCCTATTATTTAATGGTGTTGTTTGTTTAGTGGTGCCTATTATTTAATGGTGTTGTTTGTTTAGTGGTGCCTATTATTTAATGGTGTTGTTTGGTTAGTGGTGCCTATTATTTAATGGTGTTGTTTGGTTAGTGGTGCCTATTTAATGGTGTTGTTTGGTTAGTGGTGCCTATTATTTAATGGTGTTGTTTGTTTAGTGGTGTCTATTATTTAATGGTGTTGTTTGTTTAGTGGTGTCTATTATTTAATGGTGTTGTTTGTTTAGTGGTGTCTATTATTTAATGGTGTTGTTTGGTTAGTGGTGCCTATTATTTAATGGTGTTGTTTGTTTAGTGGTGTCTATTATTTAATGGTGTTGTTTGTTTAGTGGTGTCTATTATTTAATGGTGTTGTTTGTTTAGTGGTGTCTATTATTTAATGGTGTTGTTTGTTTAGTGGTGTCTATTATTTAATGGTGTTGTTTGGTTAGTGGTTCCTTTTGCTTAATGGTGTTGCAGCCTCTGTGGCCTTTCAGAAAAGGTGTGTATACACTGACAGACCATGTGACACTTAGATTGCACACAGGTGGACTTCCTTTGGCTAAGCATGTGGCTTATGAAGGTAATTGCTTGCACCAGAAATTTTTAGGGGCTTCATAGCAAAATGGATGGACACATATGCACATGCCAATCTTTAGTTATTTGATTCCATAAATTTATGGCTATATTTTTCTCACTTCACTAACAGACTATTAGTGCTGATGCATCACACACAAATCGGATTACAAAAATATTTAAAACACAGATTGTAATGTAACAAAATAGGGAAAAAAATCAAGGGGGTGAATACTCGCAAGCCGCTATGTCAGGGACTGCCATAAAGTATACCTTTACATTAATATTTAGGTTTTTTTATCTAAATAGTTTCATAATGTGGAGTAAATGCATCCTAATTCCAGTTAGAAATATGAAGCTCCCAACACTATAGACATACAAGAACTGTATCCGCACATTGATGCTGGGTCACCATAACTTTCTATCCCCTCACAGGCCCTTTCATGGTTTTCTTCTGAATTAATAGTTGCATACTGTTATTTTCACCTGGCATAAAATATATCATGGACATAATATGGCAAAACTGACTCCACTATGCTGAAGCTGTAAGGATCAGTATCCTGTGGGCGGATAATGCTCATGAAATGACAGCTAGGTGCAGTAAGCAGATACAATACACATTTCTAGATACAAAATATTTCATATAAAATGGAGTGTAAGACACTAGTAGACTGTTCTATTAGCTTCCAAGTGCAGGAAACCAGGTCTTGATGAAACTGAAGACACAAGACGAGTCCTTGAACAGATCTTGCTTCCTTAAGTACTTTGGACAGGGAGCTGTAAATGGATATTAAAGAACGCCAATATTTCGACACTTTATCAGCGCGTAACTGCATTAGTCAGACGTGTAATGAGACTCAGCCGCCATCTATGGAATACCTTTTCTCTGTAATGGTTGCTGTTTAGCCTGCTGAGGCTCTCATACATTTGGTCACAGGCTTCTGGATCTTGAAACTGCAAAATTGAGAAAAAAAAAAAAGAATAAATTGCAAGACCATATGTAATGCTCAGAACAGCAGCAGACACATCGCGTCTGCTATATACAGTGACAGGCAATTCCGGTAAGACGCATTTATTACAAAGAAAAAGCACATACAGAAAAAGAAGTATTAATTATTAAAGTGAATGGCTCATGGTCTCCCCCTTCACTGTACAAGGTAGTGCTATACATACAGGATCGGTAGATGAAGTAAAGACGTGCTCGTTCTGACTCCGACAAACGACACTTATTTATAGAAAGAAATAATAGAAGCCGATCACCCTACAAGATAAATAATGATCTCATAGACCCCCTAACTCTGGGGCAGATCTCATTACACTTGGGGTTGGTGAGAGGTCTCTAGATTTCTCAAAGGCCATTATTAGGCTACATGCGTACGTCAGGATTTGAAGCAGAAATTTCCTGAGCGTTTCTGCATCTCCTTGCCAGGAAAAACACTGTGGAAAAATTGTGCTTTTGATGCGTCTGTGTACATAAATGAGAGCTTTTTGGAGCTAAATAAAGTTATTTATTGTCTGTGTTTATTTAACCCTCTACTTTA
This sequence comes from Phyllobates terribilis, assembly GCF_046119375.1. Classification (NCBI taxonomy): domain Eukaryota; kingdom Metazoa; phylum Chordata; class Amphibia; order Anura; family Dendrobatidae; genus Phyllobates; species Phyllobates terribilis. Next base: position 609,176,502 of record NW_027362762.1, read on the forward strand.
ATTAGGTTTGGTGATGAAAGGGTCTGATTGACACCTTGTTATCACCAAACAAAAGAGCTGGGTGTTAGCTAATCCCATTCACCCAGTCTCATTAGCATTTCCATTCATGTCATTTATGAGGCAGCTGTGAGCTGCTATTTTTAGCCTAGGAAGGTGCCATTTGCAAACATGGTCCTTGGCCATTATTAACAGCTCACAGCTGTTTCATTAGCTACTACATCCCACCAATCAGCAACTAGCAGCGCTTTGGACACAGCGCATTTTTGCAGCGTTCAAAACACCGTGTTCTAATGCTGCACTTTTGTTGTCGGTACATGTGAATCTACCGCATATAATGACACTTCAAATCTGTCAAAATCTGCAGTGGAGACTAGGGTGTCCGCAACACAAATTGACATGCTGCGGATAAGTTCAGGTACGTCGCCACAATCAGGAGCCGCTGCAGGTTTGACACTGCTTGTTTATACAGCGTCAAACCCGCAGCGTCCAGATGTTACAGCATATTGGATGGAATCTCTAGAAATCCCATGTCCACTATGCGTGCATCAGAGGGACACTGACATGTGGCACGTCTTTAAGGACCGCAGCATGTCAAATTCTCTTGCAAAGTCGCTAGTCTCCGCAACATAAATTTGACCACTAGAATGTATTGAATGTGGTAAATCCGAATGGTTCAGTGAACATATGTGGATTTACCTGCGTTCAATAGAATGCAACGTTTTGAACGCAGAAAAAAAAAAAAAAAAAGAGTCCAAAGCGCTTCTACGTCCAGATCGTGGGCACAGAGCCTACAAAAAAAAAATAATTAAAAAAAAATAATGGCGTGTGCTCCCGTGTCATTTTTATAACCAGCAGAGGGAAAGCCAACCTCTGGAAGCTGATATTAGTAGCCGGGGAAGGGGCCATTAGCCAACAATGTTCCCTGACTATAAATATCATCCCTCAGCAGTCTCAAAAATGGAACATCTATTAGATGCACCAAATCTGGCGCTTAGTCTCCGCTCTTCCCACTGCCGTGTAGCAGTGGTGAGTGGGGTAATGGGGTTGAGGTTCAGGTCAGCCTTGTATTGGCGGCTGACGTGAATCCCAGGTTAGTAATGGAGGGCATCTATTAGACGCCCCCATTACTAACTGCGTAGTAAAGTGGTTGCCGCTTTTTCAATAAAAAAGACCCGGCCAGAATAAAGTATTTTAATGAAATAAAAAACACACGGTTTTAATAATTTTTTTTATTGCACTCTGTCTGTGAAGCCATCGATCTTCTGAAAAAAAAAACAACCATATCCCTCAACTGTCCGCCGTCAACGACGCAGTCCACGATTACGCCGATTGTCCCTCGGTGATCTGCATCACTTCTATAGCAGTGACATCAGCAAATCACTGATGTTACTGCTTCAGAAGACAGCAATGTACACTGACAGGAGTGTAAAATCACTCCCGTCAGTGTACATGCTGCTGCAGGAGGTCACTGTGGTTCATCAGCTGAAGATCAGCTGATCAGCCCCGGTGAGCTCACCACCATGGGAACAGTCTGAAGAATGTTCCCACGGTGAGGTCACGTGAGCGATCAGCTGATCGCTCACATGACCGCAGGTCCTGGCAGCGAGCGTGCTCCCCACAGTGTACTGCCAGGAGAACATCGGTGGGGACCAGGACCAGAACAGGTGAGTATAGTGTTTTTTTATTTTATTTTTTTTTTACCACGGGCACACTGGCTAGGCAGGGAAGACTACTGCTCCCCCCAGCCGACCGCCGCTCTCGCTGTTATCAGTGGGAGCGGCGGTGGGATGAGAGGAGTAGTAATCCTCCTCTCCCGACCTGGGTACCACCCGCACCAAGTTTCCGCTGCTAATTTGCGGTTCAATTCAAGTCAATGTGTGCGAATTGGCGGAGGAAACGCCGGCACAATGGCCATGCTGAGGTTTTTACCGCAATGATAATCCTGAGTGGAAATTTCCACATCATGTACACAGCACATCAGGATTACCATTGCTATAGCTGGCAGACCGATTAACAAGCTTTTCACAGCGTTTCCGAGGCAGAAAAACTGCCGCAGAAACGCAGTAAAAATGCTACATATGCACATAGCCTATGAGTACTTAAAGGGGATTTCCATTAAATAAAAAAAGTGAATACCCGTGGATAAAGTTTCAAACGGATTGAGAAAGCTTTTCAGCAGTTCTTTTGCTACTTATTTACCAGGCTATCCTGCAGGTTGTTTTCTTTCCGCTTCCATTGGTAACAATCCACTGGCTCTTCACAGTTGTTGGTTGAGCATGTGCAGAATATTACAAATTGGAATTATAGGACTTGTAGGAAGCTTTTTAATTTTAGGTTGTGGCGCATGGTTAACAGTCCTGCCTGTCTTTCCAACTGACTAATAGAGGGGGACTGAGTGGGTCACTAATCAGGTTTCTTGCACTGCAGGTCTGGCGGACATCAGATTGTCATGAGCATACACAGAGCAAGGCGTTCAGAAGCCTGTAAGAAGTAAAGTAAAAGCATCACACACTGCTCACGTCTTGGTCCAGCTCTCACCATTGCCTTCTGTCAGCTATATATCAGGAGGACATGCTTTCATCAAGCTGCAATGTATGCGCTCTGCACGGGACAGCACCATCTTCACTAAACGCATACCCGCTTAGGCATGCCAAATGGGCATTACACTGATAGGTGGCGCCCTGGGAGCTTTCCCAGGATACACATAGGGCATAAGTGACGTGTGAACACTGGCAGATTTACTGATTTTGCTGGGCCGCATAGCACAATTTAATGTCTAGTCAGTACAAAAAGAAACCTGATTGATTCATTAACAGTAATGGGACCTGCAAGGATCAGTGTGGGATCCATAATGCAGATATGAACAAGACAGTTTATTAGAAAGGTAATGACATGTGAATTGTATCTAATGCACACACTTTACATTAGTGATTAACAATGGCAGCATTATGCTACAAGACATTTCACCCGCCACATCTCTACCACATGAGTAGAAGAAAACAAGATCTTCACTACAAGGCTATGTTCACAAGTTGTGTTTTTGGTTCTTTTTTATGCTAATTTTCTGCTGCTTTTTACAGTACCTGCAAAGTCTATGAGATTTCAGAACTCTCATGCACACACCTTGGGTTTTTTTATTGACTGTTCTGTCAAACAGCTGTGTTTTTGCAAAACGCAGCATGTTGCTTCTTTGGCTATGTTCACACTAGGAGTTTTTTTCAGCGTCTTTTTTTTCTGCAGCAAAATCAAATCTCTTGGCAGGAATGAAGCTGCGGCAAAAACGCAGGTTTCGGTGTGTTTTTTGGGATCCCAAAGTTCAGCTTTGCTTCCACCACAGAAGCATGAACACAGGTCACCAATGCGAGACATATGTGAAACCATATTAACCAGAATTACAAATATAACAGTGGAGGAGGTGAATTGTTCAGGAACAGCTTACTTAAGACACTGGCAGTGCATTGCGTTTGTAGGACATTGTTTACTTTTACACTATGGTCTACCATTCAGTTGCTCAGGGCATTGTTCAATTTCACACCTTGGTCGGCCACATGTATTGTTCAATCTCACACCTTGGTCAGACAATGTTTACTTTGGCATCACTAATTTAATTAAACTGTCCTAATCCTAACTGCCATCTTAGGTGACCAAGACAAGATGGTAAGCTTGTGAAAAATCACAAAAATAAATGAGTTTCACATACTGCTGTACTTGTTTTTTTTCACTAAAAACGCAGAAAAACCTGATAGCCATGTTCACACTAGGTGTTTTTTCACCACTACTCTCAATGAGTGAAAAACGCTGAAAGAAGTGACATGCTCTATTGTGCAAAAAAACATGCAAAGCACAAAATACTGATGACACAAAAACCAATGTGTGTGACTTTGCTGATACTGTAAAACGCAGCTGAAAATTTGCATAAAAAAAACCGCCTACCCTTTCAGCGTTTTTCACCCATTGAAAGTAATGGGTAGTGCAAAAAATGCTGAAAAAACCCCCCGCAGGTATCAGGTTTTGCTGTGCTTTTGCTGCCAAAACCTGAGGAAGTTGAATCAGGTTGTTTTGTCACTAAGCTTTATCAGTATACACAAGAGACAAATAGACAGTGACAAAGAGCTGTAAAAAAAAATGCAGCAAAACCTCAACGTGTGAACATAGCCTTACTGACCATTTACCAAACCCAGAAAACAAATAAATCAGATGACAGACAATGTCAAAGCAAACACAAATTGCACCTTAAATGAAGAGCGGTTTTGTTTTTCATAGACAGGAAAGTCCAATAAATCCAGCATTGGAAACAGGCCGTACATCAGAGAATAGTGTGCTGCCAACCCCCACTGTCAGGCACCGGTATGGGCTACCAAGTGCCCCTGGCTAAGAGGACGCTGTGACATATCCGATGACAGTTCTGCAGATCAGATACAAATAGCCGCTCATTTATGAGGCTTTGCTTCTTGTTCCCTTGCCAGGATAAACCAGCTAAATGGCCAGCTACATAGATTGCTCTGTCACATCAGAAGAAGCACCTGCACTCTATGGGCAGGATTCTATGTATTCCGGTATATGAGATACAGGATGCTGCAGCTCAGGAATAATAACATGCCACGAAATATGCACTATAGTTAGAAAGGGCACATGGGAAGTGGACCGGCCTTCATACACAGCAATAAGGACGAGGCAGCATTTAGGAAACCTTTACATTGACCAATCTGTCCCAGAGTATATATTGGACACCAGTACAACTAATTCCAACATGCAGCCTAGAATACACATACACATATAAATACCACTGTAATAGGCTCAACATTCTGCACAGACTTCTAGAAACCTTTATTTTTATGATGCAGAGTTCCACATTCCCTGCAAAGACAGGTTTAAAGTGGACATGCTGGTCATACTATGCGGTAAGCCGGAAAGCTCCCCCTGGTGGTGGCTGCTGGCTGGTAGCCAGCGTGTTCTCTCTTCAACCTGTCAATGCAGGTGGTTTATCTCTCTAATTTGTCACGGTTAGCCCCTTAGGGTGCTTTCACATTGCACTTTTCTACACATTAGTGGGTCAGTTGGGGCTTGTGTCCGAACCCCCCAGCAAAACAGGATTCGGACGTATGCGTCAATGGGGCCATAGACTGTAATGGTGAAAGCAGAGCAAACACGTGCTCAACTGTGAATCATTTTGGGTGTGTACGTCTACTGGAGGAAGACACAGACGTAGTAGACTGTCTCCGGGTGTCCACCTCCAGTAGGCGTATACACTGAACATGATTCACGGCAGAGCACGTGTTCAGCGGATAGCACTTCTCTGATTATTATTGTCCTCTGCACAAGCCCTTAGGCTAGGGTTACACCAGCGTATTTCCTGTCAGCTGAGAGAATCAGGCCAATGAGTGCAGCCAGAGAGCAGCCAGAGTGCAGCCAGAGAGCAGCCAGAGTGCAGCCAGAGTGCAGCCAGAGTGCAGCCAGAGTGCAGCCAGAGTGCAGCCAGAGTGCAGCCAGAGTGCAGCCAGAGTGCAGCCAGAGAGCAGCCAGAGAGCAGTCAGAGAGCAGCCAGAGTGCAGCCAGAGTGCTCTCTGATATTTTTGGATGAGAAGACAGAAAAAAACTCCCCATTAGTTAAACTAGTTTACTTGCAATCATCTTGTTGTTTTTTTTTTTTTTTTTTATTCTGCGTTTTTTGTCCTCCATATAGCATACCGCACACAGCCCACAGTCCTCCATATAGCATACCGCACACAGCCCACAGTCCTCCATATAGCATACCGCACACAGCCCACAGTCCTCCATATAGCATACCGCACACAGCCCACAGTCCTCCATATAGCATACCGCACACAGCCCACAGTCCTCCATATAGCATACCGCACACAGCCCACAGTCCTCCATATAGCATACCGCACACAGCCCACAGTCCTCCATATAGCATACCGCACACAGCCCACAGTCCTCCATATAGCATACCGCACACAGCCCACAGTCCTCCATATAGCATACCGCACACAGCCCACAGTCCTCCATATAGCATACCGCACACAGCCCACAGTCCTCCATATAGCATACCGCACACAGCCCACAGTCCTCCATATAGCATACCGCACACAGCCCACAGTCCTCCATATAGCATACCGCACACAGCCCACAGTCCTCCATATAGCATACCGCACACAGGCCATAGTCCTCCACATAGCATACTGCACAGGCCATAGTCCTCCACATAGCATACTGCACAGCCCATAGTCCTCCATATAGTATACTGCACAGCCCATAGTCCTCCATACAGTATACTGCACAGGCCATAGTCCTCCATACAGCATACTGCACAGGCCATAGTCCTCCATACAGCATACTGCACAGGCCATAGTCCTCCATACAGCATACTGCACAGGCCATAGTCCTCCATACAGTATACTGCACAGGCCATAGTCCTCCATACAGTATACTGCACAGGCCATAGTCCTCCATACAGTATACTGCACAGCCCATAGTCCTCCATACAGTATAATGCACAGCCCATAGTCCTCCATACAGTATAATGCACAGCCCATAGTCCTCCATACAGTATAATGCACAGCCCATAGTCCTCCATACAGTATAATGCACAGCCCATAGTCCTCCATACAGTATAATGCACAGCCCATAGTCCTCCATACAGTATAATGCACAGCTCATAGTCCTCCATACAGTATAATGCACAGCCCATAGTCCTCCATACAGTATAATGCACAGCCCATAGTCCTCCACACAGTATAATGCACAGCCCATAGTCCTCCATATAGTATACTGCACAGCCCATAGTCCTCCATATAGTATACTGCACAGCCCATAGTCCTCCATACAGCATACTGCACAGGCCATAGTCCTCCATACAGCATACTGCACAGGCCATAGTCCTCCATACAGTATACTGCACAGGCCATAGTCCTCCATACAGTATACTGCACAGCCCATAGTCCTCCATACAGTATAATGCACAGCCCATAGTCCTCCATACAGTATAATGCACAGCCCATAGTCCTCCATACAGTATAATGCACAGCCCATAGTCCTCCATACAGTATAATGCACAGCCCATAGTCCTCCATACAGTATAATGCACAGCTCATAGTCCTCCATACAGTATAATGCACAGCCCATAGTCCTCCATACAGTATAATGCACAGCCCATAGTCCTCCACACAGTATAATGCACAGCCCATAGTCCTCCACACATCCAGTTGAAGTATTTGCTAGCGTCGGCGGGCCCTTGACTTGCTGGGCCCGGTCGCCGCTGCGACCGCAGTCGTTCCGCCACTTTGAGGTTTCCTTGGAAGTTAGATAGAGGTTCCCCAGAGGCCAGGAGCAACATGAACTGTTATGTTTAGGCCAAATTCACACATTATGTGAATCCAGAGGCCAGTCATGTCCATATGTCTATAAAAATGGGCACTCCTGATATCTGCCATTCAGCACAATTCATATTAAAGGGTTATTCCAACAAGTGCATTATTTTACAAAGTACAGTAAAATAACTTATCATTGATATACAGACCAAGCCCAGCAAAGATTCTTTCATCCCCTTCTCAATTAATATAAGACCATATTGAAAGCTTGGAAATAACTCTTTAGAAGGGGTTGTCCTGTCCAAATCAATAAGTCTGCAGTCACTGTATGACATCAGACTGTGCGCTGCAAGGACTTTCTGAGCAAGTACCGGAGGGTATGTATGCGTTATACATGCTCCCGGCCAGTGTATTGAGTGATGCCACGCCCTGTAGTTGGCCACGCCCACTGGGCAGCTGCATCATTAGAAGAGGCGTGGCTTCACTCAATACAGGTGTATGGAGTAAGGCAGCACCCACTGGTCGGGAGTATGTATAACGCAAACATACCCTGCGGTGCCAACTCCGACACCGGTGAATCCCTGCAGTGCACAGTGCTTGCCCTGGGGGGATTCAGAAGTCTGAAATCACACAGAATGACTGCAGACTTATCGATTTGGACTGGACAACCCCTTTAACACTAATGTCTGCAAAACAGAGATCCTGCATACTGCATTTTTTACCAGACAGATCAAGAATCATTTTGGAAACATCACTTATGCAACTTAGCCCAATAGCATTTTTCATAGTGCTGTCTGTATGAATAATAGACCGCACATGGACCAAAAACAAAAAGCACACAAGTCAGGTATTACACTTAGGGCCCATTCAGACGTCAGTTTTTACATACTAACTCCACCCGTAGTTTTTATGGATACAACTTGTACCCATCAGAATCTATGGGGCTGTTCACATGTCCAGGTATTTTCAAGGACCGAGCTGTCCGCACAAAATCAAGGAGACATGTCCAATTTTGATAGGAGTCTCAGATCAATCTTGGCAAGTCTATGGGTCTGTATAAAGAAAACTAAATAAAACGGAAATCATGCTATCCGTGTGCGATTTGTTTTTCAAGAACGGGTTGATATGAGAAGAAAGGGAATCCCTCGCATTTTTTTGCAATTTATCTCCGATAAACAGATGAAACTGTGACCAAACGGATGGTAAAACCAAACTGATGAAACTTGGACTGTGTTTTTTGCGTATAACCCCCCCCCCCAAAAAAAAGAAAACTGATGTCTGAATGAGCCCTCAATGTTAGAGATTCCTTGAGTTGACAACAGTAGTAGGAAACCCAGAAAAATCATGGATGGGGGCATTATTGGGGGTCCGCAGAAGAAGTTATGCCACTGTAAAATAGTAATGACTGGGTGGAATAAAATAAAGTCGCCGCCGCCATGAGCGACGGATATCAGCAGGTGTTTGAACATTCTTGTCAGACTTGTACAGCGCTCGTTTTATGACATCATTTGTCAAACTTGTCAAATCTGGGAGAATAATCACTAATGTTCAAGGTGAGAAGAAAATAACATCATGCAGGATGAGTGAAGACAACAGGCAAAGCATGAGCAATGCCATCAGCAGGGAAAGGGAGGAAAATTATGTATATGTACCAGAGTCAGGTTCTCACATTAACTCTTTATACGCCACATACATTTGGCATTCAACGCTTTATCTTTAAAGGGTATACCCAGGCCTTTGTGAAACACAAAAAAATGTGCCTAACCACTAACAGGCAGGTTGTGGTTACCTACCTGCCTATAGTGCCCAGCGCTGTTCTCCACCAGCACAGAGCGATCACAGACGTTTGCTGACGTCACGTCAACAGAGTGGCGGTTTCTTTTCCTGTTGACAGGGAGGGAATACTGGTGTCATGCTGATTCACAGCCAGCTCCCCGCTGCCTAATTGTGGGAAGCCAGCTGTCAATCAGCAATAGGAAGAGGAACCTCTGCACTGTTGACAGGGAGCAGCTGAAGCTCTGGCAGGAGCGGTCAATGACCAGAGCCGGGCACAAAAGGCAGGGAATTGCCTCTGTTGCCTGTCACACATCTTAATGCTACCATCTTCACCAAATAATCAAGCCTAGGTAATATGGCCCCGATTCATTAAGTCTGCCGTTTCATAGAGGCGTGCTGGAACAAGATGTCCCAAATTCATTAAGAGACACACCACTTGGTGAACTTGGGACATCCCACCACCGGCATGCGCCTGGCTAGAAACGTTCATCCACTCAGGTAGACGCTGCCACTTTCCATGAATTCGGTGCCACGCGCCAACCCAGCTCCACCAATTTGATGATTCGACCCATATGTGTTAGTAAATTCACCATTTACTAGTGTACATGGTACTTCAGAAAGGACCTACAAGTCCTAGCTTGCTATCCTGTGATGTAAAGGTACAGTTTGCAGAAGAGTGGTGTATGGAATAGGTAACACTAACAACCATATGATGAAGCTTGCTTTCAAGTGTTGACTAGTGTTGAGCATTCCGATACTGAAATATTGGGTATCGGCCGATATTCGCGGTATCGGAATTCCGATACTTAATTCCGATACTTTTACAATATCGAATACCGGAATCGGAAGTTCCCATAATGCCTGCGCTCTGCCGTTTCTCTGAAGGATGACAAGCTGGATGGCAGCGCTCAGCTGCGATCCAGCCTGTCATCAGAATGCCATCCCAGCGTGGGAGAATTCTCCTGATTGTTTAAAAGCCGGCGGGCGGTAAAAAGCCGCCGGCTTTTAAACAATCACACAGCCCCATACTGCTTCCCCGCAGCCTCCCACCCCGATCCTCCGCTCCCCTCGCCACCTCCCATCCCGATCTTAAGTTAGGACCGGGCGGGGAGCGCAGCACCAAGGAGCGGGGAGCGAAGGACCCGGGCGGGGAAGCCGGCAGTGAAAAGACTTCACTGCCGGCTTTCCCGTTCTGTGTTGCGCTTTCCCGCCGGTTATTTCAAATGAACAGCTGCGGTATCAGGTGATGCTGATCAGCTGTTCATTTGAAGTCACCGCGGTGCCCTCAGAGGGTTCATGTGAGTTCATGCTTGACTGCATTGCATGAACTCACATGAACTTTCCCACGGTCTCACAGGTCAGCCTCACCTCCCAGACCCGTCATGATTGGTGTGTGCGCGGTGTCTGTGCGATGTCTGCGGGTGTGTGCGGTGTCTGTGCGATGTCTGCGGGTGTGTGCGGTGTCTGTGCGATGTCTGCGGGTGTGTGCGGTGTCTGTGCGATGTGCACGGTGTCTGTGTGATGTGTGCGGGTGTGTGCGGTGTCTGTGCGGGTGTGTGCGTGCAGGCAGACATAGGCCGATGTGACACTACTACTCCCATCGGCCTATGTCTGTCCCCCGTCCACTCCTGCCAGCAGGATCAGCTCGATGGGAGCAGTAGTTCCCATCAGCCTGATCCTGCTATTTAAATTGCCCTACTGTGTCCCCAATAAATGTTAAATACATGTCATTGGTGGCCAGTAGTTGCCTACAATAAATTAGTTCATACATTACCTGTCCCCGCCGATCGCCACCTAAAATAAAGTAAAAAATAAAAAAATACACCTATACTCACCTAGACACCTAATTCCCCGAAGCCATCGATCTCCTGTAATAAAATATAAAATAATAAACCACAACCTTATCCTTACCCCTCCGTAGTAGTCCACGAGTGTCCCACGGAGATCTCCAGTTTAGAGCAGCCACATAGAATGTGACCGCTCTGAACCGCTGCCGCCGCTAGAATGATGGGGCCGTAAAGCAGCCCCGTCATTGCATAAGCGGGTTCACCGGAGTTCACGCAGCGCTGCTCCAGTTAGCTGCTTTACGGCCCTGCTGTATCGTGAGAAATTCCCACGGTACAGCAGTGCCGTAAAGGAGGTCTCCGGAGCTGCGCTGCCTGAATGCACTCCGGTGACCTCAGTCAGTGGCTCCCGCTGCTGGGAGCGGACGTGTTCCCGTGAGCTTACAGCAGCCATGCACAGCTGTCACCATCTCCAGATGTGACAGCTGTGCATGGGAGATCAGCGCAGGAACGTGGACAGGTAACTATTTTTTTTTAGTAAACTAAGAATTTAATAAAATTGTGTGTTTTATTTCAAATAAATTATTTTTTTCTTGGTGTAGTGTGTGTTTTTTCTTTTTAACACTTTGTAGGTTAGTAATGGGGGTGTCTTATAGACGCCCATCATTACTAACCTGGGCTTCATGGCAGCTGGCGCTGACATGAACCCCAGCCCTATTACCCCCTGCCACCGCACCAGGGCAGCGTGGAACAGCGAGGCTAAGTGCCAGAATTGGCGCATCCTATGGATGCGCCATTTCTGGGGCGGCTGACGGCTGGTGTTTCTAGCCTAGGAGGGGGCCAATATTCATGGCACCCTTCCTGGGCTATTAATATCAGCCCCCAGCTGTCTGCCTAGCCTTTGCTAGCTATTAAAATAGGGGGGTCCCCACTTCATTTTTTTGGGGGGGTTCCCAATTTTAATAGCTAGTAAAGGCTAGGTATTCAGCTGGGGGCTGATATTAGTAGTCTGGGAAGCTCCGTGGGTATTACCCCCTTCCCAGGCTTCAAACATCTTCCCCAGCCGTCAGCTTAACCTCCGCTAGAGACTAAAATTATGGGGGATCCCACGCCAATTTTTTTTTTTAATAAATCCTTTATTTTAACACTAAATGACATTTGAGGAGTTAATAAAGATGCAGTCCCTAAATTATTATTTATTTTTTAATTAATTTTTCCCAAAAATTTTGACGTGGGCTTTGCTATATTTTTGTATGCCAGCCAGGTACAGCATCCAGCTTCTATGAACGCGCCATTTTCCGGGGTGGCTGCGGACTGCAATTTGCAGCGGGGGGCCCAGAAAGCTTGGGCCTCCCTGCGCTGCAGATTCCATCCCCCAGCTGCCTAGTTGTACCTGGCTGGACACACAAATAGGGCGAAGCCCCACGTCAATTTTTTTTTAATTATTTCAGGAAATTCATGAAATAATTAAAAAAAATTGATGTGGGGCTGCGTCCTATATTTGTGTCCAGCCAGGTACAGCAGGCAGGAACGGGCTGCCCCCAACCACCAGCTGCCTATTTGTACCTGGCCGGACACAACAATATAGGGAAGCCCTTTTTTTAAAAAATTATTTCATGAAATAATTAAAAAAAAAATACGTGGGGCTTCGCCCTATTTTTGTGTCCAGCCAGGTACAACTAGGCAGCTGGGGGCTGGAATCTGCAGCGCAGGGAGGCCCAAGCTTTCTGGGCCCCACCCGCTGCAAATTGCAGTCCGCAGCCGCCCGGAAAATGGCGCGTTCATAGAAGCGCCATCTTCTGGCGCTGTACCCAACTCATCCAGGGCCCTGGTGCGGTGGCTCACTGGGTAATAAAGGGGTTAAGGCCAGCTTGGCATTATCAGCTGGCCCTAAGCCCGAAATTCATGGGGTCACGCCAATATTAGACAGGACCACCATGAATTTCTAGTAAAGTATTTAAAAAAAACACAACACCCAGAAAAAAGTCCTTTAATTGAAATAAAGACACAATTCTTTATTGTTCTAAATTAAACTATACTTACCATCACGCCCATTCCAGCTGAAGCCAACGATCTCCTGCAATAAAAGAAAAATAATAAACCAACATCATCCTTACCTTCCCATGGATCCCACGACAGCTTCAGCTCTGCTACATCGAGATGACGGGCTGGACCGCAGCAGAACGCTGCCATCCAGCCTGTCATCCCGCAGACACTGAGAAGCGCAGGCATGCTTGCGCTCCTCAGTGTCTCTCTGTGACGGCATAAAGATGAGCCGAGTTCATGTCCAATGAACTCAGCTCACCTCATGCACGTCACTGACAGCGTGGGAAAATGCTCCTGCACTCAGCGCTTCAGCGTGAGAATTCTCCCACGCTGTCAGTGACGTACATGAAGTGAGCTGAGTTCATTGGACTTGAGCTCACCTCATGCACGTCACTGACAGCGTGGGGAAATTCTCACGCTGAAGCGCTTCAGCGTGAGAATTTTCCCACGCTGTCAGTGACGTGCATGAGGTGAGGTCATGTCCAATGAACTCGGCTCACCTCATGCACGTCACTGACAGCGTGGGAAAATTCTCCTGCACTCAGCGCTTCAGCGTGAGAATTCTCCCACGCTGTCAGTGACGTTCATGAGGTGAGCCGAGTTCATTGTCGGCTCATCTGGATGCAGTCACAGAGAGACACTGAGGAGCGCAAGCATGCATGCGCTTCTCAGTGTCTGCGGGATGACAGCGTTCTGCTGCGGTCCAGCCTGTCATCTCGATGTAGCAGAGCTGGAGCCGTCGTGGGAACCATGGAAAGGTAAGGATGAGGTTGCTTTATTATTTTTCTTTTATTGCAGGAGATCGTTGGCTTCAGCTGGAATGGGCGTGATGGTAAGTATGGTTTAATTTAGAACAATAAAGAATTGTGTGTTTATTTCAATTAAAGGACTTTATTCTGGGTGTTTGTGTTTTTTTTTAACTTTCACTATGGGGTTAGTAATGGGGGTGTCTTATAGACGCCTCTCCATTACTAACCTGGGCTTGATGTCAGCTGGCATTATAAGCTGACATCAACCCCAGCCCTATTACCCCACTGCCACCGCTACAGGGCAGCGTGGAAGAGCGAGGCTAAGTGCCAGAATTGGCGCATCCTATGGCTGCGCCATTTCTGGGGCGGCTGACGGCTGGTGTTTCTAGCCTGGGAGGGGGCCAATATTCATGGCACCCTTCCTGGGCTATTAATATCAGCCCCCAGCTGTCTGCCTAGCCTTTGCTAGCTATTAAAATAGGGGGGACCCCACGTCATTTTTTTGGGGGGGTCCCCCCATTTTAATAGCTAGTAAAGGCTATGTATTCAGCTGGGGGCTGATATTAGTAGCCTGGGAAGCTCCGTGGGTATTACCCCCTTCCCAGGCTTCAAACATCTGCCCCAGCTGTCTGCTTAACCTCCGCTAGAGCCTAAAATTAAGGGGAACCCCACGCCAATTTTTTTTTAAAATAAATCCTTTATTTTAACACTAAATGACAAGTACAGTAATCAACACTATCACTGTACTTCATATATATGTGACTGACATGTTTCTATCTATCTAATCTATGTGTGATGCTCTATTCCTTCTATTCTAAATTGTCGGGTACAGATGCTGAATTGCCGGCCGGCTTTCTTAAAGAGACGGTGCATGAAAACACTTATTTTTTTATATAAATCCTTTACACTAAATGACAAGTACAGTAAGCAACACTGTCACTGTACTTCTTATATATGTGACTGACATGTTTCTATCTATCTAATCTATGTGTGATGCTCTATTCTGTCTGTTATAAATTGTCGGGTACCGCTGCTGAATTGCCGGCTGGCTTTTTTAAAGAGACGGTGCATGAAAACACTATTATTTTTTTAAATAAATCCTTTACACTAAATGACAAGTACAGTAAGCAACACTGTCACTGTACTTCATATATATGTGACTGACATGTTTCTATCTATCTAATCTATGTGTGATGCTCTATTCTTTCTGTTGTAAATTGTCGGGTACCGGTGTATGCCGCTGATGAATTGCCGGCTTTTCGCATACATTCTACATTATTCTTAGTTGTTTTACTTCATGTAGAATTAACCTACAAGGAAAGAAAGGGTTTATTTTCATTCCGATATTTCTGTCCCATTGACTAGCATTGGTTTCCGGTATCGGAATCGGCGATATCCGATACTTTTTGAGTATCGGTCCGATCCAATCCGATACGATATTTCCTGATATCGGAAGGTATCGCTCAACACTAGTGTTGACGCAGTCATTTTTAGTGCATCAGTCTTCTGCAAGCCTGGATTATTAAGAAGATATTCATTGATTTCGCTTCACACATCTGCTATGATTGAATTATGAAGGCTACAGCAAATCAGCAGCCACTAATTGGGACTCCCCGGCGCCTGCGCAACAGAACCCTGCAGCGCAGAACACAGGCAGCCGGTACCGGGATGAAGCAAACCGCGCTGCATGTGAGCGGCACTTTGTGGTCCCTGACTTCCCAAGCATGCGCAGTGTGTGCATGTCACAGGGCCCTCTGACGTGCAGGGGAGGAAATATGATAATTAAGCATATAGACGGGGATTTGGGGGAATAATAAGCACATAGGCGGGGATTGCTTAGCGTCCCCCGGACGCCAAGCCTCTACAAGATAGAATTGATTAAAGAGCTTTTCTCTGCTATCAAACCTCTACTATGGGCCATACAGTATGGCCATAGTAGAGGTCTGATATCGCTCAGGGGGGTGACACATTCCCTTTAAAGGGAGTGTGGTGACCAAACATTGGCTTTTCGGTATTTAACATACTGTTTGAACACATTTCAATATTGAGCAGACTTTTACTAACACTGTAATTCCGAACAGGACTGGTAGGATCACCCACAGCAAAGCTATCAAGTGGAGGGGCGATAGGGGCCGGCGTGCTGGGACAGGAATGCATGGAGAGGCAGGTGTGCTCGAACAGGTGCCAGGGGCCGGCGTGCATGGAGAGGGGCCGGCGTGCGAGGACAGGCGTGCAATGGGAGGGGCAGGCGTGTTCGGACAGGCGCAGGCGTGCTCGGACAGGCGCCAGAGAGCTCGGACAGGCGCCAGAGAGCTCGGACAGGCGCCAGAGAGCTCGGAAAGGCGCCAGAGAGCTCGGACAGGCGCAGGCGTGCTTGGACAGGCGCAGGCGCGCTCGGACAGGCGCCAGAGAGCTCGGACAGGCGCAGGCGTGCTCGGACAGGCGCCAGAGAGCTCGGACAGGCGCCAGAGAGCTCGGACAGGCGCCAGAGAGCTCGGACAGGCGCCAGAGAGCTCGGACAGGCGCCAGAGAGCTCGGACAGGCGCCAGAGAGCTCGGACAGGCGCAGGCGGGCTCGGACAGGCGCAGGCGGGCTCGGACAGGCGCAGGCGGGCTCGGACAGGCGCCAGAGAGCTCGGACAGGCGCCAGAGAGCTCGGACAGGGACAGGCGCAGGCGTGCTCGGACAGGCGCCAGAGAGCTCGGACAGGCGCAGGCGGGCTCGGACAGGCGCCAGGAAGCTCGGACAGGCGCAGGCGGGCTCGGACAGGCGCAGGCGGGCTCGGACAGGCGCAGGCGGGCTCGGACAGGCGCCAGAGAGCTCGGACAGGCGCAGGCGTGCTCGGACAGGCGCAGGCGTGCTCGGACAGGCGCAGGCGGGCTCGGACAGGCGCAGGCGGGCTCGGACAGGCGCCGGCGGGCTCGGACAGGCGCAGGCGTGCTCGGACAGGCGCAGGCGGGCTCGGACAGGCGCAGGCGGGCTCGGACAGGCGCACTCGGACAGGCGCAGGCGGGCTCGGACAGGCGCAGGCGGGCTCGGACAGGCGCAGGCGGGCTCGGACAGGCGCCAGGAAGCTCGGACAGGCGCACTCGGACAGGCGCAGGCGGGCTCGGACAGGCGCAGGCGGGCTCGGAAAGGCGCAGGCGGGCTCGGACAGGCGCAGGCGGGCTCGGACAGGCGCAGGCGGGCTCGGACAGGCGCCAGAGAGCTCGGACAGGCGCAGGCGTGCTCGGACAGGCGCAGGCGTGCTCGGACAGGCGCAGGCGTGCTCGGACAGGCGCAGGCGTGCTCGGACAGGCGCCAGAGAGCTCGGACAGGCGCCGGCGGGCTTGGACAGGCGCAGGCGTGCTCGGACAGGCGCAGGCGTGCTCGGACAGGCGCAGGCGTGCTCGGACAGGCGCAGGCGTGCTCGGAAAGGCGCCAGAGAGCTCGGACAGGCGCAGGCATGCTCGGACAGGCGCAGGCGTGCTCGGAAAGGCGCCAGAGAGCTCGGACAGGCGCAGGCGTGCTCGGACAGGCGCAGGCGTGCTCGGACAGGCGCAGGCGTGCTCGGAAAGGCAACAAGCAATGTAAATGTCGCTGTCAAGTGAAGAGCTGGCTTAACACGCTGAGTAATTGCTTAATGCGCTTTTAACAGCATGATTACGGTATCTCCTCTTACTACCAAACATACGTCATTTCCAGAAAGCAATACTGTGTGCGCCCCCTAGCTGTCACGCCGAGACATGTGCTTCCTATGACCCCTAATGGGATCCATACGCACCTCTGTGTTCTCGCCCTCCTTGAAAGCCTGAGCTACCCGCTGCCTCAGGAGAGCGCCCAGATCCCGGCCTCGCCTGGTCTCGTCTACCGGCCATTCTTCGCATAATTTTAGAAACCGTCGGTAACGGAAGGCCGCCATTTACATCTCACTCTTCAATGAAACAACAGGCGAATCGGCAGACAGGGGTGTGGTCAGAGTTAGCCAATTGCATTGCTGACGTTGTGGGTAAGTCTTGTTGCCTAGCGCAGTGTGGGCGTGACTACGCCTGCTGGTCTGGTGACGTAGCAGCTGGTGGCTGCCTCTCATTGCGGCGGGTGTCGGGCTGCTCATCTGAGGGTGTGCGTACATGCCCAGGCAGGAAAGTGATTTCTGTGTGGATGTGACGTCACTACTCTTCTATATATCGCTGCTTCGGACTTTTTGCCATTTGAGCCAAGTGACTTTTCATCCCTTACAATCACATCCCACGTAGGAAACATTTAATACAATTTTTCATATTCAGAATGAAATTATTAGAGATTGTTATCATTGTGCTAAGTGACTCTGGCTTCAGTGTCCCATGAACTAACAGTTCATCTGTTGCATTATTTTTTCCTTTAATCCAACAGGCACCGATAGAAAGCTGACGTCACATCATAGACCGACAGGCACCGATAGAAAGCTGACGTCACATCATAGACCGACAGGCACCGATAGAAAGCTGACGTCACATCATAGACCGACAGGCACCGATAGAAAGCTGACGTCACATCATAGACCGACAGCACCGATAGAAAGCTGACGTCACATCATAGACTGACAGGCACCGACAGAAAGCTGACGTCACATCATAGACCGACAGGCACCGATAGAAAGCAGACGTCACATCGTAGACCGACAGCACCGATAGAAAGCTGACGTTACATCGTAGACCGACAGCACCGATAGAAAGCTGACGTCACATCATAGACCGACAGCACCGATAGAAAGCTGACGTCACATCATAGACCGACAGGCACCGATAGAAAGCAGACGTCACATCGTAGACCGACAGGCACCGATAGAAAGCAGACGTCACATCGTAGACCGACAGGCACCGACAGAAAGCAGACGTCACATCGTAGACCGACAGCACCGACAGAAAGCTGACGTCACATCGTAGACTGACAGGCACCGACAGAAAGCTGACGTCACATCATAGACCGACAGGCACCGACAGAAAGCAGACGTCACATCATAGACCGACAGGCACCGACAGAAAGCTGACGTCACATCATAGACCGACAGGCACTGATAGAAAGCTGACGTCACATCATAGACCGACAGGCACCGACAGAAAGCTGACGTCACATCATAGACCGACAGGCACCGACAGAATGCTGACGTCACATCATAGACCGACAGGCACCGACAGAAAGCTGACGTCACATCGTAGACCGACAGCACCGACAGAAAGCTGACGTCACATCGTAGACCGACAGGCACCGACAGAAAGCTGACGTCACATCATAGACCGACAGGCACCGACAGAAAGCAGACGTCACATCATAGACCGACAGGCACCGACAGAAAGCTGACGTCACATCATAGACCGACAGGCACTGATAGAAAGCTGACGTCACATCATAGACCGACAGGCACCGACAGAAAGCTGACGTCACATCATAGACCGACAGGCACCGTCAGAAAGCTGACGTCACATCATAGACCGACAGGCACCGACAGAAAGCTGACGTCACATCATAGACCGACAGGCACCGATAGAAAGCAGACGTCACATCGTAGACCGACAGCACCGATAGAAAGCTGACGTTACATCATAGACCGACAGCACCGATAGAAAGCTGACGTCACATCATAGACCGACAGGCACCGACAGAAAGCTGACGTTACATCATAGACCGACAGGCACCGATAGAAAGCAGACGTCACATCGTAGACCGACAGGCACCGATAGAAAGCAGACGTCACATCGTAGACCGACAGGCACCGACAGAAAGCAGACGTCACATCGTAGACCGACAGCACCGACAGAAAGCTGACGTCACATCGTAGACCGACAGGCACCGATAGAAAGCAGACGTCACATCGTAGACCGACAGGCACCGACAGAAAGCAGACGTCACATCGTAGACCGACAGCACCGACAGAAAGCTGACGTCACATCGTAGACCGACAGGCACCGACAGAAAGCTGACGTCACATCTTAGACCGACAGGCACCGACAGAAAGCAGACGTCACATCATAGACCGACAGGCACCGACAGAAAGCTGACGTCACATCATAGACCGACAGGCACTGATAGAAAGCTGACGTCACATCATAGACCGACAGGCACCGACAGAAAGCTGACGTCACATCATAGACCGACAGGCACCGATAGAAAGCTGACGTCACATCATAGACCGCCAGGCACCGATAGAAAGCTGACGTCACATCATAGACCGACAGGCACCGATAGAAAGCTGACGTCACATCATAGACCGACAGCACCGATAGAAAGCTGACGTCACATCATAGACCGACAGGCACCGACAGAAAGCTGACGTCACATCATAGACCGACAGGCACCGATAGAAAGCAGACGTCACATCGTAGACCGACAGCACCGATAGAAAGCTGACGTTACATCATAGACCGACAGCACCGATAGAAAGCTGACGTCACATCATAGACCGACAGGCACCGATAGAAAGCTGACGTTACATCATAGACCGACAGGCACCGATAGAAAGCAGACGTCACATCGTAGACCGACAGGCACCGATAGAAAGCAGACGTCACATCGTAGACCGACAGGCACCGACAGAAAGCAGACGTCACATCGTAGACCGACAGCACCGACAGAAAGCTGACGTCACATCGTAGACCGACAGGCACCGACAGAAAGCTGACGTCACATCATAGACCGACAGGCACCGACAGAAAGCAGACGTCACATCATAGACCGACAGGCACCGACAGAAAGCTGACGTCACATCATAGACCGACAGGCACTGATAGAAAGCTGACGTCACATCATAGACCGACAGGCACCGACAGAAAGCTGACGTCACATCATAGACCGACAGGCACCGACAGAATGCTGACGTCACATCATAGACCGACAGGCACCGACAGAAAGCTGACGTCACATCGTAGACCGACAGCACCGACAGAAAGCTGACGTCACATCGTAGACCGACAGGCACCGACAGAAAGCTGACGTCACATCATAGACCGACAGGCACCGACAGAAAGCAGACGTCACATCATAGACCGACAGGCACCGACAGAAAGCTGACGTCACATCATAGACCGACAGGCACTGATAGAAAGCTGACGTCACATCATAGACCGACAGGCACCGACAGAAAGCTGACGTCACATCATAGACCGACAGGCACCGATAGAAAGCTGACGTCACATCATAGACCGCCAGGCACCGATAGAAAGCTGACGTCACATCATAGACCGACAGGCACCGATAGAAAGCTGACGTCACATCATAGACCGACAGCACCGATAGAAAGCTGACGTCACATCATAGACCGACAGGCACCGACAGAAAGCTGACGTCACATCATAGACCGACAGGCACCGATAGAAAGCAGACGTCACATCGTAGACCGACAGCACCGATAGAAAGCTGACGTTACATCATAGACCGACAGCACCGATAGAAAGCTGACGTCACATCATAGACCGACAGGCACCGACAGAAAGCTGACGTTACATCATAGACCGACAGGCACCGATAGAAAGCAGACGTCACATCGTAGACCGACAGGCACCGATAGAAAGCAGACGTCACATCGTAGACCGACAGGCACCGACAGAAAGCAGACGTCACATCGTAGACCGACAGCACCGACAGAAAGCTGACGTCACATCGTAGACCGACAGGCACCGACAGAAAGCTGACGTCACATCATAGACCGACAGGCACCGACAGAAAGCAGACGTCACATCATAGACCGACAGGCACCGACAGAAAGCTGACGTCACATCATAGACCGACAGGCACTGATAGAAAGCTGACGTCACATCATAGACCGACAGCACCGATAGAAAGCTGACGTCACATCATAGACCGACAGGCACCGACAGAAAGCTGACGTCACATCATAGACCGACAGGCACCGATAGAAAGCAGACGTCACATCGTAGACCGACAGCACCGATAGAAAGCTGACGTTACATCATAGACCGACAGCACCGATAGAAAGCTGACGTCACATCATAGACCGACAGGCACCGACAGAAAGCTGACGTTACATCATAGACCGACAGGCACCGATAGAAAGCAGACGTCACATCGTAGACCGACAGGCACCGATAGAAAGCAGACGTCACATCGTAGACCGACAGGCACCGACAGAAAGCAGACGTCACATCGTAGACCGACAGCACCGACAGAAAGCTGACGTCACATCGTAGACCGACAGGCACCGACAGAAAGCTGACGTCACATCATAGACCGACAGGCACCGACAGAAAGCAGACGTCACATCATAGACCGACAGGCACCGACAGAAAGCTGACGTCACATCATAGACCGACAGGCACTGATAGAAAGCTGACGTCACATCATAGACCGACAGGCACCGACAGAAAGCTGACGTCACATCATAGACCGACAGGCACCGACCGAATGCTGACGTCACATCATAGACCGACAGGCACCGACAGAAAGCTGACGTCACATCATAGACCGACAGGCACCGACAGAAAGCTGACGTCACATCATAGACCGACAGGCACCGACAGAATGCTGACGTCACATCATAGACCGACAGGCACCGACAGAAAGCAGACGTCACATCATAGACCGACAGGCACCGACAGAATGCTGACGTCACATCATAGACCGACAGGCACCGACAGAAAGCTGACGTCACATCATAGACCGACAGGCACCGACAGAAAGCTGACGTCACATCATAGACCGACAGGCACCGATAGAAAGCAGACGTCACATCATAGACCGACAGGCACCGATAGAAAGCTGACGTCACATCATAGACCGACAGCACCGATAGAAAGCTGACATCACATCATAGACCGACAGGCACCGATAGAAAGCTGACGTCACATCATAGACCGACAGGCACCGATAGAAAGCTGACGTTACATCATAGACCGACAGGCACCGATAGAAAGCAGACGTCACATCGTAGACCGACAGGCACCGATAGAAAGCAGACGTCACATCGTAGACCGACAGGCACCGACAGAAAGCAGACGTCACATCGTAGACCGACAGCACCGACAGAAAGCTGACGTCACATCGTAGACCGACAGGCACCGACAGAAAGCTGACGTCACATCATAGACCGACAGGCACCGACAGAAAGCAGACGTCACATCATAGACCGACAGGCACCGACAGAAAGCTGACGTCACATCATAGACCGACAGGCACTGATAGAAAGCTGACGTCACATCATAGACCGACAGGCACCGACAGAAAGCTGACGTCACATCATAGACCGACAGGCACCGACAGAATGCTGACGTCACATCATAGACCGACAGGCACCGACAGAAAGCTGACGTCACATCGTAGACCGACAGCACCGACAGAAAGCTGACGTCACATCGTAGACCGACAGGCACCGACAGAAAGCTGACGTCACATCATAGACCGACAGGCACCGACAGAAAGCAGACGTCACATCATAGACCGACAGGCACCGACAGAAAGCTGACGTCACATCATAGACCGACAGGCACTGATAGAAAGCTGACGTCACATCATAGACCGACAGGCACCGACAGAAAGCTGACGTCACATCATAGACCGACAGGCACCGATAGAAAGCTGACGTCACATCATAGACCGCCAGGCACCGATAGAAAGCTGACGTCACATCATAGACCGACAGGCACCGATAGAAAGCTGACGTCACATCATAGACCGACAGCACCGATAGAAAGCTGACGTCACATCATAGACCGACAGGCACCGACAGAAAGCTGACGTCACATCATAGACCGACAGGCACCGATAGAAAGCAGACGTCACATCGTAGACCGACAGCACCGATAGAAAGCTGACGTTACATCATAGACCGACAGCACCGATAGAAAGCTGACGTCACATCATAGACCGACAGGCACCGACAGAAAGCTGACGTTACATCATAGACCGACAGGCACCGATAGAAAGCAGACGTCACATCGTAGACCGACAGGCACCGATAGAAAGCAGACGTCACATCGTAGACCGACAGGCACCGACAGAAAGCAGACGTCACATCGTAGACCGACAGCACCGACAGAAAGCTGACGTCACATCGTAGACCGACAGGCACCGACAGAAAGCTGACGTCACATCATAGACCGACAGGCACCGACAGAAAGCAGACGTCACATCATAGACCGACAGGCACCGACAGAAAGCTGACGTCACATCATAGACCGACAGGCACTGATAGAAAGCTGACGTCACATCATAGACCGACAGCACCGATAGAAAGCTGACGTCACATCATAGACCGACAGGCACCGACAGAAAGCTGACGTCACATCATAGACCGACAGGCACCGATAGAAAGCAGACGTCACATCGTAGACCGACAGCACCGATAGAAAGCTGACGTTACATCATAGACCGACAGCACCGATAGAAAGCTGACGTCACATCATAGACCGACAGGCACCGACAGAAAGCTGACGTTACATCATAGACCGACAGGCACCGATAGAAAGCAGACGTCACATCGTAGACCGACAGGCACCGATAGAAAGCAGACGTCACATCGTAGACCGACAGGCACCGACAGAAAGCAGACGTCACATCGTAGACCGACAGCACCGACAGAAAGCTGACGTCACATCGTAGACCGACAGGCACCGACAGAAAGCTGACGTCACATCATAGACCGACAGGCACCGACAGAAAGCAGACGTCACATCATAGACCGACAGGCACCGACAGAAAGCTGACGTCACATCATAGACCGACAGGCACTGATAGAAAGCTGACGTCACATCATAGACCGACAGGCACCGACAGAAAGCTGACGTCACATCATAGACCGACAGGCACCGACCGAATGCTGACGTCACATCATAGACCGACAGGCACCGACAGAAAGCTGACGTCACATCATAGACCGACAGGCACCGACAGAAAGCTGACGTCACATCATAGACCGACAGGCACCGACAGAATGCTGACGTCACATCATAGACCGACAGGCACCGACAGAAAGCAGACGTCACATCATAGACCGACAGGCACCGACAGAATGCTGACGTCACATCATAGACCGACAGGCACCGACAGAAAGCTGACGTCACATCATAGACCGACAGGCACCGACAGAAAGCTGACGTCACATCATAGACCGACAGGCACCGATAGAAAGCAGACGTCACATCATAGACCGACAGGCACCGATAGAAAGCTGACGTCACATCATAGACCGACAGCACCGATAGAAAGCTGACATCACATCATAGACCGACAGGCACCGATAGAAAGCTGACGTCACATCATAGACCGACAGCACCGATAGAAAGCTGACGTCACATCATAGACCGACAGCACCGATAGAAAGCTGACGTCACATCATAGACTGACAGCACCGATAGAAAGCTGACGTCACATCATAGACCGACAGCACCGATAGAAAGCTGACGTCACATCATAGAGCGACAGCACCGATAGAAAGCTGACGTCACATCATAGACCGACAGCACCGATAGAAAGCTGACGTCACATCATAGACCGACAGCACCGATAGAAAGCTGACGTCGCATCATAGACCGACAGCACCGATAGAAAGCAGACGTCGCATCATAGACCTCCAGGCACCGATAGAAAGCTGACGTCTCATCATAGACCGACAGCACCGATAGAAAGCTGACGTCGCATCATAGACCGACAGGCACCGATAGAAAGCAGACGTCGCATCATAGACCGACAGCACCGATAGAAAGCAGACGTCGCATCATAGACCGACAGCACCGATAGAAAGCAGACGTCGCATCATAGACCGACAGCACCGATAGAAAGCTGACGTCACATCATAGACTGACAGGCACCGACAGAAAGCTGACGTCACATCATAGACCGACAGGCACCGATAGAAAGCAGACGTCACATCGTAGACCGACAGCACCGATAGAAAGCTGACGTTACATCGTAGACCGACAGCACCGATAGAAAGCTGACGTCACATCATAGACCGACAGGCACCGACAGAAAGCTGACGTTACATCATAGACCGACAGGCACCGATAGAAAGCAGACGTCACATCGTAGACCGACAGGCACCGATAGAAAGCAGACGTCACATCGTAGACCGACAGGCACCGACAGAAAGCAGACGTCACATCGTAGACCGACAGCACCGACAGAAAGCTGACGTCACATCGTAGACTGACAGGCACCGACAGAAAGCTGACGTCACATCATAGACTGACAGGCACCGACAGAAAGCTGACGTCACATCATAGACCGACAGGCACCGACAGAAAGCAGACGTCACATCATAGACCGACAGGCACCGACAGAAAGCTGACGTCACATCATAGACCGACAGGCACTGATAGAAAGCTGACGTCACATCATAGACCGACAGGCACCGACAGAAAGCTGACGTCACATCATAGACCGACAGGCACCGACAGAATGCTGACGTCACATCATAGACCGACAGGCACCGACAGAAAGCTGACGTCACATCGTAGACCGACAGCACCGACAGAAAGCTGACGTCACATCGTAGACCGACAGGCACCGACAGAAAGCTGACGTCACATCGTAGACCGACAGGCACCGACAG
This sequence comes from Phyllobates terribilis, assembly GCF_046119375.1. NCBI lineage: Eukaryota > Metazoa > Chordata > Amphibia > Anura > Dendrobatidae > Phyllobates > Phyllobates terribilis. The sequence goes on from NW_027362762.1 coordinate 609,202,686, forward strand.
AAAGCAGACGTCACATCATAGACCGACAGGCACCGACAGAAAGCTGACGTCACATCATAGACCGACAGGCACTGATAGAAAGCTGACGTCACATCATAGACCGACAGGCACCGACAGAAAGCTGACGTCACATCATAGACCGACAGGCACCGACAGAAAGCTGACGTCACATCATAGACCGACAGGCACCGACAGAAAGCTGACGTCACATCATAGACCGACAGGCACCGATAGAAAGCAGACGTCACATCGTAGACCGACAGCACCGATAGAAAGCTGACGTTACATCATAGACCGACAGCACCGATAGAAAGCTGACGTCACATCATAGACCGACAGGCACCGACAGAAAGCTGACGTTACATCATAGACCGACAGGCACTGATAGAAAGCAGACGTCACATCGTAGACCGACAGGCACCGATAGAAAGCAGACGTCACATCGTAGACCGACAGGCACCGACAGAAAGCAGACGTCACATCGTAGACCGACAGCACCGACAGAAAGCTGACGTCACATCGTAGACCGACAGGCACCGATAGAAAGCAGACGTCACATCGTAGACCGACAGGCACCGACAGAAAGCAGACGTCACATCGTAGACCGACAGCACCGACAGAAAGCTGACGTCACATCGTAGACCGACAGGCACCGACAGAAAGCTGACGTCACATCTTAGACCGACAGGCACCGACAGAAAGCAGACGTCACATCATAGACCGACAGGCACCGACAGAAAGCTGACGTCACATCATAGACCGACAGGCACTGATAGAAAGCTGACGTCACATCATAGACCGACAGGCACCGACAGAAAGCTGACGTCACATCATAGACCGACAGGCACCGATAGAAAGCTGACGTCACATCATAGACCGCCAGGCACCGATAGAAAGCTGACGTCACATCATAGACCGACAGGCACCGATAGAAAGCTGACGTCACATCATAGACCGACAGGCACCGACAGAAAGCTGACGTCACATCATAGACCGACAGGCACTGATAGAAAGCTGACGTCACATCATAGACCGACAGCACCGATAGAAAGCTGACGTCACATCATAGACCGACAGGCACCGACAGAAAGCTGACGTCACATCATAGACCGACAGGCACCGATAGAAAGCAGACGTCACATCGTAGACCGACAGCACCGATAGAAAGCTGACGTTACATCATAGACCGACAGCACCGATAGAAAGCTGACGTCACATCATAGACCGACAGGCACCGACAGAAAGCTGACGTTACATCATAGACCGACAGGCACCGATAGAAAGCAGACGTCACATCGTAGACCGACAGGCACCGATAGAAAGCAGACGTCACATCGTAGACCGACAGGCACCGACAGAAAGCAGACGTCACATCGTAGACCGACAGCACCGACAGAAAGCTGACGTCACATCGTAGACCGACAGGCACCGACAGAAAGCTGACGTCACATCATAGACCGACAGGCACCGACAGAAAGCAGACGTCACATCATAGACCGACAGGCACCGACAGAAAGCTGACGTCACATCATAGACCGACAGGCACTGATAGAAAGCTGACGTCACATCATAGACCGACAGGCACCGACAGAAAGCTGACGTCACATCATAGACCGACAGGCACCGACCGAATGCTGACGTCACATCATAGACCGACAGGCACCGACAGAAAGCTGACGTCACATCATAGACCGACAGGCACCGACAGAAAGCTGACGTCACATCATAGACCGACAGGCACCGACAGAATGCTGACGTCACATCATAGACCGACAGGCACCGACAGAAAGCAGACGTCACATCATAGACCGACAGGCACCGACAGAATGCTGACGTCACATCATAGACCGACAGGCACCGACAGAAAGCTGACGTCACATCATAGACCGACAGGCACCGACAGAAAGCTGACGTCACATCATAGACCGACAGGCACCGATAGAAAGCAGACGTCACATCGTAGACCGACAGGCACCGACAGAAAGCTGACGTCACATCGTAGACCGACAGGCACCGACAGAAAGCTGACGTCACATCATAGACCGACAGGCACCGACAGAAAGCAGACGTCACATCATAGACCGACAGGCACCGACAGAAAGCTGACGTCACATCATAGACCGACAGGCACTGATAGAAAGCTGACGTCACATCATAGACCGACAGCACCGATAGAAAGCTGACGTCACATCATAGACCGACAGGCACCGACAGAAAGCTGACGTCACATCATAGACCGACAGGCACCGATAGAAAGCAGACGTCACATCGTAGACCGACAGCACCGATAGAAAGCTGACGTTACATCATAGACCGACAGCACCGATAGAAAGCTGACGTCACATCATAGACCGACAGGCACCGACAGAAAGCTGACGTTACATCATAGACCGACAGGCACCGATAGAAAGCAGACGTCACATCGTAGACCGACAGGCACCGATAGAAAGCAGACGTCACATCGTAGACCGACAGGCACCGACAGAAAGCAGACGTCACATCGTAGACCGACAGCACCGACAGAAAGCTGACGTCACATCGTAGACCGACAGGCACCGACAGAAAGCTGACGTCACATCATAGACCGACAGGCACCGACAGAAAGCAGACGTCACATCATAGACCGACAGGCACCGACAGAAAGCTGACGTCACATCATAGACCGACAGGCACTGATAGAAAGCTGACGTCACATCATAGACCGACAGGCACCGACAGAAAGCTGACGTCACATCATAGACCGACAGGCACCGACCGAATGCTGACGTCACATCATAGACCGACAGGCACCGACAGAAAGCTGACGTCACATCATAGACCGACAGGCACCGACAGAAAGCTGACGTCACATCATAGACCGACAGGCACCGACAGAATGCTGACGTCACATCATAGACCGACAGGCACCGACAGAAAGCAGACGTCACATCATAGACCGACAGGCACCGACAGAATGCTGACGTCACATCATAGACCGACAGGCACCGACAGAAAGCTGACGTCACATCATAGACCGACAGGCACCGACAGAAAGCTGACGTCACATCATAGACCGACAGGCACCGATAGAAAGCAGACGTCACATCATAGACCGACAGGCACCGATAGAAAGCTGACGTCACATCATAGACCGACAGCACCGATAGAAAGCTGACATCACATCATAGACCGACAGGCACCGATAGAAAGCTGACGTCACATCATAGACCGACAGCACCGATAGAAAGCTGACGTCACATCATAGACCGACAGCACCGATAGAAAGCTGACGTCACATCATAGACTGACAGCACCGATAGAAAGCTGACGTCACATCATAGACCGACAGCACCGATAGAAAGCTGACGTCACATCATAGAGCGACAGCACCGATAGAAAGCTGACGTCACATCATAGACCGACAGCACCGATAGAAAGCTGACGTCACATCATAGACCGACAGCACCGATAGAAAGCTGACGTCGCATCATAGACCGACAGCACCGATAGAAAGCAGACGTCGCATCATAGACCTCCAGGCACCGATAGAAAGCTGACGTCTCATCATAGACCGACAGCACCGATAGAAAGCTGACGTCGCATCATAGACCGACAGGCACCGATAGAAAGCAGACGTCGCATCATAGACCGACAGCACCGATAGAAAGCAGACGTCGCATCATAGACCGACAGCACCGATAGAAAGCAGACGTCGCATCATAGACCGACAGCACCGATAGAAAGCTGACGTCGCATCATAGACCGACAGGCACCGATAGAAAGCTGACGTCGCATCAGAGACCGACAGGCACCGACAGAAAGCTGACGTCGCATCATAGACCGACAGCACCGACAGAAAGCAGACGTCGCATAATAGACCGACAGCACCGACAGAAAGCAGACGTCGCATCATAGACCGACAGCACCGACAGAAAGCTGATGTCGCATCATAGACCGACAGCACCGATAGAAAGCAGACGTCACATCATAGACCGACAGCACCGATAGAAAGCAGACGTCACATCATAGACCGACAGCACCGATAGAAAGCAGACGTCACATCATAGACCGACAGCACCGATAGAAAGCTGACGTCACATCATAGACCGACAGGCACCGATAGAAAGCTGACGTCGCATCATAGACCGACAGCACCGATAGAAAGCTGACGTCGCATCATAGACCGACAGCACCGATAGAAAGCTGACGTCGCATCATAGACCGACAGCACCGATAGAAAGTGTAGCATCGGCGTCTCTGCCCCGTTCTAGGCAGAGACGCCGTCCCTCTCACCTCCCCGCTCCTGGCGCGGCGTCCTCCAGCGCTTCTCTCCCCGCTGCTTCCGGCACGCGCTCCTTCCCCGGCAGTGTGCTTAGGGCGCGCGCGCGCGTGCGCTCCCCCTCTCTTAAAGGGACGGCGCGCGCCGTCCTAAGGAGTCCCCGGCCAATTGCCGGAGGACCTCCCATATAAAAGGCACCTCCTCCAAAATGGAGGTGCCCGAGCAATGTTGTAGCACTGTTCACTACTCTGCTTCAGCCCTCAGGTCCCGTTGCCAGTTACCTGCCAGATACCTGCCAGTCTGCTGTCTAATTCCTGCCTGATATCCTGCTACCTGCCTGCTAGCCTGAGGTCCGACGGTCTGCCTTCCAACTCCTGTCAGTCTGTCTAAGGACCAGCTTGCCCGCTCACCTGGGAGCGCACATCTTCTACCTGCCTGCTTGCCTGAGGTCCGACGGTCTGCCTTCCAACTCCTGTCAGTCTGTCTAAGGACCAGCTTGCCCGCTCACCTGGGAGCGCACATCTGCTACCTGCCTGCTAGCCTACCAGGAGGCTCCGCCATCACGTGCTGTGACCACCCGCCTGTCCAGAGACTCCTGCCCGCTCACCTGGGAGCGCTCATCTGCTACCTGTCTTTTGGTCTTCCTGGAGGCTCCGCCGTCACATGCTGTGACCACCCGTTTATCCAGAGACTCTCGCCTGCTCACCTGGGAGCTCAAGTCTATCATCTGCCGCCACAGGTCGTACCAATCCTTTACCCAGAGACTGCCCCGGTCACTTGCCGTGACCTCCTGCCCGCTCATCCAGAGACTGCCCCGGTCACTTGCCGTGACCTCCTGCCCGTTCATCCAGAGACTGCCCCGGTCACTTGCTGTGACCTCCTGTCCGTTCATTCAGAGACTGTCCCGGTCACCTGCTGTGACTGCCTGCCCGTCTATCCTGGTCGCCACCCGCTCCCTTACAAGGACCGCCCCCTTGTATAGTAGCTCAGAGGTTCCGCCTCCCAGACCCGTTCCAGTTTGCTCGGGCCATGGAACCCGGTGGCACCCAAGCTCCCTCGCTCTCGGACCTGTGTCATGAACTGTCCCGTCAGAGGTCCCAACAGGAGTCCATCCTGGGTCACCTGCGGAATGTCAATTCTCGCCTGGACACTCTGACTGCTCTGCCTGCAACCACCGCCAGTGCCATGACTCGCAATCCGGCAGCTCCACTGCCCACTAATAACATGGTATCCTACCCCGGACCCCGGCTTTCTGCACCTCCTCGTTTCGGAGGCGACTCCTCCCAGGCTCGGGGCTTCATAAATCAGTGCACCCTGCACTTTGAACTCCTGTCTCACCAGTTTAACTCCGACCGGGCCAAAATTGCCTTCATCATGTCCCATCTCACCGGGGAGGCCCTGGCCTGGCTAAATCCTCTATGGGAGAGATGAGACCCCCTGGTGTCCGACTTGCCTGCCTTTCTCACGGCTTTCCGGAAAGTCTTCGACGAACCCGGATGGAAGACCTCATCCGCATCATCTCTGCTACGCCTCCGTCAGGGAAGTCTCACCGTGGGCCAATATGCCATACGGTTCCGTACCCTTGCCTCGGAGCTGGCCTGGGATAATGACGCTCTGGTTTCCGTCTTCTGGGAAGGTCTGTCCGGCCGTATTAAAGATGAACTTGCCGGTCGGGACATTCCTACCACTCTCGATGACCTAATAACTCTTGCTACCCGGATTGACCTACGGTTCCAGGAGTGTGCCAAAGAAGTCACCCGTGAGAGGAGGTTTCCACGTCTAGCTCCTACTTTTCAGAAATCCGTCACTCCCTCCGTTTCTCCCCAGGTACACTCTCCTGAGCCTATGCAGGTCGACCAGACCAAGATGGTCGGTTCTCGCCGAGAATCTCGCCGAGTCGAGGGAAGCTGTTTCTATTGTGGCAGTATGAAGCACTTCATCCGTTCCTGCCCGGAAAAGCCGGGAAACGCCAGTGTCTAGGACCACTCGGAGAGGTCATCCTAGACAAAAGTAAGCCCTCTCCGTCTCTGACCTTACCGGTCTCTATTGCTTGGGGAGAGAACCGTCTCTTTGAACTCGCCCATCTGGATTCTGGAGCTGCTGGAAACCTCATCTCCCAGTCTCTGGTAGAGAGATACCATATTCCCACCAAGTCCCTGGCTGAACCATTGTCAGTCGCCTCCGTGGATGGAAGACTTCTCTCGGAGACCATCCTGCTCGTCACTGAACCCATAACCCTGCAGGTGGGAATGCTGCACTCTGAGGAGATCTCATTCCATGTGCTGTCCGGACTTTCTCACTCCCTGTTGCTAGGTCTACCTTGGCTCCAGACACATGAACCCGTATTGAACTGGCGGTCCGGTGAAGTACTCCGATGGGGTCCTGACTGTCATAGGACCTGCCTGGTCCCGGTCCGTCCACTTCGCCCTCAGCCTACTCCAGCTAACTTACCTGGTCTCCCGGCTCCCTACTGGCCCTATGAGGACGTCTTCGGTAAGAAGGAAGCTGAGACGTTGCCACCCCGTAGGCCATACGATTGCCCGATCGACCTAGTACCTGGTACCACTCCTCCCCGTGGGCGTATCTACCCGTTGTCTGCAGCCGAGACCCGAGCCATGTCTGAGTACATTGAAGAGAATCTGGCTAGGGGATTTATCCGAAAATCTACCTCCCCGGCTGGAGCCGGATTCTTCTTTGTCAAAAAGAAAGACGGCTCGCTACGTCCCTGTATTGACTACAGAGGACTCAATCTCATCACGGTAAAAAACAAATATCCCCTGCCACTCATCTCCGAATTGTTTGACCGTCTCAAGGGCGCCAGGATCTTCTCCAAGCTGGATCTACGAGGAGCGTATAATCTGGTCCGTATCCGTCAAGGAGACGAGTGGAAGACGGCATTCAATACCCGGGACGGTCACTACGAGTACCTTGTGATGCCCTTCGGTCTCTGTAATGCTCCCGCGGTCTTTCAGGAACTAGTCAATGACATCTTCCGTGACCTCCTGTACTCCTGCGTAGTGGTATACCTGGACGATATCTTGGTCTTCTCTCCGGATCTCCCCACACACCGGAGGGATGTTCGTCAGGTCCTGCTTAGGCTTCGGCAGAACCACCTTTATGCCAAATACGAGAAGTGCCTCTTCGATCAGACCTCCCTTCCGTTCTTGGGCTATGTCATCTCCCAAACAGGTCTGCAAATGGATCCCGAGAAGCTCTCTTCCGTTCTAAAATGGCCTCGTCCTGAAGGTTTGAAGGCGATACAGCGATTCCTGGGCTTCGCTAATTATTATCGTCTTTTCATCCCACACTTCTCGTCTCGGACTGCTCCCATATCTGCACTTACCCGTAAGGGGGCTAACCCCAGGACATGGTCGCCTGAAGCCGAGGAGGCCTTCCTTTCCCTAAAGAAAGCCTTCGCCTCTGCTCCCGTCCTGCACCGTCCGGACTGTAATAAACAATTCTACCTGGAGGTTGATGCCTCCTCCTCCGGAGCCGGAGCGGTGCTCACCCAGAAGTCTTCTACCGGGAGAATGGTAACGTGCGGCTTCTTCTCCAAAATCTTCTCCTCGTCGGAGCGCAACTACTCCATAGGAGACCGTGAATTGCTAGCCATCAAATTGGCACTGGGAGAGTGGCGCTATCTGCTTGAAGGTGCTCTCTACCCGGTAATTATCTACACGGATCACAAAAACCTGGCATATCTCCAAAATGCCCAGAGACTCAATCCTCGCCAGGCCCGGTGGTCGTTGTTTTTTGCCCGCTTCGACTTCATTCTTCATTTCCGTCCGGCGGACAAGAACGTCAAAGCTGATGCCTTGTCCCGGTCCTTCCTGTCCTCCGATCAAGAGGAGGAACCTACGCACATCATCGACTCCTCCAAGGTGATGAATGTGGCCCCCTTGGATCTGACTCGTCTTCCACCCGGTAAGACATTCGTAGCTGTGCCAGATCGGGAGAGGGTTCTTCGCTGGGGACATTCTTCTAAACTAGCTGGCCATGCTGGCCAAAAGAAGACCTTCCAACTCATTACTCGGCATTACTGGTGGCCTACCCTGCGTAAGGACGTGGTAGACTTCGTCGCGGCCTGTTCATCCTGTGCCCGTAACAAAGTTCCCCGACATCTACCTGCCGGCCATCTCCTGCCCCTTCCCGTACCTGCTGCTCCTTGGCAACACATCGCTATGGACTTTATCACCGACCTTCCAGTTTCTGCCGGTTGTACTGTCATTTGGGTTGTCGCAGACCGTTTTTCTAAGATGGCCCACTTCATTCCCCTGCCTGGTCTTCCGTCTGCACCCGAGCTGGCTAAAGACTTTATCCGCCACATCTTCCGTCTCCATGGTCTGCCCCTCCACATCGTGTCGGATCGTGGGGTTCAGTTCACCTCTCGCTTCTGGAGAGCCACATGTAAGCTGCTGGACATTACCCTGGATTTCTCCTCCGCTTACCACCCTCAGTCCAATGGTCAAGTGGAGCGGATCAATCAGATCTTGACCAGCTACCTCCGGCACTTCGTTGATGCTCACCACTCGGACTGGGTGGATCTCCTACCATGGGCCGAGTTCTCTTATAACAACCATGAGAGCGAGTCCTCTTCCAAATCCCCGTTCTTTATAGTCGGTGGCCAACATCCCCGGATTCCACTTCCTGTCTCCGTTTCTGTGGACAACCCTGCTGCGGAGTCTCTTGTCAGCGAATTTTCTACTATTTGGGAGAGCACCAGGTCCACTCTTCTTCTCTCCTCTGAGCGGATGAAGAGATATGCTGATAAGAGACGTCTGGATCCGCCCCAATTCCGTCCGGGAGACAAGGTTTGGCTCTCATCCAAACATGTGCGGCTCAAAGTACCCTCCTACAAGTTGGGTCCTCGATTCATCGGCCCCTTCGAAGTCCTCAGGCAAATTAACCCTGTGGCCTACAAATTAAAACTCCCGGCCACCCTACGGATCCCCAACTCCTTCCACGTATCTCTCCTCAAACCCGTTGTCTTTAACTTTTTTTCCCAAAATCCAGGTGCCCCTCCTGCTCCGGTTTCCGCTGATGACATCTTTGAGGTAGAGAGTATTCTGGCCTCCAAGAGGGTAAGAGGAAAAACCTTTTTTCTGGTAGATTGGAAGGGGTTTGGTCCTGAGGAGAGAACTTGGGAACCCAGGGAGAACATCAACGCCCCGCTTCTCCTTGAGAAATTTCTTTCTGGCCAAAAAAAGAGGGGGCCTAAAGGGGGGGGTACTGTAGCATCGGCGTCTCTGCCCCGTTCTAGGCAGAGACGCCGTCCCTCTCACCTCCCCGCTCCTGGCGCGGCGTCCTCCAGCGCTTCTCTCCCCGCTGCTTCCGGCACGCGCTCCTTCCCCGGCAGTGTGCTTAGGGCGCGCGCGCGCGCTCCCCTTCTCTTAAAAGGACCGCGCGCGCCATCCTAAGGAGTCCCCGGCCAATTGCCGGAGGACCTCCCATATAAAAGGCACCTCCTCCAAAATGGAGGTGCCCGAGCAATGTTGTAGCACTGTTCACTACTCTGCTTCAGCCCTCAGGTCCCGTTGCCAGTTACCTGCCAGATACCTGCCAGTCTGCTGTCTAATTCCTGCCTGATATCCTGCTACCTGCCTGCTAGCCTGAGGTCCGACGGTCTGCCTTCCAACTCCTGTCAGTCTGTCTAAGGACCAGCTTGCCCGCTCACCTGGGAGCGCACATCTTCTACCTGCCTGCTTGCTTGAGGTCCGACGGTCTGCCTTCCAACTCCTGTCAGTCTGTCTAAGGACCAGCTTGCCCGCTCACCTGGGAGCGCACATCTGCTACCTGCCTGCTAGCCTACCAGGAGGCTCCGCCGTCACGTGCTGTGACCACCCGCCTGTCCAGAGACTCCTGCCCGCTCACCTGGAAGCGCTCATCTGCTACCTGTCTGTTGGTCTTCCTGGAGGCTCCGCCGTCACATGCTGTGACCACCCGTTTATCCAGAGACTCTCGCCTGCTCACCTGGGAGCTCAAGTCTATCATCTGCCGCCACAGGTCGTACCAATCCTTTACCCAGAGACTGCCCCGGTCACTTGCCGTGACTTCCTGCCCGCTCATCCAGAGACTGCCCCGGTCACTTGCCGTGACCTCCTGCCCGTTCATCCAGAGACTGCCCCGGTCACTTGCTGTGACCTCCTGTCCGTTCATTCAGAGACTGTCCCGGTCACCTGCTGTGACTGCCTGCCCGTCTACCCTGGTCGCCACCCGCTCCCTTACAAGGACCGCCCCCTTGTATAGTAGCTCAGAGGTTCCGCCTCCCAGACCCGTTACAGAAAGCTGACGTCGCATCATAGACCGACAGCACCGATAGAGAGCTGACGTCGCATCATAGACCGACAGCACCGATAGAAAGCTGACGTCGCATCATAGACCGACAGCACCGATAGAAAGCTGACGTCGCATCATAGACCGACAGCACCGATAGAAAGCTGACGTCGCATCATAGACCGACAGGCACCGATAGAAAGCTGACGTCGCATCATAGAACGACAGGCACCGATAGAAAGCTGACGTCGCATCATAGACCGACAGGCACCGATAGAAAGCTGACGTCACATCATAGACCGATAGCACCGATAGAAAGCTGACGTCACACCATAGACCGACAGGCACCGGTAGAAAGCTGATGTCACATCATAGACCGACAGGCACCGGTAGAAAGCTGACGTCACATCATAGACCGACAGCACCGATAAAAAGCTGACGTCACATCATAGACCGACAGCACCGATAGAAAGCTGACGTCACATCATAGACCGACAGCACCGATAGAAAGCTGACGTCACATCATAGACCGACAGCACCGATAAAAAGCTGACGTCACATCATAGACCGACAGCACCGATAGAAAGCTGACGTCACATCATAGACCGACAGCACCGATAGAAAGCTGACGTCACATCATAGACCGACAGGACCGATAGAAAGCTGATGTCACATCATAGACCGACAGCACCGATAGAAAGCTGATGTCACATCATAGACCGACAGCACCGATAGAAAGCTGACGTCACATCATAGACCGACAGGCACCGATAGAAAGCTGATGTAACATCATAGACCGACAGCACCGATAGAAAGCTGACGTATAGACCGACAGCACCGATAGAAAGCAGACGTCACATCATAGACCGCCAGGCACTGATAGAAAGCTGACGTCACATCATAGACCGCCAGGCACTGATAGAAAGCAGACGTCACATCATAGACCGCCAGGCACCGATAGAAAGCTGACGTCACATCATAGACCGACAGGCACCGATAGAAAGCTGACGTCACATCATAGACCGACAACACCGATAGAAAGCAGACGTCACATCATAGACCGCCAGGCACTGATAGAAAGCTGACGTCACATCATAGACCGCCAGGCACTGATAGAAAGCAGACGTCACATCATAGACCGCCAGGCACCGACAGAAAGCTGACGTCACACCATAGACCGACAGGCACCGATAGAAAGCTGACGTCACATCATAGACCGACAGCACCGATAGAAAGCTGACGTTACATCATAGACCGACAGGCACCGATAGAAAGCAGACGTGACATCATAGACCGACAGGCACCGATAGAAAGCTGACGTCACATCATAGACCGACAGCACCGATAGAAAGCTGAAGTCACATCATAGACCGACAGGCACTGATAGAAAGCTGACGTCACATCATAGACCGACAGCACCGACAGAAAGCTGACGTCACATCATAGACCGACAGCATCGACAGAAAGCTGACGTCACATCATAGACCGACAGGCACCGATAGAAAGCTAACGTCACATCATAGACCGACAGCACCGATAGAAAGCTGACGTCACATCATAGACCGACAGGCACCGACAGAAAGCTGACGTCACATCATAGACCGACAGGCACCGATAGAAAGCTGACGTCACATCATAGACCGACAGGCACCGATAGAAAGCTGACGTCACATCATAGACCGACAGCACCGATAGAAAGCTGACGTCACATCATAGACCGACCGCACCGATAGAAAGCTGACGTCACATCATAGACGGACAGCACCGATAGAAAGCTGACGTCACATCATAGACCGACAGCACCGATAAAAAGCTGACGTCACATCATAGACCGACAGCACCGATAGAAAGCTGACGTCACATCATAGACCGACAGCACCGATAGAAAGCTGACGTCACATCATAGACCGACAGCACCGATAGAAAGCTGACGTCACATCATAGACCGACAGCACCGATAGAAAGCTGACGTCACATCATAGACCGACAGCACCGATAGAAAGCTGACGTCACACCATAGACCGACAGGCACCGGTAGAAAGCTGACGTCACATCATAGACCGACAGGCACCGGTAGAAAGCTGACGTCACATCATAGACCGACAGCACCGATAAAAAGCTGACGTCACATCATAGACCGACAGCACCGATAGAAAGCTGACGTCACATCATAGACCGACAGCACCGATAGAAAGCTGACGTCACATCATAGACCGACAGCACCGATAAAAAGCTGACGTCACATCATAGACCGACAGCACCGATAGAAAGCTGACGTCACATCATAGACCGACAGCACCGATAGAAAGCTGACGTCACATCATAGACCGACAGGACCGATAGAAAGCTGACGTCACATCATAGACCGACAGCACCGATAGAAAGCTGATGTCACATCATAGACCGACAGCACCGATAGAAAGCTGACGTCACATCATAGACCGACAGGCACCGATAGAAAGCTGATGTAACATCATAGACCGACAGCACCGATAGAAAGCTGACGTATAGACCGACAGCACCGATAGAAAGCAGACGTCACATCATAGACCGCCAGGCACTGATAGAAAGCTGACGTCACATCATAGACCGCCAGGCACTGATAGAAAGCAGACGTCACATCATAGACCGCCAGGCACCGATAGAAAGCTAACGTCACATCATAGACCGACAGCACCGATAGAAAGCTGACGTCACATCATAGACCGACAGGCACCGACAGAAAGCTGACGTCACATCATAGACCGACAGGCACCGATAGAAAGCTGACGTCACATCATAGACCGACAGGCACCGATAGAAAGCTGACGTCACATCATAGACCGACAGCACCGATAGAAAGCTGACGTCACATCATAGACCGACCGCACCGATAGAAAGCTGACGTCACATCATAGACGGACAGCACCGATAGAAAGCTGACGTCACATCATAGACCGACAGCACCGATAAAAAGCTGACGTCACATCATAGACCGACAGCACCGATAGAAAGCTGACGTCACATCATAGACCGACAGCACCGATAGAAAGCTGACGTCACATCATAGACCGACAGCACCGATAGAAAGCTGACGTCACATCATAGACCGACAGCACCGATAGAAAGCTGACGTCACATCATAGACCGACAGCACCGATAGAAAGCTGACGTCACACCATAGACCGACAGGCACCGGTAGAAAGCTGACGTCACATCATAGACCGACAGGCACCGGTAGAAAGCTGACGTCACATCATAGACCGACAGCACCGATAAAAAGCTGACGTCACATCATAGACCGACAGCACCGATAGAAAGCTGACGTCACATCATAGACCGACAGCACCGATAGAAAGCTGACGTCACATCATAGACCGACAGCACCGATAAAAAGCTGACGTCACATCATAGACCGACAGCACCGATAGAAAGCTGACGTCACATCATAGACCGACAGCACCGATAGAAAGCTGACGTCACATCATAGACCGACAGGACCGATAGAAAGCTGACGTCACATCATAGACCGACAGCACCGATAGAAAGCTGATGTCACATCATAGACCGACAGCACCGATAGAAAGCTGACGTCACATCATAGACCGACAGGCACCGATAGAAAGCTGATGTAACATCATAGACCGACAGCACCGATAGAAAGCTGACGTATAGACCGACAGCACCGATAGAAAGCAGACGTCACATCATAGACCGCCAGGCACTGATAGAAAGCTGACGTCACATCATAGACCGCCAGGCACTGATAGAAAGCAGACGTCACATCATAGACCGCCAGGCACCGATAGAAAGCTGACGTCACATCATAGACCGACAGGCACCGATAGAAAGCTGACGTCACATCATAGACCGACAACACCGATAGAAAGCAGACGTCACATCATAGACCGCCAGGCACTGATAGAAAGCTGACGTCACATCATAGACCGCCAGGCACTGATAGAAAGCAGACGTCACATCATAGACCGCCAGGCACCGACAGAAAGCTGACGTCACATCATAGACCGACAGGCACCGATAGAAAGCTGACGTCACATCATAGACCGACAGCACCGATAGAAAGCTGACGTTACATCATAGACCGACAGGCACCGATAGAAAGCAGACGTCACATCATAGACCGACAGGCACCGATAGAAAGCTGACGTCACATCATAGACCGACAGCACCGATAGAAAGCTGAAGTCACATCATAGACCGACAGGCACTGATAGAAAGCTGACGTCACATCATAGACCGACAGCACCGACAGAAAGCTGACGTCACATCATAGACCGACAGCATCGACAGAAAGCTGACGTCACATCATAGACCGACAGGCACCGATAGAAAGCTAACGTCACATCATAGACCGACAGCACCGATAGAAAGCTGACGTCACATCATAGACCGACAGGCACCGACAGAAAGCTGACGTCACATCATAGACCGACAGGCACCGATAGAAAGCTGACGTCACATCATAGACCGACAGGCACCGATAGAAAGCTGACGTCACATCATAGACCGACAGCACCGATAGAAAGCTGACGTCACATCATAGACCGACCGCACCGATAGAAAGCTGACGTCACATCATAGACCGACAGCACCGATAGAAAGCTGACGTCACATCATAGACCGACAGCACCGATAAAAAGCTGACGTCACATCATAGACCGACAGCACCGATAGAAAGCTGACGTCACATCATAGACCGACAGCACCGATAGAAAGCTGACGTCACATCATAGACCGACAGCACCGATAGAAAGCTGACGTCACATCATAGACCGACAGCACCGATAGAAAGCTGATGTCACATCATAGACCGACAGCACCGATAGAAAGCTGACGTCACATCATAGACCGACAGGCACCGATAGAAAGCTGATGTAACATCATAGACCGACAGCACCGATAAAAAGCTGACGTATAGACCGACAGCACCGATAGAAAGCAGACGTCACATCATAGACCGCCAGGCACCGATAGAAAGCTAACGTCACATCATAGACCGACAGCACCGATAGAAAGCTGACGTCACATCATAGACCGACAGGCACCGACAGAAAGCTGACGTCACATCATAGACCGACAGGCACCGATAGAAAGCTGACGTCACATCATAGACCGACAGGCACCGATAGAAAGCTGACGTCACATCATAGACCGACAGCACCGATAGAAAGCTGACGTCACATCATAGACCGACCGCACCGATAGAAAGCTGACGTCACATCATAGACGGACAGCACCGATAGAAAGCTGACGTCACATCATAGACCGACAGCACCGATAAAAAGCTGACGTCACATCATAGACCGACAGCACCGATAGAAAGCTGACGTCACATCATAGACCGACAGCACCGATAGAAAGCTGACGTCACATCATAGACCGACAGCACCGATAGAAAGCTGACGTCACATCATAGACCGACAGCACCGATAGAAAGCTGACGTCACATCATAGACCGACAGCACCGATAGAAAGCTGACGTCACACCATAGACCGACAGGCACCGGTAGAAAGCTGACGTCACATCATAGACCGACAGGCACCGGTAGAAAGCTGACGTCACATCATAGACCGACAGCACCGATAAAAAGCTGACGTCACATCATAGACCGACAGCACCGATAGAAAGCTGACGTCACATCATAGACCGACAGCACCGATAGAAAGCTGACGTCACATCATAGACCGACAGCACCGATAAAAAGCTGACGTCACATCATAGACCGAAAGCACCGATAGAAAGCTGACGTCACATCATAGACCGACAGCACCGATAGAAAGCTGACGTCACATCATAGACCGACAGGACCGATAGAAAGCTGACGTCACATCATAGACCGACAGCACCGATAGAAAGCTGATGTCACATCATAGACCGACAGCACCGATAGAAAGCTGACGTCACATCATAGACCGACAGGCACCGATAGAAAGCTGATGTAACATCATAGACCGACAGCACCGATAGAAAGCTGACGTATAGACCGACAGCACCGATAGAAAGCAGACGTCACATCATAGACCGCCAGGCACTGATAGAAAGCTGACGTCACATCATAGACCGCCAGGCACTGATAGAAAGCAGACGTCACATCATAGACCGCCAGGCACCGATAGAAAGCTGACGTCACATCATAGACCGACAGGCACCGATAGAAAGCTGACGTCACATCATAGACCGACAACACCGATAGAAAGCAGACGTCACATCATAGACCGCCAGGCACTGATAGAAAGCTGACGTCACATCATAGACCGCCAGGCACTGATAGAAAGCAGACGTCACATCATAGACCGCCAGGCACCGACAGAAAGCTGACGTCACATCATAGACCGACAGGCACCGATAGAAAGCTGACGTCACATCATAGACCGACAGCACCGATAGAAAGCTGACGTTACATCATAGACCGACAGGCACCGATAGAAAGCAGACGTCACATCATAGACCGACAGGCACCGATAGAAAGCTGACGTCACATCATAGACCGACAGCACCGATAGAAAGCTGAAGTCACATCATAGACCGACAGGCACTGATAGAAAGCTGACGTCACATCATAGACCGACAGCACCGACAGAAAGCTGACGTCACATCATAGACCGACAGCATCGACAGAAAGCTGACGTCACATCATAGACCGACAGGCACCGATAGAAAGCTAACGTCACATCATAGACCGACAGCACCGATAGAAAGCTGACGTCACATCATAGTCCGACAGGCACCGACAGAAAGCTGACGTCACATCATAGACCGACAGGCACCGATAGAAAGCTGACGTCACATCATAGACCGACAGGCACCGATAGAAAGCTGACGTCACATCATAGACCGACAGCACCGATAGAAAGCTGACGTCACATCATAGACCGACCGCACCGATAGAAAGCTGACGTCACATCATAGACCGACAGCACCGATAGAAAGCTGACGTCACATCATAGACCGACAGCACCGATAAAAAGCTGACGTCACATCATAGACCGACAGCACCGATAGAAAGCTGACGTCACATCATAGACCGACAGCACCGATAGAAAGCTGACGTCACATCATAGACCGACAGCACCGATAGAAAGCTGACGTCACATCATAGACCGACAGCACCGATAGAAAGCTGATGTCACATCATAGACCGACAGCACCGATAGAAAGCTGACGTCACATCATAGACCGACAGGCACCGATAGAAAGCTGATGTAACATCATAGACCGACAGCACCGATAAAAAGCTGACGTATAGACCGACAGCACCGATAGAAAGCAGACGTCACATCATAGACCGCCAGGCACTGATAGAAAGCTGACGTCACATCATAGACCGCCAGGCACTGATAGAAAGCAGACGTCACATCATAGACCGCCAGGCACCGATAGAAAGCTGACGTCACATCATAGACCGACAGGCACCGATAGAAAGCTGACGTCACATCATAGACCGACAACACCGATAGAAAGCAGACGTCACATCATAGACCGCCAGGCACTGATAGAAAGCTGACGTCACATCATAGACCGCCAGGCACTGATAGAAAGCAGACGTCACATCATAGACCGCCAGGCACCGACAGAAAACTGACGTCACATCATAGACCGACAGGCACCGATAGAAAGCTGACGTCACATCATAGACCGACAGCACCGATAGAAAGCAGACGTCACATCATAGACCGACAGGCACCGATAGAAAGCTGACGTCACATCATAGACCGACAGCACCGATAGAAAGCTGAAGTCACATCATAGACCGACAGGCACCGACAGAAAGCTGACGTCACATCATAGACCGACAGGCACCGATAGAAAGCAGATGTCACATCATAGACCGACAGGCACCGATAGAAAGCTGACGTCACATCATAGACCGACAGCACCGATAGAAAGCTGAAGTCACATCATAGACCGACAGGCACTGATAGAAAGCTGACGTCACATCATAGACCGACAGCATCGACAGAAAGCTGACGTCACATCATAGACCCACAGCATCGACAGAAAGCTGACGTCACATCATAGACCGACAGGCACTGATAGAAAGCTGACGTCACATCATAGACCGACAGCACCGACAGAAAGCTGACGTCACATCATAGACCGACAGCATCGACAGAAAGCTGACGTCACATCATAGACCGACAGGCACCGATAGAAAGCTAACGTCACATCATAGACCGACAGCACCGATAGAAAGCTGACGTCACATCATAGACCGACAGGCACCGACAGAAAGCTGACGTCACATCATAGACCGACAGGCACCGATAGAAAGCTGACGTCACATCATAGACCGACAGGCACCGATAGAAAGCTGACGTCACATCATAGACCGACAGCACCGATAGAAAGCTGACGTCACATCATAGACCGACCGCACCGATAGAAAGCTGACGTCACATCATAGACCGACAGCACCGATAGAAAGCTGACGTCACATCATAGACCGACAGCACCGATAAAAAGCTGACGTCACATCATAGACCGACAGCACCGATAGAAAGCTGACGTCACATCATAGACCGACAGCACCGATAGAAAGCTGACGTCACATCATAGACCGACAGCACCGATAGAAAGCTGACGTCACATCATAGACCGACAGCACCGATAGAAAGCTGATGTCACATCATAGACCGACAGCACCGATAGAAAGCTGACGTCACATCATAGACCGACAGGCACCGATAGAAAGCTGATGTAACATCATAGACCGACAGCACCGATAAAAAGCTGACGTATAGACCGACAGCACCGATAGAAAGCAGACGTCACATCATAGACCGCCAGGCACTGATAGAAAGCTGACGTCACATCATAGACCGCCAGGCACTGATAGAAAGCAGACGTCACATCATAGACCGCCAGGCACCGATAGAAAGCTGACGTCACATCATAGACCGACAGGCACCGATAGAAAGCTGACGTCACATCATAGACCGACAACACCGATAGAAAGCAGACGTCACATCATAGACCGCCAGGCACTGATAGAAAGCTGACGTCACATCATAGACCGCCAGGCACTGATAGAAAGCAGACGTCACATCATAGACCGCCAGGCACCGACAGAAAACTGACGTCACATCATAGACCGACAGGCACCGATAGAAAGCTGACGTCACATCATAGACCGACAGCACCGATAGAAAGCAGACGTCACATCATAGACCGACAGGCACCGATAGAAAGCTGACGTCACATCATAGACCGACAGCACCGATAGAAAGCTGAAGTCACATCATAGACCGACAGGCACCGACAGAAAGCTGACGTCACATCATAGACCGACAGGCACCGATAGAAAGCAGACGTCACATCATAGACCGACAGGCACCGATAGAAAGCTGACGTCACATCATAGACCGACAGCACCGATAGAAAGCTGAAGTCACATCATAGACCGACAGGCACTGATAGAAAGCTGACGTCACATCATAGACCGACAGCATCGACAGAAAGCTGACGTCACATCATAGACCCACAGCATCGACAGAAAGCTGACGTCACATCATAGACCGACAGGCACCGATAGAAAGCTAACGTCACATCATAGACCGACAGCACCGATAGAAAGCTGACGTCACATCATAGACCGACAGGCACCGACAGAAAGCTGACGTCACATCATAGACCGACAGGCACCGATAGAAAGCTGACGTCACATCATAGACCGACAGGCACCGATAGAAAGCTGACGTCACATCATACACCGACAGCACCGATAGAAAGCTGACGTCACATCATAGACCGACCGCACCGATAGAAAGCTGACGTCACATCATAGACCGACAGCACCGATATAAAGCTGACGTCACATCATAGACCGACAGCACCGATAGAAAGCTGACGTCACATCATAGACCGACAGGCACCGATAAAAAGCTGACGTCACATCATAGACCGACAGGTACCGATAGAAAGCTGACGTCACATCATACACCGACAGCACCGATAGAAAGCTGACGTCACATCATAGACCGACCGCACCGATAGAAAGCTGACGTCACATCATAGACCGACAGCACCGATATAAAGCTGACGTCACATCATAGACCGACAGCACCGATAGAAAGCTGACGTCACATCATAGACCGACAGGCACCGATAAAAAGCTGACGTCACATCATAGACCGACAGGTACCGATAGAAAGCTGACGTCACATCATAGACCGACAGCACCGATAGAAAGCTGACGTCACATCATAGACCGACAGCACCGATAGAAAGCTGACGTCACATCATAGACCGACAGCACCGATAGAAAGCTGACGTCACATCATAGACCGACAGCACCGATAGAAAGCTGATGTCACATCATAGACCGACAGCACCGATAGAAAGCTGACGTCACATCATAGACCGACAGGCACCGATAGAAAGCTGATGTAACATCATAGACCGACAGCACCGATAGAAAGCTGACGTATAGACCGACAGCACCGATAGAAAGCAGACGTCACATCATAGACCGCCAGGCACTGATAGAAAGCTGACGTCACATCATAGACCGCCAGGCACTGATAGAAAGCAGACGTCACATCATAGACCGCCAGGCACCGATAGAAAGCTGACGTCACATCATAGACCGACAGGCACCGATAGAAAGCTGACGTCACATCATAGACCGACAACACCGATAGAAAACAGACGTCACATCATAGACCGCCAGGCACTGATAGAAAGCTGACGTTACATCATAGACTGCCAGGCACTGATAGAAAGCAGACGTCACATCATAGACCGCCAGGCACCAACAGAAAGCTGACGTCACATCATAGACCGACAGGCACCGATAGAAAGCTGACGTCACATCATAGACCGACAGCACCGATAGAAAGCTGACGTCACATCATAGACCGACAGGCACCGATAGAAAGCAGACGTCACATCATAGACCGACAGGCACCGATAGAAAGCTGACGTCACATCATAGACCGACAGCACCGATAGAAAGCTGAAGTCACCTCATAGACCGACAGGCACTGATAGAAAGCTGACGTCACATCATAGACCGACAGCACCGACAGAAAGCTGACGTCACATCATAGACCGACAGCATCGACAGAAAGCTGACGTCACATCATAGACCGACAGGCACCGATAGAAAGCTGACGTCACATCATAGACCGACAGCACCGATAGAAAGCTGACGTCACATCATAGACCGACAGGCACCGACAGAAAGCTGACGTCACATCATAGACCGACAGGCACCGATAGAAAGCTGACGTCACATCATAGACCGACAGGCACCGATAGAAAGCTGACGTCACATCATAGACCGACAGCACCGATAGAAAGCTGACGTCACATCATAGACCGACAGCACCGATAGAAAGCTGACGTCACATCATAGACCGACCGCACCGATAGAAAGCTGACGTCACATCATAGACCGACAGCACCGATAGAAAGCTGACGTCACATCATAGACCGACAGCACCGATAGAAAGCTGACGTCACATCATAGACCGACAGCACCGATAAAAAGCTGACGTCACATCATAGACCGACAGGCACCGATAGAAAGCTGACGTCACATCATAGACCGACAGCACCGATAGAAAGCTGACGTCACATCATAGACCGACAGCACCGATAGAAAGCTGACGTCACATCATAGACCGACAGCACCGATAGAAAGCTGACGTCACATCATAGACCGACAGCACCGATAGAAAGCTGACGTCACATCATAGACCGACAGCACCGATAGAAAGCTGACGTCACACCATAGACCGACAGGCACCGGTAGAAAGCTGACGTCACATCATAGACCGACAGGCACCGATAGAAAGCTGACGTCACATCATAGACCGACAGCACCGATAAAAAGCTGACATCACATCATAGACCGACAGCACCGATAGAAAGCTGACGTCACATCATAGACCGACAGCACCGATAGAAAGCTGACGTCACATCATAGACCGACAGCACCGATAGAAAGCTGACGTCACATCATAGACCGACAGCACCGATAGAAAGCTGATGTCACATCATAGACCGACAGCACCGATAGAAAGCTGACGTCACATCATAGACCGACAGGCACCGATAGAAAGCTGATGTAACATCATAGACCGACAGCACCGATAGAAAGCTGACGTATAGACCGACAGCACCGATAGAAAGCAGACGTCACATCATAGACCGCCAGGCACTGATAGAAAGCTGACGTCACATCATAGACCGCCAGGCACCGATAGAAAGCAGACGTCACATCATAGACAGCCAGGCACCGATAGAAAGCTGACGTCACATCATAGACCGACAGGCACCGATAGAAAGCTGACGTCACATCATAGACCGACAGCACCGATAGAAAGCAGACGTCACATCATAGACCGCCAGGCACTGATAGAAAGCTGACGTCACATCATAGACTGCCAGGCACTGAAAGAAAACAGACGTCACATCATAGACCGCCAGGCACCGACAGAAAGCTGACGTCACATCATAGACCGACAGGCACCGATAGAAAGCTGACGTCACATCATAGACCGACAGCACCGATAGAAAGCTGACGTCACATCATAGACCGACAGGCACCGATAGAAAGCAGACGTCACATCATAGACCGCCAGGCACTGATAGAAAGCTGACGTCACATCATAGACTGCCAGGCACTGATAGAAAGCAGACGTCACATCATAGACCGCCAGGCACCGACAGAAAGCTGACGTCACATCATAGACCGACAGGCACCGATAGAAAGCTGACGTCACATCATAGACCGACAGCACCGATAGAAAGCTGACGTCACATCATAGACCGACAGGCACCGATAGAAAGCAGACGTCACATCATAGACCGACAGGCACCGATAGAAAGCTGACGTCACATCATAGACCGACAGCACCGATAGAAAGCTGAAGTCACATCATAGACCGACAGGCACTGATAGAAAGCTGACGTCACATCATAGACTGCCAGGCACTGATAGAAAACAGACGTCACATCATAGACCGCCAGGCACCGACAGAAAGCTGACGTCACATCATAGACCGACAGGCACCGATAGAAAGCTGACGTCACATCATAGACCGACAGCACCGATAGAAAGCTGACGTCACATCATAGACCGACAGGCACCGATAGAAAGCAGACGTCACATCATAGACCGACAGGCACCGATAGAAAGCTGACGTCACATCATAGATGGACAGCACCGATAGAAAGCTGAAGTCACATCATAGACCGACAGGCACTGATAGAAAGCTGACGTCACATCATAGACCGACAGGCACCGATAGAAAGCTGACGTCACATCATAGACCGACAGCACCGATAGAAAGCTGACGTCACATCATAGACCGACAGCACCGATAGAAAGCTGACGTCACATCATAGACCGACAGCACCGATAGAAAGCTGACGTCACATCATAGACCGACAGCACCGATAGAAAGCTGACGTCACATCATAGACCGACAGCACCGATAGAAAGCTGACGTCACATCATAGACCGACAGCACCGATAGAAAGCTGACGTCACATCATAGACCGACAGGCACCGATAGAAAGCTGACGTCACATCATAGACCGACAGCACCGATAGAAAGCTGACGTCACATCATAGACCGACAGCACCGATAGAAAGCTGACGTCACATCATAGACCGACAGCACCAATAGAAAGCTGACGTCACATCATAGACCGACAGGCACCGACAGAAAGCTGACGTCACATCATAGACGGACAGGCACCGATAGAAAGCTGACGTCACATCATAGACCGACAGCTCGGATAGAAAGCAGACGTCACATCATAGACCTACAGGCACCGACAGAAAGCTGACGTCACATCATTGACCGACAGGCACAGATAGAAAGCTGACGTCACATCATAGACCGACAGCACCGATAGAAACCTGGCGTCACATCATAGACCGACAGCACCGATAGAAAGCTGACGTCACATCATAGACCGACAGCACCGATAGAAACCTGGCGTCACATCATAGACCGACAGCACCGATAGAAAGCTGACGTCGCATCATAGACCGACAGGCACCGATAGAAAGCTGACGTCGCATCATAGACCGACAGGCACCGATAGAAAGCTGACGTCGCATCATAGACCGACAGCACCGACAGAAAGCAGACGTCACATAATAGACCGACAGCACCGACAGAAAGCAGACGTCACATCATAGACCGACAGCACCGACAGAAAGCTGACGTCACATCATAGACCGACAGCACCGATAGAAAGCAGATGTCACATCATAGACCGACAGCTCCGATAGAAAGCAGACGTCACATCATAGACCGACAGCACCGATAGAAAGCTGACGTCATATCATAGACCGACAGGCAACGATAGAAAGCTGACGTCGCATCATAGACCGACAGCACCGATAGAAAGCTGACGTCGCATCATAGACCGACAGCACCGATAGAAAGCTGACGTCGCATCATAGACCGACAGCACCGATAGAAAGCTGACGTCGCATCATAGACCGACAGCACCGATAGAAAGCTGACGTCGCATCATAGGCCGACAGCACCTATAGAAAGCTGACGTCACATCATAGACCGACAGCACCGATAGAAAGCTGACGTCACATCATAGACCGACAGGCACCGATAGAAAGCTGACGTCACATCATAGACCGACAGGCACCGATAGAAAGCTGACGTCACATCATAGACCGACAGCACCGATAGAAAGCTGACGTCACATCATAGACCGACAGCACCGATAGAAAGCTGACGTCACATCATAGACCGACAGGCACCGATAGAAAGCTGACGTCACATCATAGACCGACAGGCACTGATAGAAAGCTGACGTCACATCATAGACCGATAGCACCGATAGAAAGCTGACGTCACATCATAGACCGACAGCACCGATAGAAAGCTGACGTCACATCATAAACTGACAGCACCGATAGAAAGCTGACATCACATCATAGACCGACAGCACCGATAAAAAGCTGACGTCACATCATAGACCGACAGCACCGATAGAAAGCTGATGTCATATCATAGACCGACAGCACCGAAAGAAAGCTGACGTCACATCATAGACCGACAGGCACCGATAGAAAGCTGACGTATAGACCGACAGCACCGATAGAAAGCAGACAGCACCGATAGAAAACTGATGTCACATCATTGACCGACAGCACCGATAGAAAGCTGACGTCGCATCATAGACCGACAGGCACCGATAGAAAGCTGACGTCGCATCATAGACCGACAGCACCGACAGAAAGCAGACGTCATATAATAGACCGACAGCACCGACAGAAAGCAGACGTCACATCATAGACCGACAGCACCGACAGAAAGCTGACGTCACATCATAGACCGACAGCACCGATAGAAAGCAGATGTCACATCATAGACCGACAGGCACCGATAGAAAGCAGACGTCACATCATAGACCGACAGCACCGATAGAAAGCTGACGTCATATCATAGACCGACAGGCACCGATAGAAAGCTGACGTCGCATCATAGACCGACAGCACCGATAGAAAGCTGACGTCGCATCATAGACCGACAGCACCGATAGAAAGCTGACGTCGCATCATAGACCGACAGCACCGATAGAAAGCTGACGTCGCATCATAGACCGACAGCACCGATAGAAAGCTGACGTCGCATCATAGGCCGACAGCACCTATAGAAAGCTGACGTCACATCATAGACCGACAGCACCGATAGAAAGCTGGCGTCACATCATAGACCGACAGGCACCGATAGAAAGCTGACGTCACATCATAGACCGACAGGCACCGATAGAAAGCTGACGTCACATCATAGACCGACAGGCACTGATAGAAAGCTGACGTCACATCATAGACCGATAGCACCGATAGAAAGCTGACGTCACATCATAGACCGACAGCACCGATAGAAAGCTGACGTCACATCATAAACTGACAGCACCGATAGAAAGCTGACATCACATCATAGACCGACAGCACCGATAAAAAGCTGACGTCACATCATAGACCGACAGCACCGATAG
Organism: Phyllobates terribilis; assembly: GCF_046119375.1. Classification (NCBI taxonomy): domain Eukaryota; kingdom Metazoa; phylum Chordata; class Amphibia; order Anura; family Dendrobatidae; genus Phyllobates; species Phyllobates terribilis. The sequence goes on from NW_027362762.1 coordinate 609,229,205, forward strand.
AAAGCTGATGTCATATCATAGACCGACAGCACCGAAAGAAAGCTGACGTCACATCATAGACCGACAGGCACCGATAGAAAGCTGATGTCACATCATAGACCGACAGCACCGATAGAAAGCTGACGTATAGACCGACAGCACCGATAGAAAGCAGACAGCACCGATAGAAAACTGATGTCACATCATTGACCGACAGCACCGATAGAAAGCTGACGTCACATCATAGACCGACAGGCACCGATAGAAAGCTGATGTCACATCATAGACCGACAGCACCGATAGAAAGCTGACGTATAGACTGACAGCACCGATAGAAAGCAGACGTCACATCATAGACCGCCAGGCACTGATAGAAAGCTGACGTCACATCATAGACCGCCAGGCACTGATAGAAAGCAGACGTCACATCATAGACTGACAGCACCGATAGAAAGCTAACGTCACATCATAGACCGACAGCACCGATAGAAAGCTGACGTCACATCATAGACCGACAGACACCGATAGAAAGCTGACGTCACATCATAGACCGACAGCACCGACAGAAAGCTGACGTCACATCATAGACCGACAGGCACCGATAGAAAGCTGACGTCACATCATAGACCGACAGGCACCGATAGAAAGCTGACGTCACATCATAGACCGACAGCACCGATAGAAAACTGACGTCACATCATAGACAGACAGCACCGATAGAAAGCTGACGTCACATCATAGACCGACAGGCACCGATAGAAAGCTGATGTCACATCATAGGCCGACAGCACCGATAGAAAGCTGACGTCACATCATAGGCCGACAGGCACCGACAGAAAGCTGACGTCACATCATAGACCGACAGCTCGGATAGAAAGCTGACGTCACATCATAGACCGACAGGAACCGACAGAAAGCTGACGTCACATCATAGACTGACAGGCACCGATAGAAAGCAGACGTCACATCATAGACCGACAGGCACCGATAGAAAGCAGACGTCACATCATAGACCGACAGCACCGATAGAAAGCTGACGTCACATCATAGACCGACAGGCACCGATAGAAAGCTGACGTCACATCATAGACCGACAGGCACCGACAGAAAGCTGACGTCACATCATAGACCGACAGGCACCGATAGAAAGCTGACGTCACATCATAGACCGACAGCTCGGATAGAAAGCAGACGTCACATCATAGACCTACAGGCACCGACAGAAAGCTGACGTCACATGATAGACCGACAGGCACCGATAGAAAGCTGACGTCACATCATAGACCGACAGCTCCGATAGAAACCTGGCGTCACATCATAGACCGACAGCACCGATAGAAAGCTGACGTCACATCATAGACCGACAGCACCGATAGAAAGCTGACGTCACATCATAGACCGACAGCACCGATAGAAAGCTGAGGTCACATCATAGACCGACAGCACCGATAGAAAGCTGACGTCACATCATAGACCGACAGGCACCGACAGAAAGCTGACGTCACATCATAGACCGACAGCTCGGATTGAAAGCTGACGTCACATCATAGACCGACAGGCACCGACAGAAAGCTGACGTCACATCATAGACCGACAGGCACCGATAGAAAGCTGACGTCACATCATAGACCGACAGCACCGATAGAAAGCTGACGTCACATCATAGACCGACAGCACCGATAGAAAGCTGACGTCACATCATAGACCGACAGCACCGATAGAAAGCTGACGTCACATCATAGACCGACAGGCACCGATAGAAAGCTGACGTCACATCATAGACCGTCAGGCACCGACAGAAAGCTGACGTCACATCATAGACCGACAGGCACCGATAGAAAGCTGACGTCACATCATAGACCGACAGCTCAGATAGAAAGCAGACGTCACATCATAGACCTACAGGCACCGACAGAAAGCTGACGTCACATCATAGACCGACAGGCACCGATAGAAAGCTGACGTCACATCGTAGACCGACAGCACCGATAGAAAGCTGACGTCACATCGTAGACCGACAGGCACCGATAGAAAGCTGACGTCACATCGTAGACCGACAGCTCGGATAGAAAGCAGACGTCACATCGTAAACCGACAGGCACCGACAGAAAGCTGACATCACATCATAGACCGACAGGCACCGATAGAAAGCAGACGTCACATCGTAGACCGACAGCACCGATAGAAAGCTGACGTCACATCATAGACCGACAGGCACCGACAGAAAGCTGACGTCACATCATAGACCGACAGGCACCGACAGAAAGCTGACGTCACATCATAGACCGACAGGCACCGACAGAAAGCTGACGTCACATCATAGCCCGACAGCACCGATAGAAAGCTGACGTCACATCATAGACCGACAGCACCGATAGAAAGCTGACGTCACATCATAGACCGACAGCACCGATAGAAAGCTGACGTCACATCATAGACCGACAGGCAGTGATAGAAAGCTGACGTCACATCATAGACCGACAGGCAACGATAGAAAGCTGACGTCACATCATAGACCGACAGGCACCGATAGAAAGCTTGCGTCACATCATAGACCGACAGGCACCGATAGAAAGCTGACGTCACATCATAGACCGACAGCACCGAAAGACAGCTGACGTCACATCATAGACCGACAGCACCGATAGAAAGCTGACGTCACATCATAGACCGACAGCACCGATAGAAAGCTGACGTCACATCATAGACCGACAGCACCGATAGAAAGCTGACGTCACATCATAGACCGACAGCACCGATAGAAAGCTGACGTCACATCATAGACCGACAGCACCGATAGAAAGCTGACGTCACATCATAGACCGACAGGCACCGATAGAAAGCTGACGTCACATCATAGACCGACAGCACCGATAGAAAGCTGATGTCACATCATAGACCGACAGCACCGATAGAAAGCTGACGTCACATCATAGACCGCCAGGCACCGATAGAAAGCTGACGTCACATCATAGACCGCCAGGCACCGATAGAAAGCTGACGTCACATCATAGACCGACAGCATCGATAGAAAGCTGACGTCACATCATAGACCGACAGCACCGGTAGAAAGCTGACGTCACATCATAGACCGCCAGCACCGTTAGAAAGAAGACGTCACATCATAGACCGCCAGCACCGGTAGAAAGCAGACGTCACATCATAGACCGCCAGGCACCGATAGAAAGCTGACGTCACATCATAGACCGACAGCACCGATAGAAAGCTGACGTCACATCATAGACCGACAGCACCGATAGAAAGCTGACGTCACATCGTAGACCGACAGGCACCGATAGAAAGCTGACGTCACATCGTAGACCGACAGCTCGGATAGAAAGCAGACGTCACATCGTAAACCGACAGGCACCGACAGAAAGCTGACATCACATCATAGACCGACAGGCACCGATAGAAAGCAGACGTCACATCGTAGACCGACAGCACCGATAGAAAGCTGACGTCACATCATAGACCGACAGGCACCGACAGAAAGCTGACGTCACATCATAGACCGACAGGCACCGACAGAAAGCTGACGTCACATCATAGACCGACAGGCACCGACAGAAAGCTGACGTCACATCATAGCCCGACAGCACCGATAGAAAGCTGACGTCACATCATAGACCGACAGCACCGATAGAAAGCTGACGTCACATCATAGACCGACAGCACCGATAGAAAGCTGACGTCACATCATAGACCGACAGGCAGTGATAGAAAGCTGACGTCACATCATAGACCGACAGGCAACGATAGAAAGCTGACGTCACATCATAGACCGACAGGCACCGATAGAAAGCTTGCGTCACATCATAGACCGACAGGCACCGATAGAAAGCTGACGTCACATCATAGACCGACAGCACCGAAAGACAGCTGACGTCACATCATAGACCGACAGCACCGATAGAAAGCTGACGTCACATCATAGACCGACAGCACCGATAGAAAGCTGACGTCACATCATAGACCGACAGCACCGATAGAAAGCTGACGTCACATCATAGACCGACAGCACCGATAGAAAGCTGACGTCACATCGTAGACCGACAGCACCGATAGAAAGCTGACGTCACATCATAGACCGACAGGCACCGATAGAAAGCTGACGTCACATCATAGACCGACAGCACCGATAGAAAGCTGATGTCACATCATAGACCGACAGCACCGATAGAAAGCTGACGTCACATCATAGACCGCCAGGCACCGATAGAAAGCTGACGTCACATCATAGACCGCCAGGCACCGATAGAAAGCTGACGTCACATCATAGACCGACAGCATCGATAGAAAGCTGACGTCACATCATAGACCGACAGCACCGGTAGAAAGCTGACGTCACATCATAGACCGCCAGCACCGTTAGAAAGAAGACGTCACATCATAGACCGCCAGCACCGGTAGAAAGCAGACGTCACATCATAGACCGCCAGGCACCGATAGAAAGCTGACGTCACATCATAGACCGACAGCACCGATAGAAAGCTGACGTCACATCATAGACCGACAGCACCGATAGAAAGCTGACGTCACATCGTAGACCGACAGCACCGATAGAAAGCTGACGTCACATCGTAGACCGACAGCACCGGTAGAAAGCTGACGTCACATCGTAGACCGCCAGCACCGGTAGAAAGAAGACGTCACATCATAGACCGCCAGCACCGGTAGAAAGAAGACGTCACATCATAGACCGCCAGCACCGGTAGAAAGCAGACGTCACATCATAGACCGACAGCACCGATAGAAAGCTGACGTCACATCATAGACTGACAGCACCGATAGAAAGCTGACGTCACATCGTAGACCGACAGCACCGATAGAAAGCTGACGTCACATCGTAGACCGACAGCACCGATAGAAAGCTGACGTCACATCGTAGACCGACAGCACCGATAGAAAGCTGACGTCACATCGTAGACCGACAGCACCGATAGAAAGCTGACGTCACATCGTAGACCGACAGCACCGATAGAAAGCTGACGTCACATCGTAGACTGACAGCATCGATAGAAAGCTGACGTCACATCGTAGACCGACAGCACCGATAGAAAGCTGACGTCACATCGTAGACCGACAGCACCGATAGAAAGCCATCGTCACATCGTAGACCGACAACACCGATAGAAAGCTGACGTCACATCGTAGACCGACAGCACCGATAGAAAGCTGACGTCACATCGTAGACCGACAGGCACCGATAGAAAGCTGACGTCACATCGTAGACCGACAGCTCGGATAGAAAGCAGACGTCACATCGTAGACCGACAGGCACCGACAGAAAGCTGACATCACATCGTAGACCGACAGGCACCGATAGAAACCAGACGTCACATCGTAGACCGACAGCACCGATAGAAAGCTGACGTCACATCATAGACCGACAGGCACCGACAGAAAGCTGACATCACATCATAGACCGACAGGCACCGACAGAAAGCTGACGTCACATCATAGACCGACAGGCACCGACAGAAAGCTGACGTCACATCATAGACCGACAGGCACCGACAGAAAGCTGACGTCACATCATAGACCGACAGGCACCGACAGAAAGCTGACGTCACATCATAGACTGACAGCACCGATAGAAAGCTGACGTCACATCATAGACCGACAGCACCGATAGAAAGGTGACGTCACATCATAGACCGACAGGCACCGATAGAAAGCTGACGTCACATCATAGACCGACAGCACCGATAGAAAGCTGACGTCACATCATAGACCGACAGGCACCGACAGAAAGCTGACGTCACATCATAGACCGACAGGCACTGATAGAAAGCTGACGTCACATCATAGACCGACAGCACCGATAGAAAGCTGACGTCACATCATAGACAGACAGCACCGATAGAAAGCTGACGTCACATCATAGACCGACAGGCACCGATAGAAAGCTGATGTCACATCATAGGCCGACAGCACCGATAGAAAGCTGACGTCACATCATAGACCGACAGGCACCGACAGAAAGCTGACGTCACATCATAGGCCGACAGGCACCGACAGAAAGCTGACGTCACATCATAGACCGACAGGCACCGACAGAAAGCTGACGTCACATCATAGACCGACAGCACCGATAGAAAGCTGACGTCACATCATAGACCGACAGCACCAATAGAAAGCTGACGTCACATCATAGACCGACAGCACCGATAGAAAGCTGACGTCACATCATAGACCGACAGGCAATGATAGAAAGCTGACGTCACATCATAGACCGACAGGCAACGATAGAAAGCTGACGTCACATCATAGACCGACAGGCACCGATAGAAAGCTTGCGTCACATCATAGACCGACAGGCACCGATAGAAAGCTGACGTCACATCATAGACCGACAGCACCGAAAGACAGCTGACGTCACATCATAGACCGACAGCACCGATAGAAAGCTGACGTCACATCATAGACCGACAGCACCGATAGAAAGCTGACGTCACATCATAGACCGACAGCACCGATAGAAAGCTGACGTCACATCATAGACCGACAGCACCGATAGAAAGCTGACGTCACATCATAGACCGACAGCACCGATAGAAAGCTGACGTCACATCATAGACCGACAGGCACCGATAGAAAGCTGACGTCACATCATAGACCGACAGCACCGATAGAAAGCTGATGTCACATCATAGACCGACAGCACCGATAGAAAGCTGACGTCACATCATAGACCGCCAGGCACCGATAGAAAGCTGACGTCACATCATAGACCGCCAGGCACCGATAGAAAGCTGACGTCACATCATAGACCGACAGCATCGATAGAAAGCTGACGTCACATCATAGACCGACAGCACCGGTAGAAAGCTGACATCACATCATAGACCGCCAGCACCGTTAGAAAGGAGACGTCACATCATAGACCGCCAGCACCGGTAGAAAGCAGACGTCACATCATAGACCGCCAGGCACCGATAGAAAGCTGACGTCACATCATAGACCGACAGCACCGATAGAAAGCTGACGTCACATCATAGACCGACAGCACCGATAGAAAGCTGACGTCACATCGTAGACCGACAGCACCGATAGAAAGCTGACGTCACATCGTAGACCGACAGCACCGGTAGAAAGCTGACGTCACATCGTAGACCGCCAGCACCGGTAGAAAGAAGACGTCACATCGTAGACCGCCAGCACCGGTAGAAAGAAGACGTCACATCATAGACCGCCAGCACCGGTAGAAAGCAGACGTCACATCATAGACCGACAGCACCGATAGAAAGCTGACGTCACATCATAGACTGACAGCACCGATAGAAAGCTGACGTCACATCGTAGTCCGACAGCACCGATAGAAAGCTGACGTCACATCGTAGACCGACAGCACCGATAGAAAGCTGACGTCACATCGTAGACCGACAGCATCGATAGAAAGCTGACGTCACATCGTAGACCGACAGCACCGATAGAAAGCTGACGTCACATCGTAGACCGACAGCACCGATAGAAAGCCGACGTCACATCGTAGACCGACAACACCGATAGAAAGCTGACGTCACATCGTAGACCGACAGCACCGATAGAAAGCTGACGTCACATCGTAGACCGACAGGCACCGATAGAAAGCTGACGTCACATCGTAGACCGACAGCTCGGATAGAAAGCAGACGTCACATCGTAGACCGACAGGCACCGACAGAAAGCTGACATCACATCGTAGACCGACAGGCACCGATAGAAAGCAGACGTCACATCGTAGACCGATAGCACCGATAGAAAGCTGACGTCACATCATAGACCGACAGGCACCGACAGAAAGCTGACATCACATCATAGACCGACAGGCACCGACAGAAAGCTGACGTCACATCATAGACCGACAGGCACTGACAGAAAGCTGACGTCACATCATAGACCGACAGCACCGATAGAAAGCTGACGTCACATCATAGACAGACAGCACCGATAGAAAGCTGACGTCACATCATAGACCGACAGGCACCGATAGAAAGCTGACGTCACATCATAGACCGACAGGCACCGATAGAAAGCTGACGTCACATCATAGACCGACAGGCACCGATAGAAAGCTGACGTCACATCATAGACCGACAGCACCGATAGAAAGCTGACGTCACATCATAGACCGACAGGCACCGACAGAAAGCTGACGTCACATCATAGACCGACAGGCACTGATAGAAAGCTGACGTCACATCATAGACCGACAGCACCGATAGAAAGCTGACGTCACATCATAGACAGACAGCACCGATAGAAAGCTGACGTCACATCATAGACCGACAGGCACCGATAGAAAGCTGATGTCACATCATAGGCCGACAGCACCGATAGAAAGCTGACGTCACATCATAGGCCGACAGGCACCGATAGAAAGCTGACGTCACATCATAGACCGACAGCTCGGATAGAAAGCTGACGTCACATCATAGACCGACAGGCACCGACAGAAAGCTGACGTCACATCATAGACCGACAGGCACCGATAGAAAGCAGACGTCACATCATAGACCGACAGCACCGATAGAAAGCTGACGTCACATCATAGACCGACAGGCACCGATAGAAAGCTGACGTCACATCATAGACCGACAGGCACCGATAGAAAGCTGGTGTCACATCATAGACCGACAGCTCGGATAGAAAGCAGACGTCACATCATAGACCGACAGGCACCAACAGAAAGCTGACGTCACATCATAGACCGACAGGCACCGATAGAAAGCTGACGTCACATCGTAGACCGACAGCACCCATAGAAAGCTGACGTCACATCGTAGACCGACAGGCACCGAGAGAAAGCTGACGTCACATCGTAGACCGACAGGCACCGACAGAAAGCTGACGTCACATCGTAGACCGACAATCACCGACAGAAAGCTGACGTCACATCGTAGTCCGACAGGCACCGATAGAAAGCTGACGTCACATCGTAGACCGACAGCTCGGATAGAAAGCAGACGTCACATCGTAGACCGACAGGCACCGATAGAAAGCTGACGTCACATCGTAGACCGACAGGCACCGATAGAAAGCAGACGTCACATCATAGACCGACAGCACCGACAGAAAGCTGACGTCACATCATAGACCGACAGGCACCGACAGAAAGCTGACGTCACATCATAGACCGACAGGCACCGACAGAAAGCTGACGTCACATCATAGACCGACAGGCACCGACAGAAAGCAGACGTCACATCATAGACCGACAGGCACCGACAGAAAGCTGACGTCACATCATAGACCGACAGGCACCGACAGAAAGCTGACGTCACATCATAGACCGACAGGCACCGACAGAAAGCTGACGTCACATCATAGACCGACAGGCACCGATAGAAAGCTGACGTCACATCATAGACCGACAGCACCGATAGAAAGCTGACGTCACATCATAGACCGACAGCACCGATAGAAAGCTGACGTCACATCATAGACCGACAGCACTGATAGAAAGCTGACGTCACATCATAGACCGACAGGCACCGATAGAAAGCTGACATCACATCATAGACCGACAGCACCGATAGAAAGCTGATGTCACATCATAGACCGACAGGCAACGATAGAAAGCTGACGTCACATCATAGACCGACAGGCACCGATAGAAAGCTTACGACACATCATAGACCGACAGGCACTGATAGAAAGCTGACGTCACATTGTAGACCGACAGCACCGATAGAAAGCTGACGTCACATCATAGACCGACAGCACCGATAGAAAGCTGACGTCACATCATAGACCGACAGGCATCGATAGAAAGCTGACGTCACATCATAGACCGACAGCACCGATAGAAAGCTGACGTCACATCATAGACTGACAGCACCGATAGAAAGCTGACGTCACATCATAGACTGACAGCACCGATAGAAAGCTGACGTCACATCATAGACCGACAAGCAACGATAGAAAGCTGACGTCACATCATAGACCGACAGGCACCGATAGAAAGCTGACGTCACATCATAGACCGACAGGCACCGATAGAAAGCTTACGTCACATCATAGACCGACAGGCACTGATAGAAAGCTGACGTCACATCATAGACCGACAGCACCGATAGAAAGCTGACGTCACATCATAGACCGACAGCACCGATAGAAAGCTGACGTCATTTCATAGACCGACAGGCACTGATAGAAAGCTGACGTCACATCATAGACCGACAGCAGAGATAGAAAGCTGACGTCACATCATAGACCGACAGGCACCGATAGAAAGCTGACGTGACATCATAGACCGACAGGCACCGATAGAAAGCTGACGTCACATCATAGACCGACAGCACCGATAGAAAGCTGACGTCACATCATAGACCGAGAGGCACCGATAGAAAGCTGACGTCACATCATAGACCGACAGGCACCGATAGAAAGCTGACATCACATCATAGACCGAAAGGCACTGATAGAAAGCTGACGTCACATCATAGACCGACAGGCACCGATAGAAAGCTGACTTCACATCATAGACCGACAGGCACCGATAGAAAGCTGACGTCACATCATAGACCGACAGCACCGATAGAAAGCTGACGTCACATCATAGACCGACAGGCACCGATAGAAAGCTGACGTCACATCATAGACCGACAGGCATCGATAGAAAGCTGACGTCACATCATAGACCGACAGGCACCGATAGAAAGCTGACGTCACATCATAGACCGACAGGCATTGATAGAAAGCTGATGTCACATCATAGACAGACAGGCACCGATAGAAAGCTGACGTCACATCATAGACCGACAGGCACTGATAGAAAGCTGACTTCACATCATAGACCGACAGGCACCGATAGAAAGCTGACGTCACATCATAGACCGACAGGCACCGACAGAAAGCTGACGTCACATCATAGACCGACAGGCACCGATAGAAAGCTCACGTCACATCATAGACCGACAGCACCGATAGAAAGCTGACGTCACAGCATAGACCGACAGGCACTGATAGAAAGCTGACGTCACATCATAGACCGACAGCACCGATAGAAAGCAGACGTCACATCATAGACCGACAGCACCGATAGAAAGCTGACGTCACATCATAGACCGACAGGCACCGATAGAAAGCTGACGTCACATCACAGACCGACAGCACCAATAGAAAGCTGACGTCACATCATAGACCGACAGGCAGTGATAGAAAGCAAACGTCACATCATAGACCGACAGGCACCGATAGAAAGCTGACGTCACATCATAGACCGACAGGCAGTGATAGAAAGCAAACGTCACATCATAGACCGACAGGAACTGATAGAAAGCTGAAGTCACATCATTGACCGACAGCACCGATAGAAAGCAGACATCATATCATAGACCGCCAGGCACTGATAGAAAGCTGACGTCACATCATAGACCGACAGCACCGATAGAAAGCTGACGTCACATCATAGACCGATAGGCACCGATAGAAAGCTGACGTCACATCATAGACCGACAGGCACCGATAGAAAGCTGACGTCACATCATAGACCGACAGCACCGATAGAAAGCTGACGTCACATGATAGACCGACAGGCACCGATAGAAAGCTGACGTCACATCATAGACCGACAGCACCGATAGAAAGCTGATGTCACATCATAGACCGACAGCACCGATAGAAAGCTGACGTCACATCATAGACCTACAGCACCGATAGAAAGCTGACGTCACATCATAGACCGACAGCACCGATAGAAAGCTGACGTCACATCATAGACTGACAACACCGATAGAAAGCTGACGTCACATCATAGACCGACAGGCACCGATAGAAGGCTGACGTCACATCATAGACCGACAGCACCGATAGAAAGCTGACGTCACATCATAGACCGACAGGCACCGATAGAAAGCTGACGTCACATCATAGACCGACAGCACCGATAGAAAGCTGACGTCACATCATATACCGACAGCACGGATAGAAACTTACGTCACATCTTAGACCGACAGCACCGATAGAAAGCTGACGTCACATCATAGACCGACAGCACCGATAGAAAGCTGACGTCACATCATAGACCGACAGCACCGATAGAAAGCTGATGTCACATCATAGACCGACAGCACCGATAGAAAGCTGACGTCACATCATAGACCGACAGGCACCGATAGAAAGCTGACGTCACATCATAGACCGACAGCACCGATAGAAAGCTGAAGTCACATCATAGACCGACAGCACCGATAGAAAGCTGACGTCACATCATAGACCGACAGGCACCGATAGAAAGCTGACGTCACATCATAGACCGACAGCACCGATAGAAAGCTGACGTCACATCATAGACTGACAGCACCTTTAGAAAGCTGACGTCACATCATAGACCGACAGGCAACGATAGAAAGCTGTCGTCACATCATAGACCGACAGGCACCGATAGAAAGCTGACGTCACATCAAAGACCGACAGGCACCGATAGAAAGCTTACGTCACATCATAGACCGACAGGCACCGATAGAAAGCTGACGTCACATCACAGACCGACAGCACCGATAGAAAGCTGACGTCACATCATAGACCGACAGCACCGATAGAAAGCTGACGTCACATCATAGACCGACAGCACCGATAAAAAGCTGACGTCACATCATAGACCGACAGCACCGATAGAAAGCTGACGTCACATTATAGACCGACAGGCACTGATAGAAAGCTGACGTCACATCATAGACCGACAGGCATCGATAGAAAGCTGACGTCACATCATAGACCGACAGCACCGATAGAAAGCTGACGTCACATCATAGACTGACAGCACCGATAGAAAGCTGACGTCACATCATAGACTGACAGCACCGATAGAAAGCTGACGTCACATCATAGACCGACAAGCAACGATAGAAAGCTGACGTCACATCATAGACCGACAGGCACCGATAGAAAGCTGACGTCACATCATAGACCGACAGGCACCGATAGAAAGCTTACGTCACATCATAGACCGACAGGCACTGATAGAAAGCTGACGTCACATCATAGACCGACAGCACCGATAGAAAGCTGACGTCACATCATAGACCGACAGCACCGATAGAAAGCTGACGTCATTTCATAGACCGACAGGCACTGATAGAAAGCTGACGTCACATCATAGACCGACAGCAGAGATAGAAAGCTGACGTCACATCATAGACCGACAGGCACCGATAGAAAGCTGACGTGACATCATAGACCGACAGGCACCGATAGAAAGCTGACGTCACATCATAGACCGACAGCACCGATAGAAAGCTGACGTCACATCATAGACCGAGAGGCACCGATAGAAAGCTGACGTCACATCATAGACCGACAGGCACCGATAGAAAGCTGACATCACATCATAGACCGAAAGGCACTGATAGAAAGCTGACGTCACATCATAGACCGACAGGCACCGATAGAAAGCTGACTTCACATCATAGACCGACAGGCACTGATAGAAAGCTGACGTCACATCATAGACCGACAGCATTGGTAGAAAGCAGACGTCACATCATAGACCGACAGGCACCGATAGAAAGCTGACGTCACATCATAGACCGACAGCACCGATAGAAAGCTGACGTCACATCATAGACCGACAGGCACCGATAGAAAGCTGACGTCACATCATAGACCGACAGGCATCGATAGAAAGCTGACGTCACATCATAGACCGACAGGCACCGATAGAAAGCTGACGTCACATCATAGACCGACAGGCATTGATAGAAAGCTGATGTCACATCATAGACAGACAGGCACCGATAGAAAGCTGACGTCACATCATAGACCGACAGGCACTGATAGAAAGCTGACTTCACATCATAGACCGACAGGCACCGATAGAAAGCTGACGTCACATCATAGACCGACAGGCACCGACAGAAAGCTGACGTCACATCATAGACCGACAGGCACCGATAGAAAGCTCACGTCACATCATAGACCGACAGCACCGATAGAAAGCTGACGTCACAGCATAGACCGACAGGCACTGATAGAAAGCTGACGTCACATCATAGACCGACAGCACCGATAGAAAGCAGACGTCACATCATAGACCGACAGCACCGATAGAAAGCTGACGTCACATCATAGACCGACAGGCACCGATAGAAAGCTGACGTCACATCACAGACCGACAGCACCAATAGAAAGCTGACGTCACATCATAGACCGACAGGCAGTGATAGAAAGCAAACGTCACATCATAGACCGACAGGCACCGATAGAAAGCTGACGTCACATCATAGACCGACAGGCAGTGATAGAAAGCAAACGTCACATCATAGACCGACAGGAACTGATAGAAAGCTGAAGTCACATCATTGACCGACAGCACCGATAGAAAGCAGACATCATATCATAGACCGCCAGGCACTGATAGAAAGCTGACGTCACATCATAGACCGACAGCACCGATAGAAAGCTGACGTCACATCATAGACCGATAGGCACCGATAGAAAGCTGACGTCACATCATAGACCGACAGGCACCGATAGAAAGCTGACGTCACATCATAGACCGACAGCACCGATAGAAAGCTGACGTCACATGATAGACCGACAGGCACCGATAGAAAGCTGACGTCACATCATAGACCGACAGCACCGATAGAAAGCTGATGTCACATCATAGACCGACAGCACCGATAGAAAGCTGACGTCACATCATAGACCTACAGCACCGATAGAAAGCTGACGTCACATCATAGACCGACAGCACCGATAGAAAGCTGACGTCACATCATAGACTGACAACACCGATAGAAAGCTGACGTCACATCATAGACCGACAGGCACCGATAGAAGGCTGACATCACATCATAGACCGACAGCACCGATAGAAAGCTGACGTCACATCATAGACCGACAGGCACCGATAGAAAGCTGACGTCACATCATAGACCGACAGCACCGATAGAAAGCTGACGTCACATCATATACCGACAGCACGGATAGAAACCTGACGTCACATCTTAGACCGACAGCACCGATAGAAAGCTGACGTCACATCATAGACCGACAGCACCGATAGAAAGCTGACGTCACATCATAGACCGACAGCACCGATAGAAAGCTGATGTCACATCATAGACCGACAGCACCGATAGAAAGCTGACGTCACATCATAGACCGACAGGCACCGATAGAAAGCTGACGTCACATCATAGACCGACAGCACCGATAGAAAGCTGAAGTCACATCATAGACCGACAGCACCGATAGAAAGCTGACGTCACATCATAGACCGACAGGCACCGATAGAAAGCTGACGTCACATCATAGACCGACAGCACCGATAGAAAGCTGACGTCACATCATAGACTGACAGCACCTTTAGAAAGCTGACGTCACATCATAGACCGACAGGCAACGATAGAAAGCTGTCGTCACATCATAGACCGACAGGCACCGATAGAAAGCTGACGTCACATCAAAGACCGACAGGCACCGATAGAAAGCTTACGTCACATCATAGACCGACAGGCACCGATAGAAAGCTGACGTCACATCACAGACCGACAGCACCGATAGAAAGCTGACGTCACATCATAGACCGACAGCACCGATAGAAAGCTGACGTCACATCATAGACCGACAGCACCGATAAAAAGCTGACGTCACATCATAGACCGACAGCACCGATAGAAAGCTGACGTCACATTATAGACCGACAGGCACTGATAGAAAGCTGACGTCACATCATAGACCGACAGGCACTGATAGAAAGCTGACGTCACATCATAGACCGACAGCACCGATAGAAAGCTGACGTCACATCATAGACCGACAGGCACCGATAGAAAGCTGACGTCACATCATAGACCGACAGGCACCGATAGAAAGCTGACGTCACATCATAGACCGACAGCACCGATAGAAAACTGACGTCACATCATAGACCGACAGGCACCGATAGAAAGCTGACGTCACATCATAGACCGACAGGCACCGATAGAAAGCTGACGTCACATCATAGACCGAAAGGCACTGATAGAAAGCTGACGTCACATCATAGACCGCCAGGCACCGATAGAAAGCTGACGTCACATCATAGACCGACAGGCACTGATAGAAAGCTGACGTCACATCATAGACCGACAGCACCGGTAGAAAGCAGACGTCACATCATAGACCGCCAGGCACTGATAGAAAGCTGACGTCACATCATAGACCGACAGCACCGATAGAAAGCTGACGTCACATCATAGACCGACAGGCACCGCTAGAAAGCTGATGTCACATCATAGACCGACAGGCACCGATAGAAAGCTGACGTCATATCATAGACCGACAGGCACCGATAGAAAGCTGACGTCACATCATAGACCGACAGGCATTGATAGAAAGCTGATGTCACATCATAGACCGACAGGCACCGATAGAAAGCTGACGTCACATCATAGACCGACAGGCACTGATAGAAAGCTGACGTCACATCATAGACCGACAGCACCGATAGAAAGCTGATGTCACATCATAGACCGACAGGCACCGATAGAAAGCAGACGTCACATCATAGACCGACAGGCACCGATAGAAAGCTGACGTCACATCATAGACCGACAGCACCGATAGAAAGCTGACGTCACATCATAGACCGACAACACCGATAGAAAGCTGACGTCACATCATAGACCGACAACACCGATAGAAAGCTGACGTCACATCATAGACCGACAGGCACAGATAGAAAGCTGACGTCACATCATAGACCGACAGCACCGATAGAAAGCTGACGTCACATCATAGACCGACAGGCACCGACAGAAAGCTGACGTCACATCATAGACCGACAGGCACCGATAGAAAGCTGACGTCACATCATAGACCGACAGCACCGATAGAAAGCTGACGTCACATCATAGACCGACAGCACCGATAGAAAGTTGACGTCACATCATAGACCGACAGCACCGATAGAAAGCTGACGTCACATCATAGACCGACAGCACCGATAGAAAGCTGACGTCACATCATAGACCGACAGGCACCGATAGAAAGCTCACGTCACATCATAGACCGACAGCACCGCTAGAAAGCTGACGTCACAGCATAGACCGACAGTCACTGATAGAAAGCTGACGTCACATCATAGACTGACAGCACCGATAGAAAGCAGACGTCACATCATAGACCGACAGCACCGATAGAAAGCTGACGTCACATCATAGACCGACAGGCACCGATAGAAAGCTGACGTCACATCATAGACCGACAGCACCGATAGAAAGTTGACGTCACATCATAGGCCGACAGGCACTGATAGAAAGCAGACGTCACATCATAGACCGCCAGGCACCGATAGAAAGCTGACGTCACATCATAGACCGACAGGCACTGATAGAAAGCTGACGTCACATCATTGACCGACAGCACCGATAGAAAGCTGACGTCACATCATAGACCGACAGGCACTGATAGAAAGCTGACGTCACATCATAGACCGACAGCACCGATAGAAAGCTGACGTCACATCATAGACCGATAGGCACCGATAGAAAGGTGACGTCACATCATAGACCCACAGGCACCGATAGAAAGCTGACGTCACATCATAGACCGACAGCACCGATAGAAAGCTGACGTCACATCATAGACAGACAGGCATCGATAGAAAGCTGACGTCACATCATAGACCGACAGCACCGATAGAAAGCTGACGTCACATCATAGACCGACAGCACCGATAGAAAGCTGACGTCACATCATAGACCGACAACACCGATAGAAAGCTGACGTCACATCATAGACCGACAACACCGATAGAAAGCTGACGTCACATCATAGACCGACAGGCACCGATAGAAAGCTGACGTCTCATCATAGACCGACAGCACCGATAGAAAGCTGACGTCACATCATAGACCGACAGGCACCGACAGAAAGCTGACGTCACATCATAGACCGACAGGCACCGATAGAAAGCTGACGTCACATCATAGACCGACAGCACCGATAGAAAGATGACGTCACATCATAGACCGACAGCACCGATAGAAAGTTGACGTCACATCATAGACCGACAGCACCGATAGAAAGCTGATGTCACATCATAGACCGACAGCACCGATAGAAAGCTGACGTCACATCATAGACCGACAGCACCGATAGAAAGCTGAAGTCACATCATAGACCGACAGGCACCGATAGAAAGCTGACGTCACATCATAGACCGACAGGCACCGATAGAAAGCTGACGTCACATCATAGACCGACAGGCACCGATAGAAAGCTGACGTCACATCATAGGCCGACAGCACCGATAGAAAGCTGAAGTCACATCATAGACCGACAGGCACCGACAGAAAGCTGACGTCACATCAGAGACCGACAGGCACCGATAGAAAGCTGACGTCATATCATAGACCGACAGCTCGGATAGAAAGCAGACGTCACATCATAGACAGACAGGCACCGACAGAAAGCTGACGTCACATCATAGACCGACAGGCACCGAGTGAAAGAAGACGTCACATCATAGACCGACAGCACCGATAGAAAGCTGACGTCACATCATAGACCGACAGGCACCGACAGAAAGCTGACGTCACATCATAGACCGACAGGCACCGACAGAAAGCTGACGTCACATCATAGACCGACAGGCACCGATAGAAAGCTGACGTCACATCATAGACCGACAGCTCGTATAGAAAGCAGACGTCACATCATAGACCGACAGGCACTGATAGAAAGCTGACGTCACATCATAGACCGACAGCACCGATAGAAAGCTGCCGTCACATCATAGACCGACAGGCACCGACAGAAAGCTGACGTCACATCATAGACCGACAGGCACCGACAGAAAGCTGACGTCACATTATAGACCGACAGGCACCGATAGAAAGCTGACGTCACATCATAGACCGACAGCTCGTATAGAAAGCAGACGTCACATCATAGACCGACAGGCACCGACAGAAAGCTGACGTCACATCATAGACCGACAGGCACCGATAGAAAGCTGACGTCACATCATAGACCGACAGGCACCGATAGAAAGCTGACGTCACATCATAGACCGACAGGCACCGATAGAAAGCTGACGTCACATCATAGACCGACAGGCACCGATAGAAAGCTGACGTCACATCATAGGCCGACAGCACCGATTGAAAGCTGAAGTCACATCATAGACCGACAGGCACCGACAGAAAGCTGACGTCACATCAGAGACCGACAGGCACCGATAGAAAGCTGACGTCATATCATAGACCGACAGCTCGGATAGAAAGCAGACGTCACATCATAGACAGACAGGCACCGACAGAAAGCTGACGTTACATCATAGACCGACAGGCACCGAGTGAAAGAAGACGTCACATCATAGACCGACAGCACCGATAGAAAGCTGACGTCACATCATAGACCGACAGGCACCGACAGAAAGCTGACGTCACATCATAGACCGACAGGCACCGACAGAAAGCTGACGTCACATCATAGACCGACAGGCACCGATAGAAAGCTGACGTCACATCATAGACCGACAGCTCGTATAGAAAGCAGACGTCACATCATAGACCGACAGGCACTGATAGAAAGCTGACGTCACATCATAGACCGACAGCACCGATAGAAAGCTTCCGTCACATCATAGACCGACAGGCACCGACAGAAAGCTGACGTCACATCATAGACCGACAGGCACCGACAGAAAGCTGACGTCACATCATAGACCGACAGGCACCGATAGAAAGCTGACGTCACATCATAGACCGACAGCTCGTATAGAAAGCAGACGTCACATCATAGACCGACAGGCACCGACAGAAAGCTGACGTCACATCATAGACCGACAGGCACCGATAGAAAGCAGACGTCACATCATAGACCGACAGCACCGATAGAAAGCTGACGTCACATCATAGACCGACAGCACCGATAGAAAGCTGATGTCACATCATAGACCGACAGCACCGATAGAAAGCTGACGTCACATCATAGACCGACAGCACCGATAGAAAGCTGACGTCACATCATAGACTGACAGCACCGATAGAAAGCTGACGTCACATCATAGACCGACAACACCGATAGAAAGCTGACGTCACATCATAGACCGACAGGCACAGATAGAAAGCTGACGTCACATCATAGACCGACAGCACCGATAGAAAGCTGACGTCACATCATAGACCGACAGGCACCGACAGAAAGCTGACGTCACATCATAGACCGATAGGCACCGATAGAAAGCTGACGTCACATCATAGACCGACAGCACCGATAGAAAGCTGACGTCACATCATAGACCGACAGCACCGATAGAAAGTTGACGTCACATCATAGACCGACAGCACCGATAGAAAGCTGACGTCACATCATAGACCGACAGCACCGATAGAAAGCTGACGTCACATCATAGACCGACAGGCACCGATAGAAAGCTCACGTCACATCATAGACCGACAGCACCGATAGAAAGCTGACGTCACAGCATAGACCGACAGTCACTGATAGAAAGCTGACGTCACATCATAGACCGACAGCACCGATAGAAAGCAGACGTCACATCATAGACCGACAGCACCGATAGAAAGCTGACGTCACATCATAGACCGACAGGCACCGATAGAAAGCTGACGTCACATCATAGACCGACAGCACCGATAGAAAGTTGACGTCACATCATAGGCCGACAGGCACTGATAGAAAGCAGACGTCACATCATAGACCGCCAGGCACCGATAGAAAGCTGACGTCACATCATAGACCGACAGGCACTGATAGAAAGCTGACGTCACATCATTGACCGACAGCACCGATAGAAAGCTGACGTCACATCATAGACCGACAGGCACTGATAGAAAGCTGACGTCACATCATAGACCGACAGCACCGATAGAAAGCTGACGTCACATCATAGACCGATAGGCACCGATAGAAAGGTGACGTCACATCATAGACCCACAGGCACCGATAGAAAGCTGACGTCACATCATAGACCGACAGCACCGATAGAAAGCTGACGTCACATCATAGACAGACAGGCATCGATAGAAAGCTGACGTCACATCATAGACCGACAGCACCGATAGAAAGCTGACGTCACATCATAGACCGACAGCACCGATAGAAAGCTGACGTCACATCATAGACCGACAACACCGATAGAAAGCTGACGTCACATCATAGACCGACAACACCGATAGAAAGCTGACGTCACATCATAGACCGACAGGCACCGATAGAAAGCTGACGTCACATCATAGACCGACAGCACCGATAGAAAGCTGACGTCACATCATAGACCGACAGGCACCGACAGAAAGCTGACGTCACATCATAGACCGACAGGCACCGATAGAAAGCTGACGTCACATCATAGACCGACAGCACCGATAGAAAGATGACGTCACATCATAGACCGACAGCACCGATAGAAAGTTGACGTCACATCATAGACCGACAGCACCGATAGAAAGCTGATGTCACATCATAGACCGACAGCACCGATAGAAAGCTGACGTCACATCATAGACAGACAGGCACCGACAGAAAGCTGACGTCACATCATAGACCGACAGGCACCGAGTGAAAGAAGACGTCACATCATAGACCGACAGCACCGATAGAAAGCTGACGTCACATCATAGACCGACAGGCACCGACAGAAAGCTGACGTCACATCATAGACCGACAGGCACCGACAGAAAGCTGACGTCACATCATAGACCGACAGGCACCGATAGAAAGCTGACGTCACATCATAGACCGACAGCTCGTATAGAAAGCAGACGTCACATCATAGACCGACAGGCACTGATAGAAAGCTGACGTCACATCATAGACCGACAGCACCGATAGAAAGCTGCCGTCACATCATAGACCGACAGGCACCGACAGAAAGCTGACGTCACATCATAGACCGACAGGCACCGACAGAAAGCTGACGTCACATCATAGACCGACAGGCACCGATAGAAAGCTGACGTCACATCATAGACCGACAGCTCGTATAGAAAGCAGACGTCACATCATAGACCGACAGGCACCGACAGAAAGCTGACGTCACATCATAGACCGACAGGCACCGATAGAAAGCAGACGTCACATCATAGACCGACAGCACCGATAGAAAGCTGACGTCACATCATAGACCGACAGCACCGATAGAAAGCTGATGTCACATCATAGACCGACAGCACCGATAGAAAGCTGACGTCACATCATAGACCGACAGCACCGATAGAAAGCTGACGTCACATCATAGACTGACAGCACCGATAGAAAGCTGAAGTCACATCATAGACCGACAGGCACCGATAGAATGCTGACGTCACATCATAGACGGACAGCAGCGATAGAAAGCTGACGTCACATCATAGACCGACAGCAACGATAGAAAGCTGACGTCACATCATAGACCGACAGGCACCGATAGAAAGCTGACGTCACATCATAGACCGACAGGCACCGATAGAAAGCTGACGTCACATCATAGACCGACAGCACCGATAGAAAGCTGACGTCACATCATAGACCGACGGGCACCGATAGAAAGCTGACGTCACATCATAGTCCGACGGGCACCGATAGAATGCTGACGTCACATCATAGACCGAAAGGCACTGATAGAAAGCTGACGTCACATCATAGACCGCCAGGCACCGATAGAAAGCTGACGTCACATCATAGACCGACAGGCACTGATAGAAAGCTGACGTCACATCATAGACCGACAGCACCAGTAGAAAGCAGACGTCACATCATAGACCGCCAGGCACTGATAGAAAGCTGACGTCACATCATAGACCGACAGCACCGATAGAAACCTGACGTCACATCATAGACCGACAGGCACCGATAGAAAGCTGACGTCACATCATAGACCGACAGGCACCGATAGAAAGCTAACGTCACATCATAGACCGACAGCACCGATAGAAAGCTGACGTCACATCATAGACCGACAGTCACCGATAGAAAGCTGACGTCACATCATAGACCGACAGGCACTGATAGAAAGCTGACGTCACATCATAGACCGACAGGCACTGATAGAAAGCAGACGTCACATCATAGACCGCCAGGCACCGATAGAAAGCTGACGTCACATCATAGACCGACAGGCACTGATAGAAAGCTGACGTCACATCATAGACCGACAGCACCGATAGAAAGCAGACGTCACATCATAGACCGACAGGAACTGATAGAAAGCTGACGTCACATCATAGACCGACAGGCACCGATAGAAAGCTGACATCACATCATAGACCGACAGGCACCGATAGAAAGCTGACGTCACATCATAGACCGACAGCACTGATAGAAAGCTGACGTCACATCATAGACCGACAGGCACCGATAGAAAGCTGACGTCACATCATAGACCGACAGGCACCGATAGAAAGCTGACGTCACATCATAGATCGACAGGCACCGATAGAAAGCTGACGTTACATCATAGACCGACAGGCACCGATAGAAAGCTGACGTCACATCATAGACCGACAGGCACTGATAGAAAGCTGAAATCACATCATAGACCGACAGGCACTGATAGAAAGCTGACGTCACATCATTGACCGACAGCACCGATAGAAAGCTGACGTCACATCATAGACCGACAGGCACTGATAGAAAGCTGACGTCACATCATAGACCGACAGCACCGATAGAAAGCTGACGTCACATCATAGACCGACAGCACCGATAGAAAGCTGACGTCACATCATAGACCGACAGGCACTGATAGAAAGCTGACGTCACATCATAGACCGACAGACACTGATAGAAAGCTGAAGTCACATCATAGACCGACAGGCACTGATAGAAAGCTAACGTCACATCACAGACCGACAGCACCGATAGAAAGCTGACGTCACATCATAGACCGACAGCACCGATAGAAAGCTGACGTCACATCATAGTCCGACAGCACCGATAGAAAGCTGACGTCACATCATAGACCGACAGCACCGATAGAAAGCTGACGTCACATCATAGACCGACAGCACCGATAGAAAACTGACGTCACATCATAGACCGACAGCACCGATAGAAAGCTGACGCCACATCATAGACCGACAGGCACCGATAGAAAGCTTGCGTCACATCATAGACCGACAGGCACCGATAGAAAGCTGACGTCACATCATAGACCGACAGGCACTGATAGAAAGCAGACGTCACATCATAGACCGACAGGCACCGATAGAAAGCTGACGTCACATCATACACCGACAGCACCGATAGAAAGCTGACGTCACATTATAGACCGACAGGCACTGATAGAAATCTGACGTCACATCATAGACCGACAGGCACCGATAGAAAGCTGACGTCACATCATAGACCGACAGGCACCGATAGAAAGCTGACGTCACATCATAGACCGACAGCACCGATAGAAAGCTGACGTCACATCATAGACCGACAGGCACTGATAGAAAGCTGACGTCACATCATAGACCGACAGCACCGATAGAAAGCTGACGTCACATAATAGACCGACAGGCACCGATAGAAAGCTGACGTCACATCATAGACCGACAGCACCGATAGAAAGCTGACGTCACATCATAGACCGACAGGCACCGATAGAAAGCTGACGTCACATCATAGACCGACAGCACCGATAGAAAGCTGACGTCACATCATAGACCGACAGCACCGATAGAAAGCTGACGTCACATCATAGACCGACAGGCACTGATAGAAAGCTGAAGTCACATCATAGACCGACAGACACTGATAGAAAGCTGAAGTCACATCATAGACCGACAGGCACTGATGGAAAGCTGACGTCACATCATAGACCGACAGCACCGATAGAAAGCTGACGTCACATCATAGACCGACAGCACCGATAGAAAGCTGACGTCACATCATAGTCCGACAGCACCGATAGAAAACTGACGACACATCATAGACCGACAGCACCGATAGAAAGCTGACGTCACATCATAGACCGACAGCACCGATAGAAAACTGACGTCACATCATAGACCGACAGCACCGATAGAAAGCTGACGCCACATAATAGACCGACAGGCACCGATAGAAAGCTTGCGTCACATCATAGACCGACAGGAACCGATAGAAAGCTGATGTCACATCATAGACCGACAGGCACTGATAGAAAGCAGACGTCACATCATAGACCGACAGGCACCGATAGAAAGCTGACGTCACATCATACACCGACAGCACCGATAGAAAGCTGACGTCACATTATAGACCGACAGGCACCGATAGAAATCTGACGTCACATCATAGACCGACAGGCACCGATAGAAAGCTGACGTCACATCATAGACCGACAGGCACCGATAGAAAGCTGACGTCACATCATAGACCGACAGCACCGATAGAAAGCTGACGTCACATCATAGACCGACAGGCACTGATAGAAAGCTGACGTCACATCATAGACCGACAGCACCGATAGAAAGCTGACGTCACATCATAGACCGACAGGCACCGATAGTAAGCTGACGTCACATCATAGACCGACAGCACCGATAGAAAGCTGACGTCACATCATAGACCAACAGGCACTGATAGAAAGCTGACGTCACATCATAGACCGACAGCCCCGATAGAAAGCTGATGTCACATCATAGACCGACTGGAACTGATAGCTGACGTCACATCATAGACGGACAGGCACTGATAGAAAGCTGACGTCACATCATAGACCGACAGGCACTGATAGAAAGCTGACGTCACATCATAGACCGACAGCACCGATAGAAAGCTGACGTCACATCATAGACCGACAGGCACCGATAGAAAGCTGACGTCACATCATAGACCGACAGGCACCGATAGAAAGCTGACGTCACATCATAGACCGGCAGCACCGATAGAAAGCTGACGTCACATCATAGACCGACAGCATCGATAGAAAGCTGACGTCATCACATCATAGACCGACAGGCACTGATAGAAAGCTGACGTCACATCATAGACCGACAGGCACTGATAGAAAGCAGACGTCACATCATAGACCGCCAGGCACCGATAGAAAGCTGACGTCACATCATAGACCGACAGGCACTGATAGAAAGCTGACGTCACATCATAGACCGACAGCACCGATAGAAAGCAGACGTCACATCATAGACCGACAGGCACTGATAGAAAGCTGACGTCACATCATAGACCGACAGGCACCGATAGAAAGCTGACGTCACATCATAGACCGACAGGCACCTATAGAAAGCTGACGTCACATCATAGACCGACAGCACTGATAGAAAGCTGACGTCACATCATAGACCGACAGGCACCGATAGAAAGCTGACGTCACATCATAGACCGACAGGCACCGATAGAAAGCTGACGTCACATCATAGACCGACAGGCACTGATGGAAAGCTGACGTTACATCATAGACCGACAGGCACCGATAGAAAGCTGACGTCACATCATAGACCGACAGGCACTGATAGAAAGCTGACGTCACATCATAGACCGACAGGCACTGATAGAAAGCTGACGTCACATCATTGTCCGACAGCACCGATAGAAAGCTGACGTCACAACATAGACCGACAGGCACTGATAGAAAGCTGACGTCACATCATAGACCGACAGCACCGATAGAAAGCTGACGTCACATCATAGACCGACAGCACCGATAGAAAGCTGACGTCACATCATAGACCGACAGGCACCGATAGAAAGCTGACGTCACATCATAGACCGACAGCACCGATAGAAAGCTGACGTCACATCATAGACCGACAGCACCGATAGAAAGCTGACGTCACATCATAGACCGACAGCACCGATAGAAAGCTGAAGTCACATCATAGACCGACAGGCACCGACAGAAAGCTGACGTCACATCATAGACCGACAGCACCGATAGAAAGCTGACGTCACATCATAGACCAACAGACACTGATAGAAAGCTGAAGTCACATCATAGACCGACAGGCACTGATAGAAAGCTGACGTCACATCATAGACCGACAGCACCGATAGAAAGCTGACGTCACATCATAGACCGACAGCACCGATAGAAAGCTGACGTCACATCATAGTCCGACAGCACCGATAGAAAGCTGACGTCACATCATAGACCGACAGCACCGGTAGAAAGCTGACGTCACATCATAGACCGACAGCACTGATAGAAAACTGACGTCACATCATAGACCGACAGCACCGATAGAAAGCTGACGCCACACCATAGACCGACAGGCACCGATAGAAAGCTTGCGTCACATCATAGACCGACAGGCACCGATAGAAAGCTGAGGTCACATCATAGACCGACAGGCACCGATAGAAAGCAGACGTCACATCATAGACCGACAGGCACCGATAGAAAGCTGACGTCACATCATACACCGACAGCACCGATAGAAAGCTGACGTCACATAATAGACCGACAGGCACCGATAGAAATCTGACGTCACATCATAGACCGACAGGCACCGATAGAAAGCTGACATCACATCATAGACCGACAGCACCGATAGAAAGCTGACGTCACATCATAGACCGACAGACACCGATAGAAAGCTGACGTCGCATCATAGACCGACAGCACCGATAGAAAGCTGACGTCACATCATAGACCAACAGGCACTGATAGAAAGCTGATGTCACATCATAGACCGACAGCCCCGATAGAAAGCTGATGTCACATCATAGACCGACTGGAACTGATAGAAAGCTGACGTCACATCATAGACGGACAGGCACTGATAGAAAGCTGACGTCACATCATAGACCGACAGGCACTGATAGAAAGCTGACGTCACATCATAGACCGACAGCACCGATAGAAAGCTGATGTCACATCATAGACCGACAGGCACCGATAGAAAGCTGACGTCACATCATAGACCGACAGGCACCGATAGAAAGCTGACGTCACATCATAGACCGGCAGCACCGATAGAAAGCTGACGTCACATCATAGACCGACAGCACCGATAGAAAGCTGACGTCACATCATAGACCGACAGCACCGATAGAAAGCTGACGTCACATCATAGACCGACAGCACCGATAGAAAGCTGACGTCACATCATAGACCGACAGCACCGATAGAAAGCTGACGTCACATCATAGACCGACAGCACCGATATAAAGCTGACGTCACATCATAGACCGACAGGCACTGATAGAAAGCTGACGTCACATCATAGACCGACAGGCACTGATAGAAAGCAGACGTCACATCATAGACCGCCAGGCACCGATAGAAAGCTGACGTCACATCATAGACCGACAGGCACTGATAGAAAGCTCACGTCACATCATAGACCGACAGCACCGATAGAAAGCAGACGTCACATCATAGACCGACAGGCACTGATAGAAAGCTGACGTCACATCATAGACCGACAGGCACCGATAGAAAGCTGACGTCACATCATAGACCGACAGGCACCTATAGAAAGCTGACGTCACATCATAGACCGACAGCACTGATAGAAAGCTGACGTCACATCATAGACCGACAGGCACCGATAGAAAGCTGACGTCACATCATAGACCGACAGGCACCGATAGAAAGCTGACGTCACATCATAGACCGACAGGCACCGATAGAAAGCTGACGTTACATCATAGACCGACAGGCACCGATAGAAAGCTGACGTCACATCATAGACCGACAGGCACTGATAGAAAGCTGACGTCACATCATTGTCCGACAGCACCGATAGAAAGCTGACGTCACATCATAG
Organism: Phyllobates terribilis; assembly: GCF_046119375.1. Lineage (NCBI taxonomy): Eukaryota > Metazoa > Chordata > Amphibia > Anura > Dendrobatidae > Phyllobates > Phyllobates terribilis. Next base: position 609,257,815 of record NW_027362762.1, read on the forward strand.
ACCGACAGGCACTGATAGAAAGCTGACGTCACATCATAGACCGACAGCACCGATAGAAAGCTGACGTCACATCATAGACCGACAGCACCGATAGAAAGCTGACGTCACATCATAGACCGACAGGCACCGATAGAAAGCTGACGTCACATCATAGACCGACAGCACCGATAGAAAGCTGACGTCACATCATAGACCGACAGCACCGATAGAAAGCTGACGTCACATCATAGACCGACAGCACCGATAGAAAGCTGAAGTCACATCATAGACCGACAGGCACCGACAGAAAGCTGACGTCACATCATAGACCGACAGCACCGATAGAAAGCTGACGTCACATCATAGACCGACAGACACTGATAGAAAGCTGAAGTCACATCATAGACCGACAGGCACTGATAGAAAGCTGACGTCACATCATAGACCGACAGCACCGATAGAAAGCTGACGTCACATCATAGACCGATAGCACCGATAGAAAGCTGACGTCACATCATAGTCCGACAGCACCGATAGAAAGCTGACGTCACATCATAGACCGACAGCACCGATAGAAAGCTGACGTCACATCATAGACCGACAGCACTGATAGAAAACTGACGTCACATCATAGACCGACAGCACCGATAGAAAGCTGACGCCACACCATAGACCGACAGGCACCGATAGAAAGCTTGCGTCACATCATAGACCGACAGGCACCGATAGAAAGCTGAGGTCACATCATAGACCGACAGGCACCGATAGAAAGCAGACGTCACATCATAGACCGACAGGCACCGATAGAAAGCTGACGTCACATCATACACCGACAGCACCGATAGAAAGCTGACGTCACATAATAGACCGACAGGCACCGATAGAAATCTGACGTCACATCATAGACCGACAGGCACCGATAGAAAGCTGACATCACATCATAGACCGACAGCACCGATAGAAAGCTGACGTCACATCATAGACCGACAGGCACCGATAGAAAGCTGACGTCACATCATAGACCGACAGCACCGATAGAAAGCTGACGTCACATCATAGACCAACAGGCACTGATAGAAAGCTGACGTCACATCATAGACCGACAGCCCCGATAGAAAGCTGATGTCACATCATAGACCGACTGGAACTGATAGAAAACTGACGTCACATCATAGACGGACAGGCACTGATAGAAAGCTGACGTCACATCATAGACCGACAGGCACTGATAGAAAGCTGACGTCACATCATAGACCGACAGCACCGATAGAAAGCTGATGTCACATCATAGACCGACAGGCACCGATAGAAAGCTGACGTCACATCATAGACCCACAGGCACCGATAGAAAGCTGACGTCACATCATAGACCGGCAGCACCGATAGAAAGCTGACGTCACATCATAGACCGACAGCACCGATAGAAAGCTGACGTCACATCATAGACCGACAGCACCGATAGAAAGCTGACGTCACATCATAGACCGACAGCACCGATAGAAAGCTGACGTCACATCATAGACCGACAGCACCGATAGAAAGCTGACGTCACATCATAGACCGACAGCACCGATATAAAGCTGACGTCACATCATAGACCGACAGGCACTGATAGAAAGCTGACGTCACATCATAGACCGACAGCACTGATAGAAAGCTGACGTCACATCATAGACCAATAGCACCGATAGAAAGCTGACGTCACATCATAGACCGACTGGCACCGATAGAAAGCTGACGTCACATCATAGACCGACAGGCACCGATAGAAAGCTGACGTCACATCATAGACCGACAGGCACCGATAGAAAGCAGACGTCACATCATAGACCGACAGGCACCGATAGAAAGCTGACGTCACATCATAGACTGACAGGCACCGATAGAAAGCTGACGTCACATCATAGACCGACAGGCACTGGTAGAAAGCTGACGTCACATCATAGACCGACAGCACCGATAGAAAGCTGACGTCACATCATAGACCGACAGCACCGATAGAAAGCTGAAGTCACATCATAGACCGACAGGCACCGATAGAAGCTGACGTCACATCATAGACCGACAGGCACCGATAGAAAGCTGACGTCACATTATAGACCGACAGCACCGATAGAAAGCTGACGTCACATTATAGACCGACAGCACCGATAGAAAGCTGACGTCACATCATAGACCGACAGGCACTGATAGAAAGCTGACGTCACATCATAGACCGACAGCACTGATAGAAAGCTGACGTCACATCATAGACCAATAGCACCGATAGAAAGCTGACGTCACATCATAGACCGACTGGCACCGATAGAAAGCTGACGTCACATCATAGACCGACAGGCACCGATAGAAAGCTGACGTCACATCATAGACCGACAGGCACCGATAGAAAGCAGACGTCACATCATAGACCGACAGGCACCGATAGAAAGCTGACGTCACATCATAGACTGACAGGCACCGATAGAAAGCTGACGTCACATCATAGACCGACAGGCACTGGTAGAAAGCTGACGTCACATCATAGACTGACAGCACCGATAGAAAGCTGACGTCACATCATAGACCGACAGCACCGATAGAAAGCTGAAGTCACATCATAGACCGACAGGCACCGATAGAAGCTGACGTCACATCATAGACCGACAGGCACCGATAGAAAGCTGACCTCACATTATAGACCGACAGCACCGATAGAAAGCTGACGTCACATTATAGACCGACAGCACCGATAGAAAGCTGACGTCACATCATAGACCGACAGGCACTGACAGAAAGCTGACGTCACATCATAGACCGACAGCACCGATAGAAAGCTGACGTCACATCATAGACCAACAGCACCGATAGAAAGCTGACGTCACATCATAGACCGACAGGCACAGATAGAAAGCAGACATCACATCATAGACCGACAGCACCGATAGAAAGCTGACGTCACATCATAGACCGACATGCAAAGCTGACGTCACATCATAGACCGACAGCACCGATAGAAAGCTGACGTCACATCATAGACCAATAGCACCGATAGAAAGCTGACGTCACATCATAAACCGACAGCACCGATAGAAAGTTGTCGTCACATCATAGACCGACAGGCACCGATAGAAAGCTGACGTCACATCATAGACCGCCAGGCACCGATAGAAAGCTGACGTCACATCATAGACCGACAGGCACCGATAGAAAGCTGACATTACATCATAGACCGAGAGGCACCGATAGAAAGCTGACGTCACATCATAGACCGCCAGGCACCGATAGAAAGCTGACGTCACATCATAGATCGACAGCACCGATAGAAAGCTGACGTCACATCATAGACCGACAGCACCGATAGAAAGCTGACGTCACATCATAGACCGACAGCACCGATAGAAAGCTGACGTCACATCATAGACCGACAGGCACCGATAGAAAGCTGACGTCACATCATAGACCGACAGGCTCCGATAGAAGCTGACGTCACATCATAGACCGACAGGCTCCGATAGAAAGCTGACGTCACATCAGAGACCGACAGCACCGATAGAATGCTGACGTCACATCATAGACCGACAGGCACTGATAGAATGCTGACGTCACATCATAGACCGACAGCACCGATAGAAAGCTGGCGTCACATCATAGACTGACAGGCACTGATAGAAAGCTGACGTCACATCATAGACCGACAGCACCGATAGAAAGCTGACGTCACATCATAGACCAATAGCACCGATAGAAAGCTGACGTCACATCATAGATCGACAGGCACTGATAGAAAGCTGACGTCACATCATAGACCGACAGCACCGATAGAAAGCTGACGTCACATCATAGACCGACAGCACCGATAGAAAGCTGACATCACATCATAGACCGACAGGCACCGATAGAAAACTGACGTCACATCATAGACCGACAGGCACCGATAGAAAGCTGACGTCACATCATAGACCGACAGCACCGATAGAAAGCTGACGTCACATCATAGACCGACAGCACCGATAGAAAGCTGACGTCACATCGTAGACCGACAGCACCGATAGAAAGCTGACGTCACATCATAGACCGACAGGCACTGATAGAAAGCTGACGTCACATCATAGACCGACAGGCACTGATAGAAAGCTGACGTCACAGCATAGACCGACAGCACCGATAGAAAGCTGACGTCACATCATAGACCAATAGCTCCGATAGAAAGCTGACGTCACATCATAGACCGACAGGCACCGATGGAAAGCTGACGTCAAATTATAGAATGACAGGCACCGATAGAAAGCTGACGTCACATCATAGACCGACAGGCACCGATAGAAAGCTGATGTCACATCATAGACCGACTGGCACCGATAGAAAGCTGACGTCACATCATAACCCGACAGTACCAATATAAAGCTGACGTCACATTTTAGACCGACAGGCACTGGTAGAAAGCTGAAATCACATTATAGACCGACAGGCACCGATAGAAAGCTGACGTCACATCATAAACCTACAGACACCGATAGAAGGCTGACGTCACATCATAAACCAACAGACACCGATAGAAAGCTGACGTCACATGATAAACCTACAGACACCGATAGAAAGCTGACGTCACATCGTAGACCGACAGGCACCGATAGAAAGCTGTCGTCACATCGTAGACCGACAGGTACCGATAGAAAGCTGATGTCACATCGTAGACCGACTGGCACCGATAGAAAGCTGACGTCACATCATAACCCGACAGCACCAATATAAAGCTGACGTCACATTATAGACCGACAGGCACTGGTAGAAAGCTGAAATCACATTATAGACCGACAGGCACCGATAGAAAGCTGACGTCACATCATAAACCTACAGACACCGATAGAAGGCTGACGTCACATCATAAACCTACAGACAACAATAGAAAGCTGTCGTCACTTAATAAACCTACAGACACCGATAGAAAGCTGACGTCACATCGTAGACCGACAGGCACCGATAGAAAGCTGTCGTCACATCGAAGACCGACAGGTACCGATAGAAAGCTGATGTCACATCGTAGACCGACAGGCACCGATAGAAAGCTGACGTCACTTCATAAACTGACAGGCACCAATAGAAAGCTGACGTCACATTATAATTAGTGTTGAGCATTCCAATACTGAAATATCGGGTATCGGCTGATATTCGCGGTATCGGAATTCCGATACTTAATTCCGATACTTTTGCAATATTGTATACTGGAATCGGAAGTTCCCATAATGCAATGAGCCATTTTCATTTTATTCAGCCAATGAGGATCCTAAGAAGTGTGGGCACATCCTGTTAGGCATGTAGGCATCTTAACTAATGGCATGGCTGTGATTGGCTGCTGAAATGATGTCATGATGCACTATAAAAGCCGCCGCCGCCATTTTGAGCTCACTCTGCTGTGAATTCAGTTAGGGATAGGATGCTGTTGTTCTGAGGGACAGTTTTAGCTACCTATTTGGTCTATTCTGCTTTACCCAAGCTACATTATAAATCACTGTGCCTTGCAGTGCTAGTGCACAGTTCTCTGTGCTGTTCACCGCTTTCTGCAAGGTCTCTGTGTGTGAGTGCAGCTCACCCTGTAGTGTGTGCTTCAACCACGTCTGGTTGTAGTGCACTCAGTGTGTGTCACTGCCTCATACATTGTCCTTTTTTGCCAATTCATAATTTTTCCTGATATCTCCTATTAGTGTGGTGGTTCCATCCATATTCAGCTAAATTGGTTCCAAACACACTATATAGGAATAGATAGAGAGATTTTTTTGGTCTTGCAGCGCTAATGCACAGTGCTCTGCATCTGTACTGTTCACCGCTGTCTGCAAGGTCTGGTGTGTGAGTGCAGCTCACCCTGTAGTGTGTGCTTCAACCACGTCTGGTTGTAGTGCACTCAGTGTGTGTCACTGCCTCATACATTGTCCTTTTTTGCCAATTCATAATTTTTCCTGATTTCTCCTATTAGTGTGGTGGTTCCATCCGTATTCAGCTAAATTGGTTCCAAACACACTATATAGGAGTAGTTAGAGGAGCCTTTCTGCAGCATTGGGCCCTGCAGCCCCAGCCAGATTAGTATTAGCCTATTTTTTGCAGCCTCATCTATTGCATTGTAGGTTACCTTCCTACATTGTAATAGCTACAAAAAAATTGTGATGCTAAAGTTATTACATCTTTAGGCACATCCAGTGTCTTTTTGTGACAAAAAAAACCTAAATAAAGTTCACCAAACACTCCACTTTACAGTTGTGTAGGCCACATTAGCTCATATTAAAGTCTAGTCCACACTTTATAAAATTAGTGTTTCTTATACCTGTTAGCAGCTGTTCAGGAATAAGCACACTAAGCCCTTAGTACTTTTCTGCCTATCTTTATCAGTCTACCAAGATGAACAAGGCAGGGAGTAAGGCATGTGGTCGTGGGCGTGGGCGTGGGCGTGGAGTTTCTGCAGGGAGAGGACGTGAGGATTCTGTGCCTGCAGGGAGAGGATGTGGGGATTCTGTGCCTGCTGCGGGCACCAGTGACTCAGCATCCCCCAGTTTTACCAGGGAACAGTCCTTTATGCGCAGCTTTGTAGGAGCTAGCCGTACCCCACTGCTGCGCGAGGACCAAATTGAAGCCGTTGTCGGATGGATGGCAGCTAACGCATCGACTTCAATTAGTTCCAGATCCTCTCAGGTCCTGAGCACTGAAGAGCACCCATCTGTCTCTTCACCACCTGCCAAATTGCCCAGGCAGTCAGAGAGCCCTGGACAGGAGCCATCTCTACTTCTGTTCTCTGAATCTCTTGGCTTGGAAAGAGGGGGCCAGCCAAGCAGAATTCGAGAATTTGAAGAAGAGGTAGTATGCAGTGATGCGCAACCGTTTTGTCTCTCTGAATCTGAAGAGGCGGGTGGGCCAGTGCCTATGGTCAGCAGCACACCTCAGTACGCATCTGATGATGAGACTCAGGTGCCACTTTCTGGTGCGTACTGTGCTGTCGAGACTACCCAGGAGAAGCAGTTGTTTGAAGAGGGTGGTGTAGATGATGAGGTCCTTGACCCATCATGGCGTGAGGGACAGGAAGGTGGTGGGAGCAGCTCTGAGGAAGAGATTCCCCAAACAGCCCAAAAAGGAGGGAGAGGGAGGGGGCAGACTTGGTTGCCTGTAGCCTCCACTTCGGCACCCATTAGGAGCATGGCTCTTCCAAAATCCAAAGCGGGCGCTCCGAAGACTTGCAGTGCCTGGTCCTTTTTTGACACAGTTGCAGATGACATTTGCTTTGTCAAATGCAAGCTGTGTAATCAGAAGGTGAAAAGAGGGAAAAGTGTCAGCAACCTCAATACCACAAATATGTGGAAACATGTGCGGACCAAACACGTGGTGGAGTTACAAAAACACACTGAAGACCTAGGCCAACCTACAGCGCCACCTACCACCTCTTCAGCTCGTGTTGTAGCCTCTTCCTCCAGCTCACACACAGCTGGTTCGGCTTCCTCACAGGATCGCCATGGAAGAATCTCTGGCACTGTTGTACAGAGACACAGTGTAATTCCACCCACAGCACCACTTTCCCAGTCATCCTCACACTCCCAGGCCAGTCTACAGCCATCGTTAGCACAGGCATGGGAGAAAAGGCGCCCATACTCGGCAAACCACCCCCGAGCACAGGCTCTGAATGCTGGCATTGCTAAACTACTGGCCCTTGAAATGCTATCATTCAGGCTGGTGGAGACTGACACATTCCGTAACTTTATGGCATTGGCAGTCCCACAATACAACGTGCCCAGCCTATTTTATTTCAGCAGGCAAGCCGTCCCTGCCTTGCAACATCATGTGGAGGGAAAAATTAAACATGCGCTACAAAACGCCGTCAGTAGCAAGGTCCACCTGACCACCGATGCGTGGACCAGTAAGCATGGACAGGGACGATACCTTTCCCTCACTGCCCATTGGGTAAATGTTGTGGAGCCGGGTACAGATCTTGAGAGTGGCGCTGTACGTGTTCTGCCAACTCCAAGGATTGCAGGAATCCAGTCTGTACACATTGACTCCTCCTCATACTCCAGTTCCTCTGAATCAGCGCTGCAGGAGCCGTCACGGTCTACCTCCACATCGACCCGTGAACGGTTACCTGTTATGGTGACCAATATGAGCACAGCCGTGGCCAAACGTCAACAGGCCGTATTAAAATTAATTTCTTTGGGGAATCGAAGCCACACAGCGCAGGAGCTCTGGAATGCCATCAAGCAGCAGAGCGACGTGTGGTTTGTGCCAGCGAATCTCCAGCCAGGCATGGTAGTGTGTGACAATGGCCGAAATCTGGTGGCAGCTCTGGGCCTAGGCAACCTCACTCACATCCCATGTCTGGCACATGTGCTCAACTTGGTCGTGCAGAGTTTTTTGAGGGACTATCCGGATCTTGATGCACTGCTTCACAAGGTCCGCATAGAGTGCGCTCACTTGCGGCGTTCCAGCAATGCAAGATCACGCATTGCAGCTCTGCAGCGCCGATTACGTCTTCCGGAACATCGCATCATATGTGACCTACCCACCAGGTGGAATTCAACGTTACATATGTTGGAGAGGTTGTGTGAGCAGCAGGCAGCAATAATGGAGTACCAGCTGCAGCAGGCGCAAACAAGTCGCTGTGCGCGCCGTTCACACTTCACCACCACTGAGTGGGCCTCTATGAAGGACATTTGCCACGTTTTGTGTGCCTTCGATTATTCCACGCGGATGGCGAGTGCAGATGATGCACTAGTCAGCATGACTATCCCCCTTATCTGCCTGCTTGAAAAAACACTGCAAGCACTAAGGGACGAGGTTTTGGAAGAGGTGGAGGATGAGGAGTCACAAATGCCATCTGCTTCTCTACAGTCTGCGCAACGTGGTTCCTCACAAAGGCCTAGGCAGGGGACACTTTGTGAGGAGGATGAGGAGGAGTCAATGGATGAGGAAGACATCTGTCCAGAGGAGGGAGGTACACAATGCTCTAGTAGTCAGTATCTAGAGCGAGGGTGGGGTGATGCAGAGCAGGCAGAGATCACGCCTCAAGCAGGGGACAGCGTTTGTTGGCCAGTTGGCAGTCTGCAGCACATGGTTGATTTCATGCTGCAGTGCCTGAGAAACGACCGCCGCATCGCCCACATTCTCAACACGGCTGATTATTGGGTGTCCACCCTCCTAGATCCTCGCTACCGGGACAACTTACAAAGCCTCATAACACCGTTGAACTGGGAGCGTAAAATGCGGGAGTACCAAGACGCACTGGTGCATTCCTTCATGTTCTCCATTCCAACCGAGAGCAGTGCTGCTAGTGCTTTACAAAGCAGCTCAGTGCGTCGAGGCAGTGGAGGAAGCTCTGCACAAAGAGGGAGCAGAAGCAGCGCCTCAGCACAAGGCAAGATCAGTATGGCCGAAATGTGGCAAAGTTTTGTGTCCCCGCAGCCACAAATGTCTACACCATCACAGACGGCTCCAGTCAGCAGGAGGCAACGTTTCCGTCAGATGGTGACAGACTACATGTCTTGCCCTCTTAGTGTACTCCCAGACGGCTCTTCTCCCTTCAAGTTTTGGGTCTGTAAGCTGGATACATGGCCAGAGCTTAGTCAGTATGCATTGGAGGTGCTAGCTTGCCCTGCTGCTAGTGTATTATCGGAACGCGTCTTTAGTGCCGCAGGTGGTGTACTAACAGACCGTCGTATGCGACTATCCTCCGATAACGTTGACCGGCTTACTTTTCTCAAAATGAACAAGGCCTGGATCTCTCATGAATTTGCCAGTCCTCTTCCAGAATAAATAATTGGTTGGCAACAGTATCCAGGTCTCCTGTTGTGTTCATGTTTCTACCACCTGAACTGTAATCCCTGAGCTCCAACACCGCCAGTTGGCGCTTGGAAGTGCCGTCTGCACAGTCAACACTTGCTGCCGTGTTATTGGGGTTCAGTAACGTCAGCTGTTCCCCTGCTGTGCGGACGGCAATTTCTCCTGCTCTGTCCACATTCTCACTACTACAGATTTTAAAGTTGCTCCAATTACACCTCTGGCTCCTCTGTTTTCAGTTTTATCCCTGAGCTCCAACACCGCCAGTTGGCGCTCGGAAGTGCCGTCTGCACAGTCAACACTTGCTGCCGTGTTATTGGGGTTCAGTAACGTCAGCTGTTCCCCTGCTGTGCGGACGGCAATTTCTCCTGCTCTGTCCACATTCTCACTACTACAGATTTTAAAGTTGCTCCAATTACACCTCTGGCTCCTCTGTTTTCAGTATTATCCCTGAGCTCCAACACCGCCAGTTGGCGCTCGGAAGTGCCGTCTGCACAGTCAACACTTGCTGCCGTGTTATTGGGGTTCAGTAACGTCAGCTGTTCCCCTGCTGTGCGGACGGCAATTTCTCCTGCTCTGTCCACATTCTCACTACTACAGATTTTAAAGTTGCTCCAATTACACCTCTGGCTCCTCTGTTTTCAGTATTATCCCTGAGCTCCAACACCGCCAGTTGGCGCTTGGAAGTGCCGTCTGCACAGTCAACACTTGCTGCCGTGTTATTGGGGTTCAGTAACGTCAGCTGTTCCCCTGCTGTGCGGACGGCAATTTCTCCTGCTCTGTCCACATTCTCACTACTACAGATTTTAAAGTTGCTCCAATTACACCTCTGGCTCCTCTGTTTTCAGTATTATCGCTGAGCTCCAACACCGCCAGTTGGCGCTCGGAAGTGCCGTCTGCACAGTCAACACTTGCTGCCGTGTTATTGGGGTTCAGTAACGTCAGCTGTCCCCTGCTGTGCGGATGGCAATTTCTCCTGCTCTGTCCACATTCTCACTACTACAGATTTTAAAGTTGCTCCAATTACACCTCTGGCTCCTCAGTTTTCAGTATTATCCCTGAGCTCCAACACCGCCAGTTGGCGCTCGGAAGTGCCGTCTGCACAGTCAACACTTGCTGCCGTGTTATTGGGGTTCAGTAACGTCAGCTGTTCCCCTGCTGTGCGGACGGCAATTTCTCCTGCTCTGTCCACATTCTCACTACTACAGATTTTAAAGTTGCTCCAATTACACCTCTGGCTCCTCTGTTTTCAGTATTATCCCTGAGCTCCAACACCGCCAGTTGGCGATCGGAAGTGCCGTCTGCACAGTCAACACTTGCTGCCGTGTTATTGGGGTTCAGTAACGTCAGCTGTTCCCCTGCTGTGCGGACGGCAATTTCTCCTGCTCTGTCCACATTCTCACTACTACAGATTTTAAAGTTGCTCCAATTACACCTCTGGCTCCTCTGTTTTCAGTATTATCCCTGAGCTCCAACACCGCCAGTTGGCGCTCGGAAGTGCCGTCTGCACAGTCAACACTTGCTGCCGTGTTATTGGGGTTCAGTAACGTCAGCTGTTCCCCTGCTGTGCGGACGGCAATTTCTCCTGCTCTGTCCACATTCTCACTACTACAGATTTTAAAGTTGCTCCAATTACATCTCTGGCTCCTCTGTTTTCAGTATTATCCCTGAGCTCCAACACCGCCAGTTGGCGCTCTGAAGTGCCGTCTGCACAGTCAACACTTGCTGCCGTGTTATTGGGGTTCAGTAACGTCAGCTGTTTCTCTGCTGTGCGGACAGCAATTTCTCCTGCTCTGTCCACATTCTCACTACTACAGATTTTAAAGTTGCTCCAATTACACCTCTGGCTCCTCTGTTTTCAGTATTATCCCTGAGCTACAACACCGCCAGTTGGCGCTCGGAAGTGCCGTCTGCACAGTCAACACTTGCTGCCGTGTTATTGGGGTTCAGTAACGTCAGCTGTTCCCCTGCTGTGCGGACGGCAATTTCTCCTGCTCTGTCCACATTCTCACTACTACAGATTTTAAAGTTGCTCCAATTACACCTCTGGCTCCTCTGTTTTCAGTATTATCCCTGAACTCCAACACCGCCAGTTGGCGCTCGGAAGTGCCGTCTGCACAGTCAACACTTGCTGCCGTGTTATTGGGGTTCAGTAACGTCAGCTGTTCCCCTGCTGTGCGGACGGCAATTTCTCCTGCTCTGTCCACATTCTCACTACTACAGATTTTAAAGTTGCTCCAATTACATCTCTGGCTCCTCTGTTTTCAGTATTATCCCTGAGCTCCAACACCGCCAGTTGGCGCTCTGAAGTGCCGTCTGCACAGTCAACACTTGCTGCCGTGTTATTGGGGTTCAGTAACGTCAGCTGTTTCTCTGCTGTGCGGACAGCAATTTCTCCTGCTCTGTCCACATTCTCACTACTACAGATTTTAAAGTTGCTCCAATTACACCTCTGGCTCCTCTGTTTTCAGTATTATCGCTGAGCTCCAACACCGCCAGTTGGCGCTCGGAAGTGCCGTCTGCACAGTCAACACTTGCTGCCGTGTTATTGGGGTTCAGTAACGTCAGCTGTTCCCCTGCTGTGCGGACGGCAATTTCTCCTGCTCTGTCCACATTCTCACTACTACAGATTTTAAAGTTGCTCCAATTACATCTCTGGCTCCTCTGTTTTCAGTATTATCCCTGAGCTCCAACACCGCCAGTTGGCGCTCTGAAGTGCCGTCTGCACAGTCAACACTTGCTGCCGTGTTATTGGGGTTCAGTAACGTCAGCTGTTTCTCTGCTGTGCGGACAGCAATTTCTCCTGCTCTGTCCACATTCTCACTACTACAGATTTTAAAGTTGCTCCAATTACACCTCTGGCTCCTCTGTTTTCAGTATTATCGCTGAGCTCCAACACCGCCAGTTGGCGCTCGGAAGTGCCGTCTGCACAGTCAACGCTTGCTGCCGTGTTATTGGGGTTCAGTAACGTCAGCTGTTTCCCTGCTGTGCGGACGGCAATTTCTCCTGCTCTGTCCACATTCTCACTACTACAGATTTTAAAGTTGCTCCAATTACACCTCTGGCTCCTCAGTTTTCAGTATTATCCCTGAGCTCCAACACCGCCAGTTGGCGCTCGGAAGTGCCGTCTGCACAGTCAACACTTGCTGCCGTGTTATTGGGGTTCAGTAACGTCAGCTGTTCCCCTGCTGTGCGGACGGCAATTTCTCCTGCTCTGTCCACATTCTCACTACTACAGATTTTAAAGTTGCTCCAATTACACCTCTGGCTCCTCTGTTTTCAGTATTATCCCTGAGCTCCAACACCGCCAGTTGGCGCTCGGAAGTGCCGTCTGCACAGTCAACACTTGCTGCCGTGTTATTGGGGTTCAGTAACGTCAGCTGTTCCCCTGCTGTGCGGACGGCAATTTCTCCTGCTCTGTCCACATTCTCACTACTACAGATTTTAAAGTTGCTCCAATTACACCTCTGGCTCCTCTGTTTTCAGTATTATCCCTGAGCTCCAACACCGCCAGTTGGCGCTCGGAAGTGCCGTCTGCACAGTCAACACTTGCTGCCGTGTTATTGGGGTTCAGTAACGTCAGCTGTTCCCCTGCTGTGCGGACGGCAATTTCTCCTGCTCTGTCCACATTCTCACTACTACAGATTTTAAAGTTGCTCCAATTACATCTCTGGCTCCTCTGTTTTCAGTATTATCCCTGAGCTCCAACACCGCCAGTTGGCGCTCTGAAGTGCCGTCTGCACAGTCAACACTTGCTGCCTTGTTATTGGGGTTCAGTAACGTCAGCTGTTTCTCTGCTGTGCGGACAGCAATTTCTCCTGCTCTGTCCACATTCTCACTACTACAGATTTTAAAGTTGCTCCAATTACACCTCTGGCTCCTCTGTTTTCAGTATTATCCCTGAGCTACAACACCGCCAGTTGGCGCTCGGAAGTGCCGTCTGCACAGTCAACACTTGCTGCCGTGTTATTGGGGTTCAGTAACGTCAGCTGTTCCCCTGCTGTGCGGACGGCAATTTCTCCTGCTCTGTCCACATTCTCACTACTACAGATTTTAAAGTTGCTCCAATTACACCTCTGGCTCCTCTGTTTTCAGTATTATCCCTGAGCTCCAACACCGCCAGTTGGCGCTCGGAAGTGCCGTCTGCACAGTCAACACTTGCTGCCGTGTTATTGGGGTTCAGTAACGTCAGCTGTTCCCCTGCTGTGCGGACGGCAATTTCTCCTGCTCTGTCCACATTCTCACTACTACAGATTTTAAAGTTGCTCCAATTACACCTCTGGCTCCTCTGTTTTCAGTATTATCCCTGAGCTCCAACACCGCCAGTTGGCGCTCGGAAGTGCCGTCTGCACAGTCAACACTTGCTGCCGTGTTATTGGGGTTCAGTAACGTCAGCTGTTCCCCTGCTGTGCGGATGGCAATTTCTCCTGCTCTGTCCACATTCTCACTACTACAGATTTTAAAGTTGCTCCAATTACACCTCTGGCTCCTCTGTTTTCAGTATTATCCCTGAGCTCCAACACCGCCAGTTGGCGCTCTGAAGTGCCGTCTGCACAGTCAACACTTGCTGCCGTGTTATTGGGGTTCAGTAACGTCAGCTGTTTCTCTGCTGTGCGGACAGCAATTTCTCCTGCTCTGTCCACATTCTCACTACTACAGATTTTAAAGTTGCTCCAATTACACCTCTGGCTCCTCTGTTTTCAGTATTATCCCTGAGCTACAACACCGCCAGTTGGCGCTCGGAAGTGCCGTCTGCACAGTCAACACTTGCTGCCGTGTTATTGGGGTTCAGTAACGTCAGCTGTTCCCCTGCTGTGCGGACGGCAATTTCTCCTGCTCTGTCCACATTCTCACTACTACAGATTTTAAAGTTGCTCCAATTACACCTCTGGCTCCTCTGTTTTCAGTATTATCCCTGAGCTCCAACACCGCCAGTTGGCGCTCGGAAGTGCCGTCTGCACAGTCAACACTTGCTGCCGTGTTATTGGGGTTCAGTAACGTCAGCTGTTCCCCTGCTGTGCGGACGGCAATTTCTCCTGCTCTGTCCACATACTCACTACTACAGATTTTAAAGTTGCTCCAATTACACCTCTGGCTCCTCTGTTTTCAGTATTATCCCTGAGCTCCAACACCGCCAGTTGGCGCTCGGAAGTGCCGTCTGCACAGTCAACACTTGCTGCCGTGTTATTGGGGTTCAGTAACGTCAGCTGTTCCCCTGCTGTGCGGACGGCAATTTCTCCTGCTCTGTCCACATTCTCACTACTACAGATTTTAAAGTTGCTCCAATTACACCTCTGGCTCCTCTGTTTTCAGTATTATCCCTGAGCTCCAACACCGCCAGTTGGCGCTCGGAAGTGCCGTCTGCACAGTCAACACTTGTTGCCGTGTTATTGGGGTTCAGTAACGTCAGCTGTTCCCCTGCTGTGCGGACGGCAATTTCTCCTGCTCTGTCCACATTCTCACTACTACAGATTTTAAAGTTGCTCCAATTACACCTCTGGCTCCTCTGTTTTAATATTTACCCTGGGCTCCAATACCGCTAGTTGCTGCTCAGAAGTGCCGTCTGCACAGTCAACGCTTGCTCCAGTGTTATTGGGGTTCAGTAACGTCAGCTGATCCCCAGCTGTGTGTCCGGCAAATTCTCCTGCTTTGTCCACATCCACTGTACTACGGATTTAAAACTTGCTCCAATTACACCTCTGGCTCCACTCTGTTTTTAGTATTTACCCTGGGTTCCAGCACCGCCAGCTGGTTCTCGGTAGTTCCATTTGCTCTTGTACCTTCTACTACCCATCCGGGTTCCAGTACCGTCAGCTGGTTCTCGGCAGTGACTTTGGCACGGGTACTCCCTCCTGCCCAGCCTGGTTCCAGCACGCCAGCTGTTTCCGGGTAGTGTCAACGTCACTTTGCCTCCAATGCGTTGTCCTGTCGTGTTGCGGTCGGGTTAGCCGACTCTATGGTGCCTGCAGTTTAGGTGACTCCTATGTGGGCTGCGGGATCTGGCAATGAAGGCTGGTTCCATACTGCCAATAGGACAAGCACCCCCTGTAGGACTGTGGGTTTTGGAAACTGCGGCCGGCTCGCGGCCTTGAACTTTTTTTTACATGGGTACCTTCTGCTACCCATCCGGGTTCCAGTACCGTCAGCTGGTTCTCGGCAGTGCCTTTGGATTAGGTGCCTCCTTCTCGGTATCCAAGTTCCACCAACGTCTGCTGGTCCTTGGTAGTGCTTTCTGGCACAGGTACCTCCTGCTTAGTAACCGAGTTCCAGTACCGTCAGCTGGTCTTCGGCAGTTCCATTGGCTCTTGTACCTTCTGCTACCCATCCGGGTTCCAGTACCGTCAGCTGGTCCTCGGTAGTTCCATTTGCTCTTGTACCTTCTACTACCCATCCGGGTTCCAGTACCGTCAGCTGGTTCTCGGCAGTGACTTTGGCACGGGTACTCCCTCCTGCCCAGCCTGGTTCCAGCACACCAGCTGTTTCCGGGTAGTGTCAACGTCACTTTGCCTCCAATGCGTTGTCCTGTCTTGTTGCGGTCGGGTTAGCCGACTCTATGGTGCCTGCAGTTTAGGTGACTCCTATGTGGGCTGCGGGATCTGGCAATGAAGGCTGGTTCCATAGTGCCAATAGGACAAGCACCCCCTGTAGGACTGTGGGTTTTGGTAACTGCGGCTGGCTCGCGGCCTTGAACTTTTTTTTACATGGGTACCTTCTGCTACCCATCCGGGTTCCAGTACCGTCAGCTGGTTCTCGGCAGTGCCTTTGGATTAGGTGCCTCCTTCTCGGTATCCAAGTTCCACCAACGTCTGCTGGTCCTTGGTAGTGCTTTCTGGCACAGGTACCTCCTGCTTAGTAACCGAGTTCCAGTATCGTCAGCTGGTCTTCGGCAGTTCCATTGGCTCTTGTACCTTCTGCTACCCATCCGGGTTCCAGTACCGTCAGCTGGTCCTCGGTAGTTCCATTTGCTCTTGTACCTTCTACTACCCATCCGGGTTCCAGTACCGTCAGCTGGTTCTCGGCAGTGACTTTGGCACGGGTACTCCCTCCTGCCCAGCCTGGTTCCAGCACGCCAGCTGTTTCCGGGTAGTGTCAACGTCACTTTGCCTCCAATGCGTTTTCCTGTCGTGTTGCGGTCAGGTTAGCCGACTCTATGGTGCCTGCAGTTTAGGTGACTCCTATGTGGGCTGCGGGATCTGGCAATAAAGGCTGGTTCCATAGTGCCAATAGGACAAGCACCCCCTGTAGGACTGTGGGTTTTGGTAACTGCGGCCGGCTCGCGGCCTTGAACTTTTTTTTACATGGGTACCTTCTGCTACCCATCCGGGTTCCAGTACCGTCAGCTGGTTCTCGGCAGTGCCTTTGGATTAGGTGCCTCCTTCTCGGTATCCAAGTTCCACCAACGTCTGCTGGTCCTTGGTAGTGCTTTCTGGCACAGGTACCTCCTGCTTAGTAACCGAGTTCCAGTACCGTCAGCTGGTCTTTGGCAGTTCCATTGGCTCTTGTACCTTCTGCTACCCATCCGGGTTCCAGTACCGTCAGCTGGTCCTCGGTAGTTCCTCAGCTTTCTTGTACCTTCTGCTACATTTCCAAGTTCAAGGTTTTTGAAATGGTTCTTGGTAATCACTCTAGATCTCCCTGACGAGGACCCTGAAGACGAGGACCCTGAAGACCAACCCTAAGAAGACGAGAACCCCGAAGACGACGACCCTGAAGACGAGGACCCTGAAGACCACCCCGAAGAAGACGAGGACCCTGAAGACCACCCCGAAGAAGACGAGGACCCTGAAGACCACCCCGAAGAAGAAGAGGACCCCGAAGACGAGGACCCAGAAGACCAACCCGAAGAAGACGAGGACCCCGAAGACGAGGACCCCCGAAGACGACGACCCTGAAGACCACCCCGAAGACGACCAAGAAGATGACCCTGAAGAAATTGACCAAGAGGACAAAGAAGAGAAGACAAGCACCAAGATACAGAAGAACAAGAGACAGAAAACCAAGAATCACAAATACAAGAAGCTGCAGAACAAAAAGCGGAAGAACATTAAGCATAAGACTAAAAATCAGAGCAAAAGATAATATCTAAATTATAAGCAGAAGATGACTAAGCAGTGTATGGGGGTGAGTCCGTTCCTCCTCGTGGTGCCCCTGGAAAAGACCTGCTGCTGCAGGCCAAACTGAACGCAGACAAATCCTGTTGTAAATCTTTTGTGACGGGCAGAACGAAAGGTGTAATGTCCAACCTTTTATAGATAACAACTACAGGAATGCCTGCCACAAATAAGAATATGATGAAGAAGAAGAAGATGAAGAAGATGAAGAAGTAGAATATGAAGAATGTAAAAAAAAAAGAATAATACGAAGAAGGTGAAGAAGAAGAAGATGAAGAAGGTGAAGAAGAAGTGGATGAAAAAGATGCTGAGGATGATGAAGGAGAAAGTGTGGGAGAAGTAAAAAAGAAGGTGAAGAGCATAGAAGTAGTGAAACATAAATATCTGACAAAATATAAAAATGCTTAACATAGTCAATATTTCCATAACTCAGAACGTCTTAAAAAAAAATATTAATTCCTGCTATTCCATTTGATTGGGCTAAACCTCTATGCCTTTATTGTCTCCCCCACCTCCCCCAATACATTCTACATTATTCTTAGTTGTTTTCCTTCATGTAGAATTAACCTACAAGGAAAGAAAGTGTTTATTTTCATTCCGATATTTCTGTCCCATTGACTTGCATTGGTTTCCGGTATCGGAATCGGCGATATCCGATACTTTTTCGGTATCGGTCCGATTAAATCCGATCCGATATTTCCCGATATCGGAAGGTATCGCTCAACACTAATTATAATCCAATAGCACCGACAGAAAGCTAACGTTGCATCATAAACCTACAGACTCCGATAGAAAGCTGATGTCGCATCATAAACCTACAGACTCCGATAGAAAGCTGCTTTTTTGTCCCAGTTCGACCCTGCCACTTCCCCTCACTGTCTACAGTAAATACAGTGGGGAAAAAAAGTATTTAGTCAGCCACCAATTGTGCAAGTTCTCCCACTTAAAAAGATGAGATAGGCCTGTAATTGACATCATAGATAGACCTCAACTATGAGAGACAAAATGAGAAAACAAATCCTGAAAATCACATTGTCTGATTTAGAAAGAATTTTTTTTTAAATTTTGGTGGAAAATAAGTATTTTGTCAATTACAAACAAGCAAGATCTCTGACTCTCACAGACCTGTAACTTCTTCTCTGTCCTCCACTCATCACCTGTAGTACTGGCACCTGTTTGAACTTGTTATCAGTATAAAAGACACCTGTCCGCAACCTCAAACAGTCACACTCCAAACTCCACTATGGTGAAGACCAAAGACACCAGAAACAAAATTGTAGTCCTGCACCAGTCTGGGAAGACTGAATTTGCAATAGGCTAGCAGCTTGGTGTGAAGAAATCAACCGTGGGAGCAATAATTAGAAAATAGAAGACATACAAGACCACTTATAATTTCCCTTTATCTGGGGCTCCACACAAGATCTCACCCCGTGGGGTCAAAATGATCTCAAGAATGTTGAGCAAAAATCCCAGAACCACACGGGGGGACCTAGTGAATGACCTGCAGAGAGCTGGGACCAACGTTACACAGGCTACCATCAGTAACCCACTACGCCGCCAGGGACTCAGATCCTGCAGTGTCAGACGTGTCCCCCTGCTTAAGCCATTACATGCCGGGCACATCTGAAGTTTGCTAGAGAGCATTTAGATGATCCAGAAGAGTATTGGGATAATGTCATATGGTCAGATGAAACCAAAATAGAACTGTTTGGTAGAAACACAATTCTTCGTGTTTGGAGGAGAAAGAATGCTGAGTTGCATCCAAAGAACACCATACCTACTGTGAAACATAGGGGTGGCAACATCATGCTTTGGGGCTATTTCTCGGCCAAGGGACCAGGACGACTGATCCGTGTACATGAAAGAATGAATGGGGCCATGTATCATGAGATTTTGAGTGCAAACCTCCTTCCATCAGCAAGGGCATTGAAGATGAATTGTGGCTGTGTCTTTCAGCATGACATTGATTCCAAGCACACCATCAGGCAAACGAAAGAGTGGCTTCGTAAGGAGCATTTCAAGGTCCTGGAGTGGCCTAGCCAGTCTCCAGACCTAAACCCTATAGAAAACCTTTGGAGAGAGTAGAAAGTCCGTGTTGCCCAGTGACAGCCCCAAAACATCACTGCTCTAGAGGAGATCTGCATGGAGGAATGGGCCAAAATACCAGCAACAGTGTGTGCCAGCCTTGTGAAGACTTACAGAAAACATTTGACCTCTGTCATTGCCAACAAAGAATATGTAACAAAGTATTGAGATGAACTTTTGTAATTGACCAAATACTTATTTTCCACCAAAATTTTAAAAAAAATTCTTTCCAAATCAGACAATGTGATTTTCAGGATTTATTTTGTCATTTTGTCTCCCATAGTTGAGGTCTACCTATGATGTCAATTACAGGCCTTTCTCATCTTTTTAAGTGGGAGAACTTGAACAATTGGTGGCTGACTAAATACTTTTTTTCCCCACTGTATTTCTTGTATCTCAGTTCCACTAAGGAGTGCATATCTTCCCCTCTTTTGTGGCACTCTATCACATACAGTCTGCACCTGATGTATCGCCCACGTAGAACCTGCAACCCTCTATGTCCCCCCTATATACATCTTGCATTCCCATGTCCCCCACACATACAGCCTGCACCCCCATGTACCCTCCCACAAACAGCTTGCGCCCTCCCACATACTTCGTGCACCACCGTGTAACCTCCACATACAGCGTTCACCCCCATATGTTTCGCTCCCATACAGCCTGCATCCCCATATACATATATTTTATTTATTATGCATTGCTTACACTGCACCATAATTTTTCACAGTGCTTTGCAGACATTATCATCCCTGTCCCGAAAGGGACTCACAATTTAATTTCCCTATCAGTATGTACAGTATTTGCAGTGTGAGAGAAAACCCACGAAAGATGGGGGGAACATACCAACTCCTTGCAGATGTTGTCCTTGGTGGGATTTCAAACCATGACCACAGTGCTGCAAAGCAACAGTGCTAACCACTGAGCCACTGCACTGCCCATATAGCCTGCACCACCTTAAATATCCTGCACCCCATATGTACCACCATGTATAGCCTGCACCCCCATATGTACCACCACATATACACCGCAGAATTATTAGGCAAATGCGTATTTTGATCACTTTGATACTTTTTATACATGTTGTCCTACTCCAAGCTGCATATGCTTGAGAGCCAACTAACAATTAAGTAAATCTGGTGATGTGCATCTCTGTATTGAGGAGGGGTGTTGTCTAATGACATTAACACCCTATATAAGGTGTGCTTAATTATTAGGCAACTTCCTTTCCTTTGGCAAAATGGGTCAGAAGAGAGATTTGACGGGCTCTGAAAAGTCCAAAATTGTGAGATGTCTTGCAGAGGGATGCAGCAGTCTTGAAATTTCCAAACTTTTGAAGCGTGATCACCGAACAATCAAGCGTTTCATGGCAAATAGCCAACAGGGTCGCAAGAAGCGTGTTGTCCAAAAAAGGCGCAAAATAACTGTCCATGAATTGAGGAAAATCAAGGGTGAAGCTGCCAAGATGCCATTTGCCACCAGTTTTGCCATATTTCAGAGCTGCAACGTTACTGGAGTATCAAAAAGCACAAAGTGTGCGATACTCAGGGACATGGCCAAGGTAAGGAAGGCTGAAAAACGACCACCTTTGAACAAGAAACATAAGATAAAACGTCAAGAATGGGTCAAGAAATATCTTAAGACTGATTTTTCAAAGGTTTTATGGACTGATGAAATGAGCGTGACTCTTGATGGGCCAGATGGATGGGCCAGAGGCTGGATCAATAGAGGGCAGAGAGCTCCACTCTGACTCAGACGCCAGCAAGGTGGGTTACTGGTATGGGCTGGTATCATCAAAGATGAACTTGTGGGACCTTTTCGAGTTGAGGATGGAGTGAAGCTCAACTTCCAGACCTACTGCCAGTTTCTGGAAGACAACTTCTTCAAGCAGTGGTACAGTAAGAAGTCGGTATCATTCAAGAAAAACATGATTTTCATGCAGGACAATGCTCGTTCACATGCATCCAACTACGCCACAGCGTGGCTGGCCAGTAAAGGTCTAAAAGAAGTAAAAATAATGACATGGCCCCCTTGTTCACCTGATCTGAACCCCATAGAGAACCTGTGGTCCATCATAAAATGTGAGATCTACAGGGAGGGAAAACAGTACACCTCTCGGAACAGTGTCTGGGAGGCTGTGGTGACTGCTGCACGCAATGTTGATCGAAAACAGATCAAGCAACTGACAGAATCTATGGATGGAAGGCTGTTGAGTGTCATCATAAAGAAAGGTGGCTATATTGATCACTACTTTTTTGGTTTTTGTTTTTGCATGTCAGAAATGTTTATTTCTAAATTTTGTACACTGATATTGGTTTACCTGGTGAAAATAAACAAGCGAGATGGGATTATATTTGATTTTTATTAAGTTGCCTAATAATTCTGCACAGTAATAGTTACTTGTACAAACAGATATCCTCCTAAGATAGCCAAATCTAAAAAAAACCCACTCCAACTTCCAAAAATATTAAGCTTGGATATTTATGAGTCTTTTCGGTTGATTGAGAACATAGTTGTTGATCAATAATAAAAATAATCCTCTAAAATACAACTTGCCTAATAATTCTGCACACAGTGTAGGGTACATCCCCATATGCGCCAATATATATAGCCTGCACCCCACATATCTCCAGCAACTCCTATATGTACCCCCACATATAGCCTGCACCCCTATATGTGCCTCCACATATATCCTGCACCTCTATATGTACCCCCACATATAGCCTGCACCCTATATGCACCTTCCACTCAGTCTGCACCCTCACATATAGCCTACACCCCTATACGTACCCCCCCATATAGCCTGCACCCTATATATACCCCATCATACAGCCTGCACCGCCACATGTCTGCGACCCCATGTACCCCTGTTCCCTAATTACTTGTCACTAGTGATGAGCAAGCATACACGCTACTGCTCGGTGCTCGCCCGAGCATCTCACTGTTCGAGATGCTTGGAGCTCGGCGAGTACTTCCTGGATGTTCGGGTGTGAGCTCAAGTCCCCGCCCCGCATGTTTGGTGCTGTTTAGACAGCGAATAAACATGCGGGATTGCCTGCCACTCACTGAAATGCTGGAGCCATGTTGGTTGTGGCATTACAGTGATTGGCTGGCCGCATAGCGTCATCGGGTCTATTTAAGACCCGGTGACCCTTTGCTCGTCACAGTCTACCCTTCAGACAGGCAGAGTAGGGAGAAGTGCTGCTGAGCTAGGGAGAGAATTGGCAGTTTATTAGTGAAGTATTACGCAGCAATATATATACACATCTGAACTAACAGTCCTTCTAAGGACTAATCCAGCTGCATATATTAATCCTGGTGATAGCAGGAGTTAGGCAGGCTGAGTTTGTAGAGAGAGTATAGAGCACAATAGGGTCAATTGCACATGCTGTCTGCTGCTGTTACAGATATCCATGGCCCTAGATATCAGTGATAATATTCTTTTTGTTCTTAATCCTGATTATTTGCTTAAAAAGCAATATAATACACCATTTTAACTGCTCCATTTGCTTGTTAGCAACATACAGCCATATTTGTTTCATTTTATTCACATTGCTGTATTGTGGAAGCAGAGAAACTTGTCCATCATCAGATTTGATCCGATATTACTACAGTAATAATCGTGACATTTTTGGGAGCGTGCCAGATATACTCTATTTAAAGTCTGCCAGTTGTGTGTTGTTCAACCTTTTCACACTTGGTCGCTGACCAATACCATACTACAAGGCCACTGCCTAAAACCGTGGTCATCAGACGTGATCAGATATTACTGCACTAATAATCCTGAATTTTTTGGGAGCGTGCCAAATATTATACTCCATTTTAAGTCTGCCAGTTGTGTGTTGCTTGAAACTATTCACACTTGGTCGCTGACCAATACCATACTACAAGGCCACTGCCGAAAACCGTGATCATCAGACGTGATCAGATATTACTGCTGTAATAATTGTGACATATTGGGGAGCGTGCCAGATATTACACTCCATTTAAATCTGCCAGTTGTGTGTTGTTCAACCTATTCACACTTGGTTGCTGACCAATACCATACTAATAGGCCACTGCCTAAAACCGTGGTGATCAGACGTGATCCGATATTACTGCGGTAATAATAGTGACATTTTTTGGAGCGTGCCAAATATTATACTCCATTTAAAGTCTGCAGTTGTGTGTTGTTCAACCTATTCAAACTTGGTCGCTGACCAATACCATACTACAAGGCCACTGCCTAAAACTATGGTCATCAGACGTGATCAGATATTACTGCGCTAATATTCCTTAATTTTTTGGGAGCGTGCCAAATATTATACTCCATTTAAAGTCTGCCAGTTGTGTGTTGTTCAAAACTATTCACACTTGGTCGCTGACCAATACCATAGTACAAGGACGCTGCCAAAAACCGTGGTCATCAGACGTGATCAGATATTACTGCGCTAATAATCCTAAATTTTTTTGGGAACGTTTCAAATATTATACTCCATTTAAAGTCTGCCAGTTGTGTGTTGTTCAAAACTATTCACACTTGGTCGCTGACCAATACCATACTACAAGGCCACTGCTGAAAATCGTGGTCATCAGACGTGATCCCATATTACTTCCGTAATAATGCTGACATATTGGGGAGCGTGCCAGATATTATACTCCATTTAAAGTCTGCCAGTTGTGTGTTTTTCAACCTATTCACATTTGGTCGCTGACCAATAACATACTAATAGGCCACTGCCTAAAACCGTGGTGATCAGACGTGATGCGATATTACTGCGGTAATAATAGTGACTTTTTTGAGCGTGCCAAATATTACACTCCATTTCAAGTCTGCCAGTTGTGTTTTGTCCTACCTATTCACACTTGGTCACTGACCAATACCATACTGCAAGGCCACTGCCTAAAACCATGGTCATGAGATGTGATCAGATATTACTGCACTAATAATCCTGAATTTTTTGGGAGCGTGCCAAATATTATACTCCATTTAAAGTTTGCCCGTTGTGTGTTGTTCAAAACTATTCCCACTTGGTCGCTAACCAATACCATACTACAAGGACACTGCCGGAAACCGTGGTCATCAGACGTGATCAGATATTACTGCGCTAATAATCCTACATTTTTTTGGGAGCGTTTCAAATATTATACTCCATTTAAAGTCTGCCAGTTGTGTGTTGTTCAAAACTATTCACACTTGGTCGCTGACCAATACCATACTACAAGGCCACTGCCTTAAACCGTGGTCATCAGACGTGATCAGATATTACTGCACTAATAATCCTGAATTTTTTGGAAGGCTGCCAAATATTATACTCCATTTAAAGTCTGTGTGTTGTTCAAACCTATTCATACTTGGTCGCTGACCAATAGCATATCTGTGAACAATGTTGTCAAAGTATTAAGCCACTTTTACGGACTGACAATAAAACATACAAAAACAAAGCTAAAATGTATTTTCCTTAATGAAATGTTAAGAAACATTATTTGCAGGGTCATGACTTGTATACAAGGCCAAATAAATAACAAAAAAACATCCTTCACACCTTGGCCTATGTTCACACATAGTGTTTTTGATGCATTTTTGCACTTGCTTTCAACTGTGAAAAATAGAAAAATACATTCACCAGTAAATTTAATTTTAACAATTAAATATCTTACCATGTGGTGTGTGAGACATGATCAGACACATCCTGTTTCATTTATGAAGGAGGGACTCTGAAAGTCACCATGCCTATTTTTACAGGGCCATCAGGAGGCCCTTACTATTGTTAAAGGGCCAGCAGTCTGTCCTCACTATTTTAGAGGGTGATCAACCAACTATGCTTTTCATAGCCGCACATTGCTACTGCAATATAACATATTCATCTGAGGTCACATTTTCTTTTTCGTATATATTCTGTCAAGTTTGAAATTTTGATGTCAGTCAGTCGGCACTTTCAATATATGGATGTCCAGCAGGCCGGCCTCACAATTTATAGTGACAGCAGGCGGCCGCCACTATTTTTAGAGGGCCAGCAGGTGTCTTGGGGACAGATGAGACCAAGATAGAGCTTTTTGGTAAAGCGCACATCATTCAACTGTTTACTGTAATTGGAATGAGGCCTACAAATAAAAGAACACAGTACTTACAGTCAAATATGGTGAAGGTTCAAAGATATTTAGGGGCTGTTTTGCTGTCTCTGGCACAGGGTGCCTTGACTATGTGCAAGGCATCGCAAAATGTGAAGATTCCCAATGGATTTTGGGTCGCAATGTAGTGCCCAGTATCATAAAGCTTGGTTTGTATCCTAGGTCATGGGTCTTCCAGCAGGACAATGACCCAAACATACTTCAAAAAGCACCCAGAAATGGATGGAAGCAAAGCACTGGAGAGTTCTGAAGTGGTAATTCCAGGTCCATCCAGTAGGGTCCAGTCTGCGTGGCTACTGCCTGATTCTTATAGTTACTGTGTGCGCACTCCTAATGCCTCCCAAGCCTATTGCTGTGAGTCACTGGATACTTAAACCCCCTCCACCCAGTAGGGGGTGCCTGAGCAACACTTTTCTTCAGTGTGTTCCTTGCAACTGAGTTGCCAGGTCCTGTTCTGTATCTTGTCTGTTCCGCCCCTGGGGGCTGTATACCCAGGCCTGTTACCTGTATTTATGACTTCTAGTCTGTCTCCGCCACCCTGGGGGCTGAGTTCCCAGGCTCGTTCCTGTATCTTGTTCCTGGTTCAGTTCCTGTCTGAACTGTGTACTAGCCCGTTACCTGTTTGTCTCTATGTCCGAACCTTCCCTTCTCCTGCAGTGTCTGAACGTGCACCTAACTCCAACTCGTTGTCTCTGAATTTCTGTTTGTGAGTTTTGTGTTCACTCGCTACTTCATATTAAGTACCTTGTGTGTATCTGGTTCTGCTTGTTCACCGCACCTGTGGTTTCGCTCCGCTCTGCTTGTCCACCGCATCGGCGGTTTCGCTCTGCTCTCCTTGTTCACTGCATCTGCGGTTTCGCTCTGCTCTGCTTGTTCACCACACCTGCGGGTTTTGCTCTGCTCTGCTTGTCTACCGCACCTACGGGTTTTGCTCTGCTCTGCTTGTTCACCGCACCTGCGGGTTTTGCTCTGCTCTGCTTGTTCACCGCACCTGCGGGTTTTGCTCTGCTCTGCTTGTTTACCGCACCTGCGGTTTCGCTCCGCTCTGCTTGTCCACCGCATCGGCGGTTTCGCTCTGCTCTCCTTGTTCACTGCACCTGCGGGTTTTGCTCTGCTCTGCTTGTTTACCGCACCTGCGAGTTTTGCTCTGCTCTGCTTGTCTACCGCACTTGCGGGTTTTGCTTTGCTCTGCTTGTCTACCGCACTTGCGGGTTTTGCTCTGCTCTGCTTGTCTACCGCATCTGCGGGTTTTGCTCTGTTCGTCTACTGCACTTTCGGGTTTTGCTCTGCTCTGTCTACCGCACCTGCGGGTTTTGCTCTGCTCTGCTTGTCTACCGCACCTGCGGGTTTTGCTCTGCTCTGCTTGTTTACCGCACCTGCGAGTTTTGCTCTGCTCTGCTTGTCTACCGCACTTGCGGGTTTTGCTCTGCTCTGCTTGTCTACCGCACTTGCGGGTTTTGCTCTGCTCTGCTTGTCTACCGCATCTGCGGGTTTTGCTCTGCTCGTCTACTGCACTTTCGGGTTTTGCTCTGCTCTGTCTACCGCACCTGCGGGTTTTGCTCTGCTCTGCTTGTCTACCGCACCTGCGGGTTTTGCTCTGCTCTGCTTGTCTACCGCACCTACGGGTTTTGCTCTGCTCTGCTTGTCTACCGCACCTGCGGGTTTTGCTCTGCTCTGCTTGTCTACCGCACCTACGGGTTTTGCTCTGCTCTGCTTGTTCACCGCACCTGCAGGTTTTGCTCTGCTCTGCTTGTTCACCGCACCTGCGGGTTTTGCTCTGCTCTGCTTGTTTACCGCACCTGCGGTTTCGCTCCGCTCTGCTTGTCCACCGCACCGGCGGTTTCGCTCTGCTCTCCTTGTTCACTGCACCTGCGGGTTTTGCTCTGCTCTGCTTGTTTACCGCACCTGCGAGTTTTGCTCTGCTCTGCTTGTCTACCGCACTTGCGGGTTTTGCTCTGCTCTGCTTGTCTACCGCACTTGTGGGTTTTGCTCTGCTCTGCTTGTCAACCGCATCTGCGGGTTTTGCTCTGCTCGTCTACTGCACTTGCGGGTTTTGCTCTGCTCTGCTTGTCTACCGCACCTGCGGGTTTTGCTCTGCTCTGCTTGTCTACCGCACCTGCGGGTTTTGCTCTGCTCTGCTTGTCTACCGCACCTACGGGTTTTGCTCTGCTCTGCTTGTCTACCGCACCTGCGGGTTTTGCTCTGCTCTGTTTGTCTACCGCACCTGCGGGTTTTCCTCTGCTCTGCTTGTCTACCGCACCTGTGGATTTTGCTCTGCTCTGCTTGTCTACCGCACCTGCGGGTTTTGCTCTGCTCTGTTTGTCTACCGTACCTGCGGGTTTTGCTCTGCTCCACTTGTCTACCGCACGTGCAGGTTTTGCTTTGCTCTGCTCTGCTTGTATACCGCACCTGCGGGTTTTGCTCTGCTCTGCTTGTCTACCGCACCTGCGGGTTTTGCTCTGCTCCGCTTGTCTACCGCATCTGCAGGTTTTGCTCTGCTCTGCTTGTCTACCTCACCTGCGGCTCCGTTTCTGTATCCCAGTCTGTACTGGTCCCTATCCTGTCTGCGTTCCTACCTGCAAGTACCCGCCTGTCTGCATGCCAGCCATGCCTGCCAGTGCCCACCTGTCTGCATGTCAGCCTTGCCTGCCTGTGCCCACCTGTCTGCATACCAGCCGTGCCTGCCAATACCCACCTGTCTGCATGCCAGCCGCGCCTGCCAGTGCCCACCTGTCTGCATACCAGCTGTGCCTGCCAATACCCACCTGTCTGCATGCCAGCCGCGCCTGCCAGTGCCCACCTGTCTGCATACCAGCTGTGCCTGCCAATACCCACCTGTCTGCATACCAGCCGTGCCTGCCAGTACCCACCTGTCTGCATACCAGCCATGCCTGCCAGTACCCACCTGTCTATATGCCAGTCTAACTTGCCTGTTCCTGCATTCCCCAGTGTGGGTCAACAGCTGTGACCGGGGTCTGACCTGGAGTAGCACCTGGTCCCTCTGCTTGGTTCCTCCCTGGTTCACAGAGTCGAGCTGCCATGCGACCTCCAGGCACTCCTCGGTTCATGGTCCAGTGGGATCACTAATCACGCTCACGCCAGTCAGTCCGGGTGCTAGCGTAACACCTCTTACATTCAGAAGAAGCTGGCAATAACACAATAAATCATTAAATTTTGTTAACTTTGATTAATTTGAAATATGAAAAATGTCTGCCAACTTCAATGAATTTCTGTCAAATATGATACATTTATGTCAACCTTGATTACTTTCTGAGTACAGATCACTGAAAATATTATGAATTGGTCAATGAGTGCATAGAAAAAAAATAAAGTCATGGACTGTGGAAGAGATGTATGCGACCAGAATGAACACTCATCTCAAGCTGATGATACCACCTACCACCTGTCCCTATTGAAAGTGCATCTAACAGTGGTATCAATAGGGAATAGAATAGATTTTTTTTTTCTGCAGCACGCAGTATAAGGCGAAAATACCTGGCTGGATCACTGGAATACGCTATCCATACTGCGATACCTCACCCGTAAACAAATTTCAGATATTTGTAGAATATAGAATCTATTTCAATTGGCCTTTCCATTATTAAGGAGTGGCTCTCCTATGCTCTTATTGCGTATGCAGCAAGTTCAAGGGCTGCCAAAAATTAGGACGCACACTAATACACATTTGAAGAGACGTAGTGGAGGGCCTCAGTTAAAAATGTATTTTCTATAACTAAGGAGTGGGTCTCCTAGACTGGTAATGCACAAAGTGCATGGGCTGAGAAACATTGACCCGTGGGGGGGGGTGAAGAATATTCAAAATAATCTCATGTCAAGCATTGTGCACTGTTTGGCAGGGGTTATAGAGGTCTAGAAATGCAAATCTGAATTCAACACTTCAGTTGCAAGAGAGGGGGCTGAGAGGCAGGGAGTGACATACCTCCCAGCAGCTGGGAACTGCACAGGCAGACCCCTCCCCAGGCCATGCGGCCTTTTGTGTAAGATATAATTCCACACCGAGTTATGGGAATACGATACATCCCAGTGATACACAAAATAGAATTTTGGAAACCCAAGGGAATGGGGAATGTCACCCTAGCTTTCAGCACAGTCCAGCACGTACGGATGATGAGATACATGGCACAGCCTTGCGGGGGCCCCTAGGGCCCCAGTGCTTGGTTTCCATGTGTAGCTGGGGCCCAGCTGGGTCCCATGACACCAGAACCGGCTCCCTAGGATCGTCCACTAAGGAGATATAGCCCATTTTAGTTTTTGGGAGTTTTTAGCTGGGAGAGACCAAGGGGGAAGATTTAAGTCCAGCCAGGGGGTTGTAATGGGAGTGACCCAGAGAGGTTAAGAGTCCCTGCAGCTAGAGCCCAGTGTCTTTTTCCTGGGGAGGTCATGATGTCACGTCGTGTGGAAGAAGTCCGGCAACAAAGAGAGGGCTCAAAAGCCTCCCATGTGGCAGCCCTTCCCCCGAAAGCCAGTGTGACACTCTCAGCCCTCCCTGGGAGATGGGGGTACTCGGAGCTGGGTCAGATGTTGGGGGTTGCAGCCGTGGCCTGGACCCGTTCCGTGCCCAGGGCCATCACATAAAATATTTAATGGGCTTTCAGGGTTGGTGTTAATCGAGTGGATTAAATGACTACGCCACCTGTGGTGCCTGGTGATACGCCACCAGCGCTGCGGCAGTCCTCTGAGGCGGGATGTAGTGGCAGCAGAAGATGGTACTACTCCCCACAGGCAGAGCAGGGCCTCAGGGCTGAGAAGATGGATCAGGGGAGTCGTAGTGGGTGGTGCGGTGTGGTGTCGCGCTGAAATAAGGGAACGGAGGCAATGGATGCAGTCTTCCAAGCTTTACTCACGTTGTTGGGTGTCAGCTGCAAGGCTTCTCCTTGCTCCTCACGGCGCGCTGCGGCCACCAGGAATGGGTTCAGCACACTCCGGGTAGTTCGGGTGCATCAATCAGGACCCCCTGCACCAGAGTGTTCCTAGACTTTCCCACTAGGTCCTCTCCTGTCCGTATGTGGTGCGTGTTACAAGGCTGGGTCTCCCTCTGGCTATACACAG
Organism: Phyllobates terribilis; assembly: GCF_046119375.1. Taxonomy (NCBI): domain Eukaryota; kingdom Metazoa; phylum Chordata; class Amphibia; order Anura; family Dendrobatidae; genus Phyllobates; species Phyllobates terribilis. The sequence continues at coordinate 609,288,954 of NW_027362762.1, forward strand.
AACAAGGGTACGGGTGGCGACTCCGCTCCGTCCGTTACCCGGTGGGATCCACCAAGCCTCCGGGCTTCTCTGACTAAGACTTGAAGTGACAGAGTCAGATATCGGGGGCCGGTACCCCTTTTGCAGCAGGAATCCCTCTGACTAGGCCAGAATAGTGAGGACAGGTGGCGTATGCCGCTCCGTCTGCATCCCCCTGGGATCCTTTTGCCTGCGGAGCTTGTCTCCTCTGCTCCCCTCCAGGCCTTCTTAGGTAGGGACCTTGACCGGGTAGAGACAACTGTTAACTCTAGCCCGTTCCTCGCCTCAAGGCCAGAGCACGAGGACCGTGTATCCTCAATCAGCTGCTGGTTCACACAGAAAGCCACGTTCAGTGACGAAGATCACAATCAAAGACCATAAGCCCAAGATGGCCGTTTATTAAATATGAATTTTGTGGTGTAACCTAAAGTGCGTCCTCCACCCTCATCCACCACATGGTTCCCCCTATCTTTGGTTCCCCCCATCTCCTCTTATCCCGGCTGGGGCAGCACCCTGGTGCATATAAGCCCCCTTCAGGTGGGAGAGGTGTAGTGTTGGATGGATGGCTGAGCCCTGATAGGTGCTCCTTCCTTACCTCGGAGAGGAGATACCACACCTCAGTCTGAGGTGCGTACCCCTGTGGCGACTGAACCCTCAGCGGCGCCACACCATGTCGTCCATCTGACCGGTAACTGACTCTTAATAACTGCTTCATACGTCTTTTGTACTCCTACTATTGTGTTTGCAACTCTGACCATTGTGTATGTATAATCCTTATGTACATAGTGTAATGTCTAGTGTGCCCTTACAGCGATTAAATATATAATTTAACCTTGGGCTGCTCTTTTATCTTGATCCATGAACTCTCACGGCCGTTGTTCAGTCCAACGAACACGCTACCGGGCTGGTTTCTAGCCCAATATAATTCCATTATATCTAAAAGAAACTGGTGGCAGCTCTCCCAGGCCGACCAGGCTCTGCTTCACTTGAGCTAGTGAAGGACCCTCTCCATCTGTCAGGGGTGTGAGCGAGTGTGGTGCTACATAAGTAAGTGAGATTCTGGGATTCTGCAGGGTCTCTCTGTTGCCATATCTTCACCTTGGTGGCAGCGGTGGGATTCTGCGGGGTCTCTCTGTTACCATTTCTTCACAGGGGGTATACATCTATATTATGTATGAAGTTAGAGGAAGGCCTCTAAAAATAGTTTCTACGCGCATCATAAACACCCTTAAAAAAATTATGTGGGCATTGCATGATGGTCACCCTGGTGATATTGTGGTCGAGGATGAGGAGAAGGAGGAGGGCAACATAAAATAGAAGAAATCCTGAAGCATTTACCCATGTCTGGGTGTGAAGGGTTGCATGGGAATAGACTCCCCCCAAAAAAACACTGGATTTGAGTGTATGTTCCGATGCTATCATCTGGTGGTGTTGAAAAATCTGGTCCAATCCAGCTCTTGTTCATTTTGATAAGAGTCAGCCTGTCAGCATTTTCAGTTGACAGTCAGATGAGCCTATCTGTTATATCAGTTATAATGCCCATGGCGGCACTAAAAACCATCTCTGACAAAACGCTAGCGGCCATGACCTCCAAGGCGTAGAGAGACAGTTAATGCTACGTGTCAAGCTTGGATGCCCAATAGTTGTAAGGTACAGAGTAATCAAAGAGGATGCTGGTACGGTCACCAAGGTAATCCTTCAGCATCTTCCAAAACTTTTCCCTCCTTGTCAGAGTACCCTGTGTATCAGGGCCTGGGCGCTGGGATGGTCTGAGAAAACTGTCCCAGACATTTGCCAGTCTTCCCCTGCCTCTGCTGCATCTGGTTTGTGTCTCCCTTGCCTGTACTCCTTGGTTGTCCAAGGAACTGTGACCTCTGCCGCCAATGTTGTCAGATGGGAATTTTTTAATTTTTAAAAATTTTTTTTTAATAATTCCTCAACAAGAGCCTTCTGGTACTGCAACATTTTATTAGACCTCTCCGCCACGGGAAAGAGAGATAGAAAGTTCTCCTTGTAGCGTGGGTCGAGAAGTTCTCTTTGTAGCGTGGGTTTAGAACCATACACACAGAAATCTATGTACCATCAATACCCAGCAGCTTATGAACAATCTACAGTCATCTTTAGCTCCCATCCTCTCCCTCTCCCGTCCACACTCAGCATTGTCACACTGTAACAACACATTGCAGAGTGCCCTGGATGAAGCTGCGCCTGCTACATGCAGAATGACCCGACATAGACGGCAGCCCTGCCACACAATGCAAACACGTTTTCTCCAGCGCTGCTTAAGGTGTGCTGAGTGTCTGTGGAGAAAATCACTTTCAGCAGAAGACTTCATCCATTATAAGTTCATGCTCAAAACATATAACTCTGCTCTCCACCTGGCTAAACAAGTCTACTTTACAGTCCTCATCACATCTATAGCCAACAGTCCTAAACGACTCTTTGAAACCTTCCACTCCCTCCTGAGCCCTAAAGTGCAGACCCCCATCATCACCAACCTAAGCGCTGATGATCTGGCCACTTATTTCGTACAAAAAATCAATCATATCCATCAAGACATTTTTGCACAATCCCCTCAGAGTCTGGATTCCCTTCCCTCCCGCACCTCAAGGTCACTTTCCATCTTCGAGCCTGTCACAGCATCTGAACTGTACTGAAACTGCCCTCACTAAAGTTTCTAATGATCTACTAACAGTGAAATCCAATGGTCACTACTCTCTGCTGTTTCTCCTGGATCTCTCTTCCGCATTTGACACTGTTAATCACCAGCTCCTCTTCACTATGCTCCGCTCTATAGGCCTCAAGGACACCGTTCTCTCCTCTTTCTCTTCATTCTCCCTCACCTCAGGCCATCCACACTGAACATATGGTATGAATGTGGTGTGGGTAGTACCGTCTGTAGCGCCGCAAACCCGCTCCTGTTCCTCCTCCTCATTATCAATGAATCCGTGTTGAGATGAGATGAGGCTGTGCTGTGTAGCATCACTCTTTATAGTTCCTTGCTCCATTTGCAATGCCTCCTCTTTAATTGTGAACAGCGAGCATTTCAGTAGACAGAGAAGCAGGATGGTGATGCTAATTATGGTGTCATCGCCACTCACCATCTTGGTGAAGTCCTCAAAGCTTTGGAGGACGGCACAGATGTCAGACATCCATGCCCACTCATCAGCCCTTATGTGCGGAGGCTCACCTGAATTTCAATGGGCGTGTTGAAGCTGGTACTCAACAACTGCCCTCTGCTGCTCACAAATCCTTCCGAACATCTGCAAGGTTGATTTCCAACGTGTGCACACATCACACACCAGTCGGTGAGCTGGAAGCTGCAAACATTGCTGAAGCACTGAAAAGGTGGTGGAAGCTGTAGCTGACTTTCTGAAATGTGCACACACTCTTCATACTTTCGCAAGCAGCTCAGGCAGATTTGGGTAGGTTTTCATAAGGGTAACAGGAGAAATTGCACTATACCATTTGTTGTGCAATTTCTCCTGAACACGCCGATACCCCATATGTTGGGGAAAATCACTGTTTGGGCACACGGCAGGGCTCAGAAGTGAAGGAGCGCCATTTGACTTTTTGAATGTAAAATTTGCTTGAATAATTAGCGGACACCATGTCGCATTTGGAGAGCCCCTGATGTGCCTAAACAGTGGAAACCACCCACAAGTGACCCCATTTTGGAAACTAGACCCCTCAAGGAACTTATCTAGATGTGTGGTGAGCACCCTGAACCCCCAGCTGCCTCACAGAAGTTTATAATGTAGACCCATAGAAATAAAAAAATCAAACATTTTCCACAAAAATTATTTTTTAGCCCCAAATTTTTTAGTTTCACAAGGTTAAGAGGAGAAAATGTACCCCAAAAACTGTTGTGCAATTTGTCCTGAATACGCCAATACCCCATATGTGGGGAAAATACACTTTTTGGGTGCACAGCAGTGTTCAGAAGGGAAGGAGCACTCTGGGACTTTTTGAACGCAAAACTGATTGGAATCGAGAGCGGACGCCATGTTGCATTTGGAGAGCCCCTGATGCGCCTAAACAGTGGAAACCCCCCACAAGTGACCGCATTTTGGAAACTAGACCCATCAAGGATTTTATCAAGGGGTGTAGTAAACATTTTGAACCCAGAGGTATGACACAGAATTTGATAACATTAGGTCATCATATTGAATAAGTTGTCATTAGTCTTAAGCGCAAATGCTCGCTACTTGAGTTTGCATTGGGTACTTGGGTATGCACCGTGTATTGCGGGTGCTCGAGTGACATGCTCCAGTCCCCACCGCGCATGTTTCACAGTTGTTAGACACCCAAAAAACAAGCGGGGATCGCTCGTACATGGCAGGCTATTCCCGCAAGATTTTTTTGGCTGTATAACAGCCGCAAAACATATGGGGCGGAGACTCAAGCATGTTACTCGAGCACCCGCGATACTCGGTGCATACCTGAGCACCCGATGCAAACTCAAGCAGCGAGAACATGCGCTCAACACTACACTATGTTAAAATTATTATGCAAATAATATTTTCTCAGATTTTCCCAAATTACCTATATGAATTGCAGTCATTGTAATTTTCCAGTCAAATAACTATTAGAGTACAATTGAAAGGTTTTTGTACAAACTGCCTATGATAACAGTATATTTAAAAAAAACAAAAAAACTCAAACTGCACTCAAAATGCATGTTCCAAATTATTATGCACAGCAGAGTTTTCAACCTTTTCATTTTAATAAAGAACAAAAAAATGGTCATTTTTGAAATTATAAGCATTAGCAGGTTATTACAAACTGAAATCAAACAGTTTTCAACTCAAAACTTTATTCTAGGTGATGTTACATTTGCACATAGGACCGCTTGTTCAAAAGGAGCTTCTGAACTCTCTCGTCCATTGAATTTGTCAGGTTTTGGATGGTTTCTGCTTCAATTATTTTGCATGAGGACAGAATACCCTCCCAGAGCTGTTGCTTAGATGTGAACTGCCTCCCGCCATCATAGACACTCCTTTTGATGATGCTCCAGAGGTTCTCAATAGGGTTGAGGTCAGGGGAGCATGGGTGCCGCACCATAAGTTTGTCCCCTTTTATGCTCATAGCAGCCAGAGATGCAGATGTGTTATGTGCAGCATGAGACGGGCCATTATCATGCATGAAAATGATCTTGCTGCCGAATGCACGGTTCTTCTTCTTGAACCATGGAAGGAAGTGCTGTTTGAGAAACTCAACATACATTATGGAGTTCATCTTTACCCCTTCAGGGATCCTAAAAGGGCCGACAATCTCTCTCCCCATGATTCCAGCCCAAAACATTACTCCACCTCCTCCTTGTTAGCGCCGTAGCCGTGTTTGCATGGGGTGTCCATCAACCAGCCATCCTCCACTCCATCCATCTGGACCATCGAGATCATTTCATGCATGATAATGCCCCGTCTCATGCTGCACATAACACATCTGCATCTCTGGCTGCTATGGGCATAAAAGGGGACAAACTTATGGTGTGGCACCCATGCTCCCCTGACCTCAACCCCATTGAGAACCTCTGGAGCATCATCAAAAGGAGTGTCTATGATGGCGGGAGGCAGTTCACATCTAAGCAACGGCTCTGGGAGGGTATTCTGTTCTCATGCAAAACAATTAAAGCAGAAACCATCTAAAACCTGACAAATTCAATGGACGAGAGAGTTCAGAAGCTCCTTTCGAACAAGCGGTCCTATGTGCAAATGTAACATCAGCTAGAATAAAGTTTTGAGTTGAAAACTGTTTGATTTCAGTTTGTAATAACCTGCTAATGCTTATAATTTCAAAAATGACCATTTTTTTGTTCTTTATTAAAATGAAAAGGTTAAAAACTCTGCTGTGCATAATAATTTGGAACATGCATTTTGAGTGCAGTTTAAGTTTTTTATTTTTTTAAAAATATACTGTTATCATAGGCAGTTTGTACAAAAACCTTTCAATTGTACTCTAATAGTTATTTGACTGGAAAATTACAATGACTGCAATTCATATAGGTAATTTGGGAAAATCTGAGAAAATATTATTTGCATAATAATTTGGAACACAGTGTAGTCCCAATATCGTCATAATTTTTTTCTTTACTTTTGAAAGAATCCCAAACCCAGCAAACCCTAATCCCAACCCTAATACAACCCCAACCCTAACACAACCCTAGCACAACCCTAACCCTAGCACAACCCTAACCCTAGCACAACCCAAGCACAACCCTAACCCTAGCACAACTCTAACCCTAGAGTTTATTTTTTACACCGTTCCTCATTTGGTATAAGTGCTTAGACAACTTTATTGTTTGTGTTGGTGCAATTACAGCAATACCAGATTCATATCGGGTTTTTATGTTTGACAACTGTCACTCACTAAAAGATGCTTTTTTTTGGAAAGACTAGTTTTTCCATATTTCGGCTGACAGTCACGTAATACCTTGTTTTTTGCGGGACAAGTTGACGTTTTTATTGGTACCATTTTTGGGCATGTGACATTTTTTGATCGCTTTCTATTCTGATTTTTGGGAGGCAGAATAAACAAAAAACAACAATTCAGGATTTTTTTTTGTTTTTTTTATGCCGTTCTGCGTGTGGTAAAATTAATAAGTCATATTTATTCTTTGGGTCAGTATGTTTACAGCGATACTAGATTCATACAGTTTTTTATGTTTTGGCGCTTTTACACAATAAAAACTATTTTATAGAAAAAAAAATTTTGCATTGTTTTATTCTGAGAGCTATAACTTTTTTATTTGTCAGCTGAAGGAGCGATATGGCAGCTTGTTTTTTGTGGGATAAGATAACGTTTTCAGCGGTACGATTTTTATTTACATTCGTGTTTTTGATCGTGTTTTATTCCATTTTTTGTTTGGTGATATGATAATAAAGCATAGTTTTTTGCTTTGTTTCTTTTTTTTTTACTGTCTTCACTAAAGGGGTTAACTAGTGGTACAGTTTTATAGGTCAGGTCGTTCCGGACGCAGCGATACCAAATATGTGTACTTTTATTGTTTTTTTTGTTTTTTTTTTCATAATATTTATTTATGTGTATAGTATATATATATATTTTTTATTATTATTTTCTCATTTTTTTTTATATTTTTACAATTCTTTTAATTTTTTTTTTTACTTTCTGACACTGTTTTTCACTTTTACACTTTGTCCCACTATGGGACTTTCATTTTTTGCTGACTGATCGCTTGCATAGCATAGAGATGCAGCAGCAGTATCTCTATGCTATGCAGCCTGTTAGCCCTGCAGACACAAGTTAGATAGATCGTGCATTGAGCACGATCTATCTAACTTCCTGGTGCCCAATGACCCGGATGTTATCATGACGACATCAGGTCACCATGGCAACGATTGACACCCCACGCACACAGCGCAGGGTCTCTGATTCAAGGTAAGAGGGGCACTCATACCTCTCCCTGCTCCCGGAATGCTGCGATTGACTTCAATTGCAGCATTTCTGGGTTTAATGTGCCGGGAGCAGTGTGGGACCGCTCCTGGCACATAGTACCAGGTGTCATCTGTGAGAATCAGCTGATACCTGGCAGCGATTGGTCCCACACAGCTTCTGTGCGGGCGCGATCACATTGTGTGTAATAGTACATACCTGGTCTATAAGGCCCAGGGCAAAGGGACATACTATTACTGACAATGTCAGAAAAGGATTAATTAATCCCATCACTCCCCAGCCTGTTTTCACCTTCCTGACCATGCCAAATTTTACAATTTTCACAAGTGTCACTTTATGAGGTTATAACTCAGGAACGCCTCAACATGTCAGTGATTCTGAGATTGCTCTTTCATGAAATGTTGGACTTCATGCTACTGGTAAACTTTGTTCAATATGATTTGGATTTATTTATGAAAATATCAAACATTTGACAACAAATTTGGAAATGTAGCAATTTTCTAATTTTGAAAGCCATTTTTTTAGGGGTCACATCCCTATTTGAAGTGACTTTGAGAGGCCTATCTGGCAGAAATCACACAAAAGTGACAACATTTTAAAAACTACACCCCTCAAAGTGCTCAAAACTTATACAATTTGAATTTGGTTTAAAGGGAATCTGTCAGCAGGTTTCAGCTACCTCATCTGAGAACCACATGATGTAGGCAAAGAGATCCTGAATCCAACAATATATCACTTACTTTACTGGGTGCAGCCATTCTCACACAGAGTTTTTAGATTTAGCATGAAGCAGAGCTGAGAAAGCTAACCCTGTCACACAACAGCTGACCCCACCTACATCACAGCTGACCCCACCCACACCAGTCTCAGAATTTACAATGTCTATAGACAGTGAGCTGCTTATCACAAGAGTAGTTTCAGACTACCAGGCACACATTGCTGTGTCCCAGCAATGATAAGCTTCTGGTGCTGAAACAATCATAGCAAGTAAACAACAGCAACTAGCTTGATAAGAGAGGCATTGCTGAAATCTGTGTTTTAACCCCTTCCATAGCAAAAACTTGCTGACAGATTTCCTTTAAGATTTAGAAAACTTTTAAATGGAAGTATTTTGAATCAATAATTGTAAGCCAAAACTAGGAAGGGAACATAAACATAGAAAACAACAAAATTTGTAATTCTTCTGAATTTTGACCACACCTCTGATTTTGACTTCCAAAAACTAATGTAAAATGCGAATATGTGAAAGTGGCTTTACTTTGATCCCAGAAGTCCCAAAATTAGAATCAATTTCCTCATTGAGTAAATTTGTGATGGAAATGAGTGCCTTCTGTTTTAAGAAGACCTGCCTGTGGCCTTCTTTTAAAATACTGATAGTTATATTCAGCAAGTGAAAAACATAAAATACAGAACTAGTTAGGGTCAGCAGATTAAATGACAGTTTTCCTGGAAATAAGAATGGCAGTTGAATTGTTGAATTTTATGTGGTATACTGACAATATAAGAAGAAATGCTGTGAATGTGACTTACAGTGTTGTGGCACTGATATTTGTATAAGTTGTCATGCCCTTCCATCATTATCAGTCATCATTGGTTGCATATGACAAAGTAGATTAAAAGAATGCTGCACAGAGACCTGTTAAAGCTCACATAATCAGCATTGTAGCAATTAAATTCATTTTGCTAAACTGCAGTGTGACTAATGAATTGTGACAAGTGGCCTGATTAATACGCTATAGTATATTTATTTGTCTGATCCTGTTGTGTTTAATGCGAACTGTGCGAGTTGATAAAAAATGCACATAAATACATTTTTCATGAATGCACATTACTTTAAACCAAATGTTTAACTTTGAAAGTTGGTTTCATCATGAAGATTGGTGCCAGATTAGCAATCCTTGAGCTTCAAGAGGTAGTCACCGGAAATGGTCTTCCAACAATCTTGAAGAAGTTTGCAGAGATGCTTAGCACTTGTTGCCTTCACTCTGCGGTCCAGTTCACCCCAAACCATCTCGATTGGGTTCAGGTCTGGTGACTGTGGAGGCCAGGTCATCTGACTTAGCACCCCATCACTCTCCCGCTTGTTCAAATAGCCCTTACACAGCCTGGAGGTGTGTTTGGGGTCATTGTCCTGTTGAAAAATAAATGATGGTCCAACTAAACGCAAACCGGATGGAATAGCATGCCGCTGCAAGATGCTGTGGTAGCCATGCTGGTTCAGTATGCCTTCAATTTTGAATAAATCCCCAACAGTGTCACCAGCAAAGCACTCCCACACCATCACACCTCCTCCTCCATGCTTCACGGTGGGAACCAGGCATGTAGAGTCCATCCGTTCACCTTTTCTGCGTCTCACAAAGACAAGGTGGTTGGAACCAAAGATCTCAAATTTGGACCCATTAGACCAAAGCAAAGATTTCCACTGGTCTAATGTCCATTCCTTGTGTTCTTTAGCCCAAACAAGTCTCTTCTGCTTGTTGCCTGTCCTTAGCAGTTGTTTCCTAGCAGCTATTTTACCATGAAGGCTGTAACATACCTGGCGGCGTCCTTGCATAGTGGTCCATCTCCCACTGTGCAAGAGCGTGCACTTGATCTCCAGTCCAGTCTGCTAGCCTGGCTTCCCTCCATGCTGTCTGCTTGCCTCTGTTTCTGCTGCTTAAGGGCGGCGCCCGATCACTTCCTGTTTCTTGTACCTGCTGCAGACACACCCCTTGTGCATCCTCAGCCTATTGCTGTCTGTCACCTGGTATTTAACCCAGCTCCTCCCAAAAAACCCGGCCTGAGCATTGTGTTCTGTCAGTTGGCTTCTGGTCACTGATATGCCAGGTAGAGATGAGCGGTGTTCGACTAGAACTGTTCGCCAATCTCAAATTCGAGCTGTTTTGGGCGGTGTTCGAGTTGTTCGACGAACCCGAACGATTTGCAAAAAATTCGGCTGTTCGAGGTTATGTTCGATAACTGTTCGTGCACCAAAAGCGTGTCCTGCATGTCTGGCGCTATTTAGAGCACCAATCATGCAGGGATTGTCTGCCACTCACTGTAATGCCACAGCCATGGTGGTTGTGGCATTAGAGTGATTGCCCAAATCGATGGGAACTGTGCTCACAGTGAAACATGAAAAGCCGGCCATGCAGCAGCGGCGTACACCGGTACCCGACAATTTAGAACCGAAAGAATAGAGCTTCACACATAGAATAGATAGATATAAACATGTCAGCCACATATATACGAAGTACAGTGAAAGTGCTGCTTACTGTACTTGTCATTTAGCGTAAAGGATTTATCAAAAAAAATAATAGTGTTTTCATGCACCGTCTCTTTAAAAAAGCCGGCCGGCAATTCAGCAGCGGTACCCGACAATTTAGAATAGAAGAAATAGAGAATCACACATAGATTAGATAGATAGAAACATGTCAGTCACATATATATGAAGTACAGTGACAGTGTTGATCACTGTACTTGTCATTTAGTGTAAAGGATTTATCAAAAAAAATAATAGTGTTTTCATGCACCGTCTCTTTAAAAAAGCCGGCCGGCAATTCAGCATCTGTACCCAGCAATTTAGAATAGAAGTAATAGAGAATCACACATAGATTAGATAGATAGAAACATGTCAGTCACATATATATGAAGTACAGTGACAGTGTTGCTTACTGTACTTGTCATTTAGTGTAAAGGATTTATTAAAAAAAATAATAGTGTTTTCATGCACCGTCTCTTTAAGAAAGCCGGCCGGCAATTCAGCATCTGTACCCGACAATTTATAACAGACAGAATAGAGCTTCACACATAGATTAGATAGATAGAAACATGTCAGTCACATATATATGAAGTACAGTGACAATGTTGCTTACTGTACTTGTCATTTAGCGTAAAGGATTTATCAAAAAAAATAATAGTGTTTTCATGCACCGTCTCTTTAAAAAAGCCGGCCGGCAATTCAGCAGCGGTACCCGACAATTTAGAATAGAAGGAATAGAGAATCACACATAGATTAGATAGATAGAAACATGTCAGTCACATATATATGAAGTACAGTGACAGTGTTGATTACTGTACTTGTCATTTAGTGTAAAGGATTTATCAAAAAAAATAATAGTGTTTTCATGCACCGTCTCTTTAAAAAAGCCGGCCGGCAATTCAGCATCTGTACCCAACAATTTAGAATAGAAGGAATAGAGAATCACACATAGATTAGATAGATAGAAACATGTCAGTCACATATATATGAAGTACAGTGACAGTGTTGCTTACTGTACTTGTCATTTAGTGTAAAGGATTTATTAAAAAAAATAATAGTGTTTTCATGCACCGTCTCTTTAAGAAAGCCGGCCGGCAATTCAGCATCTGTACGCGACAATTTATAACAGACAGAATAGAGCTTCACACATAGATTAGATAGATAGAAACATGTCAGTCACATATATATGAAGTACAGTGATAGTGTTGGTTACTGTACTTGTCATTTAGTATTAAAATAAAGGATTTATTATTAAAAAAATTGGCGTGGGGTTCCCCTTAATTTTAGGCTCTAGCGGAGGTTAAGCAGACGGCTGGGGCAGATGTTTGAAGCCTGGGAAGGGGGTAATACCCACGGAGCTTCCCAGGCTACTAATATCAGCCCCCAGCTGAATACATAGCCTTTACTAGCTATTAAAATGGGGGACCCCCCCAAAAAAATGACGTGGGGTCCCCCCTAATTTAATAGCTAGCAAAGGCTAGGTAGACAGCTGGGGGCTGATATTAATAGCCCAGGAAGGGAGCCATGAATATTGGCCCCCTCCCAGGCTAGAAACACCAGCCGTCAGCCGCCCCAGAAATGGCGCATCCATAGGATGCGCCAATTCTGGCACTTAGCCTCGCTCTTCCACGCTGCCCTGGTGCGGTGGCAGGGGGTAATAGGGCTGGGGTTCATGTCAGCTTATAATGCCAGCTGACATCAAGCCCAGGTTAGTAATGGAGAGGCGTCTATAAGACACCCCCATTACTAACCCCATAGTCAAAGTTAAAAAGAACACAAACACCCAGAATAAAGTCCTTTAATTGAAATAAACACACAATTCTTTATTGTTCTAAATTAAACCATACTTACCGTCACGCCCATTCCAGCTGAAGCCAACGATCTCCTGTAATAAAAATAAAATAATAAACCAACCTCATCCTTACCTTTCCATGGTTCCCACGACAGCTTCAGCTCTGCTACATCGAGATGACAGGCTGGACCGCAGCAGAACGCCGCCATCCAGCCTGTCATCCCGCAGACACTGAGAAGAGCAGGCTTGCTTGCGCTCCACATTGTCTCTCTGTGACGGCATAAAGATGAGCCGAGGTCATGTCCAATGAACTCGGCTCACCTCATGCACGTCACTGACACCGTGGGAGAATTCTCCTGCACTCAGCACTTCAGCGTGAGAATTTTCCCACGCTGTCAGTGACGTGCATGAGGTGAGCCGAGTTCATTGGACATGACCTCGGCTCATCTGGATGCCGTCACAGCGAGACACTGAGGAGCGCAAGCAAGCCTGCTCTTCTCAGTGTCTGCGGGATGACAGGCTGGATGGCGGCGTTCTGCTGCGGTCCAGCCTGTCATCTCGATGTAGCAGAGCTGAAGCTGTCGTGGGAACCATGGAAAGGTAAGGATGAGGTTGGTTTATTATTTTTCTTTTATTGCAGGAGATCGTTGGCTTCAGCTGGAATGGGCGTGATGGTAAGTATAGTTTAATTTAGAGCAATAAAGAATTGTGTGTTTATTTCAATTAAAGGACTTTATTCTGGGTGTTGTGTTTTTTTTAAATACTTTACTAGTAATTCATGGCGGTCATGTCTAATACAGGCGTGACCCCATGAATTTTGGCTTGGGGCCAGCTGATAATACCAAGCTGGCCCTAACCCCTTTATTACCCAGTGAGCCACCGCACCAGGGCCCTGGATGAGTTGGGTACAGCGCCAGAAGATGGCGGTTCTATGAACGCGCCATTTTCCGGGGTGGCTGCGGACTGCAATTTGCAGCGGGGGGGGCCCAGAAAGCTTGGGCCTCCCTGCGCTGCAGATTCCAGCCCCCAGCTGCCTAGTTGTACCTGGCTGGACACAAAAATAGGGCGAAGCCCCACGTATTTTTTTTTTAATTATTTCATGAAATTCATGAAATAATTAAGAAAAAAAGGCCTTCCCTATATTGTTGTGTCCGGCCAGGTTCAAATAGGCAGCTGGTGGTTGGGGGCAGCCCGTTCCTGCCTGCTGTACCTGGCTGGACACAAATATAGTGCGAAGCCCCACTTCAATTTTTTTTAATTATTTCATGAAATTCATGAAATAATTAAGAAAAAAAGGGCTTCCCTATATTGTTGTGTACGGCCAGGTACAAATAGGCAGCTGGTGGTTGGGGGCAGCCCATTCCTGCCTGCTGTACCTGGCTGGACACAAATATAGTGCGAAGCCCCACTTCAATTTTTTTAAATTATTTCAGGAAATTCATGAAATAATTAAAAAAAAATTGACGTGGGGCTTCGCACTATATTTGTGTCCAGTCAGGTGCAGCAGGCAGGAACGGGCTGCCCCCAACCACCAGCTGCCTATTTGTACCTGGCCGGACACAACAATATAGGGAAGCCCTTTTTTTCTTAATTATTTCATGAAATAATTTAAAGAAAATTGACGTGGGGCTTCGCCCTGTTTTTGTGTCCAGCCAGGTACAACTATGCAGCTGGGGGCTGGAATCCGCAGCGCAGGGAGGCCCAAGCTTTCTGGGCCACCCCCGCTGCAAATTGCAGTCCGCAGCCACCCCGGAAAATGGCGCGTTCATAGAAGCGCCATCTTCTGGCGCTGTACCCAACTCATCCAGGGCCCTGATGCGGTGGCTCACTGGGTAATAAAGGGGTTAGGGCCAGCTTGGCATTATCAGCTGGTCCTAAGCCCAAAATTCATGGGGTCACGCCAATATTAGACATGACCACCATGAATTTCTAGTAAAGTATTTAAAAAAAACACAACACCCAGAAAAAAGACCTTTAATTGAAATAAACACACAATTCTTTATTGTTCTAAATTAAACCATACTTACCGTCACGCCCATTCCAGCTGAAGCCAACGATCTCTGAAATAAAAGAAAAATAATAAAGCAACATCATCCTTACCTTTCCATGGTTCCCATGACAGCTTCAGCTCTGCTACATCGAGATGACAGGCTGGACCGCAGCAGAACGCTGCCATCCAGCCTGTCATCCCGCACACACTGAGAAGCGCAGGCTTGCTTGCGCTCCACAGTGTCTCTCTGTGAGGGCATCCAGATGAGCCGAGTTAATGTCCAATGAACTCGGCTCACCTCATGCACGTCACTGACAGCGTGGGAAAATTCTCCTGCACTCAGCGCTTCAGCGTGGGAGAATTCTCACACTGAAGCGCTGAGTGCAGGAGAATTCTCCCACGCTGTCAGTGACGTGCAGGAGGTGAGCTGAGTTCATTGGACATGAGCTCACCTTATGCACATCACTGACAGCGTGGGAAAATTCTCCTGCACTCAGCGCTTCAGCGTGGGAGAATTCTCACGCTGAAGCGCTGAGTGCAGGAGAATTCTCCCACGCTGTCAGTGACGTGCAGGAGGTGAGCTGAGTTCATTGGACATGAGCTCACCTTATGCACGTCACTGACAGCGTGGGAGAATTCTCCTGCACTCAGCGCTTCAGCGTGAGAATTTTCCCACGCTATCAGTGACGTGCATGAGGTGCGCCGAGTTCATTGGACATGAACTCGTCTCATCTTTATGCCGTCACAGCCAGACACTGCAGAGCGCAAGCATGCCTGCGCTTCTCAGTGTCTGCGGGATGACAGGCTGGATGGCAGCGTTCTGCTGCGGTCCAGCCTGTCATCTCGATGTAGCAGAGCTGAAGCTGTCGTGGGAACCATGGAAAGGTAAGGATGATGTTGCTTTATTATTTTTCTTTTATTGCAGGAGATCGTTGGCTTCAGCTGGAATGGGCGTGATGGTAAGTATGGTTTAATTTAGAACAATAAAGGATTGTGTCTTTATTTCAATTAAAGGACTTTATTCTGGGTGTTTGTGTTTTCTTTTAACTTTGACTATGGGGTTAGTAATGGGGGTGTCTTATAGACGCCTCTCCATTACTAACCTGGGCTTGATGTCAGCTGGCATTATAAGCTGACATGAACCCCAGCCCTATTACCCCCTGCCACCGCTACAGGGCAGCGTGGAAAAGCTAGGCTAAGTGCCAGAATTGGCGCATCTTATGAATGCGCCATTTCTGGGGCGGCTGACGGCTGGTGTTTCTAGCCTGGGAGGGGGCCAATATTCATGGCACCCTTCCTGGGCTATTAATATCAGCCCCCAGCTGTCTGCCTAGCCTTTGCTAGCTATTAAATTAGGGGGGACCCCACGTCATTTTTTTGGGGGGTCCCCCATTTTAATAGCTAGTAAATAGTGTTGAGCCACCCCCGTAGTGTTCGAGTTCGGTTCGGTTCGTCGAACACCCGTGTGTTCGCCGAACTGTTCGTCGAACTGTTCGTCGAACACCTTCGAACACCGTTAAAACCAATGGCAGGCAAACAAAAACACATAGAAACACATAGAAAACACCTTCAAAGGTGTCCAAAAGCTGACAAACTGCTCAGAAGACATAACTAACACATGGAAAAGTGACAAGTACATATAGTCATGCGAAAATAAAAGAGGTGGAGGAGTAAAAGGAGGGGGAGACACAGATATAGGCATGTCATGCCCTTCTAAAATCCAAAAAGTGAGAAGCCGACACGGCCAGTCCGCTCCTGCCCGTGCCACCTCCGTGTCGCCGGGTTTGTGCCAGAGCCGCGGTGAACCCTGACGGCCAGCCCCCCTCTCCCAATACTGGTGCCTGTCCGCTGGTGGGTCGAGCGAGCCCCCCTGTGGTGGAGGCAGCTCTAAGCTTTTTAATTTAAATTGTCTCTCTAATTTGAATGAATACACTTTAAATCCATTTACAAGGATCTATTGGAGGGCAAGTCTCATGCCAGCAGCCGCGGTAATTCCAGCTCCAGTAGCGTCCACTAAAGCTGCTGCAGTTAAAAAGCTTTTATAAGGATCGAGCTCGGCTGTCCACCGCAAGGCATCCTACTGCCAGTCCCAGCCCCTATGCCTTGGGGTGCCTCCTGATGCTCTTCACTAAGTATCCCATGGTCCCGAAGCATTTCCTTTGAAAAAATTAAGTGTCTAAACTACAGGTGGTGCAGCTTGCTTAACAGCCGGGATAATCCGCTCACTAGCAGACACTGCTACTAGGCACAAAGTATTTCCTGGGCTAGATGCAGTTAAAAATTTGTAATTAGATACTCTCGTTGGATGCTGAGAAAGCATTCCATAGAGTCTCCTGGCACGCCATATATGATTCTCTTAAAAAGCTTGGGGTAGGGGTCTAGGGGACCCTTTTATAGCCAAAATCACGGCCCTGTATCGCAATACGTCACCTAGGCTGAAGATAAATGGAACTGTAGCACCCTGAGGGCTCGGTTGCTACAGACGTATTGCACCTCACCCAGAGGTGTGATATCTCACTCTCAGTAAGGATGGAGTGTGGATCAGGACCCGACTCCTGCATGCATTACACCACATTGCCGTGGGGCAGGGCGACCAATATGCCCCTGAGATGGGCACGACAGTCCCTGTCCCTGGCTGGAGTGGGGGGAGGGAACACTGAGGAAGGGGAACCCTGTAGTGCAGGAGCAGGGAGGAAGCAGTTCCTGGGTGCATTGAGAAGGGAGTATAAAAGGTGGGCACCATCTTAGTTCAGTGCAGAGAAGTCTGAGCAGAAGTGGCAGGGAGCAGGGGCTCTGCATGAGCTCTGCTCCGGAGGCGGGCCTAGTAACAGAGGCCCAGGCCTGGAAGAGGGAGAAGGAAGGAAGAGGAGCGGAGAAGGCTTCAGGAACGAGGAATGAAGGGATCCCAGGGGTGCGGACGGGCGAGTCGCCACCGCACGCCCGAATCCACCTGCGTGGAGGGGTCAGGCCAAAGGGGGAGACCGGTCCCCGAACTAGTGGAGGCAGGAAACGACCCTCAGCTAGAAACCGGAGGCTCTGACATTTTATGTGGCGCAGCCCCTCGCTACACCCGCTAGGAAGGCACCACATAGGGTCAGGGAAACTGGCGCCAAGTTTACCAAGAGGAGGCCCGAGGCAGCCGGACAGAAGTGTTGGTAAGAAAGGCCAGACAAAGGACACACAAAGGGGGTCCTGTGAAGTGCTCCAAAGTTATCTGGGAGTTGTCTGAGCCCCTCACCTGGTGAGCACAGTACGACGTGGGCAGCCGTTACCTGCAGACGTGGTCTGGATAATAAGAACTGTGAGTAAAGGCCCTGAACTGCATCACTGACTCCGTGTCGTTACTGCTGCTGCCATGCACCATCACCCCCATCCTCCGCATACACTGCCCTGAGGCTATACTCCTCCCGTGGGGAGTTATGCTACGCTCTGCTGCACCCACAACACCAGCCTCAGTGGTCTGCCCTGTAGCGGCGGTTCACTCTGACCGCAATCCACGGGTGGCGTAGTCGGACATTTAAACATGAAAACCACATAAATAGTTCCGCCACTGGTTTGACCGCCCTGAGCCACGGAACTGGGTCGCCGCCACGAAGACTACAACCACCAGCATCCACCAAAAAGGGTCCGGCTCCGGGTGTCCCAAGGCCCAGGGGGTGCGTCAGAACATTTTCATCACCTTTCACAATCACCAATGGGACAAGGCAGTGATGTCCTCTGTCCCCTCTCTTATACATCCTAGTGACGGAGCACCTGCTCTCATCAATTCGCCATAACCCCAATATTAGGTGGATTGAGGTGGGAGGCACCGAGTACAAGTGCTCTCTATTTGCTGATGATGTCCTAGTATATATCACTCAATCACATATATCCATCCATGCTGTTATGGCTGAAATAGATCACTTTGTTACATGGTAAAATTTTAAAATCAATGCAGCGAAGTCTGAGGCCCTCGATGTCTCCCTCCCCAAATCCATATAGGATTCCATCCAGTCCAACTTTCCCTTTGCCTGGCCCTCACAGGGTATCAAATACTTAGGAATTCCTATTCATAGAGACCTCTCCCATCTATGTTATCTTAATTTTGGGCCCTTTATTGAACAACTCCATACAGACCACGGTTGGCAAGTTAGAACTGTAAGATTCACTACGTGAACCACTGGTGTTTTGTGGAAAAGCACATGTACACTGCGTTCCAAATTATTATACAAAAAGTGTTTAGGAGTGATAAGGGAAGAATTTGTTTGTTTGTCAGTTAAACTCATTGATGGTGATGTGTGTCAGGGCTCTTTATATCACTGTAAGCAATTGCAGACACCTGTGCTAATTAGTTAGGCAGGTGTGTCCAATGAAAGGCAAGACTACTTAAGAAGGCTCTCTCACATTATTAAGCAGCCTACATTTTCTGCCAAAATGGGAAAGAAAAAGGATGTGTCGGCTGCTGAGAAGCAACAAATTGTGGAGTGTTTAGGTCAAGGCATGACTACAATCAACATTGTGCGATGATCAGGATGAAGTGTCTTGGCAATCAAGAAGTATGTAACTGATTCACAGTACACACGTGTGCGTGCTGATAAGGGCAAATTGAGGACTCTTTCCTACAGGCAATTACGTCAGGTTGAAAGAGCAGCGGCAAAAAAGCCTTGTCATAGCAGCAGACAAGTTCTTGAAGCTGCTTGTGCCTCCAACGTCCCCCGAACAACAAGATGCAGGGTCCTTCAGAGGTTTGCAGCTGTGCATGCGCCATCCTGTCGACCTCCTCTATCCACTTCACACAAGCAGAAACGGCTCCAGTGGGCCAAACATTACATGAAGACTGATTTCAAAACTGTTTTGTTCACGGATGAGTGCCGTGCAGCGCTCGATGGTCCAGATGGATGGAGTGGAGGATGGCTGGTTGATGGACACCCCACGCAAACACGGCTACAGCGCCAACAAGGAGGAGGTGGAGTAATGTTTTGGGCTGGAATCATGGGGAGAGAGATTGTCGGCCCCTTTAGGATCCCTGAAGGCGCTAAAGATGAACTCCATAATGTATGTGGATTTTCTCAAACAGCACTTCCTGCCATGGTTCAAGAAGAAGAACCGTGTATTTCACAGCAAGATCATTTTTCTGCATGATAATGCACCATCTCATGCTGCACATAAAACATCTGCATCTCTGGCTGATATGGGCATAAAAGGGGACAAACTTATGGTGTGACCCCCATGCTCCCCTGACCTCTACCCCATTCAGAACCTTTGGAGCATCATTAAAAGGAGTGTCTATGATGGCGGGAGGCAGTTCACATCTAAGCAACAGCTCTGGGAGGGTATTCTGTCCTCATGCAAAACAATTGAAGCAGAAACCATCCAAAACCTGACAAATTCAATGGACGAGAGAGTTCAGAAGCTCCTTTCGAACAAAGGGTCCTATGTGAAAATGTAACATCACCTAGAATAAAGTTTTGAGTTGAAAACTGTTTGATTTCAGTTTCTAACAACCTGCTAATGCTTATAATTTCAAAAATGACCATTTTTTTGGTCTTTATTAAAATGAAAAGGTTGATCGAAAAGTTTGGGGGATCTAAGAGTGTGGCAACCCAGTAGTCATGATTACTTCGAATTCTGACAATATGAGGGTCATGCTGCAGGTAGTGCAGCAAGAAGGCACTTATGTGCCTTGCGCATCTCGGAGCCCCAAAATTATTTTCCGGGCTAGATGCAGCTAAAAATTATTTTTAATTTTAAATCTGGTGAAGCTTTAGTATAGATGGCCTAATAGGATCAGTGCTGCACACTGCTACAAAGCCCAAATTATTTTCCAGTCAAGATACAGATAAACATGATTAGTAATTTGAAAGCTTAAAACGGTTGGTAGGGTGATTTTAACCAATCATCAAGCTTTTACTCTCCCCAGGATGACACAGGGGTAGAAAAGTCGTTTCGGATCCATGATTTGTTCATCTTTATGAACGTGAGTCTGTCTACATTATCAGTGGAGAGCCGCGTGCGCTTATCTGTCAGCACACCACCAGCAGCGCTGAACACACGTTCAGACAGAACGCTGGCTGCGGGGCATGACAAGATCTCCAAGGCGTAAGTGGCTAGCTCCGGCCATTTATCCAGATTGGAAGCCCAAAAAGAGCAAGGGTCCAGTGACACAGTCGTGGCTTCAATGTTTACTTGGAGATACTCCTGTACCATCGTCTCTAGGCGTTGACTATGTGTCAGACTTCTTGTCTCCTGTGGCCTTGCAAAGGATGGGCTAAAAAAGTGGTGAAATGATTCCGCAAAATTGATGTTACCAGCAGATACTGTGGTTCTGTTACGGTTTGAGTGCTGAACACTTGACGGTCCCACGGTTGGCAAGTTGGAACTGTGAGATTCACTACGTGCACCACTGGTATTTTGTGGAAAAGCACATGTAAGATTCTGCAACAGTCTCTGCTGATACTCCTGCATGCGTGCATCCCTTTCTATGGCAGGAATAATTTCTGCAAATTTACTTTTGTACCGGGGATCTAACAGTGTGGCAACCCAGTAGTCAGGATTATTTCTAATTCTCACAATTCGAGGGTCATGTTGCAGGTAGTGCAGCAAGAAGGCACTCATGTGTGTTGCGCATCCAGGAGCACCAAGTCCCTGTTGTGTTGGTGGCGAGGTAACAATCATGCTTCCTTCCTCTGTCCTCTCCCCCCAACCTCGCACAACAGAAATGTGATCAAGGTCTCCCTCATCTGATGAGTCTTCCATCAGTTCGTCCTCCACTTCTTCCTGGGCTCCTGCACCTTCCTCACTAGTTTGGCTGCTACCATGCGCCCTGGTTAAACCATCTCCCCCACCCTCACATGCCTGCCGCCTTGGTGCTGCCGACCGTCTGGACCTTGCAGATGTTAGCCCTTCCGCATACAACTCCTCCTCCTCTACTTCCTCCACCTCCTCTTGTGCCACCACCTGACTCCGAATTCTGTTTAACATGTGCTCCAGCATGTAAATCACCGGAATAGTCATGCTGATAATGGCATCGTCAGCACTAAACATCTTCGTCGCCATTTCAAAACTGTGCAGAAGGGTGCATAGGTCCCTGATCTGAGACCACTCCTCCAGCGTGATTTGCCCCACCTCTGAATCTCGTTGGCCCAGGCTATACGTCAGAACGTATTGCACCAGGGCTTGTCGGTGCTGCCACAGTCGCTGCAACATGTGCAGAGTTGAATTCCACCGGGTAGGCACATCGCATTTTAGCCGGTGAAGTGGCAGGCCCAACGACTTCTGTAGAGATGTAAGTCGTTGAGCTGCGGGATGCGAACGGCGGAAGTGAGCACACAGCGACCGTGCCCTCTGCAGAAGGCCATCTAGTCTGGGATAGTGGGCTAAAAATTGCTGGACAACCAGGTTCAACACGTGAGCCATACAAGGCACGTGTGTGACATTGCCCCGGCGAAGGGCCGCACCCAGGTTTGCAGCATTGTCGCACACGGCCTTCCCTGGTTTCAGGTCCAGTGGAGACAACCATTCATGAAATTGGTTCTCCAGAGCTGACCACAACTCCTCAGCTGTGTGACTCACATTTCCCAGACATTTCAATGTAAAAACCGCCTGATGACGTTGAGCCCTACTGCCAGCATAGTAAGGAGGTGTGCAGGATCCCTTCTGCGCAGTTAGAAAGCTTGTGGCATGACCAGACAGGCTTTGGGTGCAGGTGGAAGACCGAGAGGAGGTTGAGGAGGCAGAAGCAGTGGAGGAACTTTGACATAAAGAGGATTGACGCACAACTCGTGGGCACGGCAAGACTTGGACAGCAGCCCCTTGTCCTGCTGTCACCATAGTTACCCAGTGCCCAGTCAGCGACATGTAACGCCCCTGTCCATGCCTACTCGTCCAAGTGTCTGTGGTGAAATGCACCCTGTCACACACAGAGTTTCTCAAAGAAGCGGTGATGTTGTGTGCGACATGCTGGTGGAGCGCAGGCACACCTTTCTTTGAGAAGTAGTGCCGACTGGGCATCTGGTACTGGGGCACTGCGACGGACATAAGGTCTCGAAAATCCTCTGTGCCCACCAGGCGGAAAGGCAGCATTTCTGTAGCCAAGAGCTTGCAGATGGTGAAATTCAACCTCTTAGCTTTCTCATGGCTAGGAGGAAATGGTCTTTTACTTGTCCACATCTGAGGGACCGAGGGCTGGCTATTGTGCTTAGACGGGGTTGATAAGGGTGTCCCCGGCAAACTGCCGGTCTGTGAGGAAGATGCAGGCGGACATGTTAGGTTGCCTTGATCCAAAGGTGGTGCTATCGATGTCGGACAGCGCTCAACACCAGCTGGTGTTACCACCTCCAAAGAAAATGATGACCTGCCAATCACGCTGGCTGTTGCGGGTAAAGAGGTGGCAGGTCTGCGCCCCAAAACAGGTGTGACTGCTGTCCCCCCAGTCACAGAGGATGAAGAGGCCGCGGATGCACAAGATATGGCAGATGGTGATTGGCCCGGCCGGCTAGGCCGCATTGTAGCACACTGAGCTTCCCACTGCAACTTATGCTTCATGTCCATGTGCCGGTTCATGCATGAAGTACTCAAACTATGTATTTTTTGGCCTCTACTTAGCTTTTGCTGACAAATGTTACAGATAACACGAGTTGGGTCATCTTTATCGATCTGAAAAAATGCCCAGGCTATGCAAGGCTTAGCACCCATGCGACCTGAAGAGCCACCACGACTTGTGGTGAGAGGCAGAGTTGTGTTTGAGGATGCAGTTGTTGACATGCTTCCAGTACTACGTCTCTGTCCAGGAAGGCGCAACCTGACCTCGTCGTCACTAGCATCTTCCTCCACCTCCTCTGCTGACCTCATCTCTTGGCTGACTGTGGGTTGACAGTAAGTGGGATCTCCGACCTCATCATCATCACCCTGTGCGTTATCACACCCGTCGTCCTCAGAGCCAACCTGTTCCTGCCCTGACAAAAAACTAAAGTTGTCGCTCCAATCAGGTATTTGAGTCTTATCATCGTCTTCCTCATTGTCTCCACCAACAGGAGTTACAGTTTGGGAATGAGGGTCTACATTATGGTCAGAACCTTCTGCGTCTGGTCCTGGATCCGACTCATAAAGATTCTGGGCATCAGTGCAGATCATTTCCTCGTCTGGATTCACAGAAGCGCTGGAGTCGACCTCTGATTCCCAGGCTATAGTATGAGTAAACAGCTCTGCAGACTCAACCATCTGTTCTACCTCATACTCAGACGGGCAGCTGGAGATTTGGGAGCTGTGAGGAAGCAAGTGCGATTTGGGTGACACCTTTGAGGACTGGAGTATTTGTGATGTTGAAGTTGATGTGGAGGAGAGCCCACTTAAAGGAGCACTTGATATCCGTTGAAGCACCTGCTGTTTTTGTGCCTCATCTGGAATTTGTAGCGATTGGCGTGGCCGTAAGAAAGGGATCTTATCACATTGTCCGCTAAAAGAAGTAGACATTTTAGTTTGGCTGGAAGATGGTCTTTCTTCTGCAGATGTTACTGTTGCTTTAACACCTACCCCACGGACACAACCTTTTTTCCCCTTCCCAACACGCCTATTCCCCTTTCCACCAGCAGCAGGCCTTTTTCCACTCATTTTGGTGGTTAACTAATTCACAACTCTGGAGTTGTTTGCACAAAAAAACAATGGATGGTAACCGAGCAGAGCTGAGTGGCCAAACTGTGGTATTAGGCCAAAACTATTGGCTGGGTTAGATGCAGAAAAAAATTATTTTGAATTTGCAACCTGATGGAGGTCAGTATAGATGGACTAATACAAATAGTCCCACACACTGCTAGAAGCCCAAATATTTTTTCAGAGGTACTGTAGATGCAGATAAAAATTATTTTTAATTTGCAACCTGATGGAGGTCAGTATAGATGGACTAATAGACCAAGTCCCACACACTGCTAGAAGCCCAAATATTTTTTCAGAGCTAGATGCAGAAAAAAATTATTTTTAATTTGCAACCTGATGGAGGTCAGTATAGATGGACTAATAGACCAAGTCCCACACACTGCTAGAAGCCCAAATATTTTTTCAGAGCTAGATGCAGAAAAAAATTATTTTTAATTTGCAACCTGATGGAGGTCAGTATAGATGAACTAATAGACCAAGTCCCACACACCGCTAGAAGCCCAACTATTTTTTCAGAGCTAGATGCAGAAAAAAATTATATTCAATTTGCAACCTGCTGGAGGTCAGTATAGAAGGACTAATAGAACAAGTCCCACACACTGCTAGAAGCCCAAATATTTTTTCAGAGCTAAATGAAGAAAAAAATTATTTTTAATTTGCAACCTGATGGAGGTCAGTATAGATGGACTAATAGACCAAGTCCCACACATTGCTAGAAGCCCAAATATTTTTTCAGAGCTAGATGCAGAAAAAAATTATTTTTAATTTGCAACCTGATGGAGGTCAGTATAGATGGACTAATAGACCAAGTCCCACACACTGCTTGAAGCCCAAATATTTTTTCAGAGCTAGATGCAGAAAAAAATTATTTTTAATTTGCAACCTGATGGAGGTCAGTATAGATGGACTAATAGACCAAGTCCCACACACTGCTAGAAGCCCAAATATTTTTTCAGAGCTAGATGCAGAAAAAAATTATTTTTAATTTGCAACCTGATGGAGGTCAGTATAGATGGACTAATAGACCAAGTCCCACACACCGCTAGAAGCCCAACTATTTTTTCAGAGCTAGATGCAGAAAAAAATTATATTCAATTTGCAACCTGCTGGAGGTCAGTATAGAAGGACTAATAGAACAAGTCCCACACACTGCTAGAAGCCCAAATATTTTTTCAGAGCTAAATGAAGAAAAAAATTATTTTTAATTTGCAACCTGATGGAGGTCAGTATAGATGGACTAATAGACCAAGTTCCACACACTGCTAGAAGCCCAAATATTTTTTCAGAGCTAGATGCAGAAAAAAATTATATTCAGTTTGCAACCTGATGGAGGTCAGTATAGATGGACTAATAGAATGATGCTATGCCCAAAAGATTTTACTTCACTAGGTGCAGTAAAAAAATTGGTATTCTATACACAGGTGTTATATCTTGCAACACAGATAGGCTACTCCACTGACTAACACACTCTGCAATAGGCCAAAAAGGATTAGCTTTGCTAGATTCAGCCAAATGCTGTGAAAAAAACTTGCACAGCACTGGCACAGACCTGCCTGGCAAAAACTGATAGGAACTGATGTAACCTAGTCCTGAAAAGGACTCCAATTACAATTAGTCTTTACTCCCACAACCTATCTATTTAAGAGCACAGACCTCCCTGATAAAAGTCGTAGGAAATGCTGTAACCTAGTCCTTAAAAGGACTGCAATCACAACTATTCCCTACTCCCAAGCTATCTGTATATTTGTGCGAAAATTGGCTTGAAATTAACAAGGTATAGCACACAGAAACAGCGGTGCCGTCTAACACGCAGCTGCAGCAGTGAGAAAATGGTGGCGACGGGGAAAATGGCTTGGTCTTATAGGGCAAGGACATGTGACATACACTGCCAATGACACATGCCCTTGCTTGTGTGAAAAAAAGCACTTCGCTCCGTGTGTGCGCTGCTGATAGGCTGACAGATTGCACCTCCCCACTGCAAATGCGGGAAAGAGAAAAAAAAATGGAGATCTTCATTGTTCCTGCAGAGATCCATCCCCTGCCCCTCCCCCCACCCCGCTGTACACTCAAACTGCGTATTAACATTAATTTTCATCATTACTGAGAAAAAATCCAGTTATGATTTTGGTGCACGAACAGTTATCGAACATAACCTCGAACAGCCGAATTTTTCTCAAATTGTTCGTGTTCGCCGAACGGCTCGAACACCGCCCAAAACAGCTCGAATTTGAGATTGGCGAACAGTTCGAGTAGAACAACGCTCATCTCTACTAGTAAAGGCTATGTATTCAGCTGGGGGCTCATATTAGTAGCCTGGGAAGCTCCGTGGGTATTACCCCCTTCCCAGGCTTCAAACATCTGCCCCAGCTGTCTGCTTAACCTCCGCTAGAGACTAAAATTAAGGGGAACCCCACGCCAATTTTTTTTAATAATAAATCCTTTATTTTAATACTAAATGACAAGTACAGTAACCAACACTATCACTGTACTTCATATATATGTGACTGACATGTTTCTATCTATCTAATCTATGTGTGAAGCTCTATCCTGTCTGTTATAAATTGTCGGGTACAGATGCTGAATTGCCGGCCGGCTTTTTTAAAGAGACGGTGCATGAAAACACTATTATTTTTTTTAATAAATCCTTTACACTAAATGACAAGTACAGTAAGCAACATTGTCACTGTACTTCATATATATGTGACTGACATGTTTCTATCTATCTAATCTATGTGTGAAGCTCTATTCTGTCTGTTATAAATTGTCGGGTACAGATGCTGAATTGCCGGCCGGCTTTTTTAAAGAGACAGTGCATGAAAACACTATTATATTTTTTAATAAATCCTTTACACTAAATGACAAGTACAGTAAGCAACACTGTCACTGTACTTCATATATATGTGACTGACATGTTTCTATCTATCTAATCTATGTGTGAGGCTCTATTCCTTCTTGTCTAAATTGTCGGGTACCGGTGTATGCCGCTGCTGAATTGCCGGCCGGCTTTTTTAAAGAAAGCGTCTTCTGAGCAGTTTGTCAGCTTTTGGACACCTTCGAAGGTGTTTTCTATGTGTTTCTATGTGTTTTTGTTTGCCTGCCATTGGTTTTAACGGTGTTCGACGGTGTTCTAAGGTGTTCGACGAACAGTTCGACGAACAGTTCCTTGAACATCCCGGTGTTCGACGAACCGAACCGAACCCGAACACTACGGGGGTGGCTCAACACTAATGCCAGGTTCCGTTTATGTTTCCAGCCTTCGGTATCAGTTTCCGTGTCTGAACTGTGTCCTGTCTGTATTATCTTCTAGCCTGTTGTCTTCTGCCTATCCTGGAGGCTGTATTTTCAGGCCTGTGTGAACACGCTCCTAGCCTGTTCTTTCTGCCTTCTAGGGGCCGCATACCTAGACCCGTTCCTGTATCTTGCCTGTTCCTGTCTGAACACGCTCCTAGCCTGTTCGTTCCGCCTTCTAGGGGCCGCATACCTAGACCCGCTCCTGTATCTTGCTGCTGTGTCTGTTCTTGTCTGAATACTCTCCTAGCCTGTTTACTGTTTTTCTCTATGTCCGTACCTTCCCTTTTTCTGCAGAGTCTGAACTCGTACCTAACTCCTGCTCGTTGTCACTGTACTTCCGTTTGTGAGTTTGTTGTCCACTCGCTACTTCATTGCATGTATCTTGTGTGTACCTGGTTCTGCCTTTCCCTTCCAGTCTGTTCCGTGTGAACAGAGCCCTGTCCCCTCTGCTCTGCCTTGCTCACCGCTCCGGCGGTTCTTGCCCACTCTGCCTTGCTCACCGCTCCTGCGGTTTCCGCTCTGCTCTGCCTTGCTCGCTGCTCCGGCAGTCTCGCTCTGCTCTGACCCTTTGCTCGCTGCTCCGGCAGTCTCGCTCTGCTCTGACCCTTTGCTCGCTGTTCCGGCAGTCTCGCTCTGCTCTGACCCTTTGCTCGCTGCTCCGGCAGTCTCGCTCTGCTCCTACCCTTTGCTCGCTGCTTCGGCAGTCTCGTCCTGCTCCTCTCTCGCTCACCGCTCCAAGCTGCCTTGTCCTGCTCTTCTCTCGCTCACCGCTCCAGGTGGTCTCGTCTTGTTCTACTCTTGCTCGCCGCTCTGGGCGGCCTCACTCTGCTGTTTGTCCACCGCGTCTGCGGTTCTGTTCCTGAGTCCCAGTCTGTACTGGGTCCTATCCACTCGGTGCTCCAACCTGTCGTACCTGCCAGTACCTCCCTGCCTGCATACCAGTCGTGCTTACCAGCATCCACCCATCTGTATTCCAGCCGTGTCTGCCTATACTCACCAGTCGGTGTGCCAGCCTAACCTGCCTGTTCCAGTATTCCCCTGTGTGGGTCAACAGCCGTGTCCGGGGTCTGACCTGGAGTAGCACCTGGTCCCTCTGCCGGTTCCTCCCTGGTGCACTGGCGTCGTATACCGTCATGCGACCTTGGTCGGATCGGGCAGATACTTAGTTACGCCCCTCCAGGCACTCTCCGGTTCATGGCACAGTGGAATCACTACATACACACGCACACGCCACTCAGCCCGGGCGTGTGCATTACAAAGGCCTGCTGCACAAAGTCTCCTCTTAACAGTTGTTGTAGAGATGTGTCTGCTGCTAGAACTCTGTGTGGCATTGACCTGGTCTCTAATCTGAGCTGCTGTTAACCTGCAATTTCTGAGGCTGGTGACTTGGATAAACTGATCCTCAGAAGCAGAGGTGACTTTTGGTCTTCCTTTCCTGGGGCGGTCCTCATGTGAGCCAGTTTCTTTGTAGCGCTTGATGGTTTTTGCAACTGCACTTGCAGACACTTTCAAAATTTTCCCAATTTTTCGCACTGTCATTTCTTAAAGTAATGATGGCCACTCGTTTTTCTTTACTTAGCTGCTTTTTTCTTGCCATAATACAAATTCTAACAGTCTATTCAGTAGGACTATCAGCTGTGTATCCACCAGACTTCTGCACAACACAACTGATGGTCCCAACCCCATTTATAAGGCAAGAAATGCCACTTATTAAACCTGACAGGGCGCACCTGTGAAGTGAAAACCATTTCCAGTGACTACCTCTTGAAGCTCATCAAGAGAATGCCAAGAGTGTGCAAAGCAGTCGTCAAAGCAAAAGGTGGCTACTTTGAAGAACCTAGAATATAAGGCATATTTTCAGTTGTTTCACACTTTTTTTGTTAAGTATATAATTCCACATGTGTTAATTCATAGTTTTGATGCCTTCAGTGTGAATGCACAATTTTCATAGTCATGAAAATACAGAAAAATCTTTAAGTGAGAAGGTGTGTCCAAACTTTTGGTCTGTACTGTATTTGGCCATTGTATACTGTCTGGGGAAATATATGGGGCCCATTATACTGTATGGAGCATTATATGGGGCCCATTATACTGTATGGATCATTATATGGGGCCTATTATACTGTATAGATCATTATATGGGGCCCATAATACTGTATGGGGCATTATATGGGACCCATAATACTGTATGGAGCATTGTATAGGGCCATTATACTGCACAGAGCCATATATGGGACCATTATATACTGTATTGAGCAATATATGGGGCCATTATATACTGTATGGAACAATATATGGGGCCATTATATACTGTATGGAGCCATATATGGGGCAATTAAACTGTATGGAACAATTTTTGGGGCCATTGTATATCGTATGGAGCAATATTTGTGGCCATTATATATAGTATGGAGCAATATTTGGGGCCTTTATACTGTATAGAGCAATATATGGGGACAATTATATACTGTATGGAGCAATATCTGGGTCCATTATATACTGTATGGAGCAATATATGGGGCCATTATATACTGTATTGAACAATATATGGGACCATTATATACTGTATGGAACAATATATGGGGCCATTATATACTGTATGAAGCAATATATTCGGCCATTATATACTGTATGGAGCAATATATTCAGCCATTATATACTGTCTGGAGAAATATATGGGGCCCATTATACTGTCTGGAGCATTATATGGGGCCCATTATACTGTATGGAGCAATATATGGGGCCCATTATACTGTATGGGGCAATATATGGGGCCCATAATACTGTATGGAGCAATATATGGGGCTCATAATACTGTATGGAGCAATATACAGGACCCATTATACTGTATGGAGCAATGTATGAGGCCAATATACTGTATGGAGCATTATATGGGGCCCATTATACTGTATAGAGGACTATGTGGTGCCCATAATACTGTATAGAAGACTATGTGGTGCTCATAATACTGTATGGACGACTATGTGGTGCCCATAATGCTGGATGGAGGACTGTACTGTCCAGTCTAAAATTAAAAGTCTGTAGTCACTCTGACTGCAGACTTTTGCATCCCCCCAGTGCACACACTATGCACTACAAGGATTTGCCAGTTTCTGAGCTATTGTAGAATTTACAATATATATCACTCATGTAATGTAAGAAGTAGGTGAAAACTTTGGCATTGTACGATACCTGTATTTCTTATATGTGTATCAAGAATCGTGGTATGTGTTAAAGGGGCTGACTGAGAATCTTTCGCCCAGGATGCACGAAAACCTAGAGTTGGCCCTGACAACAACAGATAACGGCCGCCAGCCAATCAGAGGCCAGTAGCTGATGTTGGCGCGCATGTTGCCGGCGTATGACGTCACTGCTATGCGCCGGCGCATCCGCTCCTCAAATAGATGAGGTAGAGGATGCTGCTGGACCGTGTCCAGGTAAGGAGAAACTTTTTTTATTTTTTGTCTGGGGGCAGGATGTAGATCTATGGGGCCAGGATGGGATATCATATGGGACCTGGGGGCAGAATGGAGACACATGGGGCCAGGATGGGAGAACATTTGGGGCCATGATGGATTATCATATGGGGCCTAGAAGCAGGATGGAGACACATGGGGCCAGGATGGGAGAACATTTGGGGCCAGGATGGATTATCATATGGGGCCTAGAAGCAGGATGGAGACACATGGGGCCAGGATGGGACACATAGGGTCTGGAGGCAGGATGAAGACACATGGGGTCAGGATGGGAGAACATATGGGGCCAGGAATAAGACACAATGGGGGCCAGGAATGAGACACAATGAGGGCCAGGAATGAGAGACAATTGGGGCCAGGAATGAGAGACAATGGGGGCCAGGCATGAGAGACAATGGGGGCCAGGCATGAGAGACAATGGGGCCAGGAATGAGACGCATTGGGAGCAGGGAATGAGAGACAATGGGGGCCAGGAATGAGAGACAGTGGGGGCCACGAGTTAGAGACAATGGAGGCCAGGAATTAGAGACAATGAAGGCCAGGAATGAGACATTTTATTAAGGAAAGGGCCAAGATGTGGAACATTATTACTGTAGGGGCTAATTATTGTTATTATTACTGCTGTGTTTTATTTTTGAGGATACTGTTTTCAGTGAAGGGGGGTCCTGTTACTTTGCAGAGTGTCACTATGTCACTTTTTTCGGGGTGCCGTGCATGCGTTATGAAAAGCGGCTCCCCGCACATGTGCACTGAAGCTGTGTGTAGTACTCAGCTTCACTGACTGTGTGTGGCCGGACTGCTTGTCATGGCACATGCGCGGCTCCCCGATCGATACTGTGCAAGCAAGAGATTTTTCAAAGTGGATTTGAGTGACAAACCCGGGGAAAAACATCATTCAAATTGCGTGGGCGGCGACAACCGTGACTGAATGAAATGAAGCACACCCCTATGACTAAATGAGCAGGTACGATATAACTATATAAAATGCTTTTGCACATGATTAGGCCACCGTTTTTAATGAAAAAAAGTGTTAGTGATGCACATTGCATCACTAACAATGCACTGGGGACAGTTTACATGCTAAAAAAGACATGACAGGTTCCCTTTTAAGAAAAATAAATAAAAATATACCTAAAAAGAATATTGGATATTTTAAGACATTTTTAATAGGTTAGAGTAGAGTAGGGCCTTGCTAAAGATTCTACCTTATTGTGGTAGAGGCTTAAAAAATCTTTTGGCCAAAACAAAAGCTGATAAATTTTGGTTGGGGAGAGGAGGAAATTATTGATGGAATCTGCAATCAGAAATACAGATTATAAAAAAAAATAGTTAAAAAAAAATGTATGTGACACATTCCCTTAAAGAAAAATAAATAAAATATACCTAAAAAAAGAGTACTGGATATTTTAAAGAAATGTTTGATAGGTTAGAGTAGAGTAGGGCCCTGTTAAAGAGTCTACCTTATTGTGGTGGAGGCTTAAAAAATCTTTTGGCCAAAACAAAAGCTGATAGCTATGTATGTGATCTGGTGTTCGTTTGGAACTGTTAATGTGTGATTGGTGAGGATGTGGTGCAGAAGTGGAGTTTTTCTAAGAGTGGGCGATGGGACTGTGGAAGGTTCAAGGTGTAGAGGTGGACCTGGGATGGAGCCTGGGCGGAGTCTCAGGGGCCCAAACATTTTGGCATTATGGGGCCCTGAAATTCCTGGTGTCTGCCCTGCATAAGATACAAGCTGGTGGCCTAGAACGAACAAGTAAAGCTGCACACCTTAATAGACTGTATCCAATATCAGTTCTGATTTTACAGAACTCTGTGATAAGTACACACACATACCGGCGCCTGCGAATCAGTGGTACAGTTAGCGCTGTTCGCAAGTGCCGGGTGCTGAACGCTGCCCTCATCATTGTTCCCTGCTGGTGCTACGATCAGCAGGGAACAATGCGATCAGCGTCTGCTCCTGTGATCAGCAGGAGCAGACGCTACTACTCTTATCATTGTCCCTGCTGGTGCTGATTGCAGTGCCAGCAGGGAACAATGATAAGGGCAGCATTCAGCACCCGACGCTTAGGAACAGCGCGAACTGTACCGCTGATTCCAAGGAGACGGTACATGACACACGGATGTCACACGGATGTCATCCGTGTGTCTTCAGTGTGGGACGTTTTGTGGCCTGTGCAGCATGTAAAAACCAGACATATCAGCATGTTTTGCCCATGGACACACGGTCCATGAAAACACACTGACATGTGCGCAGACCCATTCATTTGAATGGGTCTACGTGTGTCAGTGTCTTCAGTACGTGTGGAAACGGTCACCTCACGTACCGGAGATACTGACGTGTGAAAGAGCCCTTAGTGGTTTCAGGGTGTAAATTCTAAAATGAGACTGTGATTAATTTGGGATGTTCAATAAAAAATTTAATTTTTTTTCAGTTTAATGGGACCAGTGGATCAAGTCTTGTGAGTTTTGCACCATTATGCACATATTGAGTGCTGCTACTCTTCTTGTGTGGTGTAAATTAGAATGGAGCAAAAATAGTTGAAAAGAGTTTTGTGAGGAGTTTTTTTGTGCAGAAACTGAGCGGATACACTCCAGTTCCCCCTCCAAATCTCAAAATTCTTTAAGAGTTTCCTCTGTTTCTGCTCTGAGAACTCTGCAAAACGTCTCCATCTGCACATAGCCATAGGGTTGTCAATTGTTTTTTGACATGCATTGCCTATATTTAAAAGTATTTTATATCTTGCATTTAAGCTCTTACTGAACAATACTGGGCAGATGTTTTTTTAAAAAAAATATATAAATAAATAACTTATGAAATGTAAGGACCTGACTGCTCTTTACAAATATATTTATCTAAATACATAAATATCTTATTGTAATGTAATGTACTGGAGATATTGGAGATACAATTGTCTATAATATTTAAGGATTTATCCAGAATGTTCCTGTCATTGAAATTATCCCTTATTCTCAGCCTTAACTGTGCAGTGCCACATACATTGTTACAAAAGCTAGATTTCATTTTCAATATCTATTCCTAATAAATATTCTGCACAGGCTAAGACTTACTGAAATTGAAAATGTAAAATCTAACCAGGGATAGTCCTATAATGAGGTGTAGTCAGGCAGTTTTCTACAGCAATGGTTTTATTGAGGCAGCAAATCGTAAAATATAACATTTTTATAATGAATACATACTATGTTTACATTATTATATTGTCAGGTTAAGTTAAGAGGTGTAGCGGTATGTTCTTGTAGTGTACATCTTATCATGCTTGAAATGCATCTGTCAGTCAAAGCATTCCCTACAGATGAAATACAAATATTGCAACTACAATACTGGCAGCAGTATCTTATCTTATCCCATCTTACTGGTGCAAGTCAAAATGTTCTGATTCACAGAAATTCAGCAATTTGTTAGCACATTCCAGATTGTGTGATGCACAAAGAAAAGTTAAACCAGGACTGTTTGGCTAGTTCACATTTATGTAGTGCTCTGTACTGATCACTATGTCAGGGTCTATATCGGAATTCCTGAAAACTGTATTCCAACAGGAAGCCGATAGAGCCTAGACTGAGCCTTTCACTTTAATGGAGCCAAAGGAGTGACTGTGGACATTACATGGCGCTCGTTCTAGCAGTATTCGTCTTTTTCAAATATAACTAAAAGGATGGATAACCACTTGATGGCTGGTTAATCACATTTTTGTGCATGTCTGAAAAAGAAAAAATACTGCCAAGAATGAAACCACACAGGCTTCATCAGCACACTGTCGGGGTACCTCTTGGAATACAGTTTTTCAGTGATTCCATCGGAAACCCCGATGTAGTGCTGGACTTAGATTACTTTATGTGTACACTTACATAACACTATATTTGGCCTGAATGCTGCCCGTAGAAAAGACTGTCTGCACACAGACAGCACTTGGACCAATGTAATAAAATTGCACTGTTCAGATGTACATTTTTTCCCATGGACTGAATGTCTGCCTGAAAAAAAAATTAGCATACATACAACAGCCTTAAATAAATGCCCGAGAGCAAACATAGCTGTTAAACCATAAATTCTAGGTCAGCATGAGCTCCACTCCAAAGACATATTTAAACCACGGAGAAAACACGTAAGCCCCTTGGGATGAGGCTTCTATCGATATATTTCACCAAAAATGCATGGTTCCACCATATACGTGTGCGGCGTTTTAAAAGATTTTTAAATTTGGCAATATTCTCCTGCAGACTCTGGTCAACCCCCGGTCGAAGAGTACCCCCATCGTCAGATGCGTTATTTATTTGTTCGTTATTTATTTGAAAAAATTGCAGCATTATATCAGATTAGACTCACCTATTGTAGCATCGGCATCTCTGCCCCGTTCTAGGCAGAGACGCCGTCCCTCTCACCTCCCCGCTCCTGGCGCGGCGTCCTCCAGCGCTTCTCTCCCCGCTGCTTCCAGCACGCGCTCCTTCCCCGGCAGTGTGCTTAGGGCGCGCGCGCGCGCGCTCCCCCTCTCTTAAAGGGACCGCGCGCGCCGTCCTAAGGAGTCCCCGGCCAATTGCCGGAGGACCTCCCATATAAAAGGCACCTCCTCCAAAATGGAGGTGCCCGAGCAATGTTGTAGCACTGTTCACTACTCTGCTTCAGCCTTCAGGTCCCGTTGCCAGTTACCTGCCAGATACCTGCCAGATTCCTGCCAGTCTGCTGTCTAATTCCTGCCTGATATCCTGCTACCTGCCTGCTAGCCTGAGGTCCGACGGTCTGCCTTCCAACTTCTGTCATTCTGTCTAAGGACCAGCTTGCCCGCTCACCTGGGAGCGCACATCTTCTACCTGCCTGCTTGCCTGAGGTCCGACGGTCTGCCTTCCAACTCCTGTCAGTCTGTCTAAGGACCAGCTTGCCCGCTCACCTGGGAGCGCTCATCTGCTGCCTGTCTGCTAGCCTACCAGGAGGCTCTGCCGTCACATGCTGTGACCACCTGCCTGTCCAGAGACTCCTGCCCGCTCACCTGGGAGCGCTCATCTGCTACCTGTCTGTTGGTCTTCCTGGAGGTTCCGCCGTCACATGCTGTGACCACCCGTTTATCCAGAGACTCTCGCCTGCTCACCTGGGAGCTCACGTCTATCATCTGCCGCCACAGGTCGTACCAATCCTTTACCCAGAGACTGCCCCGGTCACTTGCCGTGACCTCCTGCCCGTTCATCCAGAGACTGCCCCGGTCACTTGCCGTGACCTCCTGCCCGTTCATCCAGAGACTGCCCCGGTCACTTGCCGTGACCTCCTGCCCGTTCATCCAGAGACTGCCCCGGTCACTTGCCGTGACCTCCTGCCCGTTCATCCAGAGACTGCCCCGGTCACTTGCCGTGACCTCCTGTCCGTTCATTCAGAGACTGTCCCAGTCACCTGCTGTGACTGCCTGCCCGTCTACCCTGGTCGCCACCCGCTCCCTTACAAGGACCGCCCCCTTGTATAGTAGC
The DNA here is from genome assembly GCF_046119375.1 of Phyllobates terribilis. Lineage (NCBI taxonomy): Eukaryota > Metazoa > Chordata > Amphibia > Anura > Dendrobatidae > Phyllobates > Phyllobates terribilis. The sequence goes on from NW_027362762.1 coordinate 609,325,274, forward strand.
TCAGAGGTTCCGCCTCCCAGACCCGTTACACCTATTCAATTCTTTGGGTATGCAACAACAAAAAAAATCAGATCCCATACGGATCTACTGTATAGCATCTGATTTTTGGTGCTAAATGTATCAGCAACAATCAGATTCCATAGAGTTGTTCGGTATGGAAGGCAATTCTTAACATAGGAAATGGTTTTTGGGTTTATAAATGTTATTCACTGCTGTTATATAAAAATAAATGCCATACGGATAACAATACAGATGATAGCTCAGCTTATAAGTGTGAATTTACAGTAGCTTTAGGCTGCATTCTTACATCTGGAGCGTTACCACTAGTGATGAGCGAATATGTTCGAAATCCGATCTCAAATGTTAACTTCAACACGAATGTGGCACATTTGGATTCGTGATCGGAAAGGCGAGCAAAATTTGTTAAATTCGGGAAAATCTGTAACGTTTGGCGAATTTACGCGGTTACGTGATTGCAGGGCAACTACTGCAATTTTTACAGTTTTGCTACCATAGTGCTTGTGTATGATGAGCGGGGAGATGTGGTAGATGAGTGGGGGGGCTGGTGAAAGCTCATAACAGGTCAGATCAGCGGCACGCTGTTTTTTTCTCTTCCTGTAGGCGGTAACTTTAAGTCAGGAAAGTGCGGCTAGCCAATCAGAGCGCAGGAAGCATCCACAGTGTCCCAGACACAAGGGCTTCTGCAATTGGCTGCTGAAATCACATGTCCTCTCCATATAAAAAGCGGCCATGTTCCCTCAGCACCATTTTATGCATGTAACTGAAGGAGATAGATGCTGCTGAGTGTCCGCTTGTGTACTGAGAGATGCAGTGCATTGTGAAAGTATTTGGCCCCCTTGAACTTTTCTACCTTTTGCCACATTTCTGGCTTCAAACATAAAGATATAAAATTCTAATTTTTTGGGAAGAATCAACAACAAGTGGGACACAATCGTGAAGTGGAACGAAATTTATTGTATATTTTAAACTTTTTTAACAAATTAAAAACTGAAAAGTGGGGTGTGCAATATTATTCGGCCCAATACTTTCAGTGCAACAAACTCACTCCAGAAGTTCAGTGAGGATCTCTGAATGATCCAATGTTGTCCTAAATGACTGGTAATGAGAAATAGAATCTACCTGTGTGTAATCAAGTCTCCGTATAAATGCACCTGCTCTGTGATAGTCTCAGGGTTCTGTTTCAAGTGTAGAGAGCATCATGAAGACCAAGAAACATACCAGGCCGGTCTGAGATACTGTTGTGGTGAAGTTTAAAGCCGGATTTGGATACAAAAAGATTTCCCAAGTTTTAAACATCTCAAGGAGCACTGTTCAAGCGATCATATTGAAATGGAAGGAATATCAGACCACTGCAAATCTACCAAGACCCGGCCGTACCCGTGCTGTACAGATTAACGATTTTTTCCCCTTCTCCCATGACAGCACCACCCGAGAGAGGGTATCCGCCCACCAGGGACAGGAAACCTGCTGATAAAAAGGCGGTACCTCTCCTCATCAGTTTGGTTTCCTGTCGTTGATGGGAGCCTCTGAACAAGGTGGTGCCATGTTACCTGGTAGGGGGTTCGGATCCTGGATACCTGGTTCGATGTCTCCCTGGCGAACCTGGAGGCTGGGGGAGTAGCGTCGGATGGGCCCTCTCAAATATGTCCCCATCCTGCACGCATCCTGGGCTGCGTGCATTGGCGGGACCTGCGGGCCTGGAAGTTGTTGGATTAGGCGGGTTCCTCCAGTGGAGTATGCCGGGACCCACTGCCGGGGCTGCGTACGCATGGGGTGTCGCTCCATGCCCCATGACTGAGCGCGCCAGCAAGCGGGACTTCCAGCTGCGCACGTACAGAGTCGCATTGATGCACCCTGCTGATGTAGTGCGCCGCTTTACCGGCCGGGACTGCGCACGCACGGGGCACGTGTTAGGAAGCCTGACGTGTCCCAGAAGCAGAGTGTGCCGGAAACCAGGACGCTGAGCTGCGCACGTGCGGTGGGCAGTGTGCTCATCGGCGGTCTGAGCGCAGTAGCAAGAAAAAAAAAAGGGGAATTTGCCATGTCTGCCCATAAGGGGGAGGGGCCGGATATAGGAGGTGGTATCCCTCACCTTTTTAAAGGTCTGCAGTCCTCTCCAGTATGGATGAAAAGCCGCAGTCACCTGTGTGCCAGCTGTCACCGCAGCAGTCGCCGCAGCAGCAGAAGCAGGCCAAACAGCCGGACCAGCAACAGCAGCACCGTCGCCAGGGCCATAGTAGTGGCAGTCGGACGAGTGCCAGCAAGACCAGCCAAAAGAAGGCGGGTCGTGAATCCACCACCTCCAGACAGGAACGATCATGTGATCAGGCCAAGCAACCATCCCCGGTACCCTAGACTGAACGGCAGAGTGGTGAGTGATCTCCGAGAAAGTTCACCATAGTAACGGATTGCCCCTTTTTCTTTCTATATGTCTTTTCTGTTAGGAAAAACCCACAAAGTGTAGCACCAAGAGAAATAATAAGGAGTGTGCGCTATGTGCAATTAACCTTTCCAACGCCTAAGCTAAGAAGCTTTGCCCTGGGTGTATTCAAAAAACCATAGCAGAAGAAATGCCTAGTTTCGCTATGAATTTAAAATTTCTTATTCAGACAGAAGTCAGGGACTCCCTGAAGGGGCCAGAGGTCGGGCCTGCATTTGACGGCCTGGAGTTTGAAAGGTCTTCGCTAACCCAGCAAGGTTTCTCCTCTACTCTGCTCAGAAGCAGGAAACCGGTGACTGCCAAAATCTATGGTCGGATATGGGCAAAATTCCTGTCTACCTCGGGGCAGTTGGCTAAGGGTAGGATTCCTACCGGGGCCATCCTGGAATTTCTTCAGAGGGACTTAGATATGGAGTTAGCCACCAGTACCCTTAAAGTGCAGGTGTCGGCCTTGGGAGCACTCTATAACTATAACTTGGCAGCTAATAGTTGGGTCATTAGGTTCATTAAAGCATGCAATAAATCTAGACCCATTATCACCCCGAGGATGCCTCCATGGGATCTAAATCTGGTCCTTGAAGCCCTAACTAGGTCTCCCTTTGAACCCTTAGCCAAAGTTACAGAAAAGGTTCTCACCTTGAAAACGGTTATTCTAATAGCTTTGACTTTAACTAGGGTTAGCAACTTGCACGCCCTATCTGTAAACGATCTTTTTACTCAGGTCGCCTTAGATAGAGTAATGTTAAGACCAGACCCGGCCTATCTTCCGATAGTGGCCTCCAAATTCCACAGGACGCAGGAAATTATTCTCCCGTCTTTTTATCCTAAGTTTAGAGGAGCAGAGGCTCCATACTCTGGATGTTAGGAGGGTTTTAGTTAGGTATCTGGAAGTAACAAGGCCTTGGAAGAAGAGTGAGGCCTTATTTATCTCCTTCCAGGGGGCCAGGAAGGGGTTTAAGGTTACTAGGCCGGCGTAACAGAATTTTCACTTGTCAAATATTTATGCAAATTAACGTCCATTCAATTCTGATGAACTGCCTTATCTATAACAGATTTAATTTAAAAAAAAAAAAAAAATTTAGGGTCTCCATTCACATCCTCATATACCTCTTTATCAGAAAGCTGACGATTAATCTCTGCAATATAATCCACTATGTCATGACAACAACTGCACCACCCTTGTCGGTCGGTTTAATCGTGAGGCCGCTGTCATGGACCAGTGAATTTAGCGCCAGATTTTCCGCATTAGGAAAATTTGGATATTTCAAACGATCCCCAGTACAGGATTCTTTCAATATCTTTATTTACCGCTGTAATATAAGCCTCAATAGCAGGGACATTCACAACAGGTACAAAATCATTCTTATTGTTAAGACCAAAAATTTTTAACTCAAAAGCAGTCCCAGTAGATACTCCAGTAGATTGTTCCTTATTAGTGTTGAGCGAGCACTAAAATGCTCGGGTGCTCGAAGCTCGGGCCGAGCTCGCCGTGATACTCGGGTGCTCGACCCGAGCAACGAGCCCAATGTTAGTCTATGGGAGACTCGAGCATTTTTGCGGTGGCACCCCCAGCAGTCTTTTAAAAGCCTAACAAGTGCCCAAAACGATAGTGACAATGCTCAAATGACATGGGGACAGCATAGGGATCGCCCCAGGAAGCATTTCTGACCCCCAGGTCACTGCTGTCAACAAAGTGGTCAGAGGTATTAAGCCACTTTTACAGGCTCACAATAAAACGTTCAAAAACGAAAGTGAAACTTTTTTCCTGTGAAATATGTTAAGGAACATCCTTTCCAGGGTAAAGACTTGTGTATAAGTTAAAATAAATGACCAAAAACAAAAATACTCCTCCACACCTTGGGCTATGTTCACAAGTAGCATTTTTTATGCGTTTTTGCACTTTTGTATTGCTTTCAACTATGACAAATGCATTCACCGTGAAATGTCATTTTAACATTTTACAACCTTATCTGGCCATGTGCTGTGTGACACATGCATAAAGTGCTGAAAAGACAAGGGAACAGCATGGGGAAGACCCCTGGAAGCATCTCTGACTCCCAGGTCACTGTCTAAAAGTGTGCCCATCATAAGTGATCCTTACCGCATCAGAAGATGCAGACTTGCAACTATCCCCATGCAAGTTCTAGTCCCAGGGCAGTGTTCAATTGTACCTCCCCCATTCCTTGCAATACAAGCTCAAGTATGCAGCCTGCCACCCACCCACCCCCAGGCTGCAATACCATACTGCTTGCTTGCTTGCACTTTAAATTGGGCCTTTTAGGCATGTGGAGGCGGAATCTGGCCACCATGCCATGGCTTTGTCGGCGTCCTGGTATCCATACTCAGTCCCCAGCCGCCTGGTGGCCGGGTGTCCCCGCTTGCTCCCCAGCCTCCAGGGGGTGGCCGGGTGTCCATACTCGGTCCCCAGCCACCCCTATTTGTCCCGGTAACCTTTCCCACACTTTTCTTAGCCTGGCCTGCTTTAGGGCAGCATTGGCCGAGCCCACCGGACTATCAGACTCCTCCGGTGGGCCCTGGCTTCTCCATCAGGGGAGTTGAGCGTGCCAAGGTGAGGAGCATGATGAGGATGATAGAAGTTAGCATCTGCTTTGTTTTGTTGTAATGCAAGCGCATGTATGTAGTAGCGGCTAGGCCTGAGGTGGTCAGCGGTTTGGCGCATATCCTACCTCCTCCGAGGATTGCTGGATGTTTTCCTGCTACTATCCAAGTTCTATGACTCCCGTTAAAACAAAGCTTCAGGTGATAAATGATGGATGAGGTAGTGGCAAAGGAGAAAGAGCAGGAGGAACAGGGACCATTCACATCAATATCAGGCCAGTCAACCAGATATGTCTTGTAGGATATGTTTCTGCAACAAAAGGAGCGGTTCGGCTACACAGTTATAGGGCATACAGTGAGTGCAATGCCTACCAAAAATTTCGAGCCACTCCAATGCCCCTTGGAAATGACATGGAGGTCAGAGGGCGTTAACTAAACCTTTTTTTCCATTTATAGCAACTGGGTCTCCCGTGCACTGTTGGCCTAAGCAGTGAATGGAAGGTTTTCCAAAAATTATGAGGAACTGCAATGCCCCTTACAAGAGCCATGTGTGGCACCCCAGGGGTCTGGTCACCACAGTAATAGAGATATTACGTCGGAGAGCAAGTGGGAGGTTTCCTGGTCAGGATCCCTTAAACATGCAACATCCTCCTGCCCCAATCCTGGGAGGGGAGAATTCTGCCCTTATAAACTGGATCTGGGGCGGGGTTGAGTCAGAGAACAGTCAGAGTCAGAGTGAGAGCAAGGGAAAGTAACAGCAAGGAGCTCTGTAGGAGCTAGGAGCTAAAGACCAGGGGCTGGAAGCTGACCAGAGCTCGCCCTGGCAGAAGACAATAGGAACCGGACACAGGAGTCCGAAGCTGTGAGGACTTATATATCCAGCAGCAGAAACCAGCCGGCAGGGGATTTCAGGTCCTCTGGCCATAGAAGCCCGGAGGCTCAGTCATAAGCAAGGGACCAGCACCGCCGTCGTGGAGCGGAGGCTAACAGAAGGCCCCAAGTCACCAGCCATACTGGTGAGCACTACACGGTACACTCAGGGACGTGGGCTACTTCTACCCGCTTACAGCAAGGTAGCCAGGAAGAGTGCAGACAGACGGGGAGGCCTACAACTCCACCTGGCCAGGGGAACTCCTGCTTGCTCACAGACTGACCAGGCCTCTTATGCAAGCCAGTACTCCCGGGAGGGTCTACCATATAATCATCAGTAAAGACCCTGAACTGCACTGCAAAGACTCTGAGTCATTCCTGCTGCGCTCGTGCACCATCACCCCCATCATCCACACTCACTGCCCTGAGGCTATACTCCTCCCGAGGGGAGTTATCCCATTCTATGCTGCGCACACAACACCAGCCTCAGCGGTCTGCCTCGCAGCGGTGGTACTCCCTGACCGCAATCCACGGGTGGCGCAGTCGGACAATTAACCTCAAAACCTAAGAAAGACTGCCACTGGTTTGACCAGCCTGAGCCACGGGACCGGGTCACCGCCACGGAGACTACAGACCCCAGAGACCCGGCACCGGGTATCCCACACACGTGTACACACGGCCTTGGGGGCGTGTCACATGCAGTACAGCATATTACAAACATAAGTCCCATTATTGGGGAGTGGGTATCCCATGGTATTTGCTTATGCTTTCCAAGCAAAAGTTGCCAAAAATTAGGACGGAGCAACTTGCAATGCCCCTTACAAGAGCCATGCAGTACAGCATATTACAAACATAAGTCCCATTATTGGGGAGTGGGTGTCCCATAGTATTTGCTTATGCTTTCCCAGCAAAAGCTGCCAAAAATTAGGACATGGGCAACTTGCAATGCCCCTTACAAGAGCCATGCAGTACAGCATATTACAAACATAAGTCCCATTATTGGGGAGTGGGTGTCCCATAGTATTTGCTTATGCTTTCCCAGCAAAAGCTGCCAAAAATTAGGACGGAGCAACTTGCAATGCCCCTTACAAGAGCCATGCAGTACAGCATATTACAAACATAAGTCCCATTATTGGGGAGTGGGTGTCCCATAGTATTTGCTTATGCCTTGCAAGCAAAAGCTGACAAAAATAAGGACGGAGGAACCTGCAATGCTGGCACCCTGGTGGTATAGTGGTGGTGGAGGCTGGCGATAAGGAGAAGAAGATTAAACAGCTGAAACGAGGAAGCGTATACCCATGTGTGGGTGTGAAGCGGTGCATCTGAATACACCTCCCGAAATAACACAGTGGATTTGACTTTATGTTACTCTGCTGTCATTTGGTGGTGATGAGAAGTCTGGCCCAATCCAGCCCTTGTTCATTTTGATAAGGGTCAGCTTGTCAGCATTGTCAGTTGACAGGCGAGTGCGCTTATCAGTTATAATTCCCCCAGCGGCACTAAAAACACGCTCCGATAACACGCTAGCGGCAGGGCAGGCCAGGACCTCCAAGGCATACAGAGCGAGTTCATTCCAAGTGTCCAGCTTGGATACCCAATAATTAAAAGGCACAGAGGAATCACGGAGGACGCTGGTACGATCGGCAAGGTACTCCCTCACCATCTTTTGAAACTTTCCACTCATTGTGAGAGTACCCCGCGCCTCAGGGCCTGTAAGCTGGGCGGGTGTCAGAAAACTGTCCTAGAACGTTGACAGTGTTCCCCTGCCTCTGCTGGATTGGAGTTGCATCTCTCTCGCCTGTACGCCTTGGTTGGGCAACGAACTGTGACCTCTGCCGCTAGCGTGTTCAGATGGGAATTTTTTTAAGAGTTCTGCAGCAAGGACCTTCTGGTATTGCCCCATTTTTGTAGAACTCTCCACCTCAGGAATAAGAGAGTGAAAGTTCTCCTTGTAGCGGGGGTCTACAAGTGTCACCAACCAGTAATGACTGTCACCCAACATTTTGACAACGCGAGGGTCACGGTTAAGGCAGCGTAACATAAAGTCACCCATGCGTGCCAGACTGGTAACGGGCAAGATTTCCGTGTCCTCACCAAGATGATGACTGACCATGCTCTCCTCCTCCTCCTCCTCTTCCTCCTCCCCCCTGTCCTCAGGCCACCCACGCTGAACCGACGGTATGACACTTGTACAGGTACTACCGTCTACAACGCATGATAGCAGCTCCTGTTCTTCCTACTCCTCCTCCTCTCCCTCATTGTCCCCCAATGCACGTTGGAATGAGATGAGGCTGGGCTGTGTGTAATCTCCCGCTACGGCTTCTTGATCCATCTCATCATACTCTGGCTGCAATGCCTCCTCTTTAATTCTCTGCAGAGAGTGTTGCAAAAGACAGACAAGTGGGATGCTGACACTAATGATGGTGTCATTGCCACTCACCATCTTGGTGGCCTCCTCAAAGTTTGTCAGGATGGTACATATGTCAGACATCCAGGTCCACTCCTGAGGTCTTATGTGTGGAGTCTGACCTGAATATCGACGGCCTTGTTGCAGCTGGTACTCCACAACTGCTCTCTTCTGCTCACAAATCCTTTGCAACATGTGGAGGGTAGAGTTCCAACGTGTGGGGGCATCACACACCAGTCGGTGTGCCGGAAGCTGCAAACGCTGCTGCAACACAGCAAGGGCGGCAGAAGCTGTAGCCGATTTGCGAAAATGAGCTGACAGGCGGCGTACTTTCACGAGCAGATCTGGCAACTCGGGGTACGATTTAAGAAACCGCTGAACCACGAGGTTAAGCACATGAGCCAGGCATGGTACGTGTGTGATCTCACCTCGCCTCAGAGCCGCCACCAGGATACGGCCATTGTCACACACGACCATGCCGGGATGTAGGTTCAGCGGTCTCAGCCACAGATCTGCCTGCACTTTCACAGCTGTCCACAACTCACAAGCAGTGTGAGGTTTATCACCTAAGTTTATGAGTTTCAGCACAGCCTGTTGCCGCTTGGTGGAGGCAGTACTGCAATGCTTCCAGCTTGTAACTGATGTGGTGATATCTGAGATGGAGGCTGAACATGAGGAGAAGGAGGAGGAGGAGGATGCGCAGGAGCTGTACACTGTGGGGGCAATTCTGACTGACATACGGCCCGCAATCCTCGGTGTGGGGAGGATGTGTTCCCTCCGAAGGTCCACTATGTTTACCCAGTGTGCCGTCAGAGAGATGTACCGTCCCTGGCCACAAGCACTTGTCCACGTGTCCGTTGTCAGGTGGACTTTCCCAGTAACTGCGTTGTTGAGGGCACGGCAGATGCTTTGGGACACGTGCTTGTGTAGTGCGGGGATGGCACACCGGGCAAAATAGTGTCGGCTGGGGACCGAGTACCGAGGGACGCCACCGCCATAAGATTGCGGAAGGATTCCGTCTCCACCAGCCTAAAAGGCAGCATTTCCAATGCAAGCAGTCGTGAAATGTGCGAATTTAGGACTGTGGCCTGTGGGGCGTTAGCTGCGAATTTCCGCTTTCGTTCAAAGGTCTGGGATATGGACAATTGAACGCTGCGGTGGGACGTGGACGTGGACGTTGATGCTGTTTCTTGAGAAACTGCCATAACAAGTGAAGACTGAGAGGAGGGGGCATCTTTGCATGCAGTATGGACAGGGGATTGCCTTGCACACACAACAGGGGGTTCTATTGCACGCACAACAGTGGAAGAAGCAGTGGTGACACCCGCTGACACTGGTCGTGGACCCTGGGTTTCGCCCCACAAAGTCGGGTGCTTTGCTGCCATGTGCCTGATCATGCTGGTGGTGGTCAGGTTGGTAGTTTTGTCACCCCTGCTGATGCTGGCATGGCAGGTGGAACATATGGCCTTTTTGGGGTTATCAGCAGAGTCTTTAAAAAAATTCCAGACTCTGGAAGACCTACCGCTTGTACTGGCAACGTCTCTCGTGTTGGTGTTACGAGGAACGGTTGCCTGCCTTCAGTCTGCGGCCACCACACTGCTTCTTCCTGCCTGTTGGGGTACTCTGCCTCCCTCCCCCTGTGTCCTGCTGGCCTCATTCTGCATGTCCTCCTTCCACGTTGGGTCAGTTACTAGATCATCCACCACCTCCTCCTCTTCTCACTTCCTGGCAATTGTGTCTCGTCATCGTCCACCTCTTGTGACAGATTGCCAACGTCGACTTCCTGTGGCCATGGCTGTTCAAATATTGGGGCATCGCAACATGGGATCTCCTCTTCCACCACTTCAAGCGTATCAGGCGAGGGGCCCAAATATGGAAATGGACCAGTGAACAGCTCTTCAGAGTGTCCAAGTGTGGGATCACTTGCTGTCTGACGACACTCGGCATGGTGGGAGGAAGGAGCATCAGGGTGAGGAGGAGTATGCGGTCAAGACTCACGGCTACTAAGAGTTGACCGTGTGGAAGACAGACCGGAGGTGGTGGTGCCCAGGTAACTGGAAGTATTGTCTGCTATCCAATTAATAACCTGTTCACACTGATCAGTTCTCAATACTGGTGTTGTTCTGTGCTTCCCTAGTAATTCGGTCAAGAAGTGGGAGCGAGAAGATGTGGCTGTTGGTTGTGGCACATTTTCACCTTGGCCATGGCCCTGTCCTCTGCACGAGCCATCACCAGAACGTCCACTTCCACGTCTCTTGCCACACGCCTTGCCCATTGTAAATGAAGTAAAATAGCTTACACTTGCACTATCAATGGAAAAAGGGTAATAAAGAGTAGATTAGAACCGTGGAAGAGGAAAACCACAGTTATTGTTTACTGGGGTATACCACACTTTTTTAAATAGAGATATTTGCGGCTGAACAGTGAGCGACACACTCAAACTGCTTTTTTTTTAGATACCAAAGGCCCAAAACTGGATAGTACAGCGATTTGACCCATGGAACTGCGAAACCACACTGGGATGTCGGGCCTACACAAGACTATTTTCAACAGATATATTTTTGTGCCACAACAGTCAGGAGACACTACTGTTTTTCTTTACGGAAAAAACTACCAAAAGCTGAATAATAGAGATTTTTTACCGTGGGATGGCAAAACCACAGTTATTGTTTACTGGGGTATACCACACTTTTTTAAATAGAGATATTTGTGGCTGAACAGTGAGCGACACACTCAAGCTGCTTTTTTTTTAGATACCAAAGGCCCAAAACTGGATAGTACAGCGATTTGACCCGTGGAACTGCGAAACCACACTGGGATGTCGGGCCTACACAAGACTATTTTCAACAGATATATTTTTGTGCCACAACAGTCAGGAGACACTACTGTTTTTCTTTACGGAAAAAACTACCAAAAGCTGAATAATAGAGATTTTTTACCGTGGGATGGCAAAACCACAGTTATTGTTTACTGGGGTATACCACACTTTTTTAAATAGAGATATTTGTGGCTGAACAGTGAGCGACACACTCAAGCTGCTTTTTTTTTAGATACCAAAGGCCCAAAACTGGATAGTACAGCGATTTGACCCGTGGAACTGCGAAACCACACTGGGATGTCGGGCCTACACAAGACTATTTTCAACAGATATATTTTTGTGTCACAACAGTCAGGAGACACTACTGTTTTTCTTTATGGAAAAAACTACCAAAAGCTGAATAATAGAGATTTTTTACCGTGGGATGGCAAAACCACAGTTATTGTTTACTGGGGTATACCACACTTTTTTAAATAGAGATATTTGCGGCTGAACAGTGAGCGACACACTCAAACTGCTTTTTTTTTAGATACCAAAGGCCCAAAACTGGGTAGTACAGCGATTTGACCCGTGGAACTGCGAAACCACACTGGGATGTCGGGCCTACACAAGACTATTTTCAACAGATATATTTTTGTGTCACAACAGTCAGGAGACACTACTGTTTTTCTTTACGGAAAAAACTACCAAAAGCTGAATAATAGAGATTTTTTACCGTGGGATGGCAAAACCACAGTTATTGTTTACTGGGGTATACCACACTTTTTTAAATAGAGATATTTGCGGCTGAACAGTGAGCGACACACTCAAACTGCTTTTTTTTTAGATACCAAAGGCCCAAAACTGGGTAGTACAGCGATTTGACCCGTGGAACTGCGAAACCACACTGGGATGTCGGGCCTACACAAGACTATTTTCAACAGATATATTTTTGTGTCACAACAGTCAGGAGACACTACTGTTTTTCTTTACGGAAAAAACTACCAAAAGCTGAATAATAGAGATTTTTTACCGTGGGATGGCAAAACCACAGTTATTGTTTACTGGGGTATACCACACTTTTTTAAATAGAGATATTTGCGGCTGAACAGTGAGCGACACACTCAAACTGTTTTTTTTTTTTAGATACAAATGGCCCAAAATGGTAATACAGAGGTTTGAACCGTGGAAGTGCAAAACAACACTTCTGTTTCTCTAGCCTACACCAGACTATTTTCAACAGTTATATTTGTGTCTGAAAAATCAGAGACACGCTTTTTTTTGGGGGGGGGGGGGGAGGGGGGACACACCAAAAGGTTAATAAGACGGGTATTTGTACAGTGTGAAGGAGGAAAAAAAAAGGAGGATTTAGATGGAAAAAAAAGGATTTTTCCTGGCCCCCGACACCTGGTGCTAAGTCCAGCAATTTCAGCAACAGGAGCACACAGGACTGTAATGCAGCGTTTGCTGGTATAACCACTGTGTCTCCTATACAGCCTGCCTGCCTGGTATCTGGGATGGATATTAGTCCTGAAAAGGACTGTTTGTTTGTTCTGGCAGCCTTTACAGACCCTACACTAACTATTTCGCAGTTTTTATCTCTCCCTAAATCAGCAGCGCTGTCCCTACACTGTCTAATCCAGAGCGACTGTGTCCAAGATGGTGGTGCCCCGTTTTAAATACTCGAGGTGACGCTGTGCGGCCAGCCAATCACTGTAATGCCCACAACCAACATGGCTGCAGCATTACAGTGACTGGCTGGCAATCCCTGTGACGCGCCCCCTGGGCCATGTTCAAGGGATACCCGGAGCCGGATCTGTATGGGGGTAGTAGTCCTTGTGGCGGTGACCCGGTCCGTGCCCAGGGTGTCAAACTAAGTGGCAGTCTATGACAATAGATGTTAACTTGGATGTACGTGATCGACTACGCCACCCGTTGAGTGCGGCTTTGAAGCCGCCGCTGCAGAACAGTCCACTGAGGCCAGGTGTATAAGGATGTGCAGCGTGGTGGTATAACCCCCAACGGGAGGGGTATGGCCTCAGGGCAGCGCGGATAGATGATGGGGGTGATGGTGGTACACGAGCGCAACAAAGACAACTCGGAGTCTTGGTGGTGCAGTTCAGGGTCTTTACTCACGGTTACTCGGTTACTGCTCCAGGCCACCGCTGCAGAGGTGGCCGCCTGTGTCGCGCTGTGCTCACCAGGTGAGGGGCTCAGTTAACTCCCAGGTCTTTCTGGAGTGCTTTGCAGGACCCCCTTTATGTCCCCTGTTTCTGGTCTTCAACCCCACTAGTGACCACGCTTATGTCCAGCTGCCTCGGACCTTCTTGGTGGGCAAACGTTGGCCTGCGTTTCCCAGGTCCTATGTGGTGCCTTTCTAGCGGGTGTGGTGAGGGGCTGCTCCACATGTAATGTCGCAGCCTCCGGTTCTTAGTTGAGGGTAGTTTCTCTCCTCCACTAATTTGGGATCCGGTTCCCATCTTCTTGACCTGACCCCCCTACTCAGGTAGCGGCGGGCGTGTGGTGGCTTCCAGCCAGTCCACACCCCTGGGGTCCCCTCTTTCCTTTCTGGAGCCCAGTCTGCTCCTCTTCCTCCTCCAGGCTCAGGCCTCCTGACAGGGCCTGCCTGTGGAGCAGAGCCCATAAAGCAGCTCTGCTCCCTGTCTTCTCCTCTCTCAACTCTTTCTCTTTCCAAGATGGTGCCTCCCTTTATACTCCTGTACAGAGTGCACCCAGGATCTACTTCCCCCACACACACACTACCGGGTTCCCTTCTCTAGGTGTTCCCTCCCCCCACTCCAGCCAGGGACATGCTCACTCGTGCCTGCATAACTAATGGGAGCATCGTCGAGCTGTCCCCCGGAAATGTGGTGTAGTGCATGTGGGTGTTAGGGTCCTGAGCCACACTCCATCCTTACCTGGAAGTGAGATATCGCACATCTGGGTGAGATGCAATACCTCTGTAGCAACCGAACCCTCGGGGTGCTACATTCCCCCCTGGCAAAACCCAGCACGTCCGCGGGCTGGAACTGAGCAAAAGACAGGGTATACATTAGAACATGCAAATTTTTCATAAACAACAAGTACAACAGGTATCAACATTCAGTTTCCCTTTATGGGAACGGCTCTCTCTTAAACGGTATAAGTGCATATGTACTGTTCTGGAACTCTTTTTCATAGTAACACATTCTAGCATATAAGTTTTTCATATAAAACATTTCTAGCAGCAGATCCACGAAGAAGTCTCTTTATAACAGGTCACAGTTTATTCTGCAACCAGGTGTCCATTTTCCTAAAACAGGGAGACGTAACCAGGTAGGGGTCTGTCCTGCCCCGAGTCCTTAACAGTCTTTTAGTCCATCCTGGGTTACGCTCCACTAACTGTACAAAGGATTCCCGGTAAATCCACCAAGGACTCCTATACATTACTAGAAACACATAATTATTTACAGGATATGGCCGCTCTCAGTCCTCGGCCAGGTAGGGGTGGCTGTTCTCAGTCCCCAGCCAGTTAGAGGGAAAAGGGGTGGCTGTTCTCAGTCCCCAGCCAGATAGGGGATAAGGGAAACAGTTCTTTTTCTGTCCCAACGGGGACCACACTCTTAGTGGAAACAGTCCCACAACAGTCCTTATACCCGGTCGGGTAACTATTTACATCTCCTCTTTTACCGTTTACGATTAACGGTGTGCTCCACACGCTCCTTTCTCTTTCTCAGGTTCAGACCCGTCCGGGCCCTCTTGGTACTCGGGGTCTGAGTGATACTGTTTATGACGCCCGGGGTCAGGGGGTGCGACTTTGGGCCTGGGCACGGGCTGGTGGTGGCAGTGCCCAGGTCTGGAGCAGGTCTGCGTCTGCAGCGCCCGGGATCGGCGGCTCCACCGGGCGGCCCGGGAGCAGGCTGACGCTGGCAGCGTCCGGGACAGGGAGACTCCTCTTACCTGCTCCCGCGACCGCTCCTGCGTCACGCGTCTTCTCCTGGTGCTGGTCGGGGCCCGCGACGGCTGGGGCGCTGCCGATGCTGAGCAGCTTAGTCTGCTGCCGGTCCGCCATCTTGCTGTCCGTTCCTGGTGTCCTCCCCCCCCCTGGTGGACCGTGGCCTACCTGGCGATGATCCTCTTCCGTAGGCCGCGGCTCCGCAGTGGATCGTCAGGGTTGATGACCTTCCGTCGCGCTCCTGTGACGTCGGCGTCTGCTGGGCTCCTTCCAGGACCTGACGCAACGTCCGGACGTGAGGCGGGGCTTCAGTTCTCGCGGGCTTTTCGGAGTCCACGCCCCTCTTTTTCCCGCGCGGCGTCTTCAAGATGGCGGCCAACGGCGGGAAAACTCCACGGATGGCGGGAAGAAGGCTGAAGATGGCGCCGGATGGCGGGAAAACCTCACGGATGGCGGGAAGAAGGCTGAAGATGGCGCCGGATGGCGGGAAAACTTCACGGATGGTAAGTTTTAAAAGTCTCTTTTTCAGGCACGCAGTACCCGGTGGTTGCGGGCACGAAATCCTGCCGACTACGCCAAAAGTTGACGCGCCCCCTGGGCCATGTTCAAGGGATACCCGGAGCCGGATCTGTATGGGGGTAGTAGTCCTTGTGGCGGTGACCCGGTCCGTGCCCAGGGTGTCAAACTAAGTGGCAGTCTATGACAATAGATGTTAACTTGGATGTACGTGATCGACTACGCCACCCGTTGAGTGCGGCTTTGAAGCCGCCGCTGCAGAACAGTCCACTGAGGCCAGGTGTATAAGGATGTGCAGCGTGGTGGTATAACCCCCAATGGGAGGAGTATGGCCTCAGGGCAGCGCGGATAGATGATGGGGGTGATGGTGGTACACGAGCGCAACAAAGACAACTCGGAGTCTTGGTGGTGCAGTTCAGGGTCTTTACTCACGGTTACTCGGTTACTGCTCCAGGCCACCGCTGCAGAGGTGGCCGCCTGTGTCGCGCTGTGCTCACCAGGTGAGGGGCTCAGTTAACTCCCAGGTCTTTCTGGAGTGCTTTGCAGGACCCCCTTTATGTCCCCTGTTTCTGGTCTTCAACCCCACTAGTGACCACGCTTATGTCCAGCTGCCTCGGACCTTCTTGGTGGGCAAACGTTGGCCTGCGTTTCCCAGGTCCTATGTGGTGCCTTTCTAGCGGGTGTGGTGAGGGGCTGCTCCACATGTAATGTCGCAGCCTCCGGTTCTTAGTTGAGGGTAGTTTCTCTCCTCCACTAATTTGGGATCCGGTTCCCATCTTCTTGACCTGACCCCCCTACTCAGGTAGCGGCGGGCGTGTGGTGGCTTCCAGCCAGTCCACACCCCTGGGGTCCCCTCTTTCCTTTCTGGAGCCCAGTCTGCTCCTCTTCCTCCTCCAGGCTCAGGCCTCCTGACAGGGCCTGCCTGTGGAGCAGAGCCCATAAAGCAGCTCTGCTCCCTGTCTTCTCCTCTCTCAACTCTTTCTCTTTCCAAGATGGTGCCTCCCTTTATACTCCTGTACAGAGTGCACCCAGGATCTACTTCCCCCACGCACACACTACCGGGTTCCCTTCTCTAGGTGTTCCCTCCCCCCACTCCAGCCAGGGACATGCTCACTCGTGCCTGCATAACTAATGGGAGCACCGTCGAGCTGTCCCCCGGAAATGTGGTGTAGTGCATGTGGGTGTTAGGGTCCTGAGCCACACTCCATCCTTACCTGGAAGTGAGATATCGCACATCTGGGTGAGATGCAATACCTCTGTAGCAACCGAACCCTCGGGGTGCTACATTCCCCCCTGGCAAAACCCAGCACGTCCGCGGGCTGGAACTGAGCAAAAGACAGGGTATACATTAGAACATGCAAATTTTTCATAAACAACAAGTACAACAGGTATCAACATTCAGTTTCCCTTTATGGGAACGGCTCTCTCTTAAACGGTATAAGTGCATATGTACTGTTCTGGAACTCTTTTTCATAGTAACACATTCTAGCATATAAGTTTTTCATATAAAACATTTCTAGCAGCAGATCCACGAAGAAGTCTCTTTATAACAGGTCACAGTTTATTCTGCAACCAGGTGTCCATTTTCCTAAAACAGGGAGACGTAACCAGGTAGAGGTCTGTCCTGCCCCGAGTCCTTAACAGTCTTTTAGTCCATCCTGGGTTACGCTCCACTAACTGTACAAAGGATTCCCGGTAAATCCACCAAGGACTCCTATACATTACTAGAAACACATAATTATTTACAGGATATGGCCGCTCTCAGTCCTCGGCCAGGTAGGGGTGGCTGTTCTCAGTCCCCAGCCAGTTAGAGGGAAAAGGGGTGGCTGTTCTCAGTCCCCAGCCAGATAGGGGATAAGGGAAACAGTTCTTTTTCTGTCCCAACGGGGACCACACTCTTAGTGGAAACAGTCCCACAACAGTCCTTATACCCGGTCGGGTAACTATTTACATCTCCTCTTTTACCGTTTACGATTAACGGTGTGCTCCACACGCTCCTTTCTCTTTCTCAGGTTCAGACCCGTCCGGGCCCTCTTGGTACTCGGGGTCTGAGTGATACTGTTTATGACGCCCGGGGTCAGGGGGTGCGACTTTGGGCCTGGGCACGGGCTGGTGGTGGCAGTGCCCAGGTCTGGAGCAGGTCTGCGTCTGCAGCGCCCGGGATCGGCGGCTCCACCGGGCGGCCCGGGAGCAGGCTGACGCTGGCAGCGTCCGGGACAGGGAGACTCCTCTTACCTGCTCCCGCGACCGCTCCTGCGTCACGCGTCTTCTCCTGGTGCTGGTCGGGGCCCGCGACGGCTGGGGCGCTGCCGATGCTGAGCAGCTTAGTCTGCTGCCGGTCCGCCATCTTGCTGTCCGTTCCTGGTGTCCTCCTCCCCCCTGGTGGACCGTGGCCTACCTGGCGATGATCCTCTTCCGTAGGCCGCGGCTCCGCAGTGGATCGTCAGGGTTGAGGACCTTCCGTCGCACTCCTGTGACGTCGGCGTCTGCTGGGCTCCTTCCAGGACCTGACGCAACGTCCGGACGTGAGGCGGGGCTTCAGTTCTCGCGGGCTTTTCGGAGTCCACGCCCCTCTTTTTCCCGCGCGGCGTCTTCAAGATGGCGGCCAACGGCGGGAAAACTCCACGGATGGCGGGAAGAAGGCTGAAGATGGCGCCGGATGGCGGGAAAACCTCACGGATGGCGGGAAGAAGGCTGAAGATGGCGCCGGATGGCGGGAAAACTTCACGGATGGTAAGTTTTAAAAGTCTCTTTTTCAGGCACGCAGTACCCGGTGGTTGCGGGCACGAAATCCTGCCGACTACGCCAAAAGTTGACGCGCCCCCTGGGCCATGTTCAAGGGATACCCGGAGCCGGATCTGTATGGGGGTAGTAGTCCTTGTGGCGGTGACCCGGTCCGTGCCCAGGGTGTCAAACTAAGTGGCAGTCTATGACAATAGATGTTAACTTGGATGTACGTGATCGACTACGCCACCCGTTGAGTGCGGCTTTGAAGCCGCCGCTGCAGAACAGTCCACTGAGGCCAGGTGTATAAGGATGTGCAGCGTGGTGGTATAACCCCCAACGGGAGGGGTATGGCCTCAGGGCAGCGCGGATAGATGATGGGGGTGATGGTGGTACACGAGCGCAACAAAGACAACTCGGAGTCTTGGTGGTGCAGTTCAGGGTCTTTACTCACGGTTACTCGGTTACTGCTCCAGGCCACCGCTGCAGAGGTGGCCGCCTGTGTCGCGCTGTGCTCACCAGGTGAGGGGCTCAGTTAACTCCCAGGTCTTTCTGGAGTGCTTTGCAGGACCCCCTTTATGTCCCCTGTTTCTGGTCTTCAACCCCACTAGTGACCACGCTTATGTCCAGCTGCCTCGGACCTTCTTGGTGGGCAAACGTTGGCCTGCGTTTCCCAGGTCCTATGTGGTGCCTTTCTAGCGGGTGTGGTGAGGGGCTGCTCCACATGTAATGTCGCAGCCTCCGGTTCTTAGTTGAGGGTAGTTTCTCTCCTCCACTAATTTGGGATCCGGTTCCCATCTTCTTGACCTGACCCCCCTACTCAGGTAGCGGCGGGCGTGTGGTGGCTTCCAGCCAGTCCACACCCCTGGGGTCCCCTCTTTCCTTTCTGGAGCCCAGTCTGCTCCTCTTCCTCCTCCAGGCTCAGGCCTCCTGACAGGGCCTGCCTGTGGAGCAGAGCCCATAAAGCAGCTCTGCTCCCTGTCTTCTCCTCTCTCAACTCTTTCTCTTTCCAAGATGGTGCCTCCCTTTATACTCCTGTACAGAGTGCACCCAGGATCTACTTCCCCCACGCACACACTACCGGGTTCCCTTCTCTAGGTGTTCCCTCCCCCCACTCCAGCCAGGGACATGCTCACTCGTGCCTGCATAACTAATGGGAGCACCGTCGAGCTGTCCCCCGGAAATGTGGTGTAGTGCATGTGGGTGTTAGGGTCCTGAGCCACACTCCATCCTTACCTGGAAGTGAGATATCGCACATCTGGGTGAGATGCAATACCTCTGTAGCAACCGAACCCTCGGGGTGCTACACCTGCATATTCATTGGCTCTGTAAAGAGCGCCAAACATGCAGGGCAGAGACCCGAGCTCCCGCCCGAGTAACCCGGAAATGCTCGGTGCTCGCCGAACATCCCGAGTAGCGTGATGCTCGGGCGAGTACCGAGCAGTGTCGAGCATGTTCGCTCAACACTATTCCTTATCACTCTTCCCATACCAATATTTAAGTTTGATGGATCTAAAAAATCTAAACAGTTCCACCTCCAATTTAAACCAATTTACATGAGTACTAAAACTATAGGAAAGCCCCTTAGCCAAAACTTTAATTTCATGATCAGTGAAGTTCTTAGAAGAGAGATTAACTACCAGATTTGATCCCTCTTCCTCACTGGTGTTTGTCTCGGCGGGTTCACCCGATTCCTTTGCCATTTTTCTTTTTTCTCCACGATAGTGTTTCCAATCCTCCTCTCCAATTTCTCTGTTGTCCCCTTCTATTTCGGTCAATGGTCCTTCTAGGAACAGTACGTGGAGACCATATAAGGTCATGTAAAGTATCAACATTTGTACGTGTGCGGATATCCACCTGTTCTATTAATAGATCTATCCTTCATTACTCTGTCTCAATTTTTTTGCCAACCATATATATTTCCTACTAGGTAACCCTCAGCATCCCTATTCCATTTCCGCCTCTTGGTTTCTTCTAGTTCACTTTTAACTCTTTGTAGATGTGTATTCACTGACTCTCTAAACTTATCCCACTTTTCCATATCCAAAAGTTGCGTTAATTTATTCTCAATGAACAAAATATTTAGATTTAGAGTTGAAGCCTCTCTTTGCAGAAACTCCATATTTAATAGCAATATATCCATTGCATATTTATTAGAGAAAAACGTTCACAAAAAACATTATTGCAAGAAAACAAATTTGGATGAATATTTGATCTTAGCCCTCTAGGGATCCTCTAATTTTTAAAATACTCCTTCAAAATCAATAAATGGAGTTGAAGTGTAAGTAAACGTTTTGCTGCAAAAACGTGGAGGCAATAGAGAACGATTGCTCAAAATTAGTGAATTGGAGTGGATCAGGAGACTTAACACATTAAAGCCACATGGTCTGAATGTGGATTTTAAAATGCATATTACTCTGTAGGCATTGTCTACCTAGATTTTATCCTGGTGGTTTTCCATGTATTCTATGGTATGATTTTATGGTACTAATTTCATTTAATTTTTCTTTTCTTTTTGATTATGTATGGCTGTAGAAATCTTTAAGAGACACGATTCATCCCTATTCTATATGTACTTATTACAATAATGATGTGCTATTGTCTAGAGGAATATAACAATTTCTGCTATTTTTTTTCTCGTTTATTAAAGGACTGCATCTAATATGGGATGATTATTTTGAGGAATGAATATATTGTATGGTATGAAGTTGGCATGTAATTGACATTATAGTCCTAACGGTCTTTGGTTTTCTAGAGGTTTCGATCTTCTCCCTTGCCCAAATTGGACCCTGGGTTGCTGTCCCCAGAAAATGGGGGGTGTTCCCATTCCAATTACTGACTTTTGTCATTAGCCAGATTACCTCAGGTTCTTGGTGAGAGACCAAACATAGATTATTTTTTTGATTACAGTAAACTACTTCGGAATGCCATGGTGGAGATGTGGAGTGGGTTGACTGTGCCCTGAGCCATAGCCCTGATTGTTAAGCATTATGTATGCGGACTGTAGAGCGCTTTTTGGGCGCTTCCCTTCTTTAAATATGGTGCCTGATGCGTTGTTCTTCTTTGTATGCAAGCACCCACTGATGAGTTATATGAGTTGTATGGCATCACCTGGCACCTGAGCATTACACTGTGTCCCGGATCCAAGATGGTGCGGAGGTTCCGGTGGGCACTGCCCAGCTGCAATGTACTCCAATACAAATTGTGAATGAGCGCTGCGGCGCAATTGCGGAAGTATATTCCCTCTAGACATGCACACTAGTATTCGATAGACACCGGGGTTTGGCGCAATGTGATGAAATATAGGGTGAATCATTATGTCTATTACTGTAAATATGTACAGCTGTCACCAATGATTAATTATGTATTAATATGAAATTTTACAACTGAATCTTATGACTAGCATGCATCTTTTGCACACGGTCACTTTATTGTACACTGAAATATTTACTTGATGGAATGAACTATGTAATATGTAATATATATCAGAGACTTTGTAAACAATTGCTGCTAAATTACTTATGTAATTAGTTTGCCTTTATATACCATGCACTTGCACTTTTTACTTTGCTTGAGAAAGGTCCCCACTGTTTGGTCCGAAATGTTGCTGTATGGGCCATTAAAACCATCTCTTTTATCACGATTTTTGTGTGCTGCTTCCATATTTTTGGATATCTATTCATATATCTATTATGTATCTATCCATATTTCTATCTATTATCTATTTATCTATATTATCTATCCATCCATACATCTATTTATCTATTATTTATCTACCTATCTAATTATCTATCAGTCTATCTATTATCTATCTATCAATATATCAATATATCTATCTATATATCTATTATCTATTTACCTATCTATTATCTATCTACCTAATTATCTATTATCTATCTATCCATTTATCTATTTATCTATCTACCTATCTAATTATTGATCAATCAGTCTATCTATCAGTCTATCTATATGACGCGCCCCTGGGCCTACTTGGTGTAGCGTTGCGCACGCGGGGACTACCCGGAGCCGGGCCTGTTGGGGGTAGTAGTCTCGTGGCGGTGACCCGGTCCGTGCCCAGGGAGTCAGACTAAGTGGCGGTATATTAGCAGTAGATGTAGGACGACTACGCCACCCGTTGAATGCAGCTATGGAGCTGCCGCTGCAGGGCAGACCGCTGAGGCCGGTGGAAGGATGGTGCAGCGTGGATGGTATAACCCCCAACGGGAGGGATATGGCCTCAGGGCAGCCGACGTGGATGATGGGGGTAGTAGGAACCACTCAGAGACGATGCGGTGTAGTTCAGGGTCTTTACTGGTGACAAAGATAGACCCTCCCGGAGTACTGGCTAGCGGTCGGGGCCTGGTCAGTCCTTGAGCA
Organism: Phyllobates terribilis; assembly: GCF_046119375.1. Taxonomy (NCBI): domain Eukaryota; kingdom Metazoa; phylum Chordata; class Amphibia; order Anura; family Dendrobatidae; genus Phyllobates; species Phyllobates terribilis. The sequence goes on from NW_027362762.1 coordinate 609,347,919, forward strand.
GATGGGATCCCACTTGGCCAGGCGGAGTTGTAGGCCTCCCCAACTAATTGTACTCTTCTGGCTTCCTTGCTAGAGGCGGGTAAAGGTAGCCCACGTCCCTGAGTGTACCGTGTGGTGCTCACCCGTATGGCCGGTGACTCGGGGCCTTCTAGTGGCTTCCGCTCCACGACGGCGGTGCTGGTCCCACGCGTGTGACCGTGCCTTCGGGTTTCTTGGCCAGGGGACCTGAAATCCCCTGCCGGGCGGTTTCTGCTGCTGGGTCTGGGTTAATCCCCACAGCCTCGGACTCCGGGTCCGGTGGTAACTCTTCAATCAGGGCGAGCTCTTCAGCTGCCAGCCCCTGATTCCTTTTAGCACTGCTCCCACTGAGCTCCTGATCTTTCTTTCCTATGCTGCTTCTCTTCTTCTCTCTGTACTCTTTCCTCTAACCCTGCCTCAGCCCCAGCTTTATATAGGGGAAGTTCTTCCCCTCCCAGGACTGGGCAGGAGGTGTGGCAGGCATAGGATTCCTGACCAAGAGACCTCCCACCTGCTCTCAGACGTAATATCTCTATTACTGTGGCAACCAGACCCCTGGGGTGTCACATTCCCCCCTAGTAAAATTTAGTACTCTGGGACTAAACATATTTTTGTAACATAACAAATTACAAACAGAAACAACGTAATAAAGAAAAACATTAGGACGGTCACGGCGTGTCCACAACCGGGTGCAGTTTTTCAAGAAAACAAGGGTGTCCATTTCACCAACACAGGGAGACGTAACCAGGTAGGGGTCTGTCCTGCCCCGAGTCCTTAACAGTCTTTAGTCCGTCCTGGGTTACGCTCCAACTATGTACAAAGGATTCCAGATAATCCATAAACGACATCTATAAAATAACTAGAAATACACAATTATTTACAAGTAACAGAAAACAGATAAATACAAATAAACAGTCTAAACACTTAGATCCTCCACCGTACGGGCAACTGGCCTTTAGTGACCCTAGTGGACCTACGGAGCTGGCTGACTGGTCCTGAGCTACAGGGTATAGGAGCTGTCAAGGGTAAACTGGGCAGCCGTCTACGGACTCTTTGGCTCACTAGAGGTATGGCAGGCTCACTATAAGCAGAGGGTTGATTCTCCTGGTCTGCTTGTGTGGGGTCTTCTGCCTCCTGGACCGGCTGTTCTTCCAGCTCTACCTGTGTCTCCGTAGGCACTTGGGATGCTGGTTGGAGGAACGTGAGGACGGGTACCACAACAGCACCATTGACTTGAGTCCAAGACCGAGGGAAGTCTCCGAGCACAGTACTAACCATATCTTCCCTTTCCTCTACGGGTCGAGGGTCTTCTTGTTCCTCTTCAGGGTTCCGTAGCTGTTCGGGACACTTCTTCAGGTGATCCCGGGATACAATGGCTGTGGTTTCCCCTCCGTCTTTACTGATTGTACAGATCTTTGGGTTGTCGTGGCTTGAGGGCAGTACGGTGTACGGGTCCTTCTCCCACTGGTCGTCCAACTTGTGGAGCCGTCTTTTCCTCTTCAAGACCTGCTCTCCGGGCACCAGGGGAACAGCGGGAGCATACTGGTTGTAAGTTTTCTCTTGTCTTTCCCTCGCTTGACAGAGACTTCGCTCCACGCTCTCCTGTACTTTCCGGTACTGCTGCTGCCTCTCTGTGTCCCAGTCTGCTTCTGGTGAAGTGTCCTCGGGTGTCAGGACTCCCATCTCCAGATCAACAGGAAGCTTACCAGGTCTTGCCCTCATTAGGTAAGCCAGGGTACAGTTGGTGGAACCTACAGGGATGTGGTTGTATAGGTCCACCAGGTCGGGCAGCTTTTCAGGCCACCGACTACGTTCTTCCAGGGGCAATGTTTTCAGAAGATCTATCACCACCTGGTTCATTTTCTCACAAAGTCCATTAGTTTGCGGGTGATAAGGTGTTGTTCTTATCTTCTGGCAGCCATACAGGGTGCAGAACTCCTGGAAGACTTCCGCTTCAAAGGCAGGCCCCTGGTCCGTCAGCACCTGCTCCGGGTATCCGTGCGGATGGCAGAAGTGCTGCTGGAAGGCTCTAGCTGCTGTTTGAGCCGTTAAGTCCTTAACGGGGACGACAACCAAGAACCGGGAGTAGTGATCCACGATGGTTAACGCGTAGACGTAGCCACTTCTGCTTGGGGTCAGTTTTACATGATCCAAGGCTACCAGTTCCAACGGCTGTCTGGTGATGATGGACTGCAGGGGAGTCTTCTGGCTGGCACGGTCCCTCCTTCTTAGGTTGCATGGGCCACAGTCTCTGCACCACCTCTCGATGGTTCCTCTCATGCCTACCCAATGGAACCGCCCGCGCAGCAGGAACTCCAGCTTCTTCCATCCGAAGTGCCCAGCTCCGTCGTGGTATGCCTCCATCACCATAGCTGCGTCTCTTCTTGGCACCACTACTTGCCAGATTAGTTCATGCGTCCGGGAGTTAACCATTCTGCGGCACAACTTCCCCTTGTAAAGGAACAGTCGACTCTTCTCAGCCCACAATTGCTTGGCTTCCTCCGGAGCGTCTGGGTCAAGGCGTGCATCTGGCCGAGTCAGCATCTCCTTTACCAGTCGGACAGCCGGGTCACTGTCTTGCGTCTCCGCCCAGTTGTAATGAGGTAATGGGTTGAACGTAGCGGATTGCTTACTCCTTACACGGTGGGAATACTGGATAGTCCCATGACGGTGGAATGCGGGGAGTTCAACTTCTTCCAGTTCTTCTGAATCTTCCCCTACGTCCGGTAGGTGCGGCATCCTGGACAGGGCGTCCGCGTTGGTATTGGAGCGTCCTGCCCGGTATTTGATTGTAAACTCATAGCTGGACAAGCGGGCCATCCATCTCTGCTCTAGGGCACCGAATCTTGCAGTGTCCAGGTGTGTCAACGGGTTGTTATCCGTGTACACGGTGAACCGGGAAGCAGCGAGGTAGTGCTTAAAGCGTTCGGTGACTGCCCACACCACTGCCAGGAACTCTAGCTTAAATGAGCTGTAATTCTCAGGGTTTCTTTCGGTGGGTCGCAGTTTTCGGCTGGCATAAGCAATTACCCGTTCCTTCCCCTGCTGGATCTGGGACAGTACGGTTCCTAGCCCGATGTTACTGGCGTCGGTGTAGAGGATAAAGGGCTGGCTATAATCAGGGTACGCCAGGATTTCATCCCCCGTGAGGGCCATCTTCAGCTGGCGGAAGGACTCTTCTTCCAGCTTCTCCCATCTGAAGGGTGGCTTCTGGTTCTTGGCCTTCCTGGACTGGCCTATCAGGAGGTCCTGCATAGGAGCTGCCTTTTTGGTGAAACCGGGAATGAACCTTCGGTAGTAGCCTACCAACCCGAGGAACTGTCTCACTTCCTTTACGCTGGAGGGGCTTGGCCATTCCTTAATTGCGGTGATCTTATCAGGGTCGGGAGCCACTCCGTCAGCACTCACCACGTGTCCCAGGTACTGCACCTTTGGCTTCAGGAGGTGACACTTGGAGGGTTTCACCTTTAGGCCGTAACTTGCCAGAGCTTCGAACACTTCCGCCAGGTGTTTCAGGTGGTCCTCGTAGGTCTTGGAATAGACGATGACATCGTCCAGGTATAACAGGACCGTCTCAAAGTTTCGGTGTCCCAGACAGCATTCCATCAATCGCTGGAAGGTTCCTGGTGCGTTGCAGAGTCCGAACGGCATGCAGGTAAACTCCCTAAGTCCCATCGGGGTGGTGAATGCGGTCTTCTCCCGGTCCGCCTCTGCTACAGGAACCTGCCAGTACCCACTAGTGAGATCCAAAGTGGAGAAGAAGTTAGCAGACTTTAAAGCAGCCAATGACTCCTCTATTCTTGGTAAGGGGTACGCATCTTTGTGTGTGATACGGTTAATTTTCCGGTAATCTACACACATTCTCATGGTGTTGTCTTTCTTTTTGACCAAGACTAGTGGAGCTGCCCAGGGGCTACAGCTATCCCTGATTACTCCAGCCTCCTTCATGTCTCTAAGCATCCCCTTGGCGTGTTGGTAGTGTGCAGGGGGTACGGGTCGGTATCTCTCCTTTATGGGAGGATGGTCTCCCGTGGGGATGTGGTGTTCTACCCCCTTTACTCGCCCGAAGTCTAACGGGTGTTTACTAAACACTCTCTCGTACTCTTGAACCACCCGATAGACTCCTTGTTTCTGGTGTGAGGGAGTGGAGTCAGTACCCAGATGTAGTTGCTGACACCAGTCCTCCATTGGTTTCTTAGAGCCGTTACCTTCCTCCGGGTGAGATGGAGGCAAGGGTTCCACAGACTGTATAGAATTTTGGTTGATAGTATATAATTTGGCTAGCGTAGCATACCGGGGCAGGTATACTTCCCTTTTCCCGATATTTATTATACGAACGGGCACCCTCCCATGGCGTACATCAACTACCCCCCGTGCTGTCAAAATGGTGGGCCTACTGTCTGAGTAGACGGGTTCTACCATTGCTTGGTAGTCTCTACCTCTTAGACCAATAGCTGCCCGGCACCAAATCATCATTTCACTTTTCGGGGGCATGGCAATAGGGAAAGGGTCACACATTCTTACGCTACCAATCTCACCACCGGAGAGTTCCACCTGTTGCCGTCGCATCAGTGCCCGGATCTCTTTCTGGAGCACTCGCTGCTGGCCGGAGCTGGCGTTCTTGGCAACCTGCTGTAAAATGAAAATCACCTCTGCAAGACAATTTTCAATCACATTAGTTCCTAGAGTTATCTTTGGGTGACTCTCGCGCTTGTCAATGTCTACAATGATCAGTCCCTGTGCTGCCAGTTCGACTCTACCGATTTTAATGGTCATTTCTTTAAATCCGATCTGTGGCACGGGCTGACCATTACTGGCGATGATACTCAAGTCGTCGTCTGGATAGCGGGTTATATCCGAGTCATTCCAGTACTGCTTGAAGAGCACGTACGGGATGGTGGTGACCTGTGACCCGGTGTCAAGTAGGGCACTCATAGGAATGCCATCCAGTACCACAGGCAAGACTGGACGTCCTCCCACATATTTGTCACGCCAGTTCGATGGGCCTGGTGATCTTTTTCCTGGGGGTTGGCCCTCTACCCCAGGTTGTGCCAGTTTAAAGGACAGTACCTTGCCATATGTCCGGGTTGATTGCAGCGGCGGCAGATAGGTTGTCCGTCCTCGTTGTACCGGTCGCTGGGTCTTCCTCTGGCCGGTGGGGTCCTCCTTGGTCGACGCCACGGGATGTCCTCCGGTCCGGATGCCAGCTGGATCTTCCCTGGAGTGGAAACCTGTAAAGACTGCACAGTTCGGGTTAGCGCAGCAACGCTTTTAGCTAGCTCTTGGACCTGATGGTGCAGGTCTGGAGCCGGGTCATTGTTCAAAGCCTGCGCATCAGCTCCCACAGGCCCTGCCGACAAGGGCGCCGCCTCCTGGTGGTAAGCGGTAGTAGGGCGCCTGTGGGTCACCACGCCACCCGGTGCCGGTTCTCGGAGCACCCGGATGGCTCTGTCCTTGAACTGTGCAAAGTCCAGATGAGGATCCTGTAAGGCTATGGCCCGCAACTGGGTTCGGTGGACATTGCAATATAGTCCCTCTATAAATTGCTCGGTCAACAGCCTGTCCTCGTTTCCCACGCTGTCAGGGTCGGTCTGCTTAATGGCTCTCAGGGCCTCTTGTAGGTTTAGTGCATAGTCCCTTATACTCTCTTGTGCTCGCTGCTTGCACCCATAGAATCTAAGGTTAATCTCGGCTGAGGTGCGGGTATCAAAGGTGTCCCTCAGCCGGGTTAGTATCCCTGCGACAGTCCTCCTCCCAGGTGGCCAGGACTTTACCTCCCTTTGGGCTGCCCCGGTTAGTTGGGCCACCAGGATGCTCACTTTTTGCTCTTCTGTGAGGGGGTACACCTGGAAGAGGCTATCCAGCTTTTCTTTAAAGTCATTCAGGGTATGTGACTCCCCTGAGTACTGGGATAGCCAGGCTGCTCCCGGGATATAGGGCATGGTGAAAGGCATGACTGCAGCAGCGGTGGCGCTGGCGGGGGGTTGAGGCAGTGAAGCTCTCCTCCGTATCCGACATCTTTCTCCCCCCCTAGTGGACCGTGGCCTACCTTGCGATGATCCTCTTCCGTAGGCCGCGGCTCCGCAGTGGATCGTCAGGGTTGAGGACCTTCCGTCGCGCTCCTGTGACGTCGGCGTCTGCTGGGCTCCTTCCAGGACCTTACGCAACGTCCGGACGTGAGGCGGGGCTTCAGTTCTCGCGCGCTTTCGGAGTCCACGCCCCTCTTCTTCCGGCGCGGCGTCTTCAAGATGGCGTCCAACGGCGGGAAAACTCCACGGAAGGCGGGAAGAAGGCAGAAGATGGGGCCGGATGGCGGGAAAACTTCGCGGATGGCGGGAAGAAGGTAGAAGATGGCGCCGGATGGCGGGAAACCTCCACGGATGGCGGGAATCTTCACCACTGGTAAGTTTGAACATTTTTTTTCAGGCACGCAGTACCCGGTGGTTGCGGGCACGAAATCCTGCCGACTACGCCAAAGTTGACGCGCCTCTGGGCCTACTTGGTGTAGCGCTGCGCACGCGGGGACTACCCGGAGCCGGGCCTGTTGGGGGTAGTAGTCTCGTGGCGGTGACCCGGTCCGTGCCCAGGGAGTCAGACTAAGTGGCGGTATATTAGCAGTAGATGTAGGACGACTACGCCACCCGTTGAATGCAGCTATGGAGCTGCCGCTGCAGGGCAGACCGCTGAGGCCGGTGGAAGGATGGTGCAGCGTGGATGGTATAACCCCCAACGGGAGGGGTATGGCCTCAGGGCAGCCGACGTGGATGATGGGGGTAGTAGGAACCACTCAGAGACGATGCGGTGTAGTTCAGGGTCTTTACTGGTGACAAAGATACACCCTCCCGGAGTACTGGCTAGCGGTCGGGGCCTGGTCAGTCCTTGAGCAGATGGGATCCCCCTTTGCCAGGCGGAGTTGTAGGCCTCCCCAACTAATTGTACTCTTCTGGCTTCCTTGCTAGAGGCGGGTAAAGGTAGCCCACGTCCCTGAGTGTACCGTGTGGTGCTCACCCGTATGGCCGGTGACTTGGGGCCTTCTAGTGGCTTCCGCTCCACGACGGCGGTGCTGGTCCCACGCGTGTGACCGTGCCTTCGGGTTTCTTGGCCAGGGGACCTGAAATCCCCTGCCGGGCGGTTTCTGCTGCTGGGTCTGGGTTAATCCCCACAGCCTCGGACTCCGGGTCCGGTGGTAACTCTTCAATCAGGGCGAGCTCTTCAGCTGCCAGCCCCTGATTCCTTTTAGCACTGCTCCCACTGAGCTCCTGATCTTTCTTTCCTATGCTGCTTCTCTTCTTCTCTCTGTACTCTTTCCTCTAACCCTGCCTCAGCCCCAGCTTTATATAGGGGAAGTTCTTCCCCTCCCAGGACTGGGCAGGAGGTGTGGCATGCATAGGATTCCTGACCAAGAGACCTCCCACCTGCTCTCAGACGTAATATCTCTATTACTGTGCCAACCAGACCCCTGGGGTGTCACATATATATTATCTATCTATCTATTTATCCATATACAGTGAAGGAAATAATTATTTGATCCCTTGCTGTTTTTGTAAGTTTGCCCACTGACAAAGACATGAACAGTCTATAATTTTAAGGGTAGGTTAATTTTAACATTGAGAGATAGAATATCCCCAAAAAGTCAAGAAAATCACATTGTATAAATTAAATAATTTTTTTTTGCATTTTGCTGTGAGAAATAAGTACCGTATTTTTCAGACTATAAGACGCACTTTTTTCCTCCAAAATTTTCGAGGAAAATGGGGGGTGCGTTTTATAGTCCAAATATTGGGGGGGGATATATATATATATACTATGTGGGGTGTGGAGTGTGGGGGGGAGTGGTAGCGGCGGAGGAGCGGGGCACTGGAGGCAGCAGCATCCTGCTGCAGCCTACACTGTCCCAGCTGGTAAAGAAAATGAATATTCACTGCTCCCCACGCCCACGCTGATCGAGCACCTGGTTCAAAGCCAACAGCAGCAGCACCAGCCAAAGCTCTAGCAGCACCAGCCAAAGCTCCAACAGCAGCAACAGCAGATGGAACTCCTGGCAAGGGGTGTCCGCAACAGAGAGACCGACCCTCCCCCAAATCCAGGTGCAGTTGATGACTCACACGTCCAGAAGGCAATAAGATGGCCCATGCAGAAGATGACCCCGGGAGATGATGTAGAAGCCTTTCAAGTTTTCGAGAGGGTGGCTGATCGGGAGAGACTTCTTCCAGAGCAGTCGGCAGAGGTTCTGCCACCATATTTGACATGCGAACCCCAAAAGGCGTATTATGGCCCAGCACTGCAGGATTCCAAGGAATACACCAAATTAAAGACCGAAATATTGTCACGCCTGGGAGTAACTATGTCGGTTAGAGCCCAACGAGTCCACCTCTGGGCATATGCCAATGACAAATCTCCTCACACGCAGATGTTTGACTTGCTGCATCTAGTCCAGAAGTGATTGCAGTCAGAGTCTTCCACTCCTGCCCTGATGGTTGAGCATTTGGTGATGGATTCATTCACTCCCTTCCCAGGCTGGTACAAAACTTGGGTTGCCCAATGCGACCCTTGGAATGCAGATGACCTGGTTGGCCTAGTGGAGAGGTACCAGGTTGTTGAGAAATCCCTAGGGAAAAAGGACACCATCACTTCCCCGTACTGGCATACCGTAAAGGGGGCAAGCTCACCCCGGAGAGGGACTAGGGTCACAAATGGGGGGCATTCAAATTCCGCTGAGGGTCCACCAAATGCTGCTGTTAAGGACATGATCTGTTGGTGATGTCACAATCCTTGACACAGCCACCCGGTGTCACATGTCCCCTGATGGACTGCAACATATGGCGTCGATCCCATTATGCCTATCCGGCCTGTAGTGTGCACTGTCAACCCGGTGAGGGGCCGCAGGTGTGTATCGTGTTGGTTAATGGGATAATTGTACTTGGTCTTTTTGACACGGGAAGTTTGGTGACCATGAAGTGCTACACTTCCCCACCAGTTAATTCCTGACAAATTGATGGGCGTTCGCTGTATACTTGAAGATGCCAAGGACTACCCTGAGGCCAGAGTAACCATGGTAACAGACAGTAGTACTAAGTCCCATGAGGTAAGGTCAATAAAGGACTTGATACATCCCATCATAGTGGGTCTAGACTTTTCTTTTTTTTGGGACTTATGGAAGTAGGGGGCCAACCCAAGTGTCTCGGATAAAAGCCGGACTCCTCGGGAAGAAGGCCCATCGAAATCAAAGGGTGATAATAAGTTCTCCTTATGTGTCCTTGCTGGGGATAAGGATGAGACAGTGACCGAGAAGACCAACCTCCCTGAGTTGAGTGTGCCCAGAGAGAACTTTGGGATTGCTCAAATTAAGGACTTTACCTTAAAGATTGCATTTGATAATGTTATCATCTGTAATAGGGTTGCTCAAGTGCCGGAGGCAGACACCAGGTTCTCACACTGTGAACTCAATGAAAAGTTGTTGTATAGGGTGACTAAACTGAGGGTAGGGGAAATTGTGGTGCAGCTGTTGGTTCCTGGTCCCTATCAGTGGGGAATTTTAGACATGGCCCATTTGCTTGTTTTAGGGGGACATCTGGGTGTAGAAAAAACTCAGGAGAGGATAATGCGGAGGTTCTATTGGCTGGATGCTATTGGGAAATCCTAAATTATTGTAGGTCCTGCCCCACCTGCCAGGTAACCGTTCCATCTTCCCACTTCCGAAGTCCACTAGTCCTGTTACCTGTTATAGAAGTCCCATTGCGATGGACCTAGTAGGTCCCCTAGTTAAGTCTCCATGGAGAAATCAATACATCGTGGTGGTTATGGACTAAGCAACCTGTTACCCAGAGGAGGTAACACTAAGGAACTCATCTAAGGAACTTTTTGACAGTTAGGGAGATCAATGAGTGGAGCAGGCTGCCACGAGAGGTGGTGAGTTCCCCTTCAATGGATGTCTTCAAACAGAGGCTGGACAAACATGAGGTCCTTTCCAACTCTACCATTCTATGATTCTATGATTCATCTGCCAAGTGTATAGCCCGAGTGCTTGTCAATATTTTTTCTAGGACTGGCCTGCCAAAGGAAATATTTACAGACCAAGGGACACCCTTCATGAGCAAGGTGATGAAGGAGCTGTGTAGGATCCTACAAATTGCCCAGCTGCGAACCTCTGACTACCATCCGCAGATGGATGGCCTAGTGGAGCGCTTCAATAAGATCTTAAAGGCTATGCTCAACAAAGTCATTGAGAAGGATGGCCTAGATTGGGACTATCTGCTTCTGTTCCTGCTCTACTCTGTCAGGGAAGTTCCTAAAGCCTCCACTGGTTTCTCTCCATTTGAGCCCCTGTGTGGTCAACATCCGTGATAGCTCCTGGATATAACCAAGAAAACCTGCAAAGCAGAGGTCACGACCCACTGGGCATCATAGAGCACGTCGCCCAGATGCAGGAGAGAAGGGCAAAAGTGATGCCTATCTTGAAGGTGCATCTCCTCCAGTCACAGGAGGCACACACAAGGGTGTATACTCGATCAGCGAGGCTGAGTCAGTTCCAGCCTGGGGACCACGTACTGGTGCTTATCCTCACGGTCGAAAGCAAGTTCCTGGCCAAATGGAAAGGCCCATACAAGATGGTAGAAATACTGGGCGAGGTAATTACAAGGTTCACCAGCCAGTAAGACTGAAGTCTCACCAAGTATTCCACATGAAATTGCTTAAGGCGGGCCAGTAATCACTGGAAGCCCCTTGCCTGGGAGTTCGTCCGGAAGGCAAAGTGCAGGATGCCATGATTGCGGAGACTCACCAATCCAGAAGCGACAGTGTCAAGAACTACTGCAGCATAAGTGAGACCTATTCTCGGAGTTGCCAGAGCGTACGCAGGTGGTGAAGCATGATGTTCTGACAGAGCCACATATAGGGGTGAATCATAAGCCATATAGGATTCCTGAAGCCCGCCGTGAGGTAATCTCAAATAAGGCATGATACAGTTGTGATAGGGGAGTCCAAAAGCGGGTGGACGAGTCCCATCGTCCTCGTTCTCAAGCCCGATGGTGGGGCGGTTTTGTAACGACTACCACAGGCTGAATGAAGTGTCAAAATTTGATGCGTACCCAATGCCCCGTGTCGATGAACTCATCATTACCACCCACAACCTGATGAAGGGTTGCTGGCAAATCCCCATGTCCTAGAGTGGCAAGGAAAAGACTGCCTTCTCAACACCTGATGAATGCTTTTAATATACCAGAATGCCTTTCAGACTACTGGGTGCCCCAGCCACCTTCCAGAGGGCCATGGATCCGATCCTTGTTCCCCATAAGAAGTATGCCGCAGCCTACCTCGATGATATAGTGATCTTCAGCCCAGACTGAGACAGTCATCTACCAAAAGTATAGTCGATTCTGGATGCTCTGAGGAAGGCGGGGTTTAACAAAAATCCCAAAAAAGTTCCATGTGGATGGAAGAGGCCAAGTATTTAGGCTACATTGTCGGAAGAGGCGAAATCAAGTCACAAGTAAACAGGTCGAGGCAATCCAGAAGTGCCCACAACCGCTTTCCAAGAAGCAGGTGAGAGCACTTCTTGGTATTGTGGGATATTACCAGTGGTTTATCCCAAATTTCGCCATGATTGCCGCACCACTGATGGATCACCTTAAAGGCACCAAATCGATGATAGCCAAATGGACTGTTGAAACAGGAATGGCATTCCAAAAGCTGAAGCTAGCTCTATGTTTACAGATGGTCCTGGTCGCACGGGACTTCACTAAAGAATTTGTGGTCCAGAAGGATGCTTCAGAAGTCGGGTTGGCAGCCGTGCTGTCTCAAGTGGTAAATGGTGAAGAACATCCCATCCTGTATCTGAGTTGGAAGCTCTCTTCCTGCGAGAAAAATAATGTCATTGTCGAGAAAGAGTGCTTAGCCATCAAATGGGCCGTTGATACGCAGAAGTATTACCTACTAGGCCGTAGGTTTAAAATAGTGTAGGACCATGCACTTTCCTTATGCTCGCCAAACAGTTCTTTGAACAGTTCGACAAACATATCCAAACCCCATTGGATTCAAATCCAAACACATAGCCAACACCTTCAATGGGCCCAAAAACTGCCAAACAGCTCAAATTAGGGGCAGACATGAGGAAAAGTGGCATCAATTCACCCACAGTACAAGTAATATAATTATCATTACATGCTACAGACAGCACACACATTTCAAAAAATTATTTCCATACACCACTAAAGTGGCATCAATTGCACCAGAGTAGAAATGGTATAATGGGGACTGACACACCTTCCACAACAGGAAACACACCAGATGGAGACCCAACCAGGAGTCTCCACATTTCAAAAAATTATTGCCATACACCACTAAAGTGACATCAATTGCACCAGAGTAGAAATGGTATAATGGGGACTGACACACCTTCCACAACAGGAAACACACCAGATGGAGATCCAACCAGGAGTCTTCACATTTTAAAAAATTATTGATAACATCAGCAGCAGTAGCAACAGCAGGCACAGAAGACATGATGAATGTGTCACTGACTGCAATAAGGTGAGATCAATGCACTACACTAAAAACTACATCATCGCTTAGTCTGCACAGTCTGCGATTGGGGTACAAAAATCCTTGAAGATCCATGATTTGTTCATTTTGATGAAAGTTAGGCGGTCTACACTTTCAGGGGACAGCCAGATGCGCTTATCCGTATGAACACCAACATTATGCTGAAGACATGTTCTGAGAGAACGCTGGCTGCCGGGCATGACAAAACCTCCAAAGACATGATAGGCGAGCTCAGGCCACTTTTCCATTTTTGAAGACCAAAATGTAAAAGGGTCCAAATCCTCCCTGATGGTGTTGATATTGAGCTCGAGATACTCCTGCACCATCCTCACCAGTTGTTCACCATGTGCCAGTACTCTGTTGTGCTGGTGCACGAGCTGGTCTAAAACGTGTGAAATGGCTCACAGAAACTGCTTCTGCCACTTACGCAGCTACTGCTAATGTTTTTGCATTGACGAATTAATGTTGCCAGGGTTGGAAATCTAGAGCTGTGATGCACACTGTGTGCCTCTCTGCTGTCTTGGGGAATACCTCTCTTAAGGTTGACTACAAGCATGTTTTGATACTCCAGCATACGCTTCCAGGGTGGGAAGCCTCTGGCAAAATTTACTCTTGTACCATGGATCTAACAGAGTGGCAACCTAATAGTAAGCACTATTTTGAATCCTAACAATACAGGAATCTTGTTGAAGATAGTGCAGCAATAAGGCGCTCATGTGTCGGGCTCTTCCATGAGGTCCAAGCCCATGGTGTGTTGGTGGCAGGGTAACACTGAAGCTTGCTTCCTCCATCCCCTTCCACCAACAACGGACAACAGAGAGGGGATCATTATCCTCTTTATCTCCTGACTGTTGTTCGTCCATCACCTCTTTCTCTTTGTCCTCCTCCATTTGTTCCTCAGCTCCTGCAACTTCACTACCAGTTTGTCTGGTACCACAAGCCCCCCTCGATTGCTGTAATCCAAATAATGTGAGCTGGGTCATCCTTTGCGAACTTAAAAAGGGCCCAGGCTAGGCAACCCTTACCGCCCCTGCGAACTGCAGACCCACAACCGCAACTGGCCACAGCCACAGTTGTGGCTGAGGATGCAGTGCTTGTTGTGGTTGCATCACTCCATGTCTGTGTGGGAGGCCGCAACATAACCTCCTTGTCTTCCTCCTCCTCCATCTTCTCTGCTGAGCTACTCTGAGTACCTCTGGATTCACACCATGTACGATCTACAACCTCATTGTCATCCTCTCTGTTCTCCCACTCCTCGCCTTGAGAGTCAACCTCCTCCTTAGAGGGCCATCAGCTGGCTATGCTTTGTTGTTCCCATTGTTAAGGTCTCCTATATTGTTATAGCGTATGCAGTTACTTCAAGGCCTGCCCAAAATTTGAGAAAACCCCAATACCCCTTTGAAGAGACAGAGGGCCTGATTTAAAAAAAAAATGTTCCCATTATAAAGGAGCGGTTCTGCTATACAGTTATTGCGTATGCAGTGACTACAATGGCTGCCTAAATTTTGGAAGAACCCCAATAACGATTTAAAGACACATAGAGGAGGGCCTAAGAAAAAAAATGTTCCCATGATAAAGGAGCGGTTCTGATATATAGTTATTGCGAATGCAGTGACTGCAAGGGCTGCCAAAAATTAGGACGCACTCCAATACCCCTTTGAAGAGATATGGAGGAGGGCCTCAGTAAAAAAAATGTTGCCATTATAAAGGAGCGGGTCTACTATACTGTTATTGCTTCTGCAATGACTGCAAGGGCTGGCAAAAAATTGGACGCACTCCAATACCCCTTTTAAGAGACATAGAGGAGGGCCTCATTAAAAAATTGTTACCATTGTTAATGAATGGGTCTCCTATAGTGGTAATGCCCATGCACTTAAAAAACATTTACCCCTGGGGGGGTATACATGAACATACTGTATATCATACAGAATGTTAGAGGTAGGCCTCTAAAAAAAATTCCTATGGGCATCATAAACACCCTTCCAAAAAATTATCTGGGTGTTGCATCGCGGTCACCCAGGTTATATGGTGGTGGAGGATGAGGAGAAGGAGGAGATCAACAGAAAATAGCCAGAATCAGGAAGTGTATACCCATGTCTGGGTGTGAAGAGGTGCATGGGAATAGACCTCCCAAAAAAAGCCACTGGCTTTGACTTTATGCTCCGCTGCTATCATCCGGTGGTGTTGAGAAATCTGGCCCAATCCAGTCCTTGTTCATTTTTATAAGAGTCAGCCTGTCAGCATTTTCAGTTGACAGATGGATGCGCCTATCAGTTATAATGACTAGTGTTGAGCCACCCCCGTAGTGTTCGAGTTCGGTTCGGTTCGTCGAACACCCGTGTGTTCGCCGAACTGTTCGTCGAACTGTTCGTCGAACACCTTCGAACACCGTTAAAACCAATGGCAGGCAAACAAAAACACATAGAAACACATAGAAAACACCTTCAAAGGTGTCCAAAAGCTGACAAACTGCTCAGAAGACACAACTAACACATGGAAAAGTGACAAGTACATATAGTCATGCGAAAAGAAAAGAGGTGGAGGAGTAAAAGGAGGGGGAGACACAAATATAGGCATGTCATGCCCTTCTAAAATCCAAAAAGTGAGAAGCCGACACGTTCAGTCTGCTCCTGCCCGTGCCACCTCCGTGTCGCCGGGTTTGTGCCAGAGCCGCGGTGAACCCTGACGGCCAGCCCCCCTCTCCCAATACTGGTGCCTGTCCGCTGGTGGGTCGAGCGAGCCCCCCTGTGGTGGAGGCAGCTCTAAGCTTTTTAATTTAAATTGTCTCTCTAATTTGAATGAATACACTTTAAATCCATTTACAAGGATCTATTGGAGGGCAAGTCTCATGCCAGCAGCCGCGTAATTCCAGCTCCAGTAGCGTCCACTAAAGCTGCTGCAGTTAAAAAGCTTTTATAAGGATCGAGCTCGGCTGTCCACCGCAAGGCATCCTACTGCCAGTCCCAGCCCCTATGCCTTGGGGTGCCTCCTGATGCTCTTCACTGAGTATCCCGTGGTCCCGAAGCATTTCCTTTGAAAAAATTAAGTGTCCAAACTACAGGTGGTGTAGCTTGCTTAACAGCCGGGATAATCCGCTGACTAGCAGACACTGCTACTAGGCACAAAGTATTTCCTGGGCTAGATGCAGTTAAAAATTTGTAATTAGATACTCTCGTTGGATGCTGAGAAAGCATTCCATAGAGTCTCCTGGCACGCCATATATGATTCTCTTAAAAAGCTTGGGGTAGGGGTCTAGGGGACCCTTTTATAGCCAAAATCATGGCCCTGTATCACAATACGTCACCTAGGCTGAAGATAAATGGAACTGTAGCACCCTGAGGGCTCGGTTGCTACAGAGGTATTGCACCTCACCCAGAGGTGTGATATCTCACTCTCAGGTAAGGATGGAGTGTGGATCAGGACCCGACACCTGCATGCATTACACCACATTGCCGTGGGGCAGGGCGACCAATATGCCTCTGAGATGGGCACGACAGTCCCTGTCCCTGGCTGGAGTGGGGGGAGGGAACGCTGAGGAAGGGGAACCCTGTAGTGCAGGAGCAGGGAGGAAGCAGTTCCTGGGTGCATTGAGAAGGGAGTATAAAAGGTGGGCACCATCTTAGTTCAGT
Source organism: Phyllobates terribilis (assembly GCF_046119375.1). Lineage (NCBI taxonomy): Eukaryota > Metazoa > Chordata > Amphibia > Anura > Dendrobatidae > Phyllobates > Phyllobates terribilis. Next base: position 609,364,106 of record NW_027362762.1, read on the forward strand.
GCAGAGAAGTCTGAGCAGAAGTGGCAGGGAGCAGGGGCTCTGCATGAGCTCTGCTCCGGAGGCGGGCCTAGTAACAGAGGCCCAGGCCTGGAAGAGGGAGAAGGAAGGAAGAGGAGCGGAGAAGGCTCCAGGAATGAGGAATGAAGGGATCCCAGGGGTGCGGACGGGCGAGTCGCCACCGCACGCCCGAATCCACCTGCGTGGAGGGGTCAGGCCAAAGGGAGAGACCGGTCCCCGAAACTAGTGGAGGCAGGAAACGACCCTCAGCTAGAAACCGGAGGCTCTGACATTTTATGTGGCGCAGCCCCTCGCTACACCCGCTAGGAAGGCACCACATAGGGTCAGGGAAACTGGCGCCAAGTTTACCAAGAGGAGGCCCGAGGCAGCCGGACAGAAGGGTTGGTAAGAAAGGCCAGACAAAGGACACACAAAGGGGGTCCTGTGAAGCGCTCCAAAGTTATCTGGGAGTTGTCTGAGCCCCTCACCTGGTGAGCACAGTACGACGTGGGCAGCTGTTACCTGCAGACGTGGTCTGGATAATAAGAACTGTGAGTAAAGACCCAGGACTGCATCACTGACTCCGTGTCGTTACTGCTGCTGCCCTGCACCATCACCCCCATCCTCCGCATACACTGCCCTGAGGCTATACTCCTCCCGTGGGGAGTTATGCTACGCTCTGCTGCACCCACAACACCAGCCTCAGCGGTCTGCCCTGCAGCGGCGGTTCACTCTGACCGCAATCCACGGGTGGCGTAGTCGGACATTTAAACATCAAAACCACATAAATAGTTCCGCCACTGGTTTGACCACCCTGAGCCACGGAACCGGGTCGCCGCCACGAAGACTACAACCACCAGCATCCACCAAAAAGGGTCCGGCTCCGGGTGTCCCAAGGCCCAGGGGGTGCATCAGAACATTTTCATCACCTTTCCCAATCACCAATGGGACAAGGCAGGGATGTCCTCTGTCCCCTCTCTTATACATCCTAGTGACGGAGCACCTGCTCTCATCAATTCGCCATAACCCCAATATTAGGTGGATTGAGGTGGGAGGCACCGAGTACAAGCTCTCTCTATTTGCTGATGATGTCCTAGTATATATCACGATGTCTCCCTCCCCAAATCCATATAGGATTCCATCCAGTCCAACTTTCCCTTTGCCTGGCCCTCACAGGGTATCAAATACTTAGGAATTCCTATTCATAGAGACGTCTCCCATCTATGTTATCTTAATTTTGGGCCCTTTATTGAACAACTCCATACAGACCACGGTTGGCAAGTTAGAACTGTAAGATTCACTACGTGAACCACTGGTGTTTTGTGGAAAAGCACATGTACACTGTGTTCCAAATTATTATGCAAAAAGTGTTTAGGAGTGATAAGGGAAGAATTTGTTTGTTTGTCAGTTAAACTCATTGATGGTGATGTGTGTCAGGGCTCTTTATATCACTGTAAGCAATTGCAGACACCTGTGCTAATTAGTTTGGCAGGTGTGTCCAATGAAAGGCAAGACTACTTAAGAAGGCTGTCTCACATTATTAAGCAGCCTACATTTTCTGCCAAAATGGGAAAGAAAAAGGATGTGTCGGCTGCTGAGAAGCAACAAATTGTGGAGTGTTTAGGTCAAGGCATGACTACAATCAACATTGTGCGATGATCAGGATGAAGTGTCTTGGCAATCAAGAAGTATGTAGCTGATTCACAGTACACACGTGTGCGTGCTGATAAGGGCAAATTGAGGACTCTTTCCTACAGGCAATTACGTCAGGTTAAAAGAGCAGCGGCAAAAAAGCCTTGTCATAGCAGCAGACAAGTTTTTGAAGCTGCTGGTGCCTCCAACGTCCCCCGAACAACAAGATGCAGGGTCCTTCAGAGGTTTGCAGCTGTGCATACGCCATCCTGTCGACCTCCTCTATCCACTTCACACAAGCAGAAACGGCTCCAGTGGGCTAAACATTACATGAAGACTGATTTCAAAACTGTTTTGTTCACGGATGAGTGCCGTGCAGCGCTCGATGGTCCAGATGGATGGAGTGGAGGATGGCTGGTTGATGGACACCCCACGCAAACACGGCTACAGCGCCAACAAGGAGGAGGTGGAGTAATGTTTTGGGCTGGAATCATGGGGAGAGAGATTGTCGGCCCCTTTAGGATCCCTGAAGGCGCTAAAGATGAACTCCATAATGTATGTGGATTTTCTCAAACACCACTTCCTGCCATGGTTCAAGAAGAAGAACCGTGTATTTCACAGCAAGATCATTTTTTTGCATGATAATGCACCATCTCATGCTGCACATAAAACATCTGCATCTCTGGCTGATATGGGCATAAAAGGGGACAAACTTATGGTGTGACCCCCATGCTCCCCTGACCTCTACCCCATTCAGAACCTCTGGAGCATCATCAAAAGGAGTGTCTATGATGGCGGGAGGCAGTTCACATCTAAGCAACACCTCTGGGAGGGTATTCTGTCCTCATGCAAAACAATTGAAGCAGAAACCATCCAAAACCTGACAAATTCAATGGACGAGAGAGTTCAGAAGCTCCTTTCGAACAAGGGGTCCTATGTGAAAATGTAACATCACCTAGAATAAAGTTTTGAGTTGAAAACTGTTTGATTTCAGTTTCTAATAACCTGCTAATGCTTATAATTTCAAAAATGACCATTTTTTTGGTCTTTATTAAAATGAAAAGGTTGATCGAAAAGTTTGGGGGATCTAAGAGTGTGGCAACCCAGTAGTCATGATTACTTCGAATTCTGACAATATGAGGGTCATGTTGCAGGTAGTGCAGCAAGAAGGCACTTATGTGTCTTGCGCATCTCGGAGCCCCAAAATTATTTTCCGGGCTAGATGCAGCTAAAAATTATTATTAATTTTAAATCTGGTGGAGCTTAGTATAGATGGCCTAATAGGATCAGTGCTGCACACTGCTACAAAGCCCAAATTATTTTCCAGCCAAGATACAGATAAACATGATTAGTAATTTGAAAGCTTAAAACGGTTGGTAGGGTGATTTTAACCAATCATCAAGCTTTTACTCTCCCCAGGATGACACAGGGGTAGAAAAGTCGTTTCGGATCCATGATTTGTTCATCTTTATGAACGTGAGTCTGTCTACATTATCAGTGGAGAGCCGCGTGCGCTTATCTGTCAGCACACCACCAGCAGCGCTGAACACACGTTCAGACAGAACGCTGGCTGCGGGGCATGACAAGATCTCCAAGGCGTAAGTGGCTAGCTCCGGCCATTTATCCAGATTGGAAGCCCAAAAAGAGCAAGAGTCCAGTGACACAGTCATGGCTTCAATGTTTACTTGGAGATACTCCTGTACCATCGTCTCTAGGCGTTGACTATGTGTCAGACTTCTTGTCTCCTGTGGCCTTGCAAAGGATGGGCTAAAAAAGTGGTGAAATGATTCCGCAAAATTGATGTTACCAGCAGATACTGTGGTTCTGTTACGGTTTGAGTGCTGAACACTTGACGGTCCCACGGTTGGCAAGTTGGAACTGTGAGATTCACTACGTGCACCACTGTTGTTTTGTGGAAAAGCACATGTAAGATTCTGCAACAGTCTCTGCTGATACTCCTGCATGCGTGCATCCCTTTCTATGGCAGGAATAATTTCGGCAAATTTACTTTTGTACCGGGGATCTAACAGTGTGGCAACCCAGTAGTCAGGATTATTTCTAATTCTCCCAATTCGCGGGTCATGTTGCAGGTAGTGCAGCAAGAAGGCACTCATGTGTGTTGCGCATCCAGGAGCACCAAGTCCCTGTTGTGTTGGTGGCGAGGTAACAATCATGCTTCCTTCCTCTGTCCTCTCCCCCCAACCTCGCACAACAGAAATGTGATCAAGGTCTCCCTCATCTGATGAGTCTTCCATCAGTTCGTCCTCCACTTCTTCCTGGGCTCCTGCACCTTCCTCACTAGTTTGGCTGCTACCATGCACCCTGGTAAAACCATCTCCCCCACCCTCACATGCCTGCCGCCTTGGTGCTGCCGACCGTCTGGACCTTGCAGATGTTAGCCCTTCCGCATACAACTCCTCCTCCTCTACTTCCTCCACCTCCTCTTGTGCCACCACCTGACTCCGAATTCTGTTTAACATGTGCTCCAGCATGTAAATCACCGGAATAGTCATGCTGATAATGGCATCGTCAGCACTAAACATCTTCGTCGCCATTTCAAAACTGTGCAGAAGGGTGCATAGGTCCCTGATCTGAGACCACTCCTCCAGCGTGATTTGCCCCACCTCTGGATCTCGTTGGCCCAGGCTATGCGTCAGAACGTATTGCACCAGGGCTTGTCGGTGCTGCCACAGTCGCTGCAACATGTGCAGAGTTGAATTCCACCGGGTAGGCACATCGCATTTTAGCCGGTGAAGTGGCAGGCCCAACGACTTCTGTAGAGATGTAAGTCGCTGAGCTGCAGGATGCGAACAGCGGAAGTGAGCACACAGCGACCGTGCCCTCTGCAGAAGGCCATCTAGTCTGGGATAGTGGGCTAAAAATTGCTGGACAACCAGGTTCAACACGTGAGCCATACAAGGCACGTGTGTGACATTGCCCCGGCGAAGGGCCGCACCCAGGTTTGCAGCATTGTCGCACACGGCCTTCCCTGGTTTCAGGTCCAGTGGAGACAACCATTCATGAAATTGGTTCTCCAGAGCTGACCACAACTCCTCAGCTGTGTGACTCATATTTCCCAGACATTTCAAAGTAAAAACCGCCTGATGACGTTGAGCCCTACTGCCAGCATAGTAAGGAGGTGTGCAGGATCCCTTCTGCGCAGTTAGAAAGCTTGTGGCATGACCAGACAGGCTTTGGGTGCAGGTGGAAGACCGAGAGGAGGTTGAGGAGGCAGAAGCAGTGGAGGAACTTTGACATAAAGAGGATTGACGCACAACTCGTGGGGACGGCAAGACTTGGACAGCAGCCCCTTGTCCTGCTGTCACCATAGTTACCCAGTGCCCAGTCAGCGACATGTAACGCCCCTGTCCATGCCTACTCGTCCAAGTGTCTGTGGTGAAATGCACCCTGTCACACACAGAGTTTCTCAAAGAAGCGGTGATGTTGTGTGCGACTTGCTGGTGGAGCGCAGGCACACCTTTCTTTGAGAAGTAGTGCCGACTGGGCATCTGGTACTGGGGCACTGCGACGGACATAAGGTCTCGAAAATCCTCTGTGTCCACCAGGCGGAAAGGCAGCATTTCTGTAGCCAAGAGCTTGCAGATGGTGAAATTCAACCTCTTAGCTTTCTCATGGCTAGGAGGAAATGGTCTTTTACTTGTCCACATCTGAGGGACCGAGGGCTGGCTATTGTGCTTAGACGGGGTTGATAAGGGTGTCCCCGGCAAACTGCTGGTCTGTGAGGAAGATGCAGGCGGACATGTTAGGTTGCCTTGATCCAAAGGTGGTGCTATCGATGTCGGACAGCGCTCAACACCAGCTGGTGTTACCACCTCCAAAGAAAATGATGACCTGCCAATCACGCTGGCTGTTGCGGGTAAAGCGGTGGCAGGTCTGCGCCCCAAAACAGGTGTGACTGCTGTCCCCCCAGTCACAGAGGATGAAGAGGCCGCGGATGCACAAGATATGGCAGACGGTGGTTGGCCCGGCCGGCTAGGCCGCATTGTAGCACACTGAGCTTCCCACTGCAACTTATGCTTCATGTCCATGTGCCGGTTCATGCATGAAGTACTCAAACTATGTATTTTTTGGCCTCTACTTAGCTTTTGCTGACAAATGTTACAGATAACACGAGTTGGGTCATCTTTATCGATCTGAAAAAATGGCCAGGCTATGCAAGGCTTAGCACCCATGCGACCTGAAGAGCCACCATGACTTGTGGTGAGAGGTAGAGTTGTGTTTGAGGATGCAGTTGTTGACGTGCTTCCAGTACTACGTCTCTGTCCAGGAAGGCGCAACCTGACCTCGTCGTCACTAGCATCTTCCTCCACCTCCTCTGCTGACCTCATCTCTTGGCTGACTGTGGGTTGACAGTAAGTGGGATCTCCAACCTCATCATCATCACCCTGTGCGTTATCACACCCGTCGTCCTCAGAGCCAACCTGTTCCTGCCCTGACAAAAAACTAAAGTTGTCGCTCCAATCAGGTATTTGAGTCTCATCATCGTCTTCCTCATTGTCTCCACCAACAGGAGTTACAGTTTGGGAATGAGGGTCTACATTATGGTCAGAACCTTCTGCGTCTGGTCCTGGATCCGACTCATAAAGATTCTGGGCATCAGTGCAGATCATTTCCTCGTCTAGATTCACAGAAGCACTGGAGTCGACCTCTGATTCCCAGGCTATAGTATGAGTAAACAGCTCTGCAGACTCAACCATCTGTTCTACCTCATACTCAGACGGGCAGCTGGAGATTTGAGAGCTGTGAGGAAGCAAGTGCGATTGGGGTGACACCTTTGAGGACTGGAGTATTTGTGATGTTGAAGTTGATGTGGAGGAGAGCCCACTTAAAGGAGCACTTGATATCCGTTGAAGCACCTGCTGTTTTTGTGCCTCATCTGGAATTTGTAGCGATTGGCGTGGCCGTAAGAAAGGGATCTTATCACATTGTCCGCTAAAAGAAGTAGACATTTTAGTTTGGCTGGAAGATGGTCTTTCTTCTGCAGATGTTACTGTTGCTTTAACACCTACCCCACGGACACAACCTTTTTTCCCCTTCCCAACACGCCTATTCCCCTTTCCACCAGCAGCAGGCCCTTTTCCACTCATTTTGGTGGTTAACTAATTCACAACTCTGGAGTTGTTTGCACAAAAAAACAATGGATGGGAACCGAGCAGAGCTGAGTGGCCAAACTGTGGTATTAGGCCAAAACTATTGGCTGGGTTAGATGCAGAAAAAAATTATATTCGATTTGCAGTCTGATGGAGGTCAGTATAGATGGACAAATAGAACAAGTCCCACACAATGCTAGAAGCCCAAATATTTTTTCAGAGCTAGATGCAGACAAAAAATTATTTTGAATTTGCAACCTGATGGAGGTCAGTATAGGTGGACTAATAGAACAAGTCCCACACACTGCTAGAAGGCCAAATATTTTTTCAGAGCTAGATGCAGAAAAAAATTATATTCAGTTTGCAACCTGATGGAGGTCAGCATAGATGGACTAATAGAACAAGTCCCACACACAGCTAGAAGCCCAAATATTTTTCAGAGGTAGATGCAGAAAAAAATTATATTCAGTTTGCAACCTGATGGAGGTCTGTATAGATGGATTAATAGAACAAGTCCCACACACAGCTAGAAGCCCAATATTTTTTCAGAGGTAGATGCAGAAAAAAAATTATTTTTAATTTGCAACCTGATGGAGGTCAGTATAGATGGACTAATAGAGAAAGTCCCACACACTGCTAGAAGGCCAAATATTTTTTCAGAGCTAGATGCAGAAAAAAATTATATTCAGTTTGCAACCTGATGGAGGTCAGTATAGATGGACTAATAGAACAAGTCCCACACACAGCTGGAAGCCCAAATATTTTTTCAGAGGTAGATGCAGATAAAAATTATTTTTAATTTGCAACCTGATGGAGGTCAGTATAGATGGACTAATAGAGAAAGTCCCACACACTGCTAGAAGGCCAAATATTTTTTCAGAGCTAGATGCAGATAAAAATTATTTTTAATTTGCAACCTGATGGAGGTCAGTATAGATGGACTAATAGAGAAAGTCCCACACACTGCTAGAAGGCCAAATATTTTTTCAGAGCTAGATGCAGAAAAAAATTATTTTTAATTTGCAACCTGATGGAGGTCAGTATAGATGGACTAATAGAGAAAGTCCCACACACTGCTAGAAGGCCAAATTTTTTTTCAGAGCTAGATGCAGAAAAAAATTATATTCAGTTTGCAACCTGATGGAGGTCTGTATAGATGGATTAATAGAACAAGTCCCACACACAGCTAGAAGCCCAATATTTTTTCAGAGGTAGATGCAGAAAAAAAATATATTCAGCTTGCAACCTGATGGAGGTCTGTATAGATGGATTAATAGAACAAGTCCCACACACAGCTAGAAGCCCAATATTTTTTCAGAGGTAGATGCAGAAAAAAAATATATTCAGTTTGCAACCTGATGGAGGTCAGTATAGATGGACTAATAGAGAAAGTGTCAGAACCTTGCTCTTAGTTTTTTTTTCCTTTGCTGGTCACATGACCTTGTTAGCCTATTTAATCCTGCTCCGCCCTTCTGGCTTTGCTGGACTTCATTGTATATCTACTTTCTAGCTAGCCTGTGCTCTGTGTCTTGCTCTGTTAGTTTGCTTGGTCTACTGACCTCTTTGTTCTATATATTTTGTTTGTTCGTCTGTCTGCTACTATTTCTGTTAGGAGGTGTCCCATATTCCTCCCAGTCCTTAGTACTTGTAGGGATTCCTTCCCCACATCTATAGGTCTCCGTACAGACTAGCTTAGGACTTTAGCAGGTCTGATCGCAGGATCAGGTCCCCTGTTACATCGTAGGGATTAAGCTGAGTTCTATCGTAGGGACAGATCTCCTCTCTTTCCTTAGCTCTGGTAGCAGAACTTAACAGTAAGTCCAGCCAGCAAATTCTCTAAGGAAAGATTTTTCTGTTCCATCATGGTGTCGGTTCAGGATTTGGTTCATCGCCTGCAGGGACTCTCTCTGGAGGTGGCCGAGCTCCGTCAGCACGTGAGTAACTGTCCTGGAGCACATTTCTTGGAGCCTAAGGTATGTTTGCCGGATTTATTTTTTGGTGAACACCGAGAATTTTTTTCATTTAAAAATGCTTGCTTATTGTATTTTCGTTTGAGACCTAAGTCCTCTGGGGATGAATCCCAGCGCGTAGGGTTCATAATGTCACTTTTGCGCAAAGAGCCTCAGGAGTGGGCCTTTTCTTTGCAACCTAGTGATACATGCTTCAGATCAGTGGATAGTTTTTTTTCTGCTTTGGGACTATTATATGATGATCCTGACCGTGTCGCATCAGCTGAGACTGAGTTGAGACGTTTAAAACAGGGATCAGGTAATGTGGAAAAATATTGTACTCATTTCCGTCGTTGGTCTACTCAAACAGGGTGGAACGATTCTGCTCTGAAAAGTCTATTTCTTGCTGGGCTCAGTGAAAGGGTTAAAGACCTGCTAATTGCTTATCCTACACCTGAAGATTTGCAACAGGCTATGCAATTAGCTATACGGGTGGATAGAAGACTGCGTGCAAGGGTTAATGAGAGCAAATCCTCTGCTATGTCAGTTTCTGGTTATGAGAATGTGTGTACTAATAGTGGTGAACCGATGGAGATTGGATCGGTGGCACCTCGCTCTCAAGAAAAAGACCGTCGATTTTCTGAAGGCTTGTGTTTCTATTGCGGAAAATCTGGTCATTTGATTAAAGGCTGTGAGCTTCGTATGAAGAAAGAAAAAACAATGGTTAGTCACGCCTGTATTGCCTGTTTAAATTCCAAGGGTATATTTTTAGCTGCTTCCACGATTGCTCAGAAAAAATTAATGGAATTTCGGGTGTTTGTGGATTGCGGGTCTACTCTGAATTTAATTGATGGGGGATTCGTGGAAAGACTCAATTTAAAACCTGAACCTTTATCATCCCCCATTGCTGTGGTTTCTGTGGATGGTTCCCCTTTGAAGAATATTACTCTCAAGGTCTGTGAATTTCCTCTCACTATTAATGGTGTTCACCATGAGAAATTGGATTTGGTAGTGTTGAATAACTTGCCTTCTCCAGTAATATTGGGATTGCCCTGGTTAAAATTTCACAATCCTGTACTGGATTGGTCTACCAGTGAAATTAAATCCTGGAGCCATAAATGTTATGACAAGTGTTGTAACGGGCGTATTGCAGCTTTGGATAGGGGAGAATTGCCTGTTCCTATTCAGGATTTTTGGAGAGTTTTTTCTGAGAAGGAATCGCAGGTTTTGCCTCCCCATAGAGACTATGATTGTTCTATTGAATTTGTCCCTGGAGCGACTCTTCCTAAAAGTCGTTTATTTAACCTTACTATTCCTGAGAGGAAGGCTTTGGAGGAATACATACAGACAAGTTTGGCCGCCGGTCACATTAGGCCCTCTAAGTCTCCTGTGGCGGTTGGATTTTTTTTGTAAAAAAAAAGGACGGCGGTTTACGTCCTTGTCTGGATTTTCGTGAGATTAACAAAATTACTGTACGCAATCCTTACCCACTGCCATTGATTCCTGATCTGTTTAACCAGTTAATGGGGGCCAAGTGGTTCTCTAAAATTGACCTTAAGGGGGCATACAATCTGTTGCGCATGAAGGAGGGTGACGAATGGAAGACTGCTTTTAACACTCCTGTGGGTCATTTTGAGAATCTGGTTATGCCTTTTGGTCTTACTAATGCTCCTGCATTTTTTCAGAATCTGATTAATGACATCCTTAGACCTTTGATCGGCAAAAATGTGGTTGTGTATTTGGATGACATTTTGATTTATTCGCCGGATCTAGAGTCTCATTGGCGGAGCGTGCGTGAGGTATTACAGTTATTAATGGACAATTCGCTTTTTGCTAAGCTGGAGAAATGTGAGTTCGCTGTACAGAGAATTAGTTTTTTGGGCTACATTATCTCCAGCAAAGGTTTTGAGATGGATCCGGTTAAGGTTCAGGCTGTGCAGGAATGGCCTAGGCCTATTGGTTTGAAATCGATACAGAGGTTTTTGGGTTTCGCCAATTACTACAGAAAATTCATAAAAAATTTTTCTAGTATTGTCAAACCTCTGACTGATCTCACCAGGAAAGGTGCTGATGCGGTTCAGTGGTCTTCTGAGGCCATTGAAGCTTTTGTGTATCTCAAGGAGAGGTTCACCTCTGCTCCCATCCTTATGCAGCCTGATGTTACTAGGCCGTTTTTGGTTGAGGTTGATGCTTCCTCTGTGGGGGTTGGCGCAGTATTGTCTCAGGATAACGGGGATGGATTACATCCCTGTGCCTTTTTTTCAAAAAAATTTTCGGAGACTGAACTGAATTACGATATTGGTAATCGGGAATTATTGGCTATTAAACTCGCATTTGAACACTGGCGCCACTTCTTGGAAGGTGCGGAATTTCCCGTTCAGGTTCTTACGGATCATAAAAATCTGATATATCTTGATGCTGCCAAGCGCCTGAATGCCCGTCAGGCTAGGTGGGCACTGTTTTTCTCGCGGTTTAATTTCTCCGTTACTTACATCCCTGGTACTAAGAATGTTAAGGCGGATGCCTTGTCTCGCAGTTTTTCTCCCATAGTCGGTGCTGAGAAAGAGGAGAACATTTTACAAGAAGGTGTTGTGATAGCTGCTTTGGACTCCGTTTTGGAAAATGAGATTCTTAAAGCACAGGAGAATGCCCCTTCTAACACTCCTCATGGGAGGTTGTTTGTGCCTGGGACCTTTAGGAGAGATTTGTTTGTTGAGTGTCACGAATCTCGGTTGGCAGGTCATCCCGGAATCTCTGAGACCAAGAGACGGGTGGGTCGCAGTTTTTGGTGGCCTGGATGGCAGAAGGAAGTCATTAAGTGGGTGCGTCAATGTACTATATGTGCTAGATCTAAGTCCTCACATACTCCTGCTGCGGGGTTGCTTTGTCCTTTGGAGGTTCCCAGTGCTCCTTGGACACATTTGGCTATGGACTTTATAACTGACCTTCCCCCCTCTGAGGGTTTTACTGTCATCTGGGTGGTCGTGGACCGTTTTAGCAAGATGTGTCACTTTGTTCCTTTGGTCAAACTGCCCTGCGCTAAAACTCTCGCTAAGGCCTTTGTCAAGGAAATTGTCAGACTTCATGGCGTTCCTACTGACATTGTTTCTGATAGGGGTCCTCAGTTCGTGGCTCGTTTTTGGCGTGCCTTTTGTGATAGGTTGGGAGTTCATTTGTCGTTCTCGTCCGGATATCATCCTGAATCTAATGGCCAGACAGAAAGGAAAAACCAGGATGTTGAGCAGTTCTTGCGTTGTTTTGTGGCAGACAATCATGAGGGGTGGTCTGAGTTTCTGCCACTTGCTGAATTTGCTCTGAACAATCATACATCTTCTTCTGCTGGTTGTTCGCCTTTTTTTTGTTGTTCTGGGAGACATCCGTCGTTTGGGTCGTTCTCCAAGTTGGGATCTGCCGTGCCTGAGGAGGAGAATTTTTCCGGTGATTTGGAGAGAGTTTGGACGGATGTGCGTGGTAATCTTCAGGAGGCCAACAGAAAATCTAAAGACTACTTTGATAGGAAACGACAGGAGGTTTTGTTCGCTGTTGGTGACATGCTTTGGTTGTCCTCTAGGAATCTGCGGTTGAGGATTCCTTCAAAGAAATTGGGTCCCAAGTTTGTAGGGCCCTTTAAGGTGCTTCAGGTTGTCAACCAATCTGCTGTTAGGTTGGAGGTTCCTACCTCCTGGAGAATTAATCCGGTATTTCATGTCTCTCTGTTGAAAAAAGCTGTTGTATCGGATTGTGACGCCTCTGCCTCTGTTCCTCCGGTGGTGGAGGACGGGGAATATGAAATTTCTCGCATCCTTAACTCTAGACGGTATAGAGGTAGTTTGCAGTATCTTGTGGCCTGGAAAGGTTTCGGTCCCGAGGATAACTCTTGGGTGAGGTCGGATGATGTTTCCGCGTCCAGACTTATCAGAGCGTTTCACAGGAGATTTCCTGATAAGCCTGGTCCTAGGGGATCCGGAGGATCCTCTTAGAAGGGGGGGTACTGTCAGAACCTTGCTCTTAGTTTTTTTTTCCTTTGCTGGTCACATGACCTTGTTAGCCTATTTAATCCTGCTCCGCCCTTCTGGCTTTGCTGGACTTCATTGTATATCTACTTTCTAGCTAGCCTGTGCTCTGTGTCTTGCTCTGTTAGTTTGCTTGGTCTACTGACCTCTTTGTTCTATATATTTTGTTTGTTCGTCTGTCTGCTACTATTTCTGTTAGGAGGTGTCCCATATTCCTCCCAGTCCTTAGTACTTGTAGGGATTCCTTCCCCACATCTATAGGTCTCCGTACAGACTAGCTTACGACTTTAGCAGGTCTGATCGCAGGATCAGGTCCCCTGTTACATTGTAGGGATTAAGCTGAGTTCTATCGTAGGGACAGATCTCCTCTCTTTCCTTAGCTCTGGTAGCAGAACATAACAGAAAGTCCCACACACTGCTAGAAGGCCAAATATTTTTTCAGAGCTAGATGCAGAAAAAAATTATATTCAGTTTGCAACCTGATGGAGGTCAGTATAGATGGACTAATAGAACAAGTCCCACACACAGCTAGAAGCCCAAATATTTTTTCAGAGGTAGATGCAGATAAAAATTATTTTTAATTTGCAACCTGATGGAGGTCAGTATAGATGGACTAATAGAGAAAGTCCCACACACTGCTAGAAGGCCAAATATTTTTTCAGATCTAGATGCAGATAAAAATTATTTTTAATTTGCAACCTGATGGAGGTCAGTATAGATGGACTAATAGAGAAAGTCCCACACACTGCTAGAAGGCCAAATATTTTTTCAGAGCTAGATGCAGAAAAAAATTATATTCAATTTGCAACCTGATGGAGGTCAGTATAGATGGACTAATAGAATGATGCTATGCCCAAAAGATTTTACTTCACTAGGTGCAGTAAAAAAATTGGTATTCTATACACAGGTGGTATATCTTGCAACACAGATAGGCTACTCCACTGACTAACACACTCTGCAATAGGCCAAAAAGGATTAGCTTTGCTAGATTCAGCCAAATGCTGTGAAAAAAGCTTGCACAGCACTGGCACAGACCTGCCTGGCAAAAACTGATAGGAACTGATGTAACCTAGTCCTGAAAAGGACTGCAATTACAATTAGTCTTTACTCCTACAATCTATCTATTTAAAAGCACAGACCTGCCTGATAAAAGTCGTAGGAAATGCTGTAACCTAGTCCTTAAAAGGACTGCAATCACAACTATTCCCTACTCCCAAGCTATCTGTAGATTTGTGCGAAAATTGGCTTGAAATTAACAAGGTATAGCGCACACAGCAACAGCGGTGCCGTCTAACACGCAGCTGCAGCAGTGAGAAAATGGTGGCGACGGGGAAAATGGCTTGGTCTTATAGGGCAAGGACATGTGACATACACTGCCAATCACACATGCCCTTGCTTGTGTGAAAAACAGCAGTTCGCTCCGTGTGTGCGCTGCTGATAGGCTGACAGACTGCACCTCCCCACTGCAAATGCGGGAAAGAGAAAAAAAAATGGAGATCTTCATTATTCCTGCAGAGATCCATCCCCTGCCCCCCCCCCCCACCCCGCTGTACACTCAAACTGCGTATTAACATTAATTTTCATCATTACTGAGAAAAAATCCAGTTATGATTTTGGTGCACGAACAGTTATTGAACATAACCTCGAACAGCCGAATTTTTCTCAAATTGTTCGTGTTCGCTGAACGGCTCGAACACCGCCCAAAACAGCTCGAATTTGAGATTGGCGAACAGTTCGAGTAGAACAACGCTCATCTCTAATAATGACCCCGGCAGCGCTAAAAACCCTCTCTAACAAAACGCTAGCGGCAGGGCAGGCCAAAACCTCCAAGGCGTAGAGAGTCGGTTCTTGCCACGTGTCCAGCTTGGACACCCAATAATTGTAAGACACAGAGGAATCACGGAGGACATTGGTACAGTCGGCAAGGTACTCCTTCAGCATCTTCCCAAACTTTTCCCTACTTGTCAGAATACCCCACTCATCAGGGCCTGGGCATTGGGAGGGTCTGAGAAAACTGTCCCACACCTTTGACAGTGTTCCCCTGCCTCTGCTGCATCGTATTTGTGCCTCCTTCGCCTGTACTTCTTGGTTGTCCAAGGAACTGTGACCTCTGCCGCCAGCATTTTCAGATGGGAATTTTTTTTAATAATTCCGCAACAAGGGCCTTCTGGTACTGCAACATTTTACTAGACCTCTCCGCCACTGGAATGAGAGAAAAATTCTCCTTGTAGCGTGCGTCTAGAAGTGGGACCAAGCAGTTATTACTGTGGGCCAAAATGCGCACAACGTGAGGGTCACGGGAAAGGCAGTGGAACATAAAGTCAGCCATGTGTGCCAAACTGGCAACAGCCAAGTCTTCCCTGTCTCGAACAAGAGGATCACTGTCCATACTCTCCTCCTCATCCTTCTCATTCTCCCTTTCATCAGGTGATCCATGCTGAACAGACGGTGTGAATGTGGTGTGGGTAGTACTGTTTGTGTCGCAGGAAACCAACTCTTGTTACTCCTCACCCTCTTCCTCCTCTTCCCCAGTAGCACCCAATCCGCATTGGGATGAGGCTGGGCTGTGTGGCATCACTCTGTATGGTTCCTTGCTCCATCTCATCATGCTGTGCCTGCAATGCCTCCTCTTTAATTGTGAGCAGCGAGCGTTTCAGAAGACAAAGAAGCGGGATGGTGACATTAATTATGGCGTCATTGCCACTCCCCATCTTGGTGGAGTCCTCAAAGTTTTGGAGGATGACACAAATGTCTGATATCCATGTCCTCTCCTCAGTTCTTATGTGCGGAGGCTGACCTGAATGCCAACTGGCGTGTTGAAGCTGGTACTCAACAACTGCCCTCTGCTGCTCACAAATCCTTCCCAACATCTGCAAGTTGAGTTCCAGTTCCAACGTGTGGTGACATTGCACACCAGTCAGTGAGCTGGAAGCTGCAAACACTTCTCAAGCATGGCAAGGACAGGGGAAGCTGTAGGTGACTTTCTGAAATGGGCACACACGCAGCGTACTTTGACAATCAGATCAGGCAGATCCGGATACATTTTGAGAAAACGCTGAACCACTAGGTTGAGTACATGGGCCAGGCATGGTACGTATGTGAGATTGCCTAGCTTCAGAGCCGCCACCAGGTTCTGGACATTGTCACGCATGACCATGCCTGGCTTTAGGTTCAGCGGCCACAAATCTGACTGCTCTGTTAGAGCTCTCAACAACTCTTCAGAGGTGTGCGGTTTTTCACCTAAGCATATTAGCTTCAGCCATGCCTGTTGCCGCTTGGCCGAGGCAGTGCTGCAGTGCTTCCAGCTTCCGACTGATGTGGTCATTTCGGAGATGGAGGCGGAGGAGAAAGAGGTGCAGGAGCTGTAGAATGTGGGGGCAACCCTCATCGACCCAGGCCGCAATCCTCGGCATCAGTAGGACGTGTTCCATCCCAAGGTCCAACTGGGTCCCGACTTCCACTATATTAACCCAGTGTGCCGTCAGCGAGATGTACCATCCCTGCCCACAAGCACTTGTCCACGTGTCTGTGGTTATGTGGAACTTCCCAGTAACTGCGTTGTTGAGGGCATGGCTAATGTTCTGGGACACATGCTTCTGTAATGTGGGGACGGCACACGGGGATAAATAGTGGCGGCTGGGGACAGAGTACCGAGGGACGGCTGCCA
Source organism: Phyllobates terribilis (assembly GCF_046119375.1). NCBI lineage: Eukaryota > Metazoa > Chordata > Amphibia > Anura > Dendrobatidae > Phyllobates > Phyllobates terribilis. The sequence goes on from NW_027362762.1 coordinate 609,380,475, forward strand.
CCATCAGGTTGTGGAAATGTGTGAGTTTAGTAGTGTGGCCTGTGGGGCGTTGGCTGCGTATTTGCGCTTGCTTTCCAAGGACTGGGGTAGGGACAACTGAACGCTGCACTGGGACAAGGACATGGACGTGGTTGCTAATGGTGGTAGTTACGAGTGTGCAACGACAGGTGCAGGGTGGGAGACATCTTCGTATGCACCATGGAAAAGGGATTGGTACACACGCACAACAGCAGAACAAGGAGTGGTGTCAATTGCAGACACTGTGGACCCTGGCGTTTGGCCCATCTAGTCGGGTGCATTGCTGTCATGTGCCTGAGCATGCTGGTGGTGGTTAGGCTGCTAGTTTTGCTGCTTCTGCTGGCCTGGCAGATGTTGCAAATGGCTTTTTTGGGGTTATCTGGACAGTCTTTAAAAAACAACCAGATTCGGGAAGACCTAACAGTTGTACTGGCAACTACCTTCGTATTGGTGTTCCAGGGAGCAGTTGCCCGCTTTGTGACTGTGGCCACCACCCTGCTTGTTCCTGCCTGTTGTCATGCTACACCTCCCTCCCCCTGTGTGCTGCTGTCCTCGCTCTGCATGTCACCTTGCCAGGTTGGATCAGTAACTTCATCGCCCACCACCTTGTCTTCCACTTCCGCACCCTGGTCCTCCTCCTTACTTTCTGGCAATTGTGTCTCATCATCATCCACCTCTTGTGACAGTAATTGCATTTTCCCACCGTTGCCTTCCTGTGACCGTGGCTGCTCAAATATTTGGGCATCACTACATGCGATCTCTTCTTGCCCTGCTTGAAGCTACCCGGGCGAGAGGCCCGCATCTATAAATGGAAAAGTGAACAGCTCTTCAGAGTGTCCAAATGTTGGATCAATTGTCTGTGGACACTCGGCATGGTGAAAGGAAGGAGGATCAGGGTGAGGAATATTTGTTCAGACTCACGGCTACTGAGACTTGACCGTGTGGAAGACAGGGTGGCGGTGGTGGTAGCAAACTGACTAGAAGCATTATATGCTATCCAACCAACAACCTTTTCACACTGCTCTGGCTTCAAGAGTGATGTTCCGCAGCCCTTAATAATTGGAACAGGAAGGTAGTTCAACATGATGTGGGTGTTTGTTGTGCTACCTAAGCAGGCACAGTTTCATCTTGCCCATGGCCTCGACCTCTTCGTGCACCATCACCAACACATCCACTTAACCGTCCCTTGCCATGCGCCTTTACCAATTTAAATGGAGTGGAATTTTTGGCATGCTCGGTCACAATTATTACTGCAGTAATATGCCGATATAGCTGATATATGGATACATAGGAATTCCCGGCAGCACATAGCACTTTACATGAGAAAAGCACGCAGAACCTCATTTCCTGGCATATGAATGTGACCATTGGCATATTTGTGTTTTGCCCCCTGAATATATTACTTGAATGAGAGATATCTGATTGTACTACTTGAATTATTTGAACTACTTATTGGCAGGGATTGTTCTTGTATTTATATTTGCATACTGTTCTATGGATGATGTTTGGATATTATTCAATAGAGACTAAATACATCGTCTAGGGACCCTTCTGTATGATTTTGTATTATCCATGTTTACATGACATGGAATGCTCTTTTTAGCCAGCTATTGATCTTGTTTAATCATGTTGATATATCTCCTTTGCATGTTTTTATAGTATGTTTTTTATTTATTTGTTTTGGTGTAATCAATAAAATAATAATAATATATGCAACTTCTAGTCTGGAGGTCTTTTTCTTGTATAGGATTTGGTATTTAGTTTGGGACCTTTCTTTACCAGTTGGTGGCCTTTTTGGCTTATTGTCAATAAAACACAGGTGGCTAACTTTAAATGGAGTGGATTTTTTGGCATGCTCCATAAAATGTCACGATTATTACCACAGTAATATGCGATCACGTGTGATGACCACGGTTTTAGGCTGTGGCCTTGTAGTATAGTATTGGTCAGACTCATCAACCAAGTGCGAATAGGTTCAATAAACACATATGGTTAACTTTAACCCCTATACCCTCGAGGGTGGTTTGCATGTTAATGACAGGGCCAATATTTACAATCCTGACCACTGTCACTTTATGAGGTAATTACTCTGGAACGCTTCAATGGATCCCCCTGATTCTGAGATTGTTTTTTCGTGACATATTGTACTTCATGATTGTGGTAAAATTTCTTCAATATAACTTGCATTTATTTGTGAAAAAACTGAAATTTGGCGAAAATTTAGAAAATTTAGCAATTTTCAAAATTTCAATTTTTATGCCCTTAAATCAGAGAGATATGTCATACAAAAGAGTTAATAAATAACATTTCCCATATGTCTACTTTACATCAGCACAATTTTGTAACCAAATTTTTTTTTATTAGGCAGTTATAAGGGTTAAAAGTTAACCAGCGATTTCTTAATTTTCCAACAAAATTTACAAAACCATTTTTTTAGGGACCACATCACATTTGAAGTCACTTCGAGGGGTCTTTATGACAGAAAATACCCAAAAGTGACACCATTCTAAAAACTTCACCCCTCAAGGTGCTCAAAACCAAATTCAAGAACTTTATTAACCCTTCAGGTGCTTCACAGGAATTTTTGGAATGTGAAAGAAAAAAATTATCATTAACTTTTTTCACAAAAATGTTACTTTAGACCCAATTTTTTTATTTTTGCAGGGGTAACAAGAAAAAATGGACCCCAAATTTGTTCTGCAATTTCCCCTGAGCACGCAGATACCCCATACGTGGGGAAAAACCACTGCTTAGGAGCACGGCAGGGTTCGGAAGGGAAGGAGCGCCATTTGACTTTTTGATTGTAAAATTTGCTGGAATAATTAGCGGACGCCATGTTGCATTTGGAGAGCCCCTGATGTGCCTAAACAGTGGAAACCCCCCACAAGTGACACCATTTTGGAAACTAGACCCCTCAGGAAACTTATCTAGATGTGTGATGAGCACCCTGAACCCCCAAGTACTTTACAGAAGTTTAGAACATGGAGCCGTGAAAATGAAAAAAGCAAACTTTTTCCACAAAAATTATGTTTTTGCCCCAATTTTTTTATTTTCTCAAGGTTAAGAGGAGAAAATGGACCCAAAAAACTGTTGTGCAATTTCTCCTGAGTACACCAATACCCCATATGTGGGGAAAATACAGTGTTTGGGCGCACGGCAGAGTTCAGAAGGGAAGGAGCAGTGTGACTTTTTGAACGCAAAATTTGCTGGAATTGAGAGCGGACGCCATGTCGCGTTTGAAGAGCCCCTGATGTGCCTAAATAGTGGAACCCCCCCACAACTGACTTCATTTTGGAAACTACACCCCTCAAGGATTTTATCAAGGGGTATAGTGAACATTTTGAACCCAGAGGTATGACACAGAATTTGATAACATTAGGTCATCATATTGAATAAGTTGTCATTAGTCTTGAGCGCAAGTGCTTGCTACTTGAGTTTGCATCGGGTGCTCAGGTATGCACCATGTATCACGTGTGCTTGAGTGACATGCTCGAGTCCCCGCTCGCATGTTTCACGGTTATTAGACACCCAAAAAAAAACATGCGGGGGTAGCTTGTGCTTGGCAGGCAATCCCCGCAAGTTTTTTTGGCCACGAAGCATATGGGGCGGAGACTCGAGCCCCATCGCACCCGCGATACTCAGTACATACCCGAGACCCGATGCAAACTCAAGTAGCGAGCACTTGCGCTCAACACTAGTCTCCATATCGTCATCTTATTTTTACTTTTGAAAAAAATCCCAACCCTAATACAACCCTAACCCTAGGCCCAACCCCAACCCTAACCCTAACCCCAACCCCAACCCTAACCCTAACACAACCCTAACCCTAGTTTATTTTTTACGCCGTTCCTCGTGTGGTATAAGTGATTAGACGACTTTATTCTTCAGGTCGGTGCGATTACAGCGATGCCAGAATCATATCGGGATTTTATGATTGACAGCTGTCACACACTAAAAGATGCATTTTTTTGTAAAATCTAGTTTTTGCATTGCCATATTTTGAGAGCTATAATCTTTCCATATTTTGGCCAACAGAGTCATGTGATGGCTTGTTTTTTGCGGGATGAGTTGACGTTTTTATTGGTACCATTTTCAGGCACTTTTTTTGATCGCTTTCTATTCCGATTTTTGGGAGGCAGAATAAACAAAAAACAGCAATTCTGGAATTGTTTTTATGGAGGTTTTTTATGCTGTTCCGCGTGTGGTAAAATTGATAAGGTAGCTTTAGTCTTCGGGTCAGTGTGTTTACAACGGTACCACATTTATATATTTTTTTATGTTTTGGCGCTTACACAATAAAAGCTATTTTATGGAAAAAAATATTTTTTTTCAACGCTTTATTCTGAGAGCTATAACTTTTGGATTTTTCGGCTGATGGAGCTATATTGTGGCTTGTTTTTTGCGGGACAAGATGACGTTTTTAGCAGTACCATTTTTATTTATATTTGTCTTTCTGATCGCGTGTTATTCTATTTTTTGTTTGGCGGTATGATGATAAAGCATTGTTTTTTGCTTCGTTTTTTTTTTTTTTTTTTACCATGTTCACTAAAGGGGTTAACTAGTGGGACAGTTTTATAGGTCAGATCGTTCCGGACGCGGCAATACCAAATATGTGTACTTTTAGTGTTTTTTTTTTTTTTTTCATAATAATATTTATTGATGGGTACATTATAATTTTTATTTTTGGTGGATTATTTTTTTTATTATATTTTTACACTTTTTTTTTTTTTTTTTTTCATTTTTTAACACTTTTTGGACTTTTATTCTGTGTCTCACTATGGGACTTTCACTTTTTTTTATTCTGATTGCCTGTATAGCACATTGACACCCTGTGCTATACAGGCTGTCAGTGCTGCAGATGCAGAAGATACTTTGGTCATTCACTGCACATTAACAATATATCTTCCTGCTGTCTGATGACACGGATGTTGTCATGATGACATCGGGTTGTCATGGCAACATCCGGGAAGCCGCGGCAGACAGCGCTGGAGGCCAGGAGAGGAGGTGAGTATTGCGATCACCTTCCCTTGCCTCCGCAATGCTGTGATCGACTTCGATCGCAGCATTGAGGGGGTTAATGTGCCGGGAGAGGTGCGGGACGGCTCCCTGCACATAGCACCAGGTGGGATCACGTGTGACGACCACGGTTTTAGACTGTGGCCTTGTAGTATAGTATTGGTCAGACTCAGCAATTAAGTTTGAATAGGTTCAATAAAACACAGATGGCTAACTTTAAACAAAGTGGAATATTTGGCACGCTCCTCAAAATGTCTGAATTATTACTGCAGTAATATGCGATCACGTGTGACGACCACAGTTTTAGGTTGTGGCCTTTTAGTATAGTATTGGTCAGACTCAGCAATCAAGTGTGAATAGGTTCAATAAAACACATATAGCTATCTTTAAATGTAGTGGAATATTTGTCACGCTCCAAAAAATGTCGCGATTATTATCGCAGTAATATGCGTAAAAGTTTCTCTGCTTACACAGTACCGCAATGTGAATAAAATAAAAAAAATCTGCCTGTATTCTGCTAACAAGCAAGAAGCAGTTAAATGGTGTACTGTAATGCTTTTTAAGCAAATAATCAGGATTAAGAGCAAAAAAAATAGCCCTGATAAGTAGGGCTACGTAGATATGTAACAGCAGCAGCAGACAGAATGTGCACAGAATGTGCAATGGACCCTATGGTGCTGTACACACTGCCACAAACCCTGCCTAACTCCTGCTATCATCACGAATATATGCAGCTGGATTAGTCCTCAGAGAGACTTAATTCAGATGGATATGTATCTTGCTGTGGAATACCTATATCTAACTATTACACCGCCAATTCTGTTGCTCACACAGCAGCAGCTCTCTCTACTCTGCCTGTTTCCGGGGTAGACTGTGATGAACATAGGGTCATTGAGTCTGATATAGACCCTATGACGCTATACGGCCAGCCAGTCACTGTAATGCCACAACCAACATGGCTACGGCATGTGGGGAGGGGACCCGAGCTCCCACCTGAGTATCCCGGAAATACTTGAAGAGCGCCGAGCATCTCGAGCAATAATTAGGATCGACACCTCTTCCACTGCAGCCAACCCAGCAGATGGAGACCCAACCAGGAGTGTTCACATTTCCAAAAATTAGTGTTAACATCTACAGCTGCAGCAGCAGCAATAGCAGGAGCAGAAGCCACGCTAAAGGTATCACAGACTGCAATTACGCGAGATCAGTGCAGCACACTAAAAACTACATCACCTAGTCTGTACAGTCTGTGATTGGGGTGCAAAAGTCCTTGGAGATCCATGACTTGTTCATCTTGATGAAAGTTAGGCGGTCTACACTTTCATGGGACAGCCGGCTGCGTTTATCCATCAGGACACCACCAGCAGCGCTGAAGACACGTTCTGAGAGAACGCTGGCTGCCGGGCATGATAAAAACTCCAATGCGTGACAGGTGAGCTCAGGCCACTCATCCATTTTTGAAAACCAAAATGTAAAAGGGTCCAAATCCTCCCTGATGGTATTGATATTGAGCTCTAGATAGTCCTCCGCCATCCTCTCTAGTCGTTCATCACCTGTCAGACTTATACTCTGTTGTGCTGGTGCACGAGCTGATGTAAAAAAATGTGTGAAAGGACTCACAGAAATTGCTTCTGCCACTTACACTGCTGCTGCAGCTAATGTTTTGGCGTTGATGAATTGACGTGCCAGAGGTTGAAAGTCTAGAGCTGTGATGCACATTGTACCTCACTGCTGTCTTGGGGAAAACCTTTCTTAAGGTTGCTTGTTTCGATACTCCAGCATTCACAAGTCCCTTTCCAGGGCGGGAAGCATCTGGCAAAATTTACTCTTATAATGTGGATCTAACAGAGTGGCAACCCAGTAGTCAGCCCTATTTCGAATCTTAACTATACGTGGATCATGTTGCAGATAGTGCACCAAGAAGGCACTCATATGTCAGGCTCTTCCATGAGGTCCAAGGCCATGCTGTGTTGGTGGATGGGTATCACCGATGTTTGTTGCCTTTGTCCCCTCGCACCAACCACAACCAACAGAGAGGGGATCATTATCTTCTTCATCTCCTGACTGTTGATCGACCATCACCACTTCCTCCTCCATTTGTTCCTCTGCTCTTGCACCTTCACTAACAGTTTGTCTGGTATCACCAGCCCCCCTCGATCGCAGTATCCACCCTCCCTTGGCACCCGCCTGTGTGACGACAGTTTGGAACTTTTAGACATTCTTATCCCTTCCGCATTGTCCTCTTCCTCTGGAACTACTACCTCCGCAAGCTATTCAAAGTCTCCTACAGCATGTAAATGATCAGAATAGTGTTGCTGATGAATTGTCAGTGCTAACCATCTTAGTAGCCATTTCGAAACTGTGCAGAAGGGTGCAGAGGTCCCTAATCTGTGCCCACTTCGTAAGTCATATGCCCCACTCCCGTACTGCCCAGGCCATATGTCATGACATACTGCATCAGGGCTCGTTGCTGCTGCCACAGTTGTTGCAACATGTGCAGAGTGGAATTCCACCGTGTCGGCATATCGCATATCAACCTGTTAACTGGCATAGACAAAGACCTCTGTATCGTGTAAGAGCTTGCCTCGGCATAGGGCTGACACCAGGTTTGCACCGTTATCGTACACGGCCTTTCTTGGCTCCAGGTCCAGCGGAGACCGCCATTGCTCAAACTCAGCCCAGAGAGCTGTCCACAATACTTCAGCTGTATGACTGCGATCTCCAAGGCATATTAATTTTAACACTGCCTGATTGTGGTGAGCCCTGGCTGCACAGTACGGAGGTTTTTGTGGATTCGCTCTGCACTGTTGGAATGCATGTCTCATTAAGGCAGAGGTTGAGTTTGCAGGTGGAGGCCCTAGAGGAGGTGAAGGAGGCAGAAGCAGTGAAGGAAGTGTGAAATACAGAAATTTGTTCTGCAAGCCTTGGGGATTCCAAGACTTGTAGAGCAGTCCCTTCCCCGCGTACCCCCACAGCCACCAGAGTCACCTAGTGCCCATTCAACGAGATGTAACACGCTTGGCCATGCTTACTCGTCCAGGTGTCAAGGTGTCTGTGGTGAAATGCACCCTGGCAGACATAGATTTAGTCAAGGAACAGGTGATGTTGTCTGCAACATTATGGTGTAGCACAGCACAGCTTTCTTAGAGAGGTAATGGCGCCTGTGTGACGACAGTTTGGAACTTTTATACATTCTTATCCCTTCCGCATTCTCCTCTTCCTCTGGAACTACTACCTCCTCAAGCAGGCTATTCAAAGTCAAGGTGTCTGTGGTGAAATGCACCCTGGCAGACATAGATTTAGTCAAGGAACAGGTGATGTTGTCTGCAACATTATGGTGTAGCACAGCACAGCTTTCTTAGAGAGGTAATGGCGACTTGGTAACTGATACTGGGAGACTGCGAAGGCCATCAGCTTTCAGAAACCATCCATATCTACCAGGCGGAAAGGCAGCATTTCCGTGGCCAACAGATTGGATATGGTGGAAGTCAACCTCTTAGCTTTGTCATGTGTAGGAGGAAACAATCTTTTACGTGACCACAACTGCGGGACCGAGGGCTGGCTGCAGTGCTGAGAGAGGGCGCAGTACGGTGAACCAGACAAACTGCTGGACAGTGAGTGAGGTGCAGGCGGAGATGTTACGGTGGATTGATAAAGTTGTGGTGTGCTCGTTCTTTCTGATCGGTCAAAAACAGCAAGCATGTCCACTTCCATTACAGCTGACAAGCTCTCCCTCTGCCTGACTGGAGCGGGTAAAGAACCGGAGGTTCCACGGTTGGAGACCGGCGTGACAATACTTGGCACGGTAACACAGGAGGAAGAAGAAGCCACAGATGCAGTTGGGGCGGCCGATGGTTGTTGAGATCTGCCGGTCCGCATTTTATCGCAGTGAGATTGCCAGAGTAACCCATGTTGATTGCGCATGTGAAGGTTCATGCATATAGTAGTCAAATTATTGCACTTTTTCCCTCTACTGAGTTTTTTTTTTGCAAATTTGGCAGATAACGTGAGTTGGCTCATCCTTTGCAGTGTCAGAGAAAGCCCAGACTAGGCAACCCTTGCTGTCGCTGCAAGCTGCAGACCCGCAACCGTTGCTGGCCACAGGCACAGTTCTGGCTAAGGTAGCAGTGCTCGTTGTGATTGCATTCCGTGTCTGCGCTGTAGGACGCAACATAACCTCCTCGTCTTCCTCCTCCTCCACCTCATCAGATGATCTACTCAGCTGTGTGCCTCTGGGTTCACACCAAGTGAGATCTACAACCTCATCATCATCCTGTGTTATCCCATTCCTCGCCCTGAGAGTCCCCTCCTCCTCTAACTTCCCTGACAGCACAGTACAGTCTGCGTGAGCCTCAGGTATAAAAGTGTCTTATCAGGATTACCTCCCCCCGGGGGGTTAATGTCTGGCGATGAGGGTCAGGATGCTGCTCGGACCCTACTTCGTCCTGCCCCGAATCCAACCGAAAAAAATTTTGGGCATTGCTGCAGATGATTTCCTCCTCTTGACTCTGTGAATCTTTAGAGTACACAGCTGATGTCCATGGCATGTATGAACAGCTCTGCAGACTTACCCATCTGTGGTTCCCTACAGTCAATTGAGCGGTTGAAGAGTTGTGACGCAGGGGAAAAGCAAGGGTAATTGAGGTGCCAAATCTGTGGACTGTACTGTGTGTGATGTTGAGGAGGAGGAAGAGGAGGAGAGGCCACTTGAAGCAGCACTTGCCATCCACTGGAGCACATGCTCTTTCGGGCCCTCATCAACAAGGCGTTCCGCTGTGTGGCTGCCAAAGAAGGGGAGTGGAGTAGCCCTTCCAGTAACAGAAGTTGTCAGTTGTGTTTAGATAGCACGTGACTGTGTTGGTTCACTAGTGCTTTCACTAACATTGCCACCTACCCCACGTAAACCTTGAACACCAAGTCTATTCCCCCTTCCACTACGACCTCGCTTTTTACCACTCATATTGCTCAGATAGTGTGGTAGGAGCACACTATTATCAACAAAAAATTACATTTTTTACTCTGCACAGCTCTGCACACACCTGAATTTCAGCGGCACTAAATGACAAGATGAGATATGGTTTGCTGTATCACGTTAGCAGCCAAAAAAATTGTTTTTCTTACTCTACACACAGCTGAATTTCAGTGACACCAAATGACAAGGTGAGATATGGCATGCTGAATCACGTTAGCAACTGAATAAAATATTTTTATTTACTCTGCATGAGCTCTGCATACAGCTGAATTTAACCACCACAAAATGAGAAGGTGAGATATGGCATGCTGAATCACATTAGTCACAGAAAAAAATTGATTTTTCAAGGTGTACTCATGCATGGAATACAATAGAAGCAGTGCACAACAGACTTCTATGTAATGTGCCCTGCTGTCTTTGTCTGGACCTCACTAATGGCACAAGAAAAAAAAAAATCTGCTTGAAGGTGGATTTCACAGGCACACAGGATACTAGCTATCTAAATAATCTGGCTTTGAAGCAACCGCCTAGCTAACTAGCTAAAATCTCTTGTGAATCCAGGAGCAGACCAGGAGCATCCTCTCTTTGCTGTTCACTGACAAAATGTCGCTAAAACAACATGTCTGCTCTTTATATAGAGAGGAACATGTGATTTTAGCAGCCAATGGCACAAGCCCTTGTGTCTGGGATTGTGGATGGTTCCTGCGCCCTGATTGGCTAGCCACAATTTGCATACATAAAGTTAGGAAAAAAAAAAGATTACAAGCACGCCGCTCCTCTGAGCTCTCCCCACACCCTCCCCTCATCAAACACGTCCCCCTGCTCATCATATATAACCACTATCCTAGCCAAAGTGCTAAAAATACTTTAGTGGCAACACAATTTCTCGCACTTTTACAGACTTTTTACGGAATTCTGCCAATTTTAAGAAAAAATGCTTGTGTGTCCGACCACGAATCCGAATATGCCATATTCGTACCAAATTTGAAATTGGTGATCGTTTTTTGAACATATTCATTCATCTCTAATTGTGACCCTCCGGTCACCTGGAACCCATGGATATGCTCGGAGAAAGCCAGGTTGGAACCATCTGGTCACCTGGTTCCATGGATATGTTTGGAGAAGCCAGGGTGGGACCCTCGTGTCTTCTGTACCTCAATGGACTGTCAGCTTCCTAAGCTTGCCACTACCTATTCTCTGTGGGTGTTCACTGGTTGAGCCACTGGTTGAGGTAGTTGGCCCTGGAAGTCTAAAAGTCACAGCTGCTCTATTCATGGCGGGCCAGCGAAAGGGTGTGTAATTTTGCACCATCTTGGGTGTTTGCTGGGACTGTTCTATATTAGAAAACACGGATGGAGGGCACCATCCAATATTGTGGATCTACGTGCAGTATACCAGAATGTGATTTATATAAAAAAAAGAAAACAGGGCTATATTATAAACGCAGTGATCACCCTACATGAGAAATCATATACTCATATGAAAAAACTATATATACTGTATATAAATTTTATTTGAATACAGACACAATAGTGACACAAAAAACATAAAACACAAGTAAAAACTCAGTGAAACGCCTCACTGAGTGAGAGCTCATCTACTATACAAACCATCCTACACAGCATAAATCAAGTTAATCAAAGTTGGTATGAAAGTCATTGACATGAAGGTGGCTCTGATGGTCGATACCTCACCCAGGCCAGAAGGTTAATATAGTCAGGTCAAAGATATACTTTGTTATAAACATACACAGATGAAAGGCAAAAACTAAAACAGCACTTTTACAGCACTTAACTTGAATAATAAATACCCAAGAAGAGGAAACCAAATAGATGTAGGCAGAGACCAGTTTGAACTAAAATAAAATGCAAAAGTAAATCAGTAGCTTACTACTGAATTTCTTTTGCATTTTTGTCAAAAACTCCTATCCAACCATTAAATCTGAGAGTAAATATAAATATAAAGAAGGTAACATATCATGGAAAGGCAAACGCCCATAAGTAGTAACAAATGCCAGGGTGAAGTGGATGGGCTGTCAGTGCCCAAGTCGTGTCGCCACACATGATGGCTTCATCAGGAGATGGTTAATTTCTCAATACACTGCTATACTATAGCTGTTAAGGGGATGGTTGCAATAACTTTATTAAAATGATATGCAACTGAACCCCGGGGTCCGTGATGCAGCCACGAAGACTGCGGCCGGACACCCACCGGGTAAGAGTGTAAGACAACCAACTTAAAGTGTAAATCCCTCCAGTGTTACAACACACCTGGACGGGAAAAGCATTCGCACTATCCTTGTTAAGTACACGGGAGATGTGCGACAACTAATGTAGCTGTAGCTCTGTTGACTGCACAGAGGCTACACAGCAGGGGCTAGGAAGTGTGTGTGACTCACGCCGGCGTGCACGTGCTCCCAGCCGGAGTGTGACCGGTCTACGGAGTAACTCTCCACGTAGCTAACAGGCGGTGCCAGGGATACAGAGCCCGTAGTCTGCTCACGTCTATAGCAACCTCCTTGCCGGAGCCAGACTGCCAAACGGGAACTACCTGCCTCCCCCAGCTAAACCTGCCTAAGTGACCTGTGCTAATCAGCCGAGCGAACTCTGGCATCGGCAGGTCACGGAGAGAGCAGCTAGAGAGCACGTGGAGCCCAGACAGACGAGCGTCCATACATGTACACAACCTATACGGAATGATCAGAGTGCCATGCTTGTGGGCAGGCTATTTATTGGTCGCACTACTGATGACGTCACCCGCGACCAATCAGGCGGTGCCAGGTCACCAGATCAGCTGATACCAAACCACCAATCATGGTCCGCCATGTCACGGGCATGCTCAGTGCAGTCCATCATGGACTTAGACTGTAGCAGTCCTGTTCCCCTCCGCAACCTATGCTTAACACTACTAGGAACAAAAACCCAAAAGACAGCCTGTACATCTTGTGCACTGGCTAGGCATTGGGACTGACAGAGATACTAAGCAGCATCTGTGCTGGCTGGACCAGAATGGGAGACCACAGAATCCACTGATGACTTTGACCCAATTTCAGATCCAGCAACCACCCAACAATAGCTTTGCATTGTATTGTAAAGGTGATCTATTGAATGCAGATTCAAGTCCACTAAAGGGACTGATCAATAGATTAAAAAAATAAAGCTAAATAATTACCCTTTTTGCAAAAGTAAATAGCTAAATGTAAAAAATAATTTATTTGGTATTGCCACATGTGTTATTAATAATAATAATAATAATAATATAATACTTTTAATTTATATAGCGTCAACATAATCCGCAGCCCTTTACAATTAAGCGGGGACATGTACATACAATATATTCAATACAAGGTGAGACAGTTTAAACAGTTACATCAGGAGTGAGGTCCCTGCTCGCAAGCTTACAATCTACATGGAAATGGGGGACACAATAGGTGAAAACTGCTGGTGTGGCAATTATAATAAGTATGGATTTTCATATAAAGCTGCAAGATCCAGTCATCAGCCTGTATGTTTAAGTGCAATAATCAATAATCAATTACCCAAACTAATAAGATATAAAAATATTCATCCCATACTGTGAACCCTGAAACAACAAGGAATCAAAATTGTTGTTTTGTGGTCTTTGCATTTTCCCCCAAAAATGTAATAAAAAATCGATGAAAATGTCATATATATACCTTAAAATTATAACTTGAAGATCAAGAAAAAAAAACATCATACAGGTCCATGGATGGAGAAGTGAGAAAGTTAATGGTGTCAATCAAAACTACAATTCTTACATCAAAAAGTATGTCCTCATACAGCTATCTAGACAGAAAAATAAAAAAGATATGTCTCTTGGAAGAAGGGAAGAAAACAATTGAAAGACCAAAAGCGAAAAATCGCTCAGTGCTAAGAACACAGCATTAGCCTAGCTTGGCATGAAATTGTTTCAAAAATACTTCCACAAATCTTTAGTAGGTATATGCAAATTAGCTTATCATGAAAATTATAAATATGGCTAAATTAAATATAAATTGCTCGGTAAGCACAATGGTAAAATGGAAAAAGGAGCGAAAACCAGTCATCATCTGTAATTCCATATGTCTTTCAGCCTTATAATATCTATAGATAAAATATTTATTTTTCTAGTATAAATAAAAGGAGTCTTCTCTGCCTGCAAGTATTCAAACCTTTGGCTCAATTGCCTGTGAACGGAGTATCTGAATTTCCATTAACAGGGGATTTGAAATGCTCTGTTTTTTTTATTCTGAACGATGGGGAAAGCAGTGAAGCGTCCTGTAATTAGAGTGTGAATTATGTATTTCCGTACTGTCAGCATAAGGCAGCTGTACACGGCCAGAGAATTTCTAGTGGGCGTCTCTCCTTTTTATTTTCAGGGCCTTATTGTCTGGCAGCTGAACGTGTTTGGGTAACGATGTATTCAGAAAATATGTACATATTTCCATTTTCCTGGGAGGTTGCTAGAAATTCCTACCAAGTGTTCAATGTTGACAACAAGGAACGGTAGAAAAAATAATTTTTTTGCATGCCTTGCTAATACTGCGTATAATGTTTTAGATTACAAGAATATCAGTACTGAATGAATTCATGGGTTTAAGTTTTAGGAGAAAAATATTTTACATTTATTGTAATCCTACTGATGTATATGTGAATACAATAATACATATTACTGAGCTCGGTTTCATCCATGGAAATATATGACTTTTAATTACATTTAAATAATGAGTTCCTTTCTCACCATTCATATTACTGTATAATGTTCATCTGATATATTAGTACAATCACGAGAAATGCAGCTCTTCATATTATTAACTACCGTAAGCTACAAATCTGCATAAAGTCAATTAAATGTAACTTATTTGGTGTTTGTATAATTTCCCTTTTAAGAATTAATCTGAAAAAAATATGTTTGGATTATATTAGGACATTGCTCCAAATCACTTAAAATTCACTCAACTGGTACTGACATTTTTCTATGAACATCTGCCCACATCCTAAATCAGTGACTGCACAAATTAGCTGTTCTATTGGTAACTGTGTAAAAAACACAAGCTCAAGAACGTAGAAAAAAAGAAAAAATAAATATGGAGAATTATAATTTCTACTACTGTTGTGTCTACATCATTGTTCTCAAGAGAACTTAGTCCTTCTCCACGACATTGCCATTTTGGTTTACTCACGGTAATGACACAACTGTGCACTTTGGTACCAAATATACTGCTAAAATCTGAGAAATGCAAGTGTAAGAAGAAATGCATAATCATATCATATTTGTAGCACTGAATAGCATAGAATGGGAATTTCAGTACTGTTTAGAAACCATAGTCTGTCAAATATGTGAACTGTTGAAACGTATGTTTACTTTACCTTATATTGGACTGGTTATTCTCCTGAAAAAGCCTTAGTGTAGTATCTGTGAGCAGTCTAGTTGTAATGCATATGTTATCATAGAAAATAGGATCAAATCTATATAAATCACTGGAACAGGCTTCACATAGTGTCTCAAAAAACCCCAATACTCCTTTGAACAGACATAGACGAAGGCCTCAGTTAAAAAAAATGTTCCCATTATTAAGGAGCAGGCCTCCTATACTGTTATTGCGTATGCAGTGACTGCAAGGCCTGCCCAAAATTGTGAAAAACCCCAATACACCTTTGAAGAGACATAGAGAAGGGCCTCAGTTAAAAAAAAATGTTTCCATTATAAAGGAGCGGGTCACCTATACTATTATTGCGTATGGAGTAACTGCAAGGCCTGCCCAAAATTTGGAAAAACCCCAATACACCTTTGAAGAGACATAGACGAGGGCCTCATTTAAAAAAAAAATTCCCATTATTAAGAAGCGGGTCTCCAAAACTATTATTGCGAATGCAGTGACTGCAAGGCATGCCCTAAATTTGCAAAAACCACAATACACCTTTTAAGAGACATAGACGAGGGGCTCATTAAAAAAAAAAATTCCCATTATTGAGGAGCGGGTCTCCTATACTATTATTGTGTATGGAGTGACTGCAAGACCTGCCCAAAATTTGGAAAAACCCAAATACACCTTTGAAGAGGCATAGACGAGGGCCTCATTTAAAAAAAAAAATCCCATTATTAAGGAGCGGGTCTCCGATACTGTTATTGCATATGCAGTGACTGCAAGGCCTGCCCAAAATTTGGAAAAACCCCAATACACCTTTGAGGAGACATAGAGGAGAGCCTCAGTTAAAAAAAATGTTCCCATTATAAAGGAGTGGGTCTCCTATACTGTTATTGCATATCAAGTGACTGCAAGGGCTGGCTAAAATCTGAACGTACCCCAATACCACTTTGAAGAGACATCGAGGAGGGCCTCAGTTAAAAAAAATGTTCCCATTATAAAGGAGCGGGTCTCCTATAGTGATAATGCCCATGCAGTGACTGCAAGGGCTGCCCGAAAGTTAGACACAATCTAATACCCCTTTGAAGAGACAGAGGAGGCCCTCATTAAAAAAATTGTCACCATTGTTAAGGAGTGGGTCTCCTATACTGGTAATGCCCATGCACTGAGTGCATGGGCTGAAAAACTTTTAGCCCTGGGGGGTATACATGAACATACTGTGTAACATACAAAATGTTAGAGGTATACCTCTAAAAATTTTCCTACAGGAATCATAAACACCCTTAAAAAAATTATGTGGGTGTTGCATCACAGTCACCCTGGTGATATGGTGGCAGAGGATGAGGGGAAGGAGAAAGAGGACGACGACAAAGAATAGACAAAATCAGGAAGCGTATATCCATGTCTGGGTGTGAAGAGGTGCATGGGAATAGACCCCTCCAAAAAAGCCACTGGATTTGACTTTATGTTCCGCTGCTATCATCTGGTGGTGTTGAGAAATCTGGCCCAATCCAGCCCTTGTTCATTTTTATAAGAGTCAGCCTGTCAGCATTTTCAGTTCACAGGCGGATGTGCCTATCAGTTATAATGACCCCGACGGTACTAAAAACCCGATTTGACAAAACGCTAGCAGCAGGGCAGGCCAGGATCTCCAAGGCATAGAGAGCCAGTTCTTGCCATGTGTCCAGCTTCGATACTCAATAATTATAAGGCAGAGAGGAATCACGGAGGATGTTGGGACAGGGGCAAGGTACTCCTTCAGCATCTTCCAAAACTTTTCCCTCCTTGTCAGAGTACCCTGTGTATCAGGGCCTCGGCGCTGGGAGGGTTTGAGAAAACTGTCCCACACCTTTGACAGTGTTCCCCTGCCTCTGCTGCATCGTATTTGTGTCTCCCTTGCTTGTACTCCTTGGTTGTCCAAGGAACTGTGACCTCTGCTGCTAGCATTTTCAGATGGAAATTTTTTAATAATTCCTCAACTAGGGCCTTCTGGTACTGCAACATTTTACTAAACCTCTCCGCCATGGGAAGGAGACATAGAAAGTTCTCCTTGTAGCGTGGGTCTAGAAGTGTGACCCACCAGTTATTACCGTATGCGTACAAAATGCGTACAATGCGAGGGTCACAGGAAAGGCAGAGGAACATAAAGCCAGCCATGTGAGCCTGACTGGTAACAGCCAAGTCTTCCCTGGCTTAACCCAGAGGATGACTGTCCATGTTCTCCTCATCCTCCTCCTCCTTGTTCTCCCTTTCTTCAGGCCATCCACGCTGAACAGGTGGTATGACAGTTGTGTGGGTAGTACCATCTGTAGCACAGGAAAACAGCTCCTGTTCCTCCTCCTCCTCCTTTTCATTATCACCCAATCCGCATTGGGATGAGATGAGGCTGGGTTGTGTGGCATCACCCTGTATGGTTCTTGGCTCCATCTCATCGTGCTGCGCCTGTAGTGTCTCCTCTTTATTGAGAGCAGCGAGCGATTGTGATGCTAATTATGGCATCATCGCTGCTCACCATCTTGGTGGAATCCTCAAAGCTTTGGAAAATGACACAGATGTCTGACATCCATGCCCACTCATCAGTTGTTATGTGCGGAGGCTGACCTGAATAATGATGGGCGTGTTGAAGCTGGTACTCAATCTCTGCTGCTCACAAATCCTTCCCAACATCTGAAATGTTGAGTTCCAAAGCGTAGTGTCATCACCCTCCAGTCGGTAAGCTGGAAGCTGCAAACTCTGCTGAAGCACAGCGAGGGCGGCTGAAACTGTAGGTGACTTTCAAAAATGGGCACACACGAGGCATACTTTGACAAGCTGCTCAGGCAGATCCGGGTAGGTTTTGAGAAACCTCTGAACCGCTAGGTTGAGCACATGGGCCAGGCATGGTACATGTGTGAGATTGCCTAGCTTCAGAGCCTTCACCAGGTTCCAGCCATTGTCACACATGACCATGCCTGCCTATAGGTTCAGCAGTGACAGCCACAGATCTACCTGCTCTGTTACAGCTGTCAATAACTCTTCAGAAGTGTGCGGTTTCTCCCCTAAGCATATTAGCTTCAGCAGTGCCTGTTGCCGCTTGGTCGAGGAAGTTCTGTATTGCTTTCAGCTTCCGACTGATGTGTTCATTTTGGAGATGGAGACTGAGGAAGAGGAGGTGCAGGAGCTGTAGAATGTGGGGGAAACCCTGATTGACCCAGGGCCCACAATCCTCGGCGTCAGGAGGACGTGTTCCGTCTCAGGGTCCTACTGGGTCCCGTCTTCCACTATATTAACCCAGTGTGCCATCAGCGAGATGTACCGTCCCTGCCCACAAGCACTTGTCCATGTGCCCGTGGTTAGGTGGACCTTCCCAGTAACTGCGTTGTTGAGGGTACTGGTAATGTTCTGGGACACGTGCTTGTGTAATGCTGGGACGTAACACCGGGAGAAATAGTGGCAGCTGGGGACCGAGTACCGAGGGATGGCCACCACCATCAGGTTGTGGAAAGTTTCTGTCTCCATGAGCCTAAAATGCAAAATTTCAAGTGCAAGCATTTCGAGAAATGTGTGAGTTTAGTAGTGTGGCCTGTTGAGCGTTGGCTGCGTATTTGCACTTGCGTCCCAAGAACTGGGGTAGGGACAACTGAACGCAGGGACATGAACGTGGATGCTGACGGTGATGGTTGCAAGTGTGCAACAACATGTGCAGGGCTGGAGGCATCTTCACCTGCACCATGGACAAAGGATTTGCGTGAATGCACAACAGCAGATAAGGCAGTGGTGTCACCCACAGACACTGTTTCTGTACCCTGGCATTCAGCCCAACTAGTCAAGTGCTTTGCTGTCATGTGCCTGAGCATGCTGGTGGTAGTCAGGCTGGTAATTTTGCTGTCCCTACTGATGCTGGCATGGCAGAGGGTGCAAATAGCCTTTTGGGTTATCTGGACAGTCTTTAAGAAAGAGCCAGACACTGTTAGACCTAACAGTTGGACTGGCAACTTCCCTCATGTTGGTGTTCCGGGGAACAGTTGCCCACCTTGCGTCTGTGGCCACCCCACTGCTTGTTCCTGCCTGTTGTGGTGCTACACCTCCCCCCCCCTGTGTACTGCTGTTCTCACTATGCATGTCACCTTGCCAGGTTGGGTCAGTGACTCCATCATCCACCACCTCGTCTTCCACGTACGCACCCTTGGGCTCCTCCTGACTTGGTGGCAATTGTGTTTCATCATCATCATCCACCTCTTGTGACAGTTCCCCACCATCATCTTCTTGTGACCGTGGCTGCTCAAATATTTCGGCATCACTACATGCAATCTCCTCTTGCCCTGCTTGAAGCTGGACAAGCGAGAGGCCCGAATCTATCAATGGAAAAGTGAACAAGTGCGGGATCAGTTGTCTCCGAGCACTCGGTATGGTGGGAGGAAGGAGGATCAGGATGAGGAATATATGGTCCAGACTCACAGCTACTGAGACTTGACCGTGTAGAAGACAGTGTGGTGGTGGTGGCAAACTGACTGGAAGCATTATCTGCTATGCAACCAACAACCTTTTCACACTGCTCTGGCTTCAAGAGTGGTGTTCTGTGGCCCCCTAGTAATTGGGACAGGAAGGTAGTTCGACATGATGTTTGTTGTGCTCCCTCAGCATGCACAGTTTCTTCTTGCCCACGGCCTCAGCCTCTGTGTAAACCATCACTATCACGTGCACTTCCATGTCCTTTGCCATGCGGCTTTACCATTTTAAATGGAGTGTAATATTTTGCCCGCTACATGTCTGTATTATTACTGCAGTAATATGGGATCACGTGTGACGACCGCGATTTTAGGCAGTGGCCTTGTAGTATAGTATTGGTCAGCGACCAAGTATGAATAAATTCAACAAAACACAGCTAGCTGACTTTTAATGGAGAGGAATATTTGGCACACTCCAAAAAATGTCTGTATTATTACCGCAGTAATATGGGATCATGTCTGATGACTATGGTTTTAGGAAGTGGCCTTACATGCGACCATGTGTGAATAGGTTCAACAAAACACAGCTGGCTGACTTTAAATGGATTGTAACATTTGGCCCGCTCTAAAAAAGATCTCAATTATTACCACAGTAATATGGGATCATGTGTGATGACCACGGCTTTAGGAAGTGGCCTTATACATGTGGTATTAGTCAGTGACCAAGTGTGAATAGGTTCAACAAAACACAGCTGGCTGACTTGAAATGGAGGGTAATATTTGGCCCACTGCACAAAATGTCTGTGTTATTGCTGCAGTAATATGGGATCACGTGTGATGACCACAGTTTTAGGAAGTGGCCTTATAGATGTAATATTGGTCAGCAATCAAGCGCGAATAGGTTCAACAAAACACAGCTAGCTGACTTTAAATGGAGGGTAATATTTGGCCCGCTCCAAAAAATGTCACAATTATTACCACAGTAACATGGGATCACATCTGATGACTACGGTTTTAGAAAGTGGCCTTATACATGTGGTATTAGTCAGTGACCAAGTGTGAATAGGTTCAACAAAACACAGCTGGCTGACTTGAAATGGAGGGTAATATTTGGCATGCTCCAAAAAAGGTTACGATTTTTACTGTAGTAATATGGGATCACGTCTGATGATGGACAAGTTTCTCTGTTTCCACAATACAGCAATGCGAATAAAATAAAAAAAAACTGGCTGTAATCTACTAACAAGCAAATGGAGCAGTAAAATGGTGTACTGTATTGCTTTTTAAGCAAATAATCAGGATTAAGAGAAAACAAAATAGCCCTGATATGAAGGCTATGGATATCTGTAGCAGAAGCATACAGAATGTGCAATGGACCTTATTGTGCTGTATACACTGTCCACAAACCCTGCCTGCCTAACTCCTGCTATCACCAGTAATATGCAATATAATATAAGGATTGTTAGTTCAGATGAATATATATTTTTTCTCCCCCCTTTTTGCCACCATGCGCTGATCAGTACTTGATCACCCAACTTTTGCCAGTTTTTTCATTTTCGTGCTTCCTGTAGCGGCCGAGCGCTGATAAGTGACCGCACTGATCCGCACTCATGCTTGCTATTTTACCCTTTTTTTTCCTTCCCCCCTCCTTTGAACCACCTCCGCGCGCACATCCAACAGCCACCGAGCGTTGATCAGTGACACAGTTCACTGATCCGCACTCGTCCTCGCTGTTGGCACCACCTACGTATGTTCCTTTTTTTATCTTTTTCTTTCAGAAAAAAAAGTTTACACCAAACACAGTAACACACACATACAACTGAATAAAGAATTGACACACACACCACATACATGAAAAAAAAGCAAAACCCGCTATTCAGTGGGGGAGGCATATGCTTTCCTTGCCTCTGAAACTGACAGTGAGGGAGAGGATTCCACCTTTTTTATTTTTCTGATTCCTCCTCCACTTGCTCCTCCTCTTCCTCCTCAGGTGATACTGAACTACCACAAAGTCGCCCCAGGACAGAAACGGAACCAGCGTCCCCCATTACTGACCCCGTATGGACCCCCCATCGAAAATTATAAGCTACTGATTCCTGATTTTGTAGTGGAATCAGGAATCAAGTTTGACACAACTGGCCTAACAGAAATAGAATTTTTCAAAGTCTTTTTCTCAGAGGAATTTGTAAACCTCATGGTAAGCCAAACTAATTTGCACTCAACGATTTTTGGAAGAAAACTGCTCTTCATTATTTCTAAATGGTCTCCTGTAGACGCAGTAGAAATGATGAAGTTTTGGGGCCTGGTCCTTCACATGGGGATCCAGTAGAAGTCAGAAGCTCGGCAATACTGGAGTGTTCATGATTTGTATAACACTCCAGTGTTCCGAATGGTCATGACCCGGACACGTTTTGAGGCCATCCACAAGTTCTTGCATTACAACGACAATGCAGGATGTCCTGCACAAGATGACCCCAACTTTGATCGTCTTTTCAAAGTTTAGCCAGTCATCGAGCAGTTCAACAATAAGTTTGCTGAAGAGTACGTGCCCCAAAGGGACATCTGTGTGGATGAGTCCCTAATTCATTTTAAGGGGAGGCTTGGATTTCGGTAGTACCTGCCCAGTAAGAGGGCCAGGTACAGAATTAAGCTGTACTAACTTTGTGAGAATACCTCAGGGTACACCCACAAGTTTAGGGTTTATGAAGGGAAGGACTTCCGGATTGAACCCTCAGAATGAACCCCTGTCCTGGGAGTGAGTGGGAAAATTGTGTGAGATTTGGTGCACCCACTACTGGATAAAGGTTATCACCTCTACGTCAATAACTTTTATACCAGCATCCCACTGTTCATGTCCTTCTCTGTGAGATGCAAAAATCAGAGAGTCCTCTCGAAGACGCTAATTGGGCATGTGCTCAGAAGGTGTCAGAGCAGAGGTCAATGTAGCGACCACCTGCTGGTGGTCAAGTAGAAGGACAAGAGGGATGTCCTTCTCTTGACCACCATACATGGTGATGGCAGCACTCCCAGCACTGTACCAGGTTCCTCTACACAGGTCATCAAACCAGACTGTGTAGTGGGGGACAACAAGTACATGGGGCAGTTGATCTCTCTGATCAAGTCCTCCAGCCGTACAGTGCTTTGAGAAAGGCCAGGGTGTGGTGCAAGAAGCTGGCTGTGCACATCGTACAAATGGCAATGTGCAACATTTTCCTGCTATCACAATGGACACCATTTATCAATATGACACCTGCCCCAACAAACCTGGCCTGTGCATGAAAGAATGCTTCAGAGTCTACCACACATCCATGGACTACCAAATTCATTTCTAATTTACACAACTGACGTATGACAACCTGACGAACACTACACAACTGACGTATGACAGCCTGACGAACACTACACAACTGACGTATGACAACCTGACTAACACTACACAACTGACGTATGACACTACATTATAAAATTCACATATCTGGAAAAGTAGATCAGTTCCAAAAAGGGGGCATTTGTTGGGCGTTTTCACTTGTTAGGCACTTCAGGGGCTCTTAAAACCCAGAGAACCATAGACAGAAAAAATACCCAATAAAAATTAACTTTTAATAATTATCCTTAAAAGTGTACTCTATAGTACAAGTGAGAAAAAACTACACATATATCTCAAAAACAGGATACCATGTACGGAGAATATAATATGAAATTAGCAATTATTTCAGACAAACTTACCCTGGATAGCACCTAATAAGATTGCTCTCCCTACCTAACAGCGGAGTGTTTTTCACCCTAAGGTTCAGATGGTGTCCCCGCTCCTCGGAGGCTGTCCCTCTCCTTTCCCTAGGCATCCCTACACAGTCAAAAGATGCCACATACATACATATAAATGGACCAATTGTAGACTATTCATGTCATAATTGACATGCTCAATATAAAAAATTACAACAATACCATATCAGTGGGGAGTGGGCAAAAATAGATATAGTTGCACAAATAGAAGGTTTTTGATTTACAGTAGCCCACTAATATAAATAGATAGACATGTGTACCAGTCAGAGCAAGTACGAAAAAAAATAAATAAATAAATAAATATTAAGAATATTATCATCCCCAATCAAACTAGGATTCAAGCAATGCCATAAATGATATCAATTAGTTGGCCTTTAGTACAATGACTAAATGTAGTCAATCCACAATACAAAATTTCCCAAAGCTATAATAGCAATATTCCAGACATCAATATTATAAGATTCCTCAGACTGGTGTAAAGTCATCCGCAAATAAGGTTATAATTAATCCCCTTGTCCCAACCCACTGGACTAAGTAAAAATGTGTACTAGTCAGACCAAATAAGAAATAGTAATACACTTATCTTAATCTCTAGTCCATCTGAGATTCACACAGTGCCTTGAGTGGTGTCCATTAGATGTCCTTTTTTATATACATAACTGAATATAGTCAATCCACAATTCAGAACTCCCCAGTAACAGCACTCCAGGCATCAATTTTCAAGGTCCCTCAGACTGGTGTAAAATCATCAGCAGTAAAGTTATTCCTTAGGATTAGTCCCTTCGTCCCTACGCGTTTCACCCCCTCCTCAATGTGGGGCTCATCAGGGGACAAGAAATATAAGAGGAGATGAGCCATAATAGATGCCCGCATAATAGCTCCTTGTATACCGGAGTCCAACCGCATGTTCAATGGTGGGATTCATCCCTATATATCTGTGGAATGCCATGTGCCACAAGATTAATTTCACCTGTGATCAATCCCAGCGTTACCCTGACTACGAGACGCAAGCTTTAAGAAACTAGCGTACCACCATGTTTAACATCACTTCCGATGCCAACGTAATACGTCATTTCCGATTGCGTAGCCCAGGGTATTAGCTAAGGGATCGTACGAAGAATGCGTAAGCAAAGTACGTATCCTCCCGCTTTTTACGTCACTTCCTGGAACCACCAGGTGGAACGCAGACTGCGTTTCAATATCTGCATGGAGGATACCGCTACTCTCAGTTCAACGGGAACATGCAAGAGACAATCACTACCACAAAACAATAGACCCGGAAAATCACAAGATGAGCTGAATATTCCACCATAATTAAAAAGATGTGCATCCATCCCCAAAGAAAAGGGGGGGGGGGATAGGTAGCATATTATCCACTTATGTGTGAGTAACTAAGCCAGTATTACAGTCCACCAGTATGGTGAATACACACACCGGGACTATCTGTAGATATATAAAAAAGGCTGATCAGGATTTTTATCCGTAAGGCTAATTGAAACAATAGTAAGGCTATACAAAGCTAGAAAAGCTTAACTGTTCATTAATACCACCGGGATTCAGAGATTCGAGCCAGAAAATCCATCTGGACTCCCGCTGCAGAATTCTTTTATCCCAGTCCCCCTGTCGCACTGAGGGACTCACCACTTCAATAGAACGAAATGTAATAGAATTTAAATCACCTCCATGGTATGTATTGACGTGTTTCGCTAGAGGAGTATCTCGCTTGTTTCGGATGTCACCTAAGTGTTCACCAATACGTACTTTAAATTGTCTTCTGTTTTTTCCCACATAGTCTTTTGGGCAAGTGCACGTACATACATAGACGACACCTATTGTTTTACAATTAGCAAAATGTTTGTTCCTATAGGTGCGTCCAGTTACAGAGCTCACAAATGTATCTGAGATGGAGACATAACGACAATAAGTGCACTGTCCACATCTAAAAGTACCAGTAGACCTCCTATCCAACCAGGTCCCCTCCTTCTTGGGGGGCACAAAGTGACTATGTACTAGGTGATCTTTGACAGATCTACCTCTCCTAAAGGTGACAGAGGGATAGTCTGCAATCCATTTGGAAACATCCGGATCTGTCCTCAAGATACCCCAATATTTTCTCAGGATTGTCATGATCCTAGGATGTTGATCATCATATGTTCCAATTAGCCTAGTAAGGGAGGTCTGTTCGGGCCTGGAGTGAGACACCAGTAATTTAGATCTATCCTGTTTAAAGGCATGATTAAATGCTCTATTGATCACCCTTGTTGGATAGTCCCGATCAGAAAAACGGTCCTTAAGGTCCCTAGCCTTATGAAAATAGTCAGAGGTAGAGGAGCAATTTCTCCTTAATCTTAAGAACTGGCCTTTAGGGATCCCTTGTTTCAAAGGAACCGGATGATAACTATCCCATTTTAATAGGCTATTTGCTGCTGATGGTTTTCTAAAGATATATGATCTCAATGAGCCAGATTCATCAATTGATATTATAACATCCAAAAAGGCAATCTTTTTACCTCCTATCTCATAAGTAAATTTAAGGCCCAAATCATTTTCATTGAGGCGCTGTATGAACCCAATGAAGGACTCCTCATCTCCAGTCCAGAGGACGAGGATGTCGTCAATGTATCGGCCCCAAAATTGAATGTGGGGGCCCCCGACGACATCCTCATCCCCAAAGACTATGTTGTCCTCCCACCAGCCAAGGAGCAAATTAGCATAAGTGGGGGCACAGGGGCTCCCCATCGCTGTGCCCCTCAGCTGGTGGTAGAATCTCCCATGAAAAAGAAAAAAATTATGCGTAAGAACATAATCAAGCAACCGAAGAATGAATTCGTTGTGTGGGATCAAGTGGTTTCCCCTTGTTTTCAAAAAGGACTCCACTGCCATCAGACCAGCCGTATGGTGGATACTAGAATACAATGCCTCCACGTCTATGGAAACCAAAATAGTACCAGGATCAACTGTAATGTCATCCAATTTTGTTAATAAATCTGTTGTGTCTCTCAGATAGGATGGGAGAGCTGTAACAAAAGATCTAAGCATCTGATCAAGATAGATGCTTGAGTTTTGACTCAATGCATCCACACCTGAAACTATTGGCCTCCCTTTCAATGGTGGATAGCCCTTATGAACCTTAGGAAGGGCATAAAAAGTTGCAATCACAGGAAATTTTGGAAGCAGAAGATTCAGTTCACTCAATGAAATCAGATTATTTTGTCTAGCTTGTTGCAAAATGTCAGATAAGGTCCTCATAAAAGCAGATGTAGGATCACCCTGTAATACCTGATATGTCATGGTATCTGAAAGAATATTCATACACATAGAAACATATTGATCACAATCTAGAAGCACTATGTTCCCGCCCTTATCGGAGGGTTTTATGATAAGGGAAGTGTCACCACTCAAATCCTGTAATGCTCTCCGTTCATCAAATGTGAAATTAGGGTTCACCCTATGTGCCCTTGGATTTATTCTCCTGATTTCCTCCGTGACTAACGACGAAAAAATATCTATACTACCAATATCTCCTACAGGTGGCATTTTACTACTTTTAGGTTTTAAATCCGAGAAAGGGCCCTCTCCCAATCCATGAGTGCCCTCATTTTCAAGTTCAGCTAAGAGATGAACATCCTGGAGATTCTCCATGGAGATGCCCAATTGTAAACATTTATTTTTGTCATTGAGTGCAAAAAACTTTCTCCATCTCAACTTCCTCAAGAATAGGTGAATATCTTTAACCCACGAAAAAGGGTCAAAGCGAGTCGTTGGTACAAAGGACAGTCCTGTCCCTAAGACCCTTCGTTCAGTCTCTGTAAGAGTGTGTGAGGACAAATTTATCACATTCCTATCATTACCTGCATGTAATCGATGTGGTATTATCTTATTGGCTAACGATTGTAATTCACCATTCTTTCCCGCAAATGGTAGCGTGCTTCCCTGTTCTCTAAAAAATAGGGAGTTGAAGTAGAGGATAATCCCATAGATGGTCATGTGGAGAAAGATGGACCCTGGCCTGAATAACCTCGATTTTGCCATCTTCTACCAAACCCTCTCCTTCCTTGCCCCCTAGATCTACTAGACAGTCTAGGGGTTTCCTTCGGAGTACGTTCAGTATCAGAGGACTCCAGATCAGAGGAGGAGATGTCCGTCGTTGGGCCACCCTTACTATTTAGGGCAGGATATGCTCGTTTTTCCCTAAAATCAGTCAAATCTCTAGTGAATCGTTTATGTTTTCTATCTTTCAGAACGAGTTGATATTTTTCTACTGACACCCTCAGTGCTTCTTCTCTTGTGGAGAAGTCCAATGCGGACTTAAAGTTAAGGGCCCTATCTATCTGCTCTTTAAGGGTGGATGCAGACTTCTCAAAAGTGACCTTTTCTTCCTCTAGTAGGATTTGCATAAACCTCAAAGATGAGGCTGTAGATTCTTTCTCCCACTTAGATAAAAGTGAAACTGACCTGCTCCTATGTGCTGGTAACAAGTTAATCCTTAGGCCACGTGGCACTATCCCTTGTTTTATATAGTTGTCCAATGATTGGACCTCCCACCATGACTTGATGTTTTCTTTATAGACTTCTAATAAATCCGCAAAGACATTCTTAATACTGGGCTCTGTTGAAATATTGACCCCACACTCAGTCCCTGAAAAAACTTCATTAGCCTCGTCCAACCATCTGTTAGTGTTTAAAGGTCCCGACAAAAATCCAGCCATAATACTCTCAAGAAAAACCAGAAAAAATATTCACCAAACTAAATTGGTAACAGGGTATATATATTTACAAGAGAACCATAGACAGAAAAAATACCCAATAAAAATTAACTTTTAATAATTATCCTTAAAAGTGTACTCTACATTACAAGTGAGAAAAAACTACACATATATCTCAAAAACAGGATACCATGTACGGAGACTATAATATGAAATTAGCAATTAATTCAGACAAACTTACCCTGGATAGCACCTAATAAGATTGCTCTCCCTACCTAACAGCGGAGTGTTTTTCACCCTAAGGTTCAGATGGTGTCCCCGCTCCTCGGAGGCTGTCCCTCTCCTTTCCCTAGGTATCCCTACACAGTCAAAAGATGCCACACACATACATATAAATGGACCAATTGTAGACTATTCATGTCATAATTGACATGCTCAATATAAAAAATTACAACAATACCATATCAGTGGGGAGTGGGCAAAAATAGATATAGTTGCACAAATAGAAGGTTTTTGATTTACAGTAGCCCACTAATATAAATAGATAGACATGTGTACCAGTCAGAGCAAGTCCGAAAAAAAAAAATAAAATAAAAAATATTAAGAATATTATCATCCCCAATCAAACTAGGATTCAAGCAATGCCATAAATGATATCAATTAGTTGGCCTTTAGTACAATGACTAAATGTAGTCAATCCACAATACAAAATTTCCCAAAGCTATAATAGCAATATTCCAGACATCAATATTATAAGATTCCTCATACTGGTGTAAAGTCATCCGCATATAAGGTTATAATTAATCCCTTTGTCCCAACCCACTGGAATAGGTAAAAATATGTACTAGTCAGACCAAATAAGAAATAGTAATACACTTATCTTAATCTCTAGTCCATCTGAGATTCACACAGTGCCTTGAGTGGTGTCCATTAGATGTCCTTTTTTATATACATAACTGAATATAGTCAATCCACAATTCAGAACTCCCCAAAATAGTAACAGCACTCCAGGCATCAATTTTCAAGGTCCCTCAGACTGGTGTAAAATCATCAGCAGTAAAGATATTCCTTAGGATTAGTCCCTTCGTCCCTACGCGTTTCACCCCCTCCTCAATGTGGGGCTCATCAGGGGACAAGAAATATTAGAGGAGATGAGCCATAATAGATGCCCGCATAATAGCTCCTTGTATACCGGAGTCCAACCGCATGTTCAATGGTGGGATTCATCCCTATATATCTGTGGAATGCCATGTGCCACGAGATTAATTTCACCTGTGATCAATCCCAGCGTTACCCTGACTACGAGACGCAAGCTCATATTAAATTAAATAGCCTATTAAAATGGGATAGTTATCATCCGGTTCCTTTGAAACAAGGGATCCCTAAAGGCCAGTTCTTAAGATTAAGGAGAAATTGCTCCTCTACCTCTGACTATTTTCATAAGGCTAGGGACCTTAAGGACCGTTTTTCTGATCGGGACTATCCAACAAGGGTGATCAATAGAGCATTTAATCATGCCTTTAAACAGGATAGATCTAAATTACTGGTGTCTCACTCCAGGCCCGAACAGACCTCCCTTACTAGGCTAATTGGAACATATGATGATCAACATCCTAGGATCATGACAATCCTGAGAAAATATTGGGGCATCTTGAGGACAGATCCGGATGTCTCCAAATGGATTGCAGACTATCCCTCTGTCACCTTTAGGAGAGGCAGATCTGTCAAAGATCACCTAGTACATAGTCACTTTGTGCCCCCCAAGAAGGAGGGGACCTGGTTGGATAGGAGGTCTACTGGTACTTTTAGATGTGGACAGTGCAATTATTGTTGTTAGGTCTCCATCTCAGATACATTTGTGAGCTCTGTAACTGGACGCACCTATAGGAACAAACATTTTGCTAATTGTAAAACAATAGGTGTCGTCTATGTATGTACGTGCACTTGCCCAAAAGACTATGTGGGAAAAACCAGAAGACAATTTAAAGTACATATTGGTGAACACTTAGGTGACATCCGAAACAAGCGAGATACTCCTCTAGCGAAACACGTCAATACACACCATGGAGGTGATTTAAATTCTATTACATTTCGTTCTATTGAAGTGGTGAGTCCCTCAGTGCGACAGGGGGACTGGGATAAAAGAATTCTGCAGGGGGAGTCCAGATGGATTTTCTGGCTCGAATCTCTGAATCCCGGGGGTATTAATGAACAGTTAAGCTTTTCTAGCTTTGTATAGCCTTACTGTTGTTTCAATTAGCCTTACGGATAAAAATCCTGATCAGCCTTTTTTATATATCTACAGATAGTTCCGGTGTGTGTATTCACCATACTGGTGGACTGTAATACTGGCTTAGTTACTCACACATAAGTGGATAATATGCTACCTATTCCCCCCCCCCCCTTTTCTTTGGGGATGGATGCACATCTTTTTAATTATGGTGGAATATTCAGCTCATCTTGTGATTTTCCGGGTCTATTGTCTTGTGGTAGTGATTGTCTCTTGCATGTTCCCGTTGAACTGAGAGTAGCGGTATCCTCCATGCAGATATTGAAACGCAGTCTGCGTTCCACCTGGTGGTTCCAGGAAGTGACGTAAAAAGCGTGAGGATACGTACTTTGCTTACGCATTCTTCGTACGATCCCTTAGCTAATACCCTGGGCTACGCAATCGGAAATGACGTATTACGTTGGGATCGGAAGTGATGTTAAACACGGTGGTACGCTAGTTTCTTAAAGCTTGCGTCTCGTAGTCAGGGTAACGCTGGGATTGATCACAGGTGAAATTAATCTCGTGGCACATGGCATTCCACAGATATATAGGG
The DNA here is from genome assembly GCF_046119375.1 of Phyllobates terribilis. Lineage (NCBI taxonomy): Eukaryota > Metazoa > Chordata > Amphibia > Anura > Dendrobatidae > Phyllobates > Phyllobates terribilis. Next base: position 609,411,590 of record NW_027362762.1, read on the forward strand.
ATGAATCCCACCATTGAACATGCGGTTGGACTCCGGTATACAAGGAGCTATTATGCGGGCATCTATTATGGCTCATCTCCTCTAATATTTCTTGTCCCCTGATGAGCCCCACATTGAGGAGGGGGTGAAATGCGTAGGGACGAAGGGACTAATCCTAAGGAATAACTTTACTGCTGATGATTTTACACCAGTCTGAGGGACCTTGAAAATTGATGCCTGGAGTGCTGTTACTGGGGAGTTCTGAATTGTGGATTGACTATATTCAGTTATGTATATAAAAAAGGACATCTAATGGACACCACTCAAGGCACTGTGTGAATCTCAGATGGACTAGAGATTAAGATAAGTGTATTACTATTTCTTATTTGGTCTGACTAGTACACATTTTTACTTAGTCCAGTGGGTTGGGACAAAGGGATTAATTATAACCTTATTTGCGGATGACTTTACACCAGTCTGAGGAATCTTATAATATTGATGTCTGGAATATTGCTATTATAGCTTTGGGAAATTTTGTATTGTGGATTGACTACATTTAGTCATTGTACTAAAGGCCAACTAATTGATATAATTTATGGCATTGCTTGAATCCTAGTTTGATTGGGGATGAAAATATTCTTAATATTTTTTTCGGACTTGCTCTGATTGGTACACATGTCTATCTATTTATATTAGTGGGCTACTGTAAATCAAAAACCTTCTATTTGTGCAACTATATCTATTTTTGCCCACTCCCCACTGATATGGTATTGTTGTAATTTTTTATATTGAGCATGTCAACTATGACATGAATAGTCTACTATTGGTCCATTTATATGTATGTATGTGGCATCTTTTGACTGTGTAGGGATACCTAGGGAAAGGAGAGGGACAGCCTCCGAGGAGCGGGGACACCATCTGAACCTTAGGGTGAAAAACACTCCGCTGTTAGGTAGGGAGAGCAATCTTATTAGGTGCTATCCAGGGTAAGTTTGTCTGAATTAATTGCTAATTTCATATTATATTCTCCGTACATGGTATCCTGTTTTTGAGATATATGTGTAGTTTTTTCTCACTTGTACTATAGAGTACACTTTTAAGGATAATTATTAAAAGTTAATTTTTATTGGGTATTTTTTCTGTCTATGGTTCTCTGGTAAATATATATACCCTATTACCAATTTAGTTTGGTGAATATTTTTCTGGTTGCTCTTAAAACCCAACATGACGCCCACAGACCATTCCATCAAAGTCTGCATTCCAAAACGTCAATCCTTCCCCTCCGAGCCCTGACATGTGCCAAAACAGTAGTTTTCTCCTACACATGGGGTATCTGCATACTCAGGAGAAATTGAACAACAGATTTTGAGGTCCACTTTCTCCTGTTACCCTTGTGAAAATATTTTTTTTCTGGCTAAAATAACATTTTTGTGGAAAAAATTAGATTTTTTTTAATTTTCACAAGTCATCGTTATGATTTTTTGTGAAGCACCTTGGGGTTTAGGGTGCTCACCACACATCTAGATAAATTCATTGGGGGGTATAGATTCCAAAAAGGGGCCACTTGTTGAGTGTTTTTAATGTTTAGGCAGTTCAGGGGCTCTGTAAACGCAACAATACGCCTACAGACCATTCCATCAAAGTCTTCATTCCAAAACACCACTCCTCCCCTTTTGAGCCCTGACGTGCACCGAAACAGTAGTTTCCTCCCACATATGGGGTATAAGAGTACTCAGAAGAAATTGTACAACAACTTTTGGGGTCCAATTTCTCCTGTTACCCTCGTGGAAAATAAAAAAATTGCAGCTAAAAGATCATTTTTGTGGAAAAAAAGTGCTTTTCACAGCTCTACTTATAAACTTTTGCGAAACACTTGGTAGATCAAAGTGATCACCACACATCTAAATAAGTTCCATAAGGGGTCTAGTTTCCAAAATGGGGTCACTTGTGGGGGGTTTTGCACTGTTTAGGCATATCAGGAGCTCTTCAAATGCAACATGGCCCGCTCTCAATTCCAGCGAGTTTTGCGTTGAAAACGTCAAACGGTGCTCCTTCCCTTCTGAGCCCTGCCATACACCCAAACAATGGGTTTCCCCCACATATGGGGTATCAGCGTACTTTAGAGAAATTGTACAAACACTTATGGGGTCCAATTTCTCCTGTTACCTTTATGAAAATAAAAAAATTGGGGTCTAAAGTAAAATTTTATGAAAAAAAATGAAATGTTAATTTTTTCCTTTCACATTCGATTAATTGCTGTGAAGCACGTGAAGGGTTCAAGGCTTCTTGAATGTGGTTTTGAGCACCTTTAGGGGTATAGTTTTTAGAATGGTGTCACTTTGGGGTATTTTCTGTTATATGGACCACTCAAAGTGACTTCAAATGTGGCGTGGTCCCTAAAAAAAATGGTTTTGTAAATTTTGTTGTAAAACGGAGAAATCGCTTATCGACTCTTAACCCTTATAACTTCCTAACAAAAAACATTTTTGGTTCCAAAATTGTGCTGATGTAAAGTAGACATGTGGGAAATGTTATTTATTAACTATTTTGTGTGACATATCTCTCTGATTTAAGAGTATGAAAATTACAATTTTGAAAATTGAAAAATTTTCGCCAAATTTCAGTTTTTTTTCACAAAGAAAAGCAAGTCATATTGAATAAATGTTACCACTATCATGAAGTACAATATGTCACGAAAAAACAGTCTCAGAATCAGTGGGATCCACTGAAGCATTCCAGAGTTATTACCTCATAAAATGACAGTTGTCAGAATTGTAAAAACTGGCCTGGTCATTAACATGCAAACCACCTTCGGGGTTAAAGGGATTAATTACGGATGGCGGTCTTTCAGTGATCGGGACCCCCACACACTTCCAAGTGCCGGAATTCCAGTTCAGAATGCTAGCTCTGCACCAGCAACATCAGCAGGCATTTATTGGCTCGGATCCTGATGATTTATCCCTGTCTTATCTTCTAGATGCGGCTTTGCGAAGATTGTGAGAGGTAGTGGGCTTTTTCTCTCACTTCTCTGGCACCCCCATGATGTGATCAAGGGGAGCTGCGGGTTTTCATGGCAGCTGGAGGACAAATGATGACTTCCAGGTCTGCCAGCTATGGTGGCCTGTTATATCCAGCCAGCAGCAGGGTCTAACAGGCAATCTGCCATATAAAGCTGACAGGTCTCATGCATTGCAATACATGTTTATATCAATACATGAGACCAGTGATCATGAGACCAGAGAAATAAAAGTTGAAGTTCCATAGAGGGACAAAGTAAAAAAAGTAAAAAAAAAGTTTGAATGAAAAAAAACCAATAAATAATAATAACGTTAGTTATCCCCTTCAGTGAACACCGTAAAAAAAATCAATAAAAAAGTGACGAAAAAACTATGCTTTTTCACAATACTGCAAAAAAAAAATGGAGTAAAACGCAATCAGAAAGTCGAATGTATATAACAGTGGCATCACTGAAAACTACATTTTATCCCCAAAAAATAAGCTGCTATACAGCTCCATCAGTATAGAAATATACCTGATATATCTCTCAGAATATAACAATGCAAAAACAATTCTGTTTGTGGCCAAACAGTAGTTTTCTACCACAAATGGAGTATTTCCATACTCAGGAGAAATTACATAAGAAATTATATGGTCCATATTCTCCTGTTACTCTTGTGAAAATGCAAATTTTGGGGCTAAAGTATCATTTTCTGTCAGAAAAAGTAAAATTTTAATTTTTTTCTTTCACATTGCTTTATTTCTTGTGAAGTACCCAAAGGGTTAATAAACTTCCTGAATGTGGTTTTAAGCACTTTGAGGGGTGCAGTTTTTAAAATGGTTTCACGTTTAAGTATTTTTTGTCATATAGTCCCTCAAAGTTGCTTAAAATGTGATGTGGTCCCTAAAAATATAGGTTTTGTAAATTTTTTGGAAAAATGAGAAATTGCTGATATACTTTTAACCCTTCTAGCTTCCTAACAAAAAAAAATTATGTTTCAAAATTGATGCTGATGTAAAGTAGAGATGTGGTAAATGTTATTTATCAACTATTTTGTGTGATATAACTATCTGGTGTTCCGGGGAACAGTTGCCCGCCTTGTGTCTGTGTCCTGTTGGTGTGCCACGCCTCCCTCCCCCTAAGTGCTGCTGTCCTCGCTATGCATGTCACCTTGCCAGGTTGGGTCAGTGACTTCATCGTCCACTTCCTCGTCTTCCACGTACGCACCCTGGGTCTCCTCCTGACTTAGTGGTAATTGTGTCTCATCATCATCAACCTCTTGTGACAGTTTCCCACCGTCACCTTCGTGTGACCGTGGCTGCTCAAACATTTGGGCATTGCTACATGCGATATCCTCTTGCCTCACTTGAAGCAGGCCGAATCTATAAATAGAAAAGTGAACAGCTCTTCGGAGTGTCCAAGTGTGGGATTAGTTGTGTCTGGGCACTCGGCATGGTGGAAGGAAGAAGGATCAGGGTGACAAATATGTGGTCCAGATTCACGGCCACTGAGACTTGACCATGTGGAAGACAGAGTGGTGGTGGTGGTGGCAAACTGACTGGAAGCCAGGGCCGCCATCAGGACATTACTGCCCTTACAACTATATGGGGTCCAGTGACCAGAAGCAAAAAGGGGAGCCCTGGCCAGCCTGGGCCCTAGGCCCACAGCCCTGGGCCCCCCTCTTTGATTCTAGTTACCAACTGTTTGGTGCATGATTCACCCAGCTGACGGAAATGAGCTCTGTATCTTTAATCTGTGGCTGGGTGCATCATGGTCCTGGCGCCGGTCATGTGACATGCTGCGCACTCATCTTCATTCTGGGGCAGAGCAGCGTTCTTGCCCGATTTGTTGTGGGGATGGCGGCGGGCAGTCAAGCAAGGCATATTGTGTGTGTGTGTCACAGGTGTGTCAGAAGTGACAGACAGTCGCCCTACAGTTGGTTGCAGAAGATCTCTCCCTTTGTCATTACAGACACCTTCTTAACTCTAGGACCCAGCAGCTACTTCCCTCCTGCTAATTGACACCCAGGCTTGGTTGTTTAAATACTTGCTGTTTCCTGCAGGGAGGCGCCGGTGATATTCACATGCTCTCTTGTGAAGGTTTGGAGCTATTGCAGTCTGCTTACTTCCTCTTTGATACTAGGAGGATGTTTGGTGTAATCTCCCTGAAGTTTGCTCAAGCATTGTTACTTTCCCCTGTGTTTGTCTCCTTTGTTGTCTTTAGTTGTTAGTGGGGACTGACTAGTGCTCATCCCTCCTTCCCTATCCAGGGCCAAGCGTTAGGGAAATACAGGGTTTAGGTTTCTGTGCGGCGATTGGTGAGGAACCAATATAGGGACGATTGGGGAAACAGGGTGATATCAGATCAGCTTAGGAGGTCTCCACTCCCTCTTTCCCTAGAGTTTGGGCTCCCTTCCCCTCTTCTCTTTGTGTTGCACTTAGTCTTTCCCACACCTTGCTTGACATTATCACCCGCAGTGCACATTTAGGAAAAAAAAAGTTTACACTTTGGTTTATTTGTGTTTTTTTTTTGGGGCATGTTTTTTTTTTCTTTCTCCTTTGATGGGTTCAGTTGCAGAGATCGCAGAGTGGCTGCGCTGTTTGTCTCTGAGGTGAATGTCCTACGCTGTCAGGTTCAGCAACAGCATCAGTGGTGACAGGTCGCTAATGTGGAGGTCTCTGCAGGTAGACCTGTCCGACCTGAACCCAAGGTTGCCCTCCCAGACAGGTTTTCAGGAGGTAGGGAAAAGTTTTTGTGTTCAAGGAGGCATGCAAACTGTACTTTAAACTTCACCCTTACTCCTCCCGAAGTGAGGAGCAAGATGTGGGAATTGTGATCTTACTGCTGCAGGGAGATCCGTAATCCTGGACTTTTTCTTTACCGCAGGATTCGGTTTGTCTCCAGTCTGTGGAGGGTTTTTTTGGGGCCCTGACCCTCATCTATGATGACCCTGACCAAGTTGCCTTGGCTGAGTCTAGGCTACATCGCCTTCAGCAGGGGAATAGGTCAGTGGAGACGTGCAATTCTGAATTCTGTAGATGGGCAACGGATTCTAAATGAAATGACTCACCCCTCAGAAGCCAATTTTGTAAGAGCCTTTCTGAAAGGTTGAAAGATGCTTTGGCAGTATATGAAACTCATGGGTCCTTTGAGGCTGCCATGTCATTGACTATACGTATTGATAGATGCCTTTGTGATAGGCGGGTGAGACCACCTTCTCTGGGGCCTTCTTCTCGGGGTTCAGTACCTCTGCCGAGGGAGCGGTCTGGCGGTGAACCAGTAGAGGGGGAGGTGAAAGAACCCATGCAGTTAGGGAGTGCCTCTGCATCATACATCTTCCCGGAGATTCGCAAGAAAAAAGGCATATGGTTTTTTTTGTGGGAAAAAGGGACATTTTATTGGGGCCTGTCCTTCGATTCCTAGGTAAAAGGAGACTTGCTTAACCCTTGGTAGTCTGGAGTTGAATAAGCAAGGGGTGCATTTATTAACAACCAGCAGTTCCCAGTTTTTCCTGACAGCAGAAAAGCTTTGGAGAGCAAAATCGAGAAAATTTCTGTGTTTGTTGACAGTGGAGCTGGAGTTAGCAGGGTTGATGCTGAGTTTGTCAAGACTCATGGTCTTGTTTGCTGTATGTTAGCTAAGCCTATTCCCATGTTCGCCATCGACTCAGCACCACTTTCACGGAAAGCACTAACCCAGATTGTACATAATGTAAAACTGAGGGTTGGGTCAATTCATTGTGAAATAATCCCTTGCTATGTCGTGGACCTGGTCTTCCCACCCCAATTGTTTTGGGTCTACCTGGTGGGTGAAGCATAATCCGTTGGTGGATTGGCAAGCCAGGGAAATCATTGAAAGGGGAGATTACTGCCATGAGTACTGTTTAGACATTTCCCTTGCTACAGTCTCTACGGAAATATTACCTGCTTTTCTGTCTGGTTTTGAGGACGTTTATTTTGAGAGGGGGTGTCAGGATTTGCCTCCTCATTGTGCATATGACTGTCCTATTTACCTGACCACTAGAGCTAAACTACCAAAGTCCAGACTGTATAATCTTTCTGGCCCTGAGAGACAAGCCATGAAGAATTTAATTGCGGAAAGTTTGGAGCAGGGACACATCAGGCCTTCATCTTCTCCTGTGGCTGCTGGGTTCTTCTTCATGAGTCAAAAAAAAGGCGGCCTACGTCCCTGTTTAGATTTCCGGGAATTAAATCAAATTACCATCCGAGATCCATACCCTCTTCCTCTGATTTCAGATTTGTTCAGCTAGGTTGTGGGAGCTAAGGTATTTAAGGGGAGCCTACAATCTGTTAGAATCAGAGAAGGGGATGAATGGAAAACAGAGTTCAATACCCCTAAATGGCAGTTCGAGAGTTTGGTTATGCCTTATGGTCTGACCAATGCACCTGCAGAGTTCCAGCATTTCATAAATAATATTTTCCATCAATTGGTGGGGAGATTTGTGGTGGTCTAACTGGACAATATTTTGGTTTACTCACCTGATTTTGAGACACATCGGGGGCATATTAAACAGGTGCTCCAGATATTAAGCGATAACAAACTATATGCCAAACTAGAAAAATGTGTTTTCGCCGTTCAGGAGGTGCAGTTTTTTGGGCATTTGTTGTCATCTTCAGGTTTTTGGATGGATCCGGAGAAGATCTGTGCAGTCATTGATTGGAACCTTCCCGAGAACCTGAAGGCTCTACAACATTTTCTGGGCTTTACCAATTTTACCTGAAATTCATACAAAATTACTCAGTACTCAGTCAGTAGTGAAAGCCCTTACTGACATAACTAGGAAGTAGTGATGAGCGAACGTGCTCGCCACTACTCGGTACTCACCTGAGCATCATGTCACACAAAGGCAACGGTGGGAAAGTGCAATTACTGTCGCAAGAGGTGGATGATGATGAGACACAATTCCCAGAAAGTCAAGAGGAGGACCAGGGTGTGGAAGTGGAAGACGAGGTGGGGGATGATATAGTAACTGACCCAAACCGTTAAGGGGACATGCAGAGCGAGGACAGCATCACACAGGGGAAGAGAGATGTAGCACCACAAAAGGCAGGAAGAAGCAGTGTGGTGGCTGCAGACGCAAGGTGGGAAAGCGTTCCCCATAACACCTACACGACGGAAGTTGCCAGTACAACGGTTAGGTCTTCCCGAGTCTGGTTGTTTTTTTAAAGACTGTGCAGATAACCCCAAAAAGACTAGCATCAGCAAGGGTAGCAAAACTAGCAGCTTGACCACCACCAGCATGATCAGGCACATGGCAACAAAGCACCCTACTAAGTGGGCCAAACCCCAGAGTCCAGAAACAGTGTCTGCGGGTGATACCACTGCTTCTTCCGCTGTTTTGCATGCATGCCAATCCCCTGTCCATGGCGCATGCAAAGACGCCTCCTTCCCTGCACCTGTCGTTGCACACTCTCAGCACTATCAGCAAGCATGTCCACGTCCTTGTTCCAGGGCAGCATTCAGTGGTTTGGAATACATCGGCAAGACAAAACGGGAGCTCAGACGTAGGATTGGAGAGCATCTTTCTGATATTGAATACAAAAGAGAGACCCCCTTTGCGAGACATATTAATGAAGTCCATGGAGGTGATAAGATGGCATTAAAATTTATGGGCATTGAAAAAATAACCAGACCCCAGAGGGGCGGTGATTGGGACCGCCGGATACTACAAATGAGCGTTGCCTCAATGAGCAGCTTACTTTTGGCTGTTTTGTATGAGGCCAGATATCGGGCTCGTCATTACCTTCCCTTACATAATTGAAGTTCTGTTGAATATTTATTTTTTTCTTTTTTCTTTAAAAATGAATCTTATGGCTTTCTGCTGAATCCTAAAAAATACCAATGATCTCTCTCCACATCATGTTGTTATAACGATAGAACCTATTAGAGTATGTAATGGAGCGTGGGGGGCCCTCACCTTCTCTCACCTTCTCTCTTCTTATTCTATATATTTGTAAAATACCTTATTGTGGAAATTTCTTATAATAACTAGGTGTGCAATGAAAGATTTTTAATTTATTAATGATACCAAATATTTTATGTAATAAGTCCCACTGAATGTGATATGCTGTGTGTTATTTGGTAATTGAGAACGTAAATAGGCCTAGGTAATCCATCCCACTGAATGTGTTATGATATGGTGTTTTTTAATTGAGAAAATAGGCCTGGATAGATGATAGACAGAACCAGATATTTCGTGATACAGCTTGGAGATAATTGGAGCGTAGGTTGTGTGTCACCCTGGCCTGGATGCCACAAAATGTAATAAAGCTGTGTCTGAGAGCAGGGGGGAGGTTCTCTAGTCAGGGGAACATTAGCATGCAATGCCTCCTGTCTCAGGCCAGTAGGGGGAGCAGGCTGCCCCTATAAAAACTGGTGCTGGGGGCAGGGTTAGAGAGAACTGGATGGCCTGTCTCAGCACTGAGACGTGTCCCAGAGTGGAGCAGGGACAGAAAGTTGATTGCACCTAAGAGGAAGTGTGGCAGTAGGAGAGCCACCAGCCAGAGACGAGAGGCGAAGAGAGCCTGTCTTGGCAAATCAGAGACTGACCTTATCAGACTTTGGTGTCTGAGGCTGGAAGGATTCCACATCCCCCAGCAGAGAACCAGTCCGCAAGGGACTGTATATTCCTTGGCCTAAGAAGCCTGGAGGCCCTGCCACAACCGAAGGGACCAGTAAAGCCGTACAAGGCTGGCAGCAGAAAGGAACCCACGTCGCAGGCCATACAGGCGAGAATACACGGAAAGCTCGGAAATGTGGGCTGTTACCCTATCAGGAGGAGATAGCCAGAAGGAGCGCAGAAAGCACGGTAGGCCTACACCCTCACCCTGACCAGGGCCAATTTCCCCGTTGCTCTCAGACATCCAGGTCCCCTCCTAGCTGGGACTGTTTATGGGTCAGTTTACCTGTTTCAGTAAAGACCCTGGACTGCAACCTATTGTCTGTGTGCTCCTTCGCGTCTCCAGCACTACCGGCACTGGGACCCTCACTACCATCACTCCCACCATCCACTATACTGCCCTGGGGCCGCACTCTTCCCGTGGGGAGTCACACTACCCTAGCTGCACACCTCATCAGCCCCAGTGGTCTGCATGCAGTGGCGGTTCCTAATAACCGCAAATCCACGGGTGGCGTAGTCGGACATAAACATCAACAACACGTAACGGACTACCACTGGCCTGACCACCCTGAGCCACGGAACCGGGTTGCCACTACTACTCCCATCGTTCCCCCCTATTGCCCGGATCCGAGTGCCCCACGGCCCAGGGGGCGAGTCAGTTGCGTTTCATAGGACTGTATGTGACGTGCAGTTCCGGGTTGGTACCGGATGTGACGTCACTTGGAGCGCGTGTTTGCGTTCCATTATGCTGGAAGTGACGTCAACATCCGGTACCAACCCGGATGTGATGTTATTTGAAGCGCACGCTTGCATAGCGGCCTCATACTCCAAGACACATGGTAAGCATGGATCTTAATTAAGGGGTTTTTTTTTCAGGTAAGGAGATGGCCCTACATATCTTCACTAGCACTTGAGTAGGATGGGCGCACTCGGTAGTGGGTGGTGCCATTTTACACCTGACATGCATGTGACCCTGGGATGATTATTCCAGGTGTATAAATAGATTGACCCATGTGGTTGAGGTTTTCTGCCCTCATTGCATCCTGATGGAGGGGTGTTAAACCCTGTATCTCTGAATTTCTGTGCCATTTCCCCTGAGGAATCATCAAATGAAGATGAAGAAACTCATCAGGGGGGCACTTCTTGGGGTCGGTCCGGGGCTGCCTAGAAAACAGGGTCAGCTGTGGACTGTCCTTGTAAGGGCAGGAGTCTTGGGGTCATAGGGTCAGTCAGCTGGATAGGGACTGACAGGGTCAAGAAACATATTATCCTGAGATATATGATGTATCGAAAATAGGATGACCCATGCTACAGGACGGGTGAGACTGGTCCAATTATTTCTTTATGCTGAAAGGAATGACACTGCATTGCACTTTATTGATCAGTTATGAGGGGTAATACAAACTCAATTTGATAACTGTTGTGATATTATTATTTAACTTCGTACAGTAGCTCTAATCAATTGACTACCATTTTTTATATCCTATACTGGGACAAGGGCACTCTCTGTATGGTTTTATATGTTATAGTGTATGTCTAGGTTGCTAATTGTATTTTAACCGTTGAAGTAAAGGTTATATTTTAACTTTCGCTCTATGCTGCTATATACCAGACAAACAGCAAAATGCTGAAGAGTTGTGGACAGCTCTGAAAGAGCAGGCAGATCTGTGGCTGACACCGTTGACCCTACAGTCAGGCATGGTCGTGAGTGACAATGGCCGGAACCTGGTCACGGCTCTGAAGCGAGGCAAGGTCACACACGTACCATGCCTGGCCCATGTGCTTGACCTCGTGGTTCAGCGGTTTCTCAAAATCACCCCGGATCTGCCAGATCTGCTTGTCGAAGTACGCCGCGTGTGTGCCCATTTTAAAAAGGCAGCTACAGCTTTCACTGCCCTTGCCCTTCAGCAGCGTTTGAAGCTTCCAGCTCACCGACCATGCGTTGGAGCTGTACATTGCAGATGTTGGGAAGGATTTGTGAGCAGAAGAGGGCAGTTGTTGACTAACAGCATCAACAAGGCCATCGGTATTCAGGTCAGACTCCACACATAAGATCTCAGGAGTGGACGTGGATGTCAGATGTCAGACAGGCCCTGATGCGCGGGGTACTCTCACAATGAGGGAAAAGTTTCGGAAAATGCTGAAGGAGTACCTTGCCAACAGTACCAACGTCCTCCGTGATTCCTCTGTGCCTTATAATTATTGGGTATCCAAGCTGGACATGTGGCATGAACTGGCTCTCTACGCCTTGGAGATCCTGGCCTGCCCTGCCGCTAGCTTTTGTCAGAGTGGGTTTTTAATGACGCTGATTGAATTATAACCGATAGGCGCATCTGCCTGTCAACTGAAAATACTGACAGGCTGACTCTTATAAAAATGATCAAGGGCTGGATTGGGCCAGACTTCTCAACACCACCGAATGATAGCAGCATAACATAAACTCAAATACAGTGTCTTTTTTCCCTAATATTGTCTATTTGGTCTTGTTCTCCTCCTTCTCCTCATCCTTATCCTCCACCACCATATCACCACATTATCTACCATATCACCATATCTACATCTCTTGCAAGGGGCATTGGAGTGCCTCCAATTTTTTGGCAGCCATTGCATTCACTGCATAGGCAAACGGTATGGGAGACCCTCTTCCTAACAATAGGAACATTTTTTTCAGGAAGCCCTCCTCTACGTCTCTTGCAAGGGGAATTGGAGTGCCTCCAAACTTTTGGCAGCCGTTGCATTCACTGCATAGGCAAACAGAATGGGAGACCCATTTCCTACTAATGGGAACATTTTTTTCAGGAGGCCCTCCTCTACGTTTCTTGCAATGGGCATTGGAGTGCCTCTAAATTTTTGGCAGCCGTTGCATTCACTGCATAGGCAAACATTATGGAAGACCCACTACCTAATAATGGGAACATTTTTTTCAGGAGGCCCTCCTCTACATTTCTTGCAATGGGCATTGGAGTGCTTCCAAAATTTTGGCAGCAGTTGCAGTCACTGCATAGGCAAACAGTATGGGAGATCCACTACCTAATAATGGGAACATTTTTTCCCGGAGGCCCTCCACTACATCTCTTGCAATGGGCATTGTAGTGCCTCCAAATTTTTGGCAGCAGTTGCAGTCACTGCATATGCAAGAACAGTATGGAAGACCCACTCCTTTCTAATGGGAACATGTTGTTACTGAGGCCCACCACTATGTGTCATTAAATTGTTATTGTGGCTTTTCCCAAATTTTGGCAACCGTTGTACTCACTGCATACCCTATAACTGGATAGCAGAACCGCTCCTTTCTAATGGGAACATGGAGTTACTGTGGCCCACCTCTATGTGTTTTTAAATTGTTATTAGGGTTTTTCCTAGATTTTGGCAGCCGTTGTACTCACTGCATACCCTATAACTGGATAGCAGACCCACTCCTTTCTAATGGGAACATGTTGTTACTGTGGCCCACTTCTATGTGTCTTTAAATTGTTCTTGGGGTTTTTCCTAAATTTTGGCAGCCGTTTTACTCATTGTATACCCTATAACTGGATAGCAGAACCGCTCCTTTCTAATGGGAACATGGAGTTACTGTGGCCCACCTCTATGTGTTTTTAAAATGTTATTGGGATGTTTCCTAGATTTTGGCAGCCGTTCTACTCACTGCATACCCTATAACTGGATAGCAGACCCACTCCTTTCTAATGGGAACATGTCGTTACTGTGGCCCACCTCTATGTGTCTTCAAATTGTTCTTGGGGTTTTTCCTAAATGTTGGCAGTCGTTGTACTCATTGCATACCCTATAACTGGATAGCAGAACCGCTCATATACTCAGATCAGCAGCAGGACACAGGCAGGTCAGGTGTCAGAAGCAGAGGGAATCACAGAGTCCTTCCCCACAGCATCTGCACATAGATAAGACAGAAGCATTAACCCTTAACAGGTGAGGACAGAGGGCCCTTTCAGCATAATCTTGTGTAGTGTGCAGCAGAGCGGGCCCTGCCTCTCCTGTTAAGGGTTAATGCTGCTGCCAGCACTGTGATGGATCATGCACCTCCATTACTTTTTCCTGGCCCCACTCCTGCTCTGGGCCCCGGTGCACCTGCAACGACTGCACCGGCGGGATGTCCGCCCCTGGCGTACACAGTGGCTGCAACGGCTGCCTAAATTTTGAAATAAAAACAATACCAATTTAAAGACACATAGAAGAAGGCCTCAATAATAAAATGTTCCCATTATAAAGGAGCGGGTCTCCTATACTGTTCTTGCATATGCAATGACTGCAAGGGCTGCCAAAAATTTGGACGCACTCCAATGCCCCTTGGAAGAGACGTAGAGGAGGGCCTCATTAAAAAATGTTCCCATTATAAAGGAGCGGGTCTCCTATACTGTTCTTGCATATGCAGTGACTGCAAGGACTGCCAAAAATTTGGACACACTTTAATTCCCCTTGGAAGAGACGTAGAGGAGGGCCTCATTTTCATAAATGTTCCCATTATAAAGGCGCGGGTCTCCTATACTTGTCATGCCCATGCACTAAGTGCATGGGCTGAAAAACATTTAACTCTGGGGGGTATACATGAACATACTGTATAACAAACATTTCCTACAGGCATCATAAACACCCTTTAAAAAAGTTATGTGGGTGTTGCATCACTGTCACCCTGGTGATATGGTGGTAGAGGATGAGGAGAAGGAGGAGGACAACAGAAAATAGACAAAATCAGGAAGCGTATATCCATGTCTGGGTGTGAAGAGGTGCATGAGAATAAACCTCCCAAAAATAAAATACTGGATTTGAGTTTGTTACCCTGCTATCATTCGATGGTGTTGAGAAGTCTGGCCCAATCCAGCCCTTGTTCATTTTTATAAGAGTCAGCCTGTCAGCATTTTCAGCTGACAGGCGGATGCGCCTATCAGTTATAATTCCCCCGGCGGCACTAAAAACCCGCTCTGACAAATCGCTAGTGGCAGGGCAGGCCAGGACCTACAAGGCGTAGAGAGACAGTTTATGCCACGTGTCCAGCTTGGATACCCAATAATTATAAGGCACAGAAGAATCACGGAGGACGTTGGTATGGACGGCAAGGTACTTCTTCAGCATCTTGGTAAAATTATCCCTCCTTGTGAGAGTACCCCGTGCATCAGGCCCTGTGCGATGGGAGGGTCTGAGAAAACTCTCCCAGACCTTTGACAGTGCTCCCCTGCCTCTGCTGGATCATATTTGTGTCTCTCTCGCCTGTACTCCTTGGTTGTCCAACGAACTGTGACCTCTGCCGCCAGCGTTTTCAGATGGGAATATTTTTTAAAAACTCTGCAACAAGGGCCTTCTGGTACTGCACCATTTTAGTAGACCTGTCTTGCACTGGAATGAGAGATAGAAAGTTCTCCTTGTAGTATGTGTCTAGAAGTGTCACCAACCAGTAATGACTGTCACCCAAAATTTGGAGAGTCACGGAAAAGGAAGCGTAACATAAACTCAGTCATGTGTGCTAGACTACTTCACAGGCAAGACTTCCGTGTCCTCACCAAGAGGACGACTGACCATGCTCTCCTCCTCATTCTCCTCCTCCTCCTCCTCCCTCTCCTCAGGCCATACACGCTGAACAGATGGTATGACAGTTCTGTGGGTAGGACCGTCTATAGAGCAGGAAACTAACTCCTTTTCTTCCTGCTCTTCCTCATTGTCACTCAATCCACTTTGGGATGAGATGAGGCTGGGTTGTGTGGAATCACCCTGTATGGATCCTTGCTCCATCTCATAGTTCCTTGCTCTGACATCCATGCCCAATCCTGAGCTCTTATGTGTGGAGGCTGACCTGAATACTGACAGACGTTTTGAAGCTGGTACTCAACAATTGCCCTGTGCTGCTTTCAAATCCTTCTCAACATATGCATCATTGAGTTCCAACGTGTGGGGACAGTCGGTGAGCTGTAAGCTGCAAACACTGCTGAAGCACAGCAAGGACAGCGGAAGCTGTATCATACTTATGGGCACTTACTTGGTGTACTTTGCCAAGCAGATCCGGGTAGGTTTTGAGAAATTGCTGAACCACTAGGTTGAGAACAAGGGCCAGGCATGGTACGTGTGTGAGCTCGCCTTGCTTCCGGCCATTTTCAAACACGACCATGCCTAGCTGTAGGCTCAGCGGTGACAGCCACAGATCTGCCTGCTCTTTTACAGCTGTCAACAACTCTTCAGCAGTGTGCGGTTTGTCACCTAAACGTATTAGCTTCAGCACAGCCTGTTGCCATTTGGCCAAGGCAGTGCTGCAGTGCTTCCAGCTTCCGACTGATGTGGTCTTTTCGAAGATGGAGGCTGAAGAGGAGGAGGAGGTGCAGGAGCTGTAGAATATCGGGGCAACCCTTATTGACTCAGGGCCCGCAATCCTCAGCATCGTGAAGATGTGTTCCGTTCCAAGGTCAGACTGGGCCCAGGCTTCCACAATATTAACCCAGTATGCCGTCAGCGAGATGTACCATATCTACCCACAAGCACTTGTCCACATATCCATAGTTAGGTGGACCTTCCTAGTAACTGTGTTGTTGAGGGCACGGCTAATGTTCTGGGACACGTGCTTGTGTAATGCGGGGATGGCACACCGGGAGAAATAGTTGTGGCTGGGGACCGAGTACTGAGGGATGGCCGCCGCCATCAGGTTGAGGAAAGCTTACGTCTCCACAAGCATAAAAGGCAACATTTTGAGCGCAACCATTCGCGAAATGTGTGAGTTTAGTAGTGTGGCCTGTGGGGCATTGGCTGCGTATTTGCACTTGCGTTCCAAGGACTGGGATGTGGCTGCTGATGGTGGTAGTTGTGAGTGTGCAATGACAGGTGCAGGGCGGGAGGCATCTTCGCATGTGCCATGGACAGGGGATTGGAATGCACGCACAGCAGCGGGACAAGCAGTGGTGTCACCCGCAGACACTGTTTCTGGACCCTGGCATTAGGGCCACCTAGTCGGATGCTTTGTAGTCATGTGTCTGAGCATGATGGTGGTTGTCAGGCTGCTAGTTTTGCTACCCCTGCTGATGCTGGCTTGGCAGATGTTGCAAATAGCCTTTTTTGGGTTATCTGCAGTCTTTAAAAAACAACCAGACTCTGAAAGGCCTAACAGTTGTACTGGCGACTTCCGTTGTGTTGGTGTTACGGGGAACGCTTTCCCATCTTGTGTCTGCAGCCACCACACTGCTTCTTCCTGCCTTTTGTGATGTTACACCTCTCTTCCCCTGTGTGCTGCTGTCCTCGCTCTGCATGTCCCCCTGACGGTTTGGGTCAGTTACTATATCATCCCCCACCTCGTCTTCCACTTCCGCACCCTGGTCCTCCTCTTGACTTTCTGGGAATTGTGTCTCATCATCATCCACCTCTTGCGACAGTAATTGCACTTTTCCACCATCGACTTCATGTGACCGAGGCTGCTCAAATATTTGGGCATCGCTACATGCGATCTCCTCTTGCCAAGCTTGAAGCTGGCCGAGTGAGAGGCCCGAATCTATAAATGGAAAAGTGAATAGCTCTTCGGAGTGTCTAAGTGTGGGATCAGTTATCTCTGGGCACTCGGCAAGGTGGAAGGATGGAGGATCAAGGTGATGAATATGCGGTCCAGACTTACGGCTACTGAGACTTGGCCGTGTGGAAGACAGTGTGGTGGTGGCGGTGGCAAAGTGACTGGAAACATTATCTGATATCCAACCAACAACATTTTCATACTGCTCTGGTGTGCTATGGTCCCCTAGTAATTGGGGCAGGAAGGTAATTCAACAAGATGTTGGTGCTTTTTGTGGCACGATTTCAGCTTGACCTCTGCATATGCATGCACCATCACAATCATGTCCACTTCCCCGTCCCTTGCCACATGCCTTGCCCATTTTAAATGGAGGATAATATTTTGCATGGTCCCTACAAATACCTGGATTTGTACGGCGGTAATATGTGATACGTCTGACGGATGCCCATGGTTTTAAATACCAGCCTTATAGTTTCCTATTATTGGCAGCGACCACGTGTGAATAGATTCACCGACACACTGTTGCCCAACTGTAAAAGGAGGATAATATTTTGTATTGCAGTAATATGGGATCACATCTGATGATGGAAAAGATCTGGCTGTATTCTGCATTGCTAACAAGCAAATGGAGCAGTAAAATGTTAGATTCTATTTCTTTTTAAGAAAATAAACAGGATTAAGAGCAAGAAAAAAAGCCCTGATATCTAGTCCAGTGGCAATCTGTAACAGGCAGCAGCAGCAGACAGATTGTGCAGTGGACTCTATTGTGCTGTATAGTGTTCACAAATTTCTGTTTCTGCCTAACTGCTGCTATCATCACTGAATATTTGCAGCTTGATTAGTCCTCAGACAGAAGGACTGTTAGTTCAGATGGATATGTATCTTGGTGTGGAATAATACCTAACTATTACACCTCCAATTCTATCCCTCACACAGCAGAACCTCTACTTACTCTGCCTGTCTGAAGGTTAGACTGTGACGAGCATAGTGTCACCAGGTCTTATATAGACCCGATGATTCTATGCGGCCAGCCAATCACTGTAATGCCACAACCAAGATGGCTACGGCATTACAGTGAGTGGCAGACAATCCCTGCATGTTCATTGGCTCTCTAAAGAGCTCCAAACATGCAGGGCAGGGACCCGAGCTTCCCGGAAATACTTGCCGAGCATCTCAAGCAGTGAGATGCTTGGGCAAGAACCGAGCAGTGACAAGTATGCTGGTCTCTTTTTTGGCGGTGTCCCATCATTTTAGGCATCTTTTTAGCACACAAGTGTGGACGACCACGGGTCTGTGAACACCTAAAAAGACTGATACCACCATTATGGTGGGTGGTTCCTTTAGGAGTTTAGTCTGAAAAACCTGGAAACCCCGATGTAAGTCTGGAAACCCCGATGTAAGTGCTCAGCATAGAACATAAGAAGGCGATCCAGCCTTCTTCTGGAAACAATCGAAAAATATTAAGTACCCCAAAATGTTACCTAATTTATCTCGCACAAAACCAGCTCCCACTCAGGTCCGTCATCGATCACTGTAACTATAGGGGGGCCCACGTTACTGGCAGAACAAAGACTCTTGAAAAGCGACATGTCTCCCGCCACCTCAAATATAATCCGCGCTCCCAAATCCAAATGCCCTCCCCCCTACTTCTGAGCCCCACTGTGCCTACACACTAAGCAGCCATATTTTCAATTATTGTAGTGGAGAGAGAGGACTTAATTACGTGTCTCCAGAAGCACAAGCTGGGCACAATGTATGGGGGCGCTACAACATATGGGGGCACTATGTATGGGCACTAAATTGGCATATTTGCTATTCTCCAGAAAAAAAGCCTGGTGTGGATGTCACAAGATAGTCACTACAGCCATAGATGAATTCATTGAGAGGTGTAATTTCTACAATGGGGTTACTTTTGGGTTTTTTTGCACTGTTCTGGCACCTTCAGGGCTCCGCAAATATCGCCCGCAAACTATTCTACCAAAATCTGTGTTCAAAAAGCCAAATAGCGCTCCTTCCATCTCAGCCCTGACGTGTGGCCTAACAGTAATTTCTGATGACATATAGGTCAGGACTGCATTCGGGAGAAATTGTGCAGTTAATTATGGGGTCCAGTTTCAACTATTAACCCTTGTGTACCTGAAAAATTTGCAGCAAATACAATAATTAACCATGTACAGAAAAAAGGTTTTGCACTAGCGCTGTGTTTGTTAACTTCCAAGCTGCAAACTCAAGAGCACATTTGCCTAAGTGTAGACTAGTAAAACTAGTAAAAATCCAATGTAAAGAGTTATAGATGCACTACGAAGTAAATCCAAAACAAAAATGTAGAAATAAAATCAGTATGAATATAAACAAATTGGATATATAGGTAAAGGTTCCAGAAAACAGTGTTTCCTACCTTTTGGTATGATGATCCTTTTGCTTGCTCCAAATAAACTGTCCTGCAGAGCGTTGCACTTTGCTCAATAGAGATCCTGGCAAATGTCTTGCAGAGTGTTACACTATGCTTAATAGAGATCCTGGCAAAATTTGCATCAAATACAATAATTACATTTTTACTACTGAAATATCATACTTCCATGTCTCAATGTTATAAAATTCTGTGAGGCACCTATGGGTTCAAAATACTCACTACACCCCTAGATGAATTCCTTAGGTAGTGGACTATCCAATATAGGATAACCTTGGGAGGGATTTTGCTGTTCTGGCACCTCAGGGCCTTGGCTAATGGAGCCCAAAATCTATTCAAACAAAATCTGGGTTCTAAAAGCCAAGTAGTGCTTCTTCCCATCTGACCCCTGCTGTGTGCTAAAACAGTAGTGTGCGACCACATATGGAGTATCTCTGTGCTTGGTAAAAATTGCATTACAAATTATGGGGTCCATTTTCTCCTGTTACCCCTTGTGTAAATTATAAATTTTGTTCTAAAACAGTATTTTATTAGAAAAAATTTAATTTTTAAAAATGCTTAGTACACCCAAAGATGAAATCCTTGAGAGGTCTAGTTTCCAAAATGGGGTCACTTGTGGGAGGTTTCTGCTGTTTTTGCATGTCAGGTGCTCATCAAATGCAACATGTCATTCACAATCTATTCCAGACAAATAGCGCTCTTTCCTTTCCTAGCCCTGCCATGTGCCCAAACAGAAGTTTTTGACCACATATGGGGTATCACTGCATTCGAGAGAAATTGCATAACAAACTGTGTGGTCCGTTTTCTCCAATTATCCATTTTGAAAATTACTAATTTCGGGCTAAAACTACATTTTTGTGAAAAAAATGAAAATTTTCAATATGACGACTTAATGTTATCATATTCTGTACCTGTAGGTTAAAAATGATTACTATACCCCTGGATAAAATCCTTGAGGGGTGTCATTTACAAATTGAGGTAACTTGTGGGGGGTTTCCACTGTTCAGGAACATCAGGGGCTCTCTAAACTCAACATTACGCCCGCAGACCATTCCATCAAAGTCTGCGTTCCAAAACATCACTCCTTCCTTTCCAAGCCCTGCCGTGTACCCAAACAATAGTTTTCCCCTACATATGAGGTAGAGGCGTACTCAGAAGCAATTGGTCAACAAATTTTGGAGTCCATTTTCTCCTGTTACTCTTGTAAAAATAAAAAATTTGGAGCTAAAAGTACATTTTTGAGGAAAAAATTTGATTATTTATTTTCACGGCTCTACGTTATAAACTTCTGTGAAGCACTTGGGGGTTCAAGGTGCTCACCACCCATTTAGAACCATTCCTTGAGGGGTCTAGTTTCCACTTGTGGGGTGTTTCTACTGTTTAGGAACATCAGGGGCTCTCCAAACATGACATGGCATCCGCTCTCGATTCCAGCCATTTTTGCTTTCAGAAAGTCAAATGGTGCTCCTTCCTTCCAAACTCTGCCTTGTGTACGAACAGTAGTTTTACCCCACAAATGGGGTATTGACATACTCAGGAGAAATTGCACAACAACTTTTGCGGTTTATTTTCTCCTGTTAACCTTGTGAAAATAAAAAATTTGGAGCTACGGTAAATTTTTTGTGAAAAAAAGTAAAATGTTAATTTTTTCCTTCCACATTCCTTTAGTTCCTATGAAGCATGTGAAAGGTTAATAAACTTCTTGAATGTGGTTTTGAGCACTTTGAGGGGTGTAGTTTTTAGAACGGTGTCACTTTTGGGTATTTTCTATCATATAGGCCCCCAAAGTCACTTCAAATGTGATGTGGTCCCCAAACAAATGGTTTTGTAAATTTGGTTGGAAAAATGAGAAATTGCTGATCAAATTTTAACCCTTCTAACTTCCTAACAAAAAAATTATGTTTCAAAAATGATGCAGATGTAAAGTAGACATGTGAGAAATGTTATGTATTAACTATTTTGTGTGATATAACTCTCTGGTTTAAGAGCATAAGAATTAAAAGTTTGAAAATTGTGAAATTTTCGCTAAATTTCCGATATTTTCACAATGAAGTCATATCAAAGAAATTTTACCAACTTTTATGAAGTGCAATATGTCAAGAAAAAACAGTCTCAAAATTAGTGGGATCCTTTGAAGCATTTCAGAGTTATTATCTGATAGTGACACTGGTCAGAATTGTAAAATTTGGTTTGGTCATTAAGGACATAATTGGCACGGACACTAAGAGGTTAAAGAGGTTGTCATCTAAAATGACAAGTCTGCAGTCACTCTATGTGACTGTAGACTTGTTAATCCTCCCATCCTCCCAGCGCACACACTGCGTGTGACCACAAGTATGTGATATGCATATTCCCCTCCAGAACCCGACTAGACAGTTTCCAGTGTGCTCAATGCAAGTGTATTCTGCGAGACCGGAAACAGTGCATTCGGGTTCTGGCCAGGGGTATGCATATTGCATACTTGTGGTCACCTGACTACAGTTCACGGCGCCGACACTGGGGTACCTTTCCTTACCTCCGTAAGGTTGTTCAGATTTTTACTATAAATTGATCATGTGACACCTCTCTGTGCATATTTATTACTGATATATATTGTGCATTACCCAGTATGTGATATTATTGATGAACTCTGTTGTGCCCTTGTCTATGCTACTCAATGTCCTCCGTACGATATGTCGCTTTGAGCTCTGTACATTCTATTAGGACTGAGTCTTTTTTTACTTTTTACCTTTTATCTGTTTCCTGAATAGGTGAGGTCCCTATGTCACATTTCTCCCTCCTTTTTTAACTTTTTAATCATATTGGATTAATTCCTAATAAAGGTTAACATTATTTATTTGGCTGTATCTGCTTCCATTGCTTTTGGAATTCCAGTGATTATATAGTATACACAAGATGGAAAAAAACAAACAGGAGGGTTCTATCAGTACCCCCTCTTTTATGAGGATCCTCCGGATCCTCCAGGCCCAGGCCTATCCGGAAACCTCCTGTGGAAAGCTCTAACAAGCCTAGGAGCAGAGACATCATCCATCCTTACCCAGAAGTTGTCTTCGGTACCGAAACCCTTCCAGGAGACAAGATACTGTAATCTCCCTCTGTGCCATCTAGAATTCAAGATACGAGAAATTTCATATTCGCGGTCTTCCACCACAGGAGGAACTGTGACAGTGGCATCCCTATCTGACACATCAGTCTTTTTCAACAAGGAAACATGAAAAACAGAATTAATCTTCCAGGAAGTAGGGACATCCAACCTAACAGCAGACGGGTTAACAACATGAAGCACTTTAAATGGACCCACAAACTTAGGACTCAGTTTTTTAGAGGGAATCCTCAATCGCAGGTTCTTTGAGGGCAACCAAACCATGTCACCCACAGGAAACAAAACCTCCTTACGTTTCCTGTCAAAAAACTTCTTGGACTTCTTGTTAGCCTCTTGAAGGTTGCAACGTACATTAGTCCAAACTCTCTCCAAATCACCGGAAAAATTCTCCTCCTCCGGAACTGCCGACCCCAATTTGGAGAACGAACCAAAAGACGGATGTCTCCCAGTACAACAAAATAAAGGAGAATACCCAGCAGAGGAGGATGTATGATTGTTAAGAGCAAATTCTGCGAGAGGCAGAAACTCCGACCACACCTCTTGATTGTCCGCCACAAAACAACGCAAAAACTGTTCTACATCCTGGTTCTTTCTTTCAGTCTGTCCATTAGACTCAGGATGATATCCAGACAAAAATGACAAATGGACTCCCAACCTGTCACAAATAGCACGCCAAAAGCGAGCCACAAACTGAGGTCCTCTATCAGAAACAATATCCGTGGGAACGCCATGAAGCTTGACAATCTCCTTAACAAACGCCTTGTCTTGGCGTAGGGCAACTTAATAAATGGAACCAAATGACACATCTTACTAAAACGGTCCACGACCACGACCACCCAGATGACAGTAAAACCCTTGGACACAGGAAGATCAGTAATAAAATCCATTGTGAGATGCGTCCAAGGTGCACTAGGAACCTCCAGAGGGCATAGCAACCCCACAGCAGGAGTATGTGAAGCCTTTGACCTAGCACACATAGTACATTGACGCACCCACTTGATGACTTCTTTCTGCCATTCAGGCCACCAAAAACTGCGACTGATAAGTCACTTAGTCTCAGAAATTCCTGGATTACCTGCCAACCGAGACTCATGACACTCCACAAACAAATCTCTCCTAAATGTTCTAGGCATGAACAACCTCCCATGGGGAGTGTTAGATGGAGCATCATCTTGAGCTTTCAGAATCCCATCCTCCAAAACGGAGTCCAATGCCGCCACCACAACTCCTTTCTGTAAAATGCTCTCCTCCTCCTCGGCACCGACCGTAGGAGAGAAGCTGCGAGATAAAGCATTGGCTTTAACATTCTTAGTACCAGGGATATAAGTAACAGAAAAATGAAACCGAGAAAAAAAAAATGCCCAACCTAGCATGACGGGCATTCAAGCGCTTGGCAGCATCCAGATAGATCAAATTCTTATGATCTGTGAAAACCTGAATAGGAAATCTAGCGCCTTCCAAAAAATGATGCCAATGTTCAAACGTGAGTTTAATAGCCAGCAACTCCCGATTTCCAACATCATAATTCAGTTCGGTTTCCAAATTTTTTTTCGAAAAGAAGGCACAAGGACGTACTCCATCCCTGTTCTCCTGAGACAAAACTGCTCCGACCCTCACTGATGAAGCATCAACCTCGACCAAAAAAGGCTTGGTCTCAGCAAGCTGCATAAGGATAGGGGCAGAACTGAACCTCTCTTTGAGATACTTAAACGCCTCAGTAGTCCACTGGACCGTATTTGCACCATTCCTGGTGAGATCGGTTAGAGGTTTAACAATTACAGAAAAATTCTTAATGAATTTCCTGTAATAATTGGCAAAACCCAAAAATCTCTGTATAGATTTCAAACCAATAGGCGTAGGCCATTCCTGCACAGCCTGAACCTTCACAGGGTCCATCTCAAAGCCCTCGCTGGAGACAATGTAGCCCAAAAAACTAATTTTCTGCACAGCGAACTCACATTTCTCCGGTTTAGCAAAGAGTGAATTATCACTCAGTAACTGCAAAACTTCATGTACACTCTGCCAATGGAACTCTAGATCTGGTGAATAAATCAAAATGTCATCCAAATACACAACCACATTCTTAACAATCAAAGGTCTCAGGATGTCATTAATAAGGTTCTGAAAAAATGCAGGTGCATTGGTAAGACCAGAAGGCATCACCAGATTCTCAAAATGACCTACCGGAGTGTTAAAAGCAGTTTTCCATTCATCACCCTCCTTCACTCATAACAAATTGTATGCCCCCCGGAGATCAATTTTAGAGAACCACTTGACCCCCACTAACTGGTTAAACAAGTCAGGAATTAACGGCAATGGGTAGGAATTGCGTACGGTAATCTTATTAATTTCACAAAAATCCAGGCATGGACGTAAACCCCCGTCCTTTTTTTTAACAAAGAAAAATCCAACTGCCACAGGCGACTTAGAAGGTCTAATGTGACCAGTGGCCAAGCTAGTCTGTATGCATTCCTCCAAGGCCTTTCTTTCAGGGATAGTCAGATTAAACAAGCGACTCTTGGGAAGAGTAGCTCCTGGAACAAACTCAATGGCGCAATCATAATCCCTATGAGGAGGTAAAACTTGCGACTCCTCCTCCGAAAAAACCCTCCAAAAATCTTGAATAGGTACAGGTAATTCCCCTTTTTCCACAGCCGCAATGCGACCATTACAACATTTATCATAGCACTTCGGACTCCAAGACTTAATCACATTAGTAGACCTGTCCAATAAAGGATTGTGCAGTTTTAACCAAGGCAATCCTAGAACAACCGGAGAGGGTAAATAATCTAATACAACCAAGTCCAAAATTTCTTGGTGAACTCCATTGATAGTGAGGGGAAATGCAGCAACCTTGTGAGTAATACATTTCAAGGGAGCGTTATCAATTGCAATCACAGAAATAGGTGATGACAAAGGTTTTGATTTCAATTTAAGTTTTTCCAAAAACCCTTTATCAATCACATTAAATGTTGAACCACAATCCACAAATACCTGAAATTCAATCAAATCTCCCTGCAAAGTAGTACTCCCAGAAAGAAATACTCCTGCAGAGTGTAAACAAGCTATACGGGCGTACCTGACCTTTTTTTTTTTTTATTTACTTAAACGAAGCCCACAATACTCAATCAAATGGTCAGCTTTACCACAATAAAGACACAATCCCTCAGCGAACCTCCGGTCTCTTTCCTGAGAGTTGAGTGACATCGCCCCAACCTCCATCGGTTCTCCGCCGTCTGAGCAGATTTTCTGGGGACTAGGACCTGACATTACAGGAGTCTTTACCTCATTCAGCCTGAACCTCAGCCTCCTGTCCACACAAACAGCTAATTGCATGGCATCCTGCAGAGTCTCAGGTGCAGGGAATGCAATTAGTAAATCCTTAACCCTTTCACTCAGACCAGCAAGAAATAAACATTTCAGAGCAGGATCATTCCATAAGACTTCTGAGTTCTGCCTCAGCAGATGAGATTCTATCAGGATCGTCATATAATAGACCCATAGCAGAAAAAAATTCTTCTACAGACCTTAAGCATGGATCATTAGGTTGGAGAGAAAAGGCCCACCCGTGTGGTTCATTGCGCAAAAGTGACATAATAAAACCAATGCGCTGTGATTCATTCCCAGAGGACCTTGGTCTCAAACGAAAATATAACAAACAAGCATTTTTAAAGGAAAAAAAATCTTGCTGTTTACCATAAATAACATCAAGCAGTCCTACCTTGGTTTCCACAAAATGCGCTCCAGAACTGCTACTCACGTGTTGCTGTAGCTCGGCCACCTCCAGAGACAATCCCTGCAAGCGTAGAGCCAAATCCTGGACGGAAACCATACTGATCCCTGAATTTCTTTCCTTTTAGTTTTTTTGGGCTGGACTTACTGTTATGATCTGCAACAAATACTAAGGAAAGATAGGGAAAGCTGTCCCTACAGTAAGAATCCTTACAATGTAGCGGGCTGCCTGTTCCTAGCGAACAGACCCGCCTTAGTCCTCGGCTAGCCTGAACGAAGACCTATAGCATAAGGGGAGGGGTCCCTAAAAGAACTAAGGACTGGGACAAAAATGGGACACCTCCTAAACAGAAAAGTTGTTGCAGAACACAAAAAGACAAACTGACAAAAAAGTACTAGAGGTCCCAGAAGGACCAAGTAAACTGACAGAGAAAGGCACCGAAGCACCTGGCTAGAGAAACAGTCAAACACTGAAGTCCAGCATAGCCAAAAGGGCGGAGCTGGAATATAAAGGCAGATGGTCACGTGACCGCAAAACACAAGATGGAAAAAAACAAACAGGAGGGTTCTAACAGTACACTCCATAGAGGTGGCCTTTATGGAAGAGTGGGCGGAAAAAAGCCTGTACTTACACACAAAAATTGTAAGGCTCATTTGGAGTTGGCCAAAAGACATGTGGGAGACTCCCCAAATATATGGAGGAAGGTGTTGTGGTTAGATGAAACCAAAATTGAGCCTTTTGACCTCTAAGTTAAACGATATGTCTGGCGCCAAACCAACACAGCTCATCACCCCAAGAACGCATGATGCTGCCACCACCATGTTTCACTGTGGGGATGTTTTTCAGCAGCAGGGAGAGGAAAAATTGTCCGAATGGAAGATGGATGGTACTAAATACATGGATATTCTTAAACAAAACCTGTTTCCTTCTGTCAGTGATTTAACACTTTGATGAAGGTTCACCTTCGAACAAGACAATAACTCAAAGCATACTGCTAAAGCAACACTCCAGTGGTATAAGGGGAAACATGTAAATGTTTTGGAGTGGCCTAGTCAAAGCCCAGACCTTAATCTAATTAAGAATCTGTGGGCAGACTTGAAGATTGCTGTTCACCAAAGGAAACTAACTTGAAGGAGCTACAATAGTTTTGCCTTGCGGAATGGGCAAAAATCCTAATGGCAAGATATGGAACACTCATAGAGACTTATCTACAGTGACTTGCAGTTGTAATTGCCAGAAAAGGAGGCTCTACAAAGTACGGACTTTAGGGGGATGAATAGTTATGCACACTGAAGTGTTCATTTATTTTGTCCTATTTGTTGTTTGCTTCATAATAAAAAGAAAACTAAATGTTCACAGTTGTAGTCATGTGCTTTACGTGAACTAATGCAAATGCTCAAACAAACCTGTGAAATTCCAGTTTGTGAGGTAGCAAAACACAAAAAATTCTAAGGAGGGTGAACACTTCTGCAAGCCACTGTACACATCCAATTACAGTGCCTGAAATATATATATATATACATATATATACAGTTGAAACCAGAAGTTTACATACACTATATAAAAAGACACATGTGCATGTTTTTCTCAATATCTGACATGAAATCCGAATAAACCTTTCGCGTTTTAGGTCAATAAGGATTACCATAATTTTTATTATTTGCAAAATGCCAGAATAATGAGACCAGAGAATGTTTTAAGGCATTTTTATTACTTACTGCAAAGTCAAAAGTTTACATACATTTCATTAGTATTTGGTACCATTGCCCTTAAACTGAATGACTTGGGTCAAATGTTTGGGATCTCCTTCCACAAGCTTCTCACAATAGTTGGTCGGAATTTGGGCCCATTCCTCCTGACAGAATAAGTTTCAATATTAGCAATATATTGATTTCAATAAATCTTGCTTGATAAATATGAATGTGTTTCTAAATTTGCCACACATACATGTCTGGAGTCCTGGTTTCTGCAATACATGATTGCAAAATAAGTGGGTTTCATGCTAATCTATTTTTAATATAGAAAAAGATGTCAGGTGAAAACTTCATACAATCTAGTTTTATAAACAGCTTTTAAAACAGGGGTGGATGATTTCCTAAGCACAAATGGTATTGTAGGTTATATATTAATTAGTGACAAAGAATTTATATTTGGTGGAGAAAGGTCCATCAAGATTAACCTAAGTCTTTTTTCAACCTAAGTAACTATGTAACATGACTGCATAAATCATTGCCAGTCAAGCAAAAACATTTTTACAATATAAAGAGACATTGTTGTCTATCGCAGCCAGTCAATTGGCAGCATGAGGGCTCAGTGGTTAACTCTGTAGCATTGGTGTCTTGGGTTTAAATCCCTCCAAGGACAACATCTGCAAGGAGTTTGTCCTACCACACTCCAAGATAGAGAATTTAGATTGTTAGCCCCAATGGTGACATATCTGTAAAGTGCTTTTGAAATTAATGTTGCTATGTAAAATAAATTAATTCTTAATTTTTTTTAACATGCTGTCAAAAAGAAATCTGGAATCAGAGTGGTTCCAATGTCTCTGACTCATGCTTGTTATAGACCAGGTCCAATAACTTTTTTCTATTTAACAGTCTTGTAGGCTTTGTCATAGTAGTGCCCTTCTTACCAGGGTGTCCTCTCCAGATTTATAAATCATAGACTTTACAACTCTGGGAGAGCAAATCACCTTAATCAGTCATCCAGTGTGTTTAGATCATGGTCTGTCATTTATTGTACTGTCACGCAAGGTGTAGGAAAGACTAAGTGCAACACAAAGGGAAGGGGGGAAGGAGGCACAGATGCTAGGGAAAGGGGGGGAGGGGAGACCTCCTAGGCTGACCTGATATCACCCTGTCTCCCCTAAACATCCCTATATTGGTTCCGCACCAATCGCCGCCCAGGAACCTAGCCCTGTCTTTCCCTGGCGTTTGGCCTTGACTAGGGAAAGGGGAGAATGAGCGCTAGATGATCCCCACTGACAACTAAAGACAACAAGGGGGAACAAACATGGGAAAGGAGCTTAGCTTTAGTTGACTTCAGAGAGATGCACACATGTCCTCTTAGCACCAGAGAGATGCACACACGTCCTCTTAGCACCAGAGAGGAAGAAGTACTGCACTTATTCCAAGCCTTCACAAGGGGTCATGTGAATATCACCAGAGCCAACCTATTGCGAAGTGAAAGTATTTATACACCCAGGCCAGGGTGCTAATTAGCAAATGGAAGGTAGCCGCTGGGTCCCAGAGTGAGACAGCTAATAATAATAATAATAATCATCTTTATTTATATAGCGCCAATATATAGAAGGTGTCTGTAATGCCAAATGAAGAGATCTTCTGCAACCAACTGCAGGGAGACTGTCTGTCACTTCTGACACACCCGTGACAGTATCCCCATCCTCTACGAGTGGCCTCTGGACACTCAGGACCAGGTTTCTCAGGATAAGAGGTGTGGAATGAATGAACTAACCTGAAGAGCGTTCACCTCTGATGCTGAATCCCACATCCTCTCCTCGGGACCAGAACGCTTCCAGTGCACAAAGTATTGTAGAGAACGACGTTGGAGATGAGAATCTACAATCCTCGAAATCTGGAACTCCAGATTACCATCAACCATTACTGGGGGCGGTGGTAGAGGTGAGCGCTCAAGAGGTTCCACATACTTCTTGAGTAAGGACCTGTGGAACACGTTGTGGACCATAAGGGTCTGAGGAAGTTCAAGACGAAACGCTTCTGGGTTAATGACGGCAGATCTTTTATAGGGACCAATAAACCTAGGTCCCAGCTTCCAAGAAGGAATTTTCAATCTTATATTCCTTGTAAACAACCACACAAAGTCATTCACATTCAGATCCTGGCCAGACAAGCGTTTTCCGGCGGCCAGACAAGCGTTTTCTGGCAGCCATACGTTTATACCTGTCTCCCATGATCTTTAAATTACTCAGAACACGCCGCCATACCGAGGAGAGTGATGAAGCAAACCATTCCTCCTCAGGAACTTCCAAAGCTCCTCCCCTGTGACGCCCAGCTGAGCTTGGTATCACAGATCCTAGAAGGGTGTATTGATGGATTCCTCCACAAGAGGCCCCCATAACCATTCACACAGCTCCACCTTCCACCTCAGACCACCAGAGGGAGCCCGTTAGGGATAGATAAATAGGGAAGGTGGAGCCAGGCAGCAGTTAGTCTATTCTGGTGTAGCAGTGAGTCCAGTGCAGTCTGAGAAGAGTTACCTCAGAGGACAAAAGCCTGTTCCAGCTCCTGCAATGGCTATCCTGAAGTGGAGCTTATCCAGACCAAGACTCAGTGTAGCTCAGAGAAGTGAGTTTCAGGTGTGGCGGCGCCATAAGATCGGTGAAGCGCGGCAAGCTGCCGTTAGTGTGAGTAGCCTAGTGAGGGCCCGATTAAGCCGAAGGCGAGTGGAGAGTTATTACATAGGGGGCAGAGGAGCTTAACTAGCTCACCCCGAAGAATTTACCGGACACCGGGTCCGAAGCTTACCGGGATGTCCACGACCCAGTAAGATATAACTGGAATCCCTGGAGAACTATAAGTCCCAGGATCGCTAAAGTGCTGATACGTAACAGAGTCAGGAGACACATAGGCCCCGCAAGCTGAGGAGCGTGTACTCCAAGGAAAGGCCCTACCACAAGGTCAGCCAGCGCAGGACAGAGACAAAGTTAGGCCTAGCTCCAGGCAGGTCTGAAACTTACTACGCAGAGGCAAGAAACAGGAGGCCCAAAACCCACTCATTGGGGAGGATCCTGACATGCACCCTTCACCCTACAGTACTCCGGGACGTGCCTGAATTTCCATCAGTAAAAGGTACTGAAGTGACTATCGTGTCTGTCCCTGTTCTTGCTCTGACCTGGTTGGGTCTTGCCTGTCCTGCATTCCCCTTTCCATACACTGCCCTGAGGCCTAGCTCCACCTGTGGGGAGCTATACCATCCAGCTGCCTTATCATCGGCCTCAGTGGACTGCGCAGCGCTGGTGATTCTCACCAGAAGCCACGGGTGGCGTCACGAACTTATGTAAAATAAACAACTATCAATGCCGCTTTTAAAGAGAGACCCCAGGGTACGGGCCCCGGGAGCCGACCACTGCGACATCCCCAAGGCTGAACGCCTGGGAACCCGAGTCATCCTCATCCCCTGGGCTAGTTATCTCCAACTGGCGTCACGAACAGGATCACGTGCCCGCTGCAACGACGGAGTGTTATGCCCGTTGTCACCGGGTACTGTGCGCCTTTATTCTGAACTGTGTACGTAAAGTGTGGTGAAGATTGCCGCCATTGTTGGGCCGCTGAGCGAGAAGAAGGGCGTAACCGCGGGAAAATTAGGGACGTACCTGCAAAAGAGCGCGAAGCCCCGGACATGCCCCACCCCTCGACGTCAAACCAGGATGCGCCAGGTCCTGTAAGGAGTGTCGTTGAACGCTCTGACGTAGGACGCAAGCGACGCAAGGTCCTGAAGATGACCATCACCTGCGGAGCTGCGGCCTACCGGAAGAAAAACTAAAAGGTAGGCCACAGTTAACTAGGGGGGCGCCAAGATGTCCGACGAACAGCACAACGCCGACTTGCCGGCTAACGTCTCTGAAGTTCAGCCCACGCCCGATGATGAGCAGACCGAAGCCGCCGCACCACCATCAGCGCCTGTAACACCTGTCATTCCTATGACTTTACCGTACATTCCTGGAGCATAGTGGCTCCTCCAGTACAATGGCAAACTAGATACCCTGTCTGGATTCAAACGGAAGATATGTGGTATCTTAGATATGTACTCCATGACAGGCAAGCAAAGAGCCACTGTCATATTAGGACAACTGACTGGTGCTGCCGAACGGGAAGTGGAAACATGGTCGGCCGCAGACCAGGAGTCAGTGTCCGCAATATTCCAAAAACTACAGACTGTCTTTGAGGACCTTACTGAGGCGGACCTCCGTATGAGGTTCTACAGCTGTTCCCAACAACCGGAGGGCAATGTTCGGGACTATGCCTGGGGTCTTCAAGGGGCCCTGCGGGCTCTGAACCAGGTTAGTCCAACCAGCATTGAGAATGAGAACAAAATGCTGAAGGAACAGTTTGTCCGGGGACTGAGGTCTCCAGAGGAGAGCAGGACTGTGCGTTGGTGGTCCCTGGATCATCCAGATGCCACCTTTGACAATCTTAAGGACATGGCTATAAAAGGACTGCAGCCCCTGGAAACCAATGTCATCCAATGTTACCAGGGTGGGGCTGCCTCAGTACCTGCTATGCCCACCTTTTCCCCAGTGGCTGCTGAAGCTAAAGTTCCAGCAACGTCCCCTAAAGAACTGGACAGTCTGCGCTCTGAGGTGCGTCAGTTGAGCAAAACCCTGACCACTGTGTTGAGTGCTCTGCAGCTGCGGATGGAGCACGAGGAAGGAGGGAAAATCCTGCTAGCCAATAGCCCTGAGGATGTCCCCTGGATGCGAAGGAGGAGGAGCCCAACACCGCCCTCGCCGAGGACCAGTGACCAGCGCCATCCACAGAAGGACCCTGCCTGCTACCGCTGCCGCAAGACCGGACACATCGCCCAGAATTGTCCTTTAAACAAGAAAACCCTTGGTCCGAGGGCCGACGCCCAGGAGTAAACTCACCAGGCCCATCAGACTGGTACAACAGGTTCGTCGGAGGAAGACCTTTCCTGTCCATTGTGTTGGACGGGATCCCGACGCACGCCCTGCGGGACACAGGATCTCAGGTAACTATCATGCTTGACGTCCTCTACAAGAGGTTCTGGTCCATGGACGACCTACGTCCGCCAGCTCCAAATCTGTCTGTATATGCCTCAAATGGACTCCCCCTTAACCTACTCGGGGTTAAGAATGTGACTGTAAAGGTGGGGAGAGTGGAGCTGAAGGACCAGGGACTAATTGTAGTAGAGACTAATCCTGATGACACCAACCCGTATATGGTACTTGGCACTAACATTGTTGGTAACTGTTTGGGATAGGTTGTGTTCTTGCTCCAACAGATAGCTGACACTGCCAGACCAAGACAGAGGAGGGCGCTGCAGAAGGAAATCCGAGTCCTGATGTATCAACAGCAAGTAAGGTTAACAGACGGTGAAATTGGTAACATGCGGGTAACAGACCCCATACCCATTGTCCTCCCCCCAATGAGTGAGATGCTCATCTGGTGTAGAG
Source organism: Phyllobates terribilis (assembly GCF_046119375.1). NCBI lineage: Eukaryota > Metazoa > Chordata > Amphibia > Anura > Dendrobatidae > Phyllobates > Phyllobates terribilis. Next base: position 609,445,122 of record NW_027362762.1, read on the forward strand.
CTGCTATAGGTCTTAGAGAACAGAGCTACCAGGCGGTAGTAGAACCCCTTTGCTCCGAGCATAGACCCACGCTCTTAACTGCCAGGAGAGTGGTAGATGTACGTAATGGGAGGGTGCCCGTCCGTCTTCTCAACTTAGGGGAAGATGAAGTCAGACTGCCACTTTATGCCACTGTTGCCAAATTACATGCTGTCAATAACAACTGCATTCACGAGGCGGAGTCCTTAACTTCACCAGACAAAGTGGAGGATAATGACCCTGCAACCCAGGTGGAGGATTGGTGTCAACAGCTCCATGTTGGGACAGACACCACTCCTGCCCATCAAAAACAGGGTGTACACTGGGTGGTTCAAGAATACTCGCAGGTGTTCAGTAAACATCCACTTGACTTCGGGAGGGTTAAGGGGGTTCAACATCATATCCCCACAGGCAACCATTCCCCAATCAAAGAACGTTATAGGCCTATACCCCCAGCTCACTACCAGAAGGCAAAAGAAATGCTGCATGACATGAGGAAGGCGGGAGTGATAAGGGATAGTTGTAGTCCCTGGGCAGCTCCCCTAGTGCTGGTTAGGAAAAACGACGGGAGCATGAGAATGTGTGTAGATTACCGTCAAGTAAATCGCATTACACATAAAGATGCGTACCCTTTACAACGCATAGAGGAGTCACTAGCTGCCTTAAAGTCTGCAAATTACTTTTCCACCCTTGACCTCACTAGTGGGTACTGGCAAGTAGCTGTGGCTGAGGAGGATTGGGAGAAGACGGCCTTCACCACCGTGATGGGACTCTGCGAGTTCAACAGTATGCCTTTCGGACTCTGCAATGCCCCCTGAACATTCCAGAGATTGATGGAGTGCTGCCTGGGACACCGCAAATTAGAGACTGTGCTACTTTACCTGGACGATGTGATAGTGTACTCCAGAACGTACGAGGACCACTTGAAACACCTGACAGAGGTATTTGAGTCACTGTCCCGGTATGGGATGAAATTGAAGCCCTCAAAGTATCACCTGCTCAAGAGAGAGGTACAGTACCTGGGGCACATTGTCAGTCCGGAAGGGGTAGCACCAGACCCGGAGAAGGTCACAGCAATCCAGAAGTGTCCGGAGCCGAAGAACCTCAAGGAGGTGCGTCAGTTCTTGGGACTAGTAGGATACTACCGGAGGTTTGTAAAAGACTACACCAAGAAAGCAGCTCCTCTGCAAGACCTCCTGGTAGGGCAGTCCCCCAAAGGCAGAAATCCCCCCTTCCACTGGGGTAAGGAGCAAGCCGAGTCATTTCAGGAGATGAAGGAGATCCTGACAGGCGATGAGATCCTAGCCTACCCTGACTACAGCCAACCGTTCCTGCTGTATACAGATGCCAGCAACGAAGGCTTGGGAGCTGTCTTAAGTCAGAAGCAGAATGGCCAAGAGAAAGTGATCGCATACGCAAGCAGGAAGCTCCGCCCAACTGAGAGGAACCCAGAGAACTATAGCAGCTTTAATTTGGAGTTCCTGGCCTTGGTCTGGGCCATCACTGAAAGGTTTAAGCACTATCTGGCCTCCAGCAAGTTCACTGCCTTTACTGATAACAACCCCTTGACCCATCTTGAAACAGCTAAGTTGGGAGCTCTGGAACAACGATGGATGGCTCGGCTGTCAAACTACCAATTTACAATTAAATACCGGGCGGGCCGCAAGAACGCCAACGGCGATGCCCTGTCTAGAATGCCTCACCAGTCAGACACAGAAGAAGAAGTGGATGATCTGGAGGAGACAGAGCTACCTGCCTTTCATCGGAGAGGGATGATCCATGAGCAACGAGCCTCCAGGAAGCCGTGTGGAAAGACGTTAAACCCCCTGTCTCACCACAGCTGGAAAGAGACCCAGGACAGCGACCCGGTTGTCAGCCGTATCAAGGAGCTGATAACCCAAGAAGGTGCCTCCCTGGAGAAGGATGCGTCTCTTCAAACAAAGAAGCTGTGGAATGAGAGAAGCCGGCTGTTTATCTACCGCGAGAAGCTGTGCCGGAGGTACGTCAATCCAAAAACTCATGAGATGGTATGGCAGATAGTGGTCCCGAAGACAGACATCCAGATGGTATTAGAAGCTTACCACGATCAGGCAGGGCACTTTGGCTGGAAAAAGCTAGAGACCCTGCTGAAGTGTTGATTCTACTGGGTAGGAATGCGCAGCTCCATTGAGTGGTGGTGCCGGGACTCTGGACCCTGTGGCCTAAGAAGAAAAGACTTCAGCAGCCAGAAGGCACCCCTGCAACCCATCAAGACGACTCATCCTCTGGAGATCGTGGCCCTGGACCATGTCAAGCTGTCCCCCAGCAGGTCAGGGTACTCCTACACTCTGACCATGGTGGATCACTACTCATGTTTCCTAGTGGTCGCCCCCGTCAAAGATCTGACGGCAGAGACAGCAGCAAAGACACTCCAAGCATATTTCTGTAGACCCCATGGTTATCCTGAGCAGGTGCTGACGGACCAAGGCCCGGCCTTTGAGGCTGAGTTGTTCAAGGAGTTCTGCCATTTGTATGGGTGTAAAAAGATAAGAACTACACCGTACCACCCACAAACCAACGGTCTCTGCGAAAAGATGAACAACATCCTCATCGACCTGCTAAAGACCATACCACTTGAGGAGAGAAACCAGTGGCCAGGCCTACTACCTGACCTAGTGGATCTGTATAATCATATACCAGTAAGTTCCACCAACTGCACTCCGGCATATCTCATGCGGGCAAGGCCAGGAAAGCTGCCCATGGATCTGGAGTTTGGTGTTGTTGAGCCTGAAGCTGATATGACCACTGAGGACTGGGACACGACCAGACAAGAGCAGTACAGAAGAGTACAAGCTTGTGTCAAGGACAGTCTTACTCGGGTGAGAGAAAAGAAGGGGTGCACTACAACAAAAACGCACCCGCAGAACCTTTCACACCTGGTGAAACAGTATTAAAAAGGAAAAGACGCAACCGCAAACTTGATGATCAGTGGGAAAAAGAACCCTACACTGTGTTACCGTCAAGGTTTGACAATAAGAAGACCTGCATAATTAGTCAAGATGGAGGGAAAACGTCTACAACAGTGTCCAGGGACCACCTAAAGTTGTGTCCAGACTTACTGAAACCCCAAGAAAAAGTGCCACTGACAATCCAGGAAGAGCCTAAAGAAACAGTGATCCACACTGACTTAGACTTCCCGGCAGATTGGCCCCAACTAGGAGGAGCAGTAGTCATCCCTGTACTCACCTTCTACCCACAGCAAGAGGAACCTATAAGTGCTGCAGAAGTGCCTGCTCAAGCAGAATCCCCGGAAGAAGGATCCCGGTACGAACAGAGCAAGAAGGCCCAGCCAATGGTATGCTTGCTAGTCCAGTAGTGGGGTCAATACAGTCATGTAGCCCCTCCACACCTAGTACTGACACATTTGGGAGTAGTGCACCTACTAGTACTTCAAGTATACCGGTACTACGCAGATCAGCACGTAGCACGAGAGGTAAAACCCCTGTAGGTACACTGAATAAAATAGTTAAAATTTCTGAAAGTGTAGATAGTTACCCCTGGGGCCTTGTGTATTAAATTGAAATGTACTGTATTATTGTGTACTTTCTTATATGTATATAACTTTGTGCTTTAACTTATTAATTTCCTTCCATATATACTTAAGAACTTCGTGGCTGAGGACTGTGTGCAGCCCAAAAACTGCTTTTGTATATAATTACGCTTCTAGGAGTGCCCTTTAGGTGACCTCCGAAGAAAAACCTGTCTGGAGTGGCTCTAATGGAGGTCCAACTCGGGATCTTCATGCCCTGCAGCCACCCCAGGGCCTACATTGAGGGTTTAGGACAGGTCCCTCAAAAACCACCAAGTACTCTACCTTGTGAGATGGACATCCTTCTTGGGAACCTCACCACAGGAGACTCGAATTTTGAGGACACTCTGTATTTGTTATTGTTATGTAACGTTTAAGATTGGTGCCTCCCATAAAGGGAAGATTGTTCTTGTATTGCTTATGTTTCCTAATGTTGTTGTTGTTATAAAATGTACTTCAGCCCGGGAGTGCTGAGTTTAACTAGGGGGGAATGTGACGCCCAGCAGCGCTTGGTATCACAGATCCTAGAAGGGTGTATTGATGGATTCCTCCACAAGAGGCCCCCATAACCATTCACACAGCTCCACCTTCTACCTCAGACCACCAGAGGGAGCCCGTTAGGGATAGATAAATAGGGAAGGTGGAGAAAGGCAGCAGTTAGTCTATTCTAGTGTAGCAGTGAGTCCAGTGCAGTCTGAGAAGAGTTACCTCAGAGGACAAAAGCCTGTTCCAGCTCCTGCAATTGCTATCCTGCAGTGGAGCTTATCCAGACCAAGACTCAGTGTAGCTCAGAGAAGTGAGCTTCAGGTGTGCCGGCGCCATAAGATCGGTGAAGCGCGGCAAGCTGCCGTTAGTGTGAGTTGCCTAGTGAGGGCCCGATTAGGCCGAAGGCGAGTGGAGAGTTATTACATAGGGGGCAGAGGAGCTTAACTAGCTCACTCCGAAGATATTTACCGGACACCGGGTCCGAAGCTTACCGGGATCTCCACGCCCCTGTAAGATATAACTGGAATCCCTGGAGAACTATATGTCCCAGGATCGCTAAAGTGCTGATACGTAACAGAGCCAGGAGACACATAGGCCCCGCAAGCTGAGGAGCATGTACTCCAAGGAAAGGCCCTACCACAAGGTCAGCCAGCGCATCGGCCTCAGTGGATTGAGCAGCGCTGGTGATTCTCACCAGAAGCCACGGGTGGCGTCACAAACTTTTGTAAAATAAACAACTATCAACGCCGCTTTTAAAGAGAGACCCCAGGGTACGGGCCCTTGGGGCCGACCACTGCGACAACCCCAAGGCTGAAGGCCCGGGAACCCGAGTCATCCTCATCCCCTGGGCTAGTCACCCCCACTAAAGGTATCAAATTGTGGATGGTAACTGTATGCACCGAAGAACGGTGACCTGCCAGTGGATTCTTATCGATGATTATTAATGGCAAATTCTGCCAGCGGTAAGTAGGATGCCTAATCATCCTGATTTTCAGAGACGAAACACCAGAGGTAAGTCTCCAAATTCTGATTGACCCGTTCGGTCTGACTATTCGACTGAGGGTGGAAGGCAGAGGAAAAGGACAGCTGCAACCCCAGTCAAGAACAGCTGCAACCCCAGTCAAGAACAGAATGCCTTCCAAAACATGGAAACAAATTGGGTCCCCGATCTGACACCACATCGGAAGGAACCCCTTGAAGCTTCACGATTAGTGATGAGCGAATAGTGAAATATTCGGATTCGGGAAAATCGTCACAAATAATTTCTAATATCCGTGTATTCGTACCGAATAACGAATCGAATGCAAGTTAATGGGAAAGGCGAATATTTTTCTGCTGGACCCAACAAACAGGTCTGAGAAAAAAGCTGAAATAGATGGGAAAGTGCTAAAACTAATTGGGAACAGCATGGAGAAGATGCCTGCATGCCTTTCTGACTCACATATGGTATCTGGGGATAATGTCAGACTATTGCGCCGGTTTTACGGATTTATAAGACCTACCAAACCAAACCTACATTTTTTTTAAGGGAAAAATGCTAAGAATCATTTTTTCCTACAGAATTACTTGTATATAACACAAAATAAAAAAAAAATAATAAAAAAAAATATACCTCCTCTTTAGTATATGTTCACACGTAGCATTTTGGCTTTAGTTTTTCCTTTTACATTTGTGAAGGCTCTAACTCCTACATTTGGGAGGTTCCTCCCTCATTCAAAATTGTTAGCTAGATAGTAGAATACATTTTCCCCAGCACTTTACAATGCCAGCTAGAACATGCCCATTTAAATTTTGGGCTTTGCCCGCAACCACCACCACCACCATGTCATTATGTGGCACTCGCTTCACATTTTCAGAGGGCCAACAGGTGCCGTGAAACCTGAGTTTGAGAAGTGCCCTCAGGTGGCCCTGTATTATACATTTGGGAGAGCTCTCACTCCTACAATATTCTCAGGCCACATTGGGTGATGAGGAGGAACAGGAGGAGGAGGAGGAGGATGAGGAGGAACAGGAGTTTTTGGTCTGCGCTACAGAGGGGACTCCCATTCAAATCTTAATGCCTGTCTAGCATGGATGGCCTGAAGAGGAGGAGCAGTAGGCGATGCGTCGTGGGGAGGGGAGGATGGTTAGTGTTCATCCTGGTGGGACACTAAACGTTTGACTCTTTGTAGTCTGCCACACATGGCACAGTTCATGTCCAAATGCCTTTCCCAAGACCCTCGTGTGAAAGACATTTTGTCCACCATTAAAAACTGCCTGTGCACCTTTATTGACCCATGGTATAAGGAGAAATTTCCCTCATGTTGGAGGCAGAAGTGCCATTTTCAGTGCATGCATGCCAGATGGCCGTTGTTGAAACGATTACCCTCAGACAATGCTGCTGGCAGAAGTACCAGCTCTTTTCACCCACAAGAATTACAGGGGAGGGACACACACACCAGGGGAAACTCAGGGTAGGTGTGTCCACCAACTGGGCCATTTTCATTAAACCATCACATCAGCAAGGGCTATCTGTGGGTGTAACTATGACATGGAGGGAGAAGTTGACCAAGATGATGAAGGAGCACTTAAGTGACCATACTAGCGTCCTTCCTGATTCTTCAGTGCCCTTTAACTATTGGTTGTCCAAGCTGCAGACTTGGCCCTACCACTCCTTGTACACCTTGGAGGTGCTGCCATGCGCTATCGCAAGTGTGTTCTCTGAGCGGGTATTTAGTTCGGCCGGTGCAATCATAACGGAAAGGCGTACACGCCTGTCAACGTAAAATGCAGACAGGCTGACTCTTCTGAAATTGAACAAGGGCTGGATTTCCTCTGACTTTATAAGCCCTATGGATGACAGCAACCCAACTTAAATGCAGTCCAAATGTTCTTTTTTGAAAGTTGTCTTAACGTCCATCTCTTACCATCCAAATCCATTTTGTTCTAGAAATCACGTCCTACTCCGGCTTTTGTAACAAGTACTTAGTGGTCATATATAGTAATGTAGAAAAAATATTTCAGCTCATCTGGGTCAGCCTTCTCGGTCCACTTTCTCATGAAACACGGTGCTCTGATTGTTGAGATCCCTGTCTGGGAGACATTATGCAGTGATGAAAGGGTAGTTATCCGGCAACTCGTGAAATTGACTTAAAAAATAGCCTTTACTTTGAAAAAATTAGTGGTCATATATGTCTACCCCACATGGTTAATGTTTTTAAATTTGTAAACCTTTGTAAATTGTGCAATGGTGAAAGTTTTACTACCTATCTCTAGGAATTATAATAACTGCAAAATTTTTTGGGAGGTCCCCATCACGGTCTCTTTCAGCGTGTATGATACAGCCCCCTTGGGTAATTTTTGGAAACCTTTGTACATTGACCAATGGTCAAATTTCTACTCTCAATCTCTATATATTCTATTATTAGAATTTCTTTATTGTGTTGCCCTTCTCACGGTCTCTTTAAGCGTGTATCTGGGAGCCTGATGTTGATTTTTGGGTTTGCACTTGGACATTGTGGAACATCAATGCATTAATATGCTCCACAAGCTTCTTCAGGTTTCAGCCTTACACAGAATAATAATATGAGTAATGAAACATGCTCTATATATATGCTGCTAGTTTGAAAATCTTACCCACGCATCCCTTTATAAAGGAAAATTTGACATAATACCTCTGTTAACATACGCCATATACTGCTGACATATGCAGCACCAGCACCCAGTAGGTGGGCGGAATGCCTGGGTACAAAATCTGTGTCTGAGAGTGAAACCACTGGTCCTTCCCCTGTGTTACGTCCTTCCCAATCTGCTGTCCAGGAAGCAGGCGCTGATGCTTCTTGCCTACAACTTGCAGTTGCACATAGAGTAAAAACATTCAGCAACAACATCCACTTTTTGGTACCAGCGCAGTGTTCAGTTTTCCCTTGTCAGCATATATGTCTCTTCCCAAATTGTTAGTTAGATAGGGAATACATATTCGTTAGTGTGACACCCCAGGGGTCTGGTTGCCACAGTAACGTAATGTTATGTCTGAGAGCAGGTGGGAGGTCCTTTGGTCAGGGATCCTGTGCATGCCACACCTCCTGCCCAGTCTTGGGAGGGGAAGAACTTCCCCTGTATAAACCCGGGGCTGAGGCAGGGTGAGTCAGACAAGGAGAGTGGAGACAAGAAGCAGCATAGGAAACAGCAGGCTTACAAGGAGTCAGGGGCTGGCAGCTGCAGAGCTTGCCCTGACTAAGAAGATTCTTTACCGGACCCGGAGTCCGAGGCTGTGGGGACTAACTCCTGCCCAGCAGCAGAATCCGTCAGGCAGGGGATTTCAGGTCCTCTGGCCCAGAAGCCCGAAGGCACGGTCACACGCGTGGGACCAGCACCGCCATCGTGGAGCGGAAGCCATTAGAAGGCCCCGAGTCACCGGCCATACGGGTGAGCACCACACGGTACACTCAGGGACGTGGGCTACTTACATCAGCTTCTAGCAAGGTAGCCAGAAGAGTACAGTCAGTTTGGAAGGCCTACAACTACGCCTGGCCAGGGGAGATCCCATCTGCTCAAAGACTGACCAGGCCCCGTTTGCTAGCAAGTACTCCGGGAGGGTCTGTCGTTGTTACCAGTAAAGACCCTGAACTACACCGTAACGTCTCTGAGTGGTTCCTGCTACCCCCATCATCCACGTCGGCTGCCCTGAGGCCATACCCCTCCCGTTGGGGGTTATACTATCACGCTGCACAATCCTACCACCGGCCTCAGCGGTCTGCCCTGCAGCAGCAGCTCCCTGGCTGCTCTCAATGGGTGGCGTAGTCATCAACTATTTACTACTAATAGACTGCCGTCTAGTTTGACTCCCTGGGCACGGACCGGGTCACCGCCACGAGACTACAACCCTCCACTGATCCGGCTCCGGGTAGGCTCCCGCGCGCGCAGCGCAGCGCGACACAGGCCCAGGGGCGCGTCAACTTTGGCGTAGTCGGCAGGATTTCGTGCCCGCAACCACCGGGTACTGCGTGCCTGAAAAGCAAAGACTGTTCAAACTTACCAGTGGTGAAGATTCCCGCTATCCGTGGAGGTTTCCCGCCATCCGGCGCCATCTTCTACCTTCTTCCCGCCATCGGTGAAGTTTCCCGCCATCCGGCGCCATCTTCGGCCTTCTTCCCGCCATCCGTGGAGTTTTCCCGCCGTTGGACGCCATCTTGGGGACGCCGCGCGGGAAGAAGAGGGGCGTGGACTCTGAAAGCGCGCGATAACTGAAGCCCCGCCTCACGTCCGGACGTTGCGTAAGGTCCTGGAAGGAGCCCAGCAGACGCCGACGTCACAGGAGCGCGACGGAAGGTCCTCAACCCTGACGATCCACTGCGGAGCCGCGGCCTACGGAAGAGGATCATCGCAAGGTAGGCCACGGTCCACTAGGGGGGAGGAAGATGTCGGATACGGAGGAGAGCTTCACTGCCCCAACCCCCGCCAGCGCTACCGCTGCTGCAGTTATGCCCTTCACAATGCCCTATATCCCGGGAGCAGCTTGGCTACCCCAGTACTCAGGGGAGTCCCATACCCTGCATGACTTTAGAGAAAAGCTGGATAGCCTCTTCCAGGTGTACCCCCTCACAGAAGAGCAAAAAGTGAGCATCCTGGTGGCCCAACTAACCGGGGCAGCCAAAAGGGAAGTAAAATCCTGGCCACCTGGGAGGAAGACTGTCGCAGGAATACTAACCCGGCTGAAGGACACCTTTGATACCCGCACCTCAGCCGAAATTAAGCTTAGATTCTACGGGTGCAAGCAGCGAGCGCATGAGAGTATAAGGGACTATGCACTAAACCTACAAGAGGCCCTGAGGGCCATAAAGCAGACCGACCCTGATGGGGTGGGAAACGAGGACAGGCTGTTGACTGAACAATTTATAGAGGGTTTATATTGCAATGCCCACCGAACCCAGTTGCGGGCAATGGCCTTACAGGATCCCCATCTGGACTTTGCACAGTTCAAGGACAGAGCCATCCGGGTGCTCCGAGAACCGGCACCAGGTGGCGTTGTGACCCACAGACGCCCCACTACCACTTACTATCAGGAGGCGGCGCCCTTGTCAGCAGGGCCTGTGGGAGCTGATGCGCAGGCTTTGGACAATGACCCGGCTCCAGACCTACACCATCAGGTCCAAGAGCTAGTTAAGAGCGTTGCTGCGCTAACCCGAACTGTGCAGTCTTTACAGGTTTCCACCCCAGGGAAGATCCAGCTGGCATCCGGACCGGAGGACATCCCGTGGCGTCGACCAAGGAGGACCCCACCGGCCAGAGGAAGACCCAGTGACCGATACAGCGAGGACGGACGACCCATCTGCCGCCGCTGCAATCAACCCGGACATATGGAAAGGTACTGTTCTTTAAACGGGCACAACCTGGGGTAGAGGGCCAACCCCCAGGAAAAAGATCACCAGGCCCATCGAACTGGCGCGACAGATATGTGGGAGGACGTCCAGTCTTGCCTGTGGTACTGGATGGCATTCCCATGAGTGCCCTACTGGATACCGGGTCACAGGTCACCACCATCCCGTACGTGCTCTTCAAGCAGTACTGGAATGACTCGGATATTACCCGCTACCCTGACGACGACTTGAGTATCATCGCCAGCAATGGCCAGCCCGTGCCACAGATCGGATTTAAAGAGGTGACCCTCAAAATCGGTAGAGTCGAACTGGCCGCACAGGGACTGATCATTGTAGATATTGATAAACATGAGAGTCACCCAAAAATAACTCTAGGAACTAACGTAATTGAAAATTGTCTTGCAGAGGTGATTTTCCTTTTACAGCAGGTTGCCAAGAACGCCAGCTCCGGCGAGCAGCGGGTGCTCCAGAAAGAGATCCGGGCACTGATGCAACGGCAACAAGTGGAACTCTCCGGCGGTGAGATTGGTAGCGTAAGAATGTGTGACCCTTTTCCTATTGCCATGCCCCCAAAAAGTGAAATGATGATTTGGTGCCGGGCAGCTATTGGTCTGAGAGGTAGAGATTACCAGGCAATGGTAGAACCAGTTTACTCAGACAGTAGGCCCACCATTTTGACAGCACGGGGGGTGGTCAATGTACGCCATGGGAGGGTGCCCGTTCGCATAATAAATATCGGGGAGAGGGAAGTGTACCTGCCCCGGTATGCCACGCTAGCCAAATTATATACCACTAATCAAAATTCTATACAATCTGTGGAACCCTTGCCTCCATCTCACCCGGAGGAAGGTAACGGCTCTAAGAAAGACATGGAGGACTGGTGTCAGCAACTACATTTGGGTACTGATTCCACTCCCTCACATCAGAAACAAGGAGTCTATCGGGTGGTTCAAGAGTATGAGAGAGTGTTTAGTAAACACCCGTTAGACTTTGGGCGGGTCAAGGGGGTAGAACACCGCATCCCCACGGGAGATCATCCTCCCATAAAAGAGAGGTATCGACCCGTACCCCCTGCACACTACCAACACGCCAAGGGGATGCTTCGAGACATGAAGGAGGCTGGGGTAATCCGGGATAGCTGTAGCCCCTGGGCAGCCCCACTAGTTTTAGTCAAAAAGAAAGACAACACCATGAGGATGTGTGTAGATTACCGGAAAATCAACCGTATCACACACAAGGATGCGTACCCCTTACCAAGGATAGAGGAGTCATTGGCTGCTTTAAGATCTGCTAACTTCTTCTCTACCTTGGATCTCACTAGCGGGTACTGGCAGGTTCCTGTAGCAGAGGCGGACCGGGAGAAGACCGCATTCACCACCCCGATGGGACTTAGCGAGTTCACCTGCATGCCGTTCGGACTCTGCAACGCCCCAGGAACCTTCCAACGATTAATGGAGTGCTGTCTGGGCCACAGAAACTTCGAGACGGTCCTGTTGTACCTGGACGATGTCATCGTATACTCCAAAACTTATGAGGACCACCTGAAACACCTGGCGGAGGTGTTCGAAGCTCTGGCGAGTTACGGCCTAAAGGTGAAACCCTCCAAGTGTCACCTCCTGAAACCAAAGGTGCAATACCTGGGACACGTGGTGAGCGCTGACGGAGTGGCTCCCGACCCCGATAAGATCACCGCAATTAAGGGATGGCCAAGCCCCTCCAGCATAAAAGAAGCGCGGCAGTTCCTAGGGTTGGTAGGCTACTACCGAAGGTTTATTCCCGGTTTCACCAAAAAGGCAGCGCCGATGCAGGACCTCCTGATAGGCCAGTCCCGGAAGGCCAAGAACCAGAAGCCGCCCTTCAAATGGGAAGAGCTGGAAGAAGAGTCCTTCCGCCAGCTGAAGATGGCCCTCACGGGGGACGAAATCCTGGCGTACCCGGATTATAGCCAGCCCTTTATCCTCTACACCGACGCCAGTAACATCGGGCTAGGAGCCGTACTGTCCCAGATCCAGCAGGGGAAGGAACGAGTAATCGCCTACGCCAGCCGAAAACTGCGACCCACCGAAAGGAACCCCGAGAATTACAGCTCATTTAAGTTAGAGTTCCTGGCCGTAGTATGGGCAATCACTGAGCGCTTTAAGCATTACCTCGCTTCTTCCTGGTTCACCGTGTACACGGATAACAACCCGCTGACACACCTGGACACGGCAAGACTCGGTGCCCTGGAGCAGAGGTGGATGGCCCGTCTGTCCAACTACGAGTTCACAATTAAATACCGGGCAGGACGCTCCAATACCAACGCGGACGCCCTGTCCAGGATGCCCAACCTGCCGGACGAAGGAGAAGATCCGGAGGGACTGGAAGAAGTTGAACTCCCTGCGTTCCACCGTCATGGGACTATCCAGTATTCCCACCGGGTAAGGGGTAAGCAGGCTGCTACGTTGAACCCCTTACCCCACTACAACTGGGCGGAAACGCAAGACAGTGACCCTGCCGTCCGACTGGTGAAGGAGATGCTGACTCGGCCGGAGGCTCGCCTTGAACCAGACGCTCCGGAGGAAGCCAAACAACTATGGGCGGAGAAGAGTCGACTATTCCTTTACAAGGGGAAGTTGTGCCGCAGAATGGTCAACTCCCGGACGCATGAACTACTCTGGCAAGTAGTGGTGCCCCGAAGAGACGCAGCCATGGTGATGGAGGCATACCACGACGGAGCTGGACACTTCGGGTGGAAAAAGCTGGAGTTCCTGCTGCGCGAGCGGTTCCACTGGGTAGGCATGAGGGGAACCATCGAGAAGTGGTGCAGAGACTGTGGCCCGTGCAATCTGAGAAGGAAGGACCGGGCCAGCCAGAAGACTCCCCTGCAGTCCATCGTCACCCGGCAACCATTGGAACTGGTAGCCTTGGATCATGTAAAACTGACCCCAAGCAGAAGTGGCTACGTCTACGCGTTAACCATCGTGGATCATTACTCCCGGTTCTTGGTTGTCGTCCCCGTCAAGGACTTAACGGCTCAAACAGCAGCTAGGGCCTTCCAGCAGCACTTCTGCCGTCCACACGGGTACCCGGACCAAGTGTTGACGGACCAGGGACCTGCCTTTGAAGCGGAGGTCTTCCAGGAATTCTGCAATCTGTATGGCTGCCGGAAGATAAGGACGACACCCTACCATCCGCAAACTAATGGACTTTGTGAAAAAATGAACCAGGTGGTAATGGATCTTCTAAAAACATTGCCCCTGGAAGAACGCAGTCTGTGGCCTGAGAAGTTGCCCGATCTGGTGGACCTATACAACCACATCCCGGTAGGTTCCACCAACTGTACCCCGGCTTACCTAATGAGGGCGAGACCTGGTAAGTTACCTGTTGACCTGGAAATGGGAGTCCTGACACCTGAGGACACTTCACCAGAAACAGACTGGGACACAGAGAGGCAGCAGCAGTACCGGAGAGTACAGGAGAGCGTGGAGCGAAGTCTCTGTCAGGCTAGGGAAAGACAAGAGAAGACTTACAACCAGTATGCTCCCGCTGTTCCCCTGGTACCCGGAGAGCAGGTCTTGAAGAGGAAAAGACGGCTCCACAAGTTGGATGACCAGTGGGAGAAGGACCCGTACACCGTACTGCCCTCAAGCCACGAGAACCCGAAGTTCTGTACCATCAGTAAAGACGGAGGGGAAACCACAGCCATTGTATCCCGGGACCACCTGAAGAAGTGTCCCGAACAACTGAGGAACCCTGAAGAGGAACAAGAAGACCATCGACCCGTGGGAGAAAGGGAAGATATGGTTAGTACCGTGCTCGGGGACTTCCCTCGGTCTTGGACTCAAGTCAATGGTGCAGTTGTGGTACCCGTACTCACCTTCCTCCAACCATCATCCCAAGAACCTATGGAGCAACGGGTAGAGCTGGAAGAACAGCCGGTCCAGGAGGCAGAAGACTCCACACAAGTAGAACAGGGGAATCAACCCTCTGCTTATAGTGAGCCTGCCGTACCCCTAGTGAGACAAAGAGCCGGTAGACAGCTGCCCAGTTTACCCTTGACAGCTCCTACACCCTGTAGTTCAGGGCCAGACAGTCAGCTCCGTAGGTCCACTAGGGCCACTAGAGGCCAGTTACCCGCACGTTGGAGGATCTAAATGTTTAAGCTATTTTATAATGTTTACCTGTCTATAGTTGCTTGTGTGTAATTTTGTATTTCTAGTTGTTTTTAGGAATCCTTGGTGGATTTACCGGGAATCCTTGTATATAGTTGGAGCGTAACCCAGGATGGACTAAAGACTGTCAAGGACTCGGGGTAGAACAGACCCCTACCTGGTTACGTCTCCCTGTGTTGGTGAAATGGACACCTTGCTTTCTTCAGAGACTGCACCCGGTTGCGGACACGCCGTAACCATCTTTATGTGTTTTCTTATTGTATTATTAATGTTTTGCCTTGTTATGTTTTCTAAATGTGTTTAGTCCCGGAGTACTAAATTTTACTAGGGGGGAATGTGACACCCCAGGGGTCTGGTTGCCACAGTAACGTAATGTTATGTCTGAGAGCAGGTGGGAGGTCCTTTGGTCAGGGATCCTGTGCATGCCACACCTCCTGCCCAGTCTTGGGAGGGGAAGAACTTCCCCTGTATAAACCCGGGGCTGAGGCAGGGTGAGTCAGACAAGGAGAGTGGAGACAAGAAGCAGCATAGGAAACAGCAGGCTTACAAGGAGTCAGGGGCTGGCAGCTGCAGAGCTTGCCCTGACTAAGAAGATTCTTTACCGGACCCGGAGTCCGAGGCTGTGGGGACTAACTCCTGCCCAGCAGCAGAATCCGTCAGGCAGGGGATTTCAGGTCCTCTGGCCCAGAAGCCCGAAGGCACGGTCACACGCGTGGGACCAGCACCGCCATCGTGGAGCGGAAGCCATTAGAAGGCCCCGAGTCACCGGCCATACGGGTGAGCACCACACGGTACACTCAGGGACGTGGGCTACTTACATCAGCTTCTAGCAAGGTAGCCAGAAGAGTACAGTCAGTTTGGGAGGCCTACAACTACGCCTGGCCAGGGGAGATCCCATCTGCTCAAAGACTGACCAGGCCCCGTTTGCTAGCAAGTACTCCGGGAGGGTCTGTCGTTGTTACCAGTAAAGACCCTGAACTACACCGTAACGTCTCTGAGTGGTTCCTGCTACCCCCATCATCCACGTCGGCTGCCCTGAGGCCATACCCCTCCCGTTGGGGGTTATACTATCACGCTGCACAATCCTACCACCGGCCTCAGCGGTCTGCCCTGCAGCAGCAGCTCCCTGGCTGCTCTCAACGGGTGGCGTAGTCATCAACTATTTACTACTAATAGACTGCCGTCTAGTTTGACTCCCTGGGCACGGACCGGGTCACCGCCACGAGACTACAACCCTCCACTGATCCGGCTCCGGGTAGGCTCCCGCGCGCGCAGCGCAGCGCGACACAGGCCCAGGGGCGCGTCATTAGCACTTTACATTGTCCGGTGCTTGACAAAGACCATTCCTGGCTTTTCCAGGCTCCTAAATGAGACTTGTGTCTCTTTATTAAACTGTCGCTTTCCTTAAATTTTCTACATTTTGGTAAAAAAAAAATAGTGGTGGGGTATTGGCCAGTTTCTGTACATTTTAAGCAGCTCTAAGAGAGGTTAATACGCTCCACAGACCTATTCAGGCTGCAGCCTTACACATATAGGAACATGGTCATTGCCATGCTATAAGGCCTGCCTGTCTTCTGAGTAATACACTCCACAGACCTCGTCACTCTTTGGGACATATCCTGTAATTACTTCATTGTTGCTCAAAACCATGCAAGAAATACATTCTGCCTGGTTGGGTAGTTTCCAGAAGAAGTGCATAGGCTTGTGCAGATTGGTCAATGGCACTCCTGTCTCTTTCCCTTGATGAGGCTTCTTCGAAGTAAAATGAGGCTTGTACATATTCCTGACATGGGTTTCAGGCCTGACAGACTGACCACAATACAGGCCCTCGCTTGCATACACTGTATTTAGAATTTAATTCAAATGCTTCTGGTGTCTGGTAGAATCCAATTTACTGACATTGATCATACAGCTACCCCAACTCCTGTATTATATTCACCTTACAGCGGCTTCACCCAATATGACAGTGGTTCCATTGGGATCTGGTGGCCAAAATGAACTGTGGAGCTCACAAAATTCATGTTTCACGGCACCTGCTGATCCTCTAAAAATGTGAAGCTAGGGCTGCATAATGACATGGCGGTGGACGTGGTGGTGACAGGCGAAGCACAAGATTCAAATGGGCATGTTTTAGCTGGAATTGTAAAGTGCTGGGGAATATGTATTCCACAATCTAGCTAACAATTTTGAATGAGGGAGGGACCTCCCAAATATAGGAGTGCCAGCCCCCTCAAATGTATGATACAGGGCCACCTGAGGGCCCTTCCCAAACTCAGGTTTCACGGTACCTGCTGGCCTTCTGAAAATGTCCCAGCCTCTGACTCTGTCCCAGACTCCACCAGGTCCACAATAACTTGTCCACGTGTCTGTGGTTAGGTGGACTTTCCCTGTGACTGCATTGGCCAGAGCATGGCTGATATTGTGTAACATGTGCTTCTGTAAAGCGGGGACGGCACACCAGGAAAAATAGTGGCGGCTGGGAATCGAATACTGTGGAGCTGTCACCGCCAAGAGGTTGTGGAAAGACTCAGTTCCCACAAGGTGAAATGGCAACATTTCCAGGGCGTTTAGCATTTGGGCCTGTGGGTGGGTGGATATTTCTGCTTTCTGTGAAATGTCTGAGGCAGGGACAACTGAACGCTGTGCTGGGACAATGAACTGGACATGGTTGCTGACTGTTGTCTCTGTGCAACCGCAGGGTTGTGGGCAGGAGGCATCAGCGCCTGCTTCCTGGACAGAAGATTGGGAAGGCCGTAACACAGGGGAAGGGGCAGTGGTTTCACCCTCGGACACAGATTTTGTACCCAGGCATTCCGCCTGGGTGCTTGGTTGCCATGTGCATTTGCATGCTGGTGGTGCTCAAGTTGGCAGTGTTCTTGCCTCTTCTCAGCTTGGTCTGGCAGATGCTGCAAATTACAATTGTTTTGTCTGAAGGACTTTCAGAAAAAAACTGCCATACAGGGGAACAACGCACCCTTGGCCTGTTATCTAGCCACGCTAGGCGTGCCACCGTGCCAGGTTGGATCAGTGGCCTCATCATCGGCCATGTCATCTTCCAATTCATCAATCTGATCCTCCTTCTCAGTGGCGATTTTAGGCTAACCTGATGGCAACAGTGCATCATGATTATCCTCCACCTCTTCAGACATGAATTGACCTTCCCCAACGTGGCTTTCTTCTGGCTGTAGGTGCTCAAATTTTTGTGCATCATTGCACTCCACCTCCTCATGACCCTCTTTAATGGTGCACGTTGAGAGGCCTGAATAATTACAAGGGAACGTAAACAGTTCCTCGAAGTGGTCAGCGTTGGGGTCATATGTCTCCTGGGACTCTTGATGGGGGGAGGAAGTAGGACCAGATTGAGGTTTATGAGACCCAGCCTCTTGGCTACTGAGACTGGACCGTGTGGAAGACTTGGTGGTGTTGCTTGTCAACACACTAGAGCCTTTGTCTGAAATCCAACCCACAACCTCCTCGCACTTGTCTGGGTTTGACAGTGGTGTAGCGTGCTGACCGAATCTTGACAGGAAGCTAGAACGAGATACAGTCACCTTCTAATCTGTCACACGGTCTTGGCGAGCACCACCACATCCATTTCCAAGTTCCTTAACGTCACCCTTTCCCATATTGAAAGCATTATGAAAAACAAATTCCTGGCTTTATTTTTCACAAGTACCCTTACAGAGGTGTTATGTACAAATTCCCGGTATCTAGCAATATGTGGGTATTTTTTTTTCAAGATATCAGCTTTATTACACACGGCAACAGCAGACTCAAGAAAATTACTGGTAACTAATGATGTTTGCGTATCTCTGCAGATTTTGCACCAGTCGCACAACTGCTAGATAAAGATACGCTATTAATTTAACCAATATAACTTTTTTTTGTTCTTTTATATCGCCTTTATGACAATCCCCAACAGCAGACTCAGGGAAATTACTGGTAACTAGTGGCGTTTGCGTATCTCTGCATGTTTTGCGGCAGTCCCACAACTGTTAGATGAATATTAGCTATCTCGCCAATAGGCCAGGAATATTATTTAGCAATTAGCTTTTAAAACAGATGTTTACTATATGCTGGCACTGACTATTATTATTTAACTGTAAAAAAACCTTTTTTTTTATATGGTGGTAAGCAGGAATATTATCTAGCTCCAAAAAAATTGGTTTAGTATATGCTGGTACTACTAAGTAATATTATTTGCCTCTGCTTTATATATTATGCTAGTAGATGAAACCCTGCCTCTCTCCCTAATCCCACAGTCTGTTCCTACAGTATACAACACAATGCAAAGTAGCAGAGATCTGCAGCATGTACTTGCAAACACCCAGGTGCCTGACTTTCACTCTCCCTGGGTTTAAATCTCTCCCTACCCTATCTCCACCTAACAGAGAACTAATCTTCACTCTTAGTAGCTCTTAAAAGAGCTTTTTGTAATCACTAACTCTCCCTATACGTTGCTTTCACTCTCCCTACGCTCACACTACGCTCTTACTATGGTGTTTCCGGCTGTAATGTGCGCAAGATGGCGCCAGCAGGGATTAAATATCCCCTATGACGCTGTAAGGCCAGCCAATCACAGTAATGCCACACCAAAGATGGCGCTGGCGTTACTGTGATTGGCAAGCAAGCCCAGTGTCACGATTCCTGCATTCTGTGTGGGATTGCTATGCTGTCCTATTGAACTGGTTCTTGCTGTGTTTTGATGGACTGCTTGGTTGTCCAATCCTGTGAGTGGCAAGTCGGGCCCCTTGTGCTTTGATTGACAGCTCGGCGGTCCAATCTTTGACTGGGATATGCAGGGCAGTCTCCAGGTGTTCAGTGTTCTGGAGATTGCCCAAGCTATTTAACTGATCTGACTGCCTCTGTTCCTTGCCAGATGTAGTTTGTGCTTCCTGGTGAATGTTTGCCTCATTGTGTTGTTCTGTGTTCTGATCTCCTGCTGCCTGACCCTGTGGACCGTGTTCTGACTACCTCCTTGTCTTACCCTTTGGCTTTGTTCTGCTCTCTCTAGATATTGACCCTGGACTGTGACCTGACTTGCGCATCTGTCTTTTCCCTTGGAATACCAAGAGCTTTCCTGGTATTGACCTCGGAACGTCTGACTATCCGCCTCACGGTCGCTCCGTGAGTTAGTGACTAGCGTCACACCCAACATGTTCATTGGCTGCAAATAAAGTGCCTAACATGCTGGGCAGGTCACTCGAATATACTGAGGCGAATAGCTAATTACTCGCCGAGTAACAAATAGCCCAAATACCGTACTATTCATGCAAGTAACGAATAGGGCCAAATGTATTCGCTCATCACTATTCATGATCTCATTTATGAACACCTGAGCAAGTGTCTTGGCATTTGGAAGTGGAGGTAATGCGACGAAGTGAACTATTTTACTGAACCTATCTACTACGACCAAAACCACCGTTTTGCCTGCAGAAACTGGTAGGTCAGTAATAAAATCCATGGACAAGTGTGTCCATGGCCTACTAGTAATAGGTAGCAGAAGAAGCATACCAGAAGGACAGGTATGCAAAACCTTAGACCGCGCTCAAATACTACAAGCAGATACGTGTTCAATCACATCCCGATGCAACCCTGGCCACCAAAAACGATGAGAGAGGAGGTCCGTGGTTACCCTACCACCTGGATGAACAGCAAACACAGACTTACGATGTTCTTTAATAACCTTACGGCGCAGATTGGATGATATAAATAACCTTCTTGGAGGGCAGGAGGCAGAGGCCTCCCCCTGAGCCTCCAACACCTCACCCTCCAGTTCAGGATACAATGCTGAAATGACTACCCCCTTCTGTAATATCGGGGCAGGGTTCTCATGGTCACCACCACCAGGGAAGTTCAAGGACAAAGCATCAGCCTTGACATTTTTGACCCCTGGATGAAAAGTGACAACAAAATTGAACCTGGTAAAAAACAGGGACTATCTGGCTTGCCTAGGGTTGAGACGTTGAGCTGAATGGAGATATGACAGGTTCTTATGGTCAGTAATAACAGTAATAGGATGGACAGCCCCCACCAACCAATGTCGCCATTCTTTGAATGCCAATTTGATCGCCAAAAGTTTCCTATTACCCACATCATAATTTCTCTCAGCCGAAGACAATTTTTTAGAAAAGAAGGCGCATGGACGCCATTTACCAGGGGACGGACCCTGAGACAACACAGCCCCAACCCCCACATCCGACACATCAACCTCCACAATAAAGGGCTGGGAAACATCGGGTTGACTGAGTGGCAGTGGCAAAATAATTCTTTCAGGAAGAAAAAGCCTGGAGGGAGGCCTCCGACCATTTGGAAAAATCAGACCCCTTCTTAGTCATGTCAGTAAGGGGTTTCACAATTACTGAGTAATTTTGGATAAACTTCAGGTTAAAATTAGTAAAGCCCAGAAAATGTTGTAGAGCGTTCAGGTTTTTGGGATGGTCCCAATTAAGGACTGCATGGATCTTCTCCGGATCCATCTGAAAACTCGAAGATGACAACAAGTACCCCAAAAACTGTACCTCCTGAACGGTGAAAACACATTTTTCCAGTTTGACATAGAGTTTGTTATCCCATAATATCTTGAGCACCTGTTTAACATGCCCCTGATGTGTCTCAAAGTCAGGTGAGTAAACGAAAATATCATCCAGATAGACCACCACAAACCTCCCCATCAAATGATGGAAATTATCTTTTACGAAATGCTGGAATACTGCAGTTGCATTGGTCAAATGGAAAGGCATAACCAGACTCTCCAAATGCCCTTCAGGGGTATTGAACACTGTTTTTCATTTTTCCCCTTCTCTGATTCTAACCAGATTGTAGGCTCCCCTTAAATCCAACTTGGAGAATACCTTAGCTCCTACAACCTGGCTGAAAAAATCAGGAATCAGAGGAAGATGGTATGGATCTCAGATGGTGCCGCCCCGAGCAAAGATGACGGTGTAATGTGTCCCTTTTCCAGACTTTCCACAATGAAATCCTTCATGGCTTATCTCTCAGGGCCAGAGGGATTGTACAGTCTGGACTTTGGTAGTTTAGCTCCAGGAGTCAGGTTAATAGGACAGTCATATGCACGATGAGGAGGCAATTCCTGACACCCCCTCTCAGAAAAAACATCCTCAAAACCAGACAGAAAAGCAGATAATATTTATGCAGAGACTGTAGCAAGGGAAATGTCTAAACAGTTCTCATGGCAGTAATCTCTCCATTCAATGCTCTCCATGGCTTGCCAATCCACCAACGGATTATGTTTCATCAGCCAGGGAAGACCCAAAACAATTGGGGTGGGAAGACTGTCCAGGACATAGCAAGAGATTATTTCACAATGAACCGACCCCACCCTCAGTTTTACATTATGTACAATCTGAATAAATGCTTTCTGTGCAAGTGGCGCCGAGTCGATGGCGAAAATGGAAATAGGTTTATCTAAAGTACAGCAAGCAAGACCATGAGTTTTCACAAACTCAGCATTAACCATGCTGACTCCGGATCCACTGTCAACAAACACAGAAATTTTCTCAGTTCTGTTCTCTACCACCACCTACACTGTCAGGACAAACCGGTAACTGCTGGTTTGCAAAAAATGCACCCCTTGCTTATCCACCTCCAGACTACCAATAGTTAATCAAGTTTTGTTTAGGAATTGAAGGACATGTCCCAATAAAATGTCCTTTTTCCCCACAAAAGAAACATACCCCTTTTTTCTTGCGAATCTCTAGGGAAATGTATGATGCAAAGGCACCCCCCAACTGCATGGGCTCCTCTACCTCCCCCAGCATTGGCTCACTGCCAGACCGCTCCCCCAGCAGAGGTACACAATCAAGAAGGCCCTGGAGAAGGTGGCTTCACCTGTCTATCCCGAAGGCATCTATCAAGACGTATGGTCAACGACATGGCAGCCTCCAAGGACTGAGGGGTTTCATATACTGCCAAGGCATCTTTCAACCCTTCAGTAAGACACTCAAAAATTGCCTTCTAAGGGCTGAGTCATTCCATTTAGAATCCGTTGCCCAACTACAGAATTCAGAACTGTACGTCTCCACTGACCGATTCAACCGGTTAAAGGTGACGTAGCCTAGACCCTTCTGTAGAGAAAATGCCCATGATTGAGGATCTCCCTGCAGTAGAGAGATCCCAATTCCAACCCATTGCTCCTCATTTCCGGAGGAGTAAGGATGAAGTTTAAAATACAGTTTGCAGGCCTCCTTGAATACAAAAAAACTTGCTCCTACCTCCTGAAAACCTGTTCGGGAGGGCAACTTGGGATCAGGCCAGACAGGTCTACCTGGAGAGACCCCTACATTAGCGACCTGTAAACCGCACCGTGGAGGTCATTCACCTCCAGAGACAGACTGTGCAGCCATTCTGCGAGCTCTGCAACTGAAACCATACCAAGGTAGAAAAAAAAAAAAAAGGTCCACCCCCCAAAAATGCACAAAAAAACTCCCCAAAGAGTTAGTTTTTTTTTTCCCCTTTTTAAAATGTGATCGGCTGGTGATAATGTCACACAAGGTATAGGAAAGACTAAATGCAACACAAAGGGAAGGGGGAAGGGGGTCCAGACTCTAGGGAAAGGGGCGAGTGGAGACCTCCTAGGGTGACCTGATATCACCCTGTCTCCCCTAAATGTCCCTATATTGGTTCCGCACCAGTCACCGCACAGGAACCTCACCTTGTCTTTCCCTGGCATTTGGCCCTGGCTAGGGAAGGGGGGGAATGAGTGCTAGTCGATCCTCACTGACAAATAAAGACAAAAAGGGGGAAGAAACAAAGGAAAGTAGCTTAGCTTTAGTCGACTTCAGAGAGATGCACACACGTCCTCAGCACCAGAGAGGAAAAACTACTGCACTTGCTCCAAGCCTTCAAATTGGTCATGTGAATATCACCAGAGCCTCCCTATTGCAAAGTGAAAGTATTTATACACTCAGGCCAGGGTGTTAATTAGCAAGAAGAAGGTAGCCGCTGGGTCCCTGAGTGAAACAGCTAAGAAGGTGTCCGTAATGCCAAATGAAGAGATCTTCTGCAACCAACTGCAGGGCTACTGTCTGTCACTTCTGACACACCAGTGACATGTACATACAGAGCCTGAGGAAGAGACCTGCGTAGTCTTGAAAGCTGCTATTTGTTACCATCTTTTCAGTTAGCCATTAAAATGTATCAACCACTGAGGACTCTGAATTTTTTATATTTTTCTATGTGTCACAGTACATTTAGTAAGTGTGCTTGTCTGAAAAGATACATGTTTTCAACAGAATCAGTTAGAAAGAAAACCATGATTAGTAGGAAAGACAACCATTATAAATCTCTCAACACATACTTAACAGAATCTTCTTTGGTCAGCATGTCCATTGTCAGCAGATTTATAAAAGAACAAGAAACTCAAAAAGAAAGGTCAGCATTTGACTATGAAACTATTAATACAGCAAGGTTAGCATATGTGCATAAGACTATTCTGTATATTTCAGCGCATTAGTTAACTCTATATACTTAATACTGTAATATTCCCATCTTTTTCTTATATTTCCTAAATGCTGATGCATTTAATGAGTCAACAGAGTAATTTCCCATTACATTTACCCTCTGACGAGTGAGGATAGGGACAATAACAATTTATTGGGTAATGCTGCTCAGTACCGTAGGACTGCCACAATATATGCAAATTCAAATCATCTCTGGTTGTTGCTCTTTGTTAGAAGCAAGTTTTCCTGTACGTGGTCTAAATGACTGTGAGCATTAAATTGGCTTTGACCACTGGTATATTTCTATGAAGAGTAAATAATTTGGTGTGCATTTAAAGGGGTTGTCTGGTACTTTTAAAAAAATGCCAGTGTGTTTTAATGATCAATACAATCTTCTTTCTAATTACCTTGTGCTGCTGATATTGCCTGTGAGCGGAGCTATCACTGTCCGCTCACAGGCAGCATGTGACCCCCGGCTGCAGCTGGCGCTGACATTCGCTGAGATCACGACAAGTTGCGGCTGCAGCCGGGGGTCCCTCTTCCGCGTTCCACTGGTGGCTGCTGGGTTGTAGGCGGGGTTATTCCCCTGCGTCACACCCAGCATCCACCGTGCGCTCTCACTGTCCTCATTCACTGGGAAAGCGCGCGGTGGACACACTGGCATTTTTTTTAAATGTTAAACAGCCGCAACACATGCAGGGCTTGTCTAACAAACACGCAAACCGGCAGTCGCAGAGATGCGAATATTTCTGACGAGCACAACGAAGATACTCGGTTAGGACTCGAGTGTGTTCAGATAACACCTTATTCGAGCATGTTCGCGCATCACTAGAAATTATCCATAGTAGAGACAACAGCCTTAGTATCTCAAATAAAACCTGGTAGATTCTGGTTTAAAGGTTGAAGATAGTGATCAACCCATGCTCCCAACTTTTCTCCCAGTGATCCAATTCCTGCTGTTATAGGTCTAAATGGTGGTGGGAAAATATTTTCATGAATTTTGGGTAATGAATGCTCAATTGGAATTATGGGAAATTCCACATATAAATATTCCTATAACTTTTTATCAATTGCTCCCAAAAGAAGACCTTCATCTAGCAATTTGTGTAATTCTTTCAAAAAGGAGGAAGTAGGATCATTGGGCAATTTTTCACAAACAATAGAGCTATTAAGATTTTGTAAATTAAGTTCAGGTACAAAGAAGAATTCAAAACTACTATAGCCCCACCTTTGTCCTTTTCATGGAATTGCTTCAAGGCAGGTCTCTCCTCAGAGGAGTACATTTATCCAGAACCACAAGTTCTTTCTCAATTAAATCCTGAAAAGAGTCCAAGGCAATGGGTCTCGATTGGATAGGATAATAATACGGGCTACTAGTAGAAAATTAACTATTAAGTGAGGTATTGATAGTAGAGGATTAAAATTCCAATGATCTCAATGGTGACGTACTGTAGTTCCTTAAAAACCCCTTTCCGACGTTGTACGTAATAGTACGTACGTTTTTTATATACTGCTCAAAAAAATAAAGGGAACACTCAAATAACACATCCTAGATCTGAATGAATGAAATATTCTCATTGAATACTTTGCTCTGTACAAAGTTGAATGTGCTGACAACAAAACCACACAAAAATCATCAATGGAAATCAAATTTATTAACCAATGGAGGCCTGGATTTGGAGTCACCCCCAAAATTAAAGTGGAAAAACACACTACAGGCTGATCCAACTTTGATGTAATGTCCTTAAAACAAGTCAAAATGAGGCTCAGTATTTTGTGTGGCCTCCACGTGCCTGTATGACCTCCCTACAACGCCTGGGCATGCTCCTGATGAGGTTGCGGATGGTCTCCTGTGGGATCTCCTCCCAGACCTGGACTAAAGCATCCGCCAACTCCTGGACAGTCTGTGGTGCAACGTGACGTTGGTGGATGGAGCGAGACATGATGTCCCAGATGTGCTCAATCGGATTCAGGTCTGGGGAACGGGCGGGCCAGTCCATAGCTT
The DNA here is from genome assembly GCF_046119375.1 of Phyllobates terribilis. NCBI lineage: Eukaryota > Metazoa > Chordata > Amphibia > Anura > Dendrobatidae > Phyllobates > Phyllobates terribilis. Next base: position 609,471,170 of record NW_027362762.1, read on the forward strand.
CAATGCCTTCATCTTGCAGGAACTGCTGACATACTCCAGCCACATGAGTTTTGGCATTGTCCTGCATTAGGAGGAACCCAGGGACAACAGCACCAGCATATGGTCTCACAAGGGGTCTGAGGATCTCATCTCGGTACCTAATGACAGTCAGGCTACCTCTGGCGAGCACATGGAGGGCTGTGCGGCCCTCCAAAGAAATGCCACCCCGCACCATTACTGACCCACTGCCAAACCGGTCATGCTGAAGAATGTTGCAGGCAGCAGATCGCTCTCCACGGCGTCTCCAGACTCTGTCACGTCTGTCATATGTGCTCAGTGTGAACCTGCTTTCATCTTTGAAGAGCACAGGGCGCCAGTGGCGACTTTGCCAATCCTGGTGTTGTGTGGCAAATGCAAAACGTCCTGCACGGCATTGGGCTGTGAGCACAACCCTCATCTGTGGACGTCGGGCCCTCATACAACCCTCATGGAGTTGGTTTCTAACTGTTTGGGCAGACACCTGCACATTTGTGGCCTGCTGGAGGTCATTTTGCAGGACTCTGGCAGTGCTCCTCCTGTTCCTCCTTGCACAAAGGCAGAGGTAGCGGTCCTGCTGCTGGATTGTTGCCCTCCTATGGCCCCGTCCACGTTTCCTGGTGTACTGGCTTGTCTCCTGGTAGCACCTCCAGCCTCTGGACACTACGCTGACAGACACAGCAAACCTTCTTGACACAGCTCGCATTGATGTGCCATCCTGGATGAGCTGCACTACCTGAGCAACTTCTGTGGGTTGTAGAGTCCGTCTCATGCTACCACGAGTTATATTCTGTTGTTTAAGTGTTCTCTTTATTTTTTTGAGCAGTGTATATAGTAACATAGCAACATAGTTTTTAAGGTTGAAGGAAGACTAAGTCCATCTAGTTCAACCCATAGCCTAAAATGTTGATCCAGAGTAAGGCAAAAAAAAAAACATGTGGCAAACACTAAGCTCCATATTGGGGAAAAAAATTCCTTCCTGACTCCATACGACAATCAGACTAGTTCCCTGGATCAACGCCCTATCAAGGAATCTAGTATATATAACCTGTAATATTATACTTTTCAAGAAAGGCATCCACGCCCTTCTTAAATTTTAGTAGTGAATCAGTCATTACAACATCATGCAGCAAAGAGTTCCGTAGTCTCACTGCTCTTACATAAAGAATCCGCATCTGTGATTATGATTAAACCTTCTTTCCTCCATACGTAGAAGATGCCCCCTTGTCCCCGTCTCAGGCCCCAGAGTAAAAAGATTAGTAGAAAGGTCTTTGTACTGTCCCCTTATATACTTGTACATAGTAATAAGATCACCCCTAAGGCTATGTGCCCATGATGCAGAAATGCTCTGGATTTTTTCCTGAGCATTTCAGCATCTCCCTGGCAGGAAAAACGCATGCGGATTGTACATGCGGATTGTACATGCGTTTTTCCTGCCAGGGACATGCGGATGTGAAGCGTTCTTCACAGGCATTTCCGCATACGGGTTGACAAGCGCTTTCCAAGCGATTTTAGCATCACTTGGAAAGTGCTTGACAACTTGGTCACACTATATAAATCCATGCAACCGGCATGGATTTATATACTGTGACCGAAAGAATGGTAAAAAATAAATCTATACTTACCTTCTGATGGCCCCCGGAGTCTTGCTTCGCTCCGTTCTGGCTTGCCGGAAGCTCGCGGTACACTACACTGAAGGACCTGTCGTCACATGACTAAATGACGTCAGCGCAGGTCCTTCAGTCCACCGCGAGCTGCCGGCAAGCGAAGACAAGGAGACCGGGGGTCATCAGAAGGTAAGTATAATATTTATTTTTTATTTTATTCTTTTTTTCACAGGTTCTATGGTACCCGAGTCCGGAAGAGAGTCTCCTCTCCTCCACACCCAGGTACCATCCGCACATTGAAACGCTTGGATTCCGCATGTACAGATGCAATGATTTTGAATCCAAGCATTCCAATGCAAGTCAATGGCAGCGAAAACGCAGCGTCCTCAAAATAATTGGTAGTGCTGCATTTTTTTCCGCAATGATAACCCGCAGCGGAAATTTCCGTAGCATGTGCACATTGGGGAACATGGCAGGCCTTCTACCATGCGTTTTTTAAGCGTTTCTGCAGCATTTTTGCCGCTGCGGAAACGCTTAAAAAATGCATCGTGGGCACACAGCCTAAGCCTTCATTTTTCCAAGCTAAATAACCCCAAGTGTAATAACCTGTCTTGGTATTGCAGACCCCCAGTCCTCTAATAACCTTGGTCGCTCTTCTCTGCACCCCCTCTAGTTCAGCTATGTCTTTCTTATACACCAGAGACCAGAACTGTACACAGTATTCTAAGTGTGGTCACACTAGTGACTTGTATAGAGGTAAAATTATGTTCTCCTCATGAGCATCTATGTCTCTTTTAATGCATCCAATTATTTTATTTGCCTTTGTAGCAGCTGCCTGACACTGGCCACCAAACGTGAGCTTGTCGTCCACCAATACACCCAGGTCTTTTTCAGTTACAGTTTTGCCTAGTGTTTTACAATTAAGCGTATAATTATACATTTTATTTCCTCTGCCCAAGTGCATTACCTTACATTTATCCCCATTAAAGCTCATTTGCCATTAATCAGCCCAAGCTTCTAGTTTACATAGATCCTCCTGTAATATAAAATTGTCCTCCTCTGTATTGATTAACCTGCAGAGTTTAGTGTCATGTGCAAATATTGAAATACTACTCTGTATGCCCCCTACAAGGTCATTAATAAATATGTTAAAAAGAAGCGGGCCCAATACTGACCCCTGTGGTACCCCACTGTTAACTGAGACCCAGTCTGAGTGTGTTCCATTAATAACCACCCTTTGTTTCCTATCACTGAGCCAGTTCTTAACCCACATATATCTATTTTCCCCTATCCCCATTGATTTCCCCTATCCCCCTGGGTTTTAAGGATGATTGTACATATAAACACACCCCCCCCTCGCTTGTTTGTACGGTCATTTCTGAACAGACTATAGTCCTGTAAATTAATTGCCCAGTCATGGCTCTCGTCCAGCCATGTTTCAGATATCCCCACCATGTCATAATTATTTTCTAACAAAATTCATTCTAATTCCTCCATTTTGTTGGTGAGGCTTCTGGCATTAGTGTACATGCATTTTATGTATCTCTCTGTACCTCTATTCCTTCCTACTATATTGACTGTTCTAATGCCACCCCCAATTTCTTTATTTGTGCCCAGGTCACTATCTGCACTATCTTCCCCACCTATAAAATACCTTCCCCCCCAATCTCTAGTTTAAACACTCCTCCAACCTGCTAGCCATTTTCTCCCCCAGCACAGCTGCATCCTCCCCATTGAGGTGCAGCCCGTCCCTAGCGTAGAACCTGTAGCCAACTGAGAAATTGGCCCAGTTCTCCAGGAACCCAAGCCCTTCCTTCCTACACCAATTACTGAGCCACTTATTTATCTCCCTAATCTCCCGTTGCCTCTCTGGCGTGGCACCTGGTACAGGCAGTATTTCAGAGAATACCACCTTGGAGGTCCTTGCTTTAAGCTTGCTGCCTAATTCCCTGAAATCATCCTTAAGGACCTTCCACCTACTTCTAACTTTGTCATTTGTGCCAATGTGCACCATGACCACTGGGTTCTCACCAGCCCCTCCCAGTAATCTGTCAACCCGATCAGCGATGTGCCAGACTCAAGTGCCAGGTAGGCAGCACACTGTTCAACGATCCCTAATAATTGAGTCCCCCACTACCAGCACCTCCCTGGCCTGCCCTGCTTTCCTATTTCCCCCCTTACTGGTGCTGCCATTCCTTCGGCTTTCAGAGGACATGCCTTGCTGCAGCAGTGCTACCCCTCTACCGACACCCCCTTCATCTGCCAACTTTGCAAACTTATTGGGGTGTGCCAGATCAGGACTATCCTCCCTGGCACTCTTCCCTCTACCCCCCCTTCTAACTGTCAACCAGCTAGCTGCCACACTGTCCTGCAGCTCCCTACTACCACCCTCCCCCACATCTACCCCATTGAGCAGCTGCTGAGTGAGCTGCAGACTCCTTTCCATATTGACAATGGATCTCTGTGTTGCCTGCTGCTCATTTACATACAGTACCTGGGCCTCCAAATGCACAACGTGCACACATCTCGCACAGCAGTATGAACCCACGACCGGCTGTTCAAGGATTGGATACATGTGGCAAGATGTACACTGGATAGCATTGTCAATAATGGAGCTAATTTCCTAATGGGGATTGCACTAGATAGAAATGTTAAGTAAAAAGAAATGTAAAGAATTAATAAAATACAGACAGCAATTCAGTCCAAATTCCTCCCTTCCAAACTCCCTGAATCCAAGTCACTGAAAAACAAGTCACACATTTACTTCCATTTGCACTTATGCTCCGGTCACACTCAGCTCGTTCACACTCGCTAAGGAAGAAGATTTAAAGAGTTTTTCTTTTTTTTTCCCCTTTAGCAGCAATCCAACCTACAGCTCAATGCACTTCCTAAGGACTGGATGCCCCAACCAGCTGCCCCTTATCAACCCTTAATTATGACCCCTTACCCTTAATTATAGCTGGACAGGTTCCAAACCAGACAGGTTAGAATCTCCTTTTGCCTTTTGTGGATACCTTCTGCTGTTTGTGTTTCCGCCCTCCCCGTCTATTCCGTTTTTTGACTGGAATGCATATAAATGTTTGGGTACTGCTCCTGAAGCTGGATCGCCATAGAACTAAATGAGGAGTCAGAAAATTCATCAGATGTATTGTTAGTGGAGGAACCTGCAGAGGTGTCACAATTAGCAAAGCTGACTCTCCTATATCGATTAAATCGCTTAAAATCTCAATTTTTCAGAATAGATTTCCCGGATTTCTGAGATAGCCTTGTATATACCTGATTATTAGCACAGTCTATGGAGTCTCTCTGAAATTTTGATTTTTTTATGTCCATAATAGAGTTTTCCATTTTAACCAATTTGGAAAGAATTTTACGATTCAAGGAATAAAAATCAGTTGTGTCTGTATAAGGAGTTAATGAAGCTTGTACAAGATCTTAATAACTATTGTTTGTGAAAAATTGCACAATGATCCTACTTCATCCTTTCTGAAAAAATTACACAAATTGCAAGATAAATTTCTTCTTTTGGGAGCAAATGATAAAAAAAATATTAGAATATTTATATGTGGAATCTCACATTATTCTTATTTTTTCATTCATTACCCAAAATTCAAAAAAATATTTTCTCACCACCATTTAGACCTATAACAGCAGGAATTGCATCATTTGGGGAAAGTTTGGGAGCATGGGTCTATCGCTGTCTTCAACCTTTAGTCCAGAATCTACCAGGTTTTATTCGGGATACTAAGACTGTTATCTCTACTATGGATTATTTCTAATAGCAACCATCATACAGTTTGTTAAGCTGTGATGATGTGAGTCTGTATCCATCCATACCATACAATACTGTAATATACTGATGAGCGAATATGTTCGAAAAACAATCGCCAATTACAAATTCGGCACAAATATTGCACATTTGGATTCGTGATCGGAAGCCCGGTAAAAATCGGTAAAAGTGTGGGAAATGATTGCGTTGCAACTAAAGTATTTTTATCACTTTGGGTAGGATAATGGTGCTGTATGATGAGAGAAGGGGATGTGGAGAGCTCAGAAGAGCTCAGAGCTGGGGCGTACTTGTAATTTTTTTTCTAACTTTATGTGTGTATATTGCAGCTAGCCAATCAGGGAATCAGGGAGCAGGAACCATCCAGAATGTCCAGACACAAGGGCTTGTGCCACTGGCTGCTGAAATCACTTGTCCTCTCTATATAAAGAGCGGACATGTTGTTTTAGTGCCATTTTGCGAGTATAACAGAACAGAGAGGATTCTCCTGATGCTGCTCCTGGATACTGAGAGATTTTAACTTGTTAGCTAGGCAGTTGCTTCTAAGTCAGATAGTTTAGGTAGCTAGTGTTCTGTGTGGCTGAGAAATCAACCTTCCAGCAGATTGTTTTTTTCTTGTGCCATTAATGAGGTCCATACAAAGACAGCAGGGCACATTTGTAGATGTCTGTTGTGCACTGCTTCTATTGTGCTCCATGCATGAGTACATCTTTAAAAATCTATTTTTTTCAGTTGCTAACGTGAGACAGCTAGCCATAGGCCACCATGTCATTTTGTGGTGGTGAAATTCAGCTGTATGAAGAGCTCATGCAGAGTAAAAAAATATTTTTTTCTGTGACAAACGTGATACAGTATGCCATATGTCACCTTGTCATTTTGTGGTGGTGAAATTCAGCTGTGTGCAGAGTAAAAAAATATATTTTTTCTGTGACAAACGTGATGCCATACGTCACATTGTCATTGTCATTTTGTGGCAGTGAAATTCAGCTGTATGCAGAGCTCATGCAGAGTAAAAAAATTTATTTTTTTCTGTGACTAACGTTATACAGCAGGATAGATCTCAGTTTGAAATTGTTTGGAGCACATTTTCAATGTTATACAGGCCTAATCCACACTAAAAAAATACTTTCTTCTGTTACTAACGTGTGTAAGGCGGCGGTGTACACACCGTGCAGTAACTGAGGCAGTGACCCAAGCAAGTCCAACTTAAACAGCTTTTATTCAGCAACTCACGGTTAAACAGAAAGTCCTCCGGTTCACAGCCGGGTTAACATGAGTCCATAAACAACGGTTTCCAGGGACAACGGCCACGCCGGGCCGCGCAGAGCCTTCCCAGGCGGGTTTCAGCCACACTCAATCCTGCTGAGATAACCTGCTGTGCTCCTAGCAGGTTGCAACATAGAACAACACTAAACCTTAGTGAAGGAGTTTTAAAGGACCTGTGGCAAGAGCCACTGGAAAATCCGGGTTGGAGGGAGGAGGCCGCCCCACTGCCTCCTGAGACCTCCTCCAAGAAATGAAGGCCCTGCCGGGTTTTACTTAATCTGCCTTAGCCAGGTGGTCTGACCAGGTGATTGCTCACCTTCATTCCTGCATTGCAGCCGCAGCTGTGTCTGTGACTGCAATGCACTCCAATGGATTTAATAGGTCTCTGTACACATTCTGGGGGATATATACCGACCCTCGTATATGATCCCCGTCACTGCATTACACGTGATACAATAGGGGGGATGACAGTTTGGAGCATATCTTCTATGTTATACAGGCCTCATACACACTAAAAAAATACTTACTTTCTTCTCTTACTAACGTGATACAGGAGGGGACATCTCAGGGTGCCACAGAAGGGTAGATTACTGTGATCCAGGGGGGCTGGTGATACCAGACAAACTGTTAGTGAAGGTGCAAGAGCCAAGGAACAAATGGAGGAGGAAGAGGTGATGGGCAAGCAATTTTCAGGAGGTGAAGAGGATAATTATCCCCTCTCTGTTGTTCGTGGTTGATGGAAACAAGCATCAGAGTTACCCAGCCACCAACACAGCATGGGCTTGGACCTCATGGAAAAGGCTGACATATGAGTTCCTTCTTGCTGCACTATCTGCAACATGATCCCTGTATAGTTATGATTTGTAATAGTGCTGACTACTGGGTTGACACTCTGTTAAATCCATGTTATAAGAGTAAATTTTGCCACATGCTTCCTGGAAAAGGACCTGGGAATGCTGGAGTATCGAAACACGCTTTTACACAACCTTAAGAGAGGTTTTCCCCAGGACAGCTTTGAGGCACACAATGTTCTACACTTCCAACCTCCGACACGTCAATTTGTCAACGCCAAAATATTAACAGCAGCAGCAGCATTGTAAGTGGCAGATGCAATTTCTGTGAGACCTTTCACACATTTTTTAGACCAGCTTTGCACCAGCACAACAGTGTACAAGTCTGACACATGGTGAACGACTGGAGAGGATAGTGCAGGAGTATCTAGAAATCAATATCAATACCATCAGGGAGGGTTTGGACCCTTTGACATTTTGGTCTTCAAAAATGGATGAGTGGCCTGAGCTCGCGTGTCATGCCTTGGGGGTTTTATCATGCCCAGCAGCCATCGTTCTCTCTGCACTGCTGGTGGTGTCCTGATGGATAAGCGCAGCTGGCTGTCCCCTGAAAGTGTAGACCACCTAAATTTAATCAAGATGAACAAGTCATGGATCTCCAAGGACTTTTGCACCTCAATCACAGACTGTACATACTAGGCAATGCTGTAGTTTTTAGTGTGCTCCACTGATCTTGCGTAATTGCAGTCTATGATATGTTTAGTGTGGCTTCTGTGCCTGCTGTTGCTGCTGCTGCTAATTTTTGGAAATGTGAACACTCCTGTTTGGGTGTCCATCTGCTGGGTTGGCTGTAGTGGAAGTGGTGTCGGTCCCCATTATAATAGTTATACTGTAGTGAAATTAATTCTTTGGTGCAGATATTGTGGTCACAGGGGTGCACATGATAAAATCTAAATTGGTTTTCTTACTACCGTGGTATAGAAAGCAGGCTACATTTCATCTTTTAATTCTTTGGTGCTGATATTATTCTCCATACAGGGGTACACATTAGTGATGAGCGAGCTCTAAATGTGCTCAACTTAGTGGTTCAGAGGTTACTCAAAACCTACCCAGATCTGCCAGAGCTGCTTGTGAAAGTACTCCGTGTGTGTGTCCATTTCAGAAAGTCAGCTACAGCTTCCACCAACCTGGCAGTGCTTCAGCAGCGTTTGCAGCTTCCAGCTCACCGACTGGTGTGCGATGTCACAACACGTTGGAAATCAACATTGCTGATGTTGGGAAGGATTTGTGAGCAGCAGAGGGCAGTTGTTGAGTACCAGATCAAACATGCCAGTTGGATTTCAGGTCGACACATAATAGCTCATGAGTGAGCATGGATGTCTGACATCTGTGCCATCCTCCAAAACTTTGAGGACTGCACCAAGATGGTGAGCAGCGATGATGCCATAATTAGCATCACCATCCCACTTCTCTGTCTACTGAAATGCTTGCTTCTCACAATTAAAGAGGTGGCATTGCAGACGGAGCAAGGAACTATACAGGGTTATGCTACATAGCCCAGCCTCTTTTCATCTCAACCGAATTGGGTGATAATGAGGAGAACATGGACAGTCACCCTCTTGGTGAGGACAGGGAAGTCTTGGCTGTCTTGGAAGTCTTGATACCCCTCTTTTAGTCTGTGGGAAAGCTGTATGAGTTTTGCTTATTGATGACCGTCAGTAGCCTAAACCGTGGCTTTGCTTATGCATGTTATTTCTCAAAATGCATTGCAGATCAGGTAATTGCCCAACTCTGTAGTCATGAAATTCAAGTAGCAAAGAAAGATCTTTGTGTGTCGAAGCACCACCTAGAAGTGTGAGCTGATGACGGACTGGCTGACATTGCTTATGGAACAAGCTTCATTAGAGGACTTCCTGGGAAAAATGGCAGCCGGAATAGATACAGTTTCCCTCTATGCCAGTCCTTTCACTAACCTAAAGAATATGGCTGTGGTGAAATACAACTCTCTCCGAGAGCTGAAGCAGCCCTGGCTAAGAAAAGTCTGTGTGAAGGTTCCCGGACACTCTATGGCTGCTTTTTTTTACTGTGGACTGGCTCCAGCAATCTATAATACTTAAGATCTGCAATCTGGCACCTTGGCAAAGCCCAATTCTGTTCTCCCTTTGATATCTAACAAACAGGTCATGCTGGAGAAACTTGCACCCACTGCAACTCAGTGTCTTCAGCACCTTTGTGAGAAACTAATGTTTGGACAGGCAGTCTACCAAATAAAATTCCTGAGATGGAAATTGTGGATGGCTTCACTTCTAGTACTGGGTGCTAATACAAAACCATGGCGTGCCATAATTCACTGGATATTCCTGGCTGGTTGGACACAAGCTCATTCCCACAGAAAAGTAACAGTGTCACGGAATAACAAGGGGATTTCCGGCGGACGTCACAACACATGGATGCAACAGGAGACAGAGGGGGAAGAAGGGCCCTAGCGGTAGGGAACAAGGGAAGGGACACCTCCTGCTACCAACCTGTGTCTGTCCCTAAGCTCCCCTATCATCCCTAGATGGGTCCTTTCCCCCCGTGAGTGATCACGTGCCTAAACCTTCGCTGGCCCTGGACTTAATCTGGTTAGTGCGCAGGCCAACAAGATACTAATCTCACCACTACAATAGAACACCACAAGGAAGGGAAGACAAACAATAGGAAGAAAACAACATAAAATACACTTATCTCTCCAACAGAAAACTTTACAGCTGCAATAGCAACGAACACCTCAGCTTGGTCCTTCAAAGAGGTCAGCATAGAATGAACTATAACCGGTGGTCTGCTGATGGATCATGTGGCTATTTAAAGGGAGGTGGGAGTGGCACCAACCTATATCTGCTGATTGTTAACAAAAAGCTGCCAGCAAAAGACTAAAATTAACCCTTGTTGGACCAAAAGGAAAAAACTGCATTTAAATTACAGCATAACCAGAGTTGCCACGAATCTCCTCCAAATTATTTGTGACAACTAGCAAGCGAAGGTGGCCTCTATCATCATGAAGGAGTTTGCTCGTTGTCTAGGATACCGACCACCGCTGCTATCTACCTTGTGGACATTGTGTTGAAGCTTGCAAGTTGTCACAGGTTTACCACGACAGAGAAGAGCCAGAAGACCGCAGCATCTGATTACTCCCACTCCTGCACTCATTAATCGGTGCAGGTTTATTTTAGCAGTGCAGGGGTTAATTTGTTGAGTTGTGAGCTCCTGGAAGCTTACCTTCATTTACGCTCTCAGCAGATTTGTTCCATGCATCTCCCCTCCTGTGGAACCCTGTACCCCAACACATCGCCTACCATGGAAAACCTTCAAAAGGAAGCTGAAGACTCACTTCTTCTGACAAGCATACAGTCTGCGGTAACTCTCGCTCCAGCATACCGCTGCACGACCAGCTGTACCCTCACCTACTGTATCCTCACCCATGCCTTGTATATTGTTTGTGCGCCTTCACGGGCAGGGTAATCTCTCCTCTTGTACTAGTCAGTGACCCCTTTTCACATGTAAAGCACTATGGAATAGTGCTATAATAATAATAATTGATGTCACTTTCCTGGTGCCTGCCCCTGATTTGATGTGTTTTGGCAGCTTTTGGGCCAGTTTGAAAGTGTTGTGTATGCGTTTGGTTTTTCCCCTCATTGAATCCAATGGCGTTCGGCAATGTTCGGTGAATATTCGATGAATAAATCGGCAAATATTGCAAATTCGCCAATCGTAGTCTGAGCTGAATATTGAAATATTGGCTCATCTCTACTGGCGTACACTGTTCTTGCTCCATACCAATTGAAGATTTTTTTTATATCAGCGATTTCATATCTTCTTACTCACAATTATTTTTCATTTGATAAAGCGTTTTATTTACAGAAACAAGGTGTGAGCATGGGAGCTAAGTTCTCACCCTTCTTTGGTAATATATTTATGGCGGTCTGAGAGGAAGAATGTTTATTTAATGAATCTAATCCATATTGAACCAACATTGAATAGTATTGATGTTTCATAGACAATTTACTCTTTGTGTGGAATGATAGTTGTGAAAAAGTTTCTTCCTTTCTAACTTACATTAATTCCAACCCATACAACTTAAAATTCACTAGTGTGAGGAGCTGCCCACTTACTAAAGACTATGATACTTTTCCAGCCCGGACCACCATTTTCATCAATATTATTATTATGTGTTATTAGTGATTTACTTGTTATGTTTTATATAGTTTGGCTTACTTGTCAGTATGTAAGATTCACTTGTAAAATGTCCAGCATTCCACTAATCTCATCTTTAGCTCAGTAGTCCATTGTTTCAACAGCCAATAATCTCATTAGGTGAGTGTAGATTGTAGAAACAGTGGAGCCGTCACCTCAGGGGGTCTTACAGGCAGTCTCAGATGAAGGCTTCTAGAATATTCTTCATTGTTTTAGCGAACAGTAAATGCTTAAGGGAAAGGGTGTCATCACTTCTGGGCTGGGAGGGTGCTGACCCCAGAGAAGGAGAGGAGTGACATGTTTTAGTCTTGGAGTTGGTGGAAGGATGCCGGAGGGTTAGGATCTGTGGCTGGGGACCTGGAGCTGATGAATGGATGGCTTGCGGAGTGTTGAAGATCTGTTATCAACTAAAGTGGATAGACGTGCTTCAGTTGTGGATATGTCATTTGGATTTAAACTTTATTGAAGGACTGCTGCTACTGGATATCTGTGCTTTCATCATTTTATCTGCCGTCTGGAGGATCATGGACTGTGGTTACAGACTAAACTGGCGGGAGATACGAAATCTGTGGGCCAAACAAAAGTTGGGAGACAGTGGGTATCACCTGATACAAAGTCAGTGGAACTACTGATCCCAGGTTGAGAACTTAAGGACTGAGAGAACTGTATTTTGGCCATTTACCTGGAATTGCTTTATTACCATGGCTGTGATTAATAAAATATTGTTGCATCGTTAACCTGCCTAGGTGATTACTTACAACCCACAACCACAGATCTCTACAACTAATTTTTTTTTAATTCTGAAAAAATAAATTTTTGGAATATTTCATTATTAGGTCACTCTAGTTCCAATATAGTGACTGTGATTCCTTTAAAAAAATCCACTGTTTCGAATTCCATACTTAATGAGTCATAGTGCCATCCTCCATGTGATTAAAAACATCCCCGTGGGAGAATTAATACGTATTAAACGCAACTGTTCCCACCAACAAAACTATATTACAGAATCAGAAAAAGTTTTTTGTAGATTAAGGGTAAGGAATTATCTGGACTTGACCTTAAACAGAGCAAGTAATATTGTTGCTGGTATAGATAGAAAAAAATTTACTAACCACGCAACATTGCAAATCTAATAGACAAACCTTTGATTCTTCCATCATTTTCTCTACTAAGTTCAGTCCACAATTTCACATGATCACTGTAATTATTAAAAAATATTTGCCTTTACTAAATCAGGATCCAAAATTCCATATTTTAATATTTTGGAGAGTTTGGTTGTCAGATTTGTAGCAAAAATAGCTCCTACGCTAGGTTCTTTACTTTCCCCAAGTCTTTTGTCTTCAACAAGTGTAAAAACACATAAAACATGGCTTTCCTCCAAAGGTTTTTTTCAAATGTGGCACACTCGCTGTATTTCTTGTAATTCTGCTCAGAAATGCACTAATTTTCATTCTTATAGTAATGGACATAATTTTCCTATTAAGGATTTTGTTAACTGTAACACATCAAACATCATTTGTCTAATAGAATATGAGGTGTGCAAAATACAATATGTGGGTTGTACTACAGGTCCCCTTAAAAAACGCATCCATAGGCATATGTCTGATGCCACTAATCCAGCTGTGGTTAATATTTCAGCAGTGTCCAGACACTTTTACAGTGTGCACAAAGGCATCCCCTAATAGTATCTAGACCTATTAGAGGAGGTGATTGGAAAAAAAAAATCCTTAATCAAAAATCCTATTGGATCTTTATGTTGGAAACCAATATAACTGAATATCCACATAATCATGCATGCTTCATTAATACGATTTTAATGTGGTTTTTACTTTTAATCTAGTTTATTATTTACATTTATATGTTAACTGATAGGATGCCAGTAACATGTGATCGGAAATAGAGGGTATATCATGTTGCTGTGTATCCATTTTTCTATGACCATGATTAAGGCTGTATGCCGAAACTAGTCGGTCAAGGCTTTATCTCTCTGTAGTCTGATCTGCTATGTGCTATTATTCCTGGCTTTAATGTTTATGTGAAATATACTGCAAGTTTTACTTATCTGAGGATGTTTCGCTGGATAATCTACCTTTTTTTCCCCATTTCACACTGTGGATTCTTGTGGCACTTCATGGTAAGCAAATAATAAAAATGGCAACCATTTGTCCCAATGTTTTGGATCACTGTGTGCAAATTTTCCAAGTATATTCTTTAAGGTTTGACTATACCTTTTGGTCAACCCATCTGTTTGTGGATAATATGGAGTCGTTTTGAGGAGCTGAATACCCAGAAGTTGATAAACTTCTGACAGGAAAGAGGAAGTAAAGTTAGTACCTTGATCAGTCAGGATATGATTAGGTAATCCAACCCTGCTAAACACATTCAAAAATTTCTTCTGCAACCCTTTTAGCAGTAACAGTACGCATTGGAATGGCCTCAGGATACTTTATGCCATAGTCTATAATGGTAAATTCACAATTTTCTAAACTTTGCACATATAACAAATATACATCAATATCCTGTTTCTGCTTATCTGCAATATCAGTGTCCCACAGTCCAGCTTTCATATACTTGCCATCCTTGGAAAGTCTTTTCCTGAAGAAATCCTGTTGTACTGGAACACTCTGATGCTTAGGTGGTGGTTCATAACGTCCACATGAAATGGGAAAATTTCCTCCAAACTTTCTGTTTTCTCTTGTGTCTTAGCTTGAGCTCTAGTATTAACAGCAGACAAATGAGCTTCTCCCAATATTAAGTCCATGAATCCTGGAGTAGTTCGACCAAGGATCACTGGTACTTGTAGTTCAGGAACAACAACTGCGGGCATGGTAAAACATTTTTTGTTCAACTGCAGTTTAATATTTGAAGAGGAGTAATTTTTTGTATCTCCATGAACACAAGTTATAGGTACTTTTGGTAAGGTCATCTTGTGGGTGTAACATCCCTGACGGCATGCTGGCATGGCTTACCATCTCCCACCATGCAAGACCGCCAACTTACCTACCAGTCCAGGCTGTGCACTATGCTCTTCTACTTGCTGTGTGCATGTCTCTTGTCTGCTGGCTTAGGGCGGGGGCGCTGGAATTTCCTGATTCTTAAAGTTACTGTGTGCGCAGTCCTAATGCGTCCCCAGCCTATTGCTGTGAGTCACTGGATACTTAAACCTCCTCCACCCAGTAGGAGGGGCCTGAGCAACACTTTCTTACAGTGTGTTCTGTGCAACTGTGAGTTGCCAGGTCCTGTCCTGAATCTTGTCTGTTTCTTCCACCCTGGGGGCTGTATATCCAAGCTCATTTCCTGTATCTGTGACTTCAAGTCTATTTCCCCCACCCTGGGGGCTGAATGCCCGGGCTCATTCCTGTACCTTGTTCCTGTATCTCGTTCCTGTGTCAGTTCCTGTCTGAACTGTGTCCTAGCCCATTACCTGTTTGTCTCTATGTCCGATCCTTCCCTTTTCCTGCAGTGTCTGAACCAGTACCTAACTACTACTCGTTCTCTCTGTACTTCTGTTTGTGAATTTCGTGTCCACTCGCTACTTCATAGCAAGAACCTTGTGTGTATCTGGTTCTGCTTGTCCCGTTTCCCTGTCTCCGTATCTACCTCCTGTGTTCTAGCTATCTTCCTGTGTTTCCCTGTCTGTTCCATGTGAACAGAGCCCTGCCCTGTCTGCCTGCACCTGCGGCTCTGCTCTGCTCCGCTTGTCCTCCGCACCTGCGGCTCTGCTCCGCTTGTCCTCCGCACCTGCAGCTCTGCAATGCTCCAATTGTCCTCTGCACCTGTGGCTCTGCCCTGCTCCGCATGTCCTCTGCACCTGTGGCTCTGCTCTGCTCTGCCCTGCTCCGCTTGTCCTCTGCACCTGCGGCTCTGCTCTGCTCCGCTTGTCCTCCACACCTGCGGCTCTGCTCTGCTCCGCTTGTCCTCCACACCTGCAGCTCTGCTCTGTTGTCCTCCGCACCTGCAGCTCTGCTCTGCTGTGCTCCGCTTGTCCTCCGCACCTGCGGCTCTGCTCTACTCAGTCGTGCTCCGCTTGTCCTCCGCACCTGCGGCTCTGCTCTGCCCTGCTCCGCTTGTCCTCCGCACCTGCGGCTCTGCTCTGCTCCCCTTTCCTCTGCACCTACGGCTCTGCTCCGCTTGTCCTCCACACCTGTGGCTCTGCTCCGCTTGTCTTCTGCACCTGCAGCTGTGCTCTTCTCTGCCCTGCTCCACTTGTCCTCCGCACCTGTGGCTCTGCTGTGCTCTGCCCTGCTCCGCTTGCCCTCCGCACCTGCGGCTCTCCTCTGCCCTGCTCCGCTTGTCCTCTGCACCTACGGCTCTGCTGTGCCCTGCTCAGCTTCCCCTCCGCACCTGCGGCTCTGTTCCTGTATTTCAGTCTGTACTGGTCCCTATCCAGCCTGTTTACCTACCTGTAGGTATACCAGCCGTGCCTGCCAGTACCCGCCTGTCTGTATACCAGCCTTGCCTGCCAGTACCCGCCAGTCTGCATACCAGCCAAACCTGCCCGTTCCAGCATTCCTCGGTGTGGGTCAACAGCTATGTGACCGGGGTCTGACCTGGAGACCTGGAGTAGTACCTGGGCCACCTCCCTCGTCCCTCCTCAGACCACAGAGTCGATTAAGCCGCTGTGCGTCTGTGGTCGGATCTGGCGAGGCCCCTAGTCACGCCCCTCCAGGCACTCCTTGGTTCATGGCCCAGTGGGACCACTAACCATGCTCACGCCAAACAGTCCGGGCATGAGCGTAACAGTGGGTTACCAAATCTTCCTTTACCAGGCTAGTTTTACTGCCTGAATCCAGCAAAGCCTACACAAAATGTCTATTAATTAGAACTGGTCGAGTAAAGGTTGGACCTTCTATAATCTTTCTTTGACAAAAATTTAGCAACATGTCCTTTCTCATGACAGATATAACATGTTTTGTCACTTTTGGCTGTTTTCAATGGGGTCCTGGTGTCTGGACTTCTTCCTCCAAAGAACATTCTGGGCGATCTGGATATTCTATTGGAATCTCTTTTTGCAGAAAGTCCTCTGCTAAGGCATTTTTGGGTCTATGCTTTTTAACCCAAACATTAACATTCGCTGGAAGAATGTGTAGAAACTGTTCAAGTATGATTGCTTCACTGATTTTGTCAAGGGATTTAGTGTCTGGTTTCATCCATTTCATATACAATTCTTGCAGGCAAGTGAAGACCTCTCTGAGATTATCGTGTAGCAATATTTGAGATCCCTGAACCTTTGTCTGTATGTTTCTTCACTTATGTTTAAGATCATTTCTTTAAGCAAATCATAGTTACTTGCATCCTGTATACTCATGTGGCTATAGACTAGCTGGGCTTGTCCAGTGAGATATACAGTGAGGGAAATAAGTATTTGATCCCTTGCTGTTTTTGTAAGTTTGCCCACTGACAAAGACATGAACAGTCTATAATTTTAAGGGTAGGTTAATTTTAACATTGAGAGATAGAATATCCCCCAAAACATCACATTGTATAAATTAGATACATTTTTTTGCATGTTGCAGTGAGAAATAAGTATTTGATCCCCTGCAAACCAGTATGAGTTCTGGCTCCTACAGACCAGTTAAACGCTCCTAATCAACTCGCTACCTGCATTAAGGACAGCTGTCTTAAATAGTCACCTGTATAAAAGACTCCTGTCCATAGACTCAAATAATCAGTCAGACTCTAACCTCTACAACATGGGCAAGACCAAAGAGCTTTCTAAGGATGTCAAGGACATGATCATACATCTGCACAAAGCTAGAATGGGCTACAAAACCATAACTAAGATGCTGGATGAGAAGGAGACAACTGTTGGTGCAATAGTAAGAAAATGGAAGAAATACAAAATGACTGTCAATCAACATCGATCTGGGGCACCATGCAAAATCTCACCTCGTGGGGTATCCTTGATCATGAGGAAGGTGAGAGATCAGCCTAAAACTACATGGGGGGAACTTGTTAATGATCTCCAAGCAGCCACAGTCACCAAGAAAACCATTGGTAACACATTAAACCTTAAAGGTTTAAAATCCTACAGTGCCTGCAAGGTCCCCCTGCTCAAGAAGGCACATGTGCATGCCCGCCTGAAGTTTGCCAATGAACACCTGGATGATTCTGTGAGTTATTGGGAGAAGGTGCTGTGATCAGATGAGACAAAAATTGAGCTCTTTGGCATTAACTCAACTAGCCATGTTTGGAGGAAGAAGAAGGATGAGTACAACCCTAATAACATTGTCCCAACTGTGAAGCATGGTGGGGGAAACATACTTTGGGGGTGCTTTTCCGCAAAGGGGACATGATGACTGCACTGTACTGAAGGAAAGATGGATGGGGTCACGTATCGCGAGATTTTGGCCAACAACCTCCTTCCCTCAGTAAGAGCATTGAAGATGGTTCGTGGCTGGGTCTTCCAGCAAGACAATAACCCAAAACATACAGCCAAGGCAACAAAGGAGTGGCTCAAAAAGAAGCACAGTAAGGTCATGGAGTGGCCTAGCCAGTCTCCAGACCTTAATCCCATAGAAAACTAGAAAACTTATGGAGAGAGTTGAAGCTTCAAATAATTATTTCCTTCACTGTATTGCCAGTTTCACTACCCACCGCTCCTTAGGCCACTGACAGTTACTTGCAATCCTTTCAAATGTCGTTAAATATACTTCAACATCATCTTGCGGAGTAAGTCTTGTCATTCGAGGGTCTTTCCAAGTTGACACAGTTGCAGGTGGAGGATGAGGAGGTGGCAATGTTTGCTTTTCCCGTTTTAGTGTTTGAAATTATTCCCTCCAGTGTTCATCCTAATGTCGCAACTTTTCATTATGTCTCCTGGTTTCTTCTACTTGTCTTTGTTCAGTTTGAATCTGCTGTACAGCTAGTGTGACATGCAGAAGTAGTGCTGTTACAGAGTGTGACAGTCACAAGTAGTGCTGTTGCTTTAAAAGCGTTCAGCAACTATTAGAAGTAACACAAGCACATGAGACAAGACGTGTTATGCTCCAGAAGCATCCAGCAACTAGAGGGGTTAACACAGCCACAGGAGAAGGGGAGTGTTTTAGCAGAGCCCCAGGGGGATTGTGGGGAAGTTGTTTACTGTCTGGCTGGAGCCGAAGTGAAAGGTAGTGTGTGGGTTCTGTATCTCACAGAAGCGCCCCTGCAAGTGAAAAGGATTCAAGTCAGGAGTGAAGCTACGCACAGGTCAGGTAGAGCTCTTGAACTAGCAGTGCAGAGTATTGCCAAGCAGAAAGATAAGGACTGTAAGAAATAGTGTCACGGGGATCATCTCCCTCAGCAAACCCTTCCCCCTCCTCCATCTCACTGTGCTGTAAAGAATGCTGTGTTCATTAATGTGCCTTTGCATTAGAACTGTGCTGTCCTGTACTACTGGGAAAACTGTGAACTACAGTACTGCTAAGGAAACTGTACTGTTTGTCACTGGAGCCTGTTGCTGATAAGACTTAACTTGCACAGGCTGTGTGGCTTCTTATTAAATGCTACTGTTCTACCGTTTATAAGGACTCTTGTCAAGTGTGTCTGGTCAGCAAGTGAAACAACATACGTGTCTGGGCCTGAGGGTCAATACCCCTGTGTGCCTGGGAAAAGCTTCCAAAGAATTCATGTAACCTGTCTCACCCCTATCTGAACCTAGCGGCGTGCGTGTAACACTAGCCATTTCATAAGATCTGCAATGCTCTGCGGTAAAGCCTTTTCAGATGGCTCAGCAGCACTTTGATATTCTGCAGCACCAGCTCCCTTAAGCTTTGGGTTATCATCCCTTTGTGCGGTTTCTTTAACTTTAGGTCTGGCACCTTGACTTTCCATACCTTTGAGATTATTTGCCGCAGTTCGCTTAGCAGTTACTGTTTCTTTTGGTTTAATACATCAGGAACGTGTCTTGTTTATATGAGTCTATTTGCTTTAAATACGAGTACTTGGAGCAATATTCAAAAAATTATCCCACTTCTGACACCATATGTGAAGCAAGGGATTTTGAAAAATTACAATCTTTGATTGGTGCAAAAATTCCAAAAGGAGTTTATTTTAAGCAGTCCTTTTCCTCAGCAAAAGAAAGTAACATTAAGTAAAAATCCACATTTTGTTCAACATAAACCTTTGACATCAGGCTGTTGCAGATCCATTTAACATGATCACAAAACAAGACCTCACAACTATCCTCACTGATTGCTGTTAACTGTGACCTTTTATACACATGGAAACTCCCACAATTCTTTGCAGTATTCAATATATAACACCAGAAGGCTCCTGGCCTGTCTTCTATAATGTGAGAGCAGACACACCCTGCTGCAACTGGACTAGTGCCGATAAGTGAATTTGTTACATATAAGTAGTATTTAAACAGATTATTGTTATACATATATATTTTACTTGGTATTAGTACATTGTTCCTAGCTGGCAACACAGAGAGTAGAAAATGTGCATTAGGTGGCCAGCCTAATAGGAAAAGTAGGAGGTGAGACGCATTCACACACATTCACACGGAAGCAGTCAGACTAGAAAAATTAATGTACCACTACCAGGATTAAAAACATAAAATACACCATTCTACTTCTTCACAAACCTTGATTGTTGATATTGTTCAACAAGTTCTCAAGTCCTCAGGCAGTTCTCTTCTCCTCTTTCTGTTCTCTGTGCTTAGTGTGGTACACACAGACACACAATGCAAAGATTGAGTGAACTTCTCCCCTTTTTATCTGGTTTCAGGTGTGATTTTCACATTGCCCACACCTGTTATTTGCCATAGGTGAGTTTGAACAAGCATCACATGCTGGAAACAAAGTTGTTTACCCACAATTTTGGAGAGGTTCTAACAATTTTGTCTGGCCCATTTTTAGGGTTTTGTGTGAAATGATGTCCAATTTGCCTTTTTTTCTCCATTTTTTTTTGTCTTGTTCCAATATACACAAAAGAAAATAAGCACGTGTATAACAAAACAGGTGTTACTACAATACATTTCCTGGAGAAATTTCAAGGGTGCCAACACTTTTGGCCATGACCATATGTATTTATGGGCATAATATATATTTTTTATTATTATTTTGTGATTTTTTTTTTCTTTACTTAGTTCATTCTATGGGTCTTTAACTTTTATTGGTCTGATCACTGGTATAATATATTGCAATGCACCAGCATTTAATGCATTATAACTGTAAGTGCTGCACTGACAGAAGCCTCTTAGACAATACTCCTGGCATGGTCTAAGCAGGCCACCATTGCTGGCAGACCTGGAGGTTGTCATAATGACCCCGGGTTGCCATGAAGACCATCAAGCACTCATGATGATTTCGTGGGGGCGCCGATCAGATGAGAGAGGGAGCTCCCTCCCTCTCCTAGTCTTCTAAATATTGCGCATTTAGGGGGTTAAACAGCCAGGGGCGGTGCGGGTATCACACCATGGAAGCAGAGCTCCTGGTAGCAATCATGCTGGCACAGCTCTTATGCCATGCACGATTGCCATGACATACCTATATGTCATCGGTCAGGTATCCGACCATGATGTATATATAGGTCAAATGTCGTAAAGAGGTTAAACAATGCATGCGTAGGCAAATAAAGGAAACCTTTGTGTTGTATAATAACCGTAGCGGGTAGCAGTCTGGCCAAGGCTCAAATACCTTGAGCTGCCACAGGTATCCACTTATATGCATTTGTACCATATATTTTAAAGACCCCTGAGGGCACATAGTAGACACATGTCATATTCATCATGATATATGCAGTATTCATAAGCTTAGTGATGTTCTTGTGTTATTGGCCATAGGACGGATATCGGTCAAAAATCCAGTTTTCACTAAGGAATCTTTCAGTACTTTCACTCTCGTTATCCCACATATATACACTTTTTTCCAGCATTTTTCTGTACCTATATAAGGATATGATTGGGCCTTATTAAAAGATGTTTATTGTATATTTCTCTGTGTACATATGGGAAGGGACTCACAAAATGTGTTATTTTTTTTAATCTGGGGGCATTAAATTGTAACTTTCAGGTCAAAAAGAAATACAAAATACGCAACAAAATATTCACATTGATTTTATTTCAAATTGATGAATTTAATGTGAATGGCTCAGCCAGAGCTTATGTCTGCAACCATAGAAAACTGAATTCAGACATTTACTTTACAGATTCACACAGGGTCGGACATCATTTTCAGCAGTATATGCATATTTGAGGTGAGCACCAACATGTGGTCAACTGCATCTTGGTGCCAGCCTCAAATAGGTAAATGCTGCTGAAAATGATGTCAGATAAAACCCAGCGTGCATCATGGAATCCTTTTTCCAGGTTTTCAGATGTAAGCCCCTATGGACGTTATTTTCCTGCAAGGTACTTTTAAATTTTTCAGTTATTGGTAGCCATCTAGTCGCTGCTTTTAAGCAGTTGCGTTAGTTTTATGGCATTGCCTTTTAGGCAGTGGTCATCATAATACTAATAGTGCAGAGATTTTCTTACACTCAGATCTCTCTCTGTCCATCCTTACTCTCATCACGTCAATATGTCAGTGAGGCGGAGTAGGAGAAAATCTTTTTTGCCACGGCTGGTGTAATGGTGCTGTGTGCGTTATTTCTATTACCTGTACCAGTGTCCTGTACGCTTGCAGCCCAGCACAAGGGATGATGGGAAATGTAGTAAGAAGGGAACAGAGGAATCTGAAGAGGAAGTGATCGCTATGACAACAGAGCACAGGATGTGAAGCAAAAATGCATAAATCAACATGAAACAACATAAAAAGATGTATGGGGATCTTTAGGGACATTATCCTTAAGCATTTCTTGCAAAACCAGTAACTGGTTCACGGTAGTAGACAACTAGTGTTGAGCCACCCCCGTAGTGTTCGAGTTCGGTTCGGTTCGTTGAACACCTTCGAACACCGTTAAAACCAATGGCAGGCAAACAAAAACACAAAGAAACACATAGAAAACACCTTCAAAGGTGTCCAAAAGCTGACAAACTGCTCAGAAGACACAACTAACACATGGAAAAGTGACAAGTACATATAGTCATGCGAAAAGAAAAGAGGTGGAGGAGTAAAAGGAGGGGGAGACACAGATATAGGCATGTCATGCCCTTCTAAAATCCAAAAAGTGAGAAGCCGACACGGCCAGTCCGTTCCTGCCCGTGCCACCTCCGTGTCACCGGGTTTGTGCCAGAGCCGCGGTGGACCCTGACGGCCAGCCCCCCTCTCCCAATACTGGTGCCTGTCCGCTGGTGGGTCGAGCGAGCCCCCCTGTGGTGGAGGCAGCTCTAAGCTTTTTAATTTAAATTGTCTCTCTAATTTGAATGAATACACTTTAAATCCTTTTACAAGGATCTATTGGAGGGCAAGTCTCATGCCAGCAGCCGTGTAATTCCAGCTCCAGTAGCGTCCACTAAAGCTGCTGCAGTTAAAAAGCTTTTATAAGGATCGAGCTCAGCTGTCCACCGCAAGGCGTCCTACCGCCAGTCCCAGCCCCTATGCCTTGGGGTGCCTCCTGATGCTCTTCACTGAGTATCCCGTGGTCCCGAAGCATTTCCTTTGAAAAAATTAAGTGTCCAAACTACAGGTGGTGTAGCTTGCTTAACAGCCGGGATAATCCGCTGACTAGCAGACACTGCTACTAGGCACAAAGTATTTCCTGGGCTAGATGCAGTTAAAAATTTGTAATTAGATACTCTCGTTGGATGCTGAGAAAGCATTCCATAGAGTCTCCTGGCACGCCATATATTATTCTCTTAAAAAGCTTGGGGTAGGGGTCTAGGGGACCCTTTTATAGCCAAAATCATGGCCCTGTATCGCAATACGTCACCTAGGCTGAAGATATATGGAACTGTAGCACCCTGAGGGCTCGGTTGCTACAGAGGTATTGCACCTCACCCAGAGGTGTGATATCTCACTCTCAGGTAAGGATGGAGTGTGGATCAGGACCCGACACCTGCATGCATTACACCACATTGCCATGGGGCAGGGCGACCAATATGCCCCTGAGATGGGCACGACAGTCCTTTTCCCTGGCTGGAGTGGGGGGAGGGAACACTGAGAAAGGGGAACCCTGTAGTGCAGGAGCAGGGAGGAAGCAGTTCCTGGGTGCATTGAGAAGGGAGTATAAAAAGTGGGCCCCATCTTAGTTCAGTGCAGAGAAGTCTGAGCAGAAGTGACAGGGAGCAGGGGCTCTTCATGAGCTCTGCTCCGGAGGCGGGCCTAGTAACAGAGGCCCATGGCCTGGAAGAGGGAGAAGGAAGGAAGAGGAGCAGAGAAGGCTCCAGGAACGAGGAACGAAGGGACCCCAGGGGTGCGGACGGGTGAGTCGCCACCGCACGCCCGAATCCACCTGCGTGGAGGGGTCAGGCCAAAGGGGGAGACCGGTCCCCGAAACTAGTGGAGGCGGGAAACGACCCTCAGCTAGAAACCGGAGGCTGTGACATTTTATGTGGCGCAGCCCCTCACTACACCCGCTAGGAAGGCACCACATAGGGGTAGGGAAACTGGCGCCAAGTTTACCAAGAGGAGGCCCGAGGCAGCCGGACAGAAGGGTTGGTAAGAAATGCCAGACAAAGGACACACAAAGAGGGTCCTGTGAAGTGCTCCAAAGTTATCTGGGAGTTGTCTGAGCCCCTCACCTGGTGAGCACAGTATGACGTGGGCAGCCATTACCTGCAGAAGTGGTCTGGATAATAAGAACTGTGAGTAAAGGCCCTGGACTGCATCACTGACTCCGTGTCGTTACTGCTGCTGCCCTGCACCATCATCCCCATCCTCCGCATACACTGCCCTGAGGCTATACTCCTCCCGTGGGGAGTTATGCTACGCTCTGCTGCACCCACAACACCAGACTCAGCGGTCTGCCCTGCAGCGGCGGTTCACTCTGACCGCAATCCACGGGTGGTGTAGTCGGACATTTAAACATCAAAACCACATAAATAGTTCCGCCACTGGTTTGACCGCCCTGAGCCATGGAACCGGGTCGCCGACATGGAGACTACAACCACCAGCATCCACCAAGAAGGGTCCGGCTCCGGGTGTCCCAAGGCCCAGGGGGTGCGTCAGAACATTTTCATCACCTTTCATAATCACCAATGGGACAAGGCAGGGATGTCCTCTGTTCCCTCTCTTATACATCCTAGTGATGGAACACCTGCTCTGATCAATTCGCCATAACCCCAATATTAGGTGGATTGAGGTGGGAGGCACCGAGTACAAGTGCTCTGCATTTGCTGATGATGTCCTAGTATATATCATTCAATCACATATATCCATCCCTGCTGTTATGGCTGAAATAGATCACTTTGTTACATGGTCAAATTTTAAAATCAATGCAGCGAAGTCTGAGGCCCTCGATGTCTCCCTCCCCAAATCCATACAGGATTCCATCCAGTCCAATTTTCCCTTTGCTTGGCGCTCACAGGGTATCAAATACTTAGGAATTCCTATTCATAGAGACCTCTCCCATCTATGTTATCTTAATTTTGGGCCCTTTATTGAACAACTCCATACAGACCACGGTTGGCAAGTTAGAACTGTAAGATTCACTACGTGACCCACTGGTGTTTTGTGGAAAAGCACATGTACGCTGTGTTCCAAATTATTATGCAAAAAGTGTTTAGGAGTGATAAGGGAAGAATTTGTTTGTCAGTTAAACTCATTGATGGTGATGTGTATCAGGGCTCTTTATATCACTGTAAGCAATTGCAGACACCTGTGCTAATTAGTTTGGGACTACTTAAGAAGGCTGTCCCACATTATTAAGCAGCCTACATTTTCTGCCAAAATGGGAAAGAAAAAGGATGTGTCGGCTGCTGAGAAGCAACAAATTGTGGAGTGTTTAGGTCAAGGCATGACTACAATCAACATTGTGCGATGATCAGGATGAAGTGTCTTGGCAATCAAGAAGTATGTAGCTGATTCACAGTACACATGTGTGCGTGCTGATAAGGGCAAATTGAGGACTCTTTCCTACAGGCAATTACGTCAGGTTAAAAGAGCAGCGGCAAAAAAGCCTTGTCATAGCAGCAGACAAGTTTTTGAAGCTGCTGGTGCCTCCAACGTCCCCCGAACAACAAGATGCAGGGTCCTTCAGAGGTTTGCAGCTGTGCGTAAGCCACCCTGTCGACCTCCTCTATCCACTGGACACAAGCAGAAACGGCTCCAGTGGGCCAAACAATACATGAAGACTGACTTCAAAACTGTTTTGTTCACAGATGAGTGCCGTGCAACGCTCGATGGTCCAGATGGATGGAGTGGAGGATGGCTGGTTGATGGACACCCCACGCAAACACGGCTACAGCGCCAACAAGGAGGAGGTGGAGTAATGTTTTGGGCTGGAATCATGGGGAGAGAGATTGTCAGCCCCTTTAGGATCCCTGAAGGGGTAAAGATTAATTCCATAATGTATGTGGAGTTTCTCAAACAGCACTTCCTGCCATGGTTCAAGAAGAAGAACCGTGTATTCCACAGCAAGATCATTTTCATGCATGATAATGCACCGTCTCATGCTGCACATAACACATCTGCATCTCTGGCTGATATGGGCATAAAAGGGGACAAACTTATGGTGTGACCCCCATGCTCCCATGACCTCAACCCCATTGAGAACCTCTGGAGCATCATCAAAAGGAGTGTCTATGATGGCGGGAGGCAGTTCACATCTAAGCAACAGCTCTGGGAGGGTATTCTGTCCTCATGCAAAAAACAATTGAAGCAGAAACCATCCAAAACCTGACAAATTCAATGGATGAGAGAGTTCAGAAGCTCCTTTCGAACAGGGGGTCCTATGTGCAAATGTAACATCACCTAGAATAAAGTTTTGAGTTGAAAACTGTTTGATTTCAGTTTCTAATAACCTGCTAATGCTTATAATTTAAAAAATGACCATTTTTTTGTTCTTTATTAAAATAAAAAGGTTGATCGAAGTGTGTGGGGGATCTAAGAGTGTGGCAACCCAGTAGTCAGGATTACTTTGAATTCTGACAATCTGAGGGTCATGTTGCAGGTAGTGCAGCAAGAAGGCACTCATGTGTCTTGCGCATCTAGGAGCCCCAAAATTATTTTCCGGGCTAGATGCAGCTAAAAATTATTATTAATTTTAAATCTGGTGGAGCTTAGTATAGATGGCCTAATAGAATCATTACTGCACACTGCTACAAAGCCCAAATAATTTTCCAGCCAAGATACAGATAAACATGATTAGTAATTTGAAAGCTTAAAACGGTTGGTGAGGTGATTTTAACCAATCATCAAGCTTTTACTCTCCCCAGGATGACACAGGGGTAGAAAAGTCATTTCAGATCCATGATTTGTTCATCTTTATGAACGTGAGTCTGTCTACATTATCAGTGGAGAGCCGCGTGCGCTTATCTGTCAGCACACCACCAGCAGCGCTGAACACAGGTTCAGACAGAACGCTGGCTGCGGGGCATGACAAGATCTCCAAGGCGTAAGTGGCTAGCTCCGGCCATTTATCCAGATTGGAAGCCCAAAAAGAGCTAGGGTCCAGTGACAGAGTCGTGGCTTCAATGTTTACTTGGAGATACTCCTGTACCATCGTCTCTAGGCATTGACTATGTGTCAGACTTCTTGTCTCCTGTGGCCTTGCAAAGGATGGGCTAAAAAAGTGGTGAAATGATTACGCAAAATTGATGTTACCAGCAGATACTGTGTTTCTGTTACAGTTTGAGTGCTGAACACTCGACGGTCCCACGGTTGGCAAGTTGCAACTGTAAGATTCACTACGTGCACCACTGGTGTTTTGTGGAAAAGCACATGTAAGATTCTGCAACAGTCTCTGCTAATACTCCTGCATGCGTGCATCCCTTTCTATGTCAGGAATAATTTCTGCAAATTTACTTTTGTACCGGGGATCTAACAGTGTGGCAACCCAGTAGTCAGGATTATTTCTAATTCTCACAATTCGAGGGTCATGTTGCAGATAGTGCAGCAAGAAGGCACTCGTGTGTCTTGCGCATCCAGGAGCACCAAGTCCCTGTTGTGTTGGTGGCGAGGTAACAATCATGCTTCCTTCCTCTGTCCTCTCCCCCCAACCTCGCACAACAGAAATGTGATCAAGGTCTCCCTCATCTGATGAGTCTTCCATCAGTTCGTCCTCCACTTCTTCCTGGGCTCCTGCACCTTCCTCACTAGTTTGGATGCTACCATGCACCCTGGTAAAACCATCTCCCCCACCCTCACATGCCTGCCGCCTTGGTGCTGCCAACCTTCTGGACCTTGCAGATGTTAGCCCTTCCGCATACAACTCCTCCTCCTCTACTTCCTCCACCTCCTCTTGTGCCACCACCTGACTCCGAATTCTGTTAAACATGTGCTCCAGCATGTAAATCACCGGAATAGTCATGCTGATAATGGCATCGTCAGCACTAACCATCTTCGTCGCCATTTCAAAACTGTGCAGAAGGGTGCATAGGTCCCTGATCTGAGACCACTCCTCCAGCGTGATTTGCCCCACCTCTGGATCTCGTTGGCCCAGGCTATACGTCAGAACGTATTGCACCAGGGCTTGTCGGTGCTGCCACAGTCGCTGCAACATGTGCAGAGTTGAATTCCACCGGGTAGGCACATCGCATTTTAGCCGGTGAAGTGGCAGGCCCAACGACTTCTGTAGAGATGTAAGTCGCTGAGCTGCGGGATGCGAACGGCGGAAGTGAGCACACAGCGACCGTGCTCTCTGCAAAAGTCCATCTAGTCAGGGATAGTGGGCTAAAAATTGCTGGACAACCAGGTTCAACACGTGAGCCATACAAGGCACGTGTGTGACATTGCCCCGGCGAAGGGCCGCAACCAGGTTTGCAGCATTGTCGCACACGGCCTTCCCTGGTTTCAGGTCCAGTGGAGACAACCATTCATGAAATTGGTTCTCCAGAGCTGACCACAACTCCTCAGCTGTGTGACTCACATTTCCCAGACATTTCAAAGTAAAAACCGCCTGATGACATTGAGCCCTACTGCCAGCATAGTAAGGAGGTTTGCAGGATCCCTTCTGCGCAGTTAGAAAGTTTGTGGCATGACCAGACAGGCTTTGGGTGCAGGTGGAGGACCGAGAGGAGGTTGAGGAGGCAGAAGCAGTGGAGGAACTTTGAGATAAAAGGATTGACGCACAACTCGTGGGGACGGCAAGACTTGGACAGCAGTCCCTTGTCCTGCTGTCACCATAGTTACCCAGTGTCCAGTCAGCGACATGTAATGCCCCTGTCCATGCTTACTCATCCAAGTGTCTGTGGTGAAATGCACCCTGTCACACACAGAGTTTCTCAAAGAAGCCGTGATGTTGTGTGCGACATGCTGGTGGAGCGCAGGCACACCTTTCTTTGAGAAGTAGTGCCGACTGGGCATCTGGTACTGGGGCACTGCGACGGACATAAGGTCTCGAAAATCCTCTGTGTCCACCAGGCGGAAAGGCAGCATTTCTGTAGCCAAGAGCTTGCAGATGGTGAAATTCAACCTCTTAGCTTTCTCATGGCTAGGAGGAAATGGTCTTTTACTTGTCCACATCTGAGGGACCGAGGGCTGGCTGTTGTGCTTAGACGGGGTTGATAAGGGTGTCCCCGGCAAACTGCCGGTCTGTGAGGAAGATGCAGGCAGACATGTTAGGTTGCCTTGATCCAAAGGTGGTGCTATCGATGTCGGACAGCGCTCAACACCAGCTGGTGTTACCACCTCCAAAGAAAATGATGACCTGCCAATCACACTCGCTGTTGCGGGTAAAGAGGTGGCAGGTCTGCGTCCCAAAACAGGTGTGACTGCTGTCCCCCCAGTCACAGAGAATGAAGAGGCCGCAGATGCACAAGATGTGGCAGATAGTGGTTGGCCCGGCCGGCTAGGCCGCATTGTAGCACAGTGAGCTTCCCACTGCAACTTATGCTTCATGTCCATGTGCCGGTTCATGCATGAAGTACTCAAACTATGTATTTTTTGGCCTATACTTAGCTTTTGTTGACAAATGTTACAGATAACACGAGTTGGGTCATCTTTATCGATCTGAAAAAATGCCCAGGCTATGCAAGGCTTAGCACCCATGCGACCTGAAGGGCCACCACGACTTGTGGTCAGAGGCAGAGTTGTGTTTGAGGATGCATTTGTTGACTTGCTTCCAGTACTACGTCTCTGTCCAGGAAGGCGCAACCTGACCTCGTCGTCACTAGCATCCTCCTCCACCTCTTCTGCTGACCTCATCTCTTGGCTGACTGTGGGTTGACAGTAAGTGGGATCTCCAACCTCATTATCATCACCCTGTGTGTTATCACACCCGTCGTCCTCAGAGCCAACCTGTTCCTGCCCTGACAAAACACTAAAGTTGTCGCTCCAATCAGGTATTTGAGTCTCATCATCGTCTTCCTCATTGTCTCCACCAACAGGAGTTACAGTTTGGGAATGAGGGTCTACATTATGGTCAGAACCTTCTGCGTCTGGTCCTGGATCCGACTCATAAAGATTCTGGGCATCAGTGCAGATCATTTCCTCGTCTGGATTCACAGAAGCGCTGGAGCCGACCTCTGATTCCCAGGCTATAGTATGAGTAAACAGCTCAACCATCTGTTCTACCTCATACTCAGACGGGCAGCTGGAGATTTGGGAATTGTGAGGAAGCAAGTGCGATTGGGGTGACACCTCTGAGGACTGGAGTATTTGTGATGTTGAAGTTGATGTGGAGGAGAGCCCACTTAAAGAAGCACTTGATATCCGTTGAAGCACCTGCTGTTTTTGTGCCTCATCTGGAATTTGTAGCGATTGGCGTGGCCGTAAGAAAGGGATCTTATCACATTGTCCGCTAAAAGAAGTAGACATTTTAGTTTGGCTGGAAGATGGTCTTTCTTCTGCAGATGTTACTGTTGCTTTAACACCTACCCCACGGACACAACCTTTTTTCCCCTTCCCAACACACCTATTCCCCTTTCCACCAGCAGCAGGCCTTTTTCCACTCATTTTGGTGGTTAACTAATTCACAACTCTGGAGTTGTTTGCACAAAAAAACAATGGATGGGAACCGAGCAGAGCTGAGTGGCCAAACTGTGGTATTAGGCCAAAACTATTGTCTGGGTTAGATGCAGAAAAAAATTATATTCAATTTGCAACCTGATGGAGGTCAGTATAGATGGACTAATAGACCAAGTCCCACACACTGCTAGAAGCCCAAATATTTTTTCAGAGCTAGATGCAGAAAAAAATTATATTCAATTTGCAACCTGATGGAGGTCAGTATAGATGGACTAATAGACCAAGTCCCACACACTGCTAGAAGCCCAAATATTTTTTCAGAGCTAGATGCAGAAAAAAATTATATTCAATTTGCAACCTGATGGAGGTCAGTATAGATGGACTAATAGAACAAGTCCCACACACTGCTAGAAGCCGAAATATTTTTTCAGAGCTAGATGCAGAAAAAAATTATATTCAATTTGCAACCTGATGGAGGTCAGTATAGATGGACTAATGGAACAAGTCCCACACACTGCTAGAAGGCCAAATATTTTTTCAGAGCTAGATGCAGATAAAAATTATTTTTAATTTGCAACCTGATGGAGGTCAGTATAGATGGACTAATAGAACAAGTCCCACACACTGCTAGAAGCCCAAATATTTTTTCAGAGCTAGATGCAGAAAAAAATTATATTGAATTTGCAACCTGATGGAGGTCAGTATAGATGGACTAATAGAATGATGCTATGCCCAAAAGGTTTTAATTCACTAGGTGCAGTAAAAAAATTGGTATTCTATACCCAGGTGGTATATCTTGCAACACAGATAGGCTACTCCACTGACTAACACACTCTGCAATAGGCCAAAAAGGATTTGCTTTGCTAGATTTAGCCAAATGCTGTGAAAAAAACTTGCACAGCACTGGCACAGACCTGCCTGGCAAAAACTGATAGGAACTGATGTAACTTAGTCCTGAAAAGGACTGCAATTACAATTAGTCTTTACTCCCAACCTATCTATTTAAGAGCACAGACCTGCCTGATAAAAGTCATAGGAAATGCTGTAACCTAGTCCTTAAAAGGACTGCAATCACAACTATTCCCTACTCCCAAGCTATCTGTAGATTTGTGGGAAAATTGGCTTGAAATTAACAAGGTATAGCGCACACAGCAACAGCGGTGCCGTCTAACACGCAGCTGCAGCAGTGAGAAAATGGTGGCGACGGGGAAAATGGCTTGGTCTTATAGGGCAAGGACATGTGACATACACTGCCAATCACACATGCCCTTGCTTGTGTGAAAAAAAGCACTTCGCTCCGTGTGTGCGCTGCTGATAGGCTGACAGATTGCACCTCCCCACTGTAAATGCGGGAAAGAGAAAAAAAATGGAGATCTTCATTATTCCTGCAGAGATCCATCCCCTGCCCCTCCCCCCACTCCGCTGTACACTCAAACTGCGTATTAACATTAATTTTCATCATTACTGAGAAAAAATCCAGTTATGATTTTGGTGCATGAACAGTTATCGAACATAACCTCGAACAGCCGAATTTTTTGCAAATCGTTCGTGTTCGCCGAACGGCTCGAACACCGCCCAAAACAGCTCGAATTTGAGATTGGCGAACAGTTCGAGTCGAACTACGCTCATCTCTATAGACAACCTCTTTAACTTCCAGATGGGTGGGAGAAGTAAAAGTTACAAGAGATGCAATCCTAGATGTTCGTGAGTTCTGAGTGAGAGTAGCAGCAATAGCAAGAATGTGAGGAGATAAAAAACTTCTGTTTCACTGGCCAAACCAACACAGCAGATCTATCTGAGAACGTGTAGCAATGCATTGAGAATACTTCTAAAGAAAAGGAAGATTTCCTGACTAAATCTCTAGCTGCACTCAGTTGTCAAGGATGTTAGCCCCCTGAAGGAGAATTGCCCTGGTCCCCATCTGCACTCAGATGTCATGGAGGCACAGGACAGGATGCTCAGAATTGTCACCCACAGAAAATATGGGAACTATGCCACACATTACATGTAGATTAAAAAGGTAACTGGGCTACTGGAGGCCCACTAGGGTATAGCAGCCCTCCATGGCATGGAAGATTTTGCGGTAGAAAATCATGCAATTCAGTCTTCCAGGTTCAGAAGCGAATCCTACGGACTAACCTGGAACATACTTCAAAGCATTCCCTGTCTATTCCAAGTTATGCCTGTTGTTGACTGTCTGTAAGAGCTGTAACCAGAAGGGTGACCGACAAGATTAAGTACCATCATCTGCTTTTATAAATCTGCTGCTTTACAGTAAATGTAAGATTGTTTTACGCCACTGCTGACTCTCCTATTCTATTCTACATCCCCATCATGGGGTGCACCACTGACCATCTAGCCATAAGAAAATGGTAATGTTGAAATTTCCCTTGGGATTAATAAAGTGTATCGTAAATCTCCCCCACACATTCATCACCATGTGCCCTCCACTTTATCTGTGTGTCAGCCATTGCTACCAACAATAACACTAGGGATCTGACCCTTGTCCAATGTACTGGGTTCCTGCACTCAGCAATTGAATAGTGGTTATGATTTGCTGTAACTTTGGCATATATTTAGTAAGATCCCCATGATTATGTTTTAGCTGTTATGGA
The DNA here is from genome assembly GCF_046119375.1 of Phyllobates terribilis. Lineage (NCBI taxonomy): Eukaryota > Metazoa > Chordata > Amphibia > Anura > Dendrobatidae > Phyllobates > Phyllobates terribilis. Next base: position 609,504,416 of record NW_027362762.1, read on the forward strand.
AAATACCAACTAGTCTTTGCTGAGCTTCCACCTCTCAAACAATATCTAGCATGATGTAATCCCTTTTTGTGTGTTTCCAGTTTTTCTTTACATTTAGTTTTAGTGTTCCATTAAAGGGATTTTCCCATGAACGAAAGTTGTTTTTAATCAATAGATCTTGGAATAATAATAATTTCCACAATTGGATGTGTGTATATAAAACGTTCCTGTGCTGAGATAATCTGATAAATGTTTCCTTGTGTAATGGCTGTGTCTGACCGTACAGGAACATGGTCTGATCATACCACATCTCCTGGACTGGGGAGGAAGCAAAAGAGTATACAGACATTATAGCACAGGATCACAGCAGATTCTTTTTGTGAAGTAAAACATTTCCCTGCCTGTAATTAAACAATGTTTTACTTCAAAGAAAAAATCAGCTGTGATCCCGTGCTGTAATGTCTGTATAGTCTTTTGTATCCTCCACTGCCCAGGAGCTGTGGTATGATCAGACCATGTTCTGTTCACGGTCAGATTCAGTCATTGATTAAAATGAACTTTTGTTCGTGGGAAAACCCCTTTAAGTCTCTCAACCCCTCCACTGTTTTGTGGGTGATAGGTAGTGTTGAGCGAGCACTAAAATGCTCGGGTGCTCGAAGCTCGGGCTGAGCTCACCGTGATACTCGGGTGCTCGACCCGAGCAACGAGCCCAATGTCAGTCTATAGGAGACCCGAGCATTTTTGCGGCGGCACCCCCGGCAGTCTGTAGAAAGCCTAAAAAGTGCCCAAAATGATAGTGACAGTGCTCAAAAGACATGGGGACAGCATGGGCATCGCCCCAAGAAGTGGGAAAAAACGGGAAAAAAATTCCAAGTGCAGTGAAACTGCAAAAAAAATGCAATTCCACGGTTGTTTTTTGAGTCCTTTTTTTACCACGTTCACTGATTGCTAAAACTGACCTGCCATCATTATTCTCCAGGTCATTACAAGTTCGTAGACACCAAACATGTATAGGTTCTTTTTTATTTAAGTGGTGAAAAAAAAATCCAAAGTTTGCTAAAAATTAAAAAAAAAATGACACCATTTTTCAGGACCCGTAGCGTCTCCATTTTTCGGGATCTGGGGCTGGATGAGAGCTTATTTTTTGTGTGCCGGGCTGATGTTTTTATTGATACCATTTTGGGGTAGATCTGATGTTTTGATTGCCCGTTATTGCATTTTATTGCAATGTTGCAGAGACCAAAAAAACGTAATTCTGGCGTTTAGAATTTTTTGCTCGTTACACCGTTTACTGATCGGATTAATTCTTCTTTTATATTGATAGATCGGGCGATTCTGAACGCGGCGATACCAAATATGTGTATTTGTTTTTTTTTTTATATATATATATTTTATTTTGAATGGGGCGAAAGGGGGGTGATTTAAACTTTTATATTTTTTTTATTTTTTTTAATATTTTTAAAATCTTTTTTTTTTTACACTTTCTGCTTGCTTCTATAGTCTCCGTAGGAGACTAGAAGCAGCAGTTGTCTGATTGCTTCTACTGCATACAAGCGATGAGCAAATCGCTTGTATGCAGGAGAAATGGCTGCTTCGGCAGCGAGGTCTCCATACTCAGTCCCCAGCCGCCACTATTTGTCCCGGTAACCTTCCCCACACTTTTCTTAGCCTGGCCTGCTTTAGGGCAGCATTGGACGAGCCCACCAGACAACCAGACTCCTCCAGTGGGCCCTGGCTTCTCCATCAGGGGAGTTGAGAGTGCCAAGGTGAGGAGCATGATGATGATAGAAGTTAGCATCTGCTTTGTTTTCTTGGAATGCAAGCATAAGTGTGCAGCCTGCCACCCACCCACCCCCAGGCTGCAATACCATACTGCTAGCTTGCTTTCACTTGAAATGAGGCCTTTTAGGCTTGTGGAGGCAGACTCCGGCCACCATGTCATGGCTGCGTCAGCGGCCTGGTATCCATACTCAGTCCCCGGCGGCCGGGAGTCCACACTCGGTCCCCAACCGCCAGTGGATGGCCGAGTGTCCATTCTCGGTCCCCAGCCACCCCTATTTGTCCCGGTGCGCCTTATACACAAGCGCACATACCAAAACATTACCTGTGCCCTCCCCAGTGCATTTAGTGGGAAGGACAGCCTATTCCGCTGTAGTGTGTGCACGCCAACCCCCTGTTTATGGCACATGTGAAGATGCCTCCCGCCCTGCACCTGTCGTTGCAGATTTGCAACTATGCCCGTTCAAGTCCTTGTCCCAGGGCAGTGTTCAATTGTACCTCCCCCATTCCTTGCAATGCAAGCACAAATATGCAGCCTGCCACCCATCCACCCCCAGGCTGCAATACCATACTGCTTGCTTGCTTGCACTTGAAATTGGGCCTTTTAGGCATGTGGAGGCGGAATCTGGCCACCACGTCATGGCTGCGTCGGCGGCCTGGTATCCATACTCAGTCCCCAGCCGCCCGGCGGCCGGGTGTCCACGCTTGGTCCCCAGCCGCCTGGGGGCGGCCGGGTGTCCATAACCGGTCCCCAGCAGCCCCTATTTGTCCCGGTGCGCCTTATACACAAGTGCGCATACCAAAACATTACCTGTGGCCTCCCCAGTGCATTTAGTGGGAAGGACAGCCTAACCACAAACACGTGGACAAGTGAATGTGGCCAGGGATGGTCCATCTCACTGACGCCTTCACACTGGGTTAATATTGTGGAAGCCAGGACACAGTTGGACACTGGGATGCAACACGTCCTCCAGACATAGAGGATTGCGGGTCCTGGGTCAATCAGGCTTCAACACAAAGTTCAGAAGGTAGACAGCAGCAGTGGTCGGCCTCCTACACAACGTAAATTATTCATGATCATGAGGCCATCCATCTCCTTAGCTTTCTGTTCCTTGGAATGCAAGCGCATGTATGTAGTAGTGGCTAGGCATGAGGTGGTCAGCGTTTTGGCGCATATCCTACCTCCTCTGAGGATTGCTGGATGTTTTCCTGCTACTATCCCAGTTCTATGACTCCTGTTAAAACAAAGCTTCAGGTGATTAATGATGGATGAGGTGGTGGCAAAGGAGAAAGAGCAGGAGGAACAGGGACCATTCACATCAATATCAGGCGAGTCAACCACACATGTCTTGTAGGATATATTTCTGTACCAAAAGGAGCACTTCGGCTACACAGTTATAGGGCATACAGTGAGTGCAATGCCTACCAAAAATTTCGATGTACTCCAATGCCACTTGGAAGTGACATGGAGGTCAGAGGGCATTAACTAAACCGTTTTATGCATTTATAGCAACTGGGTCTCCTGTACACTGTTGGCCTAAGCAGTGAATGGAAGGCTTTCCAAAAATTATGAGGAACTGCAATGCCTCTTGAAACAGACGTGGATTGCAGTGTACTAAAAACCTTCTACCCATTATTGGGGAGTGGGTCTCCCTTAGAGTTCGCCTATGCATTGAAAAGCAAAAGCTGACTAAAATTAGGAGGAAATGTAATGCCCGTTGGAAGAGTCGTGGAGGTCGCAGTAGCTTAACAAGACGGTTTTAATGCCCCTTGGAAAAGTGGAGGAGGTCACAGTAGCTTAACAAGACAGTTTGAATGCCCCTTGGAAAAGTGGTGGAGGTCACAGTAGCTTAACAAGATGGTTTTAATGCCCCTCGGAAGAGACGTGGAGGTCGCACTAGCTTAACAAGACGGTTTTAATGCCCCTTGGAAAAGTGGTGGAGGTCACAGTAGCTTAACAAGACGGTTTGAATGCCCCTTGGAAATGTGGTGGAGGTTGCAGTAGCTTAACAAGACGGTTTTAATGCCCCTTACAAGAGCCATACAGTACAGCATCTTAAAAACATTATTCCCATTATTGGGGAGTGGGAGTAGGTCTCCCATAGTCTTTGCTTATGCCTTCCAAGCAAAAGCTGCCAAAAATTAGGACGGAGGAACTTGCAATGCCCCTTACAAGAGCCATGCAGTACAGCATATTACAAACATTATTCCCATTATTGGGTAGTGGGTCTCCCATAGACTTTGCTTATGCCTTCCAAGCAAAAGCTGCCAAAAATTAGGACGGAGGAACTTGCAATGCCCCTTACAAGAGCCATGCAGTACAGCATATTACAAACATAATTCCCATTATTGGGGAGTGGGTCACCCATAGTCTTTGCTTATGCCTTCCAAGCAAAAGCTGCCAAAAATTAGGACGGAGGAACTTGCAATGCCCCTTACAAGAACCATGCAGTACAGCATATTACAAACATTATTCCCATTATTGGGGAGTGGGTCTCCCATAGTCTTTGCTTATGCCTTCCAAGCAAAAGCTGCCAAAAATTAGGAGGAAATGCAATGCCTGTTCGAAGAGTCGTGGAAGTTAGAGTTAATTAAAAACAACATTTCAATGCCCCTTGGAAGAGCTGTGGAGTTCAGAATGGTTTAACAAGACGCTTTTAATGCCCCTCGGAAGAGGCGTGGAGGTCCCAGTAGCTTAACAAGACGGTTTTAATGCCCCTCGAAAGAGACGTGGAGGTTGCAGTAGCTTAACAAGATGGTTTTAATGCCCCTTGGAAAAGTGGTGGAGGTCACAGTAGCTTAACAAGACGGTTTTAATGCCCCTCGAAGAGAAAGTGGAGGTCGCAGTAGCTTAACAAGACGGTTTTAATGCCCCTTGGAAAAGTGGTGGAGGTCGCAGTAGCTTAACAAGACGGTTTTAATGCCCCTTACTAGAGCCATACAGTACAGCATCTTAAAAATATTATTTCCACTATTGGGGAGTGGGTCTCCCACAGTCTTTGCTTATGACTTCCAAGCAAAAGCTGACAAAAATAAGGACGGAGGAACTTTCAATAATGGCAACATGGACCACGGTCACCCTGGTGGTATAGTGGTACTGGAGGCTGAGGATAAGGAGAAGAACATAAAACAGCCGAAATGAGGAAGCGTATACCCATGTGTGGGTGTGAAGCGGTGCATGTGAATACACCTCCCGAAATAACACAGTGGATTTGACTTTATGTTACTCTGCTGTCATTTGGTGGTGATGAGAAGTCTGGCCCAATCCAGCCCTTGTTCATTTTGATAAGGTTCAGCTTGTCAGCATTGTCAGTTGACAGGCGGGTGCGCTTATCAGTTATAATTCCCCCAGCGGCACCAATAACACACTCCGATAACACGCTAGCGGCAGGTCAGGCCAAGACCTCCTAGGCGTACAGAGCGAGTTCATTCCAAGTGTCCAGCTTGGATATCCAATAATTAAAAGGCACAGAGGAATCACGGAGGACACTGGTATGGTCGGCAAGGTGCTCCCTCACCATCTTTTGAAGCTTTCCACTCCTTGTGAGAGTACCCCGTGCCTCAGGGTCTGTCCTAAGGGAGGGTCTGAGAAAACTGTCCCAGAACGTTGACAGTGTTCCCCTGCTTCTGCTGGATTGGAGTTGCGTCTCTCTCGCATGTACGCCTTGGTTGGACTACGAACTGTGACCTCTGCCGCTAGCGTGTTCAGATGGGAATTTTTTTAACAGTTCTGCAGCAAGGGCCTTCTGGTACTGCCCCATTTTTGTAGATCTCTCCACCTCAGGAATAAGAGAGTGAAAGTTCTCCTTGTAGCGGGGGTCTAAAAGTGTCACCAACCAGTAATGACTGTCACCCAACATTTTGACAACACGAGGGTCACGGTTAAGGCAGCGTAACATAAAGTCAGCCATGCGTGTGAGACTGGTAACGGGCAAGACTGACCATGCTCTCCTCCTCCTCCTCCCCCCTGTCCTCAGGCCACCCACGCTGAATCGACGGTATGACAGTTGTACAGGTACTACCGTCTACAGCGCATGATACAAGCTCCTGTTCTTCCTCCTCCTCCTCCTCTCCCTCATTGTCCCCCAATGCACGTTGGGATGAGATGAGGCTGGGCTGTGTGTAATCGACTGCTACGGCTTCTTGATCCATCTCATCATACTCTGGCTGCAATGCCTCCTCTTTAATTCTCTGCAGAGAGCGTTGCAAAAGACAGACAAGTGGAATGCTGACGCTAATGATGGTGTCATCGCCATTCACTATCTTGGTGGACTCCTCAAAGCTTGTAACTGATTTGGTGATATCTGAGATGGAGGCTGAACATGAGGAGGAGGAGGAGGATGATGCACAGGAGCTGTACACTGTGGGGGCAACTGTGACTGACATAGGGCCCACAGTCCTCGGTGTGGGGAGGATGTGTTCCGTCCCAAGGTCCGACTGGGTCCCAGCTTCCACTATGTTTACCCAGTGTACCGTCCCTGGCCACAAGCACTTGTCCACGTGTCGGTTGTCAGGTGGACTCTCCCAGTAACTTCGTTGTTGAGGGCACGGCAGATGTTTTGGGAAACGTGCTTGTGTAGTGCGGGGATGGCACACCGGGCAAAATAGTGTCAGCTGGGGACCGAGTACTGAGGGACGGCCACCGCCATAAGGTTGCGGAAGGATTCCGTCTCCACCAGCCTAAAAGGCAGCATTTCCAACGCAAGCAGTCGTGAAATGTGCGAATTTAGGACGGTGGCCTGTGGGGCGTTGGCTGCGAATTTCCGCTTTCACTCAAAGATCTGGGATATGGACAATTGAACACTGCGGTGGGACGTGGACTTGGACGTTGATGCTGTTTCTTGAGAAACTGCCATAACAAGTGAAGACTGAGAGGAGGGGGCATCTTTGCATGCAGTATGGACAGGGGATTGCCTTGCACACACAACAGGGGGTTCTATTGCACGCACAACAGTGGAAGAAGCAGTGTTGACACCCGCTGACACTGGTCGTGGACCCTGGGGTTCGCCCCACAAAGTCGGGTGCTTTGCTGCCATGTGCCTGATCATGCTGGTGGTGGTCAGGCTGGTAGTTTTGTCACCCCTGCTGATGCTGGCATGGCAGTTGGTACAAATGGCCTTTTTGGGGTTATCAGCAGAGTCTTTAAAAAAATTCCAGACTCTGGAAGACCTACAGGTTGTACTGGCAACGTCCCTTGTGTTGGTGTTACGGGGAACTGTTGCCTGCCTTCTGTGTGCGGCCACCACACTGCTTCTTCCTGCCTGTTGGGGTACTCTGCCTCCCTCACCCTGTGTGCTGCTGACCTCGCTCTGCATGTCCTCCTGCCACATTGGGTCAGTTACTAGATCATCCACCACCTCCTCCTCTTCCACTTGCACAGCACGATCCTCCTCCTCACTTCCTGGCATTTGTGTCTAGTCATCGTCCACCTCTTGTGACAAATTGCCAGCGTCGACTTCCTGTGGCCATGGCTGTTCAAATATTTGGGCATCACTACATGGGATCTCCTCTTCCACCACTTCAAGCGGAGCAGGCGAGGTGCACAAATCTGGAAATGGACCAGTGAACAGTTCTTCAGAGTGTCCAAGTGTGGGATCAGTTGCTGTCTGACGACACTCGGCATGGTGGGAGGAAGGAGCATCAGAGTGAGGAGGAGTATGCGGTCGAGACTCACGGCTACTAAGAGTTGACCGTGTGGAAGACAGACCGGAGGTGGTGGTGCCCAGGTAACTGAAAGTATTATCTGCTATCCAATTAGTAACCTGTTCACACTGATCAGTTCGCAATACTGGTGTTGTTCTGTGCTTCCCTAGTAATTCGGTCAAGAAGTGGGAGCGAGAAGATGTGGCTGTTAGTTGTGGCACATTTTCACCTTGACCACGGCCCCGTTCTCTGCACGCACCATCACCAGAACGTCCAGTTCCACATCCTTTGCCACGCGCCTTGCCCATTGTAAAGGAAGTAAAATAGCTTACACTCGCACTATCAATGGAAAAAGGGTAATAAAAAGTAGATTAGAACCATGGAAGAGGAAAACCACAGTTCTATTTCTCTGGCCTACACCCTACTCTTTTAAACAATCTGAACAATCAGGGAGAAACTCTTACTGTTTTTCTTTACAGAAAAAATACCAAAAGCTGAATAATAGAGATTTTTTACCGTGGAATGGCAAAACCACAGTTATTGTTTACTGGGGTATACCAGACAATTTTAAATAGATATATTTGCGGCTGAACAGTGAGCGGCACACTCAAACTGTTTTTTTTTTAGGTAAAAATGGCCCAAAAGTGGATAATACAGAGGTTTGAACCGTGGAACTGCAAAACCACACTTCTATTTCTCTGGCCTACACCAGACTATTTTCAACAAATATATTTGTGTCTGAACAATCAGGGAGACACTATTAAATTTTTTTTTTTTACAGCAAAAAATGCCAAAAGCAGGATAATAGAGATTTTTTACAGTGGAACGGCAAAACCACAGTTATAATTTACTGGTGTATACCAGACTCTTTTAAACAGATATATTGGTGTCTGAACAATCAGGAGACACTATTACTGTTTTTCATTTTACAGAAAAAATACCAAAAGCTGGATAATACAGATTTGACCCGTGGAACTGCAAAACCACAGTTCTATTTCTTGGGCCTACACCAGACTATTTTCAACAGATATATTTGTGTCTGAACAATCAGGAGACACTATTACTGTTTTTATTTACGGCAAAAAATGCCAAAAGCAGGATAATACAGAGATTTGACCCGTGGAACTGCAAAACAACAGTTCTATTTCTCGGGCCTACAGCAGACTATTTTCAACAGATATATTTGTGTCTGAACAATCAGGAGACACTATTACTGTTTTTCTTTACGGCAAAAAATGCCAAAAGCAGGATAATAAAGATTTTTCACCGTGTAACGGCAAAACCACAGTTATAATTTACTGGTGTATACCAGATATTTTTAAATAGATATATTTGTGGCTGAACAGTGAGCGACACACTTTTTTAGTTAAAAATGGCCCAAAAGTGGATAATACAGAGGTTTGAACCGTGGAACTGCAAAACCACACTTCTATTTCTCTGGCCTACACCAGACTATTTTCAACAAATATAGTTGTGTCTGAACAATCAGGGAGACACTATTACAGGTTTTTTTTACGGCAAAAAAGGACTGTTTGTTTGATCTGGCAGCCTTCACAGACCCTACACTAACTATTTCGCAGTATATAAATCTCCCTAAATCAGCAGCGCTGTCCCTACACTGTCTGATCCCAGCCGTTTGTGTCCAAGATGTCGGCGCCCGGTTTTAAATACTCGAGGTGACGCTGTGCGGCCAGCCAATCAATGTAATGCCCACAACCAACATGGCAGCGGCATTACAGAGTGCCAAACATGCAGGGCCGAGACCTGTGCTCCCGCCCGAGTAACCCGGAAATGCTCGGTGCTCGCCGAACGTCCCGAGTAGCGTGATGCTCGGGCGAGTACCTAGCAGTGTCGAGCAGGTTCGCTCAACACTACTGGCCTCCACAGTCACCAGACCTGAACTCAATCGAGATGGTTTGGGTGAACTGGACCGTAGAGTGAAGGGCAAAAGGGCCAACAAGTGCTAAGCATCTCTGGGAACTCCTTCAAGATCATTGGAAGACCATTTCCGGTGACTACCTCTTGAAGCTCATCAAGAGTGTGCAAAGCAGTCATCAAAGCAAAAGGTGGCTACTTTGAAGAACCTAGAATATAAGACGTATTTTCAGTTGTTTCACACTTTTTTGTTAAGTATATAATTCCACATGTGTTAATTCGTAGTTTTGATGCCTTCAGTGTGAATGAACAATTTTCATAGTCAAGAAAATACCGAAAAATCTTTAAATGAGAAGGTATGTCCAAACTTTTGGTCTGTACTGTATATATATGTATATATATATATATATATATATATATATATATATATATACACATATATCATGAGTTCTTTGGAATCCTGGCGGAAACGTTACTCAGGGCGACCATAGACTGCAGCTTCTCTCAGGCACATCATAGATTCAATTGCTGACCAGACACATCTGACAAGAGTCTTCATAAACAGTTGAACAGTTGCATTTATTATCACAGCACGGCCAGTGCATTGTGAGGCTTTTGAGCAACAAGCTCAAATAATAAACAGTCTTTTCTTCAAGGCACAGTAGCAAGAATCCTTCTCTCATTAGCACAGTCCAGCACAAATCTATTCTCTTTAGCAACACATCTCCATGCACCCCTGTTCCATCTCTCTTGGTCCACAGCATCCCAGGCTTTACCTTTACTGCAGTGAGGTATGGGGAGGGTTGGGGTAGAACAGAAGGATGAGTCTGGTCCTCAAACGTCGTGTACTCTCCTTGCTCCTGCTAAATAAGAGTTCACTCCTTTCTTCACTATTTTCTCCTTTAGTTACCACTCACAACCCGACGGCAGTGGCAGTAAGAGAGTGTCCCAGAACCTTAGTCAGCCTGGCGAAGAGGTCTGCATTTTTTAAGCTGGCTTCCCAAGACAGGACTGACTCTACTCAGTCTCTCTGAGGCAGGCCTGGCCACTCCCCCCTAGCTGCACCCTGTTAACCCCCCTGGTTGCTGGATGCTAAACAACATCATGTGTGGTATCTACCCATCACATTTACTCCTGGAGTACCACTACCTATATGTAACTATTACACCGCCAATTCTGTCCCTCACACAGCAGCACCTCTCCTTACTCTTCCTATTTCCGGGATAGACTGTGACGAGCCTAGCGTCACCAGGTCTTATATAGACTTGATGACACTATGCGGCCAATCACTGTAATGCCACAACCAACATGGCTACGGCATTACAGTGCGTGGCAGACAATCCCTGCTTGTTCATTGGCTCTTAAAAGAGCGCCAAAGATGCAGGGCGGGGACCCGAGCTCCCTCCCGAGCAACCCGGAAATACTCGCCGAGTACGGAGCAGTGGTTAGCACGTTCGCTTATCACTAGTGGTGAACCCATCAAGCTTAAAGCCTTTAATACAACTTCAGGGAGACTGATAAACGCTCTCTTTACTTCCAACTATGTAGCTATATAAAGTTCCCTGATGTCTGGGTCTTACCTATGTATCCATCCTAAGGCCCCCACATTAGACTAACATTGGCCAAACCTGCTGGCATTGATGGGTTCAGCCAAAAGTCCAATGTAATGTATTTGGGAGCCCCCTAAAAGACAATTGTTTGGGTAAATAAGGATCTGGCATGTCTGATTTCAGACTGCCATTCCTTTTGTTCTCAGACAAATAAATCCAAAGAAACATCTAATAGTAACTCTCTCATAGAGAACAAAAGAACATCTGGCAGAGCACGCGCTAATGTGTATGGAAGAGATGACCAAGATACCTATTGGATGAACAATTGGCGGAAACATATCTAACGTTTATGAGGCTTTACTTTTTTAAAAAAGCTTTACTTCTTTTTAAGTGTTTCAAGGGTTTCCTGCACTTTGCCAAGGTATCGTTTTACTAAATAAGCCACACTGTAACTCATCCATTCACTAGAAATAGCCCTTCGATTAATGTTTCCTGGTTCCATCTCAAAGCCTAAAATGGCATTCTAAGATATTTTGTGTGAGCAGCTAGACAGATCATTCCTAGACTTAGAAAGTCCTCACCCCCCATTAAGATTATTTGGACAGTGTTTGTAAATTCTCTCAAAGTTATAAAGGCCCTCAGGCCCTTAGACAATAACATCCAATTAGAGTTTTCCTGCCAGCAATATACAAAAGTCACTGATATCAACTGGCTACATCTGTCTTAGTAGTGGTGGACAGATATAGAGTGGATTTAAGGTTAATCTGCAGGTTAAACTTAATAGCATTGCAATGCTGTTCAGAGAAAAAGAAGACTTGAACTCAATAGCGCCACCTATTGGAAGCAGCAATCCTAGAAGTCACAATCAACCCTTTAATGAGTCGTGCAATATGACTTAGGATAAAAGCCAAATCAGAATCTCAATTTGCAGACACGTTGTTTCGTGCTGTTGGCCCTCGTCAACAAGTACTAAATTCTTACTCTAATACACCTTCTATCTTATATGGCTAGTTACCTTATTTTAGCTCAATTTAACTTGCTATTTGTCATCTTCTTTTCACTTAGCCATTAAAAGGTATCGATTAAGGACACTCTTTTTTTATTTTAGTTAGCATCTTCTTACCTGTAACACACTTTAATGGCTCATTAAATGACCGCTGATCTGCTATTAACAAGGTGATGAGCGGTCTTTGAACAACCTGTTTACCTGTTGGATCAGTGGATAATTTGAATGGAAATTAGAGTCTAGTATTTTCAATCAATGAGATGACAATCAAATGTGAGTAGATGACCTGCTTTATTTAGAGAACAAGGGTCTATCAAATTCGGATCTTGACAACACATTTGTGGAAGTGTACCTTGGCAAGAAAAAAGGAGATCTCAAAAGAAGAATTGGTGATGCTCATCAGGCTAAAATAAGTTACAAAACCAAAAAAAGTTTGGACTTCAACAAGCACAGTGAGACTGACAGTGTACAAATGAAGAAAATTTAAGACCATTATTTCCTTCATCAACAATGGTTGACCAACAAAGATAATTCCAACAATAAGGCATATAATAAGTTTGCAGGGTCACAAAGGAATCTAAAGTAACCTCAACTAAAGACCTCACTTACAAAATGGTGCCGGTGTCTGCACTTGCGCAGATTTGGATTTCAGCTCTGGAGACCGCTGGAGGTTAATCTGAGCATTCGCTGCCTATGGCACCATTTTGCTGGAGACCGCTGGGAAATGAATGTGCATAAGCGCTGCCCACTGCAAGGGTGGTGCTAACATGAAATTTTAAAAAGGAGGCTTATATAAATGCAGAGGGGCCATGGCAGAGATGAAAACCCTACTCACAGCACCGCCCCGATACAGGAAGAGGCTATTGCACCAAAATTTCTGAGGTGAATTAAAGAAGAACAAAGCCATGTTTTTTTCACTACAGGTATCCATTAATTCAGTATAACAGGGCCATTATGGCCATACCTTACTTTAACAACTTTAACAGGTTAAATAGTGATGATAGGTTCTCTTTAAGCTGTTACCCAACTATAACATCATTACATCGGTTACCATTTGGTAACAACTTTACAAAGTACATGGCATTGCTAGACTAGTGGAAAGAGAGAGAAAGATGCTAGAAAGTTAGACTTTTTTGGTTGAACATGAGGACTGGTTTGGAGATGTTTTGCTAGTAGCTTATATTCAGAAAAATCACCAATATGGGACTGCCCACTGTTTTATTGCATTAATAGAGCAGTCCCAAAATAAATGTTGTGGAAGGACCTGAAGTGAACAGTTCACTGGAAAAAACTCACCATTTTTACCAGAGATGAAGCTGGTTTATAGGGAGAAATGGACTAAAATTCCTCTAGGTCGATGTGTATGAACAATAATCAAAAATTACTGGAAACATTAAGTTTTTGCCGAACAAGGGAGTCACACTGAAAGCAAAGGTTCACATACTTTTGTCAATCAAAGGCGTTACATTGGATCAGTTTCCTCATTTTAAAATGACAAAGCCTAATATATTTGACTCATTTGTTTAATTTGTCCAAACCAATGTAAGGTGGGAAGAGGGAGAATCAGCTCACCAGGTCTCTCTGCACTTGCAGTTAGAGTGGGAACATCGCACAGAGCCATCCAGGCAGGAGCCGCAGAACCCAAATGAAAAGAAAAAGAATCCTCCAGCGATGATTAAAGGTAAGTATATAACTTCATGTTGAATTGGAATATTGGAAAATGTAATGGATAAGGCAAAACCACATGTAAACGCATTGGTTTAGTGGGTCTGCATGTGTTTTTGCCGTGACCATTACATTTTTAATTATTCTAATTCAACGTGAAGTTTTATACTTATTTTTGTTCATCGCTGGAGGATCCTTATTCTTTTCATTTCTTTAATTTGGTTCTCTTATTTACTTTTATGAACTTTTTAAAAGTTTGATGTATTTTTAGATAAAATGTATACAGAAAAATGGACAATTCTGAAGGGTTCACAATCTTTTAAGCACCAATATACAGTGGGTACGGAAAGTATTCAGACCCCTTTACATTCTTCACTATTTGTTTCATTGCAGCCATTTGGTAAATTCTAAAAAGTTCATTTTTTTCTCATTAAAGTACATTCTGCACCCCATCTTGACTGAAAAAAAACAGAAATGTACAAATTTTTGCAAATTTATTAAAAAAGAAAAACTGAAATATCACATGGTCATAAGTATTCAGACCCTTTGCTCAGTATTGAGTAGAAGCACCCTTTTGAGCTAGTACAGCCATGAGTCTTCTTGGGAATGATGCAACAAGTTTATCACACCTGGATTTGGGGATTCTCTGCCATTCTTCCTTGCAGATCCTCCACCATGCTTAACTGTTGGTAAGGTGTTCTTTTCCTTAGAAGCTTCATTGTGCCATCTGTAAGCAAACTGCTGCTTTGCATTGTCAAAAGCTCTATTTTTGTTTCATCTGTCCACAGAACATTTCGCCAGAAGGATTGTGGTTTGTCAAGATACTCTTTGGCAAAGATCAGTCATTCCTTTTTATGTCTTTTCTTCAGCAATGGTTTCTTCCTTGGCCTTAACCCATAAAGCTCTGCTTGGTTTAGTGTGCGGCATATGGTACTTGTTGAAACCATGACTCCAGACTGTTCCAGGTTGTCCTTCAGGTCTTTGGATATTTGATGCTTTTTCCACCATTAGCACCAACCTTCGAAGACCTCTCTTGTCAATTTTCCTCTTTACCCCACGTCCAGGGAGGTTCTTTATGGTTCCATGCTTGCAAAATTCTTAACATTGCACACTGTTGAAACTGGGATACCAAGGACTTTGGAGATGGCCTTATACCCTTTGGAAGTCTTGTGTTTGCTAATAGCAGTTCTGATGTCCTCAGACAGCTCTTTTGTCTTCACCATTGTGACAAAGAAACAGGGCCTACCATGTGGCTTTTTAAAACACTGAAGTCATCATTCTTTGGCTAATTCATGTCACATGGGCACTGACAATTAATCACAGGTGAATCGCTTTTGGGATTTACCACAGGCGAGTCAAAATATGTTTCCATACTAAATTAATGTAATGGGTGCCAATACCAGTGACACAGCAATCTTTAGGTTTTTCTATTTTTCCCTCCCATTGTTTTTTGTTTTAAATTATTGTTCATCACTGGCTCTTTTCAATTTTCATGACTGCTCTATACAAAAAAAACGTTTTCACTTGATTCAATTTTTCAGGAGACATTCCATATTGTGTACCTAAACATCATGGAAGCCAATAATGATAAGCAGGACTGTAAAGGCCCCAATAAATGTTAGATAACTGTAGATCAAACAAATGACCATCTGACAGCTAACCCCCCAAACTTCCCAATACATGGGAGAGCTCAGCCTGGCCGAGCACTCCGGTGTTCTCTATAAATGTAATATCTAAGTCAGTATCTGTCCCCTTTGTTTCCACTTCGATTACTAGGAGGCGCAGCAACTGTTGTGGGCGATGCAGGTCAGCGACATGGCAGTCCTAATTAATTCCTGGATCTTTTGGTGCTGCTCAGTCAGTGAGCTATGGGGTTAATTCACTGCTCCTTTCTGTGAGCCCTGGGCGGTTCTGTCTTCTTTATAAACCCCTGAACCTCAGGAACCTTTGACACTCTCTGCCAGTTACAGTTCTTCTCTGGTTCAGTCCCTGTGCTATCTGCTCCTACTTACATGTTTGAATTTCTGCTATCTGACCGAGACTTGTTTCCTAATCATTCCTTTGTCTTCGGATTTTGTGCCTTAACTGGCTCTTTTGGTTCTGACCAGGCTACCTTGACTTCTCTTGCCTCTGGCTTGGACCTCATTACAAGACCAGATACCGGTACTGGATTTAAAGAGCAAAGGCTGGGGTTTCTCAGGAATCTGCAAGATGCAGTGGTTAGCACCAAGTCTGTGCGAAGCAGCCTTTCTAAGCCTGTGGCTTCTGGCAGATGTTTCAATAAGAGCTGCTGCCAGACTCCTATGAGAGTGTTTTACATCTTGGAAATCCAAAAAGTCGGATCATTTTCACCCTGGCCATCAGATTAGGCTCTCAGCTGATCTCAATGATATTGGCTTGTTTGGCCAGCTTTTGTATGGGGGCCTTTAGAGTGGCTGAAATTTATGTACGGTAAATAAGTCATTCAAGTGTTCTCGCAATTCAGAAGAATCAAAACATGGCCAGTAAATATATAGTGGTAATCTCTTGGTGAGGATTATAAGTGAAGATACTCTCCAAATTGAGAGATCCAAATTGTATATAAAACAATGTAAGCAACAAATATAAAGCTGATGTTCAAGTAATATATATAACCAGAGAACTATGTTGGTCACTTTTGGTATTTGATAGTAGCAAACATTTTTTGAATATAACAAATATTGCCCTATGAATAATTAAAGTGAAAGTGCTTAAAAAGGCAAGTAATTATTAGTTAATGAAACATTGATGGAACAAAAGTGATGAATATAGTTACACTTTAATGGTAGCACAGATGTGAAGAGGACACCCCTAATGTGTGCTTCACATCAGCTTCATCACAAGAATCAGTCAACTCCCTGAACATGCCTCTTTAGGCTTGATTGACAACCTCCATCCAAAGCTTGGAGTTGACTTGAAATTATCTGGCATGGAATGGGTGGTGTGGAATCAAGCAAGAAATTGTGTGTTAAGGAATAACACTGCATATATTGCAGCAGAGCATGGATGAATTTTCTCAGGTAACATATAAACAGTGCACAACACTATCAATGTTCTTTGCAAAGGTTATGCTTCATCACTCATAGTATATATGGCATCATTCCAAGCATATCAATGGATTACAGGATGGTGATAGTTGATTATGCACAAAACTAATGCAGGATTCTTTTAAAAGGTTTGTTACTAGTGATGAGCGAGTACTGTAATATTCGTAATCGCTATACTCGTAACAAGTACTTTGTAATAATCGCGTATTCGTTCCGAATAGCGAGTACAATGTACACTACCGTTCAAAAGTTTGGGGTCATTTAGAAATTTCATTATTTTTGAAAGAAAAGCCCATTTTTTTTCAATGAAGCTAACATTAAATGAATCAGAAATACACTCTATACATTGTTAATGTGGTAAATGACTATTCTAGCTGCAAACGTCTTGTTTTTATTGCAATATCTACATAGGTGTATAGAGGCCCATTTCCAACAACCACCACTCCAGTGTTTTAATGGTACATTGTGTTTGCTAACTGTGTAAGAAGGCTAATGGATATTTAGAAAACCCTAAAAAACCATTGCCACAAGTATGTTAGCCCAGCTGAAAACGGTTTGGCTGATTTGAGAAGCTATAAAATTGACCTTCCTTTGAGCTAGTTGAGAATCTGGAACATTACATTTGTTTGTTCTATGAAACTCTCAAAATGGCCTGAAAAAGAGAACTTTCAAGTGAAACTCGACAGTCTATTCTTGTTCTTAGAAATGAAGGCTATTCCATGCGAGAAACTGTCAAGAAAGTGAAGATTTCCCTTCAGAGGAGAGCACAAACAGTCTCTAACCAGAGTAGAAAGAGAAGTGGGAGGTCCCGCTGCACAACTGAGCAACAAGACAAGTACATTAGAGTCTCTAGTTTGAGAAATCGACGCCTCACAGCTCCTCAACTGGCAGCTTCAATAAATAGTACACGCAAAACGCTAGTGTCAACGTCTACAGTGAAGAGGCGACTTCCGGATGCTGGCCTTTAGGGCAAAGTGGCAAAGAAAAAGGCATATCTGAGACTGACTAATAAAAGGAAAAGATTAATATGGGCAAAACAACACAGACATTGGACAGAGGAAGATTGCAAAAAAGTTTTATAGACAGACGAATCTAAGTTTGAGGTGTTTGGATCAGACAAAAGAACATTTGTGAGATGCAGAACAACTGAAAAAATGCTGAAAGAGTGCCTGACGCCATGTGTCAAGCATGGTGGAGGTAATGTGATGGTCTGGGGTTGCTTTGGTGCTGGTAAAGTGAGAGATTTGTACAAGGTAAATGGGATTTTGAATAAGGAAGGCTATCACTCCATTTTGCAATGCCATGCCATACCCTGTGGACAGCGCTTGATTGGAGCCAATTTCATCCTACAACAGGACAATGACCCAAAGCACACCTCCAAATTATGCATGAACTATTTAGGGAAGTAGCAGGCAGCTGGTATTGTATATGTAATGGAGTGGCCAGCACAGTCACCAGATCTCAACCCCATTGAGCTGTTGTGGGAGCAGCTTGACCGTATGGTACGCAAAAAGTTCCCTTCAAGCCAATCCTACTTGTGGGAGGGTCTGCAATGCTGTAACTGCTGCAAAGGGAGCATTCTTTGACGAAAGCAAAGTTTGAAGGTAAAAATTATTCTTTCTAATAACAATCATTATTTCTAACCTTGTCAATGTCTGGACTATATTTTCTATTCGTTTTGCAACTCATTTGATAGTATGAGTTTTCATGGAAAACCCAAAATTGTCTGGGTGACCCCAAACTTTTGAACGGTAGTGTAAGTCAATGGGAAATGCGAGTAATTTTCTGCTGGACCCTACAAAAAGGTCTGGGGGCCTGAGGAAAAGGCTGAAATGGATGGGAAAGTGATGAAACAGAATGGGAGGAGCCTGGAGAATGTGCCTGCATGCATTTATGACTCACATATGGTTTCTGGGAATAAGTTTGTCGCAGTATTATGCCACTTTTACAGACACACAAGAACAACTACCAAACCTAACCTAAATTGCGTTTAACAGGTCAAAAAGGTTAAGAAACAGTTTTTCCTGCATAATCACTTGTATATAAGGCTAAATAAACCAGAGAAACAAAAAAAATATCCCTTTTAGCGTTTGTTCACACATACTGTTGTGGCTTTTTTTCGCCTTTTACAATTGGGAGGGCCCTGACATACATTTTGTAGGTCCCTCTGTCATACATCATTTTTAGTTTGCTATTCCCCAGCACTTTACAAGCACAGCTAGAACGTACTAGTAGGTATGTTGATCTTTGACCTGAGAGACCTCAGGTGGCTCTGTAAGATGAGTTTTGGAGGGAGAGCTCTTACTTAGATGTGGCGCCCCTGAGGGTTCAGTCGCCTGCACCTCACTTAGAGGTGTGGCATCTCCTTCTCTCAGGTAAGGATGGAGTACTGCCTGGGACCCCAACACCTGCGCTCAACACTACACTACTCCAGGCCGCCTGGAAGGGCAATATGCACTTCTTCTGCTGCCCTGTCCCTGGCTGGAGTGGGGGGAACCAAAGAGAGGGGGAACCATGTAGTGGGTGTGGGTGGAGAAAGCAGAACAGGGGAGCACTTAAGGAGTAGATCTATATAAAGGGTAGCCATCTTAGGGTGGCAGTGCAGTAAGTAGGTGGCAGCAAGAGGAGAGGAGGGGAGCAGAGTCTCTTCAGGAGCTCTGCTCCACGGTGGGGCCTGGTGAGAGAGGCCCAGGAAAGGAGTGGGAGCAAGGGAGGAATGCTCCAAGAACAGAAGGGATCCCAGGGGGTACGGTGAGTGCAGGACGGCACCCGTATGTCTGAATCTGCCAAGTGTCAGAGGGATCAGGCTGCAGGAAGGGAACCCTGGACCAGCCGTTTTACTCCAGGTCTCGGCTAGAAAACTAGAGGCTTCTGCACTTCCATGGTGCAGTTGCCAAAGCTTCACCCTTGTCGCTGAGAAGGGCATCAAGTAGGTCCGGGAACTCCAGATTGCCCAGAGGGACTTCAGAGCACCTGATCGGGACTGTGTGTGGGGGAGCGCAGGGCAGAAGGGAGAAGACCCAGCGTGGGAAGTCAGCCAAGGAAGGAACATAAAGAAAGGGGGTACCGTTAAGTTCTTCTAATATACCTGAGGGAGTGCTGAACCCCTGCCTGGCAAACGCAGTGCGACGCTCGAGTCTGACACCTGGACAGTGTACCGAGGAACCTAAAAAGAACTGTGAGTAAACTCGGATGACTGCACTCCACTGTCTCTGTCGGTTATTTCCACCACTCTACCACACCTGCACTACAAAGCCCAGCATCACCATCTGCACCTACACTGCCCCGGGGGCCTGCTCCACCTGTGGGGAGCAGAAACATCCCAGCTGCCATCCCATCACCCCCGGAGGTCTGCAGCAGCGCCGGTACTCATTACCGGGAACCACAGGTGGCGTCATGAGACAAACTGTTAACAAAACCCCTTTTAAACAGTGACCCCAGAGGACGGGCCCGGGAGCCGACTGCTGTGACATCCTACAAAGAAGGTAAAGGCCCGGGTACCGAGTCTCCCCCATAGATCCCCCTGGGCGAGTCATAGACATTTGGGCGGTCCCTCCTAAATTGACACTCAGATGGTGGAATACATATTCCATAGCAGTTTACAATGTGTCCATTGTAGCGTTGTGCTTGACCCTCCTCCTCCTCTTCCACCACCATGTGATACTGTGGCCCTAAATTCAAATGTTCAGAGGACCTGCAGTAGGCAGGAGAGGTGAGTTTTGTGAGAACCCTCGTGTGGCCCTGTAACATACATTTTGAAGTGCCCTCCTCTAGAAATTTTGGAGGTCCCTCTTGTGTACATTTGAGAGTGCCCTCAATTATTTATATGGTAGGGCCCTCACTCTATTATTTAACTCATTTAAGGGCAGAGACTACAGAGAAAAAGGCCAAGAGACATGGAGTACTAGAAGGTAGCTGTGAGTGCGGCCTGCGATCCTCAGGTATGGCTAAATTCTGTGAACCGGAAAAATAAAGCTGCACTAGTCAACTGGATGACGAGCTCAAATATATCACTTGTGCAAGTCAATGTCAAAGGATATATGGTGTCCCCCACTCCAGGATGGGTTGGAGAAGCTTCTCCAAATGGCTCAGAGATTTTGATTGTCAATATTCCCCAGATTATATAGGAAGAGAAGACTTCTTGATACTGTACTATTTGGTCCAGTGCAGAATGTGTATCGTATTTCCAAAAATTACTCCTGGGAGCTGTGTCCATGACAAGGGCCTCCGTGGACAAACATTACGATGGAGTACTGTAGTAGTTGTGGCCCTCAATTCAAGTTTTCAGAGGGCCATCAGTCGGTCACCAACAGTCAGTGTAAATTTCTATTGAATATGTATCCCCTATCTCAGTCACAATGTGGCACAATCTGTGACAAGTGCCTCCAATGACAAATATTAGTTTGGTAGGACCACTGTACATTCCAGATTTGTCCACTGTACAATGTGCATAGGGTTTGTAAAATGTAGCCCTATGGGCTGAGTCATGGTTGATGCAGGAAGCCACCATCCCAATGGCCTCCAATTACAAATAGTAGTTAGGCTGGACTAGGAATATGGGCTGCGTCATGGTTGACAAAGGAAGGAAAAGGGTTTTTATGGGAAGGTGGTGACGTTAACAGCAGTAGCATGAATCTGCATTGTTGGTGAATTTAGGTTGGCTTGCTATCATCCGGAGGGATTACAAACTGTTGAGATATCCAGTCCTTGTTGAATTTAATCAGTTTAAGTCTGTCTGCATTTTCTGTGGAGAGGTGTGTGCACCTATCAGTGAAGATTGCCCCAGTGGAACTGAAAACACGCTCTGAGACCATACTAACAGCCGGCCAGGCCAGCACCTCCAAGGCATATAAGGAGAAGCCAGGCCAAGTATTCAGCTTAGATACCCAATAATTAAAGGGAACTGAAGCATCAGAAAGGACACACGTATGGTCACTTAAGTACCCCTTGACCATGTTCTGCAACTTATCCCTCCTTGGCATTGTTACAGGCACAGATAAACCTTGCTGTTGTGCTGGTTTATTGAAAATTGCCCAATTTTTGCACATTTTCCCCAAACCTCTGTTGGAGCTGGTGTTCGTGTCTCTCCCCATTATCCCTTGGTGTTGAAAAGAGCTGGTACCTCTGCCACCATCATTGTCTTAGCGTGATGTTTTCAGCAACTGATCTACAACAGCCTTCTTGAACGATTCCATTGTAAAACTCTTTGTTGACTCCAAAAGGAGAGAAGGAAATTTCTCCTTGTACCGTGGATCGAGAAAGGTGGCCAACCAGTATAGGTTGTTGGATAAAATGTGTATCACGTGAGGGTCTTGCCACAGACATTTACACATGAACTGTGCCATGTGGTCCAAGCTGCAAAAAGGCAAATGTTTTGTGTCCCCAACAGTAGAAACAGTACCCATCCTCTCCTCACGCTGACTCGCCTCCTCCTCTTCCACCTCCTCCTCTCCAGCCCATCCAGGATGTACAGACATGAAGATTGGGTTGGGTGTCCCCTCTGTAGCATTACGAGTCCCCTCAGTAGCAAAGGAAAACAAGTCCTCTCTCTCCTCATCTTCCTCTTCATCACCCAATGTTGCCTCAGAATATTGGCTGGGCTGGGTAGTATCACCCATTGGGAAATCTGGCTCCATACCAACATGCTGGGCACTCAAAGCTTCCTCTTTCAGATTATGCAGTGATTGTTTCAAGAGGCACAGCAGCGGGATGGTTATGCTGATAATAGCCTGATCACCGCTCACAAGCTTGGAGCAGTACTCAAAGTTCTCAAGAACCTCAGAAATGTCAGCGATCCACACCCACTCGACAGTTGTTATGTGTGGTGGCTGACTCTGAGTCTGACGGGCATGTTGAAGCTGGTGTTCAGCTACTGCCCTCTGCTGTTCACTAATCCTAGCCAACATATCATATGTTGAGTTCCACCGCGTGGGCAGGTCGCAAATGAGTCGGTGACCGGGCAAATTCAAGCTCTTTTGCAGCGCTGTAAGAGCAGCAAAAGCAGTAGAGGAATGGCGGAAATGGGCGCTAATATGGCGCACTTCTCAAGTAGGTACGGCAAGTCACGGTAAGTTTTCAGAAAACTCTGAACAACTAGGATCAGCACGAGTACCAGCTTGCCAACCTTTAAAGCCGCCACTAGATTACGGCCATTATCGCTGACGACCAGACTGGGTTGGAGGTGCAGCGGGGAGAGCCACTGATCGGTCTGTTGTTTTAAAGCTTGCCTCAGCTCTACTGCAGTGTGTGCTTTCTGACCTAAACAGATCAGCTTCAGCAGAACGTGTTGCCGCTTTGCCGATGCACTGCTGCACAGGTCCCAGCTTGGCAGTGATGGGAGGGTAATTCAGCAGAGGAGGGGAGAGAGAAAGTGGAATATGAAGAGGCGGAAACCCTGACAGAAGTTTGGCCCGCTACTCTTGGGTAGGATGTGTGATGTTCCCGTTTGCGCCTTTGTCCCATTCTCCACCAGGTTCACCAAGTGTGCCATGACAGAAATGTATTGTCCCTGTCCACAACAACTTGTCCAGGTGTCTGATGTTAGGTGGACCTTCCCGGTTACGGCGTTGGTGAAAGCATGGTTCAGATTGTTTAACACGTGCTTGGGTAACGCAGGGATGGCACACTGAGCAAAATAGTGGCGGCTGGGAACACTGTATCGTGGGGCAGCCACAGCCAGGAGATCACGGAAAGACTGTGCTCCCACAAACCTAAACGGCAACATCTCCACAGCTAGCGATTTGGCAATCTGCGAGTTTAGTATTTGTGCCTGTGGGTGCGTGGCTGGGTATTTATGCTTTCTTTCCAAGCTCTCAGGACGCTTTGCTGGGACAAGGAAGTGGATGTGGTTGATGTTTGTGGTGTGTGAGCAACCGCAGATTGTGGGCAGGAGGTATGAGCGCCTGCTTCCTGAACAGCAGATTCTGAAGGACATAGCCCAGGTGACATGGCATTTGTTTGACCCGACGATGCAGATTTGGAACCCTGGTGTTCCGCCCACCTACAGGGGTGCTTGGCTGCCATGTGGTTTTGCATACTGGTGGTGCTCAGGTTGCCTTTGCTCTGGCCTCTGCTCAACTTGTTATGGCAGAAGCTACAGACTACAATGTTTTTCTCTGAAGGACTGTCAGAAAAAAAATTCCACACAGCAGCTGAGCGCCCCCTTGCCCTGACTTGGTGCACAGCGGGGGTGCTCTTGGGAGCAGGTGACCCAGTTCTCACTCTGGGCAAACCACGACCCCTTGGTGTCTGTTTTGGTACTACATATCCATCATCTATAGTGGATGCATCAAGCTTCTTCTGACCTGACACAGACTGAGTGCCTTCTCGCGCACCACTGACAACAGCATGTCCACATCCACGTCCCTTAACAACAGGCTTTTTTGGCATTTTGAGTTTTGTTGACAGATTTTCAGATGTTGATGGCATAAGCCAAGCTAGCTGTCACAGCCAAAATAGTGGGTAAAATGGCCTGGTGCGTGCTTGGTAGCAGGCAGTAGGAAATGTTTGGACAACTGCTTTGTGTAGCGCACTAAACGCTTTTTTAAGTAGTACAAAAAAATGACAATGGAGAACAAGACCTCATGGGTAATAAGGGGCATACCACTAAATATCAATTAAGCAGAAGAAGGAAGGCCTTAAGTGTTTTAACCACCTCAAAAATATAACATAGTTAAGACACAATGTGATGACTAAAAAGACTTCAGAATTTATTAAATATATTCAAGAAGACACACACTGTATAAGTTCCATATAATATAAGACATAACATGGGTAGGTGAGGCAACAGAGGGTAGATAGAGACACAGTTGGTATTAAATTTAAACCAAGCCTACAACATATGAGGTCGCATAGCTTAACCAATACAATTCATGGATAACAGCAGCATGTGTGTTGATAAGATCACAGTAACATTAATCATATGACCTATGCAAGGTCAGTACAAACGACTAAAAGTCATACACTCCAACACACAATAGTGCAAATATCACATAGGTTAAGCTTAATAGGACATACTTAGTAAAAGGTAGGGGATAACCAACACTGTCAGGGAAGGCCCTGACACGTGTTTCTAAACTTCCTCAGGGGGCAGTGGTGCAGTGGTCCGTAAAAGTGGCGTAATACCTCTGACAACATTGTTGACAGCAGTGACCTGGGAGTCAGAAATGCTTCCAGGGGTCTTCCCCATGCTGTTCCCATGCCATTTGAGCACTGTTCCCACCGATTTTGGAAATTTTTAGGCTCTCTGCAGACCACCAGGGGAAGCCGCCTGAAAAATGCTCGAGTTTCCCATAGACTTACATTGGGCTTGTTGCTCAGGTCAAGCACCCGAGTATTCCAATGTGCTCGACCTGAGCAACGAGCACCCGAGCATTTTAGTGCTCGCTCATCACTATTCTTCAGCTCTGAAAAGAGCTATTTTTTGGTGGTATTATGGAGCTTGTGAGCGGCTCCTTTAAACACTGAACTAGTATACACTATAGGTAGCCTTTAAAAGGGGTTTTGTTTTATCAAGAGGCCTAAACACTCTCCGTAGCAGCTCAGCGATCTCTACTGATGCTTATAGAATGCAGGCTCCAGACGCAATGTGCACAAAATGGCGGCGGCAGGGATTAAATAGACCCTATGACGCTGGGCGGCCAGCCAATCACAGTAATGCTACATCCAAGATGTCTGCGGTATTACCGTGATTGGTTAAGAAGCCCAGCAGGTTTAGTGGCTGCAAAGGAGGCGCCAAAACTGCAAGACGGGACATCCGAATATAGCGAGGCGAGTACACAAATACTCGCAATATAGCGAGTAACCCGAATACCGTACTATCCGTGTGAATAGCGAATAGTAACGAATACACTCGCTCATCACTATTTATTACAACTTGGCAAGGTATGGATAGCTGCTAACTTGCTGATCAATGGGGGTCTGACTGCTCAAGGCCCTCACTGATATACAGTGGCATGTAAAATTTTGGGCACTTCTGGTGAAAATTACTGCTATTGTGAACAGTTAATCAAGTTGAAGATGAAATGATCTCTAAAAGGCCTAAAGTTAAAGATGACACATTTCCTTTGTATTTTAGGCAAAAAAAATATATATACAAGGTGGTCCAAAAGTAGGTGGACAGAAAGTGTAATAGAATGTTCCTGTGCTGACACAATCTTATGACTGTGCCCCTGCTGTGTACTGTGTAATGACTGTGTCTGACCGTGTATGGAATACTGTCTGAACATACCACATCTCCTGGGCAGGGGAGGAAGCAAAAGCGTATACAGACATTACAGCATGGGATCACAGCTGATTCTTTCTTTGAAGAAAAACATTGTTTAAAAACAGGCAGGGAAATGTTTTACCTCACAAAAAGAATCAGCTGTGATCCCCTGCTGTAATGTCTGTATACTCTTTTGCTCCCCCGCCCAGGAGATGTGGTATGAGCAGACGATGTTCCCGTATGGTCAGACACAGCCATTACACAGTACACAGCAGGGACACATTTATCAGATTATCTCAGCACAGGAACATTCTATTACACTTTCTGTCCACCTATTTTTGGACCACCCTGTATATTTTCATCTTTTACATTTTAAAAATTACAAAAAGGAAAATGGGCAGATGCAAAATTTTGGGCACCCTGAATGGTTGGTACATAGTAGCATCCCCTTTTAAAAGTATCATAACTTGTAAACGTATTTTGTAGCGAGACAAGAGTCTTTCAATTCTTCTTTAAGGGATTTTCATCCATTCTTCCTTGGAGAATTCTACCAGTTCTGTGAGATTTCTGGGTCATCTTGCATGCACTGCTATTTTGAGGTCTAGCCACAGATTTTCAATGATGTTCAGATCAATAGACTGTGAGGGCCATTGTAAAACCATTGTAAAACAGTCCCAAAGAATGACTGATCCACCCCCATGTCTAATGGTTGGCGAGATGGTCTTTTTCTAAAATTCTTTGCCCTTTATTCTCCACACATACCTTTGATCATTGTGGCCAAAGAGTTCTGTTTCAACCTCATTGGTCCATGGGACTTGTTTCTAAAATGAATCAAGCTTGTTTAGATGTTCTTTTACATACCTTATATACTGGAGTATCAGCCGAGTTTTTAAGCACATTTTCTTGTGCTGAAAAAGCCCCCCTCGGCTTATACTCGGGTATATACTCGAGTATAAGGAAATTCCGGTGGTGGATAGTGGCAGGGATGGGGGGCTTGCGGCGGCAAAGGAGCGGGGCACATGCAGTAGCCGCTGCTGCAGCTACCATGTGTGCCCGCTGCTAAAGGGAAATTAATATTCCCTCTTCTCCACTCCCATGTGCGTGGAGAAGAATGAATATTCATTCTCTTTAGTAGCTGGCACAGAGGAGCGCTGAGCTACTAAAGAGAATGCATATTCACTCTTCTCCACGCCCATAGTCCCAGTGTGGAGAGGAGTGAATATGCTGGCAGCTCACATAATTGTCTGAGAGCACATAGCAGTGATACCATGCACTGCTCAGATGCTGACATGAGCTGCTGCAGCAGAAGAGGATGCAGCGCTGGAGTGGAGGTGAGGAAAGAAGGTGAGTATAAGTGTTTATTTTTTTTATGTGTGCAGTGATGGGGCCATGCATAGCAGGACTGGGGGATGAGGAGGCCATGCTTAGCAATATTGGGGGATGAGAAGGCCATGCATAGGAGGAGGGGAATGAGGAGGCCATTCATACCAGGATTGGGGGATGAGGAGGCCATGCATACCAGGATTGGGGATGAGGAGGCCATGCATACCAGGATTGGGGATGAGGAGGCCATGCATACCAGGATTGGGGATGAGGTGGCCATACATACCAGGATTGGGGATGAGGGGGACCATGCATACCAGGATTGGGGATGAGGTGGCTATACATACCAGGATTGGGGATGAGGAGGCCATGCATAACAGGATTGGGGATGAGGAAGCCATACATACCAGGATTGGAGACGGGAGTGCCATACATTAGAGATGAGCGGTGTTCGACTAGAACTGTTCGCCAATCTCAAATTCGAGCTGTTTTGGGCGGTGTTCGAGTTGTTCGACGAACCCGAACGATTTGCAAAAAATTCGGCTGTTCGAGGTTATGTTCGATAACTGTTCGTGCACCAAAAGCGTGTCCTGCATGTCTGGTGCTATTTAGAGCACCAATCATGCAGGGATTGTCTGCCACTCACTGTAATGCCACAGCCATGGTGGTTGTGGCATTACAGTGATTGCCCAAATCGATGGGAACTGTGCTCACAGTGAAACACGAAAAGCCGGCAATTCAGCAGCGGCATACACCGGTACCCGACAATTTAGAACCGAAAGAATAGAGCTTCACACATAGATTAGATAGATATAAACATGTCAGCCACATATATACGAAGTACAGTGAAAGTGCTGCTTACTGTACTTGTCATTTAGCGTAAAGGATTTATCAAAAAAAATAATAGTGTTTTCATGCACCGTCTCTTTAAAAAAGCCGGCCGGCAATTCAGCAGCGGTACCCGACAATTTATAACAGAAAGAATAGAGCATCACACATAGATTAGATAGATAGAAACATGTCAGTCACATATATATGAAGTACAGTGACAGTGTTGATTACTGTACTTGTCATTTAGTGTAAAGGATTTATCAAAAAAAATAATAGTGTTTTCATGCACCGTCTCTTTAAGAAAGCCGGCCGGCAATTCAGCATCTGTACCCGACAATTTATAACAGACAGAATAGAGCTTCACACATAGATTAGATAGATAGAAACATGTCAGTCACATATATATGAAGTACAGTGATAGTGTTGGTTACTGTACTTGTCATTTAGTATTAAAATAAAGGATTTATTATTAAAAAAATTGGCGTGGGGTTCCCCTTAATTTTAGGCTCTAGCGGAGGTTAAGCAGACAGCTGGGGCAGATGTTTGAAGCCTGGGAAGGGGGTAATACCCACGGAGCTTCCCAGGCTACTAATATCAGCCCCCAGCTGAATACGTAGCCTTTACTAGCTATTAAAATGGGGGACCCCCCCAAAAAAATGACGTGGGGTCCCCCCTAATTTAATAGCTAGCAAAGGCTAGGCAGACAGCTGGGGGCTGATATTAATAGCCCAGGAAGGGAGCCATGAATATTGGCCCCCTCCCAGGCTAGAAACACCAGCCGTCAGCCGCCCCAGAAATGGCGCATTCATAGGATGCGCCAATTCTGGCACTTAGCCTCGCTCTTCCACGCTGCCCTGTAGCGGTGGCAGTGGGGTAATAGGGCTGGGGTTGATGTCAGCTTATAATGCCAGCTGACATCAAGCCCAGGTTAGTAATGGAGAGGCGTCTATAAGACACCCCCATTACTAACCCCATAGTCAAAGTTAAAAAAAACACAAACACCCAGAATAAAGTCCTTTAATTGAAATAAAGACACAATTCTTTATTGTTCTAAATTAAACCATACTTACCGTCACGCCCATTCCAGCTGAAGCCAACGATCTCCTGTAATAAAAATAAAATAATAAAGCAACCTCATCCTTACCTTTCCATGGTTCCCACGACAGCTTCAGCTCTGCTACATCGAGATGACAGGCTGGACCGCAGCAGAACGCCGCCATCCAGCCTGTCATCCCGCAGACACTGAGAAGAGCAGGCTTGCTTGCGCTCCACATTGTCTCTCTGTGACGGCATAAAGATGAGCCGAGGTCATGTCCAATGAACTCGGCTCACCTCATGCACGTCACTTACAGCGTGGGAGAATTCTCACGCTGAAGCGGTGAGTGCAGGAGAATTTTCCCACGCTGTCAGTGAGGTGCATGAGGTGAGCTGAGTTCATTGGACATGAGCTCACCTCATGCACGTCACTGACAGCGTGGGAGAATTCTCCTGCACTCAGCACTTCAGCGTGAGAATTTTCCCACGCTGTCAGTGACGTGCATGAGGTGAGCCGAGTTCATTGGACATGACCTCGGCTCATCTGGATGCCGTCACAGCGAGACACTGAGGAGCGCAAGCATGCCTGCGCTTCTCAGTGTCTGCGGGATGACAGGCTGGATGGCAGTGTTCTGCTGCGGTCCAGCCTGTCATCTCGATGTAGCAGAGCTGAAGCTGTCGTGGGAACCATGGAAAGGTAAGGATGAGGTTGGTTTATTATTTTTCTTTTATTGCAGGAGATCGTTGGCTTCAGCTGGAATGGGCGTGATGGTAAGTATAGTTTAATTTAGAACAATAAAGAATTGTGTGTTTATTTCAATTAAAGGACTTTATTCTGGGTGTTGTGTTTTTTTTAAATACTTTACTAGAAATTCATGGCGGTCATGTCTAATACTGGCGTGACCCCATGAATTTTGGGCTTGGGGCCAGCTGATAATACCAAGCTGGCCCTAACCCCTTTATTACCCAGTGAGCCACCGCACCAGGGCCCTGGATGAGTTGGGTACAGCGCCAGAAGATGGCGCTTCTATGAACGCGCCATTTTCCGGGGTGGCTGCGGACTGCAATTTGCAGCGGGGGAGGCCCAGAAAGCTTGGGCCTCCCTGCGCTGCAGATTCCAGCCCCCAGCTGCCTAGTTGTACCTGGCTGGACACAAAAATAGGGCGAATTGTCGGGTACAGATGCTGAATTGCCGGCCGGCTTTTTTAAAGAGACAGTGCATGAAAACACTATTATATTTTTTAATAAATCCTTTACACTAAATGACAAGTACAGTATGCAACACTGTCACTGTACTTCATATATATGTGACTGACATGTTTCTATCTATCTAATCTATGTGTGAGGCTCTATTCCTTCTTGTCTAAATTGTCGGGTACCGGTGTATGCCGCTGCTGAATTGCCGGCCGGCTTTTTTAAAGAAAGCGTCTTCTGAGCAGTTTGTCAGCTTTTGGACACCTTTGAAGGTGTTTTCTATGTGTTTCTATGTGTTTTTGTTTGCCTGCCATTGGTTTTAACGGTGTTCGACGGTGTTCTAAGGTGTTCGACGAACAGTTCGACGAACAGTTCCTCGAACATCCCGGTGTTCGACGAACCGAACCGAACCCGAACACTACGGGGGTGGCTCAACACTACCATACATACCAGAATTGGAGATGAGGGTGTCATACATACCAGGATTGGGATGAGGGGCCATTCATACCAGGATTGGGGATGAGGGGACCATTCATACCAGGATTGGTGATGAGGGGCCATGCATACCAGGATTGGGATGAGGGGGCCATGCATACCAGGATTGGTGATGAGGGGGTCATACATACAAGGATTGGGATGATGGTGCCATACATACCAGGATTGGGGATGAGGGGGCCATGCATACCAGGATGGGGATGCATGGGCAATTCTTACCAGGATGGGGAAAATTACCAGTAGCTGCTGCATTTCCCAACATAGGCTTATACTCCAGTCTTTTGTGGTAATATTAGGTACCTCGGCTTATACTCGGGTCAGCTTATACTTGAGTAAATATGGTACTTCCGATGCTGAATTTTATGGTGAGGACACAGAAAAGATTTTCTTCTGATGACTCTTCCACAAAGGCCATATTTGTGCAGGTGTCTCCGAACAGTACCACAACTCCAGACTCTGCTAAACCTTTCTGAAGGTCTTTTGCAGTCAAGCAGGGGTTCTGATTTGCTTCTCTAGCAATCCTATGAGCAGCTCTCACTGAAAATTTGCTTGGTCTTCTAGACCTTATCTTGATCTCAACTATTTCTGTTAACTGCAATTTCTTAATTACATTTTGAACTGAGTAAAGGGCAACTTGAAATGTTTTGCTATCTTCTTATAGCCTTCTTGTGCTTTGTGGGCCTCCAACATTTTCATTTTCAGAGTGCTCTACAGCTGTTTATAAGAACCCATGGCTACTGTTTTTTGACACAAGATTAGAGGAGGCTGGGTTTTTATAAAGCTGGGACACTTGCATCACCTGGCCTTTCCTAACGATGATATTGAACAAGCCATAACCCTAATAGGCTAAGTAAAGTCTGAAACGTAAGTCAAAGTTATCTGAGCACACAAATCTACAAGTTTGCACAAACTTTTGCATCAGTCCATTTTCCTTTTTATAATTTTTAAAACATAAAAGATGACAAAACATTTGCTCAACTTGCTTAACTGTTCACAATAACAGTAATTTTGACCAGGGGTGCCCAAACTTTTGTATGCTGCTGTAGAGAAAAGTGCTCTGAAATGCCCTGTTAGAATGGAGCTGTGGCCAGGGAAGCACAATCCAGTCTATTCATTGTCTATGGGATTACCAAGTATTAAACAGTCAACTCTTATCTCTAGCAGTCCAATAGACAATGAATAGAATAGTGATGTATGTTCTTTTCATGATAACATCAGTCAGACTACTTCTGTGGATAGCTCATATCCACCCGAGTTGGGACAAGGATTTTAAAGGGAATGCTGGCCACAATAATAGCGCTTGCCGGGACCAGTATTCAAATACATGGGCGGCGCCAGCAGTGACTGAATGAGAGAATCACACCCCTATGACTGAATACGAGCAGGTAGGATAAAGTGTATATAAAGTTATAAAATCATTATACTACCACCTATTTTAGTGAAAAAAGCTTGTTAGTGATGCACATTGCATCACTAACAAACCTATGGGGGCAGTGTACATAGCAGCTAAGATGTGACAGGTTCCCTTTAAGGATCTATAACAGATTTTGTGTAAGTATATTGTAAAAAATGTAATATGCACAAAATATTTATAATGATCGCATAAGTATAATATCTAAATACATTAATACTATGATTACACAAACCAAGATAAACCTTCTTCTGGTCTATGAACTAGCAATGATGCAAGATAAAAATAACTTATTTGTAAAGATTGTTGTGTGTTATCGGTAGGCAGATATAGATTTATATAGCATTTACTACATGCCACTAATTTACTATATTTACTAAGATGATTCTTCTCAGGTAACTTACTTAAAACCATACTGATCTCATGAGTGTCTTTAATTTACTTCACTGCAAAAAACTAAATTGACAAGCATCTGCTAACAAAGTGAAATAAATGTCATCGGTCACTGCATTGCTATACTAAATACACAAACAAATACAACTACACTCTGAGTGCACTAAGGGGTATGTGAACATTAAATATATTAATTTTAAAATATAATATTGCATGTCTTAGGCTGCGTTTTTAAGCGTTTCCGTAGAGTAATTTCCACCACGGAAACGCTTAAAAAACGCTTGGTAATAGGTCTGCAATGGTCAATATCATTGCGGAAAGATCCCCAGCACATCCATTAATTTTGCGGAATCGCTGTGTTTACGCCGCCATGACTTGCATTGGACCGCATAACATCCACATGACTACACGTACACATGCGGTACCGGGTCTGGAGAAGAGGAGACTCTCCTCCAGATCCGGTTACCATAGTACCTGTAGTTAAAAAAGAATAAAAATAAAAAATAAACATATATTTACTTTCTGATGGCCCCCTGTCTGCTCCCGGTGGTGCTGCTGGCTCTTCGGCTGCTCGCGGTGGGAAAAGGACCTTCTATGACGTCATTTAGTCATGTGACAGGTCACTCAACCGCTGACGTCGGCGGTCACGTGACCTGTCACATGACTAAATGACGTCATGGAAGGTCCTTTTACACCACCGCGAGCCGCCAAAGACACCGGACGCAACGGAGAAGGAGACCGGAGGACATCGGAAGGTGAGTATAATGTTTTTTTTAATTTTTCACCATTTTTAGTCTTTTTTTTACTACTGATGCTGCATTTGCAGCATCGTAACTTGGTCACACTATATAAATCCATGGCGGTTGCATGGATTTATATAGTGTGACCAAGTTGTCAAGCACTTGTATGGTGCCCCAGCGAGGTAGTCGTGGGCGAGCTGTAGCCCCCTTTTGCTCTGGCACCCTACAGACAATTTGTGTCCTCCCTCTAATGTGTGGCTGTGTACGTGGGGCTCTCCACTTACTTCAAACCATCCGATCGTGACAGTCTCCAGGCATTTCTCTTCTGGGACCAGGGCAGCAATAAATTCAGAGGACACGAGGTTCTTAACCATAACTTGGACTTTACTTGGGGAAGAGGAATATGTAGAGTATTTACAGGCAGATATAATGGATAAGGCCCGACAGGTTATTATCTCCCTCCAGGCGCTGGCAACATCTTCAGCCCTGATTCCCTCTTTAAGTGAAGCATCTCTGTGACTCTAATCTCTAGCCCAAGAAACTCTTCTGCAATACCAACAGTGTTCCGGATCCAATATCTCCCCCACGTCTTAGCCTGGAGTCCTATTTATCTTCCTCTGCTTCCTGCAGACTAGAAATGCCCCGGGTCCTCAATACCCCTGTTGAGTTTCTCCGGCTGGCTAACAGGACTCTTGCGTAGGGAGACTTTTACACTGGTGATCTCACTGTCTGAGGGTATGGAGCTCCCGTCTACCCTAGCAGCCACCATATAGTCAGGCTGCCGGTACAGTTCACTGTACTATCTCTTACTACTCATCATTTCCTGCTTCTGGAAACTAGGCAGAGATTTTCCTAATGTGCCCACCCTCTGTGGACTGTCATCACACAGTATTAACCCCATCACTGTCTGTAACACTGCTAGCAGAATCAACCTGACATCTGCACCCAGGACAGTGGCATCTTGTGGCTGATTACAGGTACTGCAGCCCACAAGGAATTATGCCAGGAACAAGCTCTATAACTCTCAAGGCTTGATCAGGGCACTAAGTTCCCCCTCTACTCTACTGACTGGACCACTGAAGCTAACCCCTTAGCTTGGCCTACCAACAGTTCAGATAGGTCTAACTACAGGAACACTTCCTTTAACCAGTTCAGTGCCAAGGGAAGGCTACGCCCTTCCCCACTATTACACACTTTCCAAGTGATGCTAAAATCTCTTGGAAAGCGCTTGACAACCATCATGTGGAAATGCATGTGAAGAACGCTTCACATCCGCATGTCCCTGGCAGGAAAAACACATGTACAATCCGCATGCTTTTTTTCCTGCCAGGGAGATGCAGAAACGCTCAGGAAAAAATCCTGGGCATTTCTGCATCGTGGGCACATAGCCTTAGTCATATTGTGTGAGCCCACTGCTATCATACTTAACTCTCCTTTAGTTTTCTTTAGCTATAGTATGGACTTTTACACAGCTTGAGCTGAATAATGTAACTTAAAAAATATGTAAGAATTCATATTGAACAGAAAAAAATGCTGAATTGGTTTCTATGACCTGTAGCATATTCAATTAAGTGTTTAGTGTACCTCTTGTGTGAATTGTGCTATACATTTCACTATCACATGCTACATACAATGAAAAATAACATCATTTATGCTTGTTTATTGTTTTGTATGTCATTTAGCTGTAGTATGGACATAATCTTACATGAGTAGTTAACACAAGATTTTTACAAACATAACAGACAAGCAGTGGTGTTTATGTCAAAGTCTTTTAGCACATTTTGCTAAAGATGGCTGGTGAAGGAGTTAAAACTCTACATGTTTCTAACCCCTAACTGCTTTTCATCCGTCAACCTCAGTCATCCATCAACCCTTCAACTCTGGCTTACACGAGTTGCCCAGAATAAACGGGTCTGCAGAGTGAATGTTGATCCTTTACAGCTGCCTTTAATTGAAAATGCTGTCCCTAAAGGCTGAGCCGATAAATTTGCTTCACGGGAAGGTTTTTTGGAAGGCGGCTGAGGTTTTCTCATCGATTGGCTGTGCCAAGGCCCTGTCTGTTTCCACTGGTTTACTTTGTACGATATTGATCCCATTTTCACTGAGAGCCCTATGTCTGAGTTATTAACAGCATTTTTTGTAACAGGATTTTACATTTCGTTAACACAGGAAAATTACATACTCATTATGCATTATATTTTTACAATGAGGAATCACTAAACCATCACAAGAAATAAATTTACTATTAACTGTTATGTACCTAAAAAGTTAGTTCAGGTACAATCAGAACTTGAAGATTTGCTTTTCAAAACTTTTAATGTCAACATTAAATCAATATATACATCAGTGTCCTGTTCTATGCTTCCTTCACTTATAACAGCATGCCAATGTATTTCTAATAGTTTTTTTCATTTTCTAACAATGAATGAAAAATTAACATTTACCTGTTAATAAACAAATGCATGGAAAAAACAGCTTTAGGCTGTGTGCCCACGATGCAGATTTAATGCGTTTCTGCCGTGAAAACGCATTAAAAACGCATGTTAAGTTGTCTGCCATGTTTCCCAATGATAATCCGCATGTGCTGTGCATTGGCATCATTTTTTAAGCATAATTTTTTTTTTGTTAGGAAGTTAGAAGGGTTCAAAGTTGACCAGCAATTTCTCATTTTTCCAACAATTTTCAAAAGCATTTTGTTAGGGACCACATCACATTTGAAATGACTTTGGGGGGCCTATATTACATAAAATACCCAAAAGTGACACCATTCTAAAAGCTTCATCACTCAAAGTCAGGTGCTTCACAGGAATTAGTGAAATATGAAAGGAAAAAATGAACATTTTACTTTTTTCACTAAAATTTTACTTTAACCCCAAATTTTTACAAGTGTAACAGGAGAAAATGGACATAAAAATTTGTTGTGAAATTTCTCCTGAGTACGCTGAGTACAGGGCTCAGAATGGAAGGAGCACCTTTTGACTATTTGACTCAAAAATAGCTGGAATCTCAAGCGGACTCCATGTTCCATTAGTAGAGCCCCTGATGTGCCTAAACAGTGTAAACCCCCGCACAAGTGATCCCAATTTGGAAACTACACCCCTCAAGGATTTTATCCAGGGGTATAGTAAGCATTTTGAACCCACTGTTACAACACAGAATTTGATAACATTAGGTCGTCATATTGAAAAAGTTTATTTTTTCAGAAGAATCTTGTTTTAACCCCAAATTTCTCAATTTTGCAAGAGGTAACACCAAAAATTGGACCCCACAGTTTGTTACCCACTTTCTAAGGGGCGCGGAAATACCCCATATATAGTCAAAAACTTTTGTTTGGATAAACAACATGGCTCGGAAAGGAAGGAGCAATATTTGAATTTTGAAACACAAATTGGCTGAAATAAATTGCTGGCGACATGTTACATTTACAGGGTCCCTAAGGAGCCCAAACAGCAGAAACCCCCACAACTGACCCCCTTTTGTAAACTACACCCCTCAAAGATTTTATCCAGGGGTACAGTCAGGATTTTGAACCCAAAAGTACTACACAGAATTTGAAAATATTAGGTCTTCATATTGGATATGTCGTCATTAGTGTTGAGCACAAAAGCTCGCTACCCGGGTGCTCAAGTATGCATTGAGTTTCACGGGTGCTCGAGTGATACCCAAAAAAACTATGCGGGGATTGCCCTTGTATGGTTGTCTAACAACCGCAAAACATGCAGAGCGGAGACTCGAGTATGTCACTCGAGCACCCGAAATATTCAATGCATAGCCAAGCACCCCATGCAAACTCGAGTAGCAAACACTTGCACTCAACACTCTTCGTCATATATTTTAACTTTAGAAAAAACCCTAAGGCTAAGCTTAACCCTAACCCCAACCTCAACCTCAATCCTAATCCCAACCCCAACCCTAAACCTTAACCGTAAGCTCTACCCTAAACCCAACCTTAAACCCAACCCTAACCTTAAGCACAACCCTAACTCTAAGCCCAACCCTAGCCCCAACCCTAATTCTAAGACTTTGTGACTAAGTCACTTTGTGACTGCAGAGTTGTGAGTCCTAATAGTGCACACACTGCTTGCTGTGAGGATTTTCTGGTGTCAATAAAAAAGCTTTTATTATACCCACAGAAACAGGAGGAGGCGAGCAGGAGCGCCTGCGCAGGAGTCCAATGTGGGACACCGTTTGGATGACATAGGACACATCATTCACACAAAGGAGGGAAAGAGAAGGTTGATTGTAGGAAGAGAAGAGGCGCTGGATCAAGACCAGAGACTAGAGATGAGCGTTGTTCTACTCGAACTGTTCGCCAATCTCAAATTCGAGCTGTTTTGGGCGGTGTTCGAGCCATTCGGCGAACACGAACAACTTGAGAAAAATTCGGCTGTTCGAGGTTATGTTCGATAACTGTTCGTGCACCAAAATCATAACTGGATTTTTTCTCAGTAATGATGAAAATTAATGTTAATACGCAGTTTGAGTGTACAGCGGGGTGGGGGGAGGGGCAGGGGATGGATCTCTGCAGGAAAAATGAAGATCTCCATTTTTTTTTCTCTTTCCCGCATTTACAGTGGGGAGGTGCAATCTGTCAGCCTATCAGCAGCGCACACACGGAGCGAAGTGCTTTTTTTCACACAAGCAAGGGCATGTGTCATTGGCAGTGTATGTCACATGTCCTTGCCCTATAAGACCAAGCCATTTTCCCCGTCGCCACCATTTTCTCACTGCTGCAGCTGCGTGTTAGACGGCACCGCTGTTGCTGTGTGCGCTATACCTTGTTAATTTCAAGCCAATTTTCGCACAAATATACAGATAGCTTGGGAGTAGGGAATAGTTGTGATTGCAGTCCTTTTAAGGACTAGGTTACAGCATTTCCTACGACTTTTATCAGGGAGGTCTGTGCTCTTAAATAGATAGGTTGTGGGAGTAAAGACTAATTGTAATTGGAGTCCTTTTCAGGACTAGGTTACATGAGTTCCTATCAGTTTTTGCCAGGCAGGTCTGTGCCAGTGCTGTGCAAGTTTTTTTCACAGCATTTGGCTGAATCTAGCAAAGCTAATCCTTTTTGGCCTATTGCAGAGTGTGTTAGTCAGTGGAGTAGCCTATCTGTGTTGCAAGATATACCACCTGTGTATAGAATACCAATTTTTTTACTGCACCTAGTGAAGTAAAATCTTTTGGGCATAGCATCATTCTATTAGTCCATCTATACTGACCTCCATCAGGTTGCAAATTAAAACTAATTTTTATCTGCATCTACAGTACCTCTGAAAAAATATTTGGGCTTCTAGCAGTGTGTGGGACTTGTTCTATTAGTCCATCTATACTGACCTCCATCAGGTTGCAAACTGAATATATTTTTTTCTGCATCTACCTCTGAAAAAATATTGGGCTTCT
Source organism: Phyllobates terribilis (assembly GCF_046119375.1). NCBI lineage: Eukaryota > Metazoa > Chordata > Amphibia > Anura > Dendrobatidae > Phyllobates > Phyllobates terribilis. The sequence continues at coordinate 609,543,005 of NW_027362762.1, forward strand.
AGCTGTGTGTGGGTCTTGTTCTATTAATCCATCTATACTGACCTCCATCAGGTTGCAAACTGAATATAATTTTTTTCTGCATCTAGCTCGGAAAAAATATTTGGCCTTCTAGTAGTGTGTCGGACTTTCTCTATTAGTCCATCTATACTGACCTCCATCAGGTTGCAAATTAAAACTAATTTTTATCTGCATCTACAGTACCTCTGAAAAAATATTTGGGCTTCTAGCAGTGTGTGGGACTTGTTCTATTAGTCCATCTATACTGACCTCCATCAGGTTGCAAACTGAATATAGTTTTTTCTGCATCTACCTCTGAAAAAATATTGGGCTTCTAGCTGTGTGTGGGTCTTGTTCTATTAATCCATCTATACTGACCTCCATCAGGTTGCAAACTGAATATATTTTTTTCTGCATCTACCTCTGAAAAAATATTTGGCCTTCTAGTAGTGTGTCGGACTTTCTGTATTAGTCCATCTATACTGACCTCCATCAGTTTACAAATTAAAACTAATTTTTATCTGCATCTACAGTACCTCTGAAAAAATATTTGGGCTTCTAGCAGTGTGTGGGACTTGTTCTATTAGTCCATCTATACTGACCTCCATCAGGTTGCAAACTGAATATAGTTTTTTCTGCATCTACCTCTGAAAAAATATTGGGCTTCTAGCTGTGTGTGGGTCTTGTTCTATTAATCCATCTATACTGACCTCCATCAGGTTGCAAATTCAAAATAATTTTTTTCTGCATCTAACCCAGCCAATAGTTTTGGCCTAATACCACAGTTTGGCCACTCAGCTCTGCTCGGTTACCATCCATTGTTTTTTTGTGCAAACAACTCCAGAGTTGTGAATTAGTTAACCACCAAAATGAGTGGAAAAAGGCCTGCTGCTGGTGGAAAGGGGAATAGGCGTGTTGGGAAGGGGAAAAAAGGTTGTGTCCGTGGGGTAGGTGTTAAAGCAACAGTAACATCTGCAGAAGAAAGACCATCTTCCAGCCAAACTAAAATGTCTACTTCTTTTAGCGGACAATGTGATAAGATCCCTTTCTTACGGCCACGCCAATCGCTACAAATTCCAGATGAGGCACAAAAACAGCAGGTGCTTCAACGGATATCAAGTGCTCCTTTAAGTGGGCTCTCCTCCACATCAACTTCAACATCACAAATACTCCAGTCCTCAAAGGTGTCACCCAAATCGCACTTGCTTCCTCACAGCTCCCAAATCTCCAGCTGCCCGTCTGAGTATGAGGTAGAACAGATGGTTGAGTCTGCAGAGCTGTTTACTCATACTATAGCCTGGGAATCAGAGGTCGACTCCAGCGCTTCTGTGAATCCAGACGAGGAAATGATCTGCACTGATGCCCAGAATCTTTATGAGTCGGATCCAGGACCAGACGCAGAAGGTTCTGACCATAATGTAGACCCTCATTCCCAAACTGTAACTCCTGTTGGTGGAGACAATGAGGAAGACGATGATAAGACTCAAATACCTGATTGGAGCGACAACTTTAGTTTTTTGTCAGGGCAGGAACAGGTTGGCTCTGAGGACGACGGGTGTGATAACGCACAGGGTGATGATGATGAGGTCGGAGATCCCACTTACTGTCAACCCACAGTCAGCCAAGAGATGAGGTCAGCAGAGGAGGTGGAGGAAGATGCTAGTGACGACGAGGTCAGGTTGCGCCTTCCTGGACAGAGACGTAGTACTGGAAGCACGTCAACAACTGCATCCTCAAACACAACTCTGCCTCTCACCACAAGTCGTGGTGGCTCTTCAGGTCGCATGGGTGCTAAGCCTTGCATAGCCTCGGCATTTTTTCAGATCGATAAAGATGACCCAACTCGTGTTATCTGTAACATTTGTCAGCAAAAGCTAAGTAGAGGCCAAAAAATACATAGTTTGAGTACTTCATGCATGAACCGGCACATGGACATGAAGCATAAGTTGCAGTGGGAAGCTCAGTGTGCTACAATGCGGCCTAGCCGGCCGGGCCAACCACCGTCTGCCATATCTTGTGCATCCGCGGCCTCTTCATCCTCTGTGACTGGGGGGACAGCAGTCACACCTGTTTTGGGGCGCAGACCTGCCACCTCTTTACCCGCAACAGCCAGCGTGATTGGCAGGTCATCATTTTCTTTGGAGGTGGTAACACCAGCTGGTGTTGAGCGCTGTCCGACATCGATAGCACCACCTTTGGATCAAGGCAACCTAACATGTCCGCCTGCATCTTCCTCACAGACCGGCAGTTTGCCGGGGACACCCTTATCAACCCCGTCTAAGCACAATAGCCAGCCCTCGGTCCCTCAGATGTGGACAAGTAAAAGACCATTTCCTCCTAGCCATGAGAAAGCTAAGAGGTTGAATTTCACCATCTGCAAGCTCTTGGCTACAGAAATGCTGCCTTTCCGCCTGCTGGACACAGTGGATTTTCGAGACCTTATGTCCGTCGCAGTGCCCCAGTACCAGATGCCCAGTCGGCACTACTTCTCAAAGAAAGGTGTGCCTGCGCTCCACCAGCATGTCGCACATAACATCACCGCTTCTTTGAGAAACTCTGTGTGTGACAGGGTGTATTTCACCACAGACACTTGGACGAGTAGGCATGGACAGGGGCGTTACATGTCGCTGACTGGGCACTGGGTAACTATGGTGACAGCAGGACAAGGGGCTGCTGTCCAAGTCTTGCCGTCCCCACGAGTTGTGCGTCAATCCTCTTTATGTCAAAGTTCCTCCACTGCTTCTGCCTCCTCAACCTCCTCTCGGTCTTCCACCTGCACCCAAAGCCTGTCTGGTCATGCCACAAGCTTTCTAACTGCGCAGAAGGGATCCTGCACACCTCCTTACTATGCTGGCAGTAGGGCTCAACGTCATCAGGCGGTTTTTACATTGAAATGTCTGGGAAATGTGAGTCACACAGCTGAGGAGTTGTGGTCAGCTCTGGAGAACCAATTTCATGAATGGTTGTCTCCACTGGACCTGAAACCAGGGAAGGCCGTGTGCGACAATGCTGCAAACCTGGGTGCGGCCCTTCGCCGGGGCAATGTCACACACGTGCCTTGTATGGCTCACGTGTTGAACCTGGTTGTCCAGTAATTTTTAGCCCACTATCCCAGACTAGATGGCCTTCTGCAGAGGGCACGGTCGCTGTGTGCTCACTTCCGCCGTTCGCATCCCGCAGCTCAGCGACTTACATCTCTACAGAAGTCGTTGGGCCTGCCACTTCACCGGCTAAAATGCGATGTGCCTACCCGGTGGAATTCAACTCTGCACATGTTGCAGCGACTGTGGCAGCACCGACAAGCCCTGGTGCAATACGTTCTGACGTATAGCCTGGGCCAACGAGATTCAGAGGTGGGGCAAATCACGCTGGAGGAGTGGTCTCAGATCAGGGACCTATGCACCCTTCTGCACAGTTTTGAAATGGCGACGAAGATGTTTAGTGCTGACGATGCCATTATCAGCATGACTATTCCGGTGATTTACATGCATGTTAAACAGAATTCGGAGTCAGGTGGTGGCACAAGAGGAGGTGGAGGAAGTAGAGGAGGAGGAGTTGTATGCGGAAGGGCTAACATCTGCAAGGTCCAGACGGTCGGCAGCACCAAGGCGGCAGGCATGTGAGGGTGGGGGAGATGGTTTTACCAGGGCGCATGGTAGCAGCCAAACTAGTGAGGAAGGTGCAGGAGCCCAGGAAGAAGTGGAGGACGAACTGATGGAAGACTCATCAGATGAGGGAGACCTTGATCACATTTTGTTGTGCGAGGTTGGGGGGAGAGGACAGAGGAAGGAAGCATGATTGTTACCTCGCCACCAACACAACAGGGACTTGGTGCTCCTGGATGCGCAACACACATGAGTGCCTTCTTGCTGCACTACCTGCAACATGACCCTCGAATTGTGAGAATTAGAAATAATCCTGACTACTGGGTTGCCACACTGTTAGATCCCCGGTACAAAAGTAAATTTGCAGAAATTATTCCTGCCATAGAAAGGGATGCACGCATGCAGGAGTATCAGCAGAGACTGTTGCAGAATCTTACATGTGCTTTTCCACAAAATACCAGTGGTGCACGTAGTGAATCTCACAGTTCCAACTTGCCAACCGTGGGACCGTCAAGTGTTCAGCACTCAAACCGTAACAGAACCACAGTATCTGCTGGTAACATCAATTTTGCGGAATCATTTCACCACTTTTTTAGCCCATCCTTTGCAAGGCCACAGGAGACAAGAAGTCTGACACATAGTCAACGCCTAGAGACGTTGGTACAGGAGTATCTCCAAGTAAACATTGAAGCCACGACTGTGTCACTGGACCCTTGCTCTTTTTGGGCTTCCAATCTGGATAAATGGCCGGAGCTAGCCACTTACGCCTTGGAGATCTTGTCATGCCCCGCAGCCAGCGTTCTGTCTGAACGTGTGTTCAGCGCTGCTGGTGGTGTGCTGACAGATAAGCGCACGCGGCTCTCCACTGATAATGTAGACAGACTCACGTTCATAAAGATGAACAAATCATGGATCCGAAACGACTTTTCTACCCCTGTGTCATCCTGGGGAGAGTAAAAGCTTGATGATTGGTTAAAATCACCCTACCAACCGTTTTAAGCTTTCAAATTACTAATCATGTTTATCTGTATCTTGACTGGAAAATAATTTGGGCTTTGTAGCAGTGTGCAGCACTGATGCTATTAGGCCATCTATACTAAAGCTTCACCAGATTTAAAATTAAAAATAATTTTTAGCTGCATCTAGCCCGGAAAATAATTTTGGGGCTCCGAGATGCGCAAGGCACATAAGTGCCTTCTTGCTGCACTACCTGCAGCATGACCCTCATATTGTCAGAATTCGAAGTAATCATGACTACTGGGTTGCCACACTCTTAGATCCCCCAAACTTTTCGATCAACCTTTTCATTTTAATAAAGACCAAAAAAATGGTCATTTTTGAAATTATAAGCATTAGCAGGTTGTTAGAAACTGAAATCAAACAGTTTTCAACTCAAAACTTTATTCTAGGTGATGTTACATTTTCACATAGGACCCCTTGTTCGAAAGGAGCTTCTGAACTCTCTCGTCCATTGAATTTGTCAGGTTTTGGATGGTTTCTGCTTCAATTGTTTTGCATGAGGACAGAATACCCTCCCAGAGCTGTTGCTTAGATGTGAACTGCCTCCCGCCATCATAGACACTCCTTTTAATGATGCTCCAAAGGTTCTGAATGGGGTAGAGGTCAGGGGAGCATGGGGGTCACACCATAAGTTTGTCCCCTTTTATGCCCATATCAGCCAGAGATGCAGATGTTTTATGTGCAGCATGAGATGGTGCATTATCATGCAGAAAAATGATCTTGCTGTGAAATACACGGTTCTTCTTCTTGAACCATGGCAGGAAGTGCTGTTTGAGAAAATCCACATACATTATGGAGTTCATCTTTAGCGCCTTCAGGGATCCTAAAGGGGCCGACAATCTCTCTCCCCATGATTCCAGCCCAAAACATTACTCCACCTCCTCCTTGTTGGCGCTGTAGCCGTGTTTGCGTGGGGTGTCCATCAACCAGCCATCCTCCACTCCATCCATCTGGACCATCGAGCGCTGCACGGCACTCATCCGTGAACAAAACAGTTTTGAAATCAGTGTTCATGTAATGTTTGGCCCACTGGAGCCGTTTCTGCTTGTGTGAAGTGGATAGAGGAGGTCGACAGGATGGCGCATGCACAGCTGCAAACCTCTGAAGGACCCTGCATCTTGTTGTTCGGGGGACGTTGGAGGCACAAGCAGCTTCAAAAACTTGTCTGCTGCTATGACAAGGCTTTTTTGCCGCTGCTCTTTCAACCTGACGTAATTGCCTGTAGGAAAGAGTCCTCAATTAGCCCTTATCAGCACGCACACGTGTGTACTGTGAATCAGCTACATACTTCTTGATTGCCAAGACACTTCATCCTGATCATCGCACAATGTTGATTGTAGTCATGCCTTGACCTAAACACTCCACAATTTGTTGCTTCTCAGCAGCCGACACATCCTTTTTCTTTCCCATTTTGGCAGAAAATGTAGGCTGCTTAATAATGTGAGAGAGCCTTCTTAAGTAGTCTTGCCTTTCATTGGACACACCTGCCAAACTAATTAGCACAGGTGTCTGCAATTGCTTACAGTGATATAAAGAGCCCTGACACACATCACCATCAATGAGTTTAACTGACAAACAAACAAATTCTTCCCTTATCACTCCTAAACACTTTTTGCATAATAATTTGGAACGCAGTGTACATGTGCTTTTCCACAAAACACCAGCGGTTCACGTAGTGAATCTTACAGTTCTAACTTGCCAACCGTGGTCTGTATGGAGTTGTTCAATAAAGGGCCCAAAATTAAGATAACATAGATGGGAGAGGTCTCTATGAATAGGAATTCCTAAGTATTTGATACCCTGTGAGGGCCAGGCAAAGGGAAAGTTGGACTAGATGGAATCCTATATGGATTTGGGGAGGGAGACATCAAGGGCCTCAGACTTCGCTGCATTGATTTTAAAATTTTACCATGTAACAAAGTGATCTATTTCAGCCATAACAGCATGGATGGATATATGTGATTGAGTGATATATACTAGGACATCATCAGCAAATAGAGAGCACTTGTACTCGGTGCCTCCCACCTCAATCCACCTAATATTGGGGTTATGGCAAATTGATGAGAGCAGGTGCTCCGTCACTAGGATGTATAAGAGAGGGGACAGAGGACATCCCTGCCTTGTCCCATTGGTGATTGTGAAAGGTGATGAAAATGTTCTGACGCACCCCCTGGGCCTTGGGACACCCGGAGCCGGACCCTTTTTGGTGGATGCTGGTGGTTGTAGTCTTCGTGGCGGCGACCCGGTTCCGTGGCTCAGGGCGGTCAAACCAGTGGCGGAACTATTTATGTGGTTTTGATGTTTAAATGTCCGACTACGCCACCCGTGGATTGCGGTCAGAGTGAACCGCCGCTACAGGGCAGACCACTGAGGCTGGTGTTGTGGGTGCAGCAGAGCGTAGCATAACTCCCCACGGGAGGAGTATAGCCTCAGGGCAGTGTATGCGGAGGATGGGGGTGATGATGCAGGGCAGCAGCAGTAACGACACGGAGTCAGTGATGCAGTCCAGGGCCTTTACTCACAGTTCTTATTATCCAGACCACGTCTGCAGGTAACGGCTGCCCACGTCGTACTGTGCTCACCAGGTGAGGGGCTCAGACAACTCCCAGATAACTTTGGAGCACTTCACAGGACCCCCTTTTGTGTGTCCTTTGTCTGGCCTTTCTTACCAACACTTCTGTCCGGCTGCCTCGGGCCTCCTCTTGGTAAACTTGACCCTATGTGGTGCCTTCCTAGCGGGTGTAGCGAGGGGCTGCGCCACATAAAATGTCAGAGCCTCCGGTTTCTAGCTGAGGGTCGTTTCCTGCCTCCACTAGTTCGGGGACCGGTCTCCCCCTTTGGCCTGACCCCTCCACGCAGGTGGATTCGGGCGTGCGGTGGCGACTCGCCCGTCCGCACCCCTGGGATCCCTTCATTCCTCGTTCCTGGAGCCTTCTCCGCTCCTCTTCCTTCCTTCTCCCTCTTCCAGGCCTGGGCCTCTGTTACTAGGCCCGTCTCCGGAGCAGAGCTCATGCAGAGCCCCTGCTCCCTGCCACTTCTGCTCAGACTTCTCTGCACTGAACTAAGATGGTGCCCACCTTTTATACTCCCTTCTCAATGCACCCAGGAACTGCTTCCTCCCTGCTCCTGCACTACAGGGTTCCCCTTCCTCAGTGTTCCCTCCCCCCACTCCAGCCAGGGACAGGGACTGTCGTGCCCATCTCAGGGGCATATTGGTCGCCCTGCCCCACGGCAATGTGGTGTAATGCATGCAGGTGTCGGGTCCTGATCCACACTCCATCCTTACCTGAGAGTGAGATATCACACCTCTGGGTGAGGTGCAATACGTCTGTAGCAACCGAGCCCTCAGGGTGCTACAGTTCCATTTATCTTCAGCCTAGGTGACGTATTGCGATACAGGGCCGTGATTTTGGCTATAAAAGGGTCCCCTAGACCCCTACCCCAAGCTTTTTAAGAGAATCATATATGGCGTGCCAGGAGACTCTATGGAATGCTTTCTCAGCATCCAACGAGAGTATCTAATTACAAATTTTTAACTGCATCTAGCCCAGGAAATACTTTGTGCCTAGTAGCAGTGTCTGCTAGTCAGCGGATTATCCCGGCTGTTAAGCAAGCTACACCACCTGTAGTTTAGACACTTAATTTTTTCAAAGGAAATGCTTCGGGACCATGGGATACTTAGTGAAGAGCATCAGGAGGCACCCCAAGGCATAGGGGCTGGGACTGGCAGTAGGATGCCTTGCGGTGGACAGCCGAGCTCGATCCTTATAAAAGCTTTTTAACTGCAGCAGCTTTAGTGGACGCTACTGGAGCTGGAATTACGCGGCTGCTGGCATGAGACTTGCCCTCCAATAGATCCTTGTAAATGGATTTAAAGTGTATTCATTCAAATTAGAGAGACAATTTAAATTAAAAAGCTTAGAGCTGCCTCCACCACAGGGGGGCTCGCTCGACCCACCAGCGGACAGGCACCAGTATTGGGAGAGGGGGGCTGGCCATCAGGGTTCACCGCGGCTCTGGAACAAACCCGGCGACACGGAGGTGGCACGGGCAGGAGCGGACTGGCCGTGTCGGCTTCTCACTTTTTGGATTTTAGAAGGGCATGACATGCCTATATCTGTGTCTCCCCCTCCTTTTACTCCTCCACCTCTTTTATTTTCGCATGACTATATGTACTTGTCACTTTTCCATGTGTTAGTTGTGTCTTCTGAGCAGTTTGTCAGCTTTTGGACACCTTTGAAGGTGTTTTCTATGTGTTTCTATGTGTTTTTGTTTGCCTGCCATTGGTTTTAACGGTGTTCGAAGGTGTTCGACGAACAGTTCGACGAACAGTTCGGCGAACACACGGGTGTTCGACGAACCGAACCGAACTCGAACACTACGGGGGTGGCTCAACACTACCAGAGACAACCCATCAGACCGGACTGCACCGCCTGTGGGTGTAATAAAAGCTATTTTTTGTGCCATGCATAGGAGATTGGGGACATAAAGACAGCATACCAAATTGCTGTAACAGAGGGTTTATAGGTGTTGGCTGTACTTTATATGGGGGAAACCTGCTGATAAGATCCCTTTAAAGCCAGTCTCTTCTCTTGATAGTGATCCATTGGTAAGAGCAAGCACAGTCCAACATCAGTTCACCTGTCTGTGCTTGCGCACGCACACTGTCGGAGTGCGTGTGTGCACATAATGTGACTGTGGGTGTGTTCTGACGCCTGGATCTTGTCTGTCTGTGGCTGCCATGCAGTGCACCTGGAAGTAGTGAGCGGCTTCAGTGAAGAGGGGGACAACACGTTGTGATGTGCTGTCTGCTCACTTCAACCCTCCCTCCTCAGCCAAAAGAAGGCAGCAACCAGGCATTAGAATGTGCCGGCAGACTCATTGTGTGCATGTTCACACTGACACTCGGAGTGCTAGTTATTTTATACAGCACTTACTCTCACCAAAGAACCTCTGTGAGTTATAACAAGTGATATGCAACTATATACAAATAGGAGGGAGTAACGGTGCACCAAGGCATAGGCTGCGCCAAAAGGGCACAAAAACGTCCTCATTTGGATATAAAAAAATAAGAAATAAGTTAAGTTAAAACTGTATATGCCTGGGTTATGTACCCTATATAAATGTGTATGCCGAATAATTGGCATTTTGGGAGAGATACACTCCTTATATATCATCGTTCTCAGCAACACATTCTCCTGTGTACACATGTGCTGCTGAGAACAATGCTTTTCTATATGCACAGGACGATCATGTTAACAATCGTTCTGTGCACATTAAAGTGAGGCCACATTCTATCTAAACAGGTTATTAAGCAACTGCTGATCGGCTTCATATAGCAGCTAGCTCAGCTGTTGTTGAAAGGCTGCAACTGACCAATGTACATGCACTTAAGATCAAAGTACCTGACTCCTTAATGACTTCTCACATCCATACCTTGTCTCTGCAGACTTCTATATTCTCCGGTCTTCTGCAGCACATTCTAAAATGGTGCCCTTAAAAATAAGAGTGTCATTATAATGTTTCTGAATAAGAATAACCACCCACATTGTGCCCTAAATAAGTCCTAGGCTGTGACCCTATATACGCCCTATGCTGTGCCCCTGAATAAATAATTGCCCCTCAATGTGCTCCCTATGCAAAAAAATTATCCCATACTGTCACACTTATGGTACACGGTCTCCACATTGTTGTCTCCTATAAAATTTTCCCACCACACTGTCTGCCCCAGTGATATGACAGTAACAGAGCCCACTCAAATGAAAACCCCCACACCATCCTCTACATTATCCACACAGAGCCCCCCTGCCCATCTTCTCCCCCCTTTCCCTGGTTCTCCATACAGCTTCTCCCCCTTCTCCCCAGGTTCTCCATACAGGCCCCCCCCCTCCCCAGGTTCTCCATACAGCTTCTCCATTTAGCTTCCCCCCTCCCCAGGTTCTCCATATAGATTCTTTCCTCCCCAGTTTCTCCATATAGCTTCTCTTCCCCCCTCCCCAGTTTCACCATATAGCTTCTGTTTCCCCTCCCTAGGTTCTTCATGCAGTTTATCCTCCCTCCCCAGTTTCTCCACATAGCTTCTCCCCCCTCCACAGTTTCTCCATAAAGCTTCTCACTCCCTCCCCAGTTTCTCCACATAGCTTCTCCCCCGTCCACAGTTTCTCCATAAAGCATCTTCTCCCCCTCCCCAGTTTCTCCATATATCTTCTCCCTCCTCCCCAGGTTCTTCATCCAGGTTCTTCATGCAGCTTTCCCCGCCTCCCCAGGCTTTTAATACAGCTTCCCCCCCTCAGGATTATTACCACAAAAATATTTAATCACGTCTAATGAGCACGTGTAGATGCAGTGGTGGTATAGCGATGCTATTGGTCAGCGAAAAAAGTGTGGATATGTTTTCAATGTACAACTGCCACACTTTAAATGGAGTATAATATTTTTCAGCTTGCAAAAAATGTCAGGATTATTACCACAGTAATATTTGATCATGTCTGATGATCACGGAAAGATGCAGTGGCGGTACAGCGATGCTGTGTGGATATGTTTTCAATGCACAACTGGCAGACTTTGAATGGAGTATAGTATTTTGAAGCTTGAAAAGCATGTCAGGATTACTACCACAGTAATATTTGATCATGTCTGATGACTATATTTTTAATGCAGTGCCGGTTGTGGTAAAGTGACTTGTTCGGCTGTCCCAGAGGCAGACACAGGACACATGTCTCGGGTTAACTTCCTGCTGGTTTATTTAGACGGCATAAGCTCCAGAGGGATTCTACAAAAATAAACAGGTCCTCTATGGGGTAACGGAAAAACAAAAGATAAAGTATAACAGAGTCCATTAGCGAGCGAGGCTTCGCCCACTCCGGGTAGCACAGTGAAGTCTCACCTAACATCAGTCCTTCGGTGCTGCTCTCTGGCTTCACCAAACACAGCCTGGAGACTTCACTCTCCAGACCACACACTACAGAAAAAAAAAACAGTGACTGGGCATTTAAACTTGCTCAGCCACATCCTGAGGAGAAGTAGGATGAATGGCTTCCCACCCTCTTTGCCATTCACAAAAATACACACCCTTTAAGTGAGTTAACCCCCAGCATATTACATGCTGGCACAAAGTTTGTAGGTTTCAGTTCACACAGGCTAGCAGCCAGAGTGACACATACCTCCCCTCGTATATAACACCAGTGACTCTGTCAAATATTCCCCCCCTCTGCCCAAAGCTGGGTGTTTGGGCACCTTCAGATACCAGACAGGGAATTCTAGAGAGGGCATCAGCGTTCCCGTGTAACTTCCTCGGCCTATGGTCCACGTGAAAGTTAATGTCCTGATGACCTAGGAACCATCTAATTACCCTGGCATTTTTACCTCTTTTCCCTCAACCATCTCAAAGGGGCATGGTCTGACACCAATTTAGACTTCCGGCCTAGTAGGTAATATCTTAGTGTATCTCTGGCCCACTTTATGGCTAAACACTCTTTTTCTACTATTGCGTAATTCCGGCTCAGAGAGAGAATGGGATATTCTTCCCCATTTATCTCTTGAGAGAGCACGGCTCCTAGACCAACCTCTGAAGCATCTGTCTGGACCACAAACTCTTTCTTAAAGTCTGGTGCGACCAGGACTGGCTGCTTACACAGTGCTAGCTTCAACTGCTGAAACTTGGTCTCTGTTTCCTCTGTCCACTTCACCATGGTTGATCTGGTGCCTTTTAGGAGATCCATCAGTGACGTTGCCATCATGGCAAAATTTGGGATAAACCGCCGGTAACTTCCCACGATTCCCAGGAACGCTCTCACTTGCTTCTTGGAGAGCTGTTGTGGCCATGTCTGGATTGCTTCCACTTTATTGACTTGAGGTTTTATTTTGCTTCTCCTGACGACATATACCAAGTGCTTGGCCTCCTCTTTTCCAATGGCACATTTTCTCGGATTTATACTAAATCTCACCTTCCTCAAAGCATCCAGAATGGCCTGTAGTTTAGGTAGATGAATAGCTCAATCTGGGCTAAAGATTACAATGTCATCAACGTAGGCTGCGGCATACTTCTTATGTGGGGCTAGGATCCGATCCATAGCCCTCTGGAAGGTGGCTAGGGCTCCCTGTAGTCCGAACGGCATCCGAGTGTATTGAAAGCACCCATCAGGTGTTGAGAAAGCCATCTTCTCCTTGGCCGTCTGGGACATGGGGATCTGCATATAGCCCTTTGTCAGGTCAAGGGTGGTGATATACCTTGCTGGTCCCAGCCTCTCGATGAGCTCTTCGACGTGGGGCATCGGAAATGCGTCGCACTTGGACATCTCATTCAGCCGGCAGTAGTCGTTACAAAGCGTCTACTCTCCATTGGGTTTTGGCACAAGGACGATTGAGCTCGACTACCCACTCTTTAACTCCTCTATCAGACTGAGGACTAACGTCCTCTTCACCTCGGCCGAGATCACCTCCCGGAGTGCTTCAGGAATCCGGTATGGCTTCAGATTCACTTTTACATGTGGCTCTGTTAGCACATCATGCTCTACCACCTGAGTATGCCCCCTCAACTCTGAGAACAGGTCACGATTCCGCTGTAGCAGTTCTCGACAGTTGATTCTGGGCCGGTGATAGTCTCTGCTATAGTGACCTCTTCCACTTTGCCTTTGGGAACGGCTCCCAGGCATGGAGTTTCCACAGGTTCCCGGTCTCTCCACGGCTTGAGCAATTTCACATGGTACACTTGGTGTGGCTTTCTTTGGCCAGGCTTGCGGACTTAATAATTAACTTCACTGACTTTCTCCACCACCTTGTACGAACCTTGCACTTTGGCCAGAAACTTGCTTTTGACTGTGGGGATTAGCACCAAAACACGGTCCCTGGGCTGAAACTGCCTCAGCCCCGCCGATTGGTTATAGACCCTTGCCTGGGTTTCCTGCACCTGGAGGAGATGCGCCTTTATGATCGGCATCACTTTCGCTATTCTTTCCTGCATCTGGGCGACAAGTTCAATGATACTCCAGTGTGGCGTAACCTTAGCTTCCCAGGTTTCCTTAGCGATGTTCAGGAGCCCTCGCAGATGTCGTCCATACAGTGGCTCAAACGGAGAAAAGCCAGTAGAGGCTTGTGGAACCTCCCTTACAGAGAAGAGCAGGAATGGCAGCAGGTAGTCCCAGTCATGACCATCCTTCTCTACGATTTTCTTGAGGATCGCTTTATTAAAGTGCTCCACTAGCCCGCAGTGATGAGCGAGCATGCTCGCTACTGCTCAGTGCTCGCCCGAGCATCTCACTACTCGAGATGCCCGGCGCTCACCGAGTATTTTCGGGGTTGCTCGGCGGGAGCTTGGGACCCCTCTAGTGATGAGTGAGTATGTTTTGTTAACCCTTTTGCCAAGTATATTCGGCCGAGCACCGAGTATTTATAGCGTGCTCGGGCTTTAAGTTTTCATCGCTCCGTGAACATGATTTGCAACTGTTTGGCAGATTTAATAAATGTGAGGAATGCTGGAAATACAGGCATTCCTCACATGTATTAAATCTATCAAACAGTCGCAAATCATGTTCAAGGAGTGCCGAAAACTTAAAGCCCGAGCACGCTATAAATACTAGGTGCTCGGCCGACAATGTACAAAAAATAGATTTCAGCTCACCTGGGTCAGCCTGCTCAGTCCACTTTCTCATGAAGCACGGTGCTTGGATTGTAAAGATCCCCGTCTGGGAGACATTAGGCAGTGATGAAAGGGTAGTTATCCAGCAAATCTTGAAATTGACTTAAAAATAGCCTTTATTTTTAAAAAATGAAAAACATGAGACCATAGTGCAAATAAAAGCGTACAGAGGCTTACGCGTTTCGGATACGTAGATCCTTAGTCATAGCAGACTGCTATATGCAGTGCATATAGCACAAGAGGATCCATTCCAATTCTGCCTTCTGCTTTCTGCTGCTGTTAGATATTTCTATACAAAGGCCCAGGTCTCAGGGGCCAGGAATACTTTTCTTTGGATCTTAATCCTCATTATTTGCTTAAAAAGCAATCCAGAGAACACCGGTTTTCTGCGCAATTTGCTTGTTGGCACTGCAGAATACAGCCAGGTCCTTTCCATATTACAGCGCTAGAAATACAGCTATTTAAAACCATGTTTTCTCCGTCAAACGGATCACATATACGTTGTCAGAAAATACTGCCATTTCTGGCCTCCATATTAAAAATTTCCTTTAGTGTGTCGGTGAAGCAATTCACACCAGTTTGCTGTTCAAACTACTTACCTACAGGCCAGGTATTTAAAACTCTGCTTTCTCCGTCACACAGATCACATATAAGTTCACTCCAAAGTCATTTGTAGTGAGCGTGGAAGATACTGTCCTCAATTTAAAATGGGCAAGGCACATGGCAAGGGACGGGAAACTGGACGTGATGGTAATGGTGCATGCAGAGGCCGAGGACAAGGCCGTGGGCAAGCTGAAATTGTGCCATAACAAACACCCACATCTTCTCGTCTGACCTTTTTGTTCCAATTTCTAGGGGACCATGGCACATCACTATTGAACCCAGAGCAGTGTCAAAAGGTGGTTGGTTGGAGAGCGGATAATGCTTCCAGTCACTTAGCCACCACAACCACCACCCTGTCTTCCACATGGTAAAGTCTCAGTAGCCGTGAGTCTGGACCACATATTCCTCACCCTGATCCTCCTTCCTTCCACCATGCTGAGTGCCAGGGACAACTGATCCCACACTTGGACACTCTGAAGAGCTGTTCACTTTTCCATTTATAGATTTGGGCCTCTCACCCAGTCCACTTGAAGCGGGGCAAGAGGAGATCGCGTGTAGCGATGCCCAAATATTTGAGCAGCCACGGTCACACAAAGACGACAGTGAGAAAGTGTCACAAGAGGTGGACGATGATGAGACACAATTGCCAGAAAGTCAGGAGGAGGACCAGGGTGCGGAAGTGGAAGACGAGGTGGTGGATGATATAGTAAATAACCCTACCTGGCAGGAGGACATGCAGAGCGAGGACAGCAGCACCAAGGGGGAGGGAGACAGAGCACCCCAACAGGCAGGAAGAAGCAGTGTGGTGGCCGCAGACAGAAGGCAGGCAACCGTTCCCCGTAACACCAACACGAAGGAAGTTGCCAGTACAACTGTTAGGTCTTCCCGAGTCTGGTTGTTTTTTAAAGACTCTGCCGATATCCCCAAAAAGGCCTTTTGCACCACCTGCCAGGCCAGTATCAGCAGGGGTGGCAAAACGATCAGCCTGACCACCACCAGCATGATCAGGCACATGGCAGCAAAGCACCCAACTTTGTGGGCCGAACCCCAGGGTCCAGGAACAGTGTCTGCGGGTGGCACCATTGCTTCTTCCGCTGTTGTGCATGCAAGCCAATCCCTTGTCCATGGTGCATGCGAAGATGCCTCCTGCCCTGCACCTGTCGTTGCGCACTCTCAAGTAACAGCATCAGGAAGCAAGTCCATGTCCTTGTCCCAGCGCAGCGTTCAGTTGTCCATACCCCAGTCCTAGGAACGCAAGCGCAAATATGCAGCCAACGCCCCACAGGCCACACTACTAAATTCTCACATTTCACGACTGCTTGCGCTCGAAATGTTGCCTTTTAGGCTCGTGGAGACGGAAGCATTCCGCAACCTGATTGCGGCGGCCATCTCTCGGTACTTGATCCCCAGCCGCCACTATTTCTCCCGGTGTGCCGTCCCCTCATTACACAAGCACGTGCCCCAAAACATTAGCCATGCCCTCAACAAAGCAGTTACCGGGAAAGTCCACCTAACCACGGACACGTGGACAAGTGCTTGTGGGCAGGGACGGTACATCTCGCTGGCGGCACACTGGGTTAACATAGTGGAAGCCGGGACCCAGTTGGACCTTGGGATGTAACATGTCCTCCCGACACCAAGGATTGCGGGCCCTAGGTCAATCAGGGTTGCCCCCATGGTCTACAGCTCCTGCACCTCATCCTCCTCAGCCGCCTCCTCCTCTTTAGCCTCCATTTCTGAAATGACCACATCAGTCACAAGCTGGAAGCACTGCAGCACTGCCTCGGCCAAGCGGCAACAGGCTGTGCTGAAGCTAATATGCTTAGGTGACAAACTGCACAATGCTGAAGA
The DNA here is from genome assembly GCF_046119375.1 of Phyllobates terribilis. Taxonomy (NCBI): domain Eukaryota; kingdom Metazoa; phylum Chordata; class Amphibia; order Anura; family Dendrobatidae; genus Phyllobates; species Phyllobates terribilis. Next base: position 609,559,718 of record NW_027362762.1, read on the forward strand.
GTTGTGAACAGCTCTGAAAGAGCAGGCAGATCTGTGGCTCACACCGCTGAACCTACAGCCAGGCATGGTCGTGTGTGACAACGGCCGAAACCTGGTGGCAGCTCTGAGGCGAGGCGAGCTCACACACGTACCATGCAGGGCCGGCGTCAGCACCCGGCACACCCGGGCAAATGCCGGGGCCCTGAGCAGGCAGAGGGGCCCACTGGCGGTCGCGTACCGCGCTGGGCTATGGGCGGAGGAGAGCGGTGTCAGCGCCCGCCCTTCTCCGCCGCTTGCTCAGGGCCCCGGCAGCTGGATACTTACCTCTCCCCGTGCCTCCGCAGATCAGCTGTCTTCCTGCTCTGCGCTCCCTGTGACGTCTCAGGTCAGAGGGCGCGGTGACGTCTTTTCACCGCGCCCTCCCCTGAGCCGTCACAGGGAGCGCTGAGCGGGAAGACACCGACAACGCTGGCGTTCGGACCCGAGCAGCGGGCAGCGGGCAGCAGGTGAGGAGAAGGGAGGTGAGTATTTGATTTTTTTTTTTTTTAATGTATGGAGGCATGGGGCAGTATAAAGAGAAGGGGGGGCATCCTGCATGGGGCATTATAAAGAGAGGGGGGGCATCCTGCATGGGGCATTATAAAGAGAGGGGGGGCATCCTGCATGGGGCATTATAAAGAGAGGGGGGGGACATCCTGCATGGGGCATTATATAGAGGGGGGGTGACATCCTGCATGGGGCATTATAAGGTGGGGAACAGCCTGCATGGGGCATTATAAAGGGAGGGGCAGCCTGCATAGTGCATTATGTGGGGGGGAACAGCCTGCATGGAGCATTATAAGGGGGGACAGCCTGTATGGGGCATTATGTGGGGGGTAACAGCCTGCATGGAGCATTAAAAGGGGGGGGGGCTGTATGAGGCATTATGTGGGGGGTAACAGCCTGCATGCAGCATTATATGGGGGCCAGTATCCTGTATGGAGAGTTATTAGGGGACCGGTATCCTGTATGGAGCGTTATAAGGGGACCGGTATCCTGTATGGAGCGTTATATGGGGGGCCAGTATCCTGTATGGAGTTTTATAAGGGGACCAGTATCCTGTATGGAGCGTTATATGGGGGCCAGTATCCTGTATGGAGCTTTATAAGGGGACCAGTATCCTGTATGGAGCGTTATATGGGGGCCAGTATTCTGTATGGAGCCTTATATGGGGGCCAGTATTCTGTATGGAGCCTTATATGGAGACCAGTATTCCATATGGGGCCTTATATGGGGGCCAGTATTCCGTATGGAGCCTTATATGGGGGCCAGTATTCCATATGGAGCCTTATATGGGGGCCAATATTCCGTATGGAGCCTTATATGGGGGCCAGTATTCCGTATGGAGCCTTATATGGGGGCCAGTATTCCGTATGGAGCCTTATATGGAGGCCAGTATTCCGTATGGGGCCTTATATGGGGGCCAGTATTCCGTATGGAGCCTTATATGGAGGCCAGTATTCCGTATGGGGCCTTATATGGGGGCCAGTATTCCGTATGGAGCCTTATATGGGGGCCAGTATTCCGTATGGGGCCTTATATGGGGCCAGTATTCCGTATGGGGCCTTATATGGGGGCCAGTATTCCGTATGGGGCCTTATATGGGGGCCAGTATTCCGTATGGGGCCTTATATGGGGGCCAGTATTCCGTATGGGGCCTTATATGGGGGCCCGTATTCCGTATGGAGCCTTATATGGGGGACAGTATTCCGTATGGGGCCTTATATGGGGGCCCGTATTCCGTATGAAGCCTTATATGGGGGCCAGTATTCTGTGTGGAGCGATTCACCGGTTTCTGAGCTATTGTGGAATTTACAATAGATATCACTCATGTAATGTAAGAAGTGAAATCTTTGCATTGTACTATATATATATATATATATATATTTCTCTGCGGTATCTCTGCATCATGAATCATGGTATGTGTTAAAGGGGCCCACTGAGACTCTTTCGCACGGGGCCCAGAAAAACCTGGAGCCGGCCCTGGTACCATGCCTGGCCCATGTGCTTAACCTCGTGGTTCAGTGGTTTCTCAAATCCTTCCCGGAGCTGCCAGATCCGCCTGTGTGCCCATTTTAGAAAGTCAGATACAGCTTGCCGTGTTTAAGCAGCGTTTGCAGTTTCCGGCTCACAGACTGGTGTGTGATGTCCCCACGTGTTGGAACTCTACACTGCAGATGTTGGGAAGGATTTGTGAGCAGAAGAGGGCAGTTGTTGAGTACCAGCATCAACAAGACCGTCGGCATTCAGTTCAAACTCCACACATAAGACCTCAGAAGTGGAAATGGATGTCAGACATATGTACCATCCCCCAAAACTTTGAGGACTCCACCAAGATGGTGAGCGGCGATGACTCCATAATTAGCGTCACCATCCCGCTTCTCTGTCTTCTGAAATGCTCTCTGCTCACAATCAAAGAGGATGCATTGCAGGAGTAGCACGATGAGATGGAGCAAGGAGCCATACAGGGTGATTACACACAGCCAAGCCTCATCTCATCCCAACGTGGATTGGGTGACAATGAGGAAGAGGAGGAGGGAGGAAGGACAGGAGTTAGTTTCATGCACTATAGACGGTACTACCTGCACAGCTGTTATACCGTCTGTTCAGCGTGGATGGCCAGAGGACAGAGAGGAGGAGGAGGAGAGCATGGTCAGTCATCCTCTTGGTGAGGACATGGAAGTCTTGCCTGTTAGTAGTCTGGCACGCATGGCTGAGTTTATGTTACGCTGCCTTTCCCATGACCCTCGCATTCTCAAAATTCTGGGTGACAGTCATTACTGGTTGGTGACACTTCTAGACCCATGCTACAAGGAGAACTTTATATCTCTTATTCCTGAGGCGGACAGGTCTACAAAAATGGGCCAGTACCAGAGGCCCTTGTTGCGGAACTATTAAAAAAATTCCTATTTGAAAACGCTGTCGGCAAAGGGCACACTTCGTTGGACAACCTGGGAGAGTTTTCTCAGACCCTCCCATCGCACAGGCCCTGAGGAGCAGGGTACTCTCACAAGGAGTGCAAAGTTTTGTAAGATGCTGAGGGAGTACCTTGCCGACCGTACCAACATCCTCCGTGATTCCTCTGTGCCTTATAATTATTGGGTATCCAAGCTGGATACGTGGAATGAACTGGCTCTCTATGCCTTGAAGGTCCTGGCCTGCCCTGCCGCCAGCGTTTTATCAGAGCGGGTTTTTAGTGCCGCTGGTGGAATTATAACTGATAAGCGCATCCGCTTGTCAACTGAAAATGCTGACAGGCTGACTCTTATAAAAATGAAGAAGGGCTGGATTGGGCCAGACTTCTCAACACCACCGAATAATAGCAGCGTAACATAAACTCAAATCCAGTGTCTTTTCTTGGGAGGTGTATCCCCATGCACTTTTTCACACCCATACATGGGTATACACTTCCTGATTTTGGCTATTTGCTCTTGTCCTCCTCCTTCTCCTCATCCTCCACCATCATATCACCAGGGTGACCGTGGTTCGTGATGCAACACCCACATCATTTTTTTAAAGGGTGTTTATGATGCCCGTAAAAAAAATTTTTTATACGCTATGTTCATGTATACCCCCCAGGAGTAAACTTTTGTCAGCCCATATGCTTAGTGCATGGGCATTACAAGAATAGGAAGCCAGCTCCTTATTGGGAACATTTTTTTATGAGGCCCTCCTCCACGTCTCTTCCAAGGGGCATTGAAGTGCATCCAAATTTTTGGCAGCTCTTGCATTCACAGCATAGGCCAACACTATGGGAGACTCCTTTCTAATGGGAATTTGTCGTTACTGTGGCCCTGCTCTATGTGTCTTTAAATTCTTAGTGGGGCTTTTCCTAAAATGGTTCATCCGTTGGACTCACTGCATACCCAATAACTGTATAGCAGACCCTCTCCTTTCTAATGGGAACATGTCGTACTTGTTACTGTGGCCCTGCTGTATGTGTCTTTAAATTCTTAGTGGGGTTTTTCCTAAAATTGGTCAGACTTTGGACTCACTGCATACCCTATAACTGTATAGCATACTCTCCCCTCTCTAATGGGAATTTGTCGTTACTGTGGCCCTGCTCTATGTGTCTTTAAATTCTTAGTGGGGTTTTTCCTAAAATTGGTCAGCCTTTGGACTCACTGCATACTCTATAACTGTATAGCAGACTCTCTCCTTTCTAATGGGAATTTGTCATTACTGTGGCCCTGCTGTATGTGTCTTTAAATTCTTAGTGGGTTTTTTCCTAAAATTGGTCAGCCTTTGGACTCACCGCATACCCTATAACTGTATAGCAGACTCTCTCCTTTCTAATGGGAATTTGTCGTTACTGTGGCCCTGCTCTATGTGTCTTTAAATTCTTAGTGGGGTTTTTTCTAAAATTGGTCAGCCGTTGGACTCACTGGATACCCTATAACTGTATAGCAGACTCTCTCCTTTCTATTGGGAATTTGTCATTACTGTGGCCCTGCTCTGTGTGTCTTTAAATTCTTAGTGGGTTTTTTCCTAAAATTGATCAGGCTTTGGACTCACTGCATACCCTATAACTGTATAGCAGACTCTCTCCTTTCAAATGAGAATTTGTCGTTACTGTCGCCCTGCTCTATGTGTCTTTAAATTCTTAGTTGGGTTTTTCCCAAATTTTGGCAGCCCTTGCAGTCACAGCATGGGCATTACAACTGTAGGAGACCCGCTCCTTTATAATGGGAATATTTTTTTTACTGAGATCCTCCTCTATGTCTCTTAAAAGGGGTATTGGGTTGCGTCCAAATTTTTGGTAACCCTTGCAGTCACTGGATACGCAATAACAGTATAGGAGACCCACTTGTTAATAATGGGAAAAACAAAGCATAGCCGGCTGATGGCTCTCTAACAATAGCAAGGGCCGACTGCTGGCCTTTTAAGAATAGTAAGGGCCGTCTGATGACCCTATAAAAATAGCCTTTATGACTTTCAGAGTCCCTCCATCATAAATATAACAGGATGTGTCTGATGATGTATCACACACCACATTGCCAGATAAGGTTGTAAAATTTTAAAATGACATTTCCTGGTGAATGCATTTGTCTTAAAAAATAACGTAAAAACAAAACAATAGGAAAACAGTGTAACCAATTTAACCTCAATGTAGTCACATTGTTCAGCTCCTGCACCTCCTCCTCCATCTCCGAAATGACCAAAGCATTTAGAGAACTAAAGCAAGTAGGTAGTGATGAGGCATTAAATAAATATAGAAAATTAAATAAATTATTATTTTTATTATTAAATTATGTAAAAACCAAATCAAGGCAGCAAAGATTGAGGCAGAGAGACTCATTGCCAGAGAAAGTAAAAATAACCCCAAAATATTCTTTAACTACATAAATAGTAAAAAACTTAAAAATGATAGTGTTGGCCTCCTTAAGAATAGTCTGGGTGAAATGGTGGATGAGGATGAGGAAAAAGCCAATATGCTAAATGATTTTTTTTCAACCGTATTTACACAAGAAAATCGCATGGCAGAAAACATGATTAGTGATAACAAAAATTCTCCATTAAATGTCACTTGCTTAACCCAGCAGGAAGTACGGCGGCGACTAAAAACCACTAAAGTTGACAAATCCCCGGGCTCGGTTGGGATACACCCGCGAGTACTGCAGGATTTAAGTAACGTCATAGATAGACAATTATTTTTAATCTTTAAAGATTCCATAATAACAGGGTCTGTACCACAGGACTGGCGTATAGCAAATGTGGTGTAATATTCAAAAAGGGGACAAAAACCACACTTGGAAATTATAGGCCGGTAAGCTTAACCTCTACTGTGGGTAAAATCCTGGAGGGTTTCCTAAGAGATGCTATAATAGAGTATCTGAAGAATAACCTCATGACCCAATATCAACATGGGTTTACGAGGGACCGTTCCTGTCAAACTAATCTGATCAGTTTTTATGAGGAGGCAAGTTCTGGACTGGACCAAGGAAATGCAGTGGATGTTGTGTATATGGACTTTTCAAAAGCTTTTGATACGGTTCCACACAAAAGGTTGATACATAAAATGAGAACAATGGGGATAGGGGAAAATATATGTATGTGGGTTAAGAATTGGCTCAGTGACAGGAAACAAAGGGGGGTTATTAATGGAAAACACTCAGACTGGGTCTCAGTTAACAGTGTGGTACCACATGGGTCAGTATTGGGCCCCCTTCTTTTTAACATATTTATTAATGACCATGTAGGGGGCATACAGAGTAATATTTCAATATTTGCAGATGACACTATACTCTGCAGGGTAATAAATACAGAGGAGGACAATTTTATATTACAGGAGGATCTATGTAAACTAGAAGCTTGGGCAGATAAACGGCAAATGAGCTTTAATGGGGATAAATGTAAGGTAATGCACTTGGGCAGAGGAAACAAAATGTATAATTATATGCTTAGTTGTAAAACACTGGGCAAAACTGTCACTGAAAAAGACCTGGGTGTATTGGTGGACAACAAGCTCACGTTTAGTGGCCAGTGTCAGGCAGCTGCTGCAAAGGCAAATAAAATAATGGGATGCATTAAAAGAGGCATAGATGCTCATGAGGAGAACATAATTTTACCTCTATACAAGTCATTAGTGCGACCACACTTAGAATATTGTGTACAGTTTTGGTCTCCGGTGTATAAGAAAGACATAGCTGAACTAGAGAGGGTGCAGAGAAGAGCGACCAAGGTTATTAGAGGACTGGGGGGTCTGCAATACCAAGACAGGTTATTACACTTGGGGTTATTTACTGTGAAAAAAAGAAGGCTTAGGGGCGATCTTATTACTATGTACAAGTATATGAGGGGACAGTACAAAGACCTTTCTACTGATCTTTTTACTCTGAGGCCAGAGACGGGGACAAGGGGGCATATTCTACATCTGGAAGAAAGAAGGTTTAATCATAATCACAGACGGGGATTCTTTACAGTAAGAGTAGTGAGACTATGGAACTCTCTGCCGCATGATGTTGTAATGAGTGATTCACTATTAAAATTTAAGAAGGGTGTGGATGCTTTTCTTGAAAAGTATAATATTACAGGTTATATATACTAGATGCCTTGATAGGGCGTTGATCCAGGGAACTAGTCTGATTGTCGTATGGAGTCGGGAAGGAATTTTTTTCCCCAATGTGGAGCTTAGTGTTTGCCACATGGGTTTTTTTGCCTTCCTCTGGATCAACATGTTAGGCTATGGGTTGAACTAGATGGACTTAGTCTTCCTTCAACCTTAAAAACTATGTTACTATGTTACTATATCAGTCACAAGCTGACAGCACTGCAGCTCTGCCTTGGCCAAGCGGCAACAGCCTGTCCTGAAGATAAAATGCTTAATGCTTAATTGACAAACCGCCCAGCGCTGCAGAGTTGTTGAAAGGTGCAGCAGCCTGATCTGTGGCTCTCACCATTGAACATTCAGCCAGGCATGGTAGTGTGTGACAATGGGCGGAACCTGGTGACGGGGAAATTACAACCAGAGTAGATACGGTTTCCCTCTATGCCAGTCCTTTCACCGAGCTAAATACAACTTTCATCAAAAAAAGCTGTGGACTGGCTCCATACCATCCCTGGCCACATTCACCTGTCCACGTGTTTGTGGGTAGGCGGTCCTTCCCAGTAAGTGCACTGGGGAGGGCACGAGTAATGTTGTGGGACCCGTGCGGAGACGATACCGGGAAAAATAATGGCGGCTGGTGACTGAGTATGGATACCCGGCCGCCGCCAGCATGAGGTTGTGAAAAGCTTCCGCCTCCACAAGCCTAAAAGGCCACATTTCAAGTGAAATCAATTTTAGAGGACTTCCTGGGAGAAATGACAGCTGGGTAGATATGGTTTCCCAAGTCCTTTCACCAAGCTAAAGAATATGGCTGTGGGGAAATACATCTCAGCAAAAATAGCTGTGGACTGGCTCTGTACCGTCCCTGGCCACATTCACCTGTCCACGTGTTTGTGGTTAGGCGGTCCTTCCCAGTAAGTGCACTGGGGAGGGCATGGGTAATGTTGTGGGACCCGTGCTTGTGGAAGGTGGAGACGACACCGGGAGAAACAGTGGCGGCTGGGGACCAAGTATGGACACCGGGCCGCCGCCGGCATGAGGTTGTGAAAAGCTTCTGCCTCCATGAGCCTGAAAGGCCATATTTCAAGTGCAAGCAGCTGCCCATAAATCTGGCAATTTAGTGTTGCGGCCTGTGGGTGGGTGGCTGGCTGCATTCTTGCGCTTGCTTTCCAAGTAACAGAAAATAAAGCAGATGGTGGCCTCCCTCATCATCATGGCGTCACTTCGGCACTATGAACTCTCCTGAAGGAGAAGCCAGGGCCCACCGGAGGAGTCTCCGGTTCTCTGGTGGGCCCGTCCAACCCTGCTGAGAAGCAGCCCTGGCTAAGAAAAGTGTAGGGGAAGGTTCCTGGACACTATGGCTGCTTTTTTAATGTGGATCGGCCATGCTTATGCATGTTATTTCTTAAACCACATTGCAGATCAGGCCATTGTCCAACTCTGTATTCATGAAATTAAATGCGCAAAGAAAAATGTTTGTGTGTCAAAGCACCACCGAAAAGTGCGAGTTGATTTTGGACGGGCTGCCATTGCTTCTGCAACAAGTTGCATTAGAGTACTTCCTGGGAGAAATGACACCAAGGGTAGATACGGTTTCCCTCTATGCCAGTCCTTACACCGAGCTAAATACAACTTTGAGCAAAAAAAGCTGTGCACTGGCTCCATACCGTCCCTGGCCACATTCACCTGTCCACGTGTTTGTGGAAGGCTGAGGCGACACAGGGAGAAACAGTTGTGGCTGGGGACCGAGTATGGACACCCGGCAGCCGCCGGCATGAGGTTATGAAAAGTCTCTGCCTCCACAAGCCTAAAAGGCCACATTTCAAGTGCAAGCAGCTGTCAAAAATATGCAGTATAGTATTGCAGCCGGTGGGTGGGTGGCTGGCTGCATACTTGCGCTTGCATTCCAAGGAATGGGGTAGGGACAACTGAACGCTGCACTGGGACAAGGACATGGACGGTGATTGTTGCAAGTCTGCAACAACAGGTGCATGGCAGGAGGCATCTTTGCATGCGCCAAGGATCATTTATGATGGGCACACTTTTAGGCAGTGACCTGGGAGTCAGAGATGCTTCCAGAGGTCTTCCCCATGCTGTTCCCATGTCTTTTCAGCACTGTATGCATGTGTCTGATGATGTGTCACACATCACATGGCCAGATAAGGTTGGAAAATGTTAAAATGACATTTCCTGGTGAATGCATTCGTCTTGGTTGAAAGCAATGCAAAAGTGTAAAAACGCATCAACAACGCTACGTGTGAACATAGCCCAAGGTGTGGAGGAGTATTTTTGGTTTTGGTTATTTATTTTGCCTTATATACAAGTAATTACCCTGGAAAGGATGTTCCTTAACATATTTCCCAGCAAAATCCATTTTGGTTTTGCTTTAATATGTTTTATTGTGAGTCCGTAAAAGTGGCATAATACTCTGACAACGTTGTTGACAGCAGTGATCTGGGAGTCAGAGATGCTTCCAGGGGTCTGCGCCATGCTGTTCCCATGTCATTTGAGCACTGTTCCCATCTATTTGGCCAATTTTTAGGCCCTCTGCAGAACGCCGGGGGGAGCCGCCTGAAAAATGTTCGAGTTTCCCATAGACTTACATTGGGCTCGTTGCTCGGGTCGAGCACCCGAGTATTCCAATTTGCTCGACCCGAGCAACGAGTACCCGAGCATTTTAGTGCTCGCTCATCTCTAATCCACATATCTATTATCTATCAATATATCTATATATCCATATATCTAACTATTATCTATCTATCTACCTATCTATAAATCTAATTATCCATATATCTAGTCATTTACCTATCTATTGATGTATTATCTATCAATATATCTATCTATCGATCTGTTATCTATCTATTGCAGTAGATCCGTTCACTTGGCTGCACATGGAGGTAAACACGGAACACTGTCTCTTTAAATTTTCACTTGTTTATTGTGCGGCATAAACCAGTGCAAAGGTCATGAAAATAAACATAGCCAATCTGGCATAACGGTAAACAAAGTAAGGGAAAATGTCCAGCAAAAAGTCCTTGTACTGGCCGGCGTCCGGCCACTCAGGATTAGCAAAACACATGGTTCAGGTATGCACAACCAAATATGAGCTCCTCACTCTGGAGCTGATCTCCAGGTACTGAACAACTCCAGAGTTTAACCCCTTTAACCCCGAGGGTGGTTTGCACGTTAATGACCAGGCCAATTTTTACAATTCTGACCACTGTCACTTTATGAGGTAATTACTCTGGAACGCTTCAACGGATCCCCCTGATTTTGAGATTGTTTTTTCGTGACATTTTGTACTTCATGATTGTGGTAAAATTTCTTCGATATCACTTGCGTTTATTTGTGAAAAAAATGGAAATTTGGTGAAAATTTTGAAAATTTTGCAATTTTCAAAATTTGAATTTTTATGCCCTTAAATCAGAGAGATATGTCACACAAAAGAGTTAATAAATAACATTTCCCACATGTCTACTTTACATCAACACAATTTTGGAACTAAAATTTTTTTTGTTAGGAAGCTATAAGGGTTAAAAGTTGACCAGAGATTTCTCATTATTCCAACAAAATTTACAAAACCATTTTTTTAGGGACCACATCACATTTGAAGTCACTTTGAGAGGTCTTTATGACAGAAAATACCCAAAAGTGACACCATTCTAAAAACTGCACCCCTCAAGGTGCTCAAAACCACATTCAAGAACTTTATTAACCATTCAGGTGCTTCACAGGAATTTTTGGAATGTGGAAGAAAAAAATGAACATTTAACTTTTTTTCACAAAAATGTTACTTTAGACCCAATTTTTTTTATTTTCGCAGGGGTAACAGGAAAAAATGGACCCCAAAATTTGTTGTGCAATTTCCCCTGGGCATGCAGATACCCCATATGTGGGGAAAAACCACTGTTTGGGCACACGGCAGGGCTTGAAAGGGAAGGAGCGCCATTTGACTTTTTGATTGTAAAATTTGCTTGAATAATTAGCGGATGCCATGTTGCATTTGGAGAGCCCCTGATGTGCCTAAACAGTGGAAACTCCCCACAAGTGACCCCATTTTCGAAACTAGACCCCCCAAGGCACCTATCTAGATGCATAGTGAGAACTTGGAACCCCTAGGTGCTTCACAAATTGATTCGTAAAAATGAAAAAGTATTTTTTTTTCCACTTTTTCATTTTTACGAACCAATTTGTGAAGCACCTGAGGGTTCCAAGTGCTCACTATGCATCTAGATTGGTGCCTTGGGTGGTCTATTTTCCAAAATGGGGTCACTTGTGGGGGAGTTCCAATGTTTAGGCACACAGGGGCTCTCCAAACGCAACATGGTGTCCGCTAACAATTTTGAGCCGATTTTCCATTCAATTTGTTAGCGGACACCATGTCGCATTTGGAGAGCCCCTGATGTGCCTAAACAGTGGAGCTCCCCCACAAGTGACCCCATTTTGGAAACTATACCCCTCAAGGATTTTATTAAGGGGTATAGTGAACATTTTGAACCCAGAGGTACGACACAGAATTTGATAACATTAGGTCATCATATTGAATAAGTTGTCATTACTCTTGAGCGCAAGTGCTCGCTACTTGAGTTTGCATCGGGTACTTAGGTATGCAGCATGTATCATGGGTGCTCAAGTGAAATGCTCGAGTCCCCGCCCGCATGTTTTACAGTTATTAGACACCCAAAAAAAACCATGCGGGGATCGCTCGTGCATGGCAGGCAATCCCCGCGAGTTTTTTTTGGGCGGAGACTCGATCACCCGCGATACTCAGTGCATACCCGAGCACCTGATGCAAGCTCAAGTAGCGAGCACTTGCGCTCAACACTGGTTGCCATATCGTCATCTTTTTTTTTACTTTTGAAAAAAAAAACAACCCCAACCCTAACATTAGCACAACCCCAACCCCAGCCCTAGCGTTTATTTTTTACGCCATTCCTCGTGCGGTATAAGTTATGAGATTACTTTATTCTTCGGATCGGTGCGATTACAGCGATACCAGAATCATATCGGGTTTTTATGATTGACAGCTGTCACACACTAGAAGACACATATTTTGTAAAATCTAGTTTTTGCATCTCCATATTTTGGCCGACAGAGTCATGTGACGGCTTTTTTTTTGCGGGATGAGTTGAAGCTTTTATTGGTGCCATTTTCAGGCACGTGACATTTTTTGATCGCTTTCTATTCCTATTTTTGGGAGGCAGAATAAACAAAAACCAACAATTCAGGAATTGTGTTTTTTTACATTTTTTTATTATGCTCCGGGTGTGGTAAAATTGATAAGGTAGCTTTATTCTTCGGGTCAGTACGTTTACAGCGGTACCACATTTATATAGTTTTTTATGTTTTGGCGCTTTTACCCAGTAAAAGCTATTTTATAGAAAAAATTATTCTTTTGCATCGCTTTATTATGAGAGCTGTAACTTTTTGATTTTTCGGATGATGGAGCTGTGTGGTGGCTTGTTTTTTGCGGGACGAGATGACGTTTTCAGCGGTACCATTTTTATTTATATTCGTCTTTTTGATCGGGTGTTATTCCATTTTTTGTTTGCCAGTATGATGATAAAGCATTGTTTTTTGCTTTTTTTTTTTTTTTTACCGTGTTCACTGAAGGGGTTAACTAGTGTAACAGTTTTATAGGTCAGGTCATTACAGACGCGGCGATACCAAATATGTGTACTTTTATTGTTTGTTTGTTTTTTTCATAATAATATTTATTGATGGGTACATTATATTTTTATTTTTAGTGGATTATTTTTCTTATTTTTTTTAAATATTTTTACAATTTTTTTTTTTTTTTTTTTTTCACTTTTTGGGAGTTTTTTTACTTTTTTACTTTGTCCCACTATGGGACTTTCACTTTTTTTTATTCTGATCGCCTGCATAGCACAGGAATGCAGCACCTTCCCTGTGCCATGCAGGCAATCAGCGCTGGACAGGGAGAAGATAGTTTGGAGATGCACTGCGCATGTCCAAACAATCTTCCTGCTGTCTGGTGACCCGGATGTTGTCATGACGACATTGGGTCATCATGGCAACACCCGGGAAGCCGCAGCAGACAGCGCTGGAGGCCAGAAGAGGAGGTGAGTATACCAATAACCTCCCCTTGCCACCGCAATGCTGCGATCGACTTCAATCAAAGCAGTGCGGGAGTTAATGTGCTGGGAGCGGTGCGGGACCACTCCCTGCACATAGTACCGGGTGTCAGCTGTGACACTCAGCTGACACCCGGCGGCGATTGCGCCCGCACAGCCTGTGTCCGCGCGCGATCGCAATGACGTACTAATACGGGTCAGGCTTTTAAAGCCCAGGGCACAGACGCGTATTAGTACGTCATAGGCTTTAAAGGGGTTAAAGGCTGTTTTTTTTATAGCCCCTAAACCACGCCCTGGAGAGGAGATAGGGTGGATAGCTTCCCTCCCAGCACTTACCTATCCACCTATAAAGCATGCCTTTGTAACTCTTGCAATTAACCCTCTCTGCACTTAACATGCAGGAGAACCTCCATGTTTTACGTGACTGAAGCAAAAAGTCTCAGACACATATCTCCCCTCCAGTATTCTGCCAGTGACCTTGTCACATATTCCCCCCATCTGCCCAAAGCCGGGGGTTTGGGCACCTTCAGACACCAGACCGGGAATTCTAGAGAGTGCATCTGAGTGTATTGTAAACACCCATCAGGTGTTGAGAAAGCCGTCCATATAAATATATCATCTATCCATATATCTATTTATCTATCTATCCATATAATTATCTATCAATATATCTATACTAGATGGTGGCCCGATTCTAGCGCATCAGGTATTCTAGAATATGTATGCGGCCGACCGGGCGCGACTAATCAGCGAAGCAGTGTTTAAATGGGTTGTGCACTACTTTAAATTAACCCCCCAATGTATCCCCCCGGGGCCCCTAATGAATTTTGTAATTACATCATGTTGTCAATGCTGCTTGTGACAACATTGCTGACCATGCACAGCCAGCACGTAATTCCCCCGGCTGCAGCCGGCTCTTGCTTCCGCTTACATCATGACTATTTGCGGCTGCAGCCTTTGGGTCTCATGTTCGCCGGTCACGACCAATCACTGAACCATGTTAGTGAGGACCGGGGAGCGGCGTTGCCTGTGCGGGTACTTACGCTGCATCGCCGCTGACCTCCATGCGGCTACCGTCGGGAGATCAGTGGCTAGGGCCGCTGATCTCCCGACGGCAAGTGTGAAGGGAGGACCAGGGAGCGAGGGCGTCGGTCGGGTTACTTCTGTTGCGAGCAGCCGGGAGATGACCGGCTAGCACCGGTCATCTCCCGGCTGCGTCGCCTCTGATCTCCCCACGGTGGCCTGCGTATTTCAAATCCGGCGCCAATTCGCGGCCGGGCTGCGCCAGTCGCTGATTGGTCGCAGCCGGCTGGCCGCGACCAATCAGAGAAGTGGTGTTTTAAATTTCGCGCCAATATCGCTGATTGGTCGTGGCTGGGCGGGTGAGACCAATCAGCGAAGCATGTTTCAAATCCAATTCGCGGCTGGACTGTGCTCGTTGCTGATTGGTGGCGGCCGCTGGCCGCGACCAATCAGGACAGCGGTGTTTTAAATTTTGCGCCAATATCGCTGTTAGCGAACCGTGTTAGTGAGGACCGTGCCTGTGCGGGTACTTCTAGGGCCGGTGATCTCCCGACGGCAAGTGTGAAGGGAGGACAGGGCAGCGGCGCCGGTCATCTCCGGGCTGCATTTTCACTGACCTCCATGCGGCAGATGAGCCACTAATGGCCACCATCTTGTTCTGAAATCCCGCTTCGCTGATTGGCCGTGGCCAGACCAATCAGCGATCCGGGATTTCCTGGACGGACACACAGATGGGATAAGCCGATTATATATAGTAGATATCCATATATCTAACTATTATTATATATATAATATATTATATATTACATATATTATCCATATATTATTATGTCTTCTCCTTGGCCGTCTGAGACATGGGTATCTGCCAGTAGCGCTTCGTCAGATCGAGGGTGGTGATACACCTCGCCGGTCCAAGCCTCTCGATGAGTTCATCGACGTGGGGCATCAGGTATGCGCCACACTTGGACACCTCATTCAGCCGGCAGTAGTCGTTACAAAACCTCCACTTCCTGTTGGTTTTTGGCACGAGGACGATGTAACTCGACCATCCACTCTTTGACTTCTCTATCACCCCGAGGTCTAGCATCCTTTTCACATCAGTTGAGATCACTTCTCGGCGTGCTTCAGGAATACTGTAGGGTTTCAGGTTAACTCGTATATGCTGCTGTGTTAGCAAGTCATGCTCTACCACCTTAGTACGCCCCGGCAATGCTGAGAACAGGTCACGATTCCACTGCAGCAGTTCTCTACACTGTTGCTTCTGGGCCGGCTATAGAGTCTCTGCTATCGGGACCTCTTTCACCATGCCTTCAGGAGTGGCTCCCAGGCAAGGAGCTTCCACGGGTTCCAACTCTCGCCACGGCTTGAGCAGGTTCACATGGCACAACTTGATGCGTCTTTTTTCAGCCAGGTTGGTGGACTTTATAATTAACTTCACTGATTTTCTCCATCACCTCGTACGGACCTTGCCATTTGGCCAGGAACTTGCTTTCGACAGTAGGGATTAGGACCAAAACACGATCCCCAGGTTGGAACTGCCTCGGCCTCGCCGATTGGATATAGACCACTGCCTGGGCCTCCTTCACCTGGAGGAGATGCGCCTTCACAATAGGCATCACTTTCGCCATTCTTTCCTGCATCTGGGCGACATGTTCAATGATGCTTCTGTGGGGCGAAAGCTCGACTTCCTAGGTTTCCTTAGCGATATCCAGGAGCCCTCGTGGATACAGTCAGAATCACGGGCCTCCTCACTTCTCAAGTCGACATCCTCCTGGTGGTTGTTCCTCAGATACCTTCGGTCACAGGAGTATCTTTCGCTGCACTCATTTCGCGTGCTTCCTCAGATGCTCCTGGAACTGCTCCTATAAGTTCCTGTAATTCTCCGGAATCGCCTGGTTCCACACGGTCTGGTAATTTCGCTTCTCCTGAGTGTCGATCGGTCTCTCCAGTGACTGGTGTTCGATCATCAGATCTGAATTGGACTTCATCTGTACTTCTTGGTACAAGCTCTGGAACCTCGGAACTTAGTTCACTCTTCTGAGGATAGTACATCCCTCTCCTTGCTGGTCTGAGAAATACAACGGTGTGCTCTTCTTCATTGGAACTTTCAAGGTCACTATCCACCATCGGAGCATCAATCTGTGGTGGTCTCTTAGTCGATCTCGGTCAATGTCGGTCTGCTTCTGGGAAGTCTTGTGGTGGGAAATAATCACAAGGTAGTAATAAATTCCGATGGACTATTCTGGTTTTCTTGTCCACTCTCTCCAATTGGATTTCATACACTGGACTGTCATAGGTTTTCCTCTTTACGACCACAAGCACCTTGTCTTCCCAGTACGAACAAAGTTTTCCTGGGCCACCTTTTTCACGTACATTCTTGACTAGCACCCGGCTTCCCGGTGCCAATTCTGCTCCGTAACATTTTTGATCATAGTACTCCTTACTCTTGCTCTGTCCTAGCGTAACCACTTTGGACACTACGTTGTATGCCTCTTTCATCCGTTCCTTCCATTTCCAAACGTACTCTGGATACATTCTGTAAGTCTCTGACACCGGAGTATCGAACATGATGTCGATTGGCAGTCTTGGCAATTGTCTATACAATAGGAAAAAGGGTGAGTAACCCGTTGCATCGCTCTTTGCACAGTTATAGGCATGTACCACTTTTGACAGAGAACTCTGTTAAAGTGTGTAACATCGACAATAAAGTCCGGTTAAAACGTTCCACTTATCCATTACCCTCTGGGTTATAGGGCGTTGTGTGAGACCTCTGAATTTTACAGTACTTTCCTAGCTTGGCAAAGAGCAGGTTCTCAAATTCTCTTCCTTGTTCCTTGGTAGTGGTGTAACCTCGTAAGGAACCCAAACCTCAAAGCAAAATCATAGAAGATCTTCTCTGCCACTGTTCGACCAGCTTTATTAGTGGTGGCATATGCTTGGACAAATCGAGTAAAATGGTCCATCACCACCAATATGTATTGGTAACCACCCTTGCACATCTCGAGATGTAGAAAGTCTATTGAGACCATCTCAAACGGATGAGTAGTTTGGATGTTGCCCACAGGTGCCCGGGTTGATGTGTTGGGATGTTTATCTTTCAGAAACCCACACTCCCTGGCCACGTACCTCTCAATATCTCTCTGCATGTATGACCAGAAGAAATGTTCATGGATCAAGTTGGTGTCCTTTCCACTCCCAAGTGTCCCATGTTTTCATGGAGTTCTTTGAAGACCAACCTATGGAATACTCTGGGTAGTACCAACTGCCGGTTTTATCCTCCTTTACGATACAGGATACCATCTTCACTGAGGTAGAGCTTCATCCATTCTTTAACTAAAACAGAAACTGCTGGTGACTCATTATCTCTCCCCCATTTACTTGGAAACTGATTTTGGTCCACATAAAGTAGTATTCTACCAATTATCTGATCTTCCCGTTGTACTCTAAGGATTTTTCCTTTTGGTAGTTGTAAAATGGACAAGGGGTGATCTTGTACTCTTGCTTTTATGGTGGTTTCCTCCATCAACGGACACCACAATAGTGTGTCTTCCTCTTGTTAGGCTTGCACTGCTTGGGTAGTGCTCTCAATTGCTTCCAGATTGACTTCCTCTGAGCATTCTTGCATGAACTCCTCAGGCTCTAGTGCCATTCTTGACAATCCCTCAGCATCTGCATTGCATTTTCCTGGCCTGTACTTGATGCTGAAATTGAAGTCAGCTAGTTCAGCCACCCATCTCTGACCCATTGCATTCAGTTTGGCTGTAGTGAGGACATAGGTCAAAGGGTTGTTGTCAGTGTATACCGCAAACTCTTTTCTGTAGTAGAGATAATCTCTAAATTGTTCACAGATAGCCCATTTCAATGCCAGGAACTCCAATTTTCCGGAATATAGACGGTAATTGTTCTCGGTGTCTGTCAATGTTCTAGAAACGTAACCGATGACACTCAATTTTCCATCTTGATGCTGATTCAGGGCATCACCCAGTCCAGTGGCATCACACTGCTACAAACTTATTCCCAGAAACCATATTTGAGTCAGAAATGCATGCAGTTACATTCTCCAAGCTCTTCCCATCACCTTCCCATCCATTTCAGCCTTTTCCTCAGGCCCCCAGACCCTTTTGTAGGGTCCATCAGAAAATTACTCGCATTCCCCATTGACTTACATTGTACTCGCTATTTGGAACGAATACGCGATTATTACAAAGTACTCGTTACGAGTATGGCGATTACGAATATTACGGTACTCGCTCATCACTACTTAGCACCACTTGCACAAAAAGCACTAACCCAGATTGTACATAATGTAAAACTGAGGGTGGGGTCAGTTCATTGTGAGATAATCCCTTGCTATGCCTGAACCGTTTTCCCACCCCAATTGTTTTGGGTCTTCCCTGGTTGGTGAAACATAATCCGTTGGTGGATTGGCAAGCCAATGGGGAGATTACTGTCATGAAAACAGTTTAGACATTTCCCTTGCTACAGCCTCTATGGAAATATTAACTGCTTTTCTGTGTAGTTTTGAAGACTTTTTTTCTGAGAGGGGGTGTCAGGGTTTGCCTCCTCATTGTGCATTTGACTATTAACCTATTAACCTGACTCCCGGAGCTAAACTACCAAAATCCAGACTGTATAATCTTTTTGGGACTGAAACACAAGCCATGAAGGATTTCATTGCAGAAAGTTTGGAGAAGGGACACATCAGGCCCTCATCTTCGCCCCTGACGTCAGGGCTCTTCTTCATGAAGAAAAAAGATGGCGGCCTACATCCTTATTTAGATTTCCGGGAATTAAATTAAATTACCATCCGAGATTCAAACCCTCTTCCTCTGATTCCAAATTTGTTCAGCCAAGTTGTGGGAGATATGGTTTTCTCCTAGTTGGATTCAAGGGTAGCCTACAATCTGTTTACAATCAGAGAGGGGGACGAATGGAAAACATTGTTCAATACCCCTGAAGGGCATTTTGAGAGTCTGGTTACACCTTTCTGTCTGACCAATGCACCTGTGGTGTTCCAGCATTTCATAAATTATATTTCCCATCATTTGGTGGGGACGTTTGTGGTGGTCTTTCTGGTTTACTCACCTGATTTTGAGACACATCGGGGGCATGTCAAACAGGTGCTCCAGATATTAAGGGATAACAAACTATATGCCAAACTAGAAAATGTGTTTTCGCCATTCAGGAGGTGCAGGTTTTGGGATATTTGTTGTCATCTTCGGGTTTTCGGATGGATCCGGAGAAGATCTGTGCAGTCTTTGATTGGGACCGTCCCGAGATCCTGAAGGCTCTAAAACGTTTTCTGGGCTTTACTAATTTTTACTGGAAATTCATCCAAAATTACTCAGTAATCGTGACTCCCCTTTCTGACATGACTAGGAAGGGGTCTGATTTTTCCAAATGGTCGGATGCCTTCTACCAGGATTTTTCTTCCTTAAAGATTTGCTTTGCCATGGCACCTATACTCAGTCAACTTGATGTTTCCCAAACTTTTATTGTGGAAGTTGATGCGTCGGAGGTGGGGGTTGGGGCTGTGGTGTATCAGGGTCCGTCTCCTGGTAAATGGTGTCCATGCGCTTTCTTTTCTAAAAAATTGTCTTCGGCTGAGACAAGTTATGATGTGAGTAATAGGGAAATTTTGGCGATCAAATTGGCATTCGAAGAATGGTGACATTGATTGGAGGGGGCTCTCCATCCTATTACTGTTATTACTGACCATAAGAACCTGTCATACCTCCAATCAGCTAAACGTCTCAACCCTAGGCAAGCCAAATGGTCCCTGTTTTTTACTAGGCTCAATTTCGTTGTCACTTTTCATCCAGGGATCAAAAATGTCAAGGCTGATGCGTTGTCCCAGAGATTTCCTAGTGGTGGTGACCATGAGAACCCTGCCCCGATATTACAGAAGGGGGTAGTCATTATGGCATTATACCCTGCACTGGAGGGTGAGGTGTTGGAGGCCCAGAGGGATGCCCCTGTATCCTGCCATTCAAGAAGGTTGTTTGTACCATCTAATCTGCAAAGTAATTAAGGAACATCACAACTCTGTGCTTGCTGGTCATCCAGGTGGTAAGATCCTCTCTCATCATTTTTGGTGGCTGGGGTTGCATCGGGATGTAATTGAACACATAGCTGCTAGTAGTATTTGCACACATTCTAAAGTATCGCATTCCCGTCCGTCTGGTACTCTTCTTCCACTACCTATCCCTAGCAGGCAATGGACACACTTGTCCATGAATTTTATTGCTGACCTACTGGTTTCTGCAGGCAAAATGTTAGATTTGGTGGTTGTAGATAGGTTCAGTAAACTGGTTTACTTCATCGCATTACCTGCACTTCCAAATGCCAAAACACTTGCACAGGTGTTTATAAATGAAATCGTGAAGCTTCACGGGGTCCCCTCCGATGTGGTGTCAGATCGGGGGACTCAGTTTGTTTCCAAGTTCTGGAAAGCATTCTGTTCTCGACTAGGGGTGCAGCTGTCCTTTTCCTCTGCCTTCCACCTTCAGTAGAATGGACAGACCAAGCGCATCAATCAGAATTTGGAGACCTACCTCAGGTGTTTCGTCTCTGAAAATCAGGAGGATTGAGCATCCTATTTAACGCTGGCAGAATTTGCCATTAATAATCATCGCCAGGAATCCACTGGAAGGTCACCGTTCTTTGGTACATATGGTTACCATCCTCAGTTTGGTACCTTTAGTGGGGGAGGAGCTTTGGGAGTTCCTGAGGAGGAACATTTTGCTTTGTCGCTCTCATTCTTGTGGCGGGAGTTTCTGAGTAATTTAAAGGTCATGGGAGACGGGTATAAACTATAGCTGACGGAAAACGCTTGTCAGGTCCGGACCCGAATGTGAATGACTTTGTGTGGTTGTCTACCAGCAATATCAAATTGAAAGTCCCTTCTTGGAAGTTGTGACCTAGGTTTATTGGTCCCTATAAAATAACCGCTGTCATTAAGCCAGCAGCATTTCGTCTTGAGCTTCCTCAGGCCCTGAAGCTCCACAATGACTTCCATATGTCGTTACTCAAGAAATATGTGGAACCTCTTGAGCCCTCACCCCTACCACCGCCACCTATAATGGTTGATGGCAATCTGGAGTTTCAGATTTCGAGGATTGTAGATTCTCATCTCCAACGTCGTTCCCTACAATACTTGATGCACTGGATGGGTTATGGTCCAGAGGAGAGGATGTGAGTTTCAGCATCAGAGGTGAACGCTCCCAGGTTGGTTCGTTCATTCCACACCTCTTATCCTGAGAAACCTGGTCCTAAGTCTCCACTCATAGAGCGAGGGGGGTACTGTGACGGGTGTGTCAGATGTGACACACAGTCACCCTGCAGTTGGTTGCAGAAGATCTCTTCTTTTGGTATTACAGACACGTTCTTAGATCTGTCTCACTCTAGGACCCAGCGGCTACCTCCCTCGTGGTAATTGACACCCAGGCCCGGGTGTTCAAATACTTGATGTTTGCTATAGGCAGGTGCCGGTGATATTCACTTACTCTCTTGTGAAGGCTTGGGGCTATTGCAGTCTGCTTACTTTCTCTTTGGTGAAAGGAGGACTTTTGGTGTAATCTCCCTGAAATCGGCTCAAGCTAAGTTACTTTCCCCCGTGTTTGTCTCCTTTGCTGTCTTTAGTTGTTAGTGGGGACTGACTAGTGCTCATCCCTCCTTCCCTATCCAGGGCCAAGTGCTAGGGAAATACAGGGTTTAGGTTCCTGTGCGGCGATTTGTGAGGAACCAATATAGGGACGATTGGGGAGACTGTGATATCAGATCAGCCTAGGAGGTCTCCACTGCCCCTTTCCCTAGAGTCTAGGCTCCCTTGCCCTCTTCCGTTAGTCTTTCACACACCTTGCGTGACAGATGTATGTAAGCAGCAAACAACCTATGAGTAGTGTGTTAAAGTGCTATGTGCATATATGTCAATGAATGACATCTTAAGAATTGTATCAATAATAAATAGATGCCTAGTATACTAGATACATAAATAACAGCACACATCCATATGTGTAGTCTGAATTATTAAAGTTTTGTGTGCATATGTGTCAAATCAGTAATACTGAATCATTAGTAAGGAGATGCCTAGTATACTGGATGTATATAAGCAGCAAACAACCTATAGTTGAAACCAGAAGTTTACATACACTAGAAAAAAGACACATATGCATGTTTTTCTCAATATTTGACATTAAATCAGAATAAACCTTTCCCGTTTTAGGTCAATTAGGATTACCATAATTTTTTATATTTGCCAAATGCCAGAATGAGAGAGAGAATGTTTAAGGCATTTTTATTACTTACTGCAAAGTCAAAAGTTTACATACACTAAGATTACTATGCCTTTAAATAATTCTGGACTGCCCATATGATAATGTCATGTGTTTGGAAGCTTCTGAGTTAATTAGAGACACATGTGTGGATGTATTTTATTGCACACCTGAAACACATTGCTTCTTTGTGTAGCATCATGGGAAAGTCTAAAGAAATCAGCTAAGATATCAAGAAGAGAATTGTGGACTTTCACAAGTCTGGCTCATCCTTGGGTACAATTTCAAGATACCTGAAGATGCCTCGTTCATCTGTACAAACAATTATACACAAGTACAAACAAGATGGGAATGTCCAGCCATCATACCGCTCAGGAAGGAGACCGGTTCTGTGTCCCAGAGATGAATGTGCTTTGGTCCGACATGTGCATATCAACCCAAGGACAAAGGCAAAAGACCTTGTGAAGATGATGGCGGAAGCTGGTAAGATTGTGTCAGTAACCACAGTGAAACGAGTTCTGTATCAACATGGGCTGAAAGGCCACTCTGCCAGGAAAAAGCCATTACTCCAAAAGAAACATAAAAAAGGCAGATTAAATGTTTGCAAATGCACACAGGAACAAAGATCTTAATTTTTGGAGACATGTCCTGTAGCCTGATGAAACGCAAACTTAACTTTTTGGGCATAATGACCATCGTTACGTTTGGAGGAAATGTTTGGAGGAAAAAAGGGAAAAGTTTGGAAGCCTAAGAACACCAACCCAACTATGAAATTCGGGGGTGGCAGCAGGGCCTGCTCCAGGTTTTTGTAGACCCCGGGCGAAAGAGTCTCAGTGGGCCCCTTTAACACATAGCACGATTCATGATGCACAGATACGGCGGAGAAATATAGGTATACAACACAGGGCCCAGCCTGCCACCTTATCCTTCACATATGCAAACATGCACGCACACACACAGTGCGCAGACATGCACGCACACACACACAGTACGCAGACATGCACACACACACAGTATGCAGACATGCACGCACACACACAGTATGCAGACATGCATGCACACAGTACGCAGACACGCTCGCACACAGTACGCAGACACGCACACACAATGCGCAGACACGCACACACACAATGCGCAGACACGCACACACACAATAAGCAGACACGCAAACACACAATACGCAGACACGCAAACACACAATACACAGACAAGCACACACACAATATGCAGACACGCACACACACACAATACACAGACATGCACACACACACAATGCGCAGACACGCACACACACACAATACACAGACATGCACACACAATACTCAGACACGCACACACAATACGCAGACACGCACACAATATGCAGACACGCACACAATATGCAGACACATCACAATATGCAGACGCACACAATATGCAGACACGCACACAATACGCAGACACGCACACAATGCGCAGACATGCACACAATACGCAGACACGCACACACAGTGCGCAGACATGCGCATGCACACACATACACACATGAACATGGTACACAAATATACACACACAATACGCAGACACGCACTGATACATACACATACATATTTGAACACATTCTTAAAACACATATAAAACAGACATAAATATATATACACAGTCATACACAAGGACATACACAAACATTCACATCATACATGTACACACACATAAAAAATATTTTTTATGTGGGGATTGGGGAAGCTCGCTCACCTGCCCCCTGGCCTGTGTCCCATCCAGCTCCTCAGTCATGTCGCAGTGCAGGGCCTCAGGTGTGTCACATGGCCCTGGACCATCAGGGGGGCCCACTCGCCATCAGGGCCCGAGCCGCTTCCCCGGCATCTGTGCAGGGCCACCGGTGCTGTTCAAGCCCTGCTCTGCTACATGCAGCAGCAGTGTGTGGTCAGTGTGCTGCTGCTCCACCCATCAGGCCCTGTGCTGTGACTTTCCAGTAGTAGTAATGACGCGGCAGGGGCGACACACAAGCACAATTAAAGGCGCAGTGTCGCTCCTGCGTGTCATTACTACCAGACACAGCCGCACTGCGCACAGCGCGCGGCCATGTCTGGAAAGTGACAGCACTGGGCATGATTGGTGGAGCAGCAGCACACTGACCGAACACTGCTGCTGCTGCATGAAACAGAGCAGGGCTCGGACAGCACCAGCGGCCCTGCACAGATGCCGGGGAAGCGGCCCGGGCCCCGATAACGAGTGGGCCCCCCTGATGGTCCAGGGCCCCGGCACTTGCCCGGGTACGCTGGGTGCTGACGCCGGCCCTGGGTGGCAGCATCATGTTGTGGGGTTGTTTTGCTGCAGTAGGGACTGGTGCACTTCACAAAATAGATGGTATCATGAGAAAGAAGATCATGTGGCAATACTGAAGCAACATCTCAAGACATCAGCCAGGAAGTTAAAGCTTGGTGGAAATGGGTCTTCCAAATGTACAATGACAGGAAGCATACTGCCAAAATGGTAACAAAGTGGCTTAAGGATAACAAAGTCAATGTTTTGGAATGGCCATCACAAAGTCCTGAACTCAATGCTATTGAAAATTCATGGGCAAAGCTGAAAAGGCAGGGGCGAGCAATGCGATCTACAAACCTGGATCAGTTACACCAGTTTTGTCAGGAGGAATAGGCCCAAATTCCGACCAACTATTGTGAGAAGCTTGTGGAAGGATATCCCAAACATTTAACACGTCATTCAGGCAATGGTACCAAATACTAATGAAATGTATGTAAGCTTTTGACTTTGCAGTAAGTAATAAAAATGCTTTAAAACATACTCTCTCTCTCTCATTATTCTGGCATTTGGCAAATATTAAAAATTATAGTAATCCTAATTGACCTAAAGCGGGAAAAGGTTTTATTCTGATTTCATGTCAGATACTGAGAAAAACATGCATATGTGTCTTTTTATATAGTGTATGTAAACTTCTGGTTTCAGCTGTATATGTAGTGTGTGAAAGTTCTATGTGCATTAATGTCAATGAGTGACATCTTAAGAATTGTATCAATAAAAAAAGATCCCTAGTATACTAGATAAATGTATACTCGCACACATACATATATGTAGTCTGGATTATTAATGTGTTATGTGCATAATGTGTCAATAAGTGTCATTTAAAGAACATAATTTTGGCGGAAAAATATATATAATATATTCACAACCATACATACCATCATAATGTCTATGAATGGTTATAATCTAAATATAGAATGACCATCCAGAATAGTGTAAAGTGACACATGTGAATATATAGGTTTATGCATTATATACAGTAGATGACGTGAATATATATAGAGAGAGAAAAAATGATTGCTAAACGTGATGATATAGCATATTAAGACTAAAAATAAGTGAAAACTTGTGAAAATTAATTTCCATAGTACAGACTCACATAGAATATATTATACAAAATAACTGCATAAATAATGCTGTATACACACATCATATGATAAATTCTTATATCTTTGATGTTTCAGAGATGCAACAAGCCGATGCTACGATAGTCTAGACCGATGGAAACCATTATAGTACAGACCCCCAAAACCATATGTGGCAACTAGTGTTGAGCCACCCCCGTAGTGTTCGAGTTCGGTTCGGTTCGTCGAACACCCGTGTGTTCGCCGAACTGTTCGTCGAACTGTTCGTCGAACACCTTTGAACACCGTTAAAACCAATGGCAGGCAAACAAAAACACATAGAAACACATAGAAAACACCTTCAAAGGTGTCCAAAAGCTGACAAACTGCTCAGAAGACATAACTAACACATGGAAAAGTGACAAGTACATATAGTCATGCGAAAATAAAAGAGGTGGAGGAGTAAAAGGAGGGGGAGACACAGATATAGGCATGTCATGCCCTTCTAAAATCCAAAAAGTGAGAAGCCGACACGGCCAGTCCGTTCCTGCCCATGCCACCTCCGTGTCGCCGGGTTTGTGCCAGAGCCGCGGTGGACCCTGACGGCCAGCCCCCCTCTCCTAATACTGGTGCCTGTCCGCTGGTGGGTCGAGCCCCCCGCGGTGGGGGGGGAGTAACATCTGCAGAAGAAAGACCATCTTCCAGCCAAACTAACATGTCGACTTCTTTTCGTGGACAATGTGATACGATCCCTTTGTTACGGACACGCCCATCGCTACAAATTCCAGATGAGGCACAAAAACAGCAGGTGCTTCAGCGGATATCAAGTGCTCCTTCAAGTGGGCTCTCCTCCACCTCAACTTCAACATCACAAATACTCCAGTCCTCAGAGGTGTCACCCCAATCGCACTTGCTTCCTCACAGCTCCCAAGTCTCCAGCTGCCCGTCTGAGTATGGGGTAACACAGATGGTTGAGTCTGCACAGCTGTTTACTCATACTATAGCCTGGGAAACGGAGGTCTGCTCCAGAGCTTCTGTTAATCCAGACGAGGAAATGATCTGCACTGATGCCCAGAATCTTTATAAGTCGGATCCAGGACCAGATGAAGAAGGTTCTGAGCATAATGTAGACCCTCGTTCCCAAACTGTAACTCCTGTTGGTGGAGACAATGATGAAGACGATGATGAGACTCAAATACCTGATTGGAGCGACAACTTGACTTTTCGGTCAGTGCAGGAAGAGGTTGGCTTTGAGGACGACGGGTGTGATAACACACAGGGTGATGATGACAAGGTTGGAGATCCCACTTACTGTCAACCCACAGTCAGCCAGTCGATGAGGTCACCCGGGCCTTTGCCTGGCCTTTGGGATGTCGCGGTGGTCGGCTCCCTGGCCCGTACCCTGGGGTCACTCTTTAAAAGGGTGGATAATTGTTAATTTTATAAGAGTTTGTGACACCACCTGTGGTATCTGGTGAGAAGCACCAGCGCTGCAGCAGTCCACTGAGGCCCGTGATAAGGCAGCTCGATGGTATAGCTCCCCACAGGTGGAGCTAGGTCTCAGGGCAGCGTATGCAGGGGGAATGCAGGACAGGCGAGACCCAGCTGGGTCAGAGCAAGAACGGAAACGGACACGGTAGTCACTTCAGTACCTTTTACTGGAGGAAATTCAGGCACATCCTGGAGCACTGTAGGGTGAAGGGTGCATATCAGGATCCTCCCCAATGAGCGGGTGTAGGGCCTCCTGTTTCTTGCCTCTGCGCAGTAAGTTTCTGACCTGCCTGGAGCTAGGCCTAACTTTGTCTCTGTCCTGGGCTGGCTGACCTTGTGGTAGGGCCTTCTCTTGAAGTTCACGCTCCCAGTATGCGGGGCCTAAGCGTCTCCTGGCTCTGTTACGTATCAGCACCTTAGCGATCCTGGGACTTGTAGTTCTCCAGGGATTCCGGTTATGCCTTACTGGGTCATAGAGATCCCGGTAAGCTCGGATCCGGTGTCCGGTAAATGCTTCGGGGTGAGCTGGTTAAGCTCCTCTGCCCCTTATGTACTAACTCGCCACTCGCCTTCGGCCTACTCGGGCCCTCAATAGGCTATACACACTGACGGCAGCTTGCCGCGCTTCACCGATCTTATGACGCCGGCACACCTTAAGCTCTATCTGGGCTCCCTGAATCTAGCTAGCAGGAGCCTCGTGCTCCACTGCTGAACTATTAACTGAGTTCTCTAGACTAGACTGAGCTCCACTGCAGACTGACCTCTCTTAGGCTTCTCTACTGCAGGAACTCTTCAGAGGAACTGAACTGCCTAGCTCCACCTTCCCTATTTATATCCCTAACGGGCTCCCTCTGCTGGTCTGAGGTGGAAGGTGGAGATGTGTGAATGTTTATGGGGGCCTCTTGTGGAGGATTCCATCAATACACTCTTCTAGGATCTGTGATACCAAGCGCAGCGGGGCGTCACAGATGCTATTGACGACGAGGTTAGGTTGCGCCTTCCTGGACAGAGACGGAGTACTGGAAGCACGTCAACAACTGCATCGTCAACCACAACTCCGCCTCTGACCACAAGTCGTAGTGGCTCTTCAGGTCGCATGGGCTCTAAGCCTTGCATAGCCTGGGCATTTATTCAGATCGATAAGGATGACCCAACTCGTGTTATCTGTAATATTTGTCACCAAAAGCTAAGTAGAGGCCAAAAAATCCATAGTTTGAGTACTTCATGCATGTACCGTCACATGGATATGAAGCATAAGTTGCAGTGGGAAGCTCACTGTGCTACAATGCGGCCTAGCAGGCTGGGCCAACCACCGTTTGCCCCATCTTGTGCATCTGCGGCCTCTTCATCCTCTGTGACTGGGGGGACAGCAGTCACAAATGTTTTTGGACGCAGACCTGCCACCTCTTTACCTGCAACAGCCAGTGTGATTGGCAGGTCGTCAGTTCATTGGGAAGTGGAAACATCTGCTGGTGTTGAGAGCTCTCTGACATCGAGAGCACCACCTTTGGATCAAGGCAACCTAACATGTCGCCTGCATCTTCCTCACAGACCGGCAGTTTGCCAGGGACACCCTACTCAACCCCGTCAAAGCACAACAGCCAGCCCTCGGTCCCTCAGATGTGGACGAGTAAAAGACCATTTCCTCCTAGCCATGAGAAAGCTAAGAGGTTGAATTTCACCATCTGCAAGCTGTTGGCTACAGAAATGCTGCCTTTCCGCCTGGAGGACACAGTGGATTTTTGAGACCTTATGTCCGTCGCAGTGCCCCAGTACCAGATGCCCAGTCGGCACTACTTCTCAAAGAAAGGTGTGCCTGCGCTCCACCAGCATGTCGCACACAACATCACCGCTTCTTTGAGAAACTCTGTGTGTGACAGGGTGCATTTCACCACAGACACTTGGACGAGTAGGCATGGACAGGGGCGTTACATGTCGCTGACAGGGCACTGGGTAACTATGGTGACAGCAGGACAAGGGGCTGCTGTCCAAGTCTTGCCGTCCCCGCGAGTTGTACGTCAATCCTCTTTATCTAGAAGTTCCTCCACTGCTTCTGCCTCCTCAACCTCCTCTCGGTCCTCCACCTGCACCCAAAGCCTGTCTGGTAATGCCACCTGCTTTCTAACTGCACACCTCCTTACTATGCTGGCAGCAGGGCTCAACGGCATCAGTGTTTACTTTGAAATGTCTGGGAAATGTGAGTCACACAGCTGAGGACTTGTGGTCAGCTCTGGAGACCCAGTTTCATGAATGGTTGTCTCCACTGGACCTGCAACCAGGGAAGGCCGTGTGCGACAATGCTGCAAACCTGGGTGCGGCCCTTCGCCGGGGCAATGTTACACACGTGCCTTGTATGGCTCACGTGTTGAACCTGGTTGTCCATAAATTTTTAGCCCACTATCCCGGACTAGATGGCCTTCTGCAGAGGGCACGGTCGCTGTGTGCTCACTTCCGCCGTTCGCATCCCGCAGCTCAACGACTTACATCTCTACAGAAGTCGTTGGGCCTGCCAGTTCACCGGCTGAAATGCGATGTGCCGACACGGTGGAATTCAACTCTGCACATGTTGCAGCGACTGTGGCAGCACCGACAAGCCCTGGTGCAATAGTTTCTGTCGTATAGCCTGGGCCAACGAGATCCAGAGGTGGGGCAAATCACACAGCAGGAGTGGTCTCAGATCAGGGACCTATGAAGTTGACGCGCCCCCTGGGCCGTGGGGTACCCGGAGCCGGGCCGGTAGACGCTGGGGGTTGTAGTCACTGTGGCGGTGACCCGGTCCGTGACCCAGGGCGGTCAATCCAACGGTAATTTGTATATATGGATTTTATAATGTCCGACTACGCCACCTGTGGAGTGCGGCCAAAGGGGCCGCCGCTGCGGAACAGTCCTCTGAAGCTGGTGGTTTTGCTGCAATGGTATTATTACTCACCACAGGAAGAGTGTAGCTTCAGGGCAGTGTGGGTGGATGATGGTGGTTGTAGTGCAGGGAGTCAGTAATGAACACAGAGTCCGTGTGATGCAGTCCCAAGATCTTTACTCACAGTTGTTGCAGTCCAGATTACAGGTACCAGAGCTATCTCACCCGTCGTGCTGTGCGTACTCAGTGAGGGACTCAGTCCACCCCCAGATAGCTCCGGAGTACTTAGCAGGACCCCCTTCTGTGTGTCCTTTCTCTGGCCTTCTCCCTGCACCTCACACCCAGTGACACTTCTATCCGGTATCCTCGGGCCTTGGCGGGCGACTTGTGTTCCGTCCCCTGGGTCCTATGTGGCTACCTTCTTAGTGAGACTGGTGTGGACTTTTGCCTGCAGTACATGAAATGCTGCAGCCTCCGGTTTCTAGTTGAGCCTTGCTGTTTCTCCTCTAGTTGAGGGACCGGTTCCCCTTATCTGGCCTGACCCCTCTACCTCCTGGTAGCAGCGGGAGTACAGGTGGCCTTCTGCACGGCCCGTAGCCCTCAGGTCCCTTCGGTTCCTGGAGCCTTCCTGCTCCCACTCCTCTCTTCTCTCCTTCAGTCCTGGGCCTCCCAGGCTAGGCCCGCCTCCGGAGCAAAGCTCATGCCGAGCCTCTGCTCCTGTCACTTTTACTCCTCTGACTGGCTTG
This sequence comes from Phyllobates terribilis, assembly GCF_046119375.1. Classification (NCBI taxonomy): domain Eukaryota; kingdom Metazoa; phylum Chordata; class Amphibia; order Anura; family Dendrobatidae; genus Phyllobates; species Phyllobates terribilis. The sequence goes on from NW_027362762.1 coordinate 609,590,655, forward strand.
CTCTTTCTAAGATGGCTTCCTATTTATACTCTCCCTGTCATGTGCTCCCCTAAGCTGCTCCCCTAAGCACCCACTACATAGGATCCTCCCACCAGCTAGGGACCTGGGACTGTGCTCTCCCTTAGGAGCAATCTCGCCCTAACCCCACTGCGGGTATGTGTTGGATGCAGGTGTTAGGGTCCCGAGCCATACGCCTTCCTTACCTGAGGGTGAGATGCCACACCTCTGGGTGAGATGCAGTAACTCTGTGGTGACTGCACCCTCAGGGGCGCCATACACCTTTCTGCACAGTTTTGAAATGGCGACGAAGATGTTTAGTGCTGACGACGATGCCATTATCAGCATAACTATTCCGGTGATTTACATGCTGGAGCACACATTAAACAGAATTCAGAGTCAGGTGGTCGGACAGGAGGAGGTGGAGGAAGTAGAGGAGGAGTCGTATGCGGAAGGGATAACATCTCCAAGGTCCAGACGGTTGGCAGCACCAAGGAGGCAGGCATGGGAGGGTGGGGGAGAGGGATTAAACAGGGCGCATGGTAGCAGCCAAACTGTTGAGGAAGGTGCAGGAGCCGAGGAAGAAGTGGAGGATGAACTGGCGATGGGCATGGAAGACTCATCAGATGAGGGAGACCTTGATCACATTTCTGTTGTGCGAGGTTGGGGGGAGAGGGCAGAGGAAAGAAGCATGATTCTTACCTCGCTACCAACACAACAAGGACTTGGTCCTCCTGGATGCGCAAGACACATGAGTGCCTTCTTGCTGCACTACCTGCAACATGAACCTCAGATTGCAGAATTCGAAGTAATCTCGACTACTGGGTTGCCACACTCTTAGATCCCCGGTACAAAAGTAAATTTGCCGAAATAATTCCTGCCATAACAAGGGATTGACGCATGCAGGAGTATCTGCAGACGCTGTTGCAGAATCTTACATGTGCTTTTCCACAAAACACCAGTGGTGCACGAAGTGAATCTCACAGTTCTAACTTGCCAACCGCGGGACTGTCGAGTCTTCATCACTCAAACCGTAACAGTAACACAGTATCTGCTGGTAACAGCAATTTTGTGAAATCGTTTCACCACTTTTTTAGACCATCCTTTGCAAGGCCACAGGAGACAAGAAGTCTGACACATAGTCAATGCCTAGAGAGGATGGTGCAGGAGTATCTCCAAGTGAACATCGAAGCCATGACTGTGTCACTGGACCCTTGCTCATTTTGGTATTCCAATCTGGAAAAATGGCCGGAGCTCGCCACTCACGCCTTGGAGATCTTGTCATGCCCTGCAGCCAGTGTTCTCTCTGAACGTGTGTTCAGCGCTGCTGATGGTGTGCTGACAGATAAGCGCACGCGGCTGTCCACTGAGAATGTAGACAGACTCACGTTCATAAAGATGAACAAATCATGGATTCGCAAGGACTTTTCTAATCCTGTGTTATCCTTGGGAGGCTAAAAGCTTGAGGATTTGGTAATATCACCTCACCAACCGTTTTAAGCAACTGTGGGGCAATTGATGCCACTTAACCCTAGAACGCATGACCATAAAAATCTACACTTTCATATACCTGGGGCCTTTTAGGCCCGTGTGCAAATAACATTGAATAACTCAAACTCAAATGACAAACAACTATATACATGAAGAATACCTAGAGTTTCAAAATTCTAACTAAAGTAATCTTGCAGAAAATAGAAAACAATTAACAGGGCGGGACTGCGAGGCCCCAGGTATGCGTTCTAGGGTTAAGTGGTGTCTGTGCCACAATTTTGGGAAAAAATGGAAACTCTTTTTGGAGTCCCCTTGCTGTGTCTTACGTGACGTTGGCATCGTCAATTCCAGGTGGGTTGGGTCGCTCCCCCCCCCTTTTAACTGTAAGAAACTACATACACTATGGCTTGGGGTAACACAGATGATTAAGTCTGAAGAGCTGTTTACTCAGAGGTCTGCTCCAAATCTTCAGTGTCTGCTAGTCAGCGTAGAATTTTTAACTGCATCTAGCCTAGGCAATACTTTGGGCGTAGTAGCCCAGCTGCAAAGCAAGCTGCACCGCCTGTGTATCTAATAAGAATTTTTAATTGCATCTAGCCTAGGCAGACTGTGGGGACCCCCAACCAAACCCAGACGCTCAGCCCCCCTACCGCCCCCCTTTCCTTGACAATACAATAATGTAACTCTTACAACTGGATGGGTGAGGATCGGTCACAGCTTTATTAACTCTTTATACTCATTCCATTAGAAAGACATTTTATTTCTAAAATAATTCAGCTTGTTGCAGCATGCCCTGGGTCTCCACTCCGGCAACTTGGCCAACAAGTGTAACTCTCCAACATGTCCTTTCTATTTCCAGGCCACGGAGGATCCTGCGTACTCGTATGCAGGACTCTGACTCCCACTCATCACTCTTAACGCTTGTTCCACTCCGTCCTGGAGTCCTGACAGGAATATGTCCAGTCCAATATCCATTAAGTGAACACCGTCGGGCCGTATGAGGCCTGCTTTATCTCCTTCCAGTTGTTGGTGTCGTACCACTACACCGCCTCTGTCTCTTCTAAATTTTGCCATCCGAATATTTATTACCCGCCTTGTCCGTTCGATGGCCGTGATGTCTCGCGCACCTTGCCATACCGCTATCGGCACAATCTCTGACCATACTATAGCTAGTTTTGTGAAAAATTCTCTGAAGCGCTCAGTGTCTAGTTTCATTATTGCCATTAGTTATGCGCTCTTGTGATGACCTAGGTTGTTTCCCCCGGCCTGTATAACTAAGATGACCAGACATCTTGCCTCTCTCCCTACCTTGATTACCTCCATTAGTACCTGTGGCCATAGCAGGCCTCTAATACCTCTCCAGTTGAAATATGTGTTATGAAACTCTAATTTCCTCCCGCCTGGGCGGACTTTCGCCCTTTAATCTGCCCAATATATATACGAGTGGCCTATCACCCACACTGTTGGCTTAGCGTCACCTGTAAAAGAAACAAACCACGTTAGGATAACAAGTCCGGTCTTATGTATCTTGCCAAACACGTGGATCACCATCTCTCTATCCTCTGAACTTCCGTTTCTGACAGTCCTGCTCTTGCTGCTTCTGTGGCCGCGCCTATGTGGAATGAGTGTGTCCCGTAATCTTTGGGGTGGTTCCCTGCCGATGTTATGCATTTATTAAATATAGCTTGGAACTGGTATCTTGATAATGGCGTCCCATCAATGTGTGATAGGAACAAATTACTTTGTGATCTGATGGTTAAATATGGTTTTACTATTGTTACCCGACTCAGTGTACCGTTTGTGGGTTGTAGAAGTACCCAAGTGCCCCTGCCCGCTGGAACCATTTTCGATTTGTGTATGCGTAGACGTATTGCATTATTGCCTATGACTACGTCCTGGTGTAATAAGCCTCCACTGGTGCTAATTTTGGATTGAGGGACTAATTCACTTATGCATAGCGCCCCGAAGAAGGCGATCACAAATGCAGTAGACAGTAGTGTTGCTTCAAATTGTGAGTGTCATTTTAATGGTGTTAGGGATATGATGTGAGAAATCAGTTTTAGTGACACGGGACAGGACGTCTACACTCCTGACTTGGCTGACCCCTTTTCCACCCTTTTATGGATTGTCTGATGATGAATCTTTGTCACATCTCCCCAATTCAGTAGTTGGAAGTGAAATGCTACTCCGGTCAGACACCGCTGCGCTGACGCCCCTGATATGCCCCTCATCATTAGCTGGTGGAGAAATTCTATGGTGACTTGTGATCTGGCTTGTTCACATTGGTCAACCCGTCTGCCTGCTACTAGTCGTGTCCACTCTTCCCATGCCTTACCGTATGCTTGCCACGTCGACGGGGCAACTGACGCTCTGATTAATGGCATCAACTATTCGCCACTAGATCCCATAGGGAAGGTGGGCAACTGTTGTCCCGATGGGTGGGCATTGTGGAAGAGCTCTGTGAAAATCTGCCAATTGAATTGTTATAAAGCGTTAGCAGCAGCTTTAGACCCCTCAGCATAGTGGCTAGCGCGGACCCATACATTGTGTTTTAGGCACAGGAATGCTAGCCTGGGTAGTAGGCCTAGCACTGGGAGAGACGATGATGCCATTGTAACATACCTGGCGGCGTCCTTGCATGGTGGTCCATCTCCCACTGTGCAAGAGCGCGCACTTGATCTCCAGTCCAGAATGTCTCTCTGGCTTCCCTCCATGCTGTCTGTTTGTGTCTGTTTCTGCTGCTTAAGGGCGGCGCCCAATCACTTCCTGCTTTTTGTACCTGCTGTGGGTCACACCCCTTGTGCATCCTCAGCCTATTGCTGTCTGTCACCTGGTATATAGCTCAGCTGCTCCGATCTATCCCTGCCTGAGCATAGTGTTTCATTCAGTGTGTGCTTTCACTCTGAAGGTGCCAGGTCCCGTTCTTTGTCTCCTGTCTTGCGGTATCAGTTCCCATGTCTGAACTGAGTCCTGTCTATGTCTCCTGCCTTGCAGTATCAGTTCCCGTGTCTGAGCTGAGTCCTGTCTTTGTCTCCTGCCTTGCGGTATCAGTTCCCGTGTCTGAACTGAGTCCTGTCTGTGTACTCTTGCCTGCTGCCTTTCCTGGAGGCTGTATTTCCAGGCCTGTCTGAACACGCTCCTAGCCTGTTCCTCCCGCCTTCTAGGGGCCGATTACCTAGACCCGCTCCTGTATCTTGTCTGTCCTGTCTGAACACGCTCCTTGCCTGTTCGTCCTGCCTCTCTGGGGGCTGTATTCCCAGACCCGCTCCTGTGTCCCGCTGCAGTGTCGGTCTTGTCCGTACACTCAGTTCCAGTCTGTACTCTCTCCTATCTTTCATCTGTCTTTTCTCTATGTCCATTCCTTTCCTTTTTCTGCAGAGTCTGAACTCGTACCTAACTCCTGCCTGTTGTCTCTGTACTCCCGTTTGTGAGTTTGTGGTCCACTCGCTACTTCACTGCAAGTACCCTGTGGGTGTCTGGCTCTGCCTTTCCCTTCCTGTCTGTTCCGTGTGAACAGAGCCCTGTCCCCCCTACTCAGCCTTGCCTGCTCTGACTCCTTTGCTCACTGCTCCGGCGGTTCTAGCCTGCTCTGACTCCTTTGCTCACTGCTCCGGCGGTTCTAGTGTGCTCTGACTCCTTTGCTTACCGCTCCGGCGGTTCTAGTCTGCTCTGACTCCTTTGCTTACCGCTCCGGCGGTTCTAGTCTGCTCTGACTCCTTTGCTTACCGCTCCGGCGGTTCTAGTCTGCTCTGACTCCTTTGCTTACCGCTCCGGCGGTTCTAGTCTGCTCTGACTCCTTTGCTTACCGCTCCGGCGGTTCTAGCCTGCTCTGACTCCTTTGCTTGCTGCTCCGGCAGCCTTGCTCCGCTCTGACCCTTTTGCTCGCTGCTCCGGCAGTCTTGCTCCACTCTTGCTCATCGCTCCAGGCGGCCTCGTCCTGCTTTACTCTTGCTCACTGCTCCGGCAGTCTCGCTCAGCTCTGATCCTTTGTTCACCGCTCCTGGCGGCCTTGTCCTGCTCTACTCTTGCTCACCGCTCCAGGCGGCCTTGTCCTGCCCTGTTCTCGCTCACCTCTCTGGGCGGCCTCACTCTGCTGTGTTTGTCCGCCACATCTGTGGTTCTGTTCCTGAGTCCCAGTGTGTACTGGGTCCTATCCCGCCAGTGTCCCTACCTGCTAGTGCCTCCCTGTCTGCACTCTAGCTGTGCTTGCCTGTACCTCTCTGCCTGTATTGTTCCTGAGTCCCAGTGTGTACTGGGTCCTATCCCGCCTGTGTTCCTACCTGCTAGTGCCTCCCTGTCTGCACTCTAGCTGTGCTTGCTTGTACCCCCCTGCCTGCATACCCGCCTGCCTGCATACCAGTCGTGCCTGCCTATACCCACCAGTCTGTGTGCCAGCCTACCAGTCTGTTCCTGTATTCCCCTGTGTGGGTCAACCCCCGTGTCCGGAGTTTGACCTGGAGTAGCACCTGGTCCCTCTGCCCGGTTTCTCCCTGGTGCACTGGCGTCGTATGCCGTCATGCCACCTTGGTCGGATCGGCCAGATACTTAGTCACGCCCCTCCAGGCACTCTTCGGTCCATGGTCCAGTGGAACCACAACACCCGCACACGCCAGTCAGTCCGGGCGTGTGCATTACAGCCATCTTATTAATGCAGTGCGCTAAGCTGGTGTTTTTTGTTATGAAGCGTATATTTTTGTAAGCCAGGAGCGCGCCCCATATTTCTATTGCTACCACTATTGGGAAGAAAAATTATTTTCAGGGCTAGATGCAGCGAAAAATTATTATTAATTGAAAAGCTGGTGGAGCTTGGTATAGATGGCCTAATACAATGAGACCCACACACTGCTAGAAGGCCAAATATTTTTTCAGAGTTAGATGCAGAAAAAAATTATATTCAGTTTGCAACCTGATGGAGGTCAGTATAGATGGACTAATAGAACAAGTCCCACACACTGCTAGAAGGCCAAATATTTTTTCAGAGGTAGATGCAGACAAAAAATTATTTTGAATTTGCAACCTGATGGAGGTCAGTATAGATGACTAATAGAACAAGTCCCACACACTGCTAGAAGGCCAAATATTTTTTCAGAGTTAGATGCAGAAAAAAATTATATTCAGTTTGCAACCTGATGGAGGTCAGTATAGATGGACTAATAGAACAAGTCCCACACACTGCTAGAAGGCCAAATATTTTTTCAGAGGTAGATGCAGACAAAAAATTATTTTGAATTTGCAACCTGATGGAGGTCAGTATAGATGACTAATAGAACAAGTCCCACACACTGCTAGAAGGCCTAATATTTTTTCAGTGCTAGATGCAGAAAAAAATTATATTCAGTTTGCAACCTTATGGAGGTCAGTATAGATGGACTAATAGAACAAGTCCCACACACAGCTAGAAGCCCAAATATTTTTTCAGAGGTAGATGCAGAAAAAAATTATATTCAGTTTGCAACCTGATGGAGGTCAGTAGAGATGGACTAATAGAACAAGTCCCACACACAGATAGAAGGCCAAATATTTTTTTAGAGCTAGATGCAGACAAAAATATATTCAGTTTGCAACCTGATGGACGTCTGTATAGATGGATTAACAGAACAAGTCCCACACACAGCTAGAAGCCCAATATTTTTTCAGAGGTAGATGCAGAAAAAAATATATTCAGTTTGCAACCTGATGGAGGTCTGTATAGATGGATTAATAGAACAAGTCCCACACACAGCTAGAAGCCCAATATTTTTTCAGAGGTAGATGCAGAAAAAAATATATTCAGTTTGCAACCTGATGGAGGTCTGTATAGATGGATTAATAGAACAAGTCCCACACACAGCTAGAAGCCCAATATTTTTTCAGAGGTAGATGCAGAAAAAAATATATTCAGTTTGCAACCTGATGGAGGTCAGTATAGATGGACTAATACAACAAGTCCCACACACAGCTAGAAGCCCAATATTTTTTCAGAGGTAGATGCAGAAAAAAATATATTCAGTTTGCAACCTGATGGAGGTCTGTATAGATGGATTAATAGAACAAGTCCCACACACAGCTAGAAGCCCAATATTTTTTCAGAGGTAGATGCAGAAAAAAATATATTCAGTTTGCAACCTGATGGAGGTCTGTATAGATGGCTTAATAGAACAAGTCCCACACACAGCTAGAAGCCCAATATTTTTTCAGAGGTAGATGCAGAAAAAAATATATTCAGTTTGCAACCTGATGGAGGTCTGTATAGATGGATTAATAGAACAAGTCCCACACACAGCTAGAAGCCCAATATTTTTTCAGAGCTAGATGCAGAAAAAAATATATTCAGTTTGCAACCAGATGGAGGTCTGTATAGATGGATTAATAGAACAAGTCCCACACACAGCTAGAAGCCCAATATTTTTTCAGAGCTAGATGCAGAAAAAAATTATATTCAATTTGCAACCTGATGGAGGTCAGTATAGATGGACTAATAGAATGATGCTATGCCCAAAAGATTTTACTTCACTAGGTGCAGTAAAAAAATTGGTATTCTATACACAGGTGGTATATCTTGCAACACAGATAGCCTACTCCACTGACTAACACACTCTGCAATAGGCCAAAAAGGATTAGCTTTGCTAGATTCAGCCAAATGCTGTGAAAAAAACTTGCACAGCACTGGCACAGACCTGCCTGGCAAAAACTGATAGGAACTGATGTAACCTAGTCCTGAAAAGGACTCCAATTACAATTAGTCTTTACTCCCACAATCTATCTATTTAAGAGCACAGACCTGCCTGATAAAAGTCGTAGGAAATGCTGTAACCTAGTCCTTAAAAGGACTGCAATCACAACTATTCCCTACTCCCAAGCTATCTGTAGATTTGTGCGAAAATTGGCTTGAAATTAACAAGGTATAGCGCACACAGCAACAGCGGTGCCGTCTAACACGCAGCTGCAGCAGTGAGAAAATGGTGGCGACGGGGAAAATGGCTTGGTCTTATAGGGCAAGGACATGTGACATACACTGCCAATGACACATGCCCTTGCTTGTGTGAAAAAAAGCACTTCGCTCCGTGTGTGCGCTGCTGATAGGCTGACAGATTGCACCTCCCCACTGTAAATGCGGGAAAGAGAAAAAAAAATGGAGATCTTCATTATTCCTGCAGAGATCCATCCCCTGCCCCTCCCCCCACCCCGCTGTACACTCAAACTGCGTATTAACATTAATTTTCATCATTACTGAGAAAAAATCCAGTTATGATTTTGGTGCATGAACAGTTATCGAACATAACCTCGAACAGCCGAATTTTTCTCAAATCGTTCGTGTTCGCCGAACGGCTCAAACACCGCCCAAAACAGCTCGAATTTGAGATTGGCGAACAGTTCGAGTAGAACAACGCTCATCTCTAGTAGCAACCACTAGAAAGAGAAAGTCATGATAAGTATATAAGTAACAAACAAAAGACATGAAAGTGACATATTACAAAAAGAAACGGACCACAAAAATCATAAATCTAATGACATAGACATGTTTAAAAAAACATATGATAATAACATTTGCGCCCTAAATAAAAGTTTTGAAGCTCAAGTTCTCATTAAGACCTCCTGGTGTGATCATACCAAGGGAAAAAAACATTTAGCCAATTTTTTCCAATTTTTTTCTTTTTTATAATTACCTTCTCTGGTTCCTAGACGTACTTGATCTATCCCTATGACCTTCAGGTATTTAGGATTGCTGTTATGGTGCATCTTGAAATGCCTGGGAATTGTTTTGAGATTCTCTAGGCTTAGTACTGTTGATGCATTACGGATGTCACGGACATGTTCAAGAATACACTTGAATACACCAACTATATTAAAATTGGACTCACACCATTTGCCTAAATAAGGCAGTTGAAGGAAACCATCAGTGAGACTCATTTGCTGTTTAGAAGCCCTCAGTATCATTTATTGTGGACTAATACTACATATTAATTAGTCTATTTTTGGAAAGTCACCTATTGCCGTCCGATCTTTTCATATGTACAGTACAGACCAAAAGTTTGGACACACCTTCTCATTTAAAGATTTTTCTGTATTTTCTTGACTATGAAAATTGTATATTCACACTGAAGGCATTAAAACTATGAATTAACACATGTGGAATTATATACTTACCAAAAAAGTGTGAAACAACTGAAAATATGTCTTATATTCTAGGTTCTTCAAAGTAGCCACCTTTTGCTTTGATGACTGCTTTGCACACTCTTGGCATTCTCTTGATGACCTTCAAGAGGTAGTCACCAGAAATGGTCTTCCAACAATCTTGAAGGAGTTCCCAGAGATGCTTAGCACTTGTTGGCCCTTTTGCCTTCACTCTGCTGTCCAGCTCACCCCAAACCATCTCGATTGGGTTCAGGTCTGGTGACTGTGGAGGCCAGGTCATCTGGCGTGGCACCCCATCAATCTCTATCTTGGTCAAATAGCCCTTACACAGTCTGGAGGTGTGTTTTGGGAAAATTGTCCTGTTGAAAAATAAATGATGGTCCAACTAAACGCACACCGGATGGAATAGCATGCCACTGCAAGATGCTGTGGTAGCCATGCTGGTTCAGTATGCCTTCAATTTTGAATAAATCTCCAACAATGTCACCAGCAAAGCACCCCCACACCATAACACCTCCTCCTCCATGCTTCACGGTGGGAACCAGGCATGTAGAGTCCATCCGTTCACCTTTTCTGCATCACACAAAGACACGGTGGTTGGAACCAAAGATCTCAAATTTGGACTCATCAGACTAAAGCACAGATTTCCACTGGTCTAATGTCCATTCCTTGTGTTCTTTAGCCAAAACAAGTCTCTTCTGCTTGTTACCTGTCCTTAGCAGTGGCTTCCTAGCAGCTATTTTACCATGAAGGCCTGCTGCACAAAGTCTCCTCTTAACAGTTGTTGAAGAGATGTGTCTGCTGCTAGAGCTCTGTGTGGCATTGACCTGGTCTCTAATCTGAGCTGCTGTTAACCTGCGATTTCTGAGGCTGGTGACTCGGATAAAATTATCCTCAGAAGCAGAGGTGTCTCTTGGTCTTCCTTTCCTGGGGTGGTCCTCATGTGAGCCAGTTTCTTTGTAGCGCTTGATGGTTTTTGCAAGTGCACTTGGGGACACTTTCAAAGTTTTCCCAATTTTTCGCACTGACTGACCTTCATTTCTTAAAGTAATGATGGGCACTCGTTTTTCTTTACTTAGCTGCTTTTTTATTGCCATAATACAAATTCTAACAGTCTATTCAATAGGACTATCAGCTGTGTATCCACCAGACTTCTGCACCACACAACTGATGGTCCCAACCCCATTTATAAGGCAAGAAATCCCAATTATCAAACCTGACAGGGCACACCTGTGAAGTGAAAACCATTTCCGGTGACTACCTCTTGAAGCTCATCAAGAGAATGCCAAGAATGTGCAAAGCAGTCATCAAAGCAAAAGGTGGCTACTTTGAAGAACCTAGAATATAAGACATATTTTCAGTTGTTTCACACTTTTTTGCTAAGTATATAATTCCACATGTGTTAATTCATAGTTTTGATGCCTTCAGTGTGAATGTACAATTTTCATAGTCATGAAAATACAGAAAAATCTTTAAATGAGAAGGTGTGTCCAAACTTTTGGTCGGTACTGTATGTTGCTGTTTATTAATACCATATAACTATTTTTGGTCATTAGCCAGACCATAAAGGCTTTTTACACTGATCTATAAAAGCGATCCTTCCTTTCTTCCAACTATTTAGCCTAAGCGCGAATACTTTTTACAATATTTATAGTTTCTTTTTGACAAAGTTGTGGTTTAGTTTTATTTGCTGCTGGCTAATCTTGCATCTACAAGCGCCACTCTTTATTATATAGTTGTATTCTTCAATAGCCAGTCGGTGACAGATGCACTGTGAAAGTCTATATTATAAAACTATTTAGAGTCAACAAAATATAAAAAGTGTTGTATAATTATTATTTTTTGGATATGAATAATGAGTTAACATTTTACATCTTCAGTCTACTTTCTATTTTTACCCATGTTAAGCTCATATACCCTAGGCCAATTCCCAAATATGCCCTGAACCAAACTTGTTTTCCTAACAAAATAAATGGGCTTTAGACATAGATGTAATCATGAGCAAATCCAGATGAATAAATGCATAGCATTAAGCTTCATAGAGTATAATGAACTCTCTATATTTTTATGATCTGCAATTCTGTGATCTAATTCCCTAGTGGGATTACTAACCTTTGGAATTAGTCTTTTTTATCTTTCTACATTAAGAGGCTCTAGAATATATCTTTTGATCAATTTAGATAATGGGGCTTAGCTTTCTGGACCTTTCAAATCTTCACAAACACACAAATTATGTATTAAAATTACTATATAGAACCGTTGGCTAAAGATGCAACAAATATTGACAATTATAACAGAAAAATCTTGGCTAGATATAAGTCAAACTTTGAAATTACACTTCACCTCAATTTTTGTCAAATCCTTTTGATTTATTTAGCTTGAAAAATTTAGGCAATAATATACTTATGTATTGTGGTGTAATTTATATTGATTTAGAGTAGAGGAGAACAACCTGCAGCCCATGGTGCTACTCTGTGCCCCCAGCCACATGACCATTGATAAATGTGGGCTTCTGACATATTCTTTGCTAGTTAGAGAAGAGGTATGGTGTCGTGCAGAGCAAGGATTGATAAGTAACTATGGTTCAATAAGTACCCCTCTCTAAAAACCCCAAATATTTGCAGAATGGGGATCTTCTGACCAATGGAAGCAGTCAAGAAAGGAGTGGATGAAATGGAAAGGTGGTCATACATGAATGAGTCTCTCACATTCTAACTTTCATGGAAGTAGTGAAACACATTTTAGCAATTCACATTAAGGCTGGGGTCACACAACAGTATAAGAAAAATGGTCCAATTCTCATCTAGAAAAGTGGGATGATATTTTCTCACTTGTCATCCATGTGCAATATATTTTGCATCTATTAATTACGCGTATTTACAAGACTACTTACAGTTTTCTATGTTACAGAATTGTAATGTATCCGTAAAAATGGGATACTATACTGTGGCTCTGTATAGCATCCGATTTTTTTTCTCACACCCATAGACTTCAATTGGTGTCTCATCCAATTTTCTGAGGAAAATTATGTATGCTGCAAATTTTTTTAACATGGAAATTCAGTCAGTGGAAAAAATTGTTCATCTGCACTGCCCCATTGAATAACAATGGTCTGTGTGTGATCCATTTTCTTAATGGTTAGCACTTGGACCAAAAATACAGTTGCGAGCACGAGCCCTAAAGGGAATCTGTCAGTAGGATCAATCCTGCTAAGAACATGCAGGTCATAGGATGCAGAATAAAATGATATCTTAATATCTGTGATCCGATGTCTTATTTTGGAGAAATCCACGTTTTTCTTATATGTAAATTAGCTTTTCAGGCTATAGGGCAAACACTGATCTGCATGAGAATCTTCCTCCAGAGCTTATTATAAATGAAAGTGGGAGTTACCAATGTAAGACAACATACATGTAATAGCACAGGGCAGTAGAACTGACCTTTGTCTCAAAACAAACACATTTGCTGCAGCTCTAGCTGCTCTTCTGTACTGTAACACTATTTCACTACTGGCTGCTTGTGAGATGGAAGCTGAAGCCAAGAGGAACCTGTCAGTTATAACAGGTGTCAGTTATAATCACACACAGCTCTGCAGTGAGATCAGGAGAGCGGCCTTTACACATCACACTGGTAACTCTCCCTATATTTAAAATAAGCTCTGGAGTCAGATTCTCATGCTGATCAGTGTCCAGCCCATAGTCCCAAACAGCTGATTTACACAAGAAAAACATGGATATCTCTGGAATAAGACATCAGATTGCTGGTTCTTTTTAACCCCTTCCCGACACGGTCAATTTCCATTTTTCCATTTTTGTTTTTTCCTCACCTTCTTTCAATAGCAATAGCGTTATTATTTTCCTCTCCACATTGACATATGAGAGCTTGTTTTTTGCGGGATGAGTTGTACTTTTGAATTACATTTTACCACATAGTGTACTGGAAAACAGGAAAAAACATTAAATTCTAAGTGTGGTGAAATTATGATAAAAATTCTGACATTCTTTTTTGGGAATTTTTTAAGGGGTACATTGTGTTTTAAAAATGGCCTGGCAATATGATTATCCTCATCAATATGATTATGATGATACCAAATATGTCCCGTTTTTTTTAAAAAAAAAAAGTTTTTGGATTGTGTCGCCATTTTCTCAGTCTGTAATGCTTTCATTTTTCAGTGGATAGAGCTGTGTAATGTCTTATTTTTTGTGGAGCAATACAACATTTTTATTGATACCATTTTTGGATAGATATAACATTTTGATTGCTTGTTACAGCACTCTTTGCGGTATCATGGCGAAAGAAAGAAACACAATTTTGTCTTTCTGAATTTTTTTACTGCTTATATTGTTTACCGGTCGCGTTAATTATTTTTATATTTTGATAGATCGGACTTTTCAGGACATGGCCATATCACGTGGATATTTTTTAATTTTTTTTTATTATCTTTATTTTTTTAGGAAGTGTGGGAGCGTGGGAGCTAATATGAGACTATTTTACAGTTTGGGGGCTAATATGGGGCCATTATACAGCATGGAAGCTAATGTGGGCCCATTATACAGAGTGGGAGCTAATGTGGGGACATTATACAGCATATGAGCTAATGTGGGGCCATTATACAGTGTGGGAGCTAATGCGAGACCATTATAGAGTGTAGGAGCTAATGTGGGTCCATTATACAGTTTGGGAGCTAATGTGGGACCATTATACAGTTTGGGGACTACAGTAGGGGGCCTCATACAGTGTAGGGTCCTTATAAGTTGTGGGGGCTACTTTGTGGGCCATTATACACTATGGGGCTACTCTGTGACCATTATTCTGTGTTTTGATGGAGCAGTGGGGACATTATACTTGGTATAGGGGAGTTGTACATGGAGGACTCAGGGACATTATTAAATGTTAAATACGTGGGCACTTAAGAAGTATTATTGTTATGGGGCACACAGGGTATTGTGACCATCAAAGGTGTGCATGGGGCAAAATTTCTAGGGGCAAAATTTAGACAATGTTTTCTAGGGCACTTGTACAGAGCATTAAAATTTTAAAAGGGGAAATTTTACTATCTAGAGGCCACAAAGGAAGTATTTTACTTTGTAAGGGGCACAGTCATATTCATTATTATGTGGGGGCACAGTGGTGGGCATTATTATGTGGGGCACAAAGAGGAGCATAGTTATTGTGCCAAACAGCAGGTGCAGTAATAGGGACACATGTGGCAGCAGCATAGCATTGGGGTATCAGCAGGGGTGGATTAAGAGTAGCCAGAGCCCCGGGCAGTTTAGTTGTGCCCCCCCACCCTAGAGATAGCACCACAAGCAGTGCAAATTTTTCCTAATGAACAGAACTATACATAACAAAGCGCTATACATAATAGAGCAGGACTGGGAAATTAATTTTCCAAAGGGGCTGAAATTAATTCTGCTCAATATTAACATATCAATTATAATTATTTATTATATTAATTGTATGACTTAAATTGAGCAGAATTAAGTATGCTGACACCCCCCTACATACAATATGAGCCCCCACTTAGCACTCTCAATCAACAACCAAAACGATCAACCTATGGGGCCCTTATACATGTAAATCATAACAAAAAAATGAAAAAAATCTGTAAGCACGCCCTGGCACTTTGACTGACAGCTGGCTCTACAATGATGCACTGCATCGGGAGCTGTCAGTCAAAGTGCCAGGGCGTGCTTACAGCAGCCACTCACAGTGCTATGAGCGGCAACTGTAGACGCTTTGTACACACCTGTATGACTTAAGCCTGTGGTTCATGTGTTGAATAAAGTCCATTTTTTTCCCATGAGCTGTGCTTTCAGCACAGCCATTGGGCATCTTTGTAACACTATTAACCTGTAGATTAACCCTACATCTGCAGGTTAGTAATCCGACATGACAGGTTCCCTTTAAAAGGGTTGTTCACTACTCTGACAATCCCAACTCAATCCATATGTTTACTCCTTGTAAAATAATACTCACTGCTGATGCCGTACCAGCTGCACCGTTGGTATGGCACTGGCGGTGAGTAGAAGTGTTGGTATTTTACAAGGGGGGAAACTAACATACGGATTAAGATGGGGTTGTCAGAGTAAAGGAAAACCCCTTAAAGGAGTTAACAGCAGCTGGTGGAACTCAGTTCCACCCATGGCCGCGAGAGACAGATCCTGGCTGTAACCGCGCCCCGGCAATGACAGCCCACTCCGCATTAGAGCGTTTCAGTCAGTACAGTGGTGCAGTTACAGCTGCCACTCACTACACACAGAGTGGTTACTATCGCACCACCCCCAGCAGCACATTTATGACTGAAAGCCTGAGGTTGCCGGGATTATTAATTTTCATTACCGCCTGGCAGCGGGGCTCCAAGTGTGGTGGTCACAAGACTGCAGGATGCTTTTAGCTTGCAGATTAACCACATACAGTACAGACCAAAAGTTTAGACACACCTTCTCATTTAAAGATTTTTCTGTATTTTCATGACTATGAAAATTGTACATTCACACTGAAGGCATCAAAACTATGAATCAACACATGTGGAATTATACACTTAACAAAAAAGTGTGAAACAACTGTAAATATGTCTTATATTCTAGGTTCTTCAAAGTAGCCACCTTTGATGACTGCTTTGCACACTCTTGGCATTCCCTTGATGAGCTTCAAGAGGTAGTCACCGGAAATGGTTTTCACTTCACAGGTGTGCCCTGTCAGGTTTAATAAGTGGGATTTCTTGCCTTATAAATGGGGTTGGGACCATCAGTTGTGTTGTGCAGAAGTCTGGTGGATACACAGCTGATAGTCCTACTGAAGAGACTGTTAGAATTTGTATTATGGCAAGAAAAAAGCAGCTAAGTAAAGAAAAACGAGTGGTCATCATTACTTTAAGAAATGAAGGTCAGTCAGTCTGAAAAATTGGGAAAACTTTGAAAGTGTCCCCAAGTGCAGTTGCAAAAACCATCAAGCGCTACAAAGAAACTGGCTCACATGAGGACCGCCCCAGGAAAGGAAGACCAAGAGTCACCTCTGCTTCTGAGGATAAGTTTATCTGAGTCACCAGCCTCAGAAATCGCAGGTTAACAGCAGCTCAGATTAGAAACCAGGTCAATGCTACACAGAGTTCTAGCAGCAGACACATCTTTACAGCAACTGTTAAGAGGAGACTATGTGCAGCAGGCCTTCATGGTAAAATAGCTGCTAGGAAACCACTGCTAAGGACAGGCAACAAGCAGAAGAGACTTGTTTGGGCTAAAGAACACAAGGAATGGGCATTAGACCAGTGGAAATCTGTACTTTGGTCTGATGAGTCCAAATTTGAGATCTTTGGTCCCAACCACCGTGTCTTTGTGCGATGCAGAAAAGGTGAATGGATGGACTCTACATGCCTGGTTCCCACCGTGAAGCATGGAGGAGGAGGTATGATGGCGTGGGGGTACTTTGCTGGTGACACTGTTGTGGATTTATTCAAAATTGAAGGCATACTGAACCAGCATGGCTACCACAGCATCTTGCAGCGGCATGCTACTACATCTGGTTTGCGTTTAGTTGGACCATCATTTATTTTTCAACAGGACTATGACCCCAAACACACCTCCAGGCTGTGTAAGGGCTATTTGACCAAGAAGGAGAGTGATGGGGTGCTACGCCAGATGACCTGGCCTCCACAGTCACCAGACCTGAACCCAATCGAGATGGTTTGGGGTGAGCTTGACCGCAGAGTGAAGGCAAAAGGGCCAACAAGTGCTAAGCATCTCTGGGAACTCCTTCAAGATTGTTGGAAGACCATTTCCGGTGACTACCTCTTGAAGCTCATCAAGAGAATGCCAAGAGTGTGCAAAGCAGTCATCAAAGCAAAAGGTGGCTACTTTGAAGAACCTAGAATATAAGACATATTTTCAGTTGTTTCACACTTCTTTGTTAAGTATATAATTCCACATGAGTTAATTCAGTTTTGATGCCTTCAGTGTGAATGTACAATTTTCATAGTCATGAAAATGCAGAAAAATCTTTAAATGAGAAGGTGTGTCCAAACTTTTGGTCTGTACTGTATCTGCAGGTTAATAGCGTATATTTTACTAGACAGGTTCCCTTTAAAGGGCTTTTCTGGTTTCCTAACAGTAGTCTGCAGTCACTATGTGTATAAATGCATGGAAACAGAATTTGCAGTGGCACAAAACTGTATCTAAGGGCAAGGGTCCTTTTATTGTGTATAAAATGTGACTTATGTGGGGCATGGGAGTAGACTAAAACTACATTGGGAAAATGCCCGTGCACACTATGTGCCCCTCCACCTTGGAAGTTTTGCCAACGTAATGCCAAATGCCCATGCACACTGTGTGCCCCTTCATATTAGAAATTTGGCAAAATTTCCAAGGTGGAGGGGCACATAGTGTGCAGGGGCATTTGCCCCATGTAGTTTCAGTCCACTGCCATCCTCCTTATTATACACACACATTTTAAAAATTAGAATAACAGCCCCCTTTCATACAGAGCGCTGCTGCCTAGAACCACTGCCTGTACTTTATAGGAAATTAGGTTATAGTGTGGCAGTCAGACTCTCACCCAGTGCAGCCAAACTGCAGAGACAGTAGTGGAGAGGAGGAGAACAGAGGGAGCCAAAAGAACATGCAGGCGTGGCAGCTTGTTCAGTCTTCACTTTTCTCAGCTCAGGCCAGGTGTGTTTGCATGCTTGCGGTGCATGGTGGGAACCAGCAGGCACCACTATTAAGCTTCTTTTCGGCAGACCATGAGTGACGGGAGGCGTGACTACAGCTATTATCAGACGTGTTCACGCTGTGTATGCTGAGTCCTGCCAGACATCATGTGGCAGGGTGGGTCCAGCATCATTCAAACCACCTGCAGTGATAAAACAAACATGCGATTGCGAATTATAATGGGGGCAATTAATGGTAAGAGTAGATGTGTCTTTGTTGTAATCTCATTGATGAGAAGTGGATGAAGTGGTCGTGATATCGGCAGGGATCAGATGGAAAAGACGGGAAAGTGAACGACTGCATCAGAAAGAATGTCAGCTGTAAGTCACTATATATAACTGTACTGTAATCACTTGTATGTTCTATTACTATATGGTCTCCATATGACAGTAATATCCGTGTTGGTCTTTATATAGTGAGTTATTTTTAGTAACAGTGCGGTCATCTGCTGAGGCTCCCCTCTACCCACAGATAGGCCTAATTCACACGTCAGTATTTTTGTTAAGTATTTCATTAGTATTTGTATGCCAAAACCAGAAACCTCTCCAAAACAGAACAGTTGTCAATCTTTCAAATATAGTTTTCTCTGTAAGTTCCACCCCTGTACACACTGTCAGGGGTTTACAGAGAGGGGCCAGAAGACTGCGGTGTCTAATTTCACGTACTCCTGCACTAATTAAAAGCACTTCACCATCATATTAACCAGTGCAGTTTTCTTCTAGCAGTGCAAGGGTTACTCTGTTCAGTTGAGAGCTTTTGGAGCTTTCCTGCTGTGAGGGTCTCAGCTGTTCAGTGTTGGCCACTCCCCTCTGCTGTACAGTATCTACTCGCCTCTGGCAAACAGGGATTGCCAGTGTTAGTTTCATACTGCCTGGTTCTGGAGTTGTAGGTGTTGGGTGTTTGAGGAGACATTTGGAGTGTTGTTCTAAGACTGCTGCTTGGTGATTAGTCTGTGTGTATATCCTCATCCTCTCTGTGAGGAGATGCCCACTTACTGAAGACTATGATACTTTTCCAGCATGGACAACCATTTTCGTCAATATTATTATTGTGTGTTATTAGTGATTTACTTGTTATGTTTTATATAGTTCTGCTTGCTTGTCAGTATGTAAGATTCACTTGTTCAGGAGTCCATTGTTTCAACAGCCAATAATCTCATTAGGTGAGTGTACATTGAGACACAGTGGAGCCGTCACTACAGGTGGTCTTACAGGCAGTCTCAGATAAATTCTTCTAGAAAATTCTTCATTGTTTTAGCGAACAGTAAATGCTTAAGGGGAAGGGTGCCAGCACTTCTGAGCTGGGAGGGGGTTGACCCCAGGGAAGTAGAGGAGAGACATTTTTTAGTCTGAGAGTTGGAAGGATTGAAGGAAGAGGATGGAGACCTTGGACTTTGAAGGATGGATGGATAAACATGTTACCATTATGGATTATGTCGTTTGGATTTAAACTTTCTTAAAAGGACTGCTGCTACTGGATATCTGTGCTTTCATCATTTTATCTGCCATCTAGAGGATCATGGACTGTGGCTACAGACTATACTGGCTGGAGATACAAAATCTGTGGGCCAACCAAAAGTTGGGAGACAGTGAGTATGGCCTGATACAAAGCCAGTGAAACTACTGAACCCAGATTTGGAACTTGAGGACTGAGAGAACTGTATATTGGCCATTTACCTGGAATTGCTTTATTACCATGGCTGTGATCAATAAAATATTGTTGCATCGTTAACCTGCCTAGGTGATTACTTACAACCCACAACCTCAGATCTTTACACTCTATTTATTTTTTCCTTCCTTTACTTCCCCGTGTTCCACTCTGTTGTTTGTGAGTGCATTTTAGTATGATTGGTATTTTCATTTATCCCTGTACATCTTCCCTTGTTGTCTGGTTTGTGTATTCTTATACACTACAACTCCCTACTTCCCTGTGTGTGTAGAGCAGGGGACAGATAAGAGCTGATTTAGGAGCTTGGCAAGGCACGTGGCCCTGGCATCTTCACCATTATAAGTTATCCAGGGAGCATGGGTAGCTAGGGCACTCCTAGCTGTATGGATAGGGAAGGAGCCCCTAACCCCAGGTAATCCTACAACAGTGTTGTGACACACACGGTTACCTGGTTAGGGGCCCACTCAGATGTGTTGCCTCCCCCCTTGAGCTTAGCTCCTAGCTACACCTCTGATCCTGTCACGCCAGGTGTGGGAAAGACTTTGTGCAACATAGAGGGAAGAGGGAAAGGGAGCCCAAACACTAGGGAAAGGGGGAAGTGGAGACCTCCTAGTCTGATCTAGTGTCACCCTGTCTCAACTACTGTCCCTATATTGCCTCTTCAGCAATCGCTGCACGTGTGCCTCACCCTGTCGTTCCCTGGCGCATGGCTAAGGCTAGGGATGGGAGGAGATGAGTACTAGTCGATCTCCACTAAACTCTATAGACAACAAGGGTAGACAAACAGGGGGAGAATGCTTAGCTTTAGACGACTCCAGACAAATGCGAACTCGGCCTCAAGCTCCAGAGAGGACGAAGTACTGCTCTTGCTAAGACTTCACAAGTAAAAATGAATATAGCTGGCACCTCCCTCTCAGACACACCAGGTATATATACACCCAGGCGAGGGAGCTAATTACCAGAGGGAGATAGCCCCTAGGTCCTAGAGACAGCCTCTCATCTAAGAAGATGTCTGTAATGCCAAACATAGAGATCTCCTGCAACCAACTGCAGGGTGACTGTCTGTCACCTCTGATACACCCGTGACAGATCCAAGGATATTAAAACTGGAGTGTTTCTGGCACAACAACTGCCCTTAATCATAGTATAAAAAGGATTGTATGAAAACTACACCAAGCAGTCTAGTATGTGATACATCGTTGGAATCAGTCTTTCTTGCCCTATATTATGCTACTCTCAGATTATATAGCAAAAAACTGCTGACAGATTCCCTTTAAGGATAAAAAGCAATATAATTAACATCATAGGTAGAAAAAAGGGAGACCCTGCAACTCCTAGGGCCTATAGAAGGAATCACAGCTCCCCTTTAATTTTTTTTATGTGAACCCTAGAAATGGTTTCACGCACAGACACACAAGCAGTTCAGCAATCAGCCATCTGCTGTGTTGTCATCAGACAGAAAAACACATAAAACAAGTACCAAGGCCTTCTGTCATCATTACATGGGAGAATTGTGTCCTGAACTGGTGTTGGGAGCAAGGCACAATGAACAATATCCTTCACTTAAACACTTTAATCTTTCTTCAAGAAGGAAGCTACCTTCAATTGTTTAAAGAGTACTGTTCAAGATCAGCATATGTCACCAGATCAATAGATAGATAGCCAGGATTGATTACCAGATCTTCCTTCAGAACTGATGATGAAAGATGATGGCCTACACATACACACAAGGAGTGTGAGTCTAGCTGTTGGTCCTCATACTTTCCAGCTGTTATTTCTTTCTTTCCAACTTTAAAATTCACAAATCTCACAGCTGCAGAATAGGACTTAATTTGATATTTTGTATTACCCTCTGAAATAAAACCTAGAGAGAACTGGATGGTTACCTACCGTCTGCTATTCCTATCTTATTAAATTGTATATATATTATAAATTAAATCCCATCTATGCAGTGCTTAGAACGTCTGCTCTGCCTCATGGGATATTGATTCCCTGCTGGTGAGAAGTGATTGATGGGGAAAATGCTGGATTTTTTTAACAAGGTTTGTTTGGCAGTCTGGCTGGAATGAGATGTACCGGCTTACTGACTCCTCAGTAAGTGTGATGGCAGCTAATAGGATTTGTGGGACGGCTGATCTGGTTAGTTTGACAAATTTATCCAAATTCCTGCTGAGAATTCTAATATGCATTAAGTGAAAATCATCCTTTGGATTTTAAAAATAATATACCTTAATTGTGCAATTATCTCCTGCAAGCATTTCACACTACTAGTGTAAATGCTTGTTTAAAATGAAAATGTAATATATAAGATTTGTTTTCAATGCTTTCCAAAATCATGCCTCTTCAATGAAATTATTCATCTAAAGAAATTATATTTTCTGTATCATTTACAAGTTGTCATAAGGCAATGAATCCCTTTTTGTACCAACCATCCTAAGAATATAGTTTTCTTAGTAAAATTAAAAAAACATGAAGTTATGTATTACTGTTCTCTGCCTCAGCTTTCCTAAAGTGTTGTACCAAAGTTCTCTCTTCTGTCCGCACACTTGGAAGAGCTACAGCAAGGTGTCTGTCCGCTAATCTAACGCTGCAATTCCTGGGTGCTGTCTGCACAATCGACACTACAACATCAAGGTGCCTGTCTGTGAATAAAGCTCTGCTGTTCCTGGGTACTATATGCATACTCTCCTCTACTACAACAAGATACCTGCCCCTATAGCTTCTCAGTTCCAATTTGCTCCACGTGGCACCCAGTTATCCTGCTCAATTGTATCTTTCCAGCAATCCCTTCGGCCCATATAGACCTACTTAGCGAGTCCAACTCATCAGGTGAACCCTAACACTGATAACAGTGTGACCTGCAACTTCGAACCCCAGCAATAATCTTTAACTGTAAAGGAATGCAACAGTTAAGGCCCATTTAGAAAGGTCAATAACTTGTCTAATCAGGCCAGCAAGTACCTGAAGAACGATCAAGATGCTCATTCGTCAAGTGAGATAATTTTTAAACAAGTTTAAAAATCATCATTCTCGGCAGCACATCGTTCTGTATAAATGTGGCACCCCAGGGGTCTGGTTTTCCACAGTAATGTAATGTTATGTCTGAGAGCAGGTGGGAGGTCCTTTGGTCAGGGATCCTGTGCATGCCACACCTCCTGCCCAGTCTTGGGAGGGGAAGAACTTCCCCTGTATAAACCCGGGGCTGAGGCAGGGTGAGTCAGACAAGTGGAGTAGAGACAAGAAGCAGCATAGGAAACAGCAGAGTTACAAGGAGTCAGGGGCTGGCAGCTGCAGAGCTCGCCCTGACTAAGAAGATTCTTTACCGGACCCGGAGTCCGAGGCTGTGGGGACTAACTCCTACCCAGCAGCAGAATCCGTCAGGCAGGGGATTTCAGGTCCTCTGGCCCAGAAGCCCGAAGGCACGGTCACACGCGTGGGACCAGCACCGCCATCGTGGAGCGGAAGCCATTAGAAGGCCCCGAGTCACCGGCCATACGGGTGAGCACCACACGGTACACTCAGGGACGTGGGCTACTTACATCAGCTTCTAGCAAGGTAGCCAGAAGAGTACAGTCAGTTTGGGAGGCCTACAACTACGCCTGGCCAGGGGAGATCCCATCTGCTCAAAGACTGACCAGGCCCCGTTTGCTAGCAAGTACTCCGGGAGGGTCTGTCGTTGTTACCAGTAAAGACCCTGAACTACACCGTACCGTCTCTGAGTGGTTCCTGCTACCCCCATCATCCACGTCGGCTGCCCTGAGGCCATACCCCTCCCGTTGGGGGTTATACTATCACGCTGCACAATCCTACCACCGGCCTCAGCGGTCTGCCCTGCAGCAGCAGCTTCCTGGCTGCACTCAACGGGTGGCGTAGTCATCAACTATTTACTACTAATAGACTGCCGTCTAGTTTGACTCCCTGGGCACGGACCGGGTCACCGCCACGAGACTACAACCCTCCACTGATCCGGCTCCGGGTAGGCTCCCGCGTGCGCAACGCAGCGCGACACAGGCCCAGGGGCGCGTCAACTTTGGCGTAGTCGGCAGGATTTCGTGCCCGCAACCACCGGGTACTGCGTGCCTGAAAAAGCAAAGACTGTTCAAACTTACCAGTGGTGAAGATTCCCGCTATCCGTGGAGGTTTCCCGCCATCCGGCGCCATCTTCTACCTTCTTCCCGCCATCCGCGAAGTTTTCCCGCCATCCGGCGCCATCTTTGACCTTCTTCCCGCCATCCGTGGAGTTTTCCCGCCATTGGACGCCATCTTGAGGACGCCGCGCGGGAAGAAGAGGGGCGTGGACTCCGAAAGCGCGCGAGAACTGAAGCCCCGCCTCACGTCCGGACGTTGCGTAAGGTCCTGGAAGGAGCCCAGCAGACGCCGACGTCACAGGAGCGCGACGGAAGGTCCTCAACCCTGACGATCCACTGCGGAGCCGCGGCCTACGGAAGAGGATCATCGCAAGGTAGGCCACGGTCCACTAGGGGGGAGGAAGATGTCGGATACGGAGGAGAGCTTCACTGCCTCAACCCCCGCCAGCGCTACCGCTGCTGCAGTTATGCCCTTCACCATGCCCTATATCCCGGGAGCAGCTTGGCTACCCCAGTACTCAGGGGAGTCACATACCCTGCATGACTTTAGAGAAAAGCTGGATAGCCTCTTCCAGGTGTACCCCCTCACAGAAGAGCAAAAAGTGAGCATCCTGGTGGCCCAACTAACAGGGGCAGCCAAAAGGGAAGTAAAATCCTGGCCACCTGGGAGGAAGACTGTCGCAGGGATACTAACCCGGCTGAAGGACACCTTTGATACCCGCACCTCAGCCGAGATTAAGCTTAGATTCTACGGGTGCAAGCAGCGAGCGCATGAGAGTATAAGGGACTATGCACTAAACCTACAAGAGGCCCTGAGGGCCATAAAGCAGACCGACCCTGATGGGGTGGGAAACGAGGACAGGCTGTTGACTGAACAATTTATAGAGGGTTTATATTGCAATGCCCACCGAACCCAGTTGCGGGCAATGGCCTTACAGGATCCCCATCTGGACTTTGCACAGTTCAAGGACAGAGCCATCCGGGTGCTCCGAGAACCGGCACCAGGTGGCGTTGTGACCCACAGACGCCCCACTACCACTTACTACCAGGAGGCGGCGCCCTTGTCAGCAGGGCCTGTGGGAGCTGATGCGCAGGCTTTGGACAATGACCCGGCTCCAGACCTACACCATCAGGTCCAAGAGCTAGCTAAGAGCGTTGCTGCGCTAACCCGAACTGTGCAGTCTTTACAGGTTTCCACCCCAGGGAAGATCCAGCTGGCATCCGGACCGGAGGACATCCCGTGGCGTCGACCAAGGAGGACCCCACCGGCCAGAGGAAGACCCAGTGACCGATACAGTGAGGACGGACGACCCATCTGCCGCCGCTGCAATCAACCCGGACATATGGCAAGGTACTGTTCTTTAAACGGGCACAACCTGGGGTAGAGGGCCAACCCCCAGGAAAAAGATCACCAGGCCCATCGAACTGGCGCGACAGATACGTGGGAGGACGTCCAGTCTTGCCTGTGGTACTGGATGGCATTCCCATGAGTGCCCTACTGGACACCGGGTCACAGGTCACCACCATCCCGTACGTGCTCTTCAAGCAGTACTGGAATGACTCGGATATTACCCGCTACCCCGACGACGACTTGAGTATCATCGCCAGCAATGGTCAGCCCGTGCCACAGATCGGATTTAAAGAGGTGACCATCAAAATTGGTAGAGTCGAACTGGCCGCACAGGGACTGATCATTGTAGATATTGATAAACATGAGAGTCACCCAAAAATAACTCTAGGAACTAATGTAATTGAAAATTGTCTTGCAGAGGTGATTTTCCTTTTACAGCAGGTTGCCAAGAATGCCAGCTCCGGCGAGCAGCGGGTGCTCCAGAAAGAGATCCGGGCACTGATGCAACGGCAACAAGTGGAACTCTCCGGCGGTGAGATTGGTAGCGTAAGAATGTGTGACCCTTTTCCTATTGCCATGCCCCCAAAAAGTGAAATGATGATTTGGTGCCGGGCAGCTATTGGTCTGAGAGGTAGAGATTACCAGGCAATGGTAGAACCAGTTTACTCAGACAGTAGGCCCACCATTTTGACAGCACGGGGGGTCGTCAATGTACGCCATGGGAGGGTGCCCGTTCGCATAATAAATATCGGGGAGAGGGAAGTGTACCTGCCCCGGTATGCCACACTAGCCAAATTATATATCACTAATCAAAATTCTATACAATCTGTGGAACCCTTGCCTCCATCTCACCCGGAGGAAGGTAACGGCTCTAAGAAAGACATGGAGGACTGGTGTCAGCAACTACATCTGGGTACTGACTCCACTCCCTCACATCAGAAACAAGGAGTCTATCGGGTGGTTCAAGAGTATGAGAGAGTGTTTAGTAAACACCCGTTAGACTTCGGGCGAGTCAAGGGGGTAGAACATCGCATCCCCACGGGAGATCATCCTCCCATAAAAGAGAGGTATCGACCCGTACCCCCTGCACATTACCAACACGCCAAGGGGATGCTTAGAGACATGAAGGAGGCTGGGGTAATCCGGGATAGTTGTAGCCCCTGGGCAGCCCCATTAGTTTTAGTCAAAAAGAAAGAAACACCATGAGGATGTGTGTAGATTACCGGAAAATCAACCGTATCACACACAAGGATGCGTACCCCTTACCAAGGATAGAGGAGTCATTGGCTGCTTTAAGATCTGCTAACTTCTTCTCTACCTTGGATCTCACTAGCGGGTACTGGCAGGTTCCTGTAGCAGAGGCGGACCGGGAGAAGACCGCATTCACCACCCCGATGGGACTTAGCGAGTTCACCTGCATGCCGTTCGGACTCTGCAACGCACCAGGAACCTTCCAACGCCTAATGGAGTGTTGTCTGGGCCACAGAAACTTCGAGACGGTCCTGTTGTACCTGGACGATGTCATCGTATATTCCAAGACGTATGAGGACCACCTGAAACACCTGGCGGAAGTGTTCGAGGCTCTGGCGAGTTACGGCCTAAAGGTGAAAC
Source organism: Phyllobates terribilis (assembly GCF_046119375.1). Taxonomy (NCBI): domain Eukaryota; kingdom Metazoa; phylum Chordata; class Amphibia; order Anura; family Dendrobatidae; genus Phyllobates; species Phyllobates terribilis. The sequence continues at coordinate 609,617,681 of NW_027362762.1, forward strand.
CCTCCAAGTGTCACCTCCTGAAACCAAAGGTGCAGTACCTGGGACACGTAGTGAGCGCTGACGGAGTGGCTCCCGACCCTGATAAAATCACCGCAATTAAGGAATGGCCAAGCCCCTCCAGCGTAAAAGAAGTGCGGCAGTTCCTCGGGTTGGTAGGCTACTACCGAAGGTTTATTCCCGGTTTCACCAAAAAGGCAGCACCTATGCAGGACCTCCTGATAGGCCAGTCCCGGAAGGCCAAGAACCAGAAGCCGCCCTTCAAATGGGAAGAGCTGGAAGAAGAGTCCTTCCGCCAGCTGAAGATGGCCCTCACGGGGGACGAAATCCTGGCGTACCCGGATTATAGCCAGCCCTTTATCCTCTACACCGACGCCAGTAACATCGGGCTAGGAGCCGTACTGTCCCAGATCCAGCAGGGGAAGGAACGAGTAATCGCCTACGCCAGCCGAAAACTGCGACCCACCGAAAGGAACCCCGAGAATTACAGCTCATTTAAGTTAGAGTTCCTGGCCGTAGTATGGGCAATCACTGAGCGCTTTAAGCATTACCTCGCTTCTTCCCGGTTCACCGTGTACACGGATAACAACCCGCTGACACACCTGGACACCGCAAGACTCGGTGCCCTGGAGCAGAGGTGGATGGCCCGTCTGTCCAACTACGAGTTCACAATTAAATACCGGGCAGGACGCTCCAATACCAACGCGGACGCCCTGTCCAGGATGCCCAACCTGCCGGACGGAGGAGAAGATCCGGAGGGACTGGAAGAAGTTGAACTCCCTGCGTTCCACCGTCATGGGACTATTCAGTATTCCCACCGGGTAAGGAGTAAGCAGGCTGCTACGTTGAACCCCTTACCCCACTACAACTGGGCGGAAACGCAAGACAGCGACCCTGCCGTCCGACTGGTGAAGGAGATGCTGACTCGGCCGGAGGCTCGCCTTGAACCAGACGCTCCGGAGGAAGCCAAACAACTATGGGCAGAGAAGAGTCGACTGTTCCTTTACAAAGGGAAGTTGTGCCGCAGAATGGTTAACTCCCGGACGCATGAATTACTCTGGCAAGTAGTGGTGCCACGAAGAGACGCAGCCATGGTGATGGAGGCATACCACGACGGAGCTGGACACTTTGGGTGGAAAAAGCTGGAGTTCCTGCTGCGCGAGCGGTTCCACTGGGTAGGCATGAGGGGAACCATCGAGAAGTGGTGCAGAGATTGTGGCCCGTGCAACCTGAGAAGGAAGGACCGAGCCAGCCAGAAGACTCCCCTGCAGTCCATCGTCACCCGGCAACCGTTGGAACTGGTAGCCTTGGATCATGTAAAACTGACCCCAAGCAGAAGTGGCTATGTCTACGCGTTAACCATCGTGGATCATTACTCCCGGTTCTTGGTTGTCGTCCCCGTCAAGGACTTAATGGCTCAAACAGCAGCTAGAGCCTTCCAGCAGCACTTCTGCCGTCCACACGGGTACCCGGACCAAGTGCTGACGGACCAGGGACCTGCCTTTGAAGCGTAGGTCTTTCAGGAATTCTGCAATCTGTATGGCTGCCGGAAGATAAGGACGACACCCTACCATCCGCAGACTAATGGACTTTGTGAAAAAATGAACCAGGTGGTAATGGATCTTCTAAAAACGTTGCCCCTGGAAGAACGCAGTCTGTGGCCTGAAAAGTTGCCCGATCTGGTGGACCTATACAACCACATCCCGGTAGGTTCCACCAACTGTACCCCGGCTTACCTAATGAGGGCAAGACCTGGTAAGTTACCTGTTGACCTGGAAATGGGAGTCCTGACCCCCGAGGACACTTCACCAGAAACAGACTGGGACACAGAGAGGCAGCAGCAGTACCGGAGAGTACAGGAGAGCGTGGAGCGAAGTCTCTGTCAGGCTAGGGAAAGACAAGAGAAAACTTACAACCAGTATGCTCCCGCTGTTCCCCTGGTACCCGGAGAGCAGGTCTTGAAGAGGAAGAGACGGCTCCACAAGTTGGACGACCAGTGGGAGAAGGACCCGTACACCGTACTGCCCTCAAGCCACGAGAACCCGAAGGTCTGTACCATCAGTAAAGACGGAGGGGAAACCACAGCCATTGTATCCCGGGACCACCTGAAGAAGTGTCCCGAACAACTGAGGAACCCTGAAGAGGAACAAGAAGACCATCGACCCGTGGAAGAAAGGGAAGATATGGTTAGTACCGTGCTCGGGGACTTCCCTCAGTCTTGGACTCAAGTCAATGGTGCAGTTGTGGTACCCGTACTCACCTTCCTCCAACCATCATCCCAAGAACCTACGGAGCAACGGGTAGAGCTGGAAGAACAGCCGGTCCAGGAGGCAGAAGACTCCACACAAGCAGAACTGGAGAATCAACCCTCTGCTTATAGTGAGCCTGCCGTACCCCTAGTGAGACAAAGAGCCGGTAGACAGCTGCCCAGTTTACCCTTGACAGCTCCTACACCCTGTAGTTCAGGGCCAGACAGTCAGCTCCGTAGGTCCACTCGGGCCACTAGAGGCCAGTTACCCGCACGCTGGAGAATTTAAAGTGTATAAATTGTTTTATTTATGTTTTTCTGTGTCTTGTTGCTTGTGTATAATTTTGTGTTTCTAGTTATTTTTAGGAATCCTTGGTGGATTTACCGGGAATCCTTGTACATAGTTGGAGCGTAACCCAGGATGGACTAGAGACTGTTAAGGACTCGGGGTAGGACAGACCCCCTACCTGGTTACGTCTCCCTGTGTTGGTGAAATGGACACCTTGCTCTCTTCAGAGACTGCACCCGGTTGTGGACACGCCGTAACCATCTTTATATGTTTTCTTATTGTATTATTAATGTTTTTGCCTTGTTATGTTTTTCTAAATGTGTTTAGTCCCGGAGTACTAAATTTCACTAGGGGGGAATGTGGCACCCCAGGGGTCTGGTTTTCCACAGTAATGTAATGTTATGTCTGAGAGCAGGTGGGAGGTCCTTTGGTCAGGGATCCTGTGCATGCCACACCTCCTGCCCAGTCTTGGGAGGGGAAGAACTTCCCCTGTATAAACCCGGGGCTGAGGCAGGGTGAGTCAGACAAGTGGAGTAGAGACAAGAAGCAGCATAGGAAACAGCAGAGTTACAAGGAGTCAGGGGCTGGCAGCTGCAGAGCTCGCCCTGACTAAGAAGATTCTTTACCGGACCCGGAGTCCGAGGCTGTGGGGACTAACTCCTACCCAGCAGCAGAATCCGTCAGGCAGGGGATTTCAGGTCCTCTGGCCCAGAAGCCCGAAGGCACGGTCACACGCGTGGGACCAGCACCGCCATCGTGGAGCGGAAGCCATTAGAAGGCCCCGAGTCACCGGCCATACGGGTGAGCACCACACGGTACACTCAGGGACGTGGGCTACTTACATCAGCTTCTAGCAAGGTAGCCAGAAGAGTACAGTCAGTTTGGGAGGCCTACAACTACGCCTGGCCAGGGGAGATCCCATCTGCTCAAAGACTGACCAGGCCCCGTTTGCTAGCAAGTACTCCGGGAGGGTCTGTCGTTGTTACCAGTAAAGACCCTGAACTACACCGTACCATCTCTGAGTGGTTCCTGCTACCCCCATCATCCACGTCGGCTGCCCTGAGGCCATACCCCTCCCGTTGGGGGTTATACTATCACGCTGCACAATCCTACCACCGGCCTCAGCGGTCTGCCCTGCAGCAGCAGCTTCCTGGCTGCACTCAATGGGTGGCGTAGTCATCAACTATTTACTACTAATAGACTGCCGTCTAGTTTGACTCCCTGGGCACGGACCGGGTCACCGCCACGAGACTACAACCCTCCACTGATCCGGCTCCGGGTAGGCTCCCGCGTGCGCAACGCAGCGCGACACAGGCCCAGGGGCGCGTCATAAACAAGTCATGTGCTGCTGATAACATGATGTTCCCTGTGCACAGAATGATTATTTTTAATGATCATTCTGTGCCCATAGAAGTGTGATTTGTCTGCTGTTTAATGACAGCTGTCAGCCCTTTTAAATGGGCCTTATCTGTACAATTTATCGGCTGCGCCTCTACTTGAGAAATAAAGCATTATACAGATTTGGACTGAAATCAGCAGACAGACTATGCCCTGTATGAGCATGCTGTGTTCTCAAGACCAAATAAAAAATTTTGTGACAGGTTTTCACTGCAGTTATTAGGCAAAGGTATAACACAAGGAGTTCTTCTCCATTAACTCAATAATACCCCAACAGGATACTTTAAATTTACACCTTTTTAACTTTTTTTTTCTAGTAGGTCAAAACTTTTTTTTTCTCGTCTTATCAATAAGTCCATGTGGCCTTCCAAACTTGAAACACAACGTTCTCCTCAGTAAAATCATCAGCATTAGTACTCGTTCAGATGAGCATATAGGTTCTTTTATTATCTGTGTGAAAGGAGATGAACGTACTGCCCACATTCCCCCTTGAAGAACACGCGCATTGTTGCATTGTATAATGTGAACTGTGATATGTGTTAATAGTGTTGATATTGTGTTCTGCCCAACAGCAGTGAGAGTTAGAGTTAATGATTGGGACTATGCCAGAGTGGGAAGTGCTAAGGTGAAGGGACAGAGGCAGTTTCCTACCAGGACGTTAGATAGGGAACAGACCTAAGGTCTAGACCATAAGCAGTGCCACACGATGTGGGTGTCCGAAAATGGGAGGAGACCAAGACGGTGGTTAGCGTGAACCTGAGTAAAGAGAAAAGGAAAACTGACAGAGGGACCGAGTGAATAATCAGAGAGGGGTCATGGGGGAGAATGTTTAGCATTACAGCCAGCTAGGACCTCCACCTCCATTTAACGTGACGGGACATAAGAAAAGAGTACCTTGCCCACGGCTACCACACCGCGCTATGTTACATGTGTGTAAATCTTATAGCATACAGACAGCACACTGACCAATGCAAGTCAATAAAACAGTTCACATGAACCTTTTTGCACATGGACTGATTGTCTGCATGTAAAAAAATCACACTATGCACTAGTTTAATCCATATTCCAGATCAAACTCGCCCATTACAAGTGAATAGGTGCCTAAAAAGATGGACTACATACAGGATACCATATGTATGGCATGCGTTTTTTATGGATCCATTACAATAAAGATAGGAAAGTATATTTACTGTATCTGTTAAATTGTTTATGTAAAAAACAGATGACATGCGGATGTACAAACAAACACACATAATGGATAAAAAAATGTCTGTTTTTCTGATTGAAAAACAGGTGATTTTGTATATTCTCGTCTGTATGTGGCCTTACAAAGAGACTTAATCAATTGTGTTGGTATAAACTGGCCACCGGCGGTAGTCATGTGAGTGGTTCGCCATTTCCACATCGGGGCCAGCTACAGGAAAATTGTGTTGTTGGGTGAAGTGTGTGATATTGTACCTGGATCTGTTGCTTCCATCATCGGGTCCATTGTACTTGGTGCAGTTCCGCTCCTGTTAACTGTTTCCCCCTATTAGGCCAGACCAGTGCTTATAAACAATGTCCATTTTATATACGAACAAACTGTACAACCTGTAATAATCCCCTGTTCTCCTTCTCCATCTTCCGCACAGTATACCGGCTCTATTCTAAGAGTTACAGTATGTGTTTTGTTCCCGGCAACAGGTACTGCAAGGGAAATGGGGAGATGTTCTAATTACCTGTATGGAGTAGGGTTATTCGGGTCCACGCATTATGTACTGATCACGAAACCCGGAGCCTTTAACTAAGACAGTCCCAGGGGCCACTCATTGAGACAATGCTCCCTGTTTTCAGTACTCACAGCAGGGTGCTACGTTCTTCCTGAGGTCGCCTTTTTCAGCTGAACTGTTCTTTTTCCCGGACTTCTAAGCTTTTCCTCGATGCCGGGGTCCTCAAGTGCCTGTGCTGCCCTGCTGCCTCTTTAACTAGATTCTTACATGCTAAGTAGTGTTGAGCGAACATGCTCGACACTGCTCGGTACTCGCCCGAGCATCAAGCTACTCGGGATGTTCGGCGAGCACCGAGCATTTCCGGGTTACTCGGGCGGGAGCTCGGGTCTCCACCCTGCATGTTTGGTGCTCTTTACAGAGCCAATGAACATGCAGGGATTGCCAGCCAGTCACTGTAATGCTGCAGCCATGTTGGTTGTGGGCATAACAGTGATTGGCTGGCCGCACAGCGTCACCTCGAGTATTTAAAACCGGGCGCCGCTAACTTGGACACAGTCGCTCCGGATTAGACAGTGTAGGGACAGTGCTGCTGATTTAGGGAGAGATATAAACTGCAAAATAGTTAGTGTAGGGTCTGTAAAGGCTGCCAGAACAAACAAACAGTTCTTTTCAGGACTAATATCCATCCCAGATACCAGGCAGGCAGGCTGTATAGGAGACACAGTGGTTATACCAGCAAACGCTGCATTACAGTCCTGTGTGCTCCTGTCGCTGAAATTGCAGGACTTAGCACCAGGTGTCGGGGGCCAGGAAAAATCCTTTTTTTTTCATCTAAATCCTCCTTTTTTTTTCCTCCTTCACACTGTACAAATGCCCGTCTTATTAACCTTTTGCCCCCCCCCCCCCCAAAAAAAAGCGTGTCTCTGATTTTTCAGACACAAATATAACTGTTGAAAATAACTGTTGTTTTGCACTTCCACGGTTCAAACCTCTGTATTATCCATTTTGGGCCATTTGTATCTAAAAAAAAAACAGTTTGAGTGTGTCGCTCACTGTTCAGCCGCAAATATCTCTATTTAAAAAAGTGTGGTATACCCCAGTAAACAATAACTATGGTTTTGCCATCCCACGGTAAAAAAACTCTATTATTCAGCTTTTGGTAGTTTTTTCCGTAAAGAAAAGCAGTAGTGTCTCCTGACTGTTGTGACACAAAAATATATCTGTTGAAAATAGTCTTGTGTAGGCCCGACATCCCAGTGTGGTTTCGCAGTTCCACGGGTCAAATCGCTGTACTATCCAGTTTTGGGCCTTTGGTATCTAAACAAAAAGCAGTTTGAGTGTGTCGCTCACTGTTCAGCCGCAAATATCTCTATTTAAAAAAGTGTGGTATACCCCAGTAAACAATAACTGTGGTTTTGCCATCCCACGGTAAAAAATCTCTATTATTCAGCTTTTGGTAGTTTTTTCCGTAAAGAAAAACAGTAGTGTCTCCTGACTGTTGTGACACAAAAATATATCTGTTGAAAATAGTCTTGTGTAGGCCCGACATCCCAGTGTGGTTTCGCAGTTCCACGGGTCAAATCGCTGTACTATCCAGTTTTGGGCCTTTGGTATCTAAAAAAAAAGCAGTTTGAGTGTGTCGCTCACTGTTCAGCCGCAAATATCTCTATTTAAAAAAGTGTGGTATACCCCAGTAAACAATAACTGTGGTTTTGCCATCCCACGGTAAAAAATCTCTATTATTCAGCTTTTGGTAGTTTTTTCCGTAAAGAAAAACAGTAGTGTCTCCTGACTGTTGTGACACAAAAATATATCTGTTGAAAATAGTCTTGTGTAGGCCCGACATCCCAGTGTGGTTTCACAGTTCCACGGGTCAAATCGCTGTACTATCCAGTTTTGGGCCTTTGGTATCTAAAAAAAAAGCAGTTTGAGTGTGTCGCTCACTGTTCAGCCGCACATATCTCTATTTAAAAAAGTGTGGTATACCCCAGTAAACAATAACTGTGGTTTTGCCATCCCACGGTAAAAAATCTCTATTATTCAGCTTTTGGTAGTTTTTTCCGTAAAGAAAAACAGTAGTGTCTCCTGACTGTTGTGACACAAAAATATATCTGTTGAAAATAGTCTTGTGTAGGCCTGACATCCCAGTGTGGTTTCGCAGTTCCACGGGTCAAATCGCTGTACTATCCAGTTTTGGGCCTTTGGTATCTAAACAAAAAGCAGTTTGAGTGTGTCGCTCACTGTTCAGCCGCAAATATCTCTATTTAAAAAAGTGTGGTATACCCCAGTAAACAATAACTGTGGTTTTCCTCTTTCATGGTTCTAATCTACTCTTTATTACCCTTTTTCCATTGATAGTGCAAGTGTAAGCTATTTTACTTCATTTACAATGGGCAAGGCGCGTGGCAAGGGACGTGGAAGTGGACGTTCTGGTGATGGTTCGTGCAGAGGACGGGGCCGTGGCCAAGGTGAAAATGTGCCACAACCAACAGCCACATCTTCTCGCTCCCACTTCTTGACCGAATTACTAGGGAAGCACAGAACAACACCAGTATTGAGAACTGATCAGTGTGAACAGGTTATTAATTGGATAACAGATAATACTTCCAGTTACCTGGGCACCACCACCTCCGGTCTGTCTTCCACACGGTCAACTCTTAGTAGCCGTGAGTCTCGACCGCATACTCCTCCTCACCCTGATGCTCCTTCCTCTCACCATGCCGAGTGTCGTCAGACAGCAAGTGATCCCACACTTGGACACTCTGAAGAGCTGTTCACTGGTCCATTTCCATATTTGGGCCCCTCACCTGATACGCTTGAAGTGGTGGAACAGGAGATCCCATGTTGCGATGCCCAAATATTTGAACAGCCACGGCCACAGGATGTCGACGTTGGCAATCTGTCACAAGAGGTGGACGATGACGAGACACAATTGCCAGGAAGTGAGGAGGAGGATCGTGGTGCGCAAGTGGAAGAGGAGGAGGTGGTGGATGATCTAGTAACTGACCCAACGTGGAAGGAGGACATGCAGAGTGAGGCCAGCAGCACACAGGGGGAGGGAGGCAGAGTACCCCAACATGCAGGAAGAAGCAGTGTGGTGGACGCAGACAGAAGGCAGGCAACAGTTCCCCGTAACACCAACACGAGGGACGTTGCCAGTACAAGCTGTAGGTCTTCCAGAGTCTGGAATTTTTTTAAAGACTCTGCTGATAACCCCAAAAAGGCCATATGTTCCACCTGCCATGCCAGCATCAGCAGGGGTGACAAAACTACCAGCCTGAACACCACCAGCATGATCAGGCACATGGCAGCAAAGCACCCGACTTTGTGGGGCGAAACCCAGGGTCCACGACCAGTGTCAGCGGGTGTCACCACTGCTTCTTCCACTGTTGTGCGTGCAATAGAACCCCCTGTTGTGTGTGCAAGGCAATCCCCTGTCCATACTGCATGTAAAGATGCCCCCTCCTCTCAGTCTTCACTTGTTATGGCAGTTTCTCAAGAAACAGCATCAACGTCCACGTCCACGTCCCACCGCAGCGTTCAATTGTCCATATCCCAGACCTTTGAACGAAAGCGGAAATTCGCAGCTAACGCCCCACAGGCCACAGTCCTAAATTCGCACATTTCACGACTGCTTGCATTGGAAATGCTGCCTTTTAGGCTGGTGGAGACGGAATCCTTCCGCAATCTTATGGCGGTGGCCGTCCCTCGGTACTCGGTCCCCAGCCGACACTATTTTGCGCGGTGTGCCATCCCCGCACTACACAAGCACGTGTCCCAAAGCATCTGCCGTGCCCTCAACAACGCAGTTACTGGGAGAGTCCACCTGACAACGGACACGTGGACAAGTGCTTGTGGCCAGGGACAGTACATCTCTCTGATGGCACACTGGGTAAACATAGTGGAAGCCGGGACCCAGTCGGACCTTGGGACGGAACACATCCTCCCCACACCGAGGATTGCGGGCCCTATGTCAGTCAGAGTTGCCCCCACAGTGTACAGTTCCTGCGCATCCTCCTCCTCCTCCTCATGTTCAGCCTCCATCTCAGATATCACCACATCAGTTACAAGCTGGAAGCATTGCAGTACTGCCTCCGCCAAGCGGCAACAGGTTGTGCTGAAACTCATAAGCTTAGGTGATAAACCTCACACTGCTTGTGAGTTGTGGACAGCTGTGAAAGAGCAGGCAGATCTGTGGCTGAGACCGCTGAACCTACATCTCGGCATGTTCGTGTGTGACAATGGCCGTAACCTGGTGGCGGCTCTGAGGCGAGGTGAGATCACACACGTACAATGCCTGGCTCATGTGCTTAACTTCGTGGTTCAGCGGTTTCTTAAATCGTACCCAGAGTTGCCAGATCTGCTTGTGAAAGTACGCCGCCTGTCAGCTCATTTTCGCAAGTCAGCTACAGCTTCCGCCGCCCTTGCTGTGTTGCAGCAACGTTTGCAGCTTCCGGCACACCGACTGGTGTGTGATGTCCCCACACGTTGGAATTCTACCCTCCACATGTTGCAAAGGATTTGTGAGCAGAAGAGAGCAGTTGTGGAGTACCAGCTGCAACAAGGCCGTCGATATTCAGGTCAGACTCCACACATAAGACCTCAGGAGTGGACCTGGATGTCTGACATATGTACCATCCTGACAAACTTTGAGGAGGCCACCAAGATGGTGAGTGGCGATGATGCCATCATTAGTGTCAGCATCCCACTTGTCTGTCTTTTGCAACGCTCTCTGCAGAGAATTAAAGAGGAGGCATTGCAGCCAGAGTATGATGAGATGGATCAAGAAGCCGTAGCGGGCGATTACTCACAGCCCATCCTCATCTCATCCCAATGTGCATTGGGTAACATTGAGGGAGAGGAGGAGGAGGAGGAGGAGGAAGAACAGGAACTGCTATCATGCGTTGTAGACGGTAGTACCTGTACAAGTGTCATACCGTCAGTTCAGCGTGGGTGGCCTGAGGACAGGGGGGAGGAGGAAGAGGAGGAGGAGGAGAGCATGGTCAGCCGTCATCTTGGTGAGGACACGGAAATCTTGCCCGTTACCAGTCTGGCACGCATGGCTGACTTTATATTACGCTGCCTTAACCGTGACCCTCGTGTTGTCAAAATGTTGGGTGACAGTTATTACTGGTTGGTGACACTTGTAGACCCCCGCTACAAGGAGAACTTTCACTCTCTTATTCCTGAGGTGGAGAAGTCTACAAAAATGGGGCAGTACCAGAAGACCCTTGCTGCAGAACTCTTAAAAAAATTCCCATCTGAACACGCTAGCGGCAGAGGTCACAGTTCGTTGCCCAACCAGTTCGTTGCAACTCCAATCCAGCAGAGGCAGGGGAGCACTGTCAACGTTCTGGGACAGTTTTCTGACACCCGCCCAGCTTACAGGCCCTGAGGCGCGGGGTACTCTCACAAGGAGTGGAAAGTTTCAAAAGATGGTGAGGGAGTACCTTGCCGATCGTACCAGCGTCCTCCGTGATTTCTCTGTGCCTTTTAATTATTGGGTATCCAAGCTGGACACTTGGAATGAACTCGCTCTGTACGCCTTGGAGGTCCTGGCCTGCCCTGCCGCTAGCGTGTTATCGGAGCGTGTTTTTAGTGCCGCTGGGGGAATTATAACTGATAAGCGCACTCGCCTGTCAACTGACAATGCTGACAAGCTGACCCTTATCAAAATGAATAAGGGCTGGATTGGGCCAGACTTCTCATCACCACCAAATGACAGCAGAGTAACATAAAGTCAAATCCACTGTGTTATTTCGGGAGGTGTATTCACATGCACCGCTTCATATCCACACATGGGTATACGCTTCCTCGTTTCGGCTGTTTTGTCTTCTTCTCCTTATCCTCAGCCTCCACCACCACTATACCACCAGGGTGCCAGCATTGCAAATTCCTCCGTCCTTATTTTTGGCAGCTTTTGCTTGCAAGACATAAGCAAATACTATGGGACACCCACTCCCCAATAATGGGACTTATGTTTGTAATATGCTGTACTGCATGGCTCTTGTAAGGGGCATTGCAAGTTGCTCCGTCCTAATTTTTGGCAGCTTTTGCTTGGAAAGCATAAGCAAATACTATGGGAGACCCACTCCCCAATAATGGGACTTATGTTTGTAATATGCTGTACTGCATGGCTCTTGTAAGGGGCATTGCAAGTTGCTCCGTCCTAATTTTTGGCAGCTTTTGCTTGCAAGGCATAAGCAAATACTATGGGACACCCACTCCCCAATAATGGGACTTATGTTTGTAATATGCTGTACTGCATGGCTCTTGTAAGGGGCATTGCAAGTTGCTCCATCCTAATTTTTGGCAGCTTTTGCTTGCAAGGCATAAGCAAATACTATGGGACACCCACTCCCCAATAATGGGACTTATGTTTGTAATATGCTGTACTGCATGGCTCTTGTAAGGGGCATTGCAAGTTGCTCCGTCCTAATTTTTGGCAGCTTTTGCTTGCAAGGCATAAGCAAATACTATGGGACACCCACTCCCCAATAATGGGACTTATGTTTGTAATATGCTGTACTGCATGGCTCTTGTAAGGGGCATTGCAAGTTGCTCCGTCCTAATTTTTGGCAGCTTTTGCTTGCAAGGCATAAGCAAATACTATTGGACACCCACTCCCCAATAATGGGACTTATGTTTGTAATATGCTGTACTGCATGTGACGCGCCCCCTGGGCCGTGTGTACACGTGTGTGGGATACCCGGTGCCGGGTCTCTGGGGTCTGTAGTCTCCGTGGCGGTGACCCGGTCCCGTGGCTCAGGCTGGTCAAACCAGTGGCAGTCTTTCTTAGGTTTTGAGGTTAATTGTCCGACTGCGCCACCCGTGGATTGCGATCAGGGAGTACCACCGCTGCGAGGCAGACCGCTGAGGCTGGTGTTGTGTGCGCAGCAGAGAATGGGATAACTCCCCACGGGAGGAGTATAGCCTCAGGGCAGTGAGTGTGGATGATGGGGGTGATGGTGCACGAGCGCAGCAGGAACGACTCAGAGTCTTTGCAGTGCAGTTCAGGGTCTTTACTGATGATTATAAGGTAGACCCTCCCGGGAGTACTGGCTAGCATAAGAGGCCTGGTCAGTCTGTGAGCAAGCAGGAGTTCCCCTGGCCAGGTGGAGTTGTAGGCCTCCCCGTCTGTCTGCACTCTTCCTGGCTACCTTGCTGTAAGCGGGTAGAAGTAGCCCACGTCCCTGAGTGTACCGTGTAGTGCTCACCCGTATGGCTGGTGACTTGGGGCCTTCTGTTAGCCTCCGCTCCATGACGGCGGTGCTGGTCCCTTGCTTGTGACTGAGCCTCCGGGCTTCTATGGCCAGAGGACCTGAAATCCCCTGCCGGCTGGTTTCTACTGCTGGATATATAAGTCACAGCCTCGGACTCCTGTGTCCGGTTCCTGTTTTCTTCTGCCAGGGCGAGCTCTGCTCAGCTTCCAGCCCCTGGTCTTTAGCTCCTAGCTCCTACAGAGCTCCTTGCTGTTACTTTCCCTTGCTCTCACTCTGACTCTGACTGTTCTCTGTTCTCTGACTCACTCAACTCCACCCCAGATCCAGTTTATAAGTGCAGAATTCTCCCCTCCCAGGACTGGGGCAGGAGGATCTTGCATGTTTAAGGGATCCTGACCAGGAAACCTCCCACTTGCTCTCCGACGTAATATCTCTATTACTGTGGTGACCAGACCCCTGGGGTGCCACACATGGCTCTTGTAAGGGGCATTGCATTTCCTCATAATTTTTGGAAAGCCTTCCATTCACTGCTTAGGCCAACAGTGCACAGGAGACCCAGTTGCTATAAATGGAAAAAAAGGTTTAGTTAATGCCCTCTGACCTCCATGTCATTTCCAAGGGGCATTGGAGTGCCTCGAAATTTTTGGTAGGCATTGCACTCACTGTATGCCCTATAACTATGTAGCCAAACCACTCCTTTTGTTACAGAAACATATCCTACAAGACATATCTGGTTGACTGGCCTGATATTGATGTGAATGGTCCCTGTTCCTCCTGCTCTTTCTCCTTTGCCACTACCTCATCCATCATTTATCACCTGAAGCTTTGTTTTAACGGGAGTCATAGAACTTGGATAGTAGCAGGAAAACATCCAGCAATCCTCGGAGGAGGTAGGATATGCGCCAAAACGCTGACCACCTCAGGCCTAGCCGCTACTACATACATGGGCTTGCATTACAACAAAACAAAGCAGATGCTAACTTCTATCATCCTCATCATGCTCCTCACCTTGGCACCCTCAACTCCCCTGATGGAGAAGCCAGGGCCCACCGGAGGAGTCTGATAGTCCTAGCCAATGCTGCCCTAAAGCAGGCCAGGCTAAGAAAAGTGTGGGAAAGGTTACCGGGACAAATAGGGGTGGCTGGGGACCGAGTATGGACACCCGGCCACCCCCTGGAGGCTGGGGAGCAAGCGGGGACACCCGGCCACCAGGCGGATGGGGACTGAGTATGGATACCAGGCCGCCGACACATCCATGGCGTGGTGGCCAGATTCCGCCTCCACATGCCTAAAAGGCCCAATTTAAAGTGCAAGCAAGCAAGCAGTATGGTATTGCAGCCTGGGGGTGGGTGGGTGGCAGGCTGCATACTTGCGCTTGCATTGCAAGGAATGGGAGAGGTACAATTGAACACTGCCCTGGGACTTGAATGGGGATAGTTGCAAGTCTGCAACGACAGGTGCAAGGTGGGAGTCATCTTTGCATGTACCATGAATAGGGGTTTGGCATGCACACACTACAGCGGAATAGGCTCTCCTTCCCACTAAATGCACTGGGGAGGGCACAGGTAATGTTTTGGTATACGCGCTTAATCTTATGTATAAGGCACACCAGGACAAATAGGGGCGGCTGGGGACTGAGTATGGATACCTCGCTGCCGAAGCAGCCATGAGGTAGTGGCCAGCTTCGGCCTCCTCCAAACTTAAAGGCCCCATTTCAAGTGCAAGCTAGCAGTATGGAATAGCAGTCTGGGGGTGGGTGGGTGGCAGGCTGCACACTTACACTTGCATTAAAAGAAAACATAGCAGATGCTAACTTCTGTAATCATCATCATGCTCCTCACCTTGGCACTCTCAACTCCACCGATGGAGAAGTCAGGGCCCACCCGAGGAGTCTGCTTCTCTGGTGGGCTCGTCCAATGCTGCCTAAAGCAGGCTGGGCTAAGAAAAGTGTGTGGGGGGATGTTCCAAGGAGAAATAGGGGCAGCTGGGGACCGTTTATGTACACCCGGCTGCCCCCAGGCGGCTGGGGACCGTGTGTGGACACCCGGCCGCCGGGCGGCCGGGGACTGAGTGTGGATTCCAGGCCGCCAACACAGCCATGACGTGGTGGCCAGATTCCGCCTCCACATGCCTAAAAGGCCCAATTTCAAGTTCAAGCAAGCAGTATGGTATTGCAGCCTGGGGGTGGGTGGGTGGCAGGCTGCATACTTGCGCTTGTATTGCAAGGAATGGGGGAGGTACAATTGAACACTGCCCTGGGACTAGAACTTGCATGGGGATAGTTGCAAGTCTGCATCTTCTGATGCGGCAAGGATCACTTATGATGGGCACACTTTTAGACAGTGACCTGGGAATCAGAGATGCTTCCAGGTGTCTTCCCCATGCTGTTACCATGTCTTTTCAGTACTTTATGCATGTGTCACACAGCACATGGCCAGATAAGGTTGTAAAATGTTAAAATGACACATGCTTCCTGGGGCGATCCCCATGCTGTCCCCATGTCATTTGAGCACTGTCATTATCGTTTTGGGCACTTATTAGGCTTTTAAAAGACTGCCGGGGGTGCCACCGCAAAAATGCTCGAGTCTCCCATAGACTAACATTGGGCTCGTTGCTCGGGTCAAGCACCCGAGTATCACGGCGAGCTCGGCCCGAGCTTCGAGCACCCGAGCATTTTAGTGCTCGCTCAACACTAGTGCTAAGCTTTTTAGTTCCACACACCCTGAGCCTGTATCCTGCTGTCTCCACCTTCTCTGTACACAGCCTACTCCACACTCTGCCCAATGAACATTGCCTCTCACTTCCTGGATCTAGTCTCCTATTTGTGCCCAGTCACTCCTCTACCTCCCTGGCTGGCTTGGTGTTAACCCTTTAATCCCTGAACACAGGATCTTGCATCCCAAGGGAAATCCAATCAAGGGGTAGACAGTGACCTCTTGTGAATGGTGGTTAATACTGCAGGCACATTTCAGGTATATAACATTTCTACACAAATAACTGTTAGTAACTTGCCTCGATGTCTTCTTGACAGAGATTCTGTCCACTTTCTCACATACCCCCACACTAAAATATGGTCGCTCCCGACCATACCGACCTCTTAAACTTTAGGAACAAAATATTAGCACATATTTAACTTCACACATTAATCAACAGTTCAAAACCCACTCTGTTCTTCTCCTGGACACTGATATTTTCTCTCCTTCTGAGTCATCTTTACTCCAGTCCCACTGGGTTGGGACCCTGGAACAAGTGTGTCCATGTACCTTTAACTAGGGCCGTAGGCCCAATGCAGCAACCCGCTGCCAAATGTGCACAACTGGGGGAACTCCTTCAGCAGTTTGAGTGCCCTGAGTCCAAGTGACCCTTACTTTCTCTGAGGAGCCATAGAACACAGTAGTTGAACAAAAAGGCCTTACTAACACGTCCTTAAGAGACTAACCTAGGACAGCAATGGAAATGTCCACTTCCCTCACATGCTCTTCTTTTTCCAGGCTGCCCAGGATTCAGGACATGGAGGTCGGTCCCAACTCCACGACTGCTCAGGATACTGCCGCCTCCTGAAGTCGTCCTGAAGCAGTCCTGTCCCCGAAATGAACATCTACGCTGACATGTTCTTTCAGCTCTTGGCAATAGGGCGCTGGCCAGTTGCTTCTGGTGTGCTTCCCGCCTGATTGGCTCCGCCCTTATGGAGGCCATACTAGTAAAGCAACCACCACTTCTTCCGTCACTCCACGTGACTCTGCCTCCAGACACACCCCTTTCACTCGACGTTTCTCACCCGCTGGGCCATCTCTCTTCATTCGGCACTTTTACCTACTGGGACGGCTCCCTTGCTGTAATGCGCCTTCTTCCACTACGCGCCATCTCTTCTAGGCCAGACCTTGGCCTTGGCATACCTCTGTTATGATCTGCTACAAGAACTAAGGAAAGATAGGAAAACTGTCCCTACAATAGGACTAAGCTGATTCCCTACGATGCAGCGGGCAACCTGTTCCTTGTGAACAGACCCGCCTTCGTCCTCAGCTAGTCTGAACCCAGACCTATAGATATAAGGGAGGGGTCCCTAAAAGTACTAAGGACTGGGACAAAATTGGACACCTCCTAGCAGAAGTTGTAGCGGAGCAAAAAGACAAACAGACAAAAATACTTAGAGGTCCAAGGACCAAGAAAACTATAGAGATAGGTACAAAGCACCTGGCTAGATTAAGAGTCAAAGTAACACTGAAGTCCAGCAAAGCCAGAAGGGCGGAGCTGGAATAAATAGGCAGCAGGTCAAGTCACCACAAAATAGAAAAAAAACTAACAGGAGGGTTCTAACAGTACCCCCTCTTCTATGAGGATCCTCCGGATCCTCTAGGCCCAGGCCTATCAGGAAACCTCCTGTGAAACGCTCTGATAAGTCTAGGAGCAGAGACATCATCTGCCCTTACCCAGGAGTTATCCTCAGGACCGAAACCTTTCCAAGTGCAATCTCCCTCTATGACTTCTGGAGTTCAGGATACGAGAAATTTCATATTCACCTTCTTCCATCACCGGAGGAACTGTGACAGTGGCATCCCTATCCGATACATCAACTTTTTTCAATAAGGAAACATGAAACACTGGATTAATCTTCCAGGAGGAGGGAACCTCTAACCTAACAGCAGACTGGTTAACCACCCGAAGCACCTTAAATGGTCCCACAATCTTCGGACCCAATTTCTTAGAAGGAATCCTCAACCGCAGATTCTTTGAGGACAATCAAACCATGTCACCAACCGTAAACAAAACCTCTTGACATTTCCTGTTAAAATACTTCTTAGACTTTTTGTTAGCCTCTTGAAGGTTACAACGTACATCAGTTCAAACTCTCTCCAAATCACCGGAAAAATTCTCCTCCTCCGGCACAGCCGACACCAATTTGGAGAACGAACCAAACTACGGATGTCTCCCAGTACAACAAAAAATGGAGAACAGCCCAGCAGAAGAGGATGTATGGTTGTTAAGAGCAAATTCAGCAAGTGGCAGAAACTCAGACCACCCCTCTTGATTGTCTGCCACAAAACAATGCAAAAACTGCTCAACATCCTGGCTCTTTCTTTCTGTCTGTCCATTAGACTCAGGATGATACCCAGATGAAAGTGACAAATGGACTCCCAACCTGTCACAAAAAGCACGCCAAAAATGAGCCACAAACTAAGGTCCCCTATCAGAAACAATGTCGGTGGGAACTCCATGGAGTCTGACAATTTCCTTGACAAAAGCCTTAGCGAGTGTCTTAGCGCAGGGTAGTTTAATGAAAGGAACCAAGTGACACATCTTGCTAAAACGGTCCACGACCACCCAGATGACAGTGAAACCCTCGGACACAGGAAGGTCAGTAATAAAATCCATTTCAAGATGCGTCCAAGGTGCACTAGGAACCTCCAGAGGGCAAAGCAACCAAGCAGCAGGAGCATGTGAAGCCTTTGATCTAGCACACACCGTACATTGACACACTCATTTAATGATTTCCTTCTGCCACCCAGACCACCAAAAAAACTGCGACCTACCAGTCTCTTAGTCTCAGAAATTCCTGGATGACCTGCCAACCGAGACTCATGATACTCCACAAACAACTCTCTCCTAAAGGTTCTAGGTACAAACAACCTCCCATGGGGAGTGTTAGATGGGGCATCCTCCTGGGCTTTCAGAATCCCATCTTCCAAAACGGAGTCCAATGCTGCTATCACAACTCCTTCCTGTAAAATGCTCTCCTCCTCCTCGGTACCAACCATGGGAGAAAAGCTGCGAGATAAAGCATCAGCTTTAACATTCTTAGTACCCGGGATGTAAGTAACAGAAAAATTAAACCGCAAAAAAAAAAGCCCACCTAGCCTGACGGGCATTCAAGCGCTTGGCAGCATCTAGATAGATCAGATTCTTATGATCAGTGAAAACCTGAATGGGAAATTTAGCACCTTCCAAGAAATGACGCCAATGTTCAAATGCGAGTTTGTTAGCCAGCAATTCCCGATTACCAACATCGTAATTAAGTTCAGTTTCAGAAAATTTTTTCGAAAAAAAAGCACAGGGATGAACCCCATCCTTGTTCTCCTGAGACAAAACTGCACCAACCCCCACCGAAGAAGCATCAACCTCGACCAAAAAAGGCTTGGTCTCATCAGGCTGCATAAGGATGGGGGCAGAACTGAACCTCTCCTTGAGATACACAAAAGCTTCAATGGCCTCAGTAGTCCACTGGACCATATTCGCACCTTTCCTGGTGAGATCGGTCAGCGGCATAACAATTATGGAAAAATTATTAATGAATTTTCTGTAATAATTGGCGAAACCCAAAAACCTCTGTATCGATTTTAAACCAATAGGCCTAGGCCATTCTTGCACAGCCTGAACCTTCACCAGGTCCATCTCAAAGCCCTCGCTGGAGATAATGTAGCCCCAAAAAGTAATTCTCTGCACAGCGAACTCGCATTTCTCCAGCTTAGCAAAAAGTGAATTGTCACTTAACTGCAATACCTCACATACGCTCTGCCAATACTGTTATGTTCTGCTACCAGAGCTAAGGAAAGAGAGGAGATCTGTCCCTACGATAGAACTCAGCTTAATCCCTACGATGTAACAGGGAACCTGATCCTGCGATCAGACCTGCTAAAGTCCTAAGCTAGTCTGTACGGAGACCTATAGATATGGGGAAGGAATCCCTACAAGTACTAAGGACTGGGAGGAAAATGGGACACCTCCTAACAGAAATAGTAGCAGACAGACGAACAAACAAAATATATAGAACAAAGAGGTCCGTAGACCAAGCAAACTAACAGAGTAGATACAGAGCACAGGCTAGCTAGAAAGTAGTTATACAATGAAGTCCAGCAAAGCCAGAAGGGCGGAGCAGGATTAAATAGGCCAACAAGGTCATGTGACCAGCAAAGGAAAAAACCTAAGAGCAAGGTTCTAACAGTACCCCCCCTTCTAAGAGGATCCTCCCGATCCCCTAGGACCAGGCTTATCAGGAAATCTCCTGTGAAACGCTCTGATAAGTCTGGACGCGGAAACATCATCCGACCTCACCCAAGAGTTATCCTCGGGTCCGAAACCTTTCCAGGCCACAAGATATTGCAAACTACCTCTATACCGTCTAGAGTTAAGGATGCGAGAAATTTCATATTCCCCGTCCTCCACCACCGGAGGAACAGAGGCAGAGGCGTCACAATCCGATACAACAGCTTTTTTCAACAGAGAGACATGAAATACCGGATTAATTCTCCAGGAGGTAGGAACCTCCAACCTAACAGCAGATTGGTTGACAACCTGAAGCACCTTAAAGGGCCCTACAAACTTGGGACCCAATTTCTTAGAAGGAATCCTCAACCGCAGATTCCTAGAGGACAACCAAACCATGTCACCAACAGCGAACAAAACCTCCTGTCATTTCCTATCAAAGTAGTCTTTAGATTTTCTGTTGGCCTCCTGAAGATTACCACGCACATCCGTCCAAACTCTCTCCAAATCACCGGAAAAATTCTCCTCCTCAGGCACGGCAGATCCCAACTTGGAGAACGACCCAAACGACGGATGTCTCCCAGAACAACAAAAAAAAGGCGAACAACCAGCAGAAGAAGATGTATGATTGTTCAGAGCAAATTCAGCAAGTGGCAGAAACTCAGACCACCCCTCTTGATTGTCTGCCACAAAACAACGCAAGAACTGCTCAACATCCTGGTTTTTCCTTTCTGTCTGGCCATTAGATTCAGGATGATATCCGGACGAGAACGACAAATGAACTCCCAACCTGTCACAAAAGGCACGCCAAAAACGAGCCACGAACTGAGGACCCCTATCAGAAACAATGTCAGTAGGAACGCCATGAAGTCTGACAATTTCCTTGACAAAGGCCTTAGCAAGAGTTTTAGCGCAGGGCAGTTTGACGAAGGGAACCAAGTGACACATCTTGCTAAAACGGTCCACGACCACCCAGATGACAGTAAAACCCTCAGAGGGGGGAAGGTCAGTTATAAAGTCCATAGCCAAATGTGTCCAAGGAGCACTGGGAACCTCCAAAGGACAAAGCAACCCCGCAGCAGGAGTATGTGAGGACTTAGATCTAGCACATATAGTACATTGACGCACCCACTTAATGACTTCCTTCTGCCATCCAGGCCACCAAAAACTGCGACCCACCAGTCTCTTGGTCTCAGAGATTCCGGGATGACCTGCCAACCGAGATTCGTGACACTCAACAAACAAATCTCTCCTAAAGGTCCCAGGCACAAACAACCTCCCATGAGGAGTGTTAGATGGGGCATTTTCCTGTGCTTTAAGAATCTCATCTTCCAAAACGGAGTCCAAAGCAGCTATCACAACACCTTCTTGTAAAATGTTCTCCTCTTTCTCAGCACCGACTATAGGAGAAAAACTGCGAGACAAGGCATCCGCCTTAACATTCTTAGTACCAGGGATGTAAGTAACGGAGAAATTAAACCGCGAGAAAAACAGTGCCCACCTAGCCTGACGGGCATTCAGGCGCTTGGCAGCATCAAGATATATCAGATTTTTATGATCCGTAAGAACCTGAACAGGAAATTCCGCACCTTCCAAGAAGTGGCGCCAGTGTTCAAATGCGAGTTTAATAGCCAATAATTCCCGATTACCAATATCGTAATTCAGTTCAGTCTCCGAAAATTTTTTTGAAAAAAAGGCACAGGGATGTAATCCATCCCCGTTATCCTGAGACAATACTGCGCCAACCCCCACAGAGAAAGCATCAACCTCAACCAAAAACGGCTTAGTCACATCAGGCTGCATAAGGATGGGAGCAGAGGTGAACCTCTCCTTGAGATACACAAAAGCTTCAATGGCCTCAGAAGACCACTGAACCGCATCAGCACCTTTCCTGGTGAGATCGGTCAGAGGTTTGACAATACTAGAAAAATTTTTTATGAATTTTCTGTAATAATTGGCGAAACCTAAAAACCTCTGTATTGATTTCAAACCAATAGGCCTAGGCCATTCCTGTACAGCTTGAACTTTAACCGGGTCCATCTCAAAACCTTCGCTGGAGATAATGTAACCCAAAAAACTAATTCTCTGTACAGCGAACTCACATTTCTCCAGCTTAGCAAAAAGCGAATTGTCCATTAATAACTGTAATACCTCACGTACGCTCCGCCAATGAGACTCCAGATCCGGCGAATAAATCAAAATGTCATCCAAATACACAACCACATTTTTGCCGATCAAAGGTCTAAGGATGTCATTAATAAGATTCTGAAAAAATGCAGGAGCATTAGTAAGACCAAAAGGCATAACCAGATTCTCAAAATGACCCACAGGAGTGTTAAAAGCAGTCTTCCATTCGTCACCCTCCTTCATGCGCAACAGATTGTATGCCCCCTTAAGGTCAATTTTAGAGAACCACTTGGCCCCCATTAACTGGTTAAACAGATCAGGAATCAATGGCAGTGGGTAAGGATTGCGTACAGTAATTTTGTTAATCTCACGAAAATCCAGACAAGGACGTAAACCGCCGTCCTTTTTTTTTACAAAAAAAAATCCAACCGCCACAGGAGACTTAGAGGGCCTAATGTGACCGGCGGCCAAACTTGTCTGTATGTATTCCTCCAAAGCCTTCCTCTCAGGAATAGTAAGGTTAAAGAAACGACTTTTAGGAAGAGTCGCTCCAGGGACAAATTCAATAGAACAATCATAGTCTCTATGGGGAGGCAAAACCTGCGATTCCTTCTCAGAAAAAACTCTCCAAAAATCCTGAATAGGAACAGGCAATTCTCCCCTATCCAAAGCTGCAATACGCCCGTTACAACACTTGTCATAACATTTATGGCTCCAGGATTTAATTTCACTGGTAGACCAATCCAGTACAGGATTGTGAAATTTTAACCAGAGCAATCCCAATATTACTGGAGAAGGCAAGTTATTCAAAACTACCAAATCCAATTTCTCATGGTGAACACCATTAATAGTGAGAGGAAATTCACAGACCTTGAGAGTAATATTCTTCAAAGGGGAACCATCCACAGAAACCACAGCAATGGGGGATGATAAAGGTTCTGGTTTTAAATTGAGTCTTTCCAAGAATCCCCCATCAATTACATTCAGAGTAGACCCACAATCAACAAACACCCGAAATTCCATTAATTTTTCCTGAGCAATCGTGGAAGCAGCTAAAAATACACCCTTGGAATTTAAACAGGCAATACGGGCATGACTGACCATTTTTTTTTCTTTCTTCATACGAAGCTCACAGCCTTTAATCAAATGACCAGATTTTCCGCAATAGAAACACAAGCCTTCAGAAAATCTACGGTCTTTTTCTTGAGAGCGAGGTGCCACCGATCCAATCTCCATCGGTTCACCACTGTTAGTACACACATTCTCATAACCAGAAACTGACATAGCAGAGGATTTGCTCTCATTAACCCTTGCACGCAGTCTCCTATCCACCCGTATAGCTAATTGCATAGCCTGTTGCAAATCTTCAGGTGTAGGATAAGCAATTAGCAGGTCTTTAACCCTTTCATTGAGCCCAGCAAGAAATAGACTTTTCAGAGCAGAATCGTTCCACCCTGTTTGAGTAGACCAACGACGGAAATGAGTACAATATTTTTCCACATTACCTGATCCCTGTTTCAAACGTCTCAACTCAGTCTCGGCTGATGAGACACGGTCAGTATCATCATATAATAGTCCCAAAGCAGAAAAAAAACTATCCACTGATCTGAAGCATATATCACTAGGTTGCAATGAAAAGGCCCACTCCTGAGGCTCTTTGCGCAAAAGTGACATTATGAACCCTATGCGCTGGGATTCATCCCCAGAGGACTTGGGTCTCAAACGAAAATACAATAAGCAAGCATTTTTAAATGAAAAAAATTCTCGGTGTTCACCAAAAAATAAATCCGGCAAACATACCTTAGGCTCCAAGAAATGTGCTCCAGGACAGTTACTCACGTGCTGACGGAGCTCGGCCACCTCCAGAGAGAGTCCCTGCAGGCGATGAGCCAAATCCTGAACCGACACCATGATGGAACAGAAAAATCTTTCCTTAGAGAATTTGCAGGCTGGACTTACTGTTATGTTCTGCTACCAGAGCTAAGGAAAGATAGGAGATCTGTCCCTACGATAGAACTCAGCTTAATCCCTACTAGGTAACAGGGAACCTGATCCTGCGATCAGACCTGCTAAAGTCCTAAGCTAGTCTGTACGGAGACCTATAGATATGGGGAAGGAATCCCTACAAGTACTAAGGACTGGGAGGAAAATGGGACACCTCCTAACAGAAATAGTAGCAGACAGACGAACAAACAAAATATATAGAACAAAGAGGTCCGTAGACCAAGCAAACTAACAGAGTAGATACAGAGCACAGGCTAGCTAGAAAGTAGTTATACAATGAAGTCCAGCAAAGCCAGAAGGGCGGAGCAGGATTAAATAGGCCAACAAGGTCATGTGACCAGCAAAGGAAAAAACCTAAGAGCAAGGTTTTAACAAATGAGACTCCAGATCTGGCGAATAAATCAAAATGTCATCCAAATACACCACCACATTCTTACCAAACAAAGGTCTCAGGATGTCATTAATAAGGTTCTGAAAAAACGCTGGTGCATTGGTAAACCAAAAGGCATAACCAGATTCTCAAAATGACCCACCGGGGTGTTAAAAGCAGTTCTCCATTCATCACCCTCCTTCATTCACAACAAATTGTATGCCCCCCGGAGATCAATTTTAGAGAACCACTTGGCCCCCACTAACTGGTTAAACAAGTCAGGAATTAACGGCAGTGGGTAGGAATTGCTTACGGTAATTTTATTAATTTCGCGAAAGTCCAGACATGGACGTAAACCGCCGTCCTTTTTTTTAACAAAAAAAATCCAACAGCCACAGGTGACTTAGAAGGTCTAATGTGACCAGCAGCAAAACTCATCTGTATGTATTCCTCCAAGGCCTTTCTTTCAGGGATAGTAAGATTAAATAAGCGACTCTTGGGAAGAGTAGCTCCAGGAACAAACTCAATGGTGCAATCATAGTCCCTATGAGGAGGTAGAATTTGCAACTCCTCCTCTGAAAAAACCTTCCAAAAATCCTGAATAGGTACAGGTAATTCCCCTCTTTCCACAGCAGCAATGCGACCGTTACAACATTTATCATAACAGTTAGGACTCCAAGATTTAATCTCATTAGTGGACCAGTCCAGTAAAGGATTGTGCAGTTTTAACCAAGGCAAACCTAAAACTACTGGAGAAGGTAAATTATTTAATACCACTAAATCCAAATTCTCTTGGTGAATACCATTAATAGTGAGGGGAAATTCAAAAACCTTGTGAGTAACACATTTCAAAGGAGTGTTATCAACAGCAACCACAGAAATAGGAGATGACAAAGGTTTGGGTTCCAATTTAAGTTTTTCCAAAAAACCCTTATTAATCACATTCAGTGTAGAACTACAATCCACAAATACCTGAAATTCAATCAACTCCTCCTGCAATGAGGTACTCCCTGAAAGAAATACTCCCTTAGAGTTTAAACAAGCAATACGGGCGTAACTGACCTTTTTTTTTTCTTTGTTTAACAGAAGCTCACAGTTCTTAACAAAATGGTCAGATTTACCACAATAAAAACACAATCCCTTGGAAAACTTGCGGTCTTTTTCCTGAGAGCGGAGTGACATCGCCCCAATCTCCATCGGTTCTCCGTCGTCCAAGCAGACCCTCTGATGACTAGGAGCTGCCATAGCAGGAGTTTTCTCCTCATTAACCCTGGCACGCAATCTCCTGTCCACCCATATAGCTAATTGCATGGCTTCTTGTAAGGTTCCAGGTGCAGGGAAAGCAATCAGCATATCCTTAACCCTTTCACTTAAACCAGCAAGAAACAAACATTTTAACGCTGAATCATTCCATCTCACTTCAGAAGACCACCTTCTGAAGTGTGTACAATAATTTTCAACATCACCTGACCCCTGCTTTAAACGTCTCAGTTGTGTCTCAGCAGAAGAGACTCGATCAGGATCATCATACAACAACCCCATAGCAGAAAAAAAAATCTTCCACTGATCTAAAACACGGATCATTAGGTTGGAGAGAAAAGGTCCATCCCTGTGGTTCCTTGCGCAAAAGTGACATGATAAACCCAATGCGCTGTGATTCATTCCCAGAGGACCTGGGTCTCAAACGAAAATATAATAAACAAGCATTTTTAAAGGAAAAAAAATCTTGTTGTTTACCATAAAAAAATTAGGCAGTCCTACCTTCGGTTCAACAAAATGCGCTCCAGGACAGCTACTCACGTGTTGCTGGAGCTCGGCCACCTCAAGAGACAATCCCTGCAGGCGTTGAGCCAATTCCTGAACAGACACCATGCTGACCTCCGGATCTCTTTCCTTAGGATTTTTTTTTTTTGATTTTGGGCTGGACTTACTGTTATGATCTGCTACAAGAACTAAGGAAAGATAGGAAAACTGTCCCTACAATAGGACTAAGCTGATTCCCTACGATGCAGCGGGCAACCTGTTCCTTGTGAACAGACCAGCCTTCGTCCTCAGCTAGTCTGAATGCAGACCTATAGATATAAGGGAGGGGGCCCTAAAAGTACTAAGGACTGGGACAAAATTGGACACCTCCTAGCAGAAGTTGTAGCGGAGCAAAAAGACAAACAGACAAAAATACTTAGAGGTCCAAGGACCAAGAAAACTATAGAGATAGGTGCAAAGCACCAGGCTAGATTAAGAGTCAAAGTAACACTGAAGTCCAGCAAAGCCAGAAGGGCGGAGCTGGAATAAATAGGCAGCAGGTCAAGTGACCACAAAATAGAAAAAAAACTAACAGGAGGGTTCTAACAACCTCCTCCCCAAGGTCATCACTCCGGTGGGCTGGGCACTTTCTCTTCATGCCTTCAGACACGGTCCATTCCCACGATGGACTGGACTTCCCCACTTTGGACCACTAGCCATCGACATCATGGAACTTGCTGTGCTGTCCGCCATCTTGGGGTTCGTGCTGCCATCTGCCATCTTGGAACTCGATCCACTGTCTGCCTTCTTGTCGGCATTACAGGTAATGGGTTCCCCAATTTCTTCACTTGAAACGTTTGAATCCTGCAGACTACGCCACATGCAAACTGGCCTCCAGCTGTAGTCATAAGAGTGGTCCATCATTTCCACGTCGGGGCCAGCTACAGGAATGTTTGTGTCGTTGAGGGGTGTGTGCGATTGTTAGAACCTTGCTGTTAGGTTTTTTTTCCTTTGCTGGTCACATGACCTTGTTGGCCTATTTAATCCTGCTCCGCCCTTCTGGCTTTGCTGGACTTCATTGTATATCTACTTTCTAGCTAGCCTGTGCTCTGTATCTAACTCTGTTAGTTTGCTTGGTCTACGGACCTCTATGTTCTATCTATTTTGTTTGTTCGTCTGTCTGCTACTATTTCTGTTAGGAGGTGTCCCATATTCCTCCCAGTCCTTAGTACTTGTAGGGATTCCCTCCCCACATCTATAGGTCTTCGTACAGACTAGATTAGGACTTTAGCAGGTCTGATCGCAGGATCAGGTTCCCTGTTACATCGTAGGGATTCAGCTGAGTCTTATAGTAGGGACAGATCTCCTCTCTTTCCTTAGCTTTGGTAGCAGAACATAACAGTAAGTCCAGCCTGCAAATTCTCTAAGGAAAGATTTTTTTTTTTTTTTTTTTGTTCCATCATGGTGTCGGTTCAGGATTTGGCTAAACACCTGCAGGGACTCTCTCTGGAAGTGGCCGAGCTCCGTCAGCACGTGAGTAACTGTCCTGGAGCATATTTCTTGGAGCCTAAGGTATGTTTGCCGGATTTATTTTTTGGTGAACATCGAGAATTTTTTTCATTTAAAAATGCTTGCTTATTGTATTTTCGTTTGAGACCCAAGTCCTCTGGGGATGAATCCCAGCGCGTAGGGTTCATAATGTCACTTTTGCGCAAAGAGCCTCAGGAGTGGGCCTTTTCTTTGCAACCTAGTGATACATGCTTCAGATCAGTGGATAGTTTTTTTTCTGCTTTAGGACTATTATATGATGATCCTGACCGTGTGGCATCAGCTGAGACTGAGTTGAGATGTTTAAAACAAGGATCAGGTAATGTCGAAAAATATTGTACTCATTTTCGTCGTTGGTCCACTCAAACAGGGTGGAACGATTCTGCTCTGAAAAGTCTATTTCTTGCTGGGCTCAGTGAAAGGGTTAAAGACCTGCTAATTGCTTATCCTACACCTGAGGATTTGCAACAGGCTATGCAATTAGCTATACGGGTGGATAGAAGACTGCGTGCTAGGGTTAATGAGAGCAAATCCTCTGCTATGTCAGTTTCTGGTTATGATAATGTGTGTACTAACAGTGGTGAACCGATGGAGATTGGATCGGTGGCACCTCGCTCTCAAGAAAAAGACCGTCGTTTTTCGGAAGGCTTGTGTTTCTATTGCGGAAAATCTGGTCATTTGATTAAAGGCTGTGAGCTTCGTATGAAGAAAGAAAAAAAAATGGTCAGTCACGCCCGTATTGCCTGTTTAAATTCCAAGGGTATATTTTTAGCTGCTTCCACGATTGCTCAGGAAAAATTAATGGAATTTCGGGTGTTTGTTGATTGCGGGTCTACACTGAATGTAATTGATGGGGGATTCGTGGAAAAACTCAATTTAAAACCTGAACCTTTATCATCCCCCATTGCTGTGGTTTCTGTGGATGGCTCCCCTTTGAAGAATATTACTCTCAAGGTCAGTGAATTTCCTCTCACTATTAATGGTGTTCACCATGAGAAATTGGATTTGGTAGTGTTGAATAACTTGCCTTCTCCAGTAATATTGGGTTTGCCCTGGTTAAAATTTCACAATCCTGTACTGGATTGGTCTACCAGTGAAATTAAATCCTGGAGCCATAAATGTTATGACAAGTGTTGTAACGGGCGTATTGCAGCTTTGGATAGGGGAGAATTGCCTGTTCCTATTCAGGATTTTTGGAGAGTTTTTTCTGAGAAGGAATCGCAGGTTTTGCCTCCCCATAGAGACTATGATTGTTCTATTGAATTTGTCCCTGGAGCGACTCTTCCTAAAAGTCGTTTATTTAACCTTACTATTCCTGAGAGGAAGGCTTTGGAGGAATACATACAGACAAGTTTGGCCGCCGGTCACATTAGGCCCTCTAAGTCTCCTGTGGCGGTTGGATTTTTTTTTGTAAAAAAAAAGGACGGCGGTTTACGTCCTTGTCTGGATTTTCGTGAGATTAACAAAATTACTGTACGCAATCCTTACCCACTGCCATTGATTCCTGATCTATTTAACCAGTTATTGGGGGCCAAGTGGTTCTCTAAAATTGACCTTAAGGGGGCATACAATCTGTTGCGCATGAAGGAGGGTGATGAATGGAAGACTGCTTTTAACACTCCTGTGGGTCATTTTGAGAATCTGGTTATGCCTTTTGGTCTTACTAATGCTCCTGCATTTTTTCAGAATCTGATTAATGACATCCTTAGACCTTTGATCGGTAAAAATGTGGTTGTGTATTTGGATGACATTTTGATTTATTCGCCAGATCTGGAGTCTCATTGGCGGAGCGTGCGTGAGGTATTACAGTTATTAATGGACAATTCACTTTTTGCTAAGCTGGAGAAATGTGAGTTCGCTGTACAGAGAATTAGTTTTTTGGGCTACATTATCTCCAGCAAAGGTTTTGAGATGGATCCGGTTAAGGTTCAGGCTGTGCAGGAATGGCCTAGGCCTATTGGTTTGAAATCGATACAGAGGTTTTTGGGTTTCGCCAATTACTACAGAAAATTCATAAAAAATTTTTCTAGTATTGTCAATCCTCTGACTGATCTCACCAGGAAAGGTGCTGATGCGGTTCAGTGGTCTTCTGAGGCCATTGAAGCTTTTGTGTATCTCAAGGAGAGGTTCACCTCTGCTCCCATCCTTATGCAACCTGATGTTACTAGGCCGTTTTTGGTTGAGGTTGATGCTTCCTCTGTGGGGGTTGGCGCAGTATTGTCTCAGGATAACGGGGATGGATTACATCCCTGTGCCTTTTTTTCAAAAAAATTTTCGGAGACTGAACTGAATTACGATATTGGTAATCGGGAATTATTGGCTATTAAACTCGCATTTGAACACTGGCGCCACTTCTTGGAAGGTGCGGAATTTCCCGTTCAGGTTCTTACGGATCATAAAAATCTGATATATCTTGATGCTGCCAAGCGCCTGAATGCCCGTCAGGCTAGGTGGGCACTGTTTTTCTCGCGGTTTAATTTCTCCGTTACTTACATCCCTGGTACTAAGAATGTTAAGGCGGATGCCTTGTCTCGCAGTTTTTCTCCCATAGTCGGTGCTGAGAAAGAGGAAAACATTTTACAAGAAGGTGTTGTGATAGCTGCTTTAGACTCCGTTTTGGAAGATGAGATTCTTAAAGCTCAGGAGAATGCCCCATCTAACACTCCTCATGGGAGGTTGTTTGTGCCTGAGACCTTTAGGAGAGATTTGTTTGTTGAGTGTCACGAATCTCGGTTGGCAGGTCATCCCGGAATCTCTGAGACCAAGAGACTGGTGGGTCGCAGTTTTTGGTGGCCTGGATGGCAGAAGGAAGTCATTAAGTGGGTGCGCCAATGTACTATATGTGCTAGATCTAAGTCCTCACATACTCCTGCTGCGGGGTTGCTTTGTCCTTTGGAGGTCCCCAGTGCTCCTTGGACACATTTGGCTATGGACTTTATAACTGACCTTCCCCCCTCTGAGGGTTTTACTGTCATCTGGGTGATCGTGGACCGTTTTAGCAAGATGTGTCACTTGGTTCCCTTCGTCAAACTGCCCTGCGCTAAAACTCTCGCTAAGGCCTTTGTCAAGGAAATTGTCAGACTTCATGGCGTTCCTACTGACATTGTTTCTGATAGGGGTCCTCAGTTCGTGGCTCGTTTTTGGCGTGCCTTTTGTGACAGGTTGGGAATTCATTTGTCGTTTTCGTCCGGATATCATCCTGAATCTAATGGCCAGACAGAAAGGAAAAACCAGGATGTTGAGCAGTTCTTGCGTTGTTTTGTGGCAGACAATCAAGAGGGGTGGTCTGAGTTTCTGCCACTTGCCGAATTTGCTCTGAACAATCATACATCTTCTTCTGCTGGTTGTTCGCCTTTTTTTTGTTGTTCTGGGAGACATCCGTCGTTTGGGTCGTTCTCCAAGTTGGGATCTGCCGTGCCTGAGGAGGAGAATTTTTCCGGTGATTTGGAAAGAGTTTGGACGGATGTGCGTGGTAATCTTCAGGAGGCCAACAGAAAATCTAAAGACTACTTTGATAGGAAACGACAGGAGGTTTTGTTCGCTGTTGGTGACATGGTTTGGTTGTCCTCTAGGAATCTGCGGTTGAGGATTCCTTCTAAGAAATTGGGTCCCAAGTTTGTAGGGCCCTTTAAGGTGCTTCAGGTTGTCAACCAATCTGCTGTTAGGTTGGAGGTTCCTACCTCCTGGAGAATTAATCCGGTCTTTCATGTCTCTCTGTTAAAAAAAGCTGTTGTGTCGGATGGTGACGCCTCTGCCTCTGTTCCTCCGGTGGTGGAGGATGGGGAATATGAAATTTCTCGCATCCTTGACTCTAGACGGTATAGAGGTAGTTTGCAGTATCTTGTGGCCTGGAAAGGTTTCGGACCCGAGGATAACTCTTGGGTGAGGTCAGATGATGTTTCCGCGTCCAGACTTATCAGAGCGTTTCACAGGAGATTTCCTGATAAGCCTGGTCCTAGGGGATCCGGAGGATCCTCTTAGAAGGGGGGGTACTGTTAGAACCTTGCTGTTAGGTTTTTTTTCCTTTGCTGGTCACATGACCTTGTTGGCCTATTTAATCCTGCTCCGCCCTTCTGGCTTTGCTGGACTTCATTGTATATCTACTTTCTAGCTAGCCTGTGCTCTGTATCTAACTCTGTTAGTTTGCTTGGTCTACGGACCTCTATGTTCTATCTATTTTGTTTGTTCGTCTGTCTGCTACTATTTCTGTTAGGAGGTGTCCCATATTCCTCCCAGTCCTTAGTACTTGTAGGGATTCCCTCCCCACATCTATAGGTCTTCGTACAGACTAGATTAGGACTTTAGCAGGTCTGATCGCAGGATCAGGTTCCCTGTTACATCGTAGGGATTCAGCTGAGTCTTATAGTAGGGACAGATCTCCTCTCTTTCCTTAGCTTTGGTAGCAGAACATAACAGCGATATTGTACCTGGATATGTTGCTTCCATCGTCGGGTCCATTGCACTTGGCGCAGTTCCAAGGGCGGATGCCTAGGGCAGCAGGTTTTTTTGGGGGGGCAGCACTACCATGAAGGAAGATTTAATTTTTTTTACTTTTTTTTTACATTTCCCCCTTCTTCTAACTTTTGCTGGATGGAGTATTAAAATTTACATTGGGGGGTGGGTGCATGGGCAGAGGAGCACCGATCAGCTCACTGCCCTGATGGAGGAAGATAAATGATAGAGGTGATGACGTCATGCCCATGTGACTCTTACAGCCATGCTACAGATTACAAGTGAAATGTTTTCCTAGGGCAAAAAGAGCGCAAGAGTCACTGGTGAGAAGTAGTCGCACTAAAATGCTTGGGTGCTTGTTACTCGGGTCGAACAAATCGTATTGCTCGGGTGCTCGACCCGAGCAACGAGCCCAATGTAAGTCAATGGGAAACTCAAGCATTTTTCGGGCGGGGGCATAAAAATTGGCCAAATCAATGGGAACAGTGCTCAATAATATGGGAACGGCATGGGAAAGACCCCTGGAAGCATCTCTGACTCCCAGATCACTGCTGTGAACAATATTGTCAGAGTATTACGTCACTTTTACGGACTGACTGTCATGGGTGTGTCAGGTGTGACAGACAGTTGCTCTGGAGCTGGCTGTAGAAGGTCACTGCGCTTGGCATTGCAGACATCTTCTTGATTCCCTCATCTCGGTAGTATAGTTTTATCCTTCTTCCTTTAGGACCCAGCCGTGACCTCCACCTTCTGCAGCTGATTGACACACCCTTGCTAAGTGTATCCCCTTTGTTTGTCTACCTTGTTGTCTTTAGTCTGTAATGGGGCTTGACTAGTGCTCACCCTGTCCCCTCCTTATCTAGGGCCAAGCTCTAGGGACATTCAGGGCTTAGGTTCCTACTCGGCAATAGGTGTGGAACCTATATAGTGACGATAGGGTAGGTAGGGTGATATTAAATCTGCCTTGGGGGTCTCCACTCCCCCTTTCCCTACTGTTTGGGCTTCCTCCCCCTCTTCCCTTCGTGTTGCATTTAGCCTTTCCCTCACCTTGCGTGACATTATCACTGGCCGTGCATTAATAAGAAGAAAAAAAACTGACACGTGGTTTTATTTGTTTGTGGGGTTTTTTTGGGGTGTGTTTTTTTTTCTCTTTCCCTTGGTTCATGGAATATTAGCTGAGAAGCTGCACAAGCTGTCTCTGGAGGTGACTGACCTCTGCTCTGTGGTTCAGCAACAGCAGCTGCAGATCCCTAATGTTGGGTTCTCTGCGGGTAGGTCGGTCCACCTTGAACTCAAGGTTGTACTTCCGGACAGGATTTCAGGAGGTAGGGACAAGTTTTTTGTGTTCAAGGAAGTTTGCAAAATGTATTTTAAACGTCATCCTTACTCCTCTGGAGATGAGGATAAGCGAGTGGGGATTGTGATCTCACTGTTGCAAGGAGATCCTCAATCCTGGGCTTTCTCTTTGCCGCAGGGTTCTGTTTGTCTCCAATCAGTGGAGGTTTTTTTGGGGGCTCTAGCCTTCATCTATGATGACCCTGACGGCATCTCCTTGGCTGAGTCCAGGCTACGTCACCTACAGCAAGGGAATCGGTCAGTGGAGATGTATAGCTCCAAATTTCGCAGATGAGCAACTGATACCATGTCCGAAAAAAGCAAAAAGTGAGGAAAGAAGAATAAATCCATCAGTTGCAAAGATTGCTGCTAATCGCTAATCCTTAGTAGGACAAATAGTCAACACAGGCAACCACCAAGAGGAATTCAATAATACAAAAATACTTTATTAAACACAATTTACAAAATCATGACAAAGGACAGGATACTTAGGGGATAACAGATGGGAGAGATACAG
Organism: Phyllobates terribilis; assembly: GCF_046119375.1. Taxonomy (NCBI): domain Eukaryota; kingdom Metazoa; phylum Chordata; class Amphibia; order Anura; family Dendrobatidae; genus Phyllobates; species Phyllobates terribilis. The sequence continues at coordinate 609,651,622 of NW_027362762.1, forward strand.
CTATAAAAACCAAGATATGATGGAAAGAATTCCTGAAAAGAGACCTACATCCACTGCATACGGTCCATAGTTAGTAATATTCAATAAGCTTGATGGCATAGCCTCAATTTCCAGCTAAGTAATCTAAAAGAATGATGATCAAAGATATGTGCTCTAATTATAAACAACTATTGAATGACGTATAGAAATAGAGGTACTGCTGCAGTCATAGAAAATGGCTGTTGGGCAGGTAGAGCCTATATATACAAGATTTAAATCAGTTGGTATGCCCATTTACAGGTCCCAGTTATCCGCCGAATGCCACAGCTCTGGTGATGGACTGAAAGGTGCTCGGTGCATAAAGTGCAAGTGCTGGGGTATATACCTCTCATAGGAATTCACAATAGTGATCCTATTGTCCAGTTAGACAGAGCACCATAGCAAATCAATGCAGCACCCGATTAATATTATAAATATTGGTCAATCATCCACCACCATATGTTTAACAGAGTTTCACAGAGATAGTATCTAGATGTCCATTACCTTAAGTCATAATTAGTGATGAGCGAATGTTTCAATATTCGATTCGGACTATGATCGCCGAATTTGCAATATTTGCCATTTTATTCGTCGAATGTTTGTCGAACGTTACCGAACGCCATAGGATTCAATGGGGGGCCAAAAAAAAAAAGGATACACAACACCTTCAAATGGGCCCAAAAGCTGCCAAAACACATCAAATTAGGTGTAGACACGTGGAAAGAGCCACCAATTGACCCAGAGTACAAGTACTATAATTATTATTACTATTACAGCGACATTTATTCCGTGGCGCTTTACATGTGTAAAGGAGTCATCATCGGTGACTCACCGACTGGTACAAGAGGAGAGAGGACCCTGCCCGCGAGGGTACACAAACAATCTACAAGGGATAGGTGAGGGTACAGTAGGTCAGGGTACAGCTAGTCGTGCTGCGGTATACTGGAGTAAGGATAACCGCAGATTGTACGTTTGTCACAAGAAGTGGGTCTTTAGCTTCTTTTTCAAGGTTTCCACGGTAGGCGACAGTCTCATGTATTGGGGTACAGCGTTATCGCAGTAGGGGAGATGCACGGGACAAATCTGTTGAGAGCCTAAATCACATTAAGCTTCCAGGAGCTCACAACTGAGCAGATTAACCCCTGCACCGATTAATATGAAGGCGAAAGGCTTCTTTCTAATTACTGCAGGAGTGAGAGGAATCAGACGCTGAAGTCTTCTGGCTCCTCTCTGCCACGTAAACTCGTGACACCTTGCAAACTTCAACACAATGTTCACAAGGTAGACAGCAGCAGTGGTTGGTCTCATAGATAACAAGCTAACTCCTTTATAATGATAGAGGACTACATCTGCAAGCAGTTTGTATGTTCTCCCTGTGTTTGCAGGGGTTTCCTCCAGGTTCTCCGGTTACCTCCTCAGTAAAAAAAGCAGCCATACAAGAGTGTCCATAGTTCAAAAAATTAGGGCCTGACACCACCATTTCGGTGGCCAACAGATTGGAGATGGTGGATTTCCACTTCTTAGCTTTGTCATGTGTGGGAGAAAACAATCTTTTACGTGACCACAAATGCGGAACCAATAGCTGGCTGCAGTGCAGAGAGAGGGAGGTGTACGGTGAAACAGACAAACTGCTGGACTGTGAGTGAGGTGCAGGGGGACATGTTACGGTGGATTGAGAAACATGTAGTGTGCTTGGAGAAACAAACACAGCATGCATGTCCGCTTCCATTACAGCTGACAGGCTCTCACTCAGCCTGACTGGAGCAGGCAGAGAAGCAGAGGTTCTGTAGTGGGAGACCTACGTGCCAATACTTGGCATGGTAACAGAGGAAGAGGAAGAAGCAGCAGATGCGGTTGATGGGGCAGCTGATGGTTGTTGAGGTTCGCTGGTCCGCATTTTATCGCAGTGAGATTGCCAGAGTAATGCATGTTGATTGCGCATGTGAAGGTTCATGCATGTAGTAGCCAAATTATTGCACTTTTTCCCTCAACTGAGTTTTTTATTGCAAAGTTTTCAGATAACATGAACTGGTGCATCCTTTGCGGTCTCAAAAAAGGCCCAGGCTAGGCAACCCTTGCAGCCCATGCGAGCTGCAGATCTGCGACCGCTACTGCTTGCATCACTCGGTGTCTGCGGAATAGGATGCAGTGTAACCTCCTCGCCTTGCTCCTCCACCACCTCAGATGAGCTACTCAGCTGCGTGCCTCTGGGTTCACACCAAGTTGGATGTGCAACCTCATCATCATCCAATGTGTTATCCCATTCCTTGCCCTCAGAGTCACCCGCCTTCTCTTCTTTCCCTGAAGATGGAGATGGAGACCCAATCAGGATTCCCCACATTTCCAAAAATTACTGTCTGAAACTAACAAAGTGGCATCAATTTCTGTACAATAGAAATTAGGAATGACACCTCTTCCACTACAGCCAACCCAATGGATTGAGAGACCAAATCTGTATTCTCCACATTTCAAAAAATTAGGGCCTAAAACCTACAGCCACAGCAAGAGCAGGCACACAAGCCATATCACAGACTGCAATTTCACAAGATCAATGCCGCACACTAAAAACTACAACATTGCCAACACTGTACAGTCTGCAATTGGGGTGCAAAAGTCCTTTGAGATCCATGACTTGTTCATCTTATTGAAAGTTAGGGGGTCAAAACTTTCATGGGACAGCTGGGTACGCTTATTTGTCAGGACACCACCAGCAGTGCTGAACACATGTTATGAGAGAACGCTGGCTGATGGGCGAGCTCATGCCATTCATCCATTTTAGAAGACCAAAATGTAAAAGGGTCAAAATCCTCACTGATGTTATTCTTATTGAGCTCTAGGTAGTCCTCCACCATCCTCTCCAGTCGTTCTCAATGTGTCAGACTTGTACTCTGTTGTGCTGGTGCACGAGCTGGTCTAAAAAATGTGTAAAAGGACTCACAGAAATTGCTTCTGCCACTTACTCTGCTGCTGCTAAGTTTTGGCGTTGACGAACTGACGTGCCAGAGGTTGAAAGACTACAGCTGCGATGCACACTGTGTGCCTCACTCCTATCTTGGGGAAAAGCTCTACTAAGGTTGCTTAAAAGAATGTTTCGATAGTCCAACATCAGCGGGTCCCTTTCCAGGGCGGGAAGCATTCTGGCAAAATTTACTCTTATAACGTGGATCTAACAGAGTGGAAACCCAGTAGTCAGCATTATTTTGAATCCTAACTATACGGGGATCATGTTGCAGAAAGTGCAGCAAGAAGGCATTCATATGTTGGGCTCTTCCAAAGCCAGACTCTATTTTCTGTTGCGTAACACTGATACATGTTTTCTCCATCCCCTCCTGCCAAACATGATTATCCTCTTCATCTTCTGACTGTTGCTCACCCATCACTTCTTCCTCCTCCATTTGTTCCTCGGCTCTTGCACCTTCAATAACACAGTATGTCTGGTATCACCAAACCCCCTTGATCACAGGAAGCCACCGTCACTTGGCATCCGCCTGTGTGACGACAGTCTGGAACTTTGAGATATTCTTATCCCTTCCACATTCTCTTCTTCTTCTGGGACAACCACCTCCTGTCGCACACTATTCAAATTTTGCTCCAGCATGTAGATAACTGGAATAGTGATGCTGATGATGGCATTGTCAGCGCTAACTAGTTTTGTAGCCATTTCAATGTGCAGAAGGTTGCAGAGGTCCTTAATCTGTTCCCACTCCATAAATGTGACATTCCCCACGACCGTACTACGTTGGCCCAGGCTATACGACATGACATACTGTGTCAGGGCTCGTTGCTGCTGCCACAGTCGCTGCAACATGTGAGGAGTGGACTTCCACCGCGTCGGTACATTGCATATCAACCTGTTAACTAGCATGGACTAAGACCTCTGTATTGATGCAAGTCGATGACATGAGAGATGCGAATGGCGGAAGTAAGCACACAGCTTCCATACTTTCTGAAGCAGCTCATCCAGGCCGGGATAGTAGAGGAGAAATCGCTGTACCAGCAGGTTGAGGACGTGAGCCATGCAAGGCACGTGTGTGAGTTCGCCTCGGCGTAGGGCCGCTAACAGGTTCACGCCATTATCGCACATGGCCTTCCCTGGCTCCAGGTTCAACGGGGACAGCTATTGCTGAAAATGAGCCTGGAAAGCTGTCCACAACTCTTCAGCTGTATGGCTGTGATCTCCAAGGCATATTAATTTGAAGACGGCCTGATTGCAGTGAGCCCTGGTTGTGCAGTACGGGGGTGGTGTGGATTCGCTCTGCACTTTTGGAATGCATGTCTAATTAAGGTAGAGGTTGAGTGCGCAGGTGGAGGCCCCAGAGTAGATGGAGGAGGTAGAAGCAGTGGAGGAAGTGTGAAATACAGAGGTTTGTTCTGGAAGCCTTGAGGATTCCAAGATTTGTGGAGCAGTCCCTTCACCACCTGCCCCCACAGCCACCAGACTCACCCAGTGCCCAGACAGCGAGATGTAACGCCCTTGGCCATGCTTACTCGTCCAGGTGTCTGTGGTGAAATGCACCCTGGAATACATAGATTTAGTCAAGGAATTTAGAGAAGTAATGGCGACTGGACAACTGGTACTGGGGCACTGTGATGACCATCAGCTTTTGGAAACCGTCTGTAGCTACCAGGCGGAAAGGCAGCATTTCCGTGGCCAACAGATTGGAGATAGTGGAGTTCAACCTCTTAGCTTTGTAATGTGTAGGATGAAACAATCTTTTACGTGACCATAACTGCAGGACCGAGGGCTGGCTGCGGTGCTGAGAGAGGGAGGAGTACTGTGAAACGGACAAACTGATGGACTGTGAGTGAGGTGCAGGCACAAATGTTACAGTGGATTGAGAAACTTGTGGTGTGCTCAGTGAAACAAATACAGCAGGCATGTCCGCTTCCATTACAGCTGACGGGCTCTCACTCAGTCTGACTGCAGCGGGTAGAGAACCAGTAGTTTTGCAGTGGGAGACCTGCGTGCCAATACTTGGCATGGTAACAGAGGAGGAAGAAGCAACGGATGTGGTTGATGGGGCAGCTGATGGTTGTTGAGGTCCACTGGTCTGCATTTTAGCGCAGTGAGATTCCCAGAGTAACGAATGTTGTATGCGCATGTGAGGGTTCATGTTGTAGCCAAATTATTGGACTTTTTCCCTCTACTGAGTTTTTTCTTGCAAAGTGTGCAGATAACGTGAGTTGGCTCATCCTTTCCAGTCTCAAAAAAGGCCCAAGCTAGGCAACCCTTACCACCTCTGCAAGCTGCCATAGTTGTGGCTAAGGATGCAGTGCTCCTTTTGCTTGCATCACTCCATGTCTGTGCCGTAGGGCGGAAGGTAACCTCGTCTTCTTCCTCCACCTCCTCAGATGAGCTATTCGGATGCGTGACTCTGGGTTCACACCAAGTAGGATCTTCAACCTTGTCATCATCCAATATGTGATCCCATTCCTCGCCCTCAGCGTGACCCTTCTCCTCTTGTAGCCCTGACAGCACAGTACAGTCCACATGAGCCTCAGGTATCTGAGTCTCACCAGGATCACCTCCAGGGTCAGGAACCTGCTCAGATCCTACTCTGTCCTGCCCTGAATCCAAACTAAAAAAATTTTGGGCATCGGTGTAGATGCTTTCCTCCTCTTCTTGGCTCTGAATGTTTGGAGTATACTTCTGATGCCCATGATATAGAATGGGTGAACAGTTCTACAGACTTGCCCATCTGTGGTTTGCTACAGTCAGTTGGGCACATTGACAGTTGTGACATGTGGAGAAACAAGGGTAATTGGGGTGCCACCTCTGTGGACTGTACTGTGTGTGATGTTGAGGTGGAGGAAGAAAAGGAGAGGCCACTTGAAGCAGTGCTTGCCATCCACTGGAGCACCTGCTCTCTCTGGCCCTTATCAACAGGCATATCGCTATGCGACTGCCAGAGAAAGGGAGTGGAGTAGCCCGTCCAGTAACAGAAGTTGTCAGTTGTCTTTGGATAGGACATTACGGTGTTGGTTCACTAGTGCTTTCACTAACATTACCACCTACCCCACATATACCTTGAACACCAAGCCTATTCCCCCTTCCACCACGACCTCTCTTTTTCCCACTCATGTTGCTCAGATACTGTAGTAGGTTCATGCTATTATCAAAACAAAATTAGATTTTTTCCTCTGCAACGGCTCTGTACACACCTGAATTTCAGCGGCACTAAATGATAAGGTAAGATATGGCTTGCTATATAACATTACTAACCGAACAAAGTATTTTTTTTATTGTGGATGACACCTGTATAACATACGAGATATTCTCCAAACTATTTCAAACTGAGATGTCCCTGCAGTATAATGTTAGGAACTGAACAATGTATTTTTTTTTACTGAGGATGAGGCCTGTATTACATATGAGATATTCTCCAAACTATTTCAAACTAAGATGTTCCTGCTGAGTAGTGTTGAGCCACCCCCGTAGTGTTCGAGTTCGGTTCGGTTCGTCGAACACCCGTGTGTTCGCCGAACTGTTCGTCGAACTGTTCGTCGACCACCTTCGAACACCGTTAAAACCAATGGCAGGCAAACAAAAACACATAGGAACACATAGAAAACACCTTCAAAGGTGTCCAAAAGCTGACAAACTGCTCAGAAGACACAACTAACACATGGAAAAGTGACAAGTACATATAGTCATGCGAAAAGAAAAGAGGTGGAGGAGTAAAAGGAGGGGGAGACACAAATATAGGCATGTCATGCCCTTCTAAAATCCAAAAAGTGAGAAGCCGACACGTTCAGTCCCCTCCTGCCCGTGCCACCTCCGTGTCGCCGGGTTTGTGCCAGAGCCGCGGTGAACCCTGACGGCCAGCCCCCCTCTCCCAATACTGGTGCCTGTCCGCTGGTGGGTCGAGCGAGCCCCCCTGTGGTGGAGGCAGCTCTAAGCTTTTTAATTTAAATTGTCTCTCTAATTTGAATGAATACACTTTAAATCCATTTACAAGGATCTATTGGAGGGCAAGTCTTATGCCAGCAGCCGCGTAATTCCAGCTCCAGTAGCGTCCACTAAAGCTGCTGCAGTTAAAAAGCTTTTATAAGGATCGAGCTCGGCTGTCCACCGCAAGGCATCCTACTGCCAGTCCCAGCCCCTATGCCTTGGGGTGCCTCCTGATGCTCTTCACTGAGTATCCTGTGGTCCCGAAGCATTTCCTTTGAAAAAATTAAGTGTCCAAACTACAGGTGGTGTAGCTTGCTTAACAGCCGGGATAATCCGCTGACTAGCAGACACTGCTACTAGGCACAAAGTATTTCCTGGGCTAGATGCAGTTAAAAATTTGTAATTAGATACTCTCGTTGGATGCTGAGAAAGCATTCCATAGAGTCTCCTGGCACGCCATATATGATTCTCTTAAAAAGCTTGGGGTAGGGCTCTAGGGGACCCTTTTATAGCCAAAATCACGGCCCTGTATCACAATACGTCACCTAGGCTGAAGATAAATGGAACTGTAGCACCCTGAGGGCTCGGTTGCTACAGAGGTATTGCACCTCACCCAGAGGTGTGATATCTCACTCTCAGGTAAGGATGGAGTGTGGATCAGGACCCGACACCTGCATGCATTACACCACATTGCCGTGGGGCAGGGCGACCAATATGCCTCTGAGATGGGCACGACAGTCCCTGTCCCTGGCTGGAGTGGGGGGAGGGAACACTGAGGAAGGGGAACCCTGTAGTGCAGGAGCAGGGAGGAAGCAGTTCCTGGGTGCATTGAGAAGGGAGTATAAAAGGTGGGCACCATCTTAGTTCAGTGCAGAGAAGTCTAAGCAGAAGTGGCAGGGAGCAGGGGCTCTGCATGAGCTCTGCTCCGGAGGCGGGCCTAGTAACAGAGGCCCAGGCCTGGAAGAGGGAGAAGGAAGGAAGAGGAGCGGAGAAGGCTCCAGGAACGAGGAATGAAGGGATCCCAGGGGTGCGGACGGGTGAGTCGCCACCGCACGCCCGAATCAACCTGCGTGGAGGGGTCAGGCCAAAGGGGGAGACCGGTCCCCGAAACTAGTGGAGGCAGGAAACGACCCTCAGCTAGAAATCGGAGGCTCTGACATTTTATGTGGCGCAGCCCCTCGCTACACCCGCTAGGAAGGCACCACATAGGGTCAGGGAAACTGGCGCCAAGTTTACCAAGAGGAGGCCCGAGGCAGCTGGACAGAAGGGTTGGTAAGAAAGGCCAGACAAAGGACACACAAAGGGGGTCCTGTGAAGCGCTCCAAAGTTATCTGGGAGTTGTCTGAGCCCCTCACCTGGTGAGCACAGTACGACGTGGGCAGCCGTTACCTGCAGACGTGGTCTGGATAATAAGAACTGTGAGTAAAGGCCCTGGACTGCATCACTGACTCCGTGTCGTTACTGCTGCTGCCCTGCACCATCACCCCCATCCTCCGCATACACTGCCCTGAGGCTATACTCCTCCCGTGGGGAGTTATGCTACGCTCTGCTGCACCCACAACACCAGCCTCAGCGGTCTGCCCTGCAGCGGCGGTTCACTCTGACCGCAATCCACGGGTGGCGTAGTCGGACATTTAAACATCAAAACCACATAAATAGTTCCGCCACTGGTTTGACCACCCTGAGCCATGGAACTGGGTCACCGCCACGAAGACTACAACCACCAGCATCCACCAAAAAGGGTCCGGCTCCGGGTGTCCCAAGGCCCAGGGGGTGCATCAGAACATTTTCATCACCTTTCACAATCACCAATGGGACAAGGCAGGGATGTCCTCTGTCCCCTCTCTTATACATCCTAGTGACGGAGCACCTGCTCTCATCAATTCGCCATAACCCCAATATTAGGTGGATTGAGGTGGGAGGCACCGAGTACAAGTGCTCTCTATTTGCTGATGATGTCCTAGTATATATCACTCAATCACATATATCCATCCATGCTGTTATGGCTGAAATAGATCACTTTGTTACATGGTCAAATTTTAAAATCAATGCAGCGAAGTCTGAGGCCCTCGATGCCTCCCTCCCCAAATCCATATAGGATTCCATCCAGTCCAACTTTCCCTTTGCCTGGCCCTCACAGGGTATCAAATACTTAGGAATTCCTATTCATAGAGACCTCTCCCATCTATGTTATCTTAATTTTGGGCCCTTTATTGAACAACTCCATACAGACCACGGTTGGCAAGTTAGAACTGTAAGATTCACTACGTGAACCACTGGTGTTTTGTGGAAAAGCACATGTACACTGTGTTCCAAATTATTATGCAAAAAGTGTTTAGGAGTGATAAGGGAAGAATTTGTTTGTTTGTCAGTTAAACTCATTGATGGTGATGTGTGTCAGGGCTCTTTATATCACTGTAAGCAATTGCAGACACCTGTGCTAATTAGTTTGGCAGGTGTGTCCAATGAAAGGCAAGACTACTTAAGAAGGCTGTCTCACATTATTAAGCAGCCTACATTTTCTGCCAAAATGGGAAAGAAAAAGGATGTGTCGGCTGCTGAGAAGCAACAAATTGTGGAGTGTTTAGGTCAAGGCATGACTACAATCAACATTGTGCGATGATCAGGATGAAGTGTCTTGGCAATCAAGAAGTATGTAGCTGATTCACAGTACACACGTGTGCGTGCTGATAAGGGCAAATTGAGGACTCTTTCCTACAGGCAATTACGTCAGGTTAAAAGAGCAGCGGCAAAAAAGCCTTGTCATAGCAGCAGACAAGTTTTTGAAGCTGCTGGTGCCTCCAACGTCCCCCGAACAACAAGATGCAGGGTCCTTCAGAGGTTTGCAGCTGTGCATACGCCATCCTGTCGACCTCCTCTATCCACTTCACACAAGCAGAAACGGCTCCAGTGGGCTAAACATTACATGAAGACTGATTTCAAAACTGTTTTGTTCACGGATGAGTGCCGTGCAGCGCTCGATGGTCCAGATGGATGGAGTGGAGGATGGCTGGTTGATGGACACCCCACGCAAACACGGCTACAGCGCCAACAAGGAGGAGGTGGAGTAATGTTTTGGGCTGGAATCATGGGGAGAGAGATTGTCGGCCCCTTTAGGATCCCTGAAGGCGCTAAAGATGAACTCCATAATGTATGTGGATTTTCTCAAACAGCACTTCCTGCCATGGTTCAAGAAGAAGAACCGTGTATTTCACAGCAAGATCATTTTTTTGCATGATAATGCACCATCTCATGCTGCACATAAAACATCTGCATCTCTGGCTGATATGGGCATAAAAGGGGACAAACTTATGGTGTGACCCCCATGCTCCCCTGACCTCTACCCCATTCAGAACCTCTGGAGCATCATCAAAAGGAGTGTCTATGATGGCGGGAGGCAGTTCACATCTAAGCAACACCTCTGGGAGGGTATTCTGTCCTCATGCAAAACAATTGAAGCAGAAACCATCCAAAACCTGACAAATTCAATGGACGAGAGAGTTCAGAAGCTCCTTTCGAACAAGGGGTCCTATGTGAAAATGTAACATCACCTAGAATAAAGTTTTGAGTTGAAAACTGTTTGATTTCAGTTTCTAATAACCTGCTAATGCTTATAATTTCAAAAATGACCATTTTTTTGGTCTTTATTAAAATGAAAAGGTTGATCGAAAAGTTTGGGGGATCTAAGAGTGTGGCAACCCAATAGTCATGATTACTTCGAATTCTGACAATATGAGGGTCATGTTGCAGGTAGTGCAGCAAGAAGGCACTTATGTGTCTTGCGCATCTCGGAGCCCCAAAATTATTTTCCGGGCTAGATGCAGCTAAAAATTATTATTAATTTTAAATCTGGTGGAGCTTAGTATAGATGGCCTAATAGGATCAGTGCTGCACACTGCTACAAAGCCCAAATTATTTTCCAGCCAAGATACAGATAAACATGATTAGTAATTTGAAAGCTTAAAACGGTTGGTAGGGTGATTTTAACCAATCATCAAGCTTTTACTCTCCCCAGGATGACACAGGGGTAGAAAAGTCGTTTCGGATCCATGATTTGTTCATCTTTATGAACGTGAGTCTGTCTACATTATCAGTGGAGAGCCGCGTGCGCTTATCTGTCAGCACACCACCAGCAGCGCTGAACACACGTTCAGACAGAACGCTGGCTGCGGGGCATGACAAGATCTCCAAGGCGTAAGTGGCTAGCTCCGGCCATTTATCCAGATTGGAAGCCCAAAAAGAGCAAGGGTCCAGTGACACAGTCATGGCTTCAATGTTTACTTGGAGATACTCCTGTACCATCGTCTCTAGGCGTTGACTATGTGTCAGACTTCTTGTCTCCTGTGGCCTTGCAAAGGATGGGCTAAAAAAGTGGTGAAATGATTAGAGATGAGCGTTGTTCTACTCGAACTGTTCGCCAATCTCAAATTCGAGCTGTTTTGGGCGGTGTTCGAGCCGGTCGGCGAACACGAACAATTTGAGAAAAATTCGGCTGTTCGAGGTTATGTTCGATAACTGTTCGTGCACCAAAATCATAACTGGATTTTTTCTCAGTAATGATGAAAATTAATGTTAATACGCAGTTTGAGTGTACAGCGGGGCGGGGGGAGGGGCAGGGGATGGATCTCTGCAGTAACAATGAAGATCTCCATTTTTTTTTCTCTTTCCCGCATTTGCAGTGGGGAGGTGCAATCTGTCAGCCTATCAGCAGCGCACACACGGAGCGAAGTGCTTTTTTTCACACAAGCAAGGGCATGTGTGATTGGCAGTGTATGTCACATGTCCTTGCCCTATAAGACCAAGCCATTTTCCCCGTCGCCACCATTTTCTCACTGCTGCAGCTGCGTGTTAGACGGCACCGCTGTTGCTGTGTGCGCTATACCTTGTTAATTTCAAGCCAATTTTCGCACAAATATACAGATAGCTTGGGAGTAGGGAATAGTTGTGATTGCAGTCCTTTTAAGGACTAGGTTACAGCATTTCCTACGACTTTTATCAAGCAGGTCTGTGCTCTTAAATAGATAGATTGTGGGAGTAAAGACTAATTGTAATTGGAGTCCTTTTCAGGACTAGGTTACATCAGTTCCTATCAGTTTTTGCCAGGCAGGTCTGTGCCAGTGCTGTGCAAGTTTTTTTCACAGCATTTGGCTGAATCTAGCAAAGCTAATCCTTTTTGGCCTATTGCAGAGTGTGTTAGTCAGTGGAGTAGCCTATCTGTGTTGCAAGATATACCACCTGTGTATAGAATACCAATTTTTTTACTGCACCGAGTGAAGTAAAATCTTTTGGGCATAGCATCATTCTATTAGTCCATCTATACTGACCTCCATCAGGTTGCAAATTAAAAATAATTTTTTTCTGCATCTAGCTCTGAAAAAATATTTGGGCTTCTAGCAGTGTGTGGGACTTGGTCTATTAGTCCATCTATACTGACCTCCATCAGGTTGCAAATTGAAAATAATTTTTTTCTTCATTTATCTCTGAAAAAATATTTGGGCTTCTAGCAGCGTGTGGGACTTGTTCTATTAGTCCATCTATACTGACCTCCATCAGGTTGCAAATTAAAAATAATTTTTTTCTGCATCTAGCTCTGAAAAAATATTTGGGCTTCTAGCAGTGTGTGGGACTTGGTCTATTAGTCCATCTATACTGACCTCCATCAGGTTGCAAATTAAAAATAATTTTTTTGTGCATCTAGCTCTGAAAAAATATTTGGGCTTCTAGCAGTGTGTGGGACTTGGTCTATTAGTCCATCTATACTGACCTCCATCAGGTTGCAAATTGAATAAAAAAAATTTCTGCATCTAGCTCTGAAAAAATATTTGGGCTTCTAGCGGTGTGTGGGACTTGGTCTATTAGTCCATCTATACTGACCTCCATCAGGTTGCAAATTAAAAATAATTTTTTTCTTCATTTATCTCTGAAAAAATATTTGGGCTTCTAGCAGCGTGTGGGACTTGTTCTATTAGTCCATCTATACTGACCTCCATCAGGTTGCAAATTAAAAATAATTTTTTTCTGCATCTAGCTCTGAAAAAATATTTGGGCTTCTAGCAGTGTGTGGGACTTGGTCTATTAGTCCATCTATACTGACCTCCATCAGGTTGCAAATTAAAAATAATTTTTTTCTTCATTTAGCTCTGAAAAAATATTTGGGCTTCTAGCAGTGTGTGGGACTTGTTCTATTAGTCCTTCTATACTGACCTCCAGCAGGTTGCAAATTGAATATAATTTTTTTCTGCATCTAGCTCTGAAAAAATATTTGGGCTTCTAGCGGTGTGTGGGACTTGGTCTATTAGTCCATCTATACTGACCTCCATCAGGTTGCAAATTAAAAATAATTTTTTTCTGCATCTAGCTCTGAAAAAATATTTGGGCTTCTAGCAGTGTGTGGGACTTGGTCTATTAGTCCATCTATACTGACCTCCATCAGGTTGCAAATTGAATAAAAAAAATTTCTGCATCTAGCTCTGAAAAAATATTTGGGCTTCTAGCGGTGTGTGGGACTTGGTCTATTAGTCCATCTATACTGACCTCCATCAGGTTGCAAATTAAAAATAATTTTTTTCTGCATCTAACCCAGCCAATAGTTTTGGCCTAATACCACAGTTTGGCCACTCAGCTCTGCTCGGTTACCATCCATTGTTTTTTTGTGCAAACAACTCCAGAGTTGTGAATTAGTTAACCACCAAAATGAGTGGAAAAAGGCCTGCTGCTGGTGGAAAGGGGAATAGGCGTGTTGGGAAGGGGAAAAAAGGTTGTGTCCGTGGGGTAGGTGCAGAAGAAAGACCATCCACCCCCCTGTGGTGGAGGCAGCTCTAAGCTTTTTAATTTAAATTGTCCCTCTAATTTGAATGAATACACTTTAAATCCATTTACAAGGATCTATTGGAGGGCAAGTCTCATGCCAGCAGCCGCGTAATTCCAGCTCCAGTAGCGTCCACTAAAGCTGCTGCAGTTAAAAAGCTTTTATAAGGATCGAGCTCGGCTGTCCACCGCAAGGCATCCTAGTGCCAGTCCCAGCCCCTATGCCTTGGGGTGCCTCCTGATGCTCTTCACTGAGTATCCCGTGGTCCCGAAGCATTTCCTTTGAAAAAATTAAGTGTCCAAACTACAGGTGGTGTAGCTTGCTTAACAGCCGGGATAATCCGCTGACTAGCAGACACTGCTACTAGGCACAAAGTATTTCCTGGGCTAGATGCAGTTAAAAATTTGTAAGTAGATACTCTCGTTGGATGCTGAGAAAGCATTCCATAGAGTCTCCTGGCACGCCATATATGATTCTCTTAAAAAGCTTGGGGTAGGGGTCTAGGGGACCCTTTTATGGCCAAAATCACGGCCCTGTATCACAATACGTCACCTAGGCTGAAGATAAATGGAACTGTAGCACCGAGGGCTCGGTTGCTACAGACGTATTGCACCTCACCCAGAGGTGTGATATCTCACTCTCAGATAAGGATGGAGTGTGGATCAGGACCCGACACCTGCATGCATTACACCACATTGCCGTGGGGCAGGGCGACCAATATGCCCCTGAGATGGGCACGACAGTCCCTGTCCCTGGCTGGAGTGGGGGGAGGGAACACTGAGGAAGGGGAACCCTGCAGTGCAGGAGCAGGGAGGAAGCAGTTCCTGGGTGCATTGAGAAGGGAGTATAAAAGGTGGGCACCATCTTAGTTCAGTGCAGAGAAGTCTGAGAAGAAGTGGCAGGGAGCAGGGGCTCTGCATGAGCTCTGCTCCGGAGGCGGGCCTAGTAACAGAGGCCCAGGCCTGCAAGAGGGAGAAGGAAGGAAGAGGAGCGGAGAAGGCTCCAGGAACGAGGAATGAAGGGATCCCAGGGGTGCGGACGGGCTGTGAGGAAGCAAGTGCGGTTTGGGTGACACCTTTGAGGACTGGAGTATTTGTGATGTTGAAGTTGATGTGGAGGAGAGCCCACTTAAAGGAGCACTTGATATCCGTTGAAGCACCTGCTGTTTTTGTGCCTCATCTGGAATTTGTAGCGATTGGCGTGGCCGTAAGAAAGGGATCTTATCACATTGTCCGCTAAAAGAAGTAGACATTTTAGTTTGGCTGGAAGATGGTCTTTCTTCTGCAGATGTTACTGTTGCTTTAACACCTACCCCACGGACACAACCTTTTTTCCCCTTCCCAACACGCCTATTCCCCTTTCCACCAGCAGCAGGCCTTTTTCCACTCATTTTGGTGGTTAACTAATTCACAACTCTGGAGTTGTTTGCACAAAAAAACAATGGATGGGAACCGAGCAGAGCTGAGTGGCCAAACTGTGGTATTAGGCCAAAACTATTGGCTGGGTTAGATGCAGAAAAAAATTATATTCGATTTGCGACCTGATGGAGGTCAGTATAGATGGACTAATAGAACAAGTCCCACACACAGCTAGAAGCCCAAATATTTTTTCAGAGGTAGATGCAGAAAAAAATATATTCAGTTTGCAACCTGATGGAGGTCAGTATAGATGGACTAATAGAGAAAGTCCCACTCACTGCTAGAAGGCCAACTATTTTTTCAGAGCTAGATGCAGAAAAAAATTATATTCAGTTTGCAACCTGATGGAGGTGTCAGTATTCCGGGTTTTCTAGGTAACCTGGTGTATGATTTTGCCCTTTGTTAAGATGGAGTTTGCTGTTTTTGTATGCCCTACTTCCTGTTCGTTTGTTTAAAACCCGACTCAGGTGCTGGCTTCCTTGCTGGAGTATTCTGCTTCCGTTTCCCTTCAGTCTAGCTGCCTTGTCCTACTATTATCTCCCAGATCTCTTGTGCATTTACCAGGTTAATCTCCACGTGCTTCTCAGCAGCAGCAGCAGCAGCAAGCTTCTGCCCCTGGCTTTGGACATTCTCTGCATATGTAAGCTACACTCACTGTGTTATCATTAACCTGTTGACTTTGGAATTTAACCCTTGGCTCACTCCACCCGGTAAGAACTGTGTTTCTGAACTGTGTTGTTGTTTAACCCTTTGTTCACTCCCTCCGGTGAGGGCTGCTGGAACTATTTACTGGAATATTACTTAAATGTGAACTTGTTTCTGGACTTCCCTGAATCTACGCCTCATCTAGGATTAACTTGTGAACTTGTTCTTGGACTTCCCTGTGGCCACGTCATCAGTGTGTTAGACTTTCCTTTTGATCACATTTGTGTGAGGACTCCGTCGTAAGAACATTACAGACTTTGCTATATAGGTTCCAAAGACTTAATATCGCTGGACTTATTTCATTGTATGTCACTATGGGTTGTCTGTATATTGTTTTTGGGTTTTATTGCTGTTGCACAAATACATTATTTGCATTAAAGAAACCCGTCTCTGCTTGTTCATTGCCCCACGCTATCAGAATCCTCGAGTTCCTACAATAGTATTACAGGAGGTCAGTATAGATGGACTAATAGAGAAAGTCCCACACACTACTAGAAGGCCAAATATTTTTTCAGAGCTAGATGCAGAAAAAAATTATATTCAGTTTGCAACCTGATGGAGGTCAGTATAGATGGACTAATAGAACAAGTCCCACACACAGCTAGAAGCCCAAATATTTTTTCAGAGGTAGATGCAGATAAAAATTATTTTTAATTTGCAACCTGATGGAGGTCAGTATAGATGGACTAATAGAGAAAGTCCCACACACTGCTAGAAGGCCAAATATTTTTTCAGAGCTAGATGCAGATAAAAATTATATTCAGTTTGCAACCTGATGGAGGTCTGTATAGATGGATTAATAGAACAAGTCCCACACACAGCTAGAAGCCCAAAATTTTTTCAGAGGTAGATGCAGAAAAAAAATATATTCAGTTTGCAACCTGATGGAGGTCAGTATAGATGGATTAATATAACAAGTCCCACACACAGCTAGAAGCCCAATATTTTTTCAGAGGTAGATGCAGAAAAAAAATATATTCAGTTTGCAACCTGATGGAGGTCAGTATAGATGGACTAATAGAGAAAGTCCCACAAACTGCTAGAAGGCCAAATATTTTTTCAGAGCTAGATGCAGACAAAATTTATTTTGAATTTGCAACCTGATGGAGGTCAGTATAGATGGACTAATAGAACAAGTCCCACACACAGCTAGAAGCCCAAATATTTTTTCAGAGGTAGATGCAGAAAAAAATTATATTCAGTTTGCAACCTGATGGAGGTCTGTATAGATGGACTAATAGAACAAGTCCCACACACAGCTAGAAGCCCAAATATTTTTTCAGAGGTAGATGCAGATAAAAATTATTTTTAATTTGCAACCTGATGGAGGTCAGTATAGATGGACTAATAGAGAAAGTCCCACACACTGCTAGAAGGCCAAATATTTTTTCAGAGCTAGATGCAGATAAAAATTATATTCAGTTTGCAACCTGATGGAGGTCTGTATAGATGGATTAATAGAACAAGTCCCACACACAGCTAGAAGCCCAAAATTTTTTCAGAGGTAGATGCAGAAAAAAAATATATTCAGTTTGCAACCTGATGGAGGTCAGTATAGATGGATTAATAGAACAAGTCCCACACACAGCTAGAAGCCCAATATTTTTTCAGAGGTAGATGCAGAAAAAAAATATATTCAGTTTGCAACCTGATGGAGGTCAGTATAGATGGACTAATAGAGAAAGTCCCACAAACTGCTAGAAGGCCAAATATTTTTTCAGAGCTAGATGCAGACAAAAAATTATTTTGAATTTGCAACCTGATGGAGGTCAGTATAGATGGACTAATAGAACAAGTCCCACACACAGCTAGAAGCCCAAATATTTTTTCAGAGGTAGATGCAGAAAAAAATTATATTCAGTTTGCAACCTGATGGAGGTCTGTATAGATGGATTAATAGAGAAAGTCCCACACACTGCTAGAAGGCCAAATATTTTTTCAGAGCTAGATGCAGATAAAAATTATTTTTAATTTGCAACCTGATGGAGGTCAGTATAGATGGACTAATAGAGAAAGTCCCACACACTGCTAGAAGGCCAACTATTTTTTCAGAGCTAGATGCAGAAAAAATATATATTCAGTTTGCAACCTGATGGAGGTCTGTATAGATGGATTAATAGAACAAGTCCCACACACAGCTAGAAGCCCAATATTTTTTCAGAGCTAGAAGCAGAAAAAAATTATATTCAATTTGCAACCTGATGGAGGTCAGTATAGATGGACTAATAGAATGATGCTATGCCCAAAAGATTTTACTTCACTAGGTGCAGTAAAAAAATTAGTATTCTATACACAGGTGGTATATCTTGCAACACAGATAGGCTACTCCACTGACTAACACACTCTGCAATAGGCCAAAAAGGATTAGCTTTGCTAGATTCAGCCAAATGCTGTGAAAAAAACTTGCACAGCACTGGCACAGACCTGCCTGGCAAAAACTGATAGGAACTGATGTAACCTAGTCCTGAAAAGGACTGCAATTACAATTAGTCTTTACTCCCACAATCTATCTATTTAAGAGCACAGACCTGCCTGATAAAAGTCGTAGGAAATGCTGTAACCTAGTTCTTAAATGGACTGCAATCACAACTATTCCCTACTCCCAAGCTATCTGTAGATTTGTGCGAAAATTGGCTTGAAATTAACAAGGTATAGCGCACACAGCAACAGCGGTGCCGTCTAACACGCAGCTGCAGCAGTGAGAAAATGGTGGCGACGGGGAAAATGGCTTGGTCTTATAGGGCAAGGACATGTGACATACACTGCCAATGACACATGCCCTTGCTTGTGTGAAAAACAGCAGTTTGCTCCGTGTGTGCGCTGCTGATAGGCTGACAGACTGCACCTCCCCACTGCAAATGCGGGAAAGAGAAAAAAAAATGGAGATCTTCATTATTCCTGCAGAGATCCATCCCCTGCCCCTCCCCCCACCCCGCTGTACACTCAAACTGCGTATTAACATTAATTTTCATCATTACTGAGAAAAAATCCAGTTATGATTTTGGTGCACGAACAGTTATCGAACATAACCTTGAACAGCCGAATTTTTCTCAAATCGTTCGTGTTCGCCGAACAGCTCGAACACCGCCCAAAACAGCTCGAATTTGAGATTGGCGAACAGTTCGAGTAGAACAACGCTCATCTCTACTGCTGAGTAGTGTTAGGAACCAAAGTATTTTTTTACTGTGGATGACTCCTGTATAACATAAGAGATATTCTTCAAACTATTTCAAACTGATATGTCCCTGCTGTATAACGTTAGGAACCAAACAAAGTATTTTTTTACTGTGTATGAGGCCTGTATAACATACGAGATATTCTCCAAACTATTTCAAACTGAGATGTCCCTGCTGTATAATATTAGGAACCGAACAAAGTATATTTTACTGTGGATGATGCGTGTATCATATACGAGATATTCTCCAAACTATTTCAAACTCAGATCTAGCATGCTGCATAACATTAGCAACAGCAAAAAATAGATTTTTTGACTCTGCACAAGCTCTGAATACAGCTGAATTTCACCGCCACTAAAAGCACTAGGTGGCTTATAGCAGAGTGTAACACGTTTGCGACAGAAAAAAATATTTTTTGGACTCTGCCTAGCAACAGAAAAAATATTTTTTTTTACTCTTAAAACAGCTGAGGTTCACTGCCACTAACATAGTAGCTGACGTATAGCAGACTGTATCACGTTTGCCACACAAAAAATCTTTGGCGGACTGTGGTTAGCAACAGAAAAATATATTTTTTTTTACTCTGACAACAGCTGAAGTTCACCGCTACTAACATAGTAGCTGACATATAGCAGAGTGTATGACGTTTGCCACATAAAAAAATCTTTGGTGGACTGTGGCTAGCAACAGAAAAAAAATATCTGTTTTACTGGGCATAAAGCTGAAATTCATCCACCAAAAAAATGACAAACTGGGCTAACACAGCTTACACTATCACATTAGCAAATTAAAAAGTTTTTTGTGCTCTACAGTCATGGCCAAAAGTATTGAGAATGAGACAAATAGTAATTTTTCCAAAGTTTACTGCTTCATTTTTTATAATGGCAATTTGCATATACTCCTGAATGTCAAAGAGTGATCAGCTTAACAGCAATTACTGTACTTACAAAGTCAATATTTGCCCAGAAAATGAACTTTAACCCCCAAAACACATTTCAACATCATTGCAGTCCTGCCTTAAAAGGAGCAGCTAACATCGTTTTAGTGATTGATCCATTAACACAGGTGTGGGTGTTGATGAGGACAGGGCTGGCGATCAATCAGTCATGATTAAGTAAGAATGACATCACTGGACACTTTAAAAGGAGGCTGGTTCTTGGTATCATTGTTTCTCTTCAGTTAACCATGGTTATCTCTAAAGAAACACGTGCAGCCATCATTGCACTGCACAAAAATGGCCTAACAGGGAAGAGTATCGCAGCTACAAAGATTGCACCTCAGTCAACAAACTATCGCATCATCAAGAACTTCAAGGACAGAGCTTCCATTGTTGTCAAAAAGGCTCCATGGCGCCCAAGAAAGACCAGCAAGCGCCAGGACCGTATCTTAAAACTGTTTCAGCTGTGGGATCGGACTACCAGCAGTGCCGAGCTTGCTCAGGAATGGCAGCAGGCTGGTGTGAGTGCTTCTGCACGCACTGTGAGGCGGAGACTCTTTGAGCAAGGGCTGGTTTTAAGGAGGGCAGCAAAGAAGCCACTTCTCTCCAGAAAAAACATCAGGGACCGACTGATATTCTGCAAAAGGTACAGGGAGTGGACTGCTGAGGACTGGGGCAAAGTCATTTTCTCTGATGAATCCCCTTTTCGATTGTTTGGGACATCTGGAAAACAGCTTATTCGGAGAAGAAGAGGTGAGCGCTACCACCAGTCTTGTCTCATGCCAACTGTAAAGCATCCTGAAACCATTCATGTGTGGGGTTGCTTCTCAGCCAAGGGAATCGGCTCACTCACAGTCTTGCCTAAAAACACAGCCATGAATAAAGAATGGTACCAGAATGTCCTCGAAGAGCAACTTCTCCCAACCGTCCAAGAGCAGTTTGGCGCCCAACAATGCCTTTTCCAGCATTATGGAGCACCTTGCCATAAAGCAAAGGTGATAACTAAATGGCTCATGGAAAAAACATAGAGATTTTGGGTCCATGGCCTGGAAACTCCCCAGATCTTAATCCCATTGAGAACTTGTGGTCAATCATCAAGAGACGGGTGGACAAACAAAAACCAACAAATTCTGGCAAAATGCAAGCATTGATTATGCAAGAATGGACTGCTATCAGTCAGGATTTGGTCCAAAAGTTGATTAAGAGCATGCCAGGGAGAATTACAGAGGTCTTGAAGAAGAAGGGGCAACACTGCAAATATTGACTTGCTGCATTAACTCATTCTAACTGTCAATATAACCTATTGGTACTCATAATATGATTGCAATTATATTTCTGTATGTGATATAAACATCAGACAAACACTAATAAAAACCAGAGGCCAGCAGATCATGTGAAAATATAATTTTGGCGTCATTCTCAAAACTTTTGGCCATGACTGTACACTGATAAGCTCTGCAGATAGCTGAATTTCAACCTCACAAAATCAAAATGAGGCCTACAAGGGCTTGCTTGCTTTATCACATTAGCAAGTGCAAAAATAGAGTGATGGTCTGCATGGAGCATAGTACAACCGATGCACAGCACTGTTCTGTGCCATAGACCCTGCTCTTTGTGTCAGAATCTCAGTAATTGCACAAAAACAAACAAAAAGTGCTGCAAGGTTGATTGAACAGGTAGACAGCACAGGACTTATCTACACTATCTGACTTCCACAGAGGCGCCCATCTATCTAGCTAATATCTCTCATTACACAGGAGCTGGGTGCAGGAGCAGCATCTATCACGAGTAACATGCATAAAATGGCGCTGAGGGAATGTGGCCGGTTTTTATATGGAGAGTACATGTGATTTCAGCAGCCAATTAACCCCTTAATAACATCTGACGTACTAATACGCGTCTGTGCCCTGGGACTTAAGAGCCAGACCCGTATTAGTACGTCATGGCGATTGCGCGCGCACACAGGCTGTGCGGGCGCGATCGCCGCCGGGTGTCAGCTGATTGTCACAGCTGACACCCGGTACCATGTGCAGGGAGCGGTCCTGCACCGCTCCCAGCATATTAACCCCCGCGATGCTGCGATCGAAGTCGATCGCAGCATTGCGGGGGCAAGGGGAGGTGATCGGCGATACTCACCTCCTCTTCCGGCTTCCAGCGCAGTCTGCAAAGGCTTCCCGGGTGTTGCCATGACGACCCGATGTCGTCATGACAACATCCGGGTCACCAGAGAGCAGGAAGATTGCTTGGGCATGCGCAGTGCATCTCCAAGCAATCTTCACACTGTGCACTTCTGACAGCCTTCATGGCATAGGGATGGTGCTTCATTTCTGTGCCATGCAGGCGATCAGAAAAAAAAAGTGAAAGTCCCAGAGTGGGACAAAGTAATAAAGTGTATAAACTGTGTGAAAGTGGAAAAAAAATAAATAAATAATACACCAAAAATAAAAATATAATGTACCCATCAATAAATATTATTATAAAAAAAACAAAAAAAAACAATAAAAGTAAACATATTTGGTATCGCCGCGTCCGGAACAACCTGACCTATAAAACTGTCCCACTAGTTAACCCCTTCAGTGAACACGGTAAAAAAAAAAAAAAAAAAAAACGAAGCAAAAAACAATGCTTTATCACCATACCGCCAAACAAAAAGTGGAATAACACGCGATCAAAAAGACAAATATAAATAAAAATGATACCGCTGAAAACGTCATCTCGACCCGCAAAAAACAAGCCACCATACAGCTCCATCAGCCGAAAAATAATAAAGTTATAGCTCTCAGAATAAAGCGATGCTAAAAAATATTTTTTTCTATAAAATAGCTTTTATTGTGTATAAGCGCCAAAACATAGAAAAATGATACAAATGTGGTACCGCTGTAAACGTACTGACCCGAAGAATAAAGCTACCTCATCAATTTTACCACACGCGGAACAGAATAAAAAAAAAAAAAAAAACAATTCCTGAATTGTTGGTTTTTGTTTATTCTGCCTCCCAAAAATCGGAATAGAAAGCGATCAAAAAATGTCACGTGCCTGAAAATGGCACCAATAACAACGTCAAGTCATCCCGCAAAAAACGAGCCATCACATGACTGTCTGCCAAAATCTGGAAAAATTATAGCTCTCAAAATATGGCGATGCAAAAACTAGATTTTACAAAAAATGCGTCTTTTAGTGTGTGACAGCTGTCAGTCATAAAAACCCCATATGATTCTGGCATTGCTGTAATCACACCGACCCAAAGAATAAAGTCGTCTAATCACTTATACCGCACAAGGAACGGCGTCAAAAATAAACTCTTGGGTTAGGATTGGGCTAGGGTTAGGGCTGGGTTTGGGGCTAGGGTTGTGCTGGGGCTAGGGTTGTGCTGGGGCTAGGGTTGTGCTAGGGCTAGGGTTGTGCTAGGGTTAGGGCTGGGGTTGGGATTTTTTTCAAAAGTAAGAAAAAAAGATGACGATATGGCGACTAGTATTGAGAGCAAGTGCTCGCTACTTGAGTTTGCATCGGGTGCTCTGGTATGCATTGAGTATCGTGGGTATTTGAGTGACATGCTCGAGTCTCTGCCCCATATGCTTCGCGGCCAAAAAACTTTACGGGGATTGCCTGCCATGCACGAGCGATCCCCGCATGTTTTTTTTTGGGTGTCTAATAACCGTGAAACATGCGGAGCAGGGACTTGAGCATGTCACTCGAGCACACGCTGTACATGGTGCATACCTGAGTACCCGATGCAAACTCAAGTAGCGAGCACTTGCGCTCAAGAATAATGACAACTTATTCAATATGATGACCTAATGTAAACAAATTCTGTGCCGTACCTCTGGGTTCAAAATGTTCACTATACACCTTAAGAAAATCCTTGAGGGGTATATTTTCCAAAATGGGGACACTTGTGGGGGAGCTCCACTGTTTAGGCACATCACGGGCTCTCCAAATGCGACATGGTGTCCGCTAACAAATTGAATGGAAAATCGGCTCAAATTGTTAGCGGACGCCATGTTGCGTTTGGAGAGCCCCTGTGTGCCCAAACATTGGAGCTCCCCCACAAGTGACCCCATTTTGGAAACTAGACCCCCCAAGGCACCTATCTAGATGCATAGTGAGCACTTGGAACCCCCAGGTGCTTCACAAATTGATTCGTAAAAATGAAAAAGTGAAAAAAAAAACACTTTTTCATTTTTATGAATCAATTTGTGAAGCACCTGGGGTTCCAAGTGCTCACTATGAATCTAGATAGGTGCCTTGGGGGGTCTAGTTTCCAAAATGGGGTCAATTGTGGGGGAGCTCCAATGTTTGGGCACACAGGGACTCTCCAAATGCAACATGATATCCGCTAACAAATTGTCGGCTCAATTTGTTAGCGGATATCATGTTGCATTTAGAGAGTCCCTGTGTGCCCAAACATTGGAGCTCCCCCACAAGTGACCCCATTTTGGAAACTAGACCCCCCCAAGGCACCTATCTAGATGCATAGTGAGCACTTGGAACCCCTAGGTGCTTCACAAATTGATTCGTAAAAATGAAAAAGTGTTTTTTTTTTCACTTTTTCATTTTTACGAATCAATTTGTGAAGCACCTGTGGGTTTCAAGTGCTCACTATGCATCTAGAAAGGTGCCTTGGGGGGTCTAGTTTCCAAAATGGGGTCACTTGTGGGGGAGCTCCAAAGTTTGGGCACAGAGGGGCTCTCCAAACGCAATGTGGTGTCCGCTAACAATTTGAGCCAATTTTCCATTCAATTTGTTAGCGGATACCATGTTGCATTTAGAGAGTCCCTGTGTGCCCAAACATTGGAGCTCCCCCACAAGTGACCCCATTTTGGAAACTAGACCCCCCAAGGCACCTATCTAGATGCATAGTGAGCACTTGGAACCCCTAGGTGCTTCACAAATTGATTCGTAAAAATGAAAAAGTGTTTTTTTTTTCACTTTTTCATTTTTACGAATCAATTTGTGAAGCACCTGGGGGTTCCAAGTGCTCACTATGCATCTAGAAAGGTGCCTTGGGGGGTCTAGTTTCCAAAATGGGGTCACTTGTGGGGGAGCTCCAAAGTTTGGGCACAGAGGGGCTCTCCAAACGCAATGTGGTGTCCGCTAAAAATTTGAGCCGATTTTCCATTCAATTTGTTAGCGGATACCATGTTGTATTTAGAGAGTCCCTGTGTGTCCAAACATTGGAGCTCCCCCACAAGTGACCCCATTTTGGAAACTAGACCCCCCAAGGCACCTATCTAGATGCATAGTGAGCACTTGGAACCCCTAGGTGCTTCACAAATTGATTCGTAAAAATGAAAAAGTGCTTTTTTTTTCACTTTTTCATTTTTACGAATCAATTTGTGAAGCACCTGGGGGTTCCAAGTGCTCACTATGCATCTATAAAGGTGCCTTGGGGGGTCTAGTTTCCAAAATGGGGTCACTTGTGGGGGAGCTCCAAAGTTTGGGCACACAGGGGCTCTCCAAACACAACATGGCGTCCGCTAATTATTCAAGCAAATTTTACAATCAAAAAGTCAAATGGCGCTCCTTCCCTTCCGAGCCCTGCCGTGCGCCCAAACAGGGTTTTTTCCCCAAATATTGGGTATCTGCGTGCCCAGGGGAAATTGCACAACAAATTTTGGGGTCCATTTTTTCTTGTTACCCCTGTGAAAATAAAAAAAATTGGGTCTAAAGTAACATTTTTGTGAAAAAAGTTAAATGTTCATTTTTTTCTTCCACATTCAAAAAATTCCTGTGAAGCACCTGAAGGGTTAATAAAGTTCTTGAATGTGGTTTTGAGCACCTTGAGGGGTGCAGTTTTTAGAATGGTGTCACTTTTGGGTATTTTCTGTCAAAAAGACCTCTCCAAGTGACTTCAAATGTGATGTGGTCCCTAAAAAAATGGTTTTGTAAATTTTGTTGGAAAAATGAGAAATCGCTGGTCAACTTTTAACCCTTATAGCTCCCTAACAAAAAAAAATTTTGGTTCCAAAATTGTGCTGATGTAAAGTAGACATGTGGGAAATGTTATTTATTAACTCTTTTGTGTGACATATCGCTCTGATTTCAGGGCTTAAAAATTCAAATTTTGAAAATTGCAAAATTTTCAAAATTTTTGCCAAATTTCCGTTTTTTTCACAAATAAACGCAAGTGATATCGAAGAAATTTTTCCACAATCATGAAGTACAATATGTCACGAAAAAACAATCTCAAAATCAGGGGGATCCGTTGAAGCGTTCCAGAGTAATTACCTCATAAAGTGACAGTGGTCAGAATTATAAAAATTGGCCCGGTCATTAACGTGCAAACCACCCGCGGGGCTTAAGGGGTTAAAGAAGCCCTTGTGTCTGGGACACTATGGATGCTTCCTGCCCTCTGATTGGCTAGCCGCGCTTTCCTGACTTAAAGTTACCGCCTACAGGAAAAGAAAACAGCGCTCCGCTGATCTTACCTGTTTTGAGCTATCACCAGCCCACCTACTCATCTACCACGTCTCCCCGCTCATCATACACAAGCACTATGCTAGGAAAATTGTTAAAAACGCTGTAGTTGCCCTGCAATCGTGTAACCACAGAAATTCGCCAAACATTACAGATTTTCCCGAATTTAACAAATTTTGCTCACCTTTCCGATCACGAATCCGAATGTGCCACATTCGTGTTGAACTTAAGTTTGGAGATCGGTTTTCGAACATATTCGCTCATCACTAGTCATAATGAGGGTACTGGGAGCATGGAGGGAGATGCCGGGGATGCACAGAAAATACCAAATGGAATGACCCAGCTCTTAGAAGACAATTTTGTCATGGCCTTACTGAAAGGTTGAAAGATGCCTTGGCAGTGTGTGAAACCCCAGAGTCGCTGGAGGCTGCCATGTCTTTGGCTATACGTGTTGACAGACTCCTTCTGGATAGGTGGGTGAGACCACCTTCTCCGCAGCCCTCTTTTCAGGGTAATTCCCCTTTGCTGGGGGAGTGGTCTACGGGTGAACCAGTACTGGGGGCGTTGAAAGAACCCATGCATTTAGGGGGTGCCTCTGCATCATATGTTTCCCCTGAGATCCGCAAAAAAAGGTGTATGTTTTTTTTGTTTGAAAAAAGGGACTTTTTAATGGGGCCTATCCCTTGATTCCTAAGCAAATTAAAACGCGATTAATCCTTGGTAGTCTGGAATTGGATAATCAAGGTGTGTGTTTGTCGTCAACCTGCAGTTCTCCATTTGTCCTGACAGCAGAGGTAATGCTAGAGAGCAGGACTGAGAAAATTTCTGTGTTTGTAGATGGTGGAGCGGGAGTCAGCATGGTTGATGCTGAGTTTGTGAGAACTCATGGGCTTGCTTGCTGTATTTTAGCTAAGCCCATTCCTGTTTTTGCCATCGTCTCAGTGCCACTTGCACAGAAAGCTCTGACTCAGATTGTACATAATAAAAGCGGGTGGGGTCTGATTTTTCTAAATGGTCAGATGCCACCCTACAGGCTTTTTCCTCCGTAAAGAGTTGTTTTGCCATTGTACCTATACTCAGTCAACCCAATGTTTCTCAATCTTTTATCATAGAAATTGATGCGTCAGAGGTGGAAGTTGGGGCTGTGTTGTCTCAGGGTCCGTCCCCTCGTCCATGTTCTTTCTTTTCCAAATAATTATGTTCTGCTGAGAGAAATTATGACGTGGGTAATAGAGAGCTTTTGATGATTAAATTGGCATTCGAAGAATGGCGACATTGGTTGGAGAGGGCAGTCCATCCTATTACAGTTATCACAGACCATAAAAATCTGTCATATCTTCAATCTGCTAAACATCTCAACCCTAGGCAAGCCAAGTGGTCCCTGTGTTTTAC
The DNA here is from genome assembly GCF_046119375.1 of Phyllobates terribilis. Taxonomy (NCBI): domain Eukaryota; kingdom Metazoa; phylum Chordata; class Amphibia; order Anura; family Dendrobatidae; genus Phyllobates; species Phyllobates terribilis. The sequence goes on from NW_027362762.1 coordinate 609,679,385, forward strand.
TAGGTTCTATTTTGTTGTCACTTTTCGTCCAGGGGTCAAAAATGTCAAGGCTGATGCGTTGTCCAAGAGATTCCCTGGTGGTGGTGACCATGAGAACCCTGCCCCGATATTACAGAATGGGGCAGTCATTTCGGCATTGTACCCTGAACTGGAGGGTGAGGTGTTAGAGACTCAGGGGGATGCCCCTTCCTGTTGCCCTTTGGGGAAGTTATTAGTACCATCTAATCTGCACCGCAAAGTAATTAGGGGACATCACAACTCTGTGCTTGCTGGTCATCCAGGGGGTAAGGCAACTGCTGCCCTCCTTTCTCATCATTTTTGGTGGCCGGGGTTGCACTGGGATATGGTTGAAAATGTGTCTGCTTGTAGTATTTGCGCACGTTCGAAAGTATCACATACTCTTCCGTATCATACTCTTCTTCTGTGAAGGTTACACCAATTTAAGATACACTAGGTAACTGCTCTCCTCCAAATTAAAGATGTCTAAGTGCATGAAGAGAAGCTAATTAACCAAATCTGCTAATCTGGTTGAAAAACTTCACTCAGAAACTGAACCACGCAAAATGGCATACTTTATTACGTAGACATGGGGTTAAATAGCACTCTCCTTCTAGGTGGGATTAGTAAAATTGATTGCACTTTTCTGATAACTAGGCACGCTGTAATTTGCCCATCTATGTATCTCTTGGTTTGAGTAACGCCTTAGGAATTCCGATGGAGGGGGTGAGTTCGTCCCTCAGCGCCATCTTTGCCAACTCGACATAAATCTCTCTGTTATCAGTCGTACACATGCATACGTCATTCCCAGGAAATCATTTAGTTGTTCGTGTCTACAAATTAGAACAGAAGCTGTTAGTTATATATTCATTAACTATTAACATAATCCATGTGTATAAACACATTTGCATACATACATACACATAGATTATTCCATCATCGCTATATTGATTCACACTGATTATGTAATCTATTAAAAGACACTAATTGATTTTCTATAATATATATTTTACCTTGACACTTCCACTACCTGTTCCTAACAGGCCATGGACACACTTGTCCATGGATTTTAATTACTGACCTACCAGTATCTGCAGGCGAGACTGTGGTTTTGGTGGTTGTAGATAGGTTCAGTAAAATGGTTCACTTCATCGCATTAGCGGTACTTCCGAATGCCACGACTCTTGCTCAGGTATTTATAAATGAGATCGTGAAGCTTCACAGGGTTCCCTCAGATGTGGTGTCAGATCGGGGGACCCAGTTTGTTTCTGGACGGCTTTCTGTTCTTGCACTCAAAAATAGATACAAAGAGTCAGTAGTTTCAATTCCAAATCAAATTCCTTTTAATGATTCTCCGGTAAGTGACTGCCCAATGTTTCAACCCCACCGGGGTTTTCATCAGGGGCTTCAAATCAACTAATACAAGACCATAAAAACAGTAGAAAAAAAAGAAAAACATAATATTAATGCTTTATAGGCTAACATCATTGTAGTTGCAAGACCACCAATATGTGTACATTGTGCTAAAAACAATGAAACTAGAGAAATGGTGAGTGAATCGGTATCCCACAAGACAAATAAATAACTTTGAACAAATATTGTGCTGTGGGATATATTAAGGAATAATATACATATAATAATAAACTCGTGGGACATATATCTTCAATGTATACACTCCATATGGAACATCAAATAGTAGAAATAGACAAAAAATACGGAACAGAGAGGCAAGGGAAATATGACAGAAGTATGTAAATACCCAGGATTGTAGGTTTTTAGACCAATGAAGCTGGAGTCTTCAGGAACAATGTGGAATACCCAGGCAGCTAATGCTGCTGCTATTGATAATCAGAAAGAGACCCATATGAAAAAGCAATATAATGGATGTAGCGTTAAATAGAGCTCAGTGAAACTTTACATACCAATGGATTAAGGTGTCCAGTGAGTCACCTAAAGTCGGTGTTCGTGGTGTTGCCACCAAGGACTGCAAGACAACTGTGCTTGCCAGTCTAAAAATGAAATAGGTCCTTATAAGCAAGATGGTTCAGAGATGCATCATTGCATAAAATAAAGATCTTGCCATGTGGGTTGATCATACCTGTGTGATTTGTGGAACCGGAATGTGTCTTATGGAGGTGGCCGTGGTGTGTTGTAAATGCGGCCGTCTGGCCTTAAATAGGGCTATACCATGCGCTGTATTTCTGTTATGATCTGCTACAAGCACTAAGGAAAGACAGGAGATCTGTCCCTACAATAGAACTAAACTGGATCCCTACGATGTAACGAGGAACCTGATCAGACCCGCTAAAGTCCTCGGTTAGTCTGAACGAAGACCTATAGATATGAGGAGGGGATCCCTACAAGAACTAGGTACTGGGAGAAAGATGGACACCTCCTAGCAGAAATTGTAGCAGTAAAAAGACAAACAAACAACATAGAACATAGAGGTCCGAAGACCTAGCAAAACTGACTGAGAAAGGTACAAAACACCTGGCTAGCTCAAGAGTAGAAATTACAATGAAGTCCAGCATGGCCAGGAGGGCGGAGCAGGATTAAATAGGCAAAAAAGGTCATGTGACCAGCAAGATAGAAAAAACCTAACAGGAGAGTTCTAACAATTTCCTGTTTCCGGTGTTTTGGAATGCAAGTTCCGGTTTGGTGGAATGCATCACCGCTCATGCGCGGGATGCATACTGCCGGGCCAGATCCAGCAATGGAACGCGAGCTATGCGTTCCACTGCGTAACTGGGGACTGGGATAAACAACGTGAATTAATGAGTGATTCACCGCAGCTGAATGCTACAAGCGCGAAGTATGTAAATGTCCATATGGAGGGAGACAACAACAGAAGAGGGGAACAAAAGAAGGGGGGAGAAGGGGAAGGGGAAAAAAAAGGGGGAAAAAAAGAGCAAACATGACATATACTATAAAAGCCAAAAGAAACAGATAACATGATGAGGGGAATAAAGGATTGCATAAACATATAATACAATCATAGTATAACAAAGGATATCTGTTATCATATTCATAGATGACCTAGTAGAGACAGATCCTGTCTATACATGAAGGGTCTGAAAGAAAAAAATAAAATTAGTATAATGTCATGGGAACAATAAGGGGTTAATATCAGGTGGATTGGGCAGAAAAAAATAGTAACAGACAATATAGAGAGAGCTCTCTCATAATGAGTATGAAAAAAACGAAAACCATCAAATGACCCAAAAGACGGATGTCTCCCAGAACAACAAAAAAAAGGTGAACACCAAGCAGAAGAGGATGTATGGTTGTTAAGAGCAAATTCAGCAAGTGGCAAAAACTCAGACCACCCCTCTTGATTGTCTGCCACAAAACAACGCAAGAACTGCTCAACATCCTGGTTCTTCCTTTCTGTCTGGCCATTAGACTCAGGATGATATCCAGATGAAAATGACAAGTGAACTCCCAACCTGTCACAAAAGGCACGCCAAAAACGAGCCACGAACTGAGGTCCCCTATCAGAAACAATGTCAGTAGGAACGCCATGGAGTCTGACAATTTCCTTGACAAAGGCCTTAGCGAGTGTCTTAGCGCAGGGCAGTTTGATGAAAGGAACCAAGTGACACATCTTGCTAAAACGGTCCACGACCACCCAGATGACCGTGAAACCCTCAGAGGGGGGAAGGTCAATAATAAAGTCCATAGCCAGATGTGTCCAAGGTGCACTAGGAACCTCCAGAGGGCAAATCAACCCCGCAGCAGGAGTATGTGAAGACTTAGATCTAGCACATACAGTACTTTGACGCACCCACTTAATGACTTCCTTCTGCCATCCAGGCCACCAAAAACTGCGACCCACAAGTCTCTTGGTCTCAGAAATTCCTGGATGACCTGCCAACCGAGACTCATGACACTCCACAAACAAATCTCTCCTAAAGGTCCTAGGCACAAACAACCTCCCATGGGGAGTGTTAGATGGGGCATTCTCCTGTGCTTTAAGAATCTCATCTTCCAAAATGGAGTCCAATGCAGCAATCACAACACCTTCTTGTAAAATGCTCTCCTCCTCCTCAGCACCGACCATGGGAGAAAAGCTGCGAGACAAAGCATCAGCTTTAACATTCTGGGTACCCGGGATGTAAGTAACGGAAAAATTAAACTGCGAGAAAAAAAGTGCCCACCTAGCCTGACGGGAATTCAAGCGCTTGGCAGCATCAAGATAGATCAGATTTTTATGATCAGTGAAAACCTGAATGGGAAATTCAGCACCTTCCAAGAGATGACGCCAGTGTTCAAATGCGAGTTTAATAGCCAGCAATTCCCGATTACCAATATCGTAATTAAGTTCAGTCTCAGAAAATTTTTTTGAAAAAAAGGCACAAGGATGTACTCCATCCTTGTTTTCCTGAGACAACACCGCACCGACCCCCACAGAAGAAGCATCAACTTCAACCAAAAACGGCTTAGTCACATCAGGCTGCATAAGGATGGGGGCAGAGCTGAACCTCTCCTTTAGAAACACAAAAGCTTCAATGGCCTCAGTAGTCCACTGAACCGTATTAGCACCTTTCCTGGTGAGATCGGTCAGTGGTTTAACAATAATAGAACATTTTTTAATGAATTTTCTGTAATAATTGGCGAAACCCAAAAACCTCTGTATCGATTTCAAACTAATAGGCCTAGGCCATTCCTGCACAGCTTGAACTTTCACCGGGTCCATCTCAAAGCCCTTGCTGGAGATAATGTAGCCCAAAAAACTAATTCTCTGTACAGCGAACTCACATTTCTCTAGCTTAGCAAAAAGCGAATTGTCAATTAATAACTGTAATACCTCACATATGCTCCGCCAATGAGACTCCAGATCCGGCGAATAAATCAAAATGTCATCCAAATACGCAACCACATTTTTGCCGATCAAAGGTCTAAGGATGTCATTAATAAGATTCTGAAAAAATGCTGGTGCATTGGTAAGACCAAAAGGCATAACCAGATTCTCAAAATGACCCACAGGAGTGTTAAAAGCAGTCTTCCATTCATCACCCTCCTTCATGCGCAACAAATTGTATGCCCCCCCGGAGATCAATTTTAGAGAACCACTTGGCCCCCACTAACTGGTTAAACAAATCAGGAATCAATGGCAGTGGGTAGGGATTGCGTACAGTAATTTTATTAATCTCGCGAAAGTCCAGACAAGGACGTAAACCGCCGTCCTTTTTTTTAACAAAAAAAAATCCAACAGCCACAGGTGACTTAGAGGGTCTGATATGACCAGCGGCCAAGCTCGTCTGTATGTATTCCTCCAAAGCCTTTCTCTCAGGAATAGTAAGATTAAATAAACAGACTTTTAGGAACAGTCGCTGCAGGGACAAATTCAATGGTACAATCATAGTCTCTATGGGGAGGCAAAATCTGCGACTCCTCCTCAGAAAAAACTTTCCAAAAATCCTGAATAGGTACAGGTAATTCCCCTCTTTCCACAGCAGTAATGCGCCCGTTACAACACTTGTCATAACACTTAGGGCTCCAGGACTTAATTTCATTGGTAGACCAATCCAGTACAGGATTGTGCAATTTTAACCAGGGTAACCCCAAAACTACTGGAGAAGGCAAATTATTTAATACCACCAAATCCAAATTCTCTTGGTGAATACCATTAATAGTGAGGGGAAATTCATAAACCTTGTAAGTAACACATTTCAAGGGAGAGCCATCGACAGAAACCACGGAAATAGGGGATGACAAAGGTTTGGGTTTTAATTTAAGTTTTTCCAAGAATCCCCCATCAATCACATTCAGAGTAGAACTGCAATCCACAAATACCCGAAATTCAATTAATTCTTCCTGAGCTGCAGTAGTAGCAGAAAGAAACACACCCTTAGTGTTTAAACAGGCTATACGGGCGTAACTGACCTTTTTTTTTTTTCTTTGTTCATACGAAGCACACAGTTCTTAATGAAATGGTCAGATCCACCGCAATAAAAGCACAAACCTTCAGAAAACCTGCGGTCTTTTTCCTGAGAGCGGGGTGACATCGCCCCAATCTCCATCGGCTCTCCAATGTCAGTACAGACCCTCTCAAGGCTCGGAGCTGACATGGCAGAGGATTTACTCTCATTAACCCTTGCATGCAGTCTCCTGTCCACCCATATAGCTAATTGCATTGCCTCCTGCAAGTTTCCAGGTGTAGGATAAGAAATCAGTAGATCCTTAACCCTTTCACCTAGCCCAGCAAGAAACAAACTTTTCAAAGCTGAATCGTTCCACCCCACCTGAGCAGACCACCGACGGAAGTGAGTACAATAATTTTCCACATTACCTGATCCCTGCCTCAAACGTCTTAATTCAGACTCATCTGATGAGACACGATCAGGATCATCATACAACAACCCCAAAGCAGAAAAAAAACTATCCACTGATCTAAAGCACGGATCACTAGGTTGGAGAGAAAAGGCCCATCCCTGAGGTTCTTTGCGCAAAAGTGACATTATGAACCCTATGCGCTGTGATTCATCACCAGAGGATCCGGGTCTCAAACAAAAATACAGCAAACAAGCATTTTTAAAGGAAAAAAAATCTTGTTGTTCACCAAAAAATAAATCAGGCAATCGTACCTTTGGCTCCATAAAATGCTCTCCAGAACAGCTACTCATGTGTTGTTGGAGCTCGGCCACCTCCAGAGAGAGTCCCTGCAGGCGTTGAGCCAAATCCTGAACCGACACCATGATGGAAACTGGAAGTCTTTCCTTAGAGAAATTTTTAGGCTGGACTTACTGTTATGATCTGCTACAAGCACTAAGGAAAGATAGGAGATCTGTCCCTACAATAGAACTAAACTGGATCCCTACGATGTAACGGGGAACCTGATCCTGCGATCAGACCCGCTAAAGTCCTCGGCTAGTCTGAACGAAGACCTATAGATATGAGGAGGGGATCCCTACAAGAACTAGGGACTGGGAGAAAGATGGACACCTCCTAGCAGAAATTGTAGCAGTAAAAAGACAAACAAACAACATAGAACATAGAGGTCTGAAGACCTAGCAAAACTGACTGAGAAAGGTACAAAGCACCTGGCTAGCTCAAGAGTAGAAATTACAATGAAGTCCAGCAAGGCCAGAAGGGCGGAGCAGGATTAAATAGGCAAAAAAGGTCATGTGACCAGCAAGATAGAAAAAACCTAACAGGAGAGTTCTAACAATTTCCTGTTTCCGGTGCTTTGGAACACAAGTTCCAGTTTGGTGGAATGCATCACCGCTCATGCGCGGGATGCATACTGCCGCGCCAGATCCAGCAATGGAACGCGAGCTATGCGTTCCACTGCGTAACTGGGGACTGGGATAAAGAGCGTGAATTAATGCGTGATTCACCGCAGCTGAATGCTACAAGCGCGAAGTATGTAAATGTCCATATGGAGGGAGACAACAACAGAAGAGGGGAACAAAAGAAGGGGGGAGAAGGGGAAGGGGAAAAAAAGGGGGGAAAAAAGAGCAAACATGACATATACTATAAAAGCCAAAAGAAACAGATAACATGATGAGAGGAATAAAGGATTGCATAAACATATAATACAATCATAGTATAACAAAGGATATCTGTTATCATATTCATAGATGACCTAGGAGAGACAGATCCTGTCTATACATGAAGGGTCTGAAAGAAAAAAATAAAATTAGTATAATGTCATGGGAACAATAAGGGGTTAATATCAGGGGGATTTGGCAGAAAAAAACTAGTAACAGACAATATAGAGAGAGCTCTCTCATAATGAGTATGAAAAAAAGGAAAACCATCAAACATGAATCTCGTACTCTCTATTAAGACCATGGGGTTCCAGTGTTTTCAAGGTAAAAATCCAAAAAGCTTCTCTATCCTTGAGTCTCTGTATCCCATTACCCCCTCTCCTACTTAGCGGGACGTGATCAATAGTTTGAAAGCGAAGCTGTGCAACCGAATGGTGTTGTGTGGAAAAATTATTAGGAATAGGTAGCAGATTGTATTTGCATCGAATGGTGGATTTATGTTTACTTATGCGGTCTCAGATATGCTGGGTGGTCTCCCCAAAATATCCAAGACCGCACGGACATTGGATCAGATACACAACAAAAGAAGACTCACATGTAAAGCAGCCCTTAATGGGGAATCTCTTGCTTGATGATGGATGGGTGAAAAAACTGCCCTTTGTCATGTTGGAACACTGGCGGCACCCTAAACATGGGAAGTTACCCATGCGAGGCGTCGCCAGAGTCGTCTGACATATACCTGCATAGAGACTACCAATGTCGGCCCTCACCAATCTGTCTTTTAAATTTGGTGATCTTTTATTACATATTAGAACAGGCTGTTGAAAATCCATTATTCTAGGGTAAGATCTTCCCAATACTGACCAATGATCTTTAAGAATGTCTTGGATCAATGTCTGATATGGATGGTAAGTATTTACGAAGATCATCCGATTTGATATCGGTGTATGCTGTCTCGGTTCCAGTGGCGGAAATGAGATAAAAGGTGGGTATCCTCTGTTAATAAATTTCTTTCCCATCTCCTCGTGACATCTAATTTTCAGGGATGGGTCTGACACTATTCTCTGTACTCTTGTATGTTGTGAGATTGGAAGAGATCTTTTTACATGACTGGGATGACAACTGGTATAGTGTAATAAGGCATTCCGATCTGTAGATTTGACAAACAGGTAGGTGATAAGATGTCCCCTGTCATCTAATATAACCATAATGTCAAGAAAATTGATATGACATCTGTCATAGTTCAGGGTAAATGAAATGCGTCGTGTACAGCCATTGAGATACTCAAAAAATTCCTTTAGTTTTATTTCGTCTTCATCCCAGATGACAAAAACGTCATCAATGTATCGTTTCCATAATCTAATGCCTGGATGTATACCTGTGTCAGATGATATATATTTCTCTTCAAAATGTGCCATAAAGATATTGGCATAGGGGGGTGCCATGTTGGAACCCATGGCTGTCCCTCGTTTTTGTATGTAAAATCTATCACCGAATAGAAAGAAATTGTTATGTAGAATAATGTCAGATAAATCCCTACAAAGGTCTTTACGGGACTGTGGATAGTTACTGTATTTATCCAGGAACCATGTAAGTGCCTCTAGACCTAGGTCATGGTTAATAGACGTATACAAACTGTTCACGTCTAATGTGACTAGAATGGATCCTGGGGGAATTGTATCAAGTTGGCGAAGATGTGACAAAAAGTCGGATGAATCTTTAATATACGATGGAATAGCTGGCAGAAATGGTGTTAGAATCTTCTCTACTGTTTTCGCAAGTGGAGAGAGTAGGGAGTCTGTGGATGCGACAATCGGACGTCCAGGAGGAGACTGTAGGTTTTTGTGAATTTTAGGAAGTGTGTAGAACACCGGAGTGATAGGATGTTTATTTTGTTCCCCTCTTCTGTTGTTGTCTCCCTCCATATGGACATTTACATATTTAGTGCTGGTAGCATTCAGCTGCGGTGAATCACTGATTAATTCACGTTCTTTATCCCAGTCCCCAGTTACACAGTGGAACGCATAGCTTGCGTTCCATTGCTGTATCTGGCCCGGCAGTACGCATCCCGCGCATTCCCGGAAACAGGAAATACAGCGCATGGTATAGCGCTATTTAATGCCAGACAGCCGCATTTACAACACACCACGGCCACCTCCATAAGATGCATTCCGGTTCCACAAATCACACAGGTATGATCAACCCACATGGCAAGATCTTTATTTTATGCAATGATGCATCTCTGAACCATCTTGCTTATAAGGACCTATTTCATTTTTAGACTGGCAAGCACAGTTGTCTTGCAGTCCTTGGTGGCAACACCACGAACACCCACTTTAGGTGATTCACTGGACACCTTAATCCATTGGTATGCAAAGTTTCACTGAGCTCTATTTAACGCTACATCCATTATATTGCTTTTTCATATGGGTCTCTTTCTGATTATCAATAGCAGCAGCATTAGCTGCCTGGGTATTCCACATTGTTCCTGAAGACTCTCCAGTTTCATTGGTCTAAAAACCTACAATTCTGGGTATTTACATACTTCTGTCATATTTCCCTTGCCTCTCTGTTCCGTTTTTTTGTCTATTTCTACTATTTGATGTTCCATATGGAGTGTATACATTGAAGATATATGTCCCACGAGTTTATTATTATCCGTATATTATTCCTTAATATATCCCACAGCACAATAATTGTTCGACGTTATTTATTTGTCTTGTGGGATACCGATTCACTCACCATTTCTCTAGCTTCGTTGTTATTAGCACAATGTACACATATTGGTGGTTTTCCAACTACAATGATGTTAGCCTATAAAGCATTAATATTATGTTTTTCTTTTTTTCCTACTGTTTTTATGGTCTTGTATTAGTTGATTTGAAGGCCCTGATGAAAACCCCGGTGGGGTTGAAACGTTGGGCAGTCACTTACCAGAGAATCATTAAAAGGAATTTGATTTGGAATTGAAACTACTGACTCTTTGTATCTGTTTTTGAGTGCCGGAACCTTATTCTACTTATTGAACTACGTTGTGTTCCTGGCACCTACTCCTCATAGTTGAGCCTGGTCTTTACATATTTTGAGGCTTTCTGTTCTTGACTCGAGGTGAAGCTGTCTTTTTACTTTGCCTTCCATCCTCAGTTGAATGGGCAGACCGAGCGCATTAATCAGAATTTAGAGACTTACTTCAGGTGTTTTGTCTCCGAAAACCAGGAGGATTGGGCATCATACTTACCGTTGGCAGAATTTGCTATTAATAATCATCGCCAAGAATCTACCAGCAGGTCACCGTTCTTTGGTGCATACGGTTTCCATCCACAGTTTTGTACTTTTAGCAAGGGAGGGGCTTCCGAAGTTCCTGAGGAGGAACGTTTTGCTTCATCGCGCTCCTCTGTGTGGCGGGGGGTTCTGAGTAATTTGAAGATCATGGGAGACAGGTACAAACGTATGGCTGACAGGAAATGGTTACCAGGACTGGACCTAAGTGTGAATGACTTTGTGTAGTTGTCTACCAGGAATATCAAGTTGAAGGTTCCTTCTTGGAAGCTGGGACCTAGATTTATTGGTCCCTGTAAAATAACCACCGTCATTAACCCAGGCCCTTAAGATCCACGATGTGTTTCACAGGTCTCTGTTCAAGAAATATGTAGTACCTATTGAGCTCTCCCTCCTGCCACCGCCTCCAATCATGGTTGATAGTAATTTGGAGTTTCAGATTTCAAGGATTGTAGATTCTCACCTCCAGCATCATTCCCTACAGTACTTGGTGCACTGGAAGGGTTATGGTCTAGAGGAAAGGATGTGGGTTTCGGGATCAGAGGTGAATGCCCCCAGGCTGGTTAGATTGTTCCACACCTCTTATCCTGAGAAACCTGGTCCTGAGTGTCCGGAGGCCACTCATAGAAGGGGGGTACTGTCACGGGTGTGTCAGGTGTGACAGACAGTCGCTCTTGAGCCGGCTGTAGAAGGTCACTGCGCTTGGCACTGCAGACGCCTTCTTGATTCCCTCATCTCTGTAGTATAGTTTTATTCTTCTTCCTTTAGGACACAGCAGTGACCTCCACCTTCTGCTGCTGATTGACACACCCTTGCTGGGTAGTTAAATAATCTCAGTTTCTCCAGAGAGTCACCGGTGATAGTTCTATGTACCTCTGTGTAGGCTTGCAGCACTTCTCTGGTGCCCTTGGAGGACAGTTGGCATTATCTCTCTGGTGTCAGCTCAATCTAAGTGTATCCCCTTTGTTTGTATATGTTGTTGTCTTTAGTTTGTAGTGGGGCTTGACTAGTGCTCACTCTGTCCCCTCCTTAACTAGGGCCAAGCTCTATGGACATTCACGGCTTAGGTTCCTGCTCGGCGATAGGTGTGGAACCTACATAGGGACGATAGGGTAGGCAGGGTGATAATAAATCTGCTTAGGGGTCTCCATTCCCCCTTTCCCTACTGTTTGGGCTTTCTCCTCCTCTTCACTTCGTGTTGCACTTAGTCTTTCCCTCACTTTGCGTGACACTGATAATAAAACATTCAAAAACAAATCCAAAATGGATTTTCCTGGAAAGAATGTTAAGGAACATTCTTTCCAGGGTAATGACTTGTATATAAGGCAAAATAAATAACCAAAAACAAAAATGCTCCTCCACACCTTGGGCTACGTTCACACATAGCGTTTTTGATGCGTTTTTGCATTTTCACATTGCTTTCAATGGTGAAAAATACATTCACCAGTAAATGTAATTTTAACGTTTTACTACCTTATCTGGCCATGTGGTTTGTGAGAAATTATCAGGCAGATCAATACAGTGCTGAAATGACATGGCAACAGCATGGGGAAGACCCCTGGAAGCATTTCTGCATCCCAGGTCACCACCTAAAACCGTGATCCTCAGACGTGATTCTATATTACTGCGGTAATAATACATTTTTGGCAACGTGACAAAGACTAAACTCCATTTAAAATGAGCAAGGCATGTGGCAAGGAACGGGGAAGTGGATGTAATGATGATGATGCGCGCAGAGGCCGAGGCCGTGGGCAAGTTGAAACTGTGCTGCTGAGGGAGCACAACGAGGCGCCCACATCATGTCGACCTAGCTTCCTGTCCCGCTTTTTAGGGGGTCGCGGAATACCACTCTTGAAGCCAGAACAGTGTGAAAAGATTGTTGGTTGGAAAACAGATAAATAGATAATGCTTCCAGTCAGTTTGCCACCACCACCCTGTCTTCCACACAGTCCAATTTCAGTAGCTGTGACTCTGGACCACATTATTATTATTATTATTATTTATTATTATAGCGCCTTACATGCGAAAAAGGGGTATACATAGCAAAAACAATTACAATAATCTAGAACAAAAACGTGACTGCGACTGGTACAGGCAGAGAGAGGATCCTGCCCGTGAGGGCTCACAGTCTACAAGGGATGGGTGAGGATACAGTAGGTGAAGGTAGAGCTGGTCGTGCAGCGGTATGGTGGATCGGCGGTTGCTGCAGGATGTAGGCTTGTTGGAAAATGTAGGTCTTCAGGTTACTTTTGAAGGTTTCCACAATGGGTAAGAGCCTGATATGTTGGGGTAGAGAGTTCCAGAGTAGGGGGATGCACGGGAGAAATCTTGTATGCGATTGTGGGAAGAGGAGATAAGTGGGAAGTAAAGAAGGAGATCTTGTGAGGATCGGAGGTTACGTACAGGTGAGTACCGGAAGACTAGGTCACAGATGTATGGAGGAGACAGGTTGTGGATAGCTTTGCAAGCCAAGGTTAGTGCCAAGGTTAGGGTTTTGAACTGGAGTCTCTGGGCAATGGGGAGTCAGTGAAGGGATTGACAGAGAGGAGAGGCCGGGGAATAGGGGGTAGACAGGTGGATTAGTCAGGCAGAAGAGTTTGGGATAGATTGGAGGGGTGTAAGAGTGTTAGAAGAGAGGCCACAGAGCATGAGGTTGCAGTAGTTGAGGGGGGAGATGATGAGGGCATACAAAATTGTTTTTGCAGATTCTTGTTTGAGGAAAGTGCAGATCCGGGAGATTTTTTTTACTTGGCATATTCCTCACCCTGATCCTCCTTCCTCTCACCATGCTGAGTGCCCGGAGACAGCTGATCCCACATTTGGACACTCTGAAGAGCTGTTTTGCTCATCTTTCCATTTATAGATTCTGGCCTCTAGCTCGGTCCGCTTCAACTGGGGCAACAGGAGAAGCTCAAACATTTCAGCAGCCATGGTCACATGAAGGTGACAGTGGGAAAGTGCAATTACTGCATGGATTTATATAGTGTGACCGTAAAAGAATGGTTAAAAATAAAAAAAGAAATCTATACTTACCTTCCGATGGCCCCCGGAGTCTTGCTTCGCTCCGTCCTCCCTTTCCGGCAGATCACGGTACACTGAAGGACCTGCCGTCACATGACTATAACATCGGCGCAGGTCCTCCAGTCCATCGCGATCTGCCGGCAAGGGAGGATGAGCGCAGCGGGGGCCATCGGAAGGTAAATATAACATTTATTTTTTATTTTATTCTTTTTTTCACAGGTTCTATGGTACCCGGGTCCGGAGGAGAGCCTCCTGTCCTCCACACCCGGGTACCATCCGCACATTGAAATGCGTGGAATGCGCATCTACATATGCAGTGATGCGTAATCTAGGCATTCCAATGCAAGTCAATGGCGGCGAAAGCGCAGCACTTCTGCAAAATAATTAGTAATGCTGCGTTTTTTTCCACAATTGGGGAACATGGCAGGCCTTCTACCATGCGTTTTTCTTAAGTGTTTCTGCAGCGTTTTTGCCACTGTGGAAACGCTTCAAAAACGCATTGCGGGCACACAGCCTTAGGGTCATCTGTGATGGGCATTCTCATGTGGTCATGTAGGAACTGAACAACTTGTACCCAGTATCCCCTAATTTCCGGGCAATCCCACAAAAGGTGGAAAAACATTCCCAGGCTCCTGTGACATTTGGCACACTCATCCAAGAATTTCAGTTGTACCCTGTGCATTCTGAATGTGGTTTAGTATGCACAGTGAAGAATACATAATTGGCTCTCTCAATATAGTTAGTGGAAACATGTTGAGGAGCTTCCAAGGCGAGCTCCTAGTATTCATCACTTATTGGTCCTACATCTGCCTCTCATTTGCTTTTCAACAAGTCATGCAGTGTTTCTGCGCTCCATGCCAGAAAAAGGGCATGTACATGGGATATAAACCCAAATCCAGATGGATCCACTAGCACCTGGGACTAGGAAAATCCTTGCAGGACAGGGGATGGACCTGGGAACAAGGTCTGAAAGGCATGTGGTAATTGTTGGCAGTGGAAAATGGTAATTGTTTGGAAGGTCGTAGACAAGACGATAAAGGCCTGCCTGAGAATTGGGTATCAAGCAGAGGCTCATGGGGTCTTCATAGAGAGCAGCCCAGCAGTATAGTTTAGGGCCTGACAGTGCAACAACTCCTCACGTCCAGAGATACCACAGTATCCAACACCAGTTCCTGGCCTATGGCCCTGCCAGATAAAAGAGACGAATAAGGAATCTATCAAGGAGTCTATCAAAAGTATTAGTGTTTAGATATACTGCCGTTTGTATAAGGATGTATAGCACCTTCAGCATAACAATAAGTTTAATTAGGCTGATGTAGGCCATAACCCATAAAGGCATCTTCTGTCATCCCTTTAACTTTGTCTGAATACATGACAGGAGAGAAAGGATATTGAAAAAAGAATATTCATAAAAGTCTCCTATGTTCCTGGAGACCTGTATCCCCAGATAGGGAATTTGGGTTCCCCACTTTGGTGGCAGTAGGGACACTCGGGTGCTCGGGTATGCTCTTTACTCGATCGAGTATCATGGGTGCTCACATGCCTTGCTCGAGTCCCTGCCCCGACCTAGTGACTCAATAAGCAGCGCACTCCCTCTGGAAGGAGTTCAAGGAGAGTTGATTTAGGTGGGACAGCTTAGATTAGAGCAGGAATATACAGTGGGGGAAATAAGTATTTGATCCCTTGCTGTTTTTGTAAGTTTGCCCACTGATAAAGACATGAACAGTCTATAATTTTAAGGGAAGGTTATTTTTAATATTGAGACATAGAATATCCCCCCCCAAAAAAAATCAAGAAAATCACATTGTATAAATTAGACAAATGTATTTGCATTTTGCAGTGAGAAATAAGTATTTGATCCCTCTGGCAAACAACACTTAATAGTTGGTGGCAAAACCCTTGTTGGCAAGCACAGCAGACATTTTTTGTAGTTAATGATGAGGCTTGTGCACATGTCGGGAGGAATTTTGGTCCACTCCTCTTTGCAGATCATCTCTAAATCATTAAGATTTTGAGGCTGTCGCTTGGCAACTCAAGCTTCAACTTCCTCCATATGTTTTATATGGGATTAAGGTCTGGAGACTGGCTAGGCCACTCCATGACCTTACTGTGCTTCTTTTTGAGCTACTCCTTTGTTACCTAGGCTGTATGTTTTGGGCCATTGTCTTGCTGGAAGACCCAGCCACGACCCATCTTCAATGCTCTTACTGAGGGAAGGAGGTTTTTGGCTAAAATCTCGCGATACATGACCCCATCCATCTTCCCTTCAGTATGGTGCAGTCGTCATGTCCCCTTTGCAGAAAAGCACCCCCAAAGTATGTTTCCCCCACCAAGCTTCACGGTTGGGATGATGTTCTTAGGATTGTACTCATCCTTCTTCTTCCTCCAAACACGGCGAGTTAATGCCAAAGAGCTCAATTTTTATCTCATCTGACCACAGCACCTTCTCCCAATAACTCACAGAATCATCCAGGTGTTGTCTCCTTCTCACTCAGCATCTTACTTATGGTTTTGTAGCCCATTCCAGCTTTGTGCAGGTCTATGAAATTGTCCCTGACATCCTCAGAAAGCTCTTTGGTCTTGCCCATGTTGTAGAGGTTAGAGTCTGACTGATTAATTGAGCCTGTAGACAGGAGTCTTTTATACAAGTGACTATGTAAGACAGCTGTCTTTAATGCAGGTAATGAATTGATTAGGAGTGTCTAACTGGTCTGTAGAAGCCAGAACTCACAATGGTTTGTAGGGGAACAAATACTTATTTCTCACTGCAAAGTGCAAAAAAATGGATCTAATTTATACAATGTGATTTTCTTGATTTTTTTTGGATATTCTGTCTTCCAATGTTGAAATGAACCTACCCTTAAAATTAAAGACTGTTCATGTCTTTGTCAGTGGGCAAACTTACAAAAACAGCAAGGGATCAAATATTTATTTCCCCCACTGTATGCAGTGTTTAATTGCTATTGCAATACTGTATACCACTGCTGCATCATTAAAACAAAAGTCCATTTCAGGGCTACATACTGTCCTTTCTCTAGTAAAACTGCTGTTACCTGCATTCAGTGTAGGGATAGCTTGTGGAGGAGGGATAGTTTTTGATTACAAGCATATAGGCAGGATTTATTGCCTTACAGCTCTTCTATACTAGGTATACTGCTGCTGCAAGTACTTTTCAGGGCTACATATTTTATTTTCCCTATTAATACCGGAAAGTTTGCAGGCATATATTATATGCCTAATTTAAAATGCGCAAGGCGTGCGGTAAGGGAAGGGGAAGTGGACGTGTTGCTGAGGGTGCACACCGAGGCCAAGACCGTGGGCCAGGTGAAACTGTGCCTTGCTGCGGGAGCATAATAAAAACACCCATCCATGAGACCTAGCTTCCTGTCCCACTTTGCTGGGGAGTGCAGGACACCACTCTTGAAGACAGAACAGAGCAAACAGGTGGTTGGTTGGATGGCAGATAAGGCTTCAAGTATGTTTTGCAGCACTATCCTGTCTTCCACACAGTCCAGTCACACTAACCAAGAGTCTGGACCACATAATAGGAGTCAAGTGATCCCACATTCGGACACTCCGAGGAGCCCTTTTGGCCTCTCAGCCTGCATATTTCAAGAGGGACATGAGTAGTTTGGGTGTAGTGATGCCCAAACATTTGAGCAGCCATGATCAGAAGACGACGACTGGGTCTCTAGAGGTAGATGATAACGAAACACAGTTGCCAACAAGTGATGTTGTTAAGTCAACAAGTCAGGAGAACCAAAGTGCAGAAGTGGAAGATGAGGTGGTGGATGATGTAGTCACCGACTCAACCTGGGAAGGTGTCATGCAGTGCGAGAACAGCAGTGCAGAGCGGGAGGGATCTGCAGCACCGCAACAGGCAGGAAGAGGCAGTGGGGTCGCCCGAGGGAGATGGTGGGCAACTGTTCCCCTGAGCACCCACACGCAGCAAGTTGCAGGGCCAAGGGTTCGGTGTTCACCAGTCTGGCACTTTTTTAAAGAAAGTGCGGATGATAAAAGAATGGTCATTTGCAACCTCTGCCATAACAAGGGCAGCAGGGTCCTGACCACTACCAGCCTGACCACCACCAGTATGCTCAGGCACACTTCATCAAAGCACCCGACTAGATGAGCTGAGCTCCTGAGTCCACAATCAGTGTCTGCAGGTGACATCACTGCTTCTTCCCATGTGCTACATACTTGCCAATCCCCTGTCCAGGATGCAGGCGTGGATGCCTCCCGCCCTGGACGTGTTGTTGCACATTCGCAAGCACTGTCAGCATTCAGCTGTCTCTACTCCAGGCCTTGAAATGCAAATGCAAACATCCAGACACCCACCCACAAGCCCAAAGACTTAACAGTAGAGATGAGCGGTGTTCGACTCGAACTGTTCGCCAATCTCAAATTCGAGCTGTTTTGGGCGGTGTTCGAGACGTTCGGCGAACACGAACGATTTGAAAAAAATCCGGCTGTTCGAGGTTATGTTCGATAACTATTCGTACACCAAAATCATAACTGGATTTTTTCTCAGTAATGCTGAAAATTAATGTTAATACGCAGTTTGAGTGTACAGCGGGGCGGGGGGAGGCGTAGGGGATGGATCTCTGCATAAATAATGAAGATCTCCATTTTTTTTTCTCTTTCCCGCATTTACAGTGGGGAGGTGCAATCTGTCAGCCTATCAGCAGCGCACACACGGAGCGAACTGCTTTTTTTCACACAAGCAAGGGCATGTGTCATTGGCAGTGTATGTCACATGTCCTTGCCCTATAAGACCCAGCCATTTTCCACGTAGCCACCATTTTCTCACTGCTGCAGCTGCATGTTAGAAGGCACCGTTGTTACTGTGTGCGCTATACTTTGAGTGTTCATTTCAAGCCAATTTTCTCTGAAATATACAGATAGCTTGGGAGAAGGGAATAGTTGTGATTGCAGTCCTTTTGAGGACTAGGTTACATCATTTCCTATGACTTTTATCAGGCAGGTCTGTGCTCTTAAATAGATAGGTTGGGAGTAGGGACTAATTGTAATTGCAGTGCTTTTGAGGGCTAGGTTACATCAGTTCCTATCACTTTTTGCCAGGCAGTTTTTTTTTTTGCAAGTTTTTTTCACAGCATTTGGCTAAATCTAGCTTAGCAAATCCTTTTTGGCCTCTTGCAGTGTGTGTTAGTCAGTGGAGTAGCCTATCTATGTTGCAAGCTACACCACCTGTGTATAGAATACAAATTTTTTTACTGCACCTACCAAGTAAAACCTTTTGGGCATAGCATCATTCTATTAGTCATTCTATACTAACCTCCACCAGGTTGCAAATTAAAAATATTTTTTATCTGCATCTAGCTCTGAAAAAATATTTGGGCTTGTAGCAGTGTGTGGGACTTGTTCTATTAGTCCATCTATACTAAACTCCACCAGGTTGCAAATTAAAAATAATTTTTATCTGCATCAAGCTCTGAAAAAAAAGTTGGGCTTGTAGCAGTGTGTGGGACTTGTTCTATTAGTCCATCTATACTAACCTCCACCAGGCTGCAAATTAAAAATAATTTTTATCTGCATCTAGCTCTGAAAAAATATTTGGGCTTGTAGCAGTGTATGGGACTTGTTCTGTTAGTCCATCTATACTAACCTCCACCAGGTTGCAAATTAAAAATAATTTTTATCTGCATCTAGCTCTGAAAAAAAATTTGGGCTTGTAGCAGTGTGTGGGACTTGTTCTATTAGTCCATCTATACTAACCTCCACCACCTGTGTATGTAATAAAATTGTTTTACTGCATCTAACCCAGCCAATACTTTTGGGCTAATACCATAGTTTGGCCACTCAGCTCTGCTCGGTTCCCATCCATTGTTTTTTGTGCAAACAACTCCAGAGTTGTCAATTAGTTAACTACCAAAATGAGCAGAAAAAGGCCTGCTGCTGGTGGAAAGGGGAATAGGCGTGTTGGGAAGGGAAAAAAAGGTTGTGTCCGTGGGGTAGGTGTTAAAGCAACACTAACATCTGCAGAAGAAAGACCATCTTCCAGCCAAACTAAGATGTCTACTTCTTTTAGTGGACAATGTGATAAGATCCCTTTCTTACGGCCATGCCAATCGCTACAAATTCCAGATGAGGCACAAAAACAGCAGGTGCTTCAACGGATATCAAGTGCTCCTTTAAGTGGGCTCTCCTCCACCTCAACTTCAACATCACAAATACTCCAGTCCTCAGAGGTGTCACCCCAATCGCACTTGCTTCCTCACAGCTCCCAAGTCTCCAGCTGCCCGTCTGAGTATGGGGTAGAACAGATGGTTGAGTCTGCAGAGCTGTTTACTCATACTATAGCCTGGGAATCAGAGGTCGGCTCCAGAGCTTCTGTGAATCCAGACGAGGAAATGATCTGCACTGATGCCCAGAATCCTTATGAGTCGGATCCAGGAACAGACGCAGAAGGTTCTGACCATAATGTAGACCCTCGTTCTCAAACTGTAACTCCTGTTGGTGGAGACAATGAGGAAGACAATGATGAGACTCAAATACCTGATTGGAGCGACAACTTTAGTTTTTTGTCAGGGCAGGAAGAGGTTGGCTCTGAGGATGACGGGTGTGATAACACACAGGGTGATGATGACGAGGTTGGAGATCCCACTTACTGTCAACCCACAGTCAGTCAGTCGATGAGGTCAACAGAGGAGGTGGAGGAGTATGCTAGTGACGACGAGGTCAGGTTGCGCCTTCCTGGACAGAGACGTAGTACTGGAAGCACGTCAACAACTGCATCCTCAAACACAACTCTGCCTCTGACAACAAGTCGTGGTGGCTCTTCAGGTCGCATGGGTGCTAAGCCTTGCATAGACTGGGCATATTTTCAGATCGATAAGGATGACCCAACTCGTGTTATCTGCAACATTTGTCAGCAAAAGCTAAGTAGAGGCCAAAAAATACATAGTTTGAGTACTTCATGCATGAACCGGCACATGGATATGAAGCATAAGTTGCAGTGGGAAGCTCACTGTGCTACAATGCGGCCTAGCCGGCCGGGCCAACCACCGTCTGCCACATCTTGTGCATCCGCAGCCTCTTCATCCTCTGTGACTGGGGGGACAGCAGTCACACCTGTTTTGGGACGCAGAACTGCCACCTTTTTACCCGCAACAGCCAGCGTGATTGGCAGGTCATCATTTTCTTTGGAGGTGGAAACACCAGCTGGTGTTCAGCGCTGTCCGACATCGATAGCACCACCTTTGGATCAAGGCAACCTAACATGTCCGCCTGCATCTTCCTCACAGACCGGCAGTTTGCCGGGGACACCCTTCTTAACCCCGTCTAAGCACAACAGCCAGCCCTCGGTCCCTCAGATGTGGACTAGTAAAAGACCATTTCCTCCTAGCCATGAGAAACCTAAGAGGTTGAATTTCACCATCTGCAAGCTCTTGGCTACAGAAATGCTGCCTTTCCGCCTGGTGGACACAGAGGATTTTCGAGACCTTATGTCCATCACAGTGCCCCAGTACCAGATGCCCAGTCGGCACTACTTCTCAAAGAAAGGTGTGCCTGCGTTCCACCAGCATGTCGCACACAACATCACCGCTTCTTTGAGAAACTCTGTGTGTGACAGGATGCATTTCACCACAGACACTTGGACGAGTAGGCATGGACAGGGGCGTTACATGTCGCTGACTGGGCACTGGGTAACTATGGTGACAGCAGGACAAGGGGCTGCTGTCCAAGTCTTGCCGTCCCCACTAGTTGTGCGTTAATCCTCTTTATCTCGAAGTTCCTCCACTGCTTCTGCCTCCTCAACCTCCTCTCGGTCCTCCACCTGCTCCCAAAGCCTGTCTGATCATGCCACACGCTTTCTACCTGTGCAGAAGGGTCCTGTACACCTCCTTACTATGCTGGCAGCAGGGCTCAAAGTCATCAGGCGGTTTTTACTTTGAAATGTCTGGGAAATGTGAGTCACACAGCTGAGGAGTTGTGGTCAGCTCTGGAGAACTAGTTTCATGAATGGTTGTCTGGACCTGAAACCAGGGAAGGCCGTGTGCGACAATGCTGCAAACCTGGGTGCGGCCCTTCGCCGGGGCTATGTCACACACGTGCCTTGTAAGGCTCACGTGTTGAACCTGGTTGTCCAGCAATTTTTAGCCCACTATCCCGGACAAGATGGCCTTCTGCAGAGGGCATGGTCGCTGTGTGCTCACTTCCGCCTTTCGCATCCTGCAGCTCAGCGACTTACATCTCTACAGAAGTCGTTGGGCCTGCCACTTCACCGGCTAAAATGCGATGTGCCTACCCGGTGGAATTCAACTCTGCACATGTTGCAGCAACTGTGGCAGCACCGACAAGCCCTGGTGCAATATGTTCTGACGTATAGCCTGGGCCAACGAGATCCAGAGGTGGGGCAAATCACGCTGGAGCAGTGGTCTCAGATCAGGGACCTATGCACCCTTCTGCACAGTTTTGAAATGGCGACGAAGATGTTTAGTGCTGATGATGCCATTATCAGCATGACTATTCCGGTGATTTATATGCTGGAGCACATGTTCAACAGAATTCGGAGTCAGGTGGTGGCACAAGAGGAGGTGGAGGAAGTAGAGGAGGAGGAGTTGTATGTGGAAGGGCTAACATCTGCAAGGTCCAGACGGTCGGCAGCACCAAGGCGGCAGGCATGTGAGGGTGGGGGAGATGGTTTTACCAGGGCGCATGGTAGCAGCCAAACTAGTGATGAAGGGGCAGGAGCCCAGGAAGAAGTGGAGGACAAACTGATGGAAGACTCATCAGATGAGGGAGACCTTGATCACATTTCTGTTGTGCGAGGTTGGGGGGAGAGGGCAGGGGAAGGAAGCATGATTGTTACCTCGCCACCAACACAACAGGAACTTGGTGCTCCTGGATACGCAAGACACATGAGTGCCTTCTTGCTGCACTACCTGCAACATGACCCTCGAATTGTGAGAATTAGAAATAATCCTGATTACTGGGTTGCCACACTGTTAGATCCCTGGTACAAAAGTAAATTTGCAGAAATTATTCCTGCCATAGAAAGGGATGCACGCATGCTGGAGTATCAGCAGAGACTGTTGCAGAATCTTACATGTGCTTTTCCACAAAACACCAGTGGTGCACGTAGTGAATCTCACAGTTCCAACTTGCCAACTGTGGGACCGTCGAGTGTTCAGCACTCAAAACGTAACAGAAACACAGTATCTGCTGGTAACATCAATTTTGCGGAATCATTTCACCACTTTTTTAGCCCATCCTTTGCAAGGCCACAGGAGACAAGAAGTCTGACACATAGTCAACGCCTAGAGACGATGGTACAGGAGTATCTCCAAGTAAACATTGAAGCCATGACTGTGTCACTGGACCCTTGCTCTTTTTGGGCTTCTAATCTGGATAAATAGCCGGAGCTCGCCACTTACGCCTTGGAGATCTTGTCATGCCCCGCAGCCAGCGTTCTCTCTGAACGTGTGTTCAGCGCTGCTGGTGGTGTGCTGACAGATAAGCGCACGCGGCTCTCCACTGATAATGTAGACAGACTCACGTTCATAAAGATGAACAAATCATGGATCCGAAAGGACTTTTCTACCCCTGTGTCATCCTGGGGAGAGTAAAAGCTTGATGATTTTCTAAAATCACCTCACCAACCATTTTAAGCTTTCAAATTACTAATCATGTTTATCTGTATCTTGGCTGGAAAATAATTTGGGCCTTGTAGCAGTGTGCAGTACTGATTCTATTAGGCCATCTATACTAAACTCCACCAGATTTAAAATTACTAATCATGGTTATCTGTATCTTGGCTGGAAAATAATTTGGGCCTTGTAGCAGTTTGCAGTACTGATTCTATTAGGCCATCTATTCTAAGCACCACCAGATTTAAAATTACACTGGTCAATGCAATTTTTCTGTCGAAAGGTTTTAAAACATATTTTAAGTCAATTTTGTCTGCTGATTACTAATACGAACTCCGTTTTTGGCTGTCACATCAGGATTTCGAGATATTTTTGATGGAAATTACTCCTATCAAATATTTTTTGATAAAAACCTCATGATTTTCGTTACTACATTTTGTATATTTTTAATCAAGGAATAACAGAAATTACAAAGTCTGTGTACAGCAAATCAAATATACTTACAAAATTAAACTACAAAATATAAAAACACATATATATGACACACAGATGAATGGCAAATGGCAGTTATTTGAACTTTCTTTACTTGGCTCATCTGTGATGTACAGCTTCTGGGTTGTCTCTCATCAAGTTCCAGCAATAGTTAGCCATCATATGTGAGTCCCACCGGCCTTGATACCGTTCTTCCATTGTTTTAATGTCCTGATGAAAACGCTCCCCTTGTTCATCGCTTACATCCCCAAGGTTCTCTGGAAAAAAAGTCCAAATGGCTGTGTAAATAGTGAATCTTGATACTCATTCTACATCAAAGATTTTGCTGACTCATTAGTAGCTCTTCCACAATCTCTTCATAGTTGTCTGCTTTCTTATTCCCTAGAAAATTCTGCACCACATTACAAAATGAATTCCAAGCTCTTTCTTCTGTCTCATTCATTGATGTGATAAAGTTTGGGTCTCTCATAAGTGTTCTTATTTGAGGTACATCAAATATTCCAGCCTTTTTCTTCTCTTCACTAAGACCAGGAAAAGTTGAACATATATAGTTAAAGCATTCTCCACTGTGATTGAGAGCTTTGACGAACTGCTTCATCAATCCAAGTTTTATGTGCAAGGGAGGAAAGACAATGTTCTTCCTATCCACTAGAGGATCATGGATGACATTCTTATCGCCAGATGCCAAACTCTGTCGCTGAGGCCATTCAGTTTTCACCCAATGCTCTGCTGTGGCTCTACTGTCCCAGTAGCACAGAAAACAAGGGTGTTTGAAAACTGTTTTTTTACTTTCTTATCATAACAAATGGGAATTATGCATGTTCAAAGAAAACAAAGATATTCTCACATTTATTGGGAGACTAAATGAAAACTAAATTTACCTTAGTGAACCGTATAAACCGGCACTTTTCATACACTACTTATATTTTTCTTGGAATTATTGAAAATGGGTTATATACCTATAGCGCAAAAACGTGATGTGATAGAGAAATTATAAGATCAGATTTGAATTCAGCACCCTCAAATTAGTCTAAAACTGTTCTTAAAGTCCATGCCAGAATTTTTTTTTTTTGTACACCAGTGTTATTACTAAAAATCATGTTTATCTGTATCTTGCCTGTAAAATAATTTTGGCCTTGTAGCAGTTTGCAGTACTGATTCTATTAGGCCATCTATACTAATTAATAATAATTTTTAGCTGCATCTAGCCCGGAAAATAATTTTGGGGCTCCTAGATGCGCAAGACGCATGAGTGCCTTCTTGCTGCACTACCTGCAACATGACCCTCAGATTGTCAGAATTCGAAATAATCCTGACTACTGGGTTGCCACACTCTTAGATCAACTACACTCTTCGATCAACCTTTTCATTTTAATAAAGAACAAAAAAATGGTCATTTTTGAAATGATAAGCATTAGCAGGTTATTAGAAACTGAAATCAAACAGTTTTCAACTCAAAACTTTATTCTAGGTGATGTTACATTTGCACATAGGACCCCTTGTTCGAAAGGAGCTTCTGAAATCTCTCGTCCATTGAATTTGTCAGGTTTTGGATGGTTTCTGCTTCAATTGTTTTGCATGAGGACAGAATACCCTCCCAGAGCTGTTGCTTAGATGTGAACTGCCTCCCGCCATCATAGACACTCCTTTTGATGATGCTCCAGAGGTTCTCAATGGGGTTGAGGTTAGGGGAGCATGGGGGTCACACCATAAGTTTGTCCCCTTTTATGCCCATATCAGCCAGAGATGCAGATGTGTTATGTGCAGCATGAGACGGTGCATTATCATGCATGAAAATGATCTTGCTGAGGAATACACGGTTCTTCTTCTTGAACCATGGCAGGAAGTGCTGTTTGAGAAACTCCACATACATTATGGAGTTCATCTTTACCCCTTCAGGGATCCTAAAGGGGCCGACAATCTCTCTCCCCATGATTCCAGCCAAAAACAATACTCCACCTCCTCCTTGTTGGTGCCGTAGCCGTGTTTGCATGGGGTGTCCATCAACCAGCCATCCTCCACTCCATCCATCTTGACCATCGAGCGTTGCACGGCACTCATCGGTGAACAAAACAGTTTTGAAGTCAGTCTTCATGTATTGTTTGGCCCACTGGAGCCGTTTCTGCTTGTGTACAGTGGATAGAGGAGGTCGACAGGACGGCTTACGCTCAGCTGCAAACCTCTGAAGGACCCCGCATCTTGTTATTCGGGGGACGTTGGAGGCACCAGCAGCTTCAAAAACTTGTCTGCTGCTATGGCAAGGCTTTTTTTGCCACTGCTCTTTTAACCTGATGTAATTGCCTGTAGGAAAGAGTCCTCAATTTTCCCTTATCAGCACGCACACGTGTGTACTGTGAATCAGCTGCATACTTCTTGATTGTGCGATGATCAGGATGAAATGTCTTGGCAATGTTGATTGTAGTCATGCCTTGACCTAAGCACTCCACAATTTGTTGCTTCTCAGCAGCCGACACATCCTTTTTCTTTCCCATTTTGGCAGAAAATGTAGGCTGCTTAATAATGTGGGACAGCCTTCTTAAGTAGTCTTGCCTTTCATTGGACACACCTGCCAAACTAATTAGCACAGGTGTCAGCAATTGCTTACAGTGATATAAAGAGCCCTGACACACATTACCATCAATGAGTTTAACTGACAAACAAAAAAATTCTTCCCTTATCACTCCTAAATAGTGTTGAGTGATACCTTCCGATATCGAGAAATATCGGATCGGATTGGATCAGACCGATACCCAAAAAGTATCGGATATCGCCGATTCCGATACCGGAACCCAATGCAAGTCAATGGGACAGAAATATCGGAATAAAAATAAACCCTTTCTTTCCTTGTAGGTTAAGTCTACATGAAGGAAAACAACTAAGAATAATGCAGAATGTATTGGGGGAAGTGGGGGAGACAATAAAGGCATAGAGGTTTAGCCCAATTAAATGGAATAGCAGGAATTAATATTTTTTTAAGATGTTCTGAGTTCTGACTATGTTAAGTTTTTTTATATTTTGTCAGATATTTATGTTTCACTACTTCCATGCTCTTCACCTTCTTTTTTACTTCTCCCACACTTTCTCCTTCATCATCCTCAGCATCAGCATCTTTTTCATCAACTTCTTCTTCACCTTCTTCATCTTCTTCTTCACCTTCTTATTATTATTCTTTTTTTTTTACATTCTTCTTATTCTATATTATTCTTCTTCATATTCTACTTCTTCATCTTCTTCATATTCTTCTTCTTCATCATATTCTTATTTGTGACAGGCATTCCTGTAGTTGTTATCTATAAAAGTTTGAACATTACACCTTTCGTTCTGCCCATCACAAAAGATTTACAACAGGATTTGTCCGCGTTCAGTTGGCCTGCAGTAGCAGGTCTTTTCCAGGGGCACCACGAGGAGGAACGGACTCACCCCCATACACTGCTTAGTCATCTTCTGCTTATAATTTAGATAATATCTTTTGCTCTGATTTTTAGTCTTATGCTTAATGTTCTTCCGCTTTTTGTTCTGCAGCTTCTTGTGCTTCTGCTTCTTGGTTTTCTGTCTCTTGTTCTTCTGTATCTTGGTGGTTGTCTTCTTGTTCTTTGTCCTCTTGGTCAACTTCTTCAGGGTTATCTTCTTGGTCTTCTTCGGGGTGGTCTTCAGGGTCCTCGTCTTCAGGGTCCTCGTCTTCTTCGGGGTGGTCTTCAGGGTCATCATCTTCAGGGTCATCGCCTTCGGGGTCCTCATCTTCTTCGGGTTGGTCTTCAGGGTCTTCGTCTTCAGGGTCCTCGTCTTCGGGGTCCTCGTCTTCTTCGGGGTGGTCTTCAGGGTCCTCGTCTTCAGGGTCCTCATCAGGGAGATCCAGAGTGATTACCAAGAACCATTTCAAAAAGCTTGAACTTGGAAATGTAGCAGAAGGTACAAGAAGGCTGAGGAACTGCCGAGAACCAGCTGATGGCACTGGAACCCGGATGGGTAGCAGAAGGTACAAGAGCCAATGGAACTACCAAGGACCAGCTGACGGTACTGGAACTGGGTTACTAAGCAGGAGGTACCCGTGCCAGAAAGCACTACCAAGGACCAGCAGACGTTGGTGGAAATTGGATACCGAGAAGGAGACAACTAAGCCAAAGGCACTGCTGAGAACCAGCTGACGGTACTGGAACTCGGATGGGTAGCAGAAGGTACCCATGAAAAAATAAGTTGCAAGGCCGCGAGCCGACCTGAGTTACCGAAACCCACAGTCCTACAGGGGGTGCTTGTCCTATTGGCACTATGGAACCAGCCTTCATTGCCAGATCCCGCAGCCCACATAGGAGTCACCTAAACTGCAGACACCATAGAGTCGGCTAACCCGACCGCAACACGACAGGACAACGCATTGGAGGCAAAGTGACGTTGACACTATCCGGAAACAGCTGGCGTGCTGGAACCAGGCTGGGCAGGAGGGAGTACACGTGCCAAAGACACTGCCGGAAAACAGCTGGCGGTGCTGGAAACCAGGGTAAATACTAAAAACAGAGTGGAGCCAGAGGCCCAATTGGAGCAAGTTTAAAATCAGTAGTAGTGTGAATGTGGACAGAGCAGGAGAAATTGCGGTACGCACAGCAGGGGAACAGCTGACGTTACTTAACCCCAATAACACGGCAGCAAGTGTTGCCTGTGCAGACAGCACTTCTGAGCGCCAACTGGCGGTGTTGGAGCTCAGGCATAATACTGAACACAGAGGAGCCAGAGGTGTAATTGGAGCAAGTTTTAAATTTGTAGTAGTGAGAATGTGGACAGAGCAGGAGAAATTGCCGTACGCACAGCAGGGGAAAAGCTGACGTTACTGAACCCCAATAACACGGCAGCAAGTGTTGACTGTGCAGACGGCACTTCTGAGCGCCAACTGGCGGTGTTGGAGCTCAGGGATAATACTGAAAACAGAGGAGCCAGAGGTGTAATTGGAGCAAGTTTTAAATCTGTAGTAGTGTTAATGTGGACAGAGCAGCAGAAATTGCCGTGCGCACAGCAGGGGAAGAGCTGATGTTACTGAATCCCAATAACACGGCAACAACTGTTGACTGTGCAGACGGCACTTCTGAGAGCCAACTGGTGGTGTTGGAGCCCAGGGTAAATACTAAAAACAGAGGAGCCAGAGGTGTAATTGGAGCAAGTTTTAAATCTGTAGTACAGTGGATGTGGACAGAGCAGGAGAATTTGCCAGACACACAGCTGGGGATCAGCTGACGTTTCTGAACCCCAAAAACACTGGAGCAAGCGTTGACTGTGCAGGCGGCATTTCTGAGCAGCAACTAGCGGTATTGGAGCCCAGGGTTAATATTAAAAACAGAGGAGCCAGAGGTGTAATTGGAACAAGTTTTAAATCTGTAGTACAGTGGATGTGGACAGAGCAGGAGAATTTGCCGGACACACAGCTGGGGATCAGCTGACGTTACTGAACCCCAATAACACTGGAGCAAGCATTGACTGTGCAGACGGCACTTCTGAGCAGCAACTAGCGGTATTGGAGCCCAGGGTAAATACTAAAAACAGAGGAGCCAGAGGTGTAATTGGAGCAAGTTTTAAATCTGTAGTACAGTGGATGTGGACAGAGCAGGATAATTTGCCGAACAGACAGCTGGGGATCAGCTGAGTTTACTGAACCCCAATAACACTGGAGCAAGCATTGACTGTGCAGACGGCACTTCTGAGCAGCAACTAGCAGTATTGGAGCCCAGGGTAAATACTAAAAACAGAGGAGCCAGAGGTGTAGTTGGAGCAAGTTTTAAATCAGTAGTACAGTGGATGTGGACAGAGCAGGAGAATTTGCCGGACACACAGCTGGGGATGAGCTGACGTTACTGAACCCAAATAACACTGGAGCAAGCATTGACTGTGCAGATGGCACTTCTGAGCAGCAACTATCGGTATTGGAGCCCAGGGTAAATACTAAAAACAGAGGAGCCAGAGGTGTAATTGGAGCAAGTTTTAAATCTGTAATACAGTGGATGTGGACAGAGCAGGATAATTTGCCGGACACACAGCTGGGGATCAGCGGAGTTTACTGACCCCAAATAACACTGGAGCAAGCATTGACTGTGCAGACGGCACTTCTGAGCAGCAACTAGCGGTATTGGAGCCCAGGGTAAATACTAAAAACAGAGGAGCCAGAGGTGTAGTTGGAGCAAGTTTTAAATCAGTAGTACAGTGGATGTGGACAGAGCAGGAGAATTTGACGGACACACAGCTGGGGATCAGCTGACGTTACTGAACCCCAATAACACTGGAGCAAGCGTTGACTGTGCAGACGGCACTTCTGATAAGCAACTAGCGGTATTGTAGCCCATGGGAAACACTAAAAACAGAGGAGCCAGAGGTGTAATTGGAGCAAGTTTTAAATCTGTAGTACTGTGGATGTGGACAGAGCAGGAGAATTTGCCGGACACACAGCTGGGGATCAGCTGACGTTACTGAACCCCAATAACACTGGAGCAAGCGTTGACTGTGCAGATGGCACTTCTGAGCAGCAACTAGCAATATTGGAGCCCAGGGTAAATACTAAAAACTGAGGAGCCAAAAGGTGTAATTGGAGCAAGTTTTAAATCAGTAGTGCAGTGGATGTGGACAGAGCAGGAGAAATTGCCGGACACACAGCTGGGGATCAGCTTACGTTACTGAACCCCAATAACACTGGAGAAAGCGTTGACTGTGCAGACGGCACTTCTGAGCAGCAACTAGCGGTATTGGAGCCCAGGGTAAATAATAAAAACAGAGGAGCCAGAGGTGTAATTGGAGCAAGTTTTAAATCAGTAGTACAGTGGATGTGGACAGAGCAGGAGAATTTGCCGGACACACACCTAGGGATCAGCTGACGTTACTGAACCCCAATAACACTGGAGCAACCGTTGACTGTGCAGATGGCACTTCTGAGCAGCAACTAGCTGTATTGGAGCCCAGGGTTAATACTAAAAACAGAGGAGTCAGAGGTGTAATTGGAACAAGTTTTAAATCTGTAGTACAGTGGATGTGGACAGAGCAGGAGAATTTGCCGGACACACAGCTGGGGATCAGCTGAGGTTACTGAACCCCAATAACACTGGAGCAAGCATTGACTGTGCAGACGGCATTTCTGAGCAGCAAATAGCGGTATCGGAGCCCAGGGTAAATACTAAAAACAGAGGAGCCAGAGGTGTAGTTGGAGCAAGTTTTAAATCAGTAGTACAGTGGATGTGGACAGAGCAGTAGAATTTGCCGGACACACAGCTGGGGATCAGCTGACGTTACTGAACCCCAATAACACTGGAGCAAGCATTGACTGTGCAGACGGCACTTCTGAGCAGAAACTAGCGGTATTGGAGCCCAGTGTAAACACTAAAAACAGAGAAGCCAGAGGTGTAATTGGAACAAGTTTTAAATCTGTAGTACAGTGGATGTGGACAGAGCAGGAGAATTTGCCGGACACACAGCTGGGTATCAGCTGACGTTACTGAACCCCAATAACACTGGAGCAAGCGTTGACTGTGCAGATGGCACTTCTGAGCAGCAACTAGCTGTATTGGAGCCCAGGGTTAATACTAAAAACAGAGGAGTCAGAGGTGTAATTGGAACAAGTTTTAAATCTGTAGTACAGTGGATGTGGACAGAGCAGGAGAATTTGCCGGACACACAGCTGGGGATCAGCTGAGGTTACTGAACCCCAATAACACTGGAGCAAGCATTGACTGTGCAGACGGCACTTCTGAACAGCAACTAGCGGTATTGGAGCCCAGGGTAAATACTAAAAACAGAGGAGCCAGAGGTGTAATTGGAGCAAGTTTTAAATCTGTAGTACAGTGGATGTGGACAGAGCAGGAGAATTTGCCGGACACACAGCTGGGGATCAGATGACGTTACTGAACCCCAATAACACTGGAGCAAGCATTGACTGTGCAGACGGCACTTCTGAGCATCAACTAGCGATATTGGAGCCCAGGGTAAATACTAAAAACAGAGGAGCCAGAGGTGTAGTTGCAGCAAGTTTTAAATCAGTAGTACAGTGGATGTGGACAGAGCAGGAGAATTTGCCGGACACACAGCTGGGGATCAGCTGATGTTACTGAACCCCAATAACACTGGAGCAAGCGTTGACTGTGCAGACGGCACTTCTGAGCAGCAACTAGCGGTATTGTAGCCCATGGTAAATACTAAAAACAGAGGAGCCAGAGGTGTAATTGGAGCAAGTTTTAAATCAGTAGTACAGTGGATGTGGACAGAGCAGGAGAATTTACGGGACACACAGCTGGGGATCAGCTGACGTTTCTGAACCCAATAACATTGGAGCAAGCATTGACTGTGCAGACGGCACTTCTGAGCAGCAACTAGCGGTACTGGAGCCCAGGGTAAATACTAAAAACAGAGGAGCCAGAGGTGTAGTTGGAGCAAGTTTTAAATCAGTAGTACAGTGGATGTGGACAGAGCAGGAGAATTTGACGGACACACAGCTGGGGATCAGCTGACGTTACTGAACCCCAATAACACTGGAGCAAGCGTTGACTGTGCAGACGGCACTTCTGATAAGCAACTAACGGTATTGTAGCCCATGGTAAACACTAAAAACAGAGGAGCCAGAGGTGTAATTGGAGCAAGTTTTAAATCTGTAGTACTGTGGATGTGGACAGAGCAGGAGAATTTGCCGGACACACAGCTGGGGATCAGCTGACGTTACTGAACCCCAATAACACTGGAGCAAGCGTTGACTGTGCAGATGGCACTTCTGAGCAGCAACTAGCGGTATTGGAGCCAAGGGTAAATACTAAAAACAGAGGAGCCAAAAGGTGTAATTGGAGCAAGTTTTAAATCAGTAGTGCAGTGGATGTGGACAGAGCAGGAGAAATTGCCGGACACACAGCTGGGGATCAGCTGACGTTACTGAACCCCAATAACACTGGAGAAAGCGTTGACTGTGCAGACGGCACTTCTGAGCAGCAACTAGCGGTATTGGAGCCCAGGGTAAATAATAAAAACAGAGGAGCCAGAGGTGTAATTGGAGCAAGTTTTAAATCAGTAGTACAGTGGATGTGGACAGAGCAGGAGAATTTGCCGGACACACAGCTGGGGATCAGCTGACGTTACTGAACCCCAATAACACTGGAGCAACCGTTGACTGTGCAGATGGCACTTCTGAGCAGCAACTAGCTGTATTGGAGCCCAGGGTTAATACTAAAAACAGAGGAGTCAGAGGTGTAATTGGAACAAGTTTTAAATCTGTAGTACAGTGGATGTGGACAGAGAAGGAGAATTTGCCGGACACACAGCTGGGTATCAGCTGACGTTACTGAACCCCAATAACACTGGAGCAAGCGTTGACTGTGCAGATGGCACTTCTGAGCAGCAACTAGCTGTATTGGAGCCCAGGGTTAATACTAAAAACAGAGGAGTCAGAGGTGTAATTGGAACAAGTTTTAAATCTGTAGTACAGTGGATGTGGACAGAGCAGGAGAATTTGCCGGACACACAGCTGGGGATCAGCTGAGGTTACTGAACCCCAATAACACTGGAGCAAGCATTGACTGTGCAGACGGCACTTCTGAGCAGCAACTAGCGGTATTGGAGCCCAGGGTAAATACTAAAAACAGAGGAGCCAGAGGTGTAGTTGGAGCAAGTTTTAATTCAGTAGTACAGTGGATGTGGACAGAGCAGGAGAATTTGCCGGACACACAG
The DNA here is from genome assembly GCF_046119375.1 of Phyllobates terribilis. Taxonomy (NCBI): domain Eukaryota; kingdom Metazoa; phylum Chordata; class Amphibia; order Anura; family Dendrobatidae; genus Phyllobates; species Phyllobates terribilis. The sequence goes on from NW_027362762.1 coordinate 609,712,953, forward strand.
CTGGGGATCAGCTGACGTTACTGAACCCCAATAACACTGGAGCAAGCATTGACTGTGCAGACGGCACTTCTGAGCAGAAACTAGCGGTATTGGAGCCCAGTGTAAACACTAAAAACACAGAAGCCAGAGGTGTAATTGGAGAAAGTTTTAAATCAGTAGTACAGTGGATGTGGACAGAGCAGGAGAATTTGCCGTACACACAGCTGGGGATCAGCTGACGTTACTGAACCCCAATAACACTGGAGCAAGCATTGACTGTGCAGACGGCACTTCTGAGCAGAAACTAGCGGTATTGGAGCCCAGTGTAAACACTAAAAACAGAGAAGCCAGAGGTGTATTTGGAACAAGTTTTAAATCTGTAGTACAGTGGATGTGGACAGAGCAGGAGAATTTGCCGGACACACAGCTGGGGATCAGCTGACCTTACTGAACCCCAATAACACTGGAGCAAGCATTGACTGTGCAGACGGCACTTTTGAGCAGCAACTAGAGGTATTGGAGCCCAGGGTAAATACTAAAAACAGAGGAGACAGAGGTGTAGTTGGAGCAAGTTTTAAATCAGTAGTACAGTGGATGTGGACAGAGCAGGAGAATTTGCCGGACACACAGCTGGGGATCAGCTGACGTTACTGAACCCAAATAACACTGGAGCAAGCGTTGACTGTGCAGACGGCACTTCTGAGCAGCAACTAGCGGTATTGTAGCCCATGGTAAACACTAAAAACAGAGGAGCCAGAGGTGTAATTGGAGCAAGTTTAAATCTGTAGTACAGTGGATGTGGACAGAGCAGGAGAATTTGCCGGACACACAGCTGGGGATCAGCTGACGTTACTGAACCCCAATAACACTGGAGCAAGCATTGACTGTGCAGAAAGCACTTCTGAGCAGCAAGTAGCGGTATTGGAGCCCAGTGTAAATATTAAAAACAGAGGAGCCAGAGGTGTAATTGGAGAAAGTTTTAAATCAGTAGTACAGTGGATGTGGACAGAGCAGGAGAATTTGCCGGACACACAGCTGGGGATCAGCTGACGTTACTGAACCCCAATAACACTGGAGCAAGCATTGACTGTGCAGACGGCAATTCTGAGCAGAAACTAGCGGTATTGGAGCCCAGTGTAAACACTAAAAACAGAGAAGCCAGAGGAGTATTTGGAACAAGTTTTAAATCTGTAGTACAGTGGATGTGGACAGAGCAGGAGAATTTGCCGGACACATAGCTGGGGATCAGCTGACGTTACTGAACCCCAATAACACTGGAGCAAGCATTGACTGTGAAGACGGCACTTCTGAGCAGCAACTAGCGGTATTGGAGCCCAGGGTAAATACTAAAAACAGAGGAGCCAGAGGTGTAATTGGAGTAAGTTTTAAATCTGTAATACAGTGGATGTGGACAGAGCAGGATAATTTGCCGGGCACACAGCTGGGGATCAGCTGACGTTACTGAACCCCAATAACACTGGAGCAAGCGTTGACTGTGCAGACGGCACTTCTGAGCAGCAACTAGCGGTATTGGAGCCCAGGGTAAATACTAAAAACAGAGGAGCCAGAGGTGTAATTGGAGCAAGTTTTAAATCTGTAATACAGTGGATGTGGACAGAGCAGGAGAATTTGCCGGACACACAGCTGGGGATCAGCTGACGTTACTGAACCCCAATAACACTGGAGCAAGCGTTGACTGTGCAGATGGCACTTCTGAGCAGCAACTAGCGGTATTGGAGCCCAGGGTAAATACTAAAAACAGAGGAGCCAGAGGTGTAGTTGGAGCAAGTTTTAATTCAGTAGTACAGTGGATGTGGACAGAGCAGGAGAATTTGCCGGACACACAGCTGGGGATCAGCTGACGTTACTGAACCCCAATAACACTGGAGCAAGCGTTTACTGTGCAGACGGCACTTCTGAGCAGCAACTAGCGGTATTGGAGCCCAGGGTAAATAATAAAAACAGAGGAGCCAGAGGTGTAATTGGAACAAGTTTTAAATCAGTAGTACAGTGGATGTGGACAGAGCAGGAGAATTTGCCGGACACACAGCTGGGGATCAGCTGACGTTACTGAACCCCAATAACACTGGAGCAAGCATTGACTGTGCAGACGGCACTTTTGAGCAGCAACTAGCGGTACTGGAGCCCTGGGTAAATACTAAAAAGAGAGGAGCCAGAGGTGTAATTGGAGCAAGTTTTAAATCTGTAGTACAGTGGATGTGGACAGAGCAGGAGAATTTGCCGGACACACAGCTGGGTATCAGCTGAGGTTACTGAACCCCAATAACACTGGAGCAAGCATTGACTGTGCAGACGGCACTTCTGAGCAGCAACTAGCGGTATTGGAGCCCAGGGTAAATACTAAAAACAGAGGAGCCAGAGGTGTAGTTGGAGCAAGTTTTAAATCAGTAGTACAGTGGATGTGGACAGAGCAGGAGAATTTGCCGGACACACAGCTGGGGATCAGCTGACGTTACTGAACCCCAATAACACTGCAGCAAGCGTTGACTGTGCAGACGGCACTTCTGAGCAGCAACTAGCGGTATTGTAGCCCATGGTAAATACTAAAAACAGAGGAGCCAGAGGTGTAATTGGAGCAAGTTTTAAATCAGTAGTACAGTGGATGTGGACAGAGCAGGAGAATTTACCGGACACACAGCTGGGGATCAGCTGACGTTTCTGAACCCAATAACATTGGAGCAAGCATTGACTGTGCAGATGGCACTTCTGAGCAGCAACTAGCGGTATTGTAGCCCATGGTAAACACTAAAAACAGAGGAGCCAGAGGTGTAATTGGAGCAAGATTTAAATCAGTAGTACAGTGGATGTGGAGAGAGCAGGAGAAATTGCCGGACACACAGCTGGGCATTAGCTGACGTTACTGAACCCCAATAACACTGGAGCAAGCGTTGACTGTGCAGATGGCACTTCTGAGCAGCAACTAGCTGTTTTGAATCCCAGGGTTAATACTAAAAACAGGGGAGTCAGAGGTGTAATTGGAACAAGTTTTAAATCTGTAGTACAGTGGATGTGGACAGAGCAGGAGAAATTGCCGGACACACAGCTGGGCATTAGCTGACGTTACTGAACCCCAATAACACTGGAGCAAGCGTTGACTGTGCAGATGGCACTTCTGAGCAGCAACTAGCAGTATTGGAGCCCAGGGTAAATACTAAAAACGGAGGAGCCAGAGGTATAATTGGAGCAAGTTTTAAATCTGTAGTACAGTGGATGTGGACAGAACAGGAGAATTTGCCGGACACACAGCTGGGTATCAGCTGAGGTTACTGAACCCCAATCACACTGGAGCAAGCATTGACTGTGCAGACGGCACTTCTGAGCAGAAACTAGCGGTATTGGAGCCCAGGGTAAATACTAAAAACAGAGGAGCCAGAGGTGTAGTTGGATCCAGTTTTAAATCAGTAGTACAGTGGATGTGGACAGAGCAGGAGAATTTGCCGGACACACAGCTGGGGATCAGCTGACGTTACTGAACCCCAATAACACTGGAGCAAGCATTGACTGTGCAGAAGGCGCTTCTGATCAGCAAGTAGCGGTATTGGAGCCCAGGGTAAATACTAAAAACAGAGGAGCCAGAGGTGTAATTGGAGAAAGTTTTAAGTCTGTAGTACAGTGGATGTGGACAGAGCAGGATAATTTGCCGGACACACAGCTGGGGATCAGCTGAGGTTACTGAACCCCAATAACACTGGAGCAAGCATTGACTGTGCAGACGGCACTTCTGAGCAGTAACTAGCGGTATTGGAGCCCAGGGTACATACTAAAAACAGAGGAGCCAGAGGTGTAATTGAAGCAAGTTTTAAATCAGTAGTACAGTGGATGTGGACAGAGCAGGAGAATTTACCGTACACACAGCTGGGGATCAGCTGACCTTTCTAAACCCAATAACATTGGAGCAAGCATTGATTGTGCAGACGGAACTTCTTAGCAGCAACTAGCGGTATTGGAGCCCAGGGTAAATACTAAAAACAGAGGAGCCAGAGGTGTAGTTGGAGCAAGTTTTAAATCAGTAGTACAGTGGATGTGGACAGAGCAGGAGAATTTGCCGGACATACAGCTGGGGATCAGCTGACGTTACTGAACCCCAATAACACTGGAGCAAGCGTTGACTGTGCAGACGGCACTTCTGAGCAGCAACTAGCGGTATTGTAGCCCATGGTAAATACTAAAAACAGAGGAGCCAGAGGTGTAATTGGAGCAAGTTTTAAATCAGTAGTACAGTGGATGTGGACAGAGCAGGAGAATTTACCGGACACACAGCTGGGGATCAGCTGACGTTTCTGAACCCAATAACATTGGAGCAAGCATTGACTGTGCAGACGGCACTTCTGAGCAGCAACTAGCGGTATTGTAGCCCATGGTAAACACTGAAAACAGAGGAGTCAGAGGTGTAATTGGAGCAAGATTTAAATCAGTAGTACAGTGGATGTGGACAGAGCAGGAGAAATTGCCGGACACACAGCTGGGCATTAGCTGACGTTACTGAACCCCAATAACACTGGAGCAAGCGTTGACTGTGCAGATGGCACTTCTGAGCAGCAACTAGCTGTATTGAAGCCCAGGGTTAATACTAAAAACAGGGAAGTCAGAGGTGTAATTGGAACAAGTTTTAAATCTGTAGTACAGTGGATGTGGACAGAGCAGGAGAAATTGCCGGACACACAGCTGGGGATTAGCTGACGTTACTGAACCCCAATAACACTGGAGCAAGCGTTGACTGTGCAGATGGCACTTCTGAGCAGCAACTAGCTGTATTGGAGCCCAGGGTTAATACTAAAAACAGGGGAGTCAGAGGTGTAATTGGAACAAGTTTTAAATCTGTAGTACAGTGGATGTGGACAGAGCAGGAGAATTTGCCGGACACACAGCTGTGGATCAGCTGACGTTACTGAACCCCAATAACACCGGAGCAAGCATTGACTGTGCAGACGGCACTTCTGAGCAGCAACTAGCAGTATTGGAGCCCAGGGTAAATACTAAAAACAGAGGAGCCAGAGGTGTAATTGGAGCAAGTTTTAAATCTGTAGTACAGTGGATGTGGACAGAGCAGGAGAATTTGCTGGACACACAGCTGGGTATCAGCTGAGGTTACTGAACCCCAATAACATTGGAGCAAGCATTGACTGTGCAGACGGCACTTCTGAGCAGCAACTAGCGGTATTGGAGCCCAGGGCAAATACTAAAAACAGAGGAGCCAGAGGTGTTATTGGAGCAAGTCTTAAATCAGTAGTACAGTGGATGTGGACAGAGCAGGAGAATTTGCCGGACACACAGCTGGGGATCAGCTGACGCTACTGAACCGCAATAACACTGGAGCAAGCGTTGACTGTGCAGACGGCACTTCTTAGCAGCAACTAGCGGTATTAGAGCCCAGGGTAAATAATAAAAACAGGGGAGCAAGAGGTGTAATTGGAGCAAGTTTTAAATCAGTAGTACAGTGGATGTGGACAGAGCAGGAGAAATTGCCGGACGCACAGCTGGGGATTAGCTGACGTTACTGAACCCCAATAAAACTGGAGCAAGCGTTGACTGTGCAGATGGCACTTCTGAGCAGCAACTAGCTGTATTGGAGCCCAGGGTTAATACTAAAAAGAGGGGAGTCAGAGGTGTAATTGGAACAAGTTTTAAATCTGTAGTACAGTGGATGTGGACAGAGCAGGAGAATTTCCCGGACACACAGCTGGGGATCAGCTGACGTTACTGAGCCCCAATAACACTGGAGCAATCATTGACTGTGCAGACGGCACTTCTGAGCAGCAACTAGCGGTATTGGAGCCCAGGGTAAATACTAAAAACAGAGGAGCCAGAGGTGTAATTGGAGCAAGTTTTAAATCTGTAGTACAGTGGATGTGGACAGAGCAGGAGAATTTGCCGGACACACAGCTGGGTATCAGCTGAGGTTACTGAACCCCAATAACACTGGAGCAAGCATTGACTGTGCAGACGACACTTCTGAGCAGCAACTAGCGGTATTGGAGCCCAGGGTAAATACTAAAAACAGAGGAGCCAGAGGTGTAGTTGGAGCAAGTTTTAAATCAGTAGTACAGTGGATGTGGACAGAGCAGGAGAATTTGCCGGACACACAGCTGGGGATCAGCTGACGTTACTGAACCCCAATAACACTGGATCAAGCATTGACTGTGCAGAAGGCACTTCTGAGCAGCAAGTAGCGGTATTGGAGCCCAGGGTAAATACTAAAAACAGAGGAGCCAGAGGTGTAATTGGAGAAAGTTTTAAATCAGTAGTACAGTGGATGTGGACAGAGCAGGAGAATTTGCCGGACACACAGCTGGGGATCAGCTGACGTTACTGAACCCCAATAACACTGGAGCAAGCATTGACTGTGCAGACGGCACTTCTGAGCAGAAACTAGCGATATTGGAGCCCAGTGTAAACACTAAAAACAGAGTAGCCAGAGGTTTATTTGGAACAAATTTTAAATCTGTAGTACAGTGGATGTGGACAGAGCAGGAGAATTTGCCGGACACACAGCTGGGGATCAGCTGACGTTACTGAACCCCAATAACACTGGAGCAAGCATTGACTGTGAAGACGGCACTTCTGAGCAGCAACTAGCGGTATTGGAGCCCAGGGTAAATACTAAAAACAGAGGAGCCAGAGGTGTAATTGGAGCAAGTTTTAAATCTGTAATACAGTGGATGTGGACAGAGCAGGATAATTTGCCGGACACACAGCTGGGGATCAGCTGAGTTTACTGACCCCCAATAACACTGGAGCAAGCATTGACTGTGCAGACGGCACTTCTAAGCAGCAACTAGAGGTATTGGAGCCCAGGGTAAATACTAAAAACAGAGGAGCCAGAGGTGTAGTTGGAGCAAGTTTTAAATCAGTAGTACAGTGGATGTGGACAGAGCAGGAGAATTTGCCGGACACACAGTTGGGGATCAGCTGACGTTACTGAACCCCAATAACACTGGAGCAAGCGTTGACTGTGCAGACGGCACTTCTGAGCAGCAACTAGCTGTATTGGAGCCCAGGGTTAATACTAAAAACAGAGGAGTCAGAGGTGTATTTGGAACAAGTTTTAAATCTGTAGTACAGTGGATGTGGACAGAGCAGGAGAATTTGCCGGACACACAGCTGGGGATCAGCTGACGTTATTGAACCCCAATAACACTGGAGCAAGCGTTGACTGTGCAGACGGCACTTCTGAGCAGCAACTAGCGGTATTGTAGCCCATGGTAAATACTAAAAACAGAGGAGCCAGAGGTGTAATTGGAGCAAGTTTTAAATCAGTAGTACAGTGGATGTGGACAGAGCAGGAGAATTTACCGGACACACAGCTGGGGATCAGCTGACGTTTCTGAACCCAATAACATTGGAGCAAGCATTGACTGTGCAGACGGCACTTCTGAGCAGCAACTAGCGGTATTGGAGCCCAGGGTAAATACTAAAAACAGAGGAGCCAGAGGTGTAATTGGAGCAAGTCTTAAATCAGTAGTACAGTGGATGTGAACAGAGCAGGAGAATTTACCGGACACACAGCTGGGGATCAGCTGACGTTACTGAGCCCCAATAACACTGGAGCAAGCGTTAACTGTGCAGACGGCACTTCTGAGCAGCAACTAGCGGTATTGTAGCCCATGGTAAACACTGAAACCAGAGTAGCCAGAGGTGTAATTGGAGCAAGATTTAAATCAGTAGTACAGTGGATGTGGACAGAGCAGGAGAAATTGCCGGACACACAGCTGGGCATTAGCTGACGTTACTGAACCCCAATAACACTGGAGCAAGCGTTGACTGTGCAGATGGCACTTCTGAGCAGCAACTAGCTGTATTGAAGCCCAGGGTTAATACTAAAAACAGGGGAGTCAGAGGTGTAATTGGAACAAGTTTTAAATCTGTAGTACAGTGGATGTGGACAGAGAAGGAGAAATTGCCGGACACACAGCTGGGGATTAGCTGACGTTACTGAACCCCAATAACACTGGAGCAAGCGTTGGCTGTGCAGATGGCACTTCTGAGCAGCAACTAGCTGTATTGGAGCCCAGGGTTAATACTAAAAACAGGGGAGTCAGAGGTGTAATTGGAACAAGTTTTAAATCTGTAGTACAGTGGATGTGGACAGAGCAGGAGAATTTGCCGGACACACAGCTGGGGATCAGCTGACGTTACTGAACCCCAATAACACTGGAGCAAGCATTGACTGTGCAGATGGCACTTCTGAGCAGCAACTAGCAGTATTGGAGCCCAGGGTAAATAATAAAAACAGAGGAGCCAGAGGTGTAATTGGAGCAAGTTTTAAATCTGTAGTACAGTGGATGTGGACAGAGCAGGAGAATTTGCCGGACACACAGCTGGGTATCAGCTGAGGTTACTGAACCCCAATAACACTGGAGCAAGCATTGACTGTGCAGACTGCACTTCTGAGCAGCAACTAGCGGTATTGGAGCCCAGGGTAAATACTAAAAACAGAGGAGCCAGAGGTGTAGTTGGAGCCAGTTTTAAATTAGTAGTACAGTGGATGTGGACAGAGCAGGAGAATTTGCCGGACACACAGCTGGGGATCAGCTGACGTTACTGAACCCCAATAACACTGGAGCAAGCATTGACTGTGCAGAAGGCACTTCTGAGCAGCAAGTAGCGGTATTGGAGCCCAGGGTAAATACTAAAAACAGAGGAGCCAGAGGTGTAATTGGAGAAAGTTTTAAATCTGTACTACAGTGGATGTGGACAGAGCAGGAGAATTTGCCGGACACACAGCTGGGGATCAGCTGAGGTTACTGAACCCCAATAACACTGGAGCAAGCATTGACTGTGCAGACGGCACTCCTGAGCAGTAACTAGCGGTATTGGAGCCCAGGGTACATACTAAAAACAGAGGAGCCAGAGGTGTAATTGGAGCAAGTTTTAAATCAGTAGTACAGTGGATGTGGACAGAGCAGGAGAATTTACCGGACACACAGCTGGGGATCAGCTGACGTTTCTGAACCCAATAACATTGGAGCAAGCATTGATTGTGCAGACGGAACTTCTGAGCAGCAACTAGCGGTATTGGAGCCCAGGGTAAATACTAAAAACAGAGGAGCCAGAGGTGTTATTTGAGCAAGTCTTAAATCAGTAGTACAGTGGATGTGGACAGAGCAGGAGAATTTGCCGGACACACAGCTCTGGGTCAGCTGACGTTACTGAACCCCAATAACACTGGAGCAAGCGTTGACTGTGCAGACGGCACTTCTTAGCAGCAACTAGCGGTATTGGAGGCCAGGGTAAATACTAAAACAGAGGAGCCAGAGGTGTAATTGGAGCAAGTTTTAAATCAGTAGTACAGTGGATGTGGACAGAGAAGGAGAATTTGCCGGACACACAGCTGGGGATCAGCTGAGGTTACTGAACCCCAATAACACTGGAGCAAGCGTTGACTGTGCAGACGGCATTTCTGAGCAGCAACTAGCGGTATTGGAGCCCAGGATAAATACTAAAATCAGAGGAGCCAGAGGTGTAATTGGAGAAAGTTTTAAATCAGTAGTACAGTGGATGTGGACAGAGAAGGAGAATTTGCCGGACACACAGCTGGGGATCAGCTGACGTTACTGAACCCCAATAACACTGGAGCAAGCGTTGACTGTGCAGACGGCACTTCTGAGCAGCAACTAGCGGTATTGGAGCCCAGGGTAAACACTAAAACAGAGGAGCCAGAGGTGTAATTGGAGAAAGTTTTAAATCAGTAGTACAGTGGATGTGGACAGAGAAGGAGAATTTGCCGGACACACAGCTGGGGATCAGCTGACGTTACTGAACCCCAATAACACTGGAGCAAACGTTGACTGTGCAGACGGCACTTCTGAGCAGCAACTAGCGGTATTGAAGCCCAGGATAAATACTAAAAACAGAGGAGCCAGAGGTGTAATTGGAGAAAGTTTTAAATCATTATTACAGTGGATGTGGACAGAGAAGGAGAATTTGCCGGACACTCAGCTGGGGATCAGCTGACGTTACTGAACCCCAATAACACTGGAGCAAACGTTGACTGTGCAGACGGCACTTCTGAGCAGCAACTAGCGGTATTGGAGCTCAGTGTAAATACTAAAAACAGAGGAGCCAGAGGTGTAATTGGAACAAGTTTTAAATCTGTAGTACAGTGGATGTGGACAGAGCATTTGAATTTGCCGGACACCCAGCTGGGGATCAGCTGACGTTACTGAACCCCGATAACACTGGAGCAAGCATTGACTGTGCAGACGGCACTTCTGAGCAGTAACTAGCGGTATTGGAGCCCAGGGTAAATAATAAAAACAGAGGAGCCAGAGGTGTAATTGGAGCAAGTTTTAAATCAGTAGTACAGTGGATGTGGACAGAGCAGGAGAAATTGCCGGACACACAGCTGGGGATCAGCTGACGTTACTGAACCCCAATAACACTGGAGCAAGCGTTGACTGTGCAGATGGCACTTCTGAGCAGCAACTAGCTGTATTGGAGCCCAGGGTTAATACTAAAAACAGAGGAGTCAGAGGTGTAATTGGAACAAGTTTTAAATTTGTAGTACAGTGGATGTGGACAGAGCAGGAGAATTTGCCGGACACACAGCTGGGGATCAGCTGACGTTACTGAACCCCAATAACACTGGAGCAAGCGTTGACTGTGCAGACGGCACTTCTGAGCAGCAACTAGCGGTATTGTAGCCCATGGTAAATACTAAAAACAGAGGAGCCAGAGGTGTAATTGGAGCAAGTTTTAAATCAGTAGTACAGTGGATGTGGACAGAGCAGGAGAATTTACCGGAAACACAGCTGGGGATCAGCTGACGTTTCTGAACCCAATAACATTGGAGCAAGCATTGACTGTGCAGACGGCACTTCTGAGCAGCAACTAGCGGTATTGGAGCCCAGGGTAAATACTAAAAACAGAGGAGCCAGAGGTGTAATTGGAGCAAGTCTTAAATCAGTAGTACAGTGGATGTGAACAGAGCAGGAGAATTTACCGGACACACAGCTGGGGATCAGCTGACGTTACTGAGCCCCAATAACACTGGAGCAAGCGTTAACTGTGCAGACGGCACTTCTGAGCAGCAACTAGCGGTATTGTAGCCCATGGTAAACACTGAAACCAGAGGAGCCAGAGGTGTAATTGGAGCAAGATTTAAATCAGTAGTACAGTGGATGTGGACAGAGCAGGAGAAATTGCCGGACACACAGCTGGGCATTAGCTGACGTTACTGAACCCCAATAACACTGGAGCAAGCGTTGACTGTGCAGATGGCACTTCTGAGCAGCAACTAGCTGTATTGAAGCCCAGGGTTAATACTAAAAACAGGGGAGTCAGAGGTGTAATTGGAACAAGTTTTAAATCTGTAGTACAGTGGATGTGGACAGAGAAGGAGAAATTGCCGGACACACAGCTGGGGATTAGCTGACGTTACTGAACCCCAATAACACTGGAGCAAGCGTTGGCTGTGCAGATGGCACTTCTGAGCAGCAACTAGCTGTATTGGAGCCCAGGGTTAATACTAAAAACAGGGGAGTCAGAGGTGTAATTGGAACAAGTTTTAAATCTGTAGTACAGTGGATGTGGACAGAGCAGGAGAATTTGCCGGACACACAGCTGGGGATCAGCTGACGTTACTGAACCCCAATAACACTGGAGCAAGCATTGACTGTGCAGACGGCACTTCTGAGCAGCAACTAGCAGTATTGGAGCCCAGGGTAAATAATAAAAACAGAGGAGCCAGAGGTGTAATTGGAGCAAGTTTTAAATCAGTAGTACAGTGGATGTGGACAGAGCAGGAGAATTTGCCGGACACACAGCTGGGTATCAGCTGAGGTTACTGAACCCCAATAACACTGGAGCAAGCATTGACTGTGCAGACTGCACTTCTGAGCAGCAACTAGCGGTATTGGAGCCCAGGGTAAATACTAAAAACAGAGGAGCCAGAGGTGTAGTTGGAGCCAGTTTTAAATCAGTAGTACAGTGGATGTGGACAGAGCAGGAGAATTTGCCGGACACACAGCTGGGGATCAGCTGACGTTACTGAACCCCAATAACACTGGAGCAAGCATTGACTGTGCAGAAGGCACTTCTGAGCAGCAAGTAGCGGTATTGGAGCCCAGGGTAAATACTAAAAACAGAGGAGCCAGAGGTGTAATTGGAGAAAGTTTTAAATCTGTACTACAGTGGATGTGGACAGAGCAGGAGAATTTGCCGGACACACAGCTGGGGATCAGCTGAGGTTACTGAACCCCAATAACACTGGAGCAAGCATTGACTGTGCAGACGGCACTCCTGAGCAGTAACTAGCGGTATTGGAGCCCAGGGTACATACTAAAAACAGAGGAGCCAGAGGTGTAATTGGAGCAAGTTTTAAATCAGTAGTACAGTGGATGTGGACAGAGCAGGAGAATTTACCGGACACACAGCTGGGGATCAGCTGACGTTTCTGAACCCAATAACATTGGAGCAAGCATTGATTGTGCAGACGGAACTTCTGAGCAGCAACTAGCGGTATTGAAGCCCAGGGTAAATACTAAAAACAGAGGAGCCAGAGGTGTTATTTGAGCAAGTCTTAAATCAGTAGTACAGTGGATGTGGACAGAGCAGGAGAATTTGCCGGACACACAGCTCTGGGTCAGCTGACGTTACTGAACCCCAATAACACTGGAGCAAGCGTTGACTGTGCAGACGGCACTTCTTAGCAGCAACTAGCGGTATTGGAGGCCAGGGTAAATACTAAAACAGAGGAGCCAGAGGTGTAATTGGAGCAAGTTTTAAATCAGTAGTACAGTGGATGTGGACAGAGAAGGAGAATTTGCCGGACACACAGCTGGGGATCAGCTGAGGTTACTGAACCCCAATAACACTGGAGCAAGCGTTGACTGTGCAGACGGCATTTCTGAGCAGCAACTAGCGGTATTGGAGCCCAGGATAAATACTAAAATCAGAGGAGCCAGAGGTGTAATTGGAGAAAGTTTTAAATCAGTAGTACAGTGGATGTGGACAGAGAAGGAGAATTTGCCGGACACACAGTTGGGGATCAGCTGACGTTACTGAACCCCAATAACACTGGAGCAAGCGTTGACTGTGCAGACGGCACTTCTGAGCAGCAACTAGCGGTATTGGAGCCCAGGGTAAACACTAAAACAGAGGAGCCAGAGGTGTAATTGGAGAAAGTTTTAAATCAGTAGTACAGTGGATGTGGACAGAGAAGGAGAATTTGCCGGACACACAGCTGGGGATCAGCTGACGTTACTGAACCCCAATAACACTGGAGCAAACGTTGACTGTGCAGACGGCACTTCTGAGCAGCAACTAGCGGTATTGAAGCCCAGGATAAATACTAAAAACAGAGGAGCCAGAGGTGTAATTGGAGAAAGTTTTAAATCATTATTACAGTGGATGTGGACAGAGAAGGAGAATTTTCCGGACACTCAGCTGGGGATCAGCTGACGTTACTGAACCCCAATAACACTGGAGCAAACGTTGACTGTGCAGACGGCACTTCTGAGCAGCAACTAGCGGTATTGGAGCCCAGTGTAAATACTAAAAACAGAGGAGCCAGAGGTGTAATTGGAACAAGTTTTAAATCTGTAGTACAGTGGATGTGGACAGAGCATTTGAATTTGCCGGACACCCAGCTGGGGATCAGCTGACGTTACTGAACCCCGATAACACTGGAGCAAGCATTGACTGTGCAGACGGCACTTCTGAGCAGTAACTAGCGGTATTGGAGCCCAGGGTAAATACTAAAAACAGAGGAGCCAGAGATGTAATTGGAGCAAGTCTTAAATCAGTAGTACAGTGGATGTGGACAGAGCAGGAGAATTTGCCGGACACACAGCTGGGGATCAGCTGACGTTTATGAACCCCAATAACACTGGAGCAAGCGTTGACTGTGCAGACGGCACTTCTGAGCAGCAACTAGCGGTATTGGAGCCCAGGGTAAATACTAAAAACAGAGGAGCCAGAGGTGTAATTGGAGAAAGTTTTAAATCAGTAGTACAGTGGATGTGGACAGAGAAGGAGAATTTGCCGGACACACAGCTGGGGATCAGCTGACGTTACTGAACCCCAATAACACTGGAGCAAGAATTGACTGTGCAGACGGCACTCCTGAGCAGTAACTAGTGGTATTGCAGCCCAGGGTAAATACTAAAAACAGAGGAGCCAGAGGTGTAATTGGAGCAAGTTTTAAATCAGTAGTACAGTGGATGTGGACAGAGCAGGAGAATTTACCGGACACACAGCTGGGGATCAGCTGACGTTTCTGAACCCAATAACATTGGAGCAAGCATTGACTGTGCAGACGGCACTTCTGAGCAGCAACTAGCGGTATTGGAGCCCAGGGTAAATACTAAAAACAGAGGAGCCAGAGGTGTAATTGGAGCAAGTCTTAAATCAGTAGTACAGTGGATGTGAACAGAGCAGGAGAATTTACCGGACACACAGCTGGGGATCAGCTGACGCTACTGAGCCCCAATAACACTGGAGCAAGCGTTAACTGTGCAGACGGCACTTCTGAGCAGCAACTAGCGGTATTGTAGCCCATGGTAAACACTGAAACCAGAGGAGCCAGAGGTGTAATTGGAGCAAGATTTAAATCAGTAGTACAGTGGATGTGGACAGAGCAGGAGAAATTGCCGGACACACAGCTGGGCATTAGCTGACGTTACTGAACCCCAATAACACTGGAGCAAGCGTTGACTGTGCAGATGGCACTTCTGAGCAGCAACTAGCTGTATTGAAGCCCAGGGTTAATACTAAAAACAGGGGAGTCAGAGGTGTAATTGGAACAAGTTTTAAATCTGTAGTACAGTGGATGTGGACAGAGAAGGAGAAATTGCCGGACACACAGCTGGGGATTAGCTGACGTTACTGAACCCCAATAACACTGGAGCAAGCGTTGGCTGTGCAGATGGCACTTCTGAGCAGCAACTAGCTGTATTGGAGCCCAGGGTTAATACTAAAAACAGGGGAGTCAGAGGTGTAATTGGAACAAGTTTTAAATCTGTAGTACAGTGGATGTGGACAGAGCAGGAGAATTTGCCGGACACACAGCTGGGGATCAGCTGACGTTACTGAACCCCAATAACACTGGAGCAAGCATTGACTGTGCAGACGGCACTTCTGAGCAGCAACTAGCAGTATTGGAGCCCAGGGTAAATAATAAAAACAGAGGAGCCAGAGGTGTAATTGGAGCAAGTTTTAAATCTGTAGTACAGTGGATGTGGACAGAGCAGGAGAATTTGCCGGACACACAGCTGGGTATCAGCTGAGGTTACTGAACCCCAATAACACTGGAGCAAGCATTGACTGTGCAGACTGCACTTCTGAGCAGCAACTAGCGGTATTGGAGCCCAGGGTAAATACTAAAAACAGAGGAGCCAGAGGTGGAGTTGGAGCCAGTTTTAAATCAGTAGTACAGTGGATGTGGACAGAGCAGGAGAATTTGCCGGACACACAGCTGGGGACCAGCTGACGTTACTGAACCCCAATAACACTGGAGCAAGCATTGACTGTGCAGAAGGCACTTCTGAGCAGCAAGTAGCGGTATTGGAGCCCAGGGTAAATACTAAAAACAGAGGAGCCAGAGGTGTAATTGGAGAAAGTTTTACATCTGTACTACAGTGGATGTGGACAGAGCAGGAGAATTTGCCGGACACACAGCTGGGGATCAGCTGAGGTTACTGAACCCCAATAACACTGGAGCAAGCATTGACTGTGCAGACGGCACTCCTGAGCAGTAACTAGCGGTATTGGAGCCCAGGGTACATACTAAAAACAGAGGAGCCAGAGGTGTAATTGGAGCAAGTTTTAAATCAGTAGTACAGTGGATGTGGACAGAGCAGGAGAATTTACCGGACACACAGCTGGGGATCAGCTGACGTTTCTGAACCCAATAACATTGGAGCAAGCATTGATTGTGCAGACGGAACTTCTGAGCAGCAACTAGCGGTATTGGAGCCCAGGGTAAATACTAAAAACAGAGGAGCCAGAGTTGTTATTTGAGCAAGTCTTAAATCAGTAGTACAGTGGATGTGGACAGAGAAGGAGAATTTGCCGGACACACAGCTGGGGATCAGCTGAGGTTACTGAACCACAATAACACTGGAGCAAGCGTTGACTGTGCAGACGGCATTTCTGAGCAGCAACTAGCGGTATTGGAGCCCAGGATAAATACTAAAATCAGAGGAGCCAGAGGTGTAATTGGAGAAAGTTTTAAATCAGTAGTACAGTGGATGTGGACAGAGAAGGAGAATTTGCCGGACACACAGCTGGGGATCAGCTGACGTTACTGAACCCCAATAACACTGGAGCAAGCGTTGACTGTGCAGACGGCACTTCTGAGCAGCAACTAGCGGTATTGGAGCCCAGGGTAAACACTAAAACAGAGGAGCCAGAGGTGTAATTGGAGAAAGTTTTAAATCAGTAGTACAGTGGATGTGGACAGAGAAGGAGAATTTGCCGGACACACAGCTGGGGATCAGCTGACGTTACTGAACCCCAATATCACTGGAGCAAACGTTGACTGTGCAGACGGCACTTCTGAGCAGCAACTAGCGGTATTGAAGCCCAGGATAAATACTAAAAACAGAGGAGCCAGAGGTGTAATTGGAGAAAGTTTTAAATCATTATTACAGTGGATGTGGACAGAGAAGGAGAATTTGCCGGACACTCAGCTGGGGATCAGCTGACGTTACTGAACCCCAATAACACTGGAGCAAACGTTGACTGTGCAGACGGCACTTCTGAGCAGCAACTAGCGGTATTGGAGCCCAGTGTAAATACTAAAAACAGAGGAGCCAGAGGTGTAATTGGAACAAGTTTTAAATCTGTAGTACAGTTGATGTGGACAGAGCATTTGAATTTGCCGGACACCCAGCTGGGGATCAGCTGATGTTACTGAACCCCGATAACACTGGAGCAAGCATTGACTGTGCAGACGGCACTTCTGAGCAGTAACTAGCGGTATTGGAGCCCAGGGTAAATACTAAAAACAGAGGAGCCAGAGATGTAATTGGAGCAAGTCTTAAATCAGTAGTACAGTGGATGTGGACAGAGCAGGAGAATTTGCCGGACACACAGCTGGGGATCAGCTGACGTTTATGAACCCCAATAACACTGGAGCAAGCGTTGACTGTGCAGACGGCACTTCTGAGCAGCAACTAGCGGTATTGGAGCCCAGGGTAAATACTAAAAACAGAGGAGCCAGAGGTGTAATTGGAGAAAGTTTTAAATCAGTAGTACAGTGGATGTGGACAGAGAAGGAGAATTTGCCGGACACACAGCTGGGGATCAGCTGACGTTACTGAACCCCAATAACACTGGAGCAAGAATTGACTGTGCAGACGGCACTCCTGAGCAGTAACTAGTGGTATTGCAGCCCAGGGTAAATACTAAAAACAGAGGAGCCAGAGGTGTAATTGGAGCAAGTTTTAAATCAGTAGTTCAGTGGATGTGGACAGAGCAGGAGAATTTGCCGGACACACAGCTGGGGATCAGCTGACGTTTCTGAACCCCAATAACACTGGAGCAAGCGTTGATTGTGCAGACGGCACTTCTGAGCAGCAACTAGCGGTATTGGATCCCAGGGTAAATACTAAAAACAGAGGAGCCAGAGGTGTAATTGGAGCAAGTTTTAAATCAGTAGTACAGTGGATGTGGACAGAGAAGGAGAATTTGCCGGACACACAGCTGGGGATAAACTGACGTTACTGAACCCATATAACACTGGAGCAAGTGTTGACTGTGCAGACGGCACTTCTGAGCAGCAACTAGCGGTATTGGAGCCCAGGGTAAATACTAAAAACAGAGGAGCCAGAGGTGTAATTGGAGCAAGTTTTAAATCAGTAGTACAGTGGGTGTGGACAGAGCAGGAGAATTTGCCGGACACACAGCTCGGGATCAGCTGACGTTACTGAACCCCAATAACACTGGAGCAAGCATTGACTATGCAGATGGCACTTCTGAGCAGCAAATAGCGGTATTGGAGCTCAGGGTAAATACTAAAAACAGAGGAGCCAGAGGTGTAATTGGAGCTAGTTTTAAATCTGTAGTACAGTGGATGTGGACAGAGCAGGAGAATTTGCCGGACACACAGCTGGGGATCATCTGAGGTTACTGAACCCCAATAACACTGGAGCAAGCATTGACTGTGCAGACGGTACTTCTGAGCAGTAACTAGCGGTATTGGAGCCCAGGGTAAAAACTAAAAACAGAGGAGCCAGAGGTGTCATTGGAGCAAGTTTTAAATCTGTAGTACAGTGGATGTAGAGTGAGCAGGAGACTTTTCCGGACACACAGCTGGGGATCAGCTGACATTACTGAACCCCAATAACACTGGAACAAGCGTTGACTGTGCAGACGGCACTTCTGAGCAGCAACTAGCGGTATTGGAGCCCAGGGTAAATACTAAAAACCGAGGAGCCAGAGGTTTAATTGGAGCAAGTTTTAAATCTGTAGTACAGTGGATGTGGACAGAGCAGAAGAATTTGCCGGACACACAGCTGGGGATCAGCTGACGTTACTGAACCTCAATAACACTGGAGCAAGCGTTGAGTGTGCAGATGGCACTTCTGAACAGCAACTAGCTGTATTGGAGCCCAGGGTTAATACTAAAAACAGAGGAGCCAGAGGTGTCATTGGAGCAAGTTTTAAATCTGTAGTACAGTGGATGTAGAGAGAGCAGGAGAATTTTCCGGACACACAGCTGGGGATCAGCTGACATTACTGAACCCCAATAACACTGGAACAAGCGTTGACTGTGCAGACGGCACTTCTGAGCAGCAACTAGCGGTATTGGAGCCCAGTGTAAATGCTAAAAACAGAGGAGCCAGAGGTTTAATTGGAGCACGTTTTAAATCTGTAGTACAGTGGATGTGGACAGAGCAGGAGAATTTGCCGGACACACAGCTGGGGATCAGCTGAGGTTACTGAACCCCAATAACACTGGAGCAAGCATTGACTGTGCAGACGGCACTTCTGAGCAGCAACAAGCGGTATTGGAGCCCAGGGTAAATACTAAAAACCGAGGAGCCAGAGGTTTAATTGGAGCAAGTTTTAAATCTGTAGTACAGTGGATGTGGACAGAGCAGAAGAATTTGCCGGACACACAGCTGGGGATCAGCTGACGTTACTGAACCCCAATAACACTGGAGCAAGCGTTGACTGTGCAGATGGCACTTCTGAACAGCATCTAGCTGTATTGGAGCCCAGGGTTAATACTAAAAACAGAGGAGCCAGAGGTGTAATTGGAGCAAGTTTTAAATCTGTAGTACAGTGGATGTGGACAGAGCAGGAGAATTTGCTGGACACACAGCAGGGGAACAGCTAACGTTAATCAACCCCAATAACACGGCAGCAAGCATTGACTGTGCAGACGGCACTTCTGAGCAGCAACTGGCGGTGTTGGAGCTCAGGGATTACAGTTCAGGTGGTAGAAACATGAACACAACAGGAGACCAGGATACTGTTGCCAACCAATTATTTATTCTGGAAGAGGACTGGCAAATTCATGTGAGATCCAGGCCTTGTTCATTTTGAGAAAAGTAAGCCGGTCATCGTTATCGGAGGATAGTCGTATGTGACGGTCTGTTAGTACACCACCTGCAGCACTACAGACGTGTTCCGATAATACACTAGCAGCAGGGCAAGCTAGCACCTCCAATGCATACTGGCTAAGCTCTGGCCATGTATCCAGCTTACAGACCCAAAACTTGAAGGGGGAAGAGCCTTCTGGGAGTACACTGAGAGGGCAAGACATGTAGTCTGTCACCATCTGACGGAAACGTTGCCTCCTGCTGACTGGAGCCGTCTGTGATGGTGTAGACATTTGTGGCGGCGGGGACACAAAACTTTGCCACATTTTGGGCCATACTGGTCCTGCCTTGTGCTGAGGCACTGCTTCTGCTCCCTCTTTGTGCAGAGCTTCCTCCACTGCCTCGACGCACTGAGCTGCTTTGTAAAGCACTAGCAGCACTGCTCTCGGTTGGAATGGAGAACATGATGGAATGCACCAGTGCGTCTTGGTACTCCCGCATTTTACGCTCCCGGTTCAACGGTGTTATGAGGCTTTGTAAGTTGTCCCGGTAGCGAGGATCTAGGAGGGTGGACACCCAATAATCAGCCGTGTTGAGAATGTGGGCGATGCGGCGGTCGTTTCTCAGACACTGCAGCATGAAATCAACCATGTGCTGCAGACTGCCAACTGGCCAAGAAACGCTGTCCCCTGCTTGAGGCGTGATCTCTGCCTGCTCTGCTTCACCCCACCCTCGCTCTAGATACGGATGACTAGAGCATTGTGTACCTCCCTCCTCTGGACAGATGTCTTCCTCCTCCATTGACTCCTCCTCATCCTCCTCACAAAGTGTTCCCTGCCGAGGCCTTTGTGAGGAACCATGTTGCGCAGACTGTAGAGAAGCAGATGGCATTTGTGACTCCTCATCCTCCACCTCGTCCAAAACCTCATCCCTTCGTGATTGCAGTGTTTTTTCAAGCAGGCAGATAAGGGGGATAGTCATGCTGACTAGTGCATCATCTGCACTCGCCATCCGCGTGGAATAATCGAAGGCATGCAAAACGGGGCAAATGTCCTTCATAGAGGCCCACTCAGTGGTGGTGAAGTGTGAACGGCGCGCACTGTGACTTGTTTTGCGCCTGCTGCAGCTGGTACTCCATTACTGCTGCCTGCTGCTCACACAACCTCTCCAACATACAGTATGTATCGTTGAATTCCACCTGGTGGGTAGGTCACATATGATGCGATGTTCCGGAAGACGTAATCGGCGCTGCAGAGCTGCAATGCACGACCTTGCGTTGCTGGAATGCCGCAAGTGAGCGCAATCTATGCGGACCTTGTGAAGCAGTGCATCAAGATCCGGATAGTCCCTCAAAAAACTCTGTACGACCAAGTTGAGCACATGTGCCAGACATGGGATGTGAGTGAGGTTGCCTAGGCCCAGAGCTGCCACCAGATTTTGGCCATTGTCACACACTACCATGCCTGGCTGGAGATTCGCTGGCACAAACCACACGTCGCTCTGCTGCTTGATAGCATTCCAGAGCTCCTGCACTGTGTGGCTTCGATACCCCAAAGAAATTAATTTTAATACGGCCTGTTGACGTTTGGCCACGGCTGTGCTCATATCGGTCATAATAACAGGTAACCGTTCACGGGTCGATGTGGAGGTAGACCGTGACGGTTCCTGCAGCGCTGATTCAGAGGAACTGGAGTATGAGCAGGAGTCAATGTGTACAGACTGGATTCCTGCAATCCTTGGAGTTGGCAGAACACGTACAGTGCCACTCTCAAGATCTGTACCCGGCTCCGCAACATTTACCCAATGGGTAGTGAGGGAACGGTATCGTTCCTGTCCATGCTTACTGGTCCATGCATCGGTGGACAGGTGGACCTTGCTACTGACGGTGTTTTGTAGTGAATGTTTAATTTTTCCCTCCAAATGCTGTTGCAGGGCAGGGACGGCTTGCCTGCTGAAATAAAAGCGTCTGGGCACGTTGTATTGTGGGACTGCCAATGCCATAAAGTTACAGAAGGTGTCAGTTTCCACCATCCTGAATGATAGTATTTCAAGGGCCAGTAGTTTAGCAATGCCAGCATTCAGAGCCTGTGCTCGGGGGTGGTTTGCCGAGTATGGGCGCCTTTTCTCCCATGCCTGTGCTAACGATGGCTGTAGACTGGCCTGGGAGTGTGAGGATGATAGGGAAAGTGGTGCTGTGGGTGGAATTACACTGTGTCTCTGTACAACAGTGCCAGAGATTCTTCCATGGCGATCCTGTGAGGAAGCCGAACCAGCTGTGTGTGAGCTGGAGGAAGAGGCTACAACACGAGCTGAAGAGGTGGTAGGTGGTGCTGTAGGTTGGCCTAGGTCTTCAGTGTGTTTTTGTAACTCTACCACATGCTTGGTCCGCACGTTTCCACATATTTGTGGTATTGAGGTTGCTGACACTTTTCCCTCTTTTCACCTTCTGATTACACAGCTTGCATTTGACAAAGCAAATGTCATCTGCAACTGTGTCAAAAAAGGACCAGGCACTGCAAGCCTTGGGAGCGCCCGCTTTGGATTTTGGAAGAGCCATGCTCCTAATGGGTGCCGAAGTGGAGGCTACAGGCAACCAAGTCTGCCCCCTCCCTCTCCCTCCTTTTTGGGCCGTTCGGGGAATCTCTTCCTCAGAGCTGCTCCCACCACCTTCCTGTCCCTCACGCCATGATGGGTCAAGGACCTCATCATCTACACCACCCTCTTCAAGCAACTGCTTCTCCTGGGTAGTCTCGACAGCACAGTACGCACCAGAAAGTGGCACCTGAGTCTCATCATCAGATGCGTACTGAGGTGTGCTGCTGACCATAGTCACTGGCCCACCCGCCTCTTCAGATTCAGAGAGACAAAACAGTTGCTTAACACGGCATATTACCTCTTCTTCAAATTCTCGAATTCTGCTTGGCTGGCCCCCTCTTTCCAAGCCAAGAGATTCAGAGAACAGAAGTAGAGATGGCTCCTGTCCAGGGCTCTCTGACTGCCTGGGCAATTTGGCAGGTGGTGAAGAGACAGATGGGTGCTCTTCAGTGCTCAGGACCTGAGAGGATCTGGAACTAATTGAAGTCAATGCGTTAGCTGCCATCCATCCTACGACGGCTTCAATTTGGTCCTCCTGCAGCAGTGATGTACGGCTAGCTCCTACAAAGCTGCGCATAAAGGACTGTTCCCTGGTAAAACTGTGGAATGCTGAGTCACTGGTGCCCGCAGCAGGCACAGAATCTCCATGTCCTCTCCCTGCAGGCACAGAATCCTTACGTCCTCTCCCTGCAGAAACTCCACGCCCACGACCACGACCACATGCCTTACTCCCTGCCTTCTTCATCTTGGTAGACTGATAAAGATAGGCAGAAAAGTACTAAGGGCTTAGTGTGCTTATTCCTGAACAGCTGTTAACAGGTATAAGAAACACTAATTTTATAAAGTGTGGACTAGACTTTAATATGAGCTAATGTGGCCTACACAACTGTAAAGTGGAGTGTTTGGTGAACTTTATTTAGGATTTTTTTGTCACAAAAAGACACTGGATGTGCCCAAAGATGTAATACCGATAGTATCACAAACTTTTTGTAGCTATTACAATGTAGGAAGGTAACCTACAATGCAATAGATGAGGCTACAAAAAATAGGCTAATACTTATCTGGCTGGGGCTGCAGGGCACAATGCTGCAGAAAGGCTCCTCTATCTACTTCTATATAGTGTGTTTGGAACCTATGTAGCTGAATACGGATGGAACCACCACACTAATAAGAGAAATCAGGAAAATGATCAATTAGCAAAAAAGGACAATGTATGAGGCAGTGATGCACGCTGAGCGCACTACAACCAGACGTGGCTGAAGCACACACTACAGCATGAGCTGCACTCATACACAGAGACCTTGCAGACAGGCGTGAACAGTGCAGATGCAGAGCACTGTGCACTAGCGCTGCAAGACAAAAAAAAAATTCTCTATCTACTCCTATATAGTGTGTTTGGAACCAATTTAGCTGAATACGGATGGAACCACCACACTAATAGGAGAAATCAGGAAAAATTATCAATTAGCAAAAAAGGACAATGTATGAGGCAGTGACGCACACTGAGCGCACTACAACCAGACTTTGCTGAAGCACACACTACAGGGTGAGCTGCACTCACACCAGACCTTGCAGAAAGCGGTGAACAGCACAGAGAACTGTGCACTAGCGTTGCAAGGCACAGCGATTTATAAAGTAGCTTGGGTAAAGCAGAATAGAGCAAATAGGTAGCTAAAACTGTCCCTCAGAACAACAGCGTCCTATCCCTAACTGAATTCACAGCAGAGTGAGCTCAAAATGGCGGCCGCGGCTTTCATAGTGTATCATGACATCATTTCAGCAGCCAATCACAGCCATGCCGTTAGTCAACATGCCTACATGGATGTGCCCACACTTCTTAGGATCCACATTGGCTGAATAAAATGAAACTGGCTCATTGCATTATGGGAACTTCCGATTCTGGTATACGATAATTCTAAAAGTATCGGAATTAAGTATCGGAATTCCGATACGGCGAATATTGGCCGATACCCGATATTTCAGTATCGGAATGCTCAACACTACTCCTAAACACTTTTTGCATAATAATTTGGAACACAGTGTACATGTGCTTTTCCACAAAACACCAGTGGTTCACGTAGTGAATCTTACAGTTCTAACTTGCCAACCGTGGTCTGTATGGAGTTGTTCAATAAAGGGCCCAAAATTAAGATAACATAGACGGGAGAGGTCTCTATGAATAGGAATTCCTAAGTATTTGATACCCTGTGAGGGCCAGGCAAAGGGAAAGTTGGACTGGATGGAATCCTGTATGGATTTGGGGAGGCAGACATCGAGGGCCTCAGACTTCGCTGCATTGATTTTAAAATTTGACCATGTAACAAAGTGATCTATTTCAGCCATAACAGCAGGGATGGATATATGTGATTGAGTGATATATACTAGGACATCATCAGCAAATGCAGAGCACTTGTACTCGGTGCCTCCCACCTCAATCCACCTAATATTGGGGTTATGGCGAATTGATGAGAGCAGGTGCTCCGTCACTAGGATGTATAAGAGAGGGGACAGAGGACATCCCTGCCTTGTCCCATTGGTGATTATGAAAGGTGATGAAAATTTTCCATTTATCGTCAGCCTAGGTGACGTATTGCGATACTGAGCCGTGATTTTGGCTATAAAAGGGTCCCCTAGACCCCTACCCCAAGCTTTTTAAGAGAATAATCTATGACGTGCCAGGAGACTCTATGGAATGCTTTCTCAGCATCCAACGAGAGTATCCAATTACAAATTTTTAGCTGCATCTAGCCCAGGAAATACTTTGTGCCTAGTAGCAGTGTCTGCTAGTCAGCGGATTATCCCAGCTGTTAAGCAAGCTACACCACCTGTAGTTTGGACACTTAATTTTTTCAAAGGAAATGCTTCAGGCCCCCGGGACACTCAGTGAAGAGCATCGGGAGGCACCCCAAGGCACAGGGGCTGGGACTGGCGGTAGGACGCCTTGCAGTGGACCGCCATGCTTGATCCTTATAAAAGCTTTTTAACTGCAGCAGCTTTAGTGGACACTACTGGAGCTGGAATTCCCATGGCTGCTGGCATCAGACTTGCCCTCCAATAGATCCTTGTAATAGTGTTGAGCCACCCCCGTAGTGTTCGGGTTCGGTTCGGTTCGTCGAACACCGGGATGTTCGAGGAACTGTTCGTCGAACTGTTCGTCGAACACCTTAGAACACCGTTAAAACCAATGGCAGGCAAACAAAAACACATAGAAACACATAGAAAACACCTTCAAATGTGTCCAAAAGCTGACAAACTGCTCAGAAGACACTCTCTTTAAAAAAGCCGGCCGGCAATTCAGCAGCGGCATACACCGGTACCCGACAATTTAGACAAGAAGGAATAGAGCATCACACATAGATTAGATAGATAGAAACATGTCAGTCACACATATAAGAAGCACAGTGACAGTGTTGGTTACTGTACTTGTCATTTAGTGTAAAGGATTTATTAAAAAAAATATTAGTGTTTTCATGCACCATCTCTTTAAAAAAGCCGGCCGGCAATTCAGCAGCGGTACCCGACAATTTAGAACAGAAAGAATAGAGCTTCACACATAGATTAGATAGATAGAAACATGTCAGTCACATATATAAGAAGTTAAGTGATAGTGTTGGTTACTGTACTTGTCATTTAGTGTTAAAATAAAGGATTTATTAAAAAAAAAATTGGCGTGGGGTTTCCCGTAATTTTAGTCTCTAGCGGAGGTTAAGCAGACGCTGGGGCAGATGTTTGAAGCCTGGGAAGGTTGTAATACCCATGGAGCTTCCCAGGCTACTAATATCAGCCCCCAGCTGAATACCTAGCCTTTACTAGCTATTAAAATGGGGGACCCAACAAAAAAAATGACGTGGGGTCCCCCCTATTTTAATAGCTAGCAAAGGCTAGTCAGACAGCTGGGGGCTGATATTAATAGCTCAGGAAGGGTGCCATGTATATTGGCTCCCTCCCAGGTAAGAAACACCAGCCGTCAGCCGCCCCAGAAATGGCGCATCCACAGAATGCGCCAATTCTGGCACTTAGCCTCGCTCTTCCCACTGCCCTGTAGCGGTGGCAGTGGGGTAATAGGGCTGGGGTTGATGTCAGCTTATAATGCCAGCTGACATCAAGCCCAGGTTAGTAATGGAGAGGCGTCTATAAGACACCCCCATTACTAACCCCATAGTCAAAGTTAAAAAAAAACACAAACACCCAGAATAAAGTCCTTTAATTGAAATAAGCACACAATTCTTTATTGTTCTAAATTAAACCATACTTACCGTCACGCCCATTCCAGCTGAAGCCA
The DNA here is from genome assembly GCF_046119375.1 of Phyllobates terribilis. Classification (NCBI taxonomy): domain Eukaryota; kingdom Metazoa; phylum Chordata; class Amphibia; order Anura; family Dendrobatidae; genus Phyllobates; species Phyllobates terribilis. The sequence continues at coordinate 609,739,320 of NW_027362762.1, forward strand.
ACGATCTCCTGCAATAAAAGAAAAATAATAAAGCAACATCATCCTTACCTTTCTATGGTTCCCAGGACAGCTCCAGCTCTGCTACATCGAGATGACAGGCTTGACCGCAGCAGAACGCTGCCATCCAGCCTGTCATCCTGCAGACACTGAGAAGCGCAGGCTTGCTTGCGCTCCTCAGTGTCAGGCTGTGACGGCATCCAGATGAGCCGAGGTCATGTCCAATGAACTCGGCTCACCTCAGGCACGTCACTGACAGCGTGGGAAAATTCTCCTGCACTCAGCGCTTCAGCGTGAGAATTTTTCCACGCTGTCAGTGACGTGCATGAGGTGAGTTCATGTCCAATGAACTCAGCTCACCTCATACACGTCACTGACAGCGTGGGAAAATTCTCCTGCACTCAGCACTTCAGCGTGAGAATTTTCCCACGCTGTCAGTGACGTACATGAGGTGAGTTCATGTCCAATGATCTCAGCTCACCTCATGTACGTCACTGACAGCGTGGGAGAATTCTCACGCTGAAGCGCTGAGTGCAGGAGAATTTTCCCACGCTGTCAGTGACGTGCATAAGGTGAGCTCATGTCCAATGATCTCAGCTCACCTCATGTACGTCACTGACAGAGTGGGAGAATTCTCACGCTGAAGCGCTAAGTGCAGGAGAATTTTCCCACGCTGTCAGTGACGTGCATGAGGTGAGCCGAGTTCATTGGACATGAATTCGGCTCATCTGGATGCTGTCACAGAGAGACGCTGAGGAGCGCAAGCAAGCCTGCGCTTCTCAGTGTCTGCGGGATGACAGGCTGGATGGCAGCGTTCTGCTGCGGTCCAGCCTGTCATCTCGATGTAGCAGAGCTGAAGCTGTCGTGGGAACCATGGAAAGGTAAGGATGATGTTGCTTTATTATTTTTCTTTTATTGCGGGGGATCGTTGGCTTCAACTGGAATGGGCATGATGGTAAGTATGGTTTAATTTAGAACAATAAAGAATTGTGTCTTTATTTCAATTAAAGGACTTTATTCTGGGTGTTTGTGTTTTTTTTTAACTTTGACTATGGGGTTAGTAATGGGGGTGTCTTATAGACGCCTCTCCATTACTAACCTGAGCTTGATGTCAGCTGGCATTATAAGCTGACATCAACCCCAGCCCTATTACCCCACTGCCACCGCTACAGGGCAGTGGGAAGAGCGAGGCTAAGTGCCAGAATTGGCGCATCCTATAGATGCGCCATTTCTGGGGCGGCTGACGGCTGGTGTTTCTAGCCTGGGAGGGGGCCAATATTCATGGCACCCTTCCTGGGCTATTAATGTCAGCCCCCAGCTGTCTGCCTAGCCTTTGCTAGCTATTAAATTAGGGGGGACCCCACGTCATTTTTTTTGTTGGGTCCCCCATTTTAATAGCTAGTAAAGGCTAGGTATTCAGCTGGGGACTGATATTAGTAGCCTGGGAAGCTCCGTGGGTTTTACCCCTTCCCAGTCTTCAAACATCTGCCCCAGCTGTCTGCTTAACCTCCGCTAGAGCCTAAAATTATGGGGAACCCCACGCCAATTTTTTTTAAAATAAATCCTTTATTTTAACACTAAATGACAAGTACAGTAATCAACACTGTCACTGTACTTCATATATATGTGACTGACATGTTTCTATCTATCTAATCTATGTGTGATTCTCTATTCCTTCTATTCTAAATTGTCGGGTACCGCTGCTGAATTGGGGGCCGGCTTTTTTAAAGAAACGGTGCATGAAAACACTAATATTTTTTTTAATAAATCCTTACACTGAATGACAAGTACAGTAATCAACACTGTCACTGTACTTCTTATATATGTGACTGACATGTTTCTATCTATCTAATCTATGTGTGATTCTCTATTCCTTCTATTCTAAATTGTCGGGTACCGCTGCTGAATTGCCGGCCGGCTTTTTTAAAGAGACGGTGCATGAAAACACTAATATTTTTTTTAATATATCCTTACACTAAATGACAAGTACAGTAATCAACACTGTCACTGTACTTCTTATATATGTGACTGACATGTTTCTATCTATCTAATCTATGTGTGAAGCTCTATTCTTTCGGTTCTAAATTGTCGGGTACCGTGTATGCCGCTGCTGAATTGCTGGCTTTTCATGTTTCACTGTGAGCACTGTTCCCATCGATTTGGGCAATCACTGTAATGCCACAACCACCATGGCTGTGGCATTTCAGTGAGTGGCAGACAATCCCTGCATGATTGGTGCTCTAAATAGCGCCATACATGCAGGACACGCTTTTGGTGCACGAACAGTTATCGAACATAACCTCGAACAGCCGAATTTTTTGCAAATCGTTCGGGTTCGTCGAACAACTCGAACACCGCCCAAAACAGCTCGAATTTGAGATTGGCGAACAGTTCTAGTCGAACACCGCTCATCTCTACCTTGTAAAAGGATTTAAAGTGTACTCATTCAAATTAGAGAGACAATTTAAATTAAAAAGCTTAGACCTGCCTCCACCGCAGGGGGGCTCGCTCGACCCACCAGCGGACAGGCACCAGTTTTGGGAGAGGGGGGCTGGCCGTCAGGGTCCACCGCAGCTCTGGCACAAACCCGGCGACACGGAGGTCGCACGGGCAGGAACGGACTGGCCGTGTCGGCTTCGCACTTTTTTGGTTTTAGAAGGGCATGACATGCCTATATCTGTGTCTCCCCCCTCCTCTTACTCCTCCCCCTCTTTTCTTTTCGCATGACTATATGTACTTGTCACTTTTCCATGTGGTAGTTGTGTCTTCTGAGCAGTTTGTCAGCTTTTGGACTCCTTTGAAGTGTTTTCTATGTGTTTTCTATGTGTTCCTATGTGTTTTTGTTTGCCTGCCATTGGTCTTAACGGTGTTCGAAGGTGTTCGACGAACAGTTCGGCAAACATACGGGTATTCGACGAACCGAACCGAACTCGAACACTACGGGGGTGGCTCAACACTACTTAACAGGCAAAATTCCAGACTGCTTCCCATGGAGATGTTGCTATTCAGGCTTGTGGACATTGAGGCTTTCTGCAACCTCATGCTGGCGTCTCTTGGTATTCGGTCCCCAGCCACCACTATTTTTCCCAGTATGCCATCCCCACGTTACATCAGCATGTGTCCCATAACATCACCTATGCCCTGACCGACGCAGTTACTAGGAAGGTTCAATTAAAGATCGACAGATGGACAAGTGCTTGTGGCCAGGGACGCTATATTTCTCTTATGGCACATTAGGTAAACCTTGTGGAGGCCGGGACTGAGTCTGACTCTGGGATGGCACATGTGCTACCGATGCCGAAGATGGCGGGCTCTAATTCCATCAAAGTTTCCTCCACCTGCTACTCCAGTTCTTGCACCCCCTCCTCCTCCTCCATCTCTGATTTTTCATCTGGGAGCACGTCGTCCATATCAGTCGCAAGCTAGAAGCACTGCAGCACTGCCTCAGTGAAGCAGTGACAGTCTCTGCTGAAACAAATTTGTTTAGGTGACAAACAGCACACCACCGCAGAGTTGTGGAAAGGTGTAACAGACCAGACAGATATTTGGCTCTCGCCACTGAACCTACAACCAGGCATGCCTGGTGACGGCATGCCTGGCTCACGTGCTCAACTTAATAGTACAGCTGCTGCCGTTCTGGCAGTGCTGTAGCAGCACTTGCAAGTGCCAGCTCACTGACTGATGTGCGAAGTGCCAATGCACTGGAACTTTACATTACACATGTAGGCAAGGGTTTGTGAGCAGTAGAGGGCAGTAGTTGAATACTAGTGTGAGGATCTCTATTGAGGAGCACTAGTACGTCAATTTTATTGTTGTGTTTATTGGAAATTTGCTTGCTTGTCAGTTGGGGTGCACGGATCTCTCCTGGAGAGGGTTCAGCCTCACGACTCAGTGTTTCCATTCAGTGACAGTAAGCAGAGGAGGAAGTGTGGGCTGGATCTCATGTATCCTTAAGGCATATGTAGCGCCCCAAGGGTTCGGCCGCTACAGGGGTATTGCACCTCTGCCAGAGGTGTGATGTTCCACTCCCAGGTAAGGATGGAGTATGGACCATGGCTCAGTTAGCTGCATACAGCACACACACCCCATTTCCGAGGGACAGCTCAACGGTGCTCCCACTAGACAGAAGTGCAGGCACGACCGACTATGTCCCTGTCTGGAGTGGGGAAGGGGGTGGAACACCCAGTGCTGTAGGGGCAGATAGGGGTTGGTTCCTGAGCGTAGGAAGGAGCTCATTGGTTACTGGTCACCTGGGCTCATGGTCAGAGGGAGGTATAAAAGGTGGGCACCATCTTAGATCTGGGTTCAGTCTGTCCAGAGAGGAGATGACAGGGAGTAGAGGCTCTGTAGGAGCTCTACTCCAGGAGGGCCTAGTAAGAGGCCGAGGAGGAGGTGAAGGGGAGCTGTGGTGCCACCTGAGCCCAGCTCCACGAGAAGGGAGGATAAGAAGGAACAGGAAAGACGGAGGAGAGACAGAGAAACAGAAGGGCTCAGGAACAAGAAGGTGGAAGGGACCCTAAGAACCCACGAGAATCCAGGGTGAAGGGTCAGGCAGATTTAGGGTACCGGATCCCAAGTTGGTGGAGGAGAAACTACCCTCAGCCAAAGACCGGTCGTCGTGATCATTTATTGGTGCGACACCTCATCAAACCTGCTAGGAAGGCACCATATAGGACAGCGGAGGACGGGGCCCACGTTTAACCGCACAAGTCCGCGGCAGCTGGACAAAAGTGGGTCACTGGTGAGGCAGGCCAGAGAAAGGACAAAAGGGGGTCCTGAGCCATACTCCTGAACTGCCTGGGAGTTGACCGAGCCCCTCACCTGGTGGACGCAGCACGGCTCGGGCGGTCACTACCTGTACAGAAGTGACCTAGAGTACCTGAACTGTGAGTAAAAGACATTGGACTGCAGTACGTTGTCTGTGTGCTCTTTCACTCCTCCAGCACTACCGGTACTGGGACTCTCACTACCATCACTCCCAACATCCACTACACTGCCCTGGGGCCGCACTCTTCCCGTGGGGAGTCACACCATCCCAGCTGCACACGTCATCAGCCCCAGCGGACTGCCTTGCAGCGGCGGTTCCTAATAACCGCAATCCACGGGTGGCGTAGTCGGACATTATCTAAAACATCTGAAAGACTACCACTGGTCTGACCACCCTGAGCCGCGGGACCGGGCCGCCACTACTACTCCCAGCGTCTCCCTATTGCCCGCTTCCGCGTGCCCCACGGCCCAGGGGGCGAGTCACATACATTAGCATTTCTGTCCTGCATCTGATGGGAGGATGTGTGTCTTTGTTCCTCTCCCTAGTGCACAGCCCTTCAGACAGACTGGAGACTGGGCTTCTGGAACACTCTTCATTCTTTGAGCTAAAAGCAAATCTTTAAGGGAGAGGGTGTGAACACTTCTGCCCATCCAGGGGTTGATTCCAGGAGAGGGAGAATAATAAGCCACATGTTTAGTGATGCAGTGATGTTGAGGGGAGAGGATCTTTTGCTAAGGTCCTGATGCCCTGGTATGGATGGTCTATGGAGGTTGGAGATCAGTTGCTGGCTGGAGTTAGATACATGTGCTATGGTCGTGGCATCTGTCATCTGGAGGAGCAAGGGCTGTGATAGCAGACTATACCGGTGTGAGATGCAACAGCTGTGAGCCAACCAAAAGTTGGGAGACAGTGGGTATCACCTGGTACGGGGGCAGTGTAACTACTGATCTTGGGTAGGGATCTTGTGGACTGGGGACATTGTACAACCCCTGGTAAAAATTATGGAATCACCGGGCTCGGAGGATGTTCATTCAGTTGTTTAATGTTGTTGAAAAAAAGCAGATCACAGACATGGCACAAAACTAAAGTCATTTCAAATGGCAACTTTATGGCTTTAAGAAACACTAAAAGAAATCAAGATAAAAAATGTGGTACTCAGTAAGGGTAATTTTTTTCAGACCAAGCAGAGGCAAAAAATTATGGAATCACTCAATTCTGTGGAAAAAATTATGTAATCAGTAATCACCTTGTAAATTTTCATTTCCAAAACTAACACCTGCATCAAATTAGATCTGCTGGTTAGTCTGCATCTAAAAAGGAGTGATCACACCTTGGAGAGCTGTTGCACCAAGTGGACTGACATGAATCATGGCTCCAACAGGAGAGATGTCAATTGAAACAAAGGAGAGGATTATCAAACTCTTAAAAGAAGGTAAATCATCACGCAATGTTGCAAAAGATTTTGGTTGTTCACAGTTAGCTGTGTCTAAAATCTGGACCAAATGCAAACAACATGGGAAGGTTGTTAAAAGCAAACATACTGGTAGACCAAGGAAGACATCAAAGTGTCAAGACCGGAAACTTAAAGTAATATGTCTCCAAAACAGGAAATGCGCTACAAAATAAATGAGGAACGAATGGGAGGAAACTGGAGTCAATGTCTGTGACCGAACTATAAGAAAACGCCTAAAGGAAATGGGATTTACATACAGAAAAGCTAAACAAAAGCCATCATTAACACCTAAACAGAAAAAACAAGTTTACAATGGGCTAAGGAAAATCAATCGTGGACTGTGGATGACAGGATGAAAGTCATATTCAGTGATTAATGGCGAATCTGCTTTGGGCAAGGTGATGATGCTGGAACTTTTGTTTGGTGCCGTTCCAATGAGATTTATAAAGATGACTGCATGAAGAAAACATGCAAATTTCCACAGTCATTGATGATATGGGGCTGCATGTCAGGTAAAGGCGCTGGGGAGTTGGCTGTCATTACATCTTCAATAAATGCCCAAGTTTACATTGATATTTTGGACAGTTTTCTTATCCCATCAATTGAAAGGATGTTTGGGGATGATGACATCATTTTTCAAGATGATAATGCATCCTGACATAGAGCAAAAACTGTGAAAACATTCCTTGAAAGAAGACACATAAGGTCAATGTCATGGCCTGCAAATAAACCGGATCTCAATCCAATTGAAAATCTTTGGTGGAAGTTGAAGAAAATGGTCCATGACAAGGCTCCAACCTGCCCTCCGCTTGGTCTGAAAAAAATTACCCTTACTGAGTACCACATTTTTTATCTTGATTTCTTTTAGTGCTTCTTAAAGCCATAAAGTTGCCATTTGAAATGACTTAGTTTTGTGCCATGTCTGTGATCTGCTTTTTTTCAACAACATTAAACAACTGAATGAACATCCTCCGAGTTTGGTGATTCCATAATTTTTCCCAGGGGTTGTATTTGTGGCCACCTACCTGGAATTGCTGTAAGACCATGGACGTAAGAAATAAAAATAGTTACATTGTGTAAGGCAGCACTAGTCATCATACTGGGGGGATACTCGCTGCATCGGGTAAATTAAGCACACGTGCAATGTCCTTCCGGTATTTTCTCAATACAGCAGTATATTATGTTATCATAAACCGCTGTTCACACACATAATGTCCATCTTAGTTTGTCACTGGCATGTTTACACACTTATCGTCTGGGAGTCTCTCAAATAGCAGACAGGCCCAATTGGCCCAGGACACAGCCTTCAGCAAGGTAATACTATAGCAATGTCCATAACACAGTCCATGTAACAAAGTGTATTACCTTTGCCGGGTTTAGTTGCTGCAGTCTCTTTAATCCGCCACCACTGTGGCTTTGTGGCTTCCCAGGTAGGGGTCTCTAGCCGTCATCTCCTCTAAGGCTACTGGAATGTTTCACTCACACACATCCAGTCTGCGCCTTTCCGGACTCTTCACCAAGCCTCTGCCTTCCAAGGCCACTAGCATCCACTCACAGGATCCACTCTCAGCCTTTCAGGCTGCCAGGCTTCACTCAGCCTCACTAGGCAGAACGATGTCCCACACACATGGGGAACAGGCCTCATGTCTCTCACACCGAACACACCTGTCTCCAATTACCGGGGTTTATATATCCTGTGCACACATACACCCATACTGACAGGACCTTGCTGATGTCACAGTCATGTGATCAGTCAGCTGTGTGTATAGGTCCTGTGTGCTGTCCCAGTCATGTGTGCAGACCTTTTCTGTGCATACAGGACCTGTGTGATGTCACAGTCATGTGACCAGTCAGTTAAAGGGGAAGGTACATGGTCAGGTAAAACACATCCTGGACCATTTACAGTAATGCTAGCAAACTGCTGCATTACAATTGTTAACCTGACTAGGTGATTATTACAATCCACAACCTCTGATCTTCACAACCAGCTACAACATGCCCATCGGTATTTCAATCAGCCACCATACATGACAACCAAAGAGTGGGCATGGATGTCTGACATCTGTGAGATTCTGCAAAACTTTGAGGAATCAAGAAGATGGTGCGCAGCGATGATACCATAATCAGCGTAACTATCCTGCTTCTGTGTCTGTCTACTCAAATACTCAATGCTCACAATTAAAGAGAAAGCTTTACATGCGGACCAGTCGGAGATGGAGGAATTAAGTACACAGGGTAATACTACCCGCCCAGCCTCATCTCATCTTCTCAGCGCACATTGGGTGATAATGAGGATAAGGAGGCTGAGGAGGAAGAGTAAAAAGGAGATGGTTGTCTGGGCTACAGAGAGTACTACCCACACCAGCTTCATTTGTTCAGCATGGATGGGCTGAAGAGGAGGAAGAAAAGATGGAGAGTCATCCTCCTGGTGGGACATGGAAGTCTTGCCTGCTGAGAGTCTGGCACACATGGCTGACTTTATGTCCAGCTGCCATTATCGTGACCCTTGCATTATACGCATTTTGGCAAATACTGATTACTGATATTGTTCACCCTTTTAGATCCATGCTGTAGTGGAGTGTTCAAGTAACATGGTGCAATACCAGAAAGCCCTAGTCAAACAATTAGTACAAAAATAGCGTTTAGCCAGAGATGTTTTTTAGTGCCGCCATGGGCATAATAAGGCGCATCTGCCTTTCAACTGAAAATGCTGACAGGCTGACTTATCAAAATGAACTATGCCTGGATTGGCCAAGACATCTCAACCCCACCGGATGACAGCAGTGGAACATAAAGTCAATTAAAATGTTCCTTTTTTCTTGTGTATTTCCATGCACCCCTTCCAACCCAAAAAACAGTATACAGTTCATGGTTTCTTCTTTTTTTTTCTCCTCCTCCACCATAACAACAAGGTCATCATGCTAACCTCAGTTTTAATTTTTAGAGGGTCATCATGTGGCACTCGCTCATAATTTTTAGAGGCAAACAGGCAGCCCTTGCTCATAATTTTTAGATGGGCATCATGAGACTCTCACTCTTAATTTTTCCAGGCTGTGTATGATGTTTCCTTCATAATTTTTACGCGATGTGTATGAGGCCTACCTCCACCATTCTCTTACATAAATACAGTCATATGAAAAAGTTTGGGCACCCCTATTAATCTTAAGCTTAATGTTTTATAAAAATTGGTGTTTTTGCAACAGCTATTTCAGTTTGATATATGTAATAACTGTTGGACACAGTAATGTTTCTGCCTTGAAATGAGGTTTATTGTACTAACAGAAAATGTGCAATCTGCATTCAAACAAAATTTGACAGGTGCATAAGTATGGGCACCCTTATCATTTTCTTGTTTTAAATACTCCTACCTACTTTTTACTGACTTACTAAAGCACTTTTTTTGGTTTTGTAACCTCATGGAGCTTTGAACTTTATAGCCAGGTGTATGCAATCATGAGAAAAGCTACTTAAAGTGGCCACTTGCAAGTTGTTCTCTTGTTTGAATCTCCTCTGAAGAGTGGCATCATGTGCTCCTCAAAACAACTGTCAAATGATCTGAAAACAAAGATTATTCAAAATAGTTGTTCAGGGGAAGCATACAAAAAGCTGTCTCAGAGATTTAACCTGTCAGTTTCCACTGTGAGGAACATAGTAAGGAAATGGAAGAACACAGGTACAGTTCTTGTTAAGGCCAGAAGTGGCAGGCCAAGAAAAACATCAGAAAGGCAGAGAAGAAGAATGGTGAGATCAGTCAAGGACAATCCTGAGACCACCTCCAGAGAGCTGCAGCATCAACTTGCTGCAGATGGTGTCGCTGTGCATCGGTCAACTATACAAGGCACTTTGCACAAGGAGAAGCTGTATGGGAGAGTGATGCGAAAGAAGCCGTTTCTGCAAGCACGCCACAAACAGAGTTGGCTGAGGTATGCAAAAGCACATTTTGAGAAGCCAATTTCTTTTTGGAAGAAAGTCCTGTGGACTGATGAAATCAAGATTGAGTTATTTGGTCATACAAAAAGGCGTTATGCATGGTGGCAAAAAAACACAGCTTTCCAAGAAAAACACTTGCTACCCACAGTAAAATTTGGTGGAGGTTCCATCATGCTTTGGGGCTGTGTGGTCAATGCTGGCACTGGGAATCTTGTTAAAGTTGAGGGACGCATGGATTCCACTCAGTATCAGCAGATTCTTGACAATAGTGTTCAAGAATCAGTGATAAATATGAAGTTACAAAGTGGATGGATCTTTCAGCAAGACAATGATCCAAAACACCGCTCCAAATCTACTCAGGCATTCATGCAGAGGAACAATTACAATGTTCTGGAATGGCCATCCCAGTCCCCAGACCTGAATGTCATTGAACATCTGTGGGATCATTTGAAGAGGGCTGTCCATGCTCGGCGACCATCAAACTTACAGGAACTGGAATTGTTTTGTAAAGAGGAATGGTCAAAAATACCTTCATCCAGGATCCAGGAACTCATTAAAAGCTACAGGAAGCGACTAGAGGCTGTTATTTTTGCAAAAGGAGGATCTACTAACTATTAATGTCACTTTTCTGGTGAGGTGCCCATACTTATGCACCTGTCAAATTTAGTTTGAATGCAGATTGCACATTTTCTGTTAGTACAATGAACCTCATTTCAAGGCAGAAACATTACTGTGTCCAACAGTTATTACATATATCAAACTGAAATAGCTGTTGCAAAAACACCAATTTTTATAGAACATTAAGCTTAAGATTAATAGGGGTGCCCAAACTTTTTCATATGACTGTATATGTATATCCCCCAGGGGCAAAAGTTTTTCAGCCCTTGCATTTAGTGCATAGACTTTACCAGTCTAGGAGCCCACTCCTTAAAAAATGGGAAAAAAAATGTTTTCTGAGGCCCTTCTCTACATGTCTTCCAGGATAATAATAAACACTTCGGCCAGTGTAATAGAGATAACGAGTATGGAGTGTGGAAGAGCCGCAACTCACACCCCATAGTCGCAGGAAAAACCTGCCTACTCAAAATGGGTGTAAAAACACAAGAAAAAACTGAGTGTACGGCATGTAAGAAAAACTTTATTAGTAAAAGTATAAATACATAATATTACATGTATAATAAATAGATGCAGATGGGGAGGCGATACGGATACAAAAAAGCACGTAACAAATATCCACAGCTAACAAGTGTAGCAGGATAGTATGAAGAGGGGGAGAAGAAAGAGCGACCCAAGGGGATACACTCACCAGTATAATCGCCAGGGGACGCTCAAAGGGGGGGCAAGGGGACAAGGCAGGAGCAGACCAGTGTGGGACCTGCAGGCCTCGACGCGCGTTTCGCTGGTTCGCTTTGTCAAGAGGCGTCCCCTGGCGATTATACTGGTGAGTGTATCCTCTATTATGGATTATACCTACTCTTGCCCCACTGTGGGAAAAATGTGATATTTATCCAGTATTATTTGAATTATTGACATCCTTCTACATATACCTCTCCTACTTTGTCATCAATTAACACATGTTACCCTTGGGTCACTCTTTCTTCTCCCCCTCTTCATACTATCCTGCTACACTTGTTAGCTGTGGATATTTGTTACATGCTTTTTTGTATCCGTATCGCCTCCCCATCTGCATCTATTTATTATACATGTAATATTATGTATTTATACTTTTACTAATAAAGTTTTTCTTACATGCCGTACACTCAGTTTTTTCTTGTGTTTTTACATGTCTTCCAGGATGTATTGCAGTTCCTCCTTCTAATTTTTGGCAGCCTTTGCACATAGTGCATAGGCTTCACCAGTCTAGGAGTCTTACTCCTTAAAAATGAGAAAAAATTGTTTTCTGAGGCCCTCCACTACATATCTTTCAGGGTGTATTACAGTCCCGTCTTCTAATTTTTGCCAGCCCTTGCACTTAGTGCATAGACTTTATGAGTCTAGGAGTCCCGCTACCTAACAATTTTAACAGAATGTGTATGCAGCCCTCCTTTATGTCTAATACAGAGTGTATCAGAGTCCCTCTTCATAATTTTTGGCAGTTCTTAATTAGGGGGCTGGCAGGTGAAGAAGATGTCGAGGCAAGAAGGGGTTGTTTAGTTATCTGATAATAATGTATTTATACAGGGTGGGCCATTTATATGAATACACCTAAATTGAATGGGAATGTTTGGTGATATCAACTTCCTGTTTGTGGCACATTAGTATATGGGAGGGGGAAAACTTTTCCAGATAGGTGGTGACTATGGCGGCCATTTTGAAATCGGCCATTTTGGATCCAACTTTATTTTTTTTAATGGGAAGAGGGTCATGTGACACATCAAACTTATTGAGAATTTCAGAAGAAAAACAATAGTGTTTTTGCTTTTAATGTAACTTTATTCTTTCAAGAGTTTTTTACAAGTTTATGACCACTTATAAAATGTGTTCAAAGTGCTGCCCATTGTGTTGGATTGTCAATGCAACCCTCTTCTCCCACTCTTGACTCACTGATAGCAACAGCGCTGAAGAAATGCTAGCACAGGCTTCCAGTATCCGTTGTTTCAGATGCTGCACATCTCGTATCTTGATGGTATGGTGTGGCATATGGGGTACAAAGATAGTGGGGCCATTCTTCATGAATGGAAACCTCAATGCCACTGGATATCTGAAATTGCTACATGATGATGTGTAGCCCTCTTTATGCACTGAAGATGGCACGTTCTCTGAGTTTTTCCAACAAGATGGTGCACCACCACCTTATGGGTGTCAGGTCCGCGCATTCCTGCATGAACAGTTTCCTGGAAAATGGATTGGGCATCGTGGGCCAGTTGAATGGCCACCAAGGTCTCCAGATCTGACAGCCTTAGCCTTTTATCTTTGGGGTCATCTGAAGGCAATTGTCTATGCTGTGAAGATACGATATGTGCATCATCTAGAGGGGAGACTCTCAGATGGGTCACAGAAGAAGTGGATAATGTTAGGTTTCAGGACAGGAAGAGAACGAACACTGGAAAGGCACATAACCAAGGGTACTAAACTAAATAAACAACTTGTCTTGATTAGTGATGAGCGAGCACTAAAATGCTCGGGTACTCGTTGTTCGAGTCGAGCAAATTGGAATGCTCGAGTGCTCGGACCGAGTAATGAGCCCAATGTAAGTCTATGGGAAACTAGAGCATTTTTCCGGAGGCTCCCCCAGCGGTCTGGAGAGGGCCTAAAAATTGCCCAAATCGAGGGGAACAATTCTCAAATGACATGGGAACAGCATGGTGAAGACCCTGGAAGCATTTCTTACTCCCAGCTCACTGCTGTCAACAACGTTGTCAAAGGTATTGCGCCACTTTTACGGACTCACAATAAAACATACAAAAACGAAACCAAAATGGATTTTCCAGGGAAATATGTTAAGGAACATCCTTTACAGGTTAATGGCTTGTATATAAGGCAAAATAAATAACCAAAAACAAAAATGTTCCTCCACATCTTGGGCTATGTTCACACATAGCGTTTTTGATGGGTTTTTGCACTTTTGCATTGCTTTCAACCAAGACAAATGCATTCACAGGGAAATCTAATTTTAACATTTCCCATCCTTATCTGGCCATGTGGTGTGTGACACATCATCAGACACACCCTGTTTGATTTATGATGGAGAGACTCTGAAAGTCACAAAGACTATCTTTATAGGGCCATCAGGCAGCCCTTACTCTTCTTAAAGGGCCAGCAGTTAGCTTTGCTTTGTTGCTCCCATTTTTAACGAGTGGGTCTCCTATACTGTTTGCCTATGCAGTGAATAAATGGCTGCTAAAAATTTGGAGGAACTCCAATGCCCCTTGCAAGAGACATAGAGGTCGGAGGGCCTCCTGAAAACAATGCTCCCATTATTAGGAAGTGTGTCTCCCATACTGTTTGCCTATGCAGCGGAAGCAACAGCTGTTAAAAATTTGGAGGAACTCCAGTGCCCCTTGCAAGAGACGTAGAGGTCGGAGGGCCTCCTGCAAAAAATGCTCACAATATTAGGAACTGTGCCTCCCATACTGTTTTCCTATGCAGTGAAGCAATGGCTGCCAAAAATTTGGAGGAACTCCAATGCCCCTTGCAAGAGACGTAGAGGTCGAAGGGCCTCCTGCAAAAAATGCTCCCATTATTAGGAAGTGTGTCTCCTATACTGTTTGCCTATGCACTGAAGCAACGGCTGCCAAAAATCTGGAGGAACTCCAATGCCCCTTGCAAGAGAATTAGATATGTTGATATGGCACATATGGTGGTGATATGGTGGTGATATGGTGGTGGAGGATGAGAATGCGGAGAAGGAGGAGGACAAGAGCAAATAGACAAAATCAGGAAGCGTATACCCATGTCTGGGTGTGAAGACAGAGGTGCATGGGAATAGAGTTAAACCTCTGAAAACAAAGACACTGTATTTGAGTTTATGTTACGCTGCTATCATTCGGTGGTGTTGAGAAGTCTGTCCCAATCCAGCCATTGTTCATTTTCATAAGAGTCAGCCTGTCAGCATTTTCAGTTGACAGGTGGATGCGCCTATCGGTTATAATTCCACCAGCGGCACTAAAACCCGGCTCTGACAAAATGCTAGTGGCTAGGCAGGCCAGGACCTCCAAGGCGTAGAGAGCCAGTTCATGTGTCCAGCTTGGATACCCAATAATTATAAGCCACAGAGGAATCACAGAGGACAATGGTACGGTCGGCAAGGTACTCCCTCACCATTTTCTGAAACGTTTCCTTCCTTGGGAGAATACCCCGCGCCTCAGGGCCTGTGAGATGGGAGGGTCCCAGAACTTTTGTTACACGCACGCTGCTAGGTTCAGATAGGGTGAGACGGGTTTCATGAATTCCTTGGAATCCAAGGGGAACCGTTACTCAGGGCGACCATAGGCTGCAGATTCAATTGCTGACCAGACACATTTGACAAGAGTCTTCATAAACAGTTGAGCAGTGGAGATTAATCAACTACGGCCAGTAACATTTAAGTCTTTGAAGCAACAGTCTTCACCACAGTACAGTCTATTAAAGCAGGCACAGTAACATCAGTCTCTTCAGTAGCATAATTCAGTACAGATTAGATCTCTTTGCAGCACAGTTCTGTGCATACACAACCACAGGTTTTTCCTTCACAAGGACACAATAGTGCACAGCATTCTTTATCCTGCATGGAGAAGGAGGGGGGAGGGTTTGATGAGGGAAATGATCTCTGTGACACAATTTCTTCCAGTCCTTTTCTTTCTCCCTGATAATACTTTGCACTGTTAGATCAGGGAGTCTATCTGACCTGTGTTTAGCTTCCCTACTGACCTGAATTCTGTTCACTTGCCTTCTGTGAGATACAGATCACACACCACCTTTCTCTTTGGCTCCAGACAGACTAATAAACAAGTTTCCCACAATTCCCCTGGGTGTCTGCTAAACACTGCTGTCTCCTGTGACTGTGTTAACCCCTCTAGTTGCTGGATGCTTCTGAAGCAAAGCACTTCCTGTCTATTGTGACTGTGTTAACTCTTATAGTTGCTGGATGCTTTTGACGCAACAGCAGTACTTCTGCATGTCACACTTTGACAGTGCTCCCCTGCCTCTGCTGGATTGAATTTGTGTCTCTCTTGCCTGTACTCCTTGGTTGGCCAACAAACTGTGACTTCTGCCTCCAGCGTTTTTCAGATGGGAATTTTTTAAATAATTCCACAACACAGGCCTTCTCGTACAGCCCCATTTTATTAGGCCTGTCCTGCAAGGGAATAAGAGACAGAAATTTCTCCTTGTAGTGTGGGTCTAGAAGTGTCACCAACCAATAATGACTGTCACCCAAAATTGGAACAACGTGAGGGTCATGGGAAACGCAGAGTAACAAACTCAGCCATGTGTGCCAGACTGCAAAGAGGCAAGACTTCCGTGTCCTCATCAAGAGGACGACTCACCCTGCTCTCCTCCTCATCTTCTTCCCCTTCCTCGTCCTCCCTGTCCTCAGGCCATCCACGCTGAACAGACGGTATGTCAGTTGTGCAGGCAGTGCTGCAGTGCTTCCAGCTTGCGACTGATGTGGTCATTTCGGAGATGGAGGCTGAAGAGGAGGAGGTGCAGGAGCTGTAGAATGTGGGGGCCACCCTGATTGACCCAGAGCCCGCAATCCTCTGTGTCAGGAGGATGTGTTCCGTCCCAGGCTCCGACTGGGTCCCAGCTTCCACTATATTAACCTAGTGTGCCGTCAGCGAGATGTACCATCCCTGCCTACAAGCACTTGTCCACGTGTCCGTGGTTAGGTGGACTTTCCCAGTAACTGCTTTGTTGAGGGCACATCTAATGTTGTGGGACACGTGCTCATGTAATGCGGGGACGATACACCGGGAGAAATAGTGGCGGCTGGGGACCGAGTACCAAGGGACAGCTGCTGCCATCAGGTTGTGGAAAGCTTCAGTCTCCACAAGCCTAAAATTCAACATTTCGAGCGCAAGCATTTGCGAAATGTGTGAATTTTGTAGTGTGGCCTGTGGGGCGTTGGCTGCGTTTGCATTCCAAGGAATGGGGTAGGGACAACTGAATGCTGCGCTGGAACAAGGACGTGAATGTGCTTGCTGATGGTGCTAGTTGAGAGTGTTCAACGACAGGTGCAGGGCGGCATCTTGGCATGCGCCAAGGACAGGGGATTGCCGTGCATGCACAAAAGTGGAACAAGCAGTGGTGTCACCCGCAGACACTGTTGCTGAACTCTGGGTTTCGGCCCACTTAGTCGGGTGCTTTGCTGCCATGTGCCTGATCATGCTGGTGGTGGTCAGGCTGCTAGTTTTGCTACCCCTGCTGATGCTGGCCTGGCAGGTGGTGCAAATGGCCTTTTTGGGGTTATCTGCAGAGTCTTTAAAAAATAACCAGACTCGGGAAGTCTTAACAGTTGTACTGGCAACTTCCGTCGTGTTGGCGTTACGAGGAACGCTTTCCCACTTTGTGTCTGCGGCCACCACACTGCTTCTTCCTGCCTGTTGTGGTGCTACGCCTTCCTCCACCTGTGTGCTGCTGTTCTCACTCTGTATGTCCCCCTGCCATGTTGGGACAGTTACTATATCATCCACCACCTCGTCTTACACTTCCCCACTCTGGTCCTACCCCTGACTTTCTTGCAATTATGTCTCATCATCATCATCATCCACCTCTTGCGACAGTAATTGCACTTTCCCACCATCGCCTTCGTGTGACCATAGCTGCTCCAATATTTGGGCATCGCTACACGCGTTCTCCTCTTGACTCGCTTGAAGCTGGCTGGGCAAGAGGAAAAAGTGAACAGCTCTTCTGAGTGTCCAAGTGTCGGATCAGTTGTCTCTGGGCACTTGGCATGGTGGGAGGAAGGAGGATCAGGGTGAGGAATATACGGTCCAGACTCAAGGCTACTGAGACTTGACGATGTGTTAGACAGGGTGGTGGTGGTGGTGGCTAAGTGACTGGAAGCATTATCTGCTATCCAACCAATAACCTTTTCACAATGCTCTGTGTTCAATAGTGGTGTTCTGCGGTCCTCTAGTAATTGGGACAGGAAGGTCGAGTGACAAGATTTGGGTGTTTTTTGTGGCACAATTTCAGCTTGCCCACGGCCACGTCCTCGGCCTCTACATGCACCATCACCATCATGTGGCTAGTGCCACCTTTGCGGCAATAATTTGCTGGGGTAACAGTGTGCATGTTGCTGACGCCAACAAGCTCAACAAACTTATAAAGAAGGCTAGCGCGACGGTGGGCCTACAGCTTGGGACTTTTGAAGAGGTGGTAGAGGATAGGATTAAGAAGAAGTGCAGAGCTATAATGGGCAACAACACACACCCGCTTTATGAACTGTTTGCGAAACAGAAGAGCACATTCAGCAATCGCCTAATACAACTAAGGTGTAAAAAGGAAAAATACAGGAGATCGTTTGTTCCAACAGCTATGGGGGTGTTTAACAAATGTCTGAAAAGCAATGTCTAAAGCATTCCAAATGTTATGTTATCATATGTGTCATGTTCGAGATCTGTGTTCTGCTGCTGTGATACCGCAATTTCCTCCGGGATAAATAAAGTATATCTTATCTTATGTCCACTTCCCCGTTCCTTGCCACGCACCTTGCCCATTTTTAATGGAGGACAATATTTTCCAAGTTCACCAGAAATGGCTGATTTTGGAACGCAGTTATATGTGATACGTCTAACAGAAAACCACAATTTTAAATAGCAGGCCTGTAATTTTCTAATACTATTCTTCACAGACACCTAGTATGAGTAGCTTGATCGACACACTGCAACAGAATGAAATTGGAAGAAATGTCTGATTTTGGAACACTGTTATAGTTGTTCTGTCTGACAGAGAACCACGGCTTTAAATAGCAGGCCTGTAATTTGCTAATACGATCCTTCACAGACACTTAGTATGAATAGCTTGACCGACACACTGCAACAGAATGAAAATTGAAGAAGTGTCTGATTTTGGAACGCTGTTATAGGTGTTATGTCTGACAAAGAACCACGGTTTTAAATAGCAGGCCTGTAATTTACTAATACTATTCTTCACAGACACCTAGTGTGAATAGCTTGACTGACACACTGCAACAGAATGGAAAAGAAGGCCAATATTTTCCACGTTCAGTTTAAGTTTCTGGATTTTTATCGCTGAAATTTGGAACACATCTTGCTTTATTCTGCAGTGAGAACAAACAAATGGAGCAGTGTACTCTGGATTGCTTTTTAAGCAAATAACCAGGATTAAGATCAAATTTTTTTGTTCCCTGGCCCCTGATATCTGGGGCTATGTCTACAAATATCTGTAATTATTACAGCATCAGCAGCAGACAGGATGTTCAATGGACCCTCTTATGCTGTATCATACACTGCAGTCTGCCACATACACTGCCTACCTGCCTAACACTGATTATATGCAGCTGGATTAGTCCTCAGAAAGACTGTTAGTTCAGATAAACTTCAAGTGCAAAAAGCCTCCCAGGCACATACCAAACCTCAAAACATCCAAAAAAATGGAGGCAGCACTCAATTGTAAAGTGAAAAAAGATAGTTGTTTAATAGCCCATGTGGCTGTGGCGACGTTTCGGTCCCAAATCGAGGACCTTGAGAAACCTTTTTTCACTTTACAATTGAGTGCTGCCTCCATTTTTTTGTGTGTATACATATATATATATACATATATATATATATATGTATATATACATATATATATATGTATATGTATATATATATATATATATATATATTTACACCTATACTAACAGGATGTTCAATGGACCCTCTTGTGCTGTATCATGCACTGCAGTCTGCCACATACACTGCCTGCCTGCCTAACTCCTGCTATCACCACTGAATATATGCAGCTGGATTAGTCCTCAGAAAGACTGTTAGTTCAGTTGGATATATATATATAAATATATATACACTGCTCAAAAAATTAAAGGGAACACTCAAATAACACATCCTAGATCTGAATGAATGAAATATTCTCATTGAATACTTTGTTCTGTACAAAGTTGAATGTGCTGATAACAAAATAACACAAAAATGATCAATGGAAATCAAATTTATTAACCTATGGAGGCCTGGATTTGGAGTCACCCCCTAAATTAAAGTGGAAAAACACACTACAGGCTGATCCAACTTTGATGTAATGTCCTTAAAACAAGTCAAAATGAGGCTCAGTATTGTGTGTGGCCTCCACGTGCCTGTATGACCTCCCTACATCGCCTGGGCTTGCTCGTGATGAGGTTGCGGATAGTCTCCTGTGGGATCTCCTCCCAGACCTGGACTAAAGCATCCGCCAACTCCTGGACAGTCTGTGGTGCAACATGAGGTTGGTAAATGGAACGAGACATGATGTCCCAGATGTGCTCAATCGGATTCAGGTCTGGGGAACGGGAGGGCCAGTCCATAGCTTCAATGCCTTCATCTTGCAGGAACTGCTGACACACTCCAGCCACATGAGGTCTGGCATTGTCCTTCATTAGGAGGAACCCAGGGCCAACCGCACCAGCAGATGGTCTCACAATGGGTCTGAGGATTTCATCTCGGTACCTAATGGCAGTCAGGCTACCTCTGGCGAGCACATGGAGGGCTGTGCGGCCCTCCAAAGAAATGCCACGCCACACCATTACTGCCAAACCGGTCACGCTGAAGGATGTTGCAGGCAGCAGATCGCTCTCCACGGCGTCTCCAGACTCTTTCACGTCTGTCACATATGCTTAGTGTGAACCTGTTCTCATCTGTGAAGAGCACAGGGTGCCAGTGGCAACTTTGCCAATCCTGGTGTTCTGTGTCAAATGCCAAGCGTCCTGCACGGTGTTGGGCTGTGAGCACAACCCCTATCTGTGGACGTCAGGCCCTCATACCACCCTCATGGAGTCGGTTCCTAACCTTTTCTGCATACACATGCACATTTGTGGCCTGCTGGAGGTCATTTTGCAGGGCTCTGGCAGTGCTCCTCCTGTTCCTCCTTACACAAGGGCGGAGGTAGCGGTCCTGCTGCTGGGTTGTTGCCCTCCTATGGCCCCCTCCACATTTACTGGTGTACTGGCCTATCTCCTGGTAGCGCCCCCACCCTCTGGATACTACGCTGACAGACACAGCAAACCTTTTTGCCATAGCTCGCATTGATGTGCCATCCTGGATGAGCTGTACTACCTGAGCAATTTCTGTGGGTTGTAGAGTCCGTCTCATGCTACTACGAGTGTGAAAGCACAACCAACATTCAAAAGTGACCAAAACATCAGCCAGAAAGGATTGGTACTGAGATGTGGTCTGTGGTCCCCACCTGCAGAACCACTCCTTTATTGAGGGTGTCTTGATAATTGCCAATAATTTCCATCCATTGTCTATTCCATTTGCACAACAGCATGTGAAATTGATTGTCAATCAGTGTTGCTTCCTAAGTGGACAGTTTGATTTCACAGAAGTTTGATTCACTTGGAGTTATATTCTGTTGTTTAAGTGTTCCCTTTATTTTTTTGAGCAGTGTATATATATATATGTTGTGGAATACCTATAATAACTATGAAGAAGCAAATCTCTCCCTGACTCAGCAGTACCTCTCCCTACTCTGCCTGTTTCCGGGGTACACTGTGACGAGCATAGCAGCGCTAGGTCTTATATAGACCTGATGACGCTGTGCGACCAGCCATTCACTGTAATGCCCACAACCAACATGGCTATGGCATTACAGTGCATGGCAGGCAATCCCTGCATGTTCATTGGCTCTCTAAAGAGCGTCAAACATGCAGGGAGGGGACCCGAGTTCCCGCCCGAGCAACCCGGAAATACTCACCAAGCAGTTTTTCTAGATATGGGGCCAGTTTGTATTCTCTCTGTAGGTTCTGGTGATTTGTTAATGTTGTTCCTCCAGGTGCTGAGATATTTCTCTTTGCCTTTGTGTGCCATCTTCCGGATTTCGCCTTTAGTCAGGAGATGCAGGTTAGTGGCCTGGTCAGGCTGGTTTGGGGTGATTTGTGTTGGGGGGCTTCGTTCTCCTGGGGCTTCCTGGTGTAGCAAGGCTTTGTGATGATAGGAGCTGCGACTACTACCTTGTAGATGAGCCTGTCTTTCTCTCTTTGGGTCTCTCTCTCTCTGGCTGGTTATCTCTCTCTCTGTGTGTCTGTCTGGCTGTCTCTCTCTCTCCGGTTCTCTCTCTCTCCGACTGTCTCTCTCTCTCTCTCTTTTTGGCTGGCTGTCTCTCTCTTTTTTTCTGGCTGGCTGTCTCTCTCTCTGGCTGGCTCTCTCCCTTCCTCTCTAGCTGGCTGGCTCTCTCCCTCCCTAGCTATCTCTTTCTTTGGCTGTCTCTCTGTCTTTCTCTGGCTTTCTCTCTGGCTGTCTATTTGGCTGTCGCTCTCTCTCTGGCTGTCTCTTTCTCTTTTGTTTTCTCTATCTGGTTGTCTCTCTTTCGCTCTGGCTAGTTGTTTCTCTAGCTGGCTGTACGACATGGTGAAGTGGTATTTACCGCACCATGCCAATACATATTGTGCCATCCATAGCAGGAGTTGGCTATAACATACAATTGGACTCCTATTGCCTCACAGTTATCTGTGCTCTGTCAGCCACAGTCCTCTTGTGGGCTAAGATATCAAGAGGCCTAACAGTGGCAATGCACTCCAGAATATAGGTGTAACATGCCAGTTTCTACTTTGGCCGCTTGGCGGCATTGCGCCTTTGTCGCTGGTGATGCTTGACAGCATAAATTCTATATTATTGTGACATGCAGAAGTAGTGCTGTTGCAAAGGGTGACATGCAGAAGTAGTGCTGTAGCTTTAAAAGCATTCAGCTACTATTAGCATTAACACAAGCACATGAGACAGGAAGTATTGTGCTCCAGAAGCATCCAGCAACTAGAAGGGCTAACACAGTCACAGTAGAAGGGGTGTGTTTTAGCAGAGCCCCAGGGGGATTGTGGGCAAGTTGTTTACTGTCTGGCTGGAGCCGAAGAGAAAGGTGGTGTGTGATCTGCATCTGACAGAAGCACCCCTGCAAGTGAAAAGGATTCACGTCAGGAGTGAAGCTAAGCACAGGTCAGGTAGAGTTCTTGAACTAGCAGTGCAGAGTATTGTCAAGCATAAAGATAAGGAGTGTAAGAAATGGTGTCACAGGGATCATCTCCCTCAGCAAACCCTCCCCCCTCCTCCATCTCACTGTGCTGTAAAGAATGCTGTGTTTATTAATGTGACTTTGCATTAGAACTGTGCTGTCCTGTACTACTGGGAAGACTGTGAACTACTGTGCTGCTAAGGAAACTGTACTGTTTGTCATTGGAGTCTGTAGCTCATAAGACTTAACTTGCACTGGATGTGCGGCTTCTTATTAAATGCAATTGTTCTACCATTTATGGGGACTCTTGTCAAGTGTGTCTGGTCAGCAAGTGAAACAACCTAAGTGTCTGTGCCTGAGGGTCAATACCCCAGTGTGACTAAGAGAAGCTGCAGCACATGGTCTATGGTCACCCTGAGTAACGGTTCCCCCAGGATTCCAAAGAATTCATGTAACCTGTCTCCCCCCTATCTGAACCTAGCACTGTGCATCTAATATTGGTGGCCCATACTGGGAGTCCTGAGCTAGAATTAGCATTAGAGGGAGAAGAGGAAAAGTGTCTGGAAAAACACAGCAGCGCAGCACCTCAACTCAACTCTGCTACACCAGTTAAAGGGGACCAGCCCTAAAGAAAACTCACTAGCAGAAATGGATGTGGAAATACAAATGGACAGAATTAGTGAGCTGCTTCTTCAGTTAACCTGTGAAGAATTGAGAACAGTAGCAGAACATATAAAGATATCAGAAGAACATATTTCTAAAGCACACAACCACAGGCAACTGTTAGCTGCCATTCATGCAAAAATAGATGAGCTGGGGGAGAAAGAAGCTGAAGACCTCATGGGGACGTTCCTCCAGGAGCTAACACAGTTTCTAACCAGTTTGAAGTTGGAGGATAGAGGGGCAGTACCAATTACCAAAAGTGGGAATCTCCGTTCGCTGACAAAGCTACAGGAATTAACAGCGGTAATCTCCGTCCACACAATTCAAAGCCCTAACAACAGCCCTGCAGGAATCGACCAAAACCTCTGAATGGGTGACAGACTCAGACAGGACCTTTAACATGCTTGGGATAGATAAATCAGGGAGACAGTCTTCTCTAACACCACAAATCACCATAAGGAAATAATTCAATATCCTGGGACAGATTGGAGAGTGTGAACAGAAAGAGAGATTGTCTTATATGAACTTGTTGCATCAGATCGATGCAGGATTACAGAAAGGCTAGCAGCCAGATGAGATCGTTGAGGGGGTGGTGAAAGCGATCAGCCCATGACTGAACCTCCATAGTATGCTAGAAATGAAAAGTCAACTTGCAACAGCTGAAGATGATTTTAAAAGGGCACTATAAAGAAGAGAGTACTTCAGAATTGTTCCACCGACTCATTAACCACTCACAGAAAAATAATTCATCACCCCAAAGTTTCTTGTTCAGAGCAATTGAACTGAAGGATAAACTGTTGTTTGCATCCAGAGATGTAGAAGCGAAAGAGAAATTTGATGCTGGACTAGTCCAGAAGAAACTCATGAGATCAGTGGGAATGGGATTAATCAGCAAAGACATCAAGTTGCAGCTGAAATAGTACCTAGAAGATCCTGGCATTTTGGACAAAATCCTAACTGAAAAAATGGATGAGGCTGCATGTTTGGAGTCAGAGAGCGAACAGAAGTTAAAGAAAGTCTCTGCTCCTAAAATCACCAAAATGAGTCAGCTGAAGTTGGAGACCCCCAGTGGCCAGCCTGAAGATCATCTTGGAGACCCTCCAGTGCCACCTCTCAGAGGGAACCTTAAATCACCAACAAAAGAGAGAACTACCAGTGCTTACTGGGAGGAAGTAATAGGAGAACTGCGAGCCAAGTTGATTGAGGTGAAAAAGTTGATTCGTTCCAGGCCAGACCCCGTATCCCTCAGACCCAGGAGTGGGTTCCAAAACAGAAGATACCTGGTTTCTGAAGCGTGCCGTTCATCAAATCAGACTACGGTGTGTGTCCACTGTCTAAGATGTGGTGAGGAAGGACATTATGCCAAGGAATGCCAATGGTCACGGTCGTTTCGGTTAAAAGACAGGAGGTTTCCAGTGCAGGGCGACTGGTAACCGCGACATGGAGGAGGCCCCAGAAGTAAATCCAAATCTCATCAAACCCTAGAACGGCTCATGAGGTAAAACGGCTGCGTCAGTACTATCCCCAAGTGTGTTCCCATCTACAACAGCTGCAAGAGAGACAGGGCATCAGTTACTTAATGTCCAGTGCAGAGGTCAAACGATGTACTCCAGGGAGGAGAATCCCTCGGTCAATAAAGATAGCCTCATCAGCCTAATCTGTGAAAGGTGCTTTATACAGTGCCAGCTAGATGGACTCCTGGTAAAAGCACTGTGGGACACAGGAGCCCAAGTGAGTCTTTTAAATGAAGAATGGAGAAGGCGCTACCTGCCACAGACCTGCCTTCAGTCACTAAAAGAACTCTTAGGACCAGTGGAACTCCACGGCAAAGCTGTCACCCAGATCGAAATCCCTTTCATAGGCTGGGTGGAAGAGACTTTCCAAGTGAGGGCCACGAAGAACAGCAACACCATTGAGCTTTTGGTACCTTTTCTCGTGACCAGTGATCAGAATGTGGCAGAGGATTATATCCTGGGTTATAATGTAATCAGTGAGGTCATCACGAAACACAAGTCAGGGACGCTGGTGGTGTATGCAATTACCACATCACTTGCCATACCCAACGCCATGGCGGAAAATGTGATAAATAGAGTAAAGAAAGCACAGAATACAATGGACCTAAAAGAAGTCAAGGTAGGCTGGCGCCCAGCCATCATCCCTGCAAACCAAATGGAGGGGGTGAGGTGTGGAGTCCGGGTAGAACCGGAAAGAAAAGTCCAGAAAAGACTGTTCATGTCAAAAGACTCGTCAGAACTTCCAGAGGGCCTAGTTCAAGGTTAAAATGTGCTTACAATTTCTACTGGTGAGTTTGTTCGAGTGACAGTACTGGTGATGAATACTACAAAACATGAAATTAGACTGCATCCAAAGACTGTGTTAGGTCACATTGAAACCATTAAAACGGTATATCCAGCCAGTGTGAGATCCGCCCAGGAGTCTACAGTGAATTCAGTCTCCCCACCAAGGAACATGAGTAGCCCAGGGGAGGAAATTGCACGACCCACCTCGGAGTCCTAGGATCCCCCAGCACCCCTGGAACACTTGTATGCTGAAGATCAAGCGGTACCAAACAGATGCTGAGAGAAGAGTGTCATGCATTCTCCAATGATGACTCTGATATAGGCTGTATCCCATCATTTCAGTTGAAAATCAAATTTGAAACACACGACCCCAGTAACCAGAAGTTACATGTCTGTGCCGAAACCATTACACCGTGAAGTGAAAGAGTATTTACAAGACCTAATCAACAGAGGTTGGGTCCAGAAGTCGATGTCGTCTTATTCCTCTCCTATTGTTTGTGTTAGGAAGAAGGACGGTATGTTGAGACTCCGCTGTGATTACGGGGAACTAAACCGAAAGTCAGTACCTGATCGGCACTCAATACCAAAGATTCAAGATATGCTGGATAGCCTATCAGGAAGTACCTGCTTCTCTGTCCTCGATCAGGGTAAGGCATACCACCAAGGGTTTATTGAAGAGTCCAGTACACCCTTGACAGCATTCATCACACCGCAGAGAAGGATATACCATGGACCCAGCAGAAATCGCTCCGGTACTGGTCTTAAAGGACAAGCGGCCCTCTACCGTCAGGGAGTTGAGGCAGATATTAGGATTCCTCTCCTACTATTGTACTTACATTCGGAACTTCTTCAGAATTGCCGCCTCACTATATTTCCTCTTGGGGGGGGTCGACAGAGATGACAACACCCACAGAGAAAAAGAAGAATGCGGGTAGGACCGGGCTTAAAAGAAACAACGCCGTTTCGTCCCAACAGCCCATTCTCTGGACAGCAGACCATCAGGAGGTATTGGATGAACTAGTAGACTACCTGGTAAAACCACCCATCTTGAGATATCCTGATTTCAATTTATCATTTGTTCTTCATTGTGACGCTTCTCAAGTTGGACTGGGAGATGCCCTGTATCAGCATCAAGATGGAAAAATGAGAGTCATCGGTTATGGTTCTAGAATATTGACAGATGGCGAGAAGAATTACCATCTACATTCTGGAAAATTGGAGTTCCTGGCACTAAAATGGGCTATCTGTGAACGATTTAGAGATTATCTCTACTACCGCAAAGAGTTTGAGATATACACTGACAACAACCCTTTGACCTATGTCCTTACTACATTGAAACTGAATGCAATGGGTCAGAGATGGGTCGTTGAACTAGCTGACTTCAATATCAGCATCAAGTACAGGCCAGGAAAATGCAATGCAGAGCCTGATGGATTGTCAAGAATGCCACTAGAGCCTGAGAAGTTCATGCCAGAATTCTCGGAGGAAGTCAGTTTGGAAGCAATTGAGAGCACTACCCAAGCAGTACAAGCTTATCAGGAGGAAGATACACCATTGTGGTGTCCATTGACGGTGGAAACCACCATAAAAGCGAGAAAACAAGATCACCCCCGGTCTATTTAACAACTACCAAAAGGGAAAATCCATAGGACACAACGGGAAGATCAGATAATTGGTAGAATACTACTTTATGTGGACCAAAATCGGTTTCCAAGTAAACAAGAGAGAGACAAAGAGTCACCAGCCGTATCTGTTTTAATTAAGAATGGACAAAGCTCTACCTCAGTGAAGACAGTATCCTGTATCGTAAAGGAGGACAAAACCAGCAGTTGGTACTACCCAGAGTATTCCATAGGTTGGTCTTCAAAGAACTCCATGAAAACATGGGACACCAGGGAGTGGAAAGGACAACTAACCTGATCCGTGAACGTTTCTTCTGGCTGTACATGCAGTGAGATATTGAGAGGTACATGACCAGGGAGTGTGGGTGTCTGAAAGATAAACATCCCAACACATCAACCCAGGCACCTATGGCAACATCCACACTACGTATCCGTTTGAGATGGTCTCAATAGACTTTCTACATCTCGAGATGTGGAAGGGTGGTTACCAATACATCTTGGTGGTGATGGACCATTTCACTCGATTTGCTCAAGCTTATGCCACCACCAATAAATCAGGTCGAAGAGTGGCAGAGAAGATCTTCAATGATTTTGCTTTGAAGTTTGGGTTCCCTACGAGGTTACACCATGACCAAGGAAGAGAATTGAGAACCAGCTCTTTGCCAAGCTAGGAAAGTACTGTAGAATTCAGAGATCCCACACAATGCCCTATCACCCAGAAGGTAATAGACAAGTGGAACGTTTTAAACGAACTTTATTGTCGATGTTGCGCACTTTAACAGCTGTTGAGAAGAAAGACTGGAAGAGTTCTCTGTCAAAAGTGGTACATGCCTATAACTGTACAAAGAGTGATGCAACTGTTTACTTACCCTTTTTCCTATTGTATGGACGATCGCCAAGACTGCCAATCGACATCATGTTCGATACTCCGGTGTCAGAGACTTACAGAATATATCTGGAGTACGTTTGAAAATGGAAGGAACGGATGGCAGAGGCAAACAACATAGCGTCCAAAGTGGTTACGCAAGGACAGAGCAAGAGTAAGGAGTAGTGATGAGCGAGTAAGTTTTGTTAACCCTTTCGCCCAGTATACTCGGCCGAGCACCGAGTATTTATAGCGTGCTCGGGCTTTAAGTTTTCGTCGCTCCGTGAACATAATTTGCAACTGTTTGACAGTTTTAATACATGTGAGGAATGCTGGAAAAACAGGCATTCCTCACATGTATTAAATCTGTCAAACAGTCGCAAATCATGTTCAGGGAGCGATGAAAACTTAAAGCCCGAGCACGCTATAAATACTCAGTGCTCGGCCGAGTATACTCAGCGAAAGGGTTAGCAAAACATAGTCGCTCATCACTAGCAAGGAGTACTATGACTGAAAATATTATGGAGCAGAATTGGCACCGGGAAGCCGGGTGCTAGTCAAGAACGAACGTGAGAAAGGTAGTCCAGGAAAACTTTGTTCGTACTGGGAAGACAAGGTGTATGTGGTCGTAAGGAGGAAAGCTGATGACAGCCCAGTGTATGAACTCTGATTGGAAACGGGAGGCAAGAAAAACAGAATAGTCCATCGAAATTTATTACTGCCCTGCGATTATCTCCCACCACAACAAGATTTCCCAGAAGTAGACCAACATCATCCGAGATCGACTAAGGGACCACCACAGACTGAAGCTCCGGAGGTGGATAGTGACCTTTAAAGTTGGAAAAGAACACACCGTTGTATTTCTCGGACCGGCAAGGAGAGGAATGTACCATTCTCAGGAGAGTGAACTAAGTCCTGAGGCTCCAGAGTTCGTACCAAGGAGTACAGATGAAGTCCAATTCAGATCTGATGATCGAGCACCAGTCCTTGAAGAGACCGATCAATACTCAGGAGGAGTGGAATTACCACACCGTGCAGAAACAGCTGACTCAGGAGAAGTACATGAACTTAGAGAGGCAGCTCCAAGAGCATCTGAGGAAGTACGGGAAATGAGTGTGGCGGAAGAAACTCCTGTGACCGAAGAACCCCTGGTATATGAGGAACAACACACCAGGAGGATGTCGACTCCAGAAGTGAGGAGGCCAGTGATGCTGACGTATGAGACACTTGGTGAACCGAGTCAAGTGCCAAGGACTATTGACTGGAAACAGGTATCTCTACTTGCGGACTAGGTAAGCCCACTTGAGTGGTATTCACCACTGAGAGGCAGTATGGAAGATGTTGCCTACTGGAAAGACTTGTTTTCTTGCTTTGATTTTTCTTAAAAGACTTGGTAGAAACAAAGAACTGTTAAAGCATAGATAGAGAGAGCTGGTTGAAGACGTACGAAAAGCTACAGCTGAAGAGATGCTGATTGTTTTAATTGTGTTAATTGTTTATTTCTTACAGGTGTCCTACAAGAAAAAGGTCGTAAGAATAGGTTGTTATCAATGTTTATGAACGTTATACCAATTTGTCAATGCCAATTTGTATATAAAGCTATCTAACTTTCACCACTGTCTCAGAATTGGTCAGATTGACCAATTAAGATGAATGTCAAGGACAACATTCAAAAAGGAGGGAAGAGTGTGATATGCAGAAGTAGTGCTGTTGCAGAATGTGACATGCAGAAGTAGTGCTGTAGCTTTAAAAGCATTCAGCAACTATTAGCATTAACACAAGCATATGAGACAGGAAGTGTTGTGCTCCAGAAGCATCCAGCAACTAGAGGGGTTAACACAGTCACAGGAGAAGGGGTGTGTTTTAGCAGAGCCCCAGGGGGATTGTGGGGAAGTTGTTTACTGTCTGGCTGGAGCCGAAGAGAAGGGTGATGTGTGATCTGCATCTGACAGAAACGCCCCTGCAAGTGAAAAGGATGCAAGTCATGAGTGAAGCTAAGCACAGGTCAGGTAGATGTCCTGAACTAGCAGTGCAGAGTATTGTCAAGCAGAAAGATAAGGAGTGTAAGAAATGGTGTCACAGGGATCATCTCCCTCAGCAAACCCCCCCCCTCCTCCATCTCACTGTGCTGTAAAGAATTCTGTGTTAATTAATGTGCTTTTGCATTAGAACTGTGCTGTCCTGTACTACTGGGAAGACTGTGAACTGCTGTGCTGCTATGGAAACTGTACTGTTTGTCACTGGAGCCTGTTGCTCATAAGTAGTGTTGAGCCACCCCCGTAGTGTTCGAGTTCGGTTCAGTTCGTCGAACACCAGTATGTTCGACGAACTGTTCGTCGAACTGTTCATCGAACACCGTCGAACACCATTAAAACCAATGGCAGGCAAACAGAAACACATAGAAGAACATATAAAACACCTTCAAAGGTGTCCAAAAGCTGACAAACTGCTCAGAAGACACAACTAACACATGGAAAAGTGACAAGTACATATAGTCATGCGAAAAGAAAAGAGGTGGAGGAGTAAAAGGAGGGGGAGACACAGATATAGGCATGTCATGCCCTTCTAAAACCAAAAAAGTGCGAAGCCGACACGGCCAGTCCGTTCCTGCCCGTGCGACCTCCGTGTCGCCGGGTTTGTGCCAGAGGTGCGGTGGACCCTGACGGCCAGCCCCCCTCTCCCAATACTGGTGCCTGTCCACTTGTGGGTCGAGCGAGCCCCCTGCGGTGGAGGCAGGTATAAGCTTTTTAATTTAAATTGTCTCTCTAATTTGAATGAATACACTTTAAATCCTTTTACAAGGATCTATTGGAGGGCAAGTCTCATCCCAGCAGCCGCGTAATTCCAGCTCCAGTAGCGTCCACTAAAGCTGCTGCACTTAAAAAGCTTTTATAAGGATTGAGCTCGGCGGTCCACCGCAAGGCGTCCTACCGCCAGTCCCAGCTCCTATGCCTTGGGGTGCCTCCCCGATGCTCTTCACTGAGTGTCCCAGGGGCCCGAACCATTTCCTTTGAAAAAATTAAGTGTCCAAACTACAGGTGGTGTAGCTTGCTTAACAGCTGGGATAATCCGCTGACTAGCAGACACTGCTACTAGGCACAAAGTATTTCCTGGGCTAGATGCAGTCAAAATCACGGCCCTGTATCGCAACACGTCACCTAGGCTGAAGATAAATGGAACATTTTCATCACCTTTCATAATCACCAATGGGACAAGGCAGGGATGTCCTCTGTCCCCTCTCTTATACATCCTAGTGATGGAGCACCTGCTCTCATCAATTAGCCATAACCCCAATATTAGGTGGATTGAGGTGGGAGGCACCGAGTACAAGTGCTCTGCATTTGCTGATGATGTCCTAGTATATATCACTCAATCACATATATCCATCCCTGCTGTTATGGCTGAAATAGATCACTTTGTTACATGTTCAAATTTTAAAATCAATGCAGTGAAGTCTGAGGTCATCGATGTCTCCCTTCCCAAATCCATACAGG
Source organism: Phyllobates terribilis (assembly GCF_046119375.1). NCBI lineage: Eukaryota > Metazoa > Chordata > Amphibia > Anura > Dendrobatidae > Phyllobates > Phyllobates terribilis. The sequence goes on from NW_027362762.1 coordinate 609,770,991, forward strand.
ATTCCATCCAGTCCAACTTTCCCTTTGCCTGGCCCTCACAGGGTATCAAATACTTAGGAATTCCTATTCATAGAGACCTCTTCCATCTATGTTATCTTAATTTTGGGCCCTTTATTGAACAACTCCATACAGACCACGGTTGGCATGTTAGAACTGTAAGATTCACTACGTGAACCACTGGTGTTTTGTGGAAAAGCACATGTACACTGTGTTCCAAATTATTATGCAAAAAAGTGTTTAGGAGTGATAAGGGAAGAATTTTTTTGTTTGTCAGTTAAACTCATTGATGGTGATGTGTGTCAGGGCTCTTTATATCACTGTAAGCAATTGCAGACACCTGTGCTAATTAATTTGGCAGGTGTGTCCAATGAAAGGCAAGACTACTTAAGAAGGCTGTCCCACATTATTAAGCAGCCTACATTTTCTGCCAAAATGGGAAAGAAAAAGGATGTGTCGGCTGCTGAGAAGCAACAAATTGTGGAGTGTTTAGGTCAAGGCATGACTACAATCAACATTGCCAAGACACTTCATCCTGATCATCGCACAATCAAGAAGTATGTAGCTGATTCACAGTGCACACGTGTGCGTGCTGATAAGGGAAAATTGAGGACTCTTTCCTACAGGCAATTACGTCAGGTTAAAAGAGCAGCGGCAAAAAAGCCTTGTCATAGCAGCAGACAAGTTTTTGAAGCTGCTGGTGCCTCCAACGTCCCCCGAACAACAAGATGCAGAGTCCTTCAGAGGTTTGCAGCTGTGCGTAAGCCATCCCGTCGACCTCCTCTATCCACTGCACACAAGCAGAAATGGCTCCAGTGGGCCAAACAATACATGAAGACTGACTTCAAAACGGTTTTGTTCACCGATGAGTGCCGTGCAACGCTCAATGGTCCAGATGGATGGAGTGGAGGATGACTGGTTGATGGACACCCCACGCAAACATGGCTACGGCGACAACAAGGAGGAGGTGGAGTAATGTTTTGGGCTGGAATCATGGGGAAAGAGATTGTCGGCCCCTTTAGGATCCCTGAAGGGGTAAAGATGAACTCCATAATGTATGTGGAGTTTCTCAAACAGCACTTCCTGCCATGGTTCAAGAAGAAGAACCGTGTATTCCGCAGCAAGATTATTTTCATGCATGATAATGCACCGTCTCATGCTGCACATAACACATCTGCATCTCTGGCTGATATGGGCATAAAAGGGGACAAACTTATGGTGTGACCCCCATGCTCCCCTGACCTCAACCCCATTGAAAACCTCTGGAGCATCATCAAAAGGAGTGTCTATGATGGCGGGAGGCAGTTCACATCTAAGCAACAGATCTGGGAGGGTATTCTGTCCTCATGCAAAACAATTGAAGCAGAAACCATCCAAAACCTGACAAATTCAATGGACGAGAGAGTTGAGAAGCTCCCTTCGAACAAGGGGTCCTATGTGCAAATGTAACATCACCTAGAATAAAGTTTTGAGTTGAAAACTGTTTGATTTCAGTTTCTAATAACCTGCTAATTCTTATAATTTCAAAAATGACCATTTTTTTGTTCTTTTTTAAAATGAAAAGGTTGATCGAAGAGTGTGGGGGATCTAAGAGTGTGGCAACCCAGTAGTCAGGATTACTTCGAATTCTGACAATCTGAGGGTCATGTTGCTGGTAGTGCAGCAAGAAGGTTCATGTGTCTTGCGCATCTAGGAGCTCCAAAATTATTTTCTGGGCTAGATGCAGCTAAAAATTATTATTAATTTTAAATCTGGTGGAGCTTAGTATAGATGGCCTAATAGAATCAGTACTGCAAACTGCTACAAAGCCCAAATTTTTTTCCAGCCAAGATACAGATAAACATGATTAGTAATTTTAAATCTGGTGGAGTTTAGTATAGATGGCCTAATAGAATCAGTACTGCACACTGCTACAAGGCCAAAATTATTTTCCTGCCAAGATACAGATAAACATGATTAGTAATTTTAAAGCTTAAAATGGTTGGTGAGGTGATTTTAACAAATCATCAAGCTTTGACTCTCCCCAGGATGACACAAGGGTAGAAAAGTCGTTTCGGATCCATGATTTGTTCATCTTTATGAACGTGAGTCTGTCTACATTGTCAGTGGAGAGCCGCGTGCGCTTATCTGTCAGCACACCACCAGCAGCGCTGAACACACGTTCAGACAGAACGCTGGGTGCGGGGCATGACAAGATCTCCAAGGCGTAAGTGGCGAGCTCCGGCCATTTATCCAGATTGGAAGCTCAAAAAGAGCAAGGGTCCAGTGACACAGTCATGGCTTCAATGTTTACTTGGAGATACTCCTGTACCATCGTGTCTAGGCGTTGACTATGTGTCAGACTTCTTGTCTCCTGTGACCTTGCAAAGGATAGGCTAAAAAAGTGGTGAAATGATTCCGCAAAATTGATGTTACCAGCAGATACTGTGTTTCTGTTACGTTTTGAGAGCTGAACACTCGACGGTCCCACGGTTGGCAAGTTGGAACTGTGAGATTCACTACGTGCACCACTAGTGTTGCACATGTAAGATTCTGCAACAGTCTCTGCTGATACTCCTGCATGCGTGCATCTCTTTCTATGGCAGGAATAATTTCTGCAAATTTACTTTTGTACCGGGGATCTAACAGTGTGGCAACCCAGTAGTCAGGATTATTTCTAATTCTCACAATTCGAGGGTCATGTTGCAGATAGTGCAGCAAGAAGGCACTCATGTGTCTTGTGCATCCAGGAGCACCAAGTCCCTGTTGTGTTGGTGGTGAGGTAACAATCATGCTTCCTTCCTCAGCCCTCTCCCCCCAACCTCCCACAACAGAAATGTGATCAAGGTCTCCCTCATCTGATGAGTCTTCCATCAGTTCATCCTCCTCTTCTTCCTGGGCTCCTGCACCTTCCTCACTAGTTTGGCTGCTACCATGCGCCCTGGTAAAACCATCTCCCCCACCCTCACATGCCTGCCACCTTGGTGCTGCCGACCGTCTGGACCTTGCAGATGTTAGCCCTTCCGCATACCACTCCTCCTCCTCTACTTCCTCCACCTCCTCTTGTGCCACCACCTGACTCCGAATTCTGTTTAACATGTGCTCCAGCATGTAAATCACTGGAATAGTCATGCTGATAATGGCATCGTCAGCACTAAACATCTTCGTCGCCATTTCAAAACTGTGCAGAAGGGTGCATAGGTCCCTGATCTGAGACCACTCCTCCAGCGTGATTTGCCCCACCTCTGGATCTCGTTGGCCCAGGCTATACGTCACAACGTATTGCACCAGGGCTTGTCGGTGCTGCCACAGTCGCTGCAACATGTGCAGAGTTGAATTCCACCGGGTAGGCACATCGCATTTTAGCCGGTGAAGTGGCAGGCCCAACGACTTCTGTAGAGATGTAAGTCACTGAGCTGCGGGATGCGAACGGCAGAAGTGAGCACACAGTGACCGTGCCCTCTGCAGAAGGTCATCTAGTCCGGGATAGTGGGCTAAAAATTGCTTGACAACCAGGTTCAACACGTGAGATATACAAGGCACGTGTGTGAGATTGCCCCGGCGAAGGGCCGCACCCAGGTTTGCAGCATTGTCGCACACGGCCTTCCCTGGTTTCAGGTCCAGTGGAGACAACCATTCATGAAACTGGTTCTCCAGAGCTGACCACAACTCCTCAGCTGTGTGACTCACATTTCCCAGACATTTCAAAGTAAAAACCGCCTGATGACATTGAGCCCTGCTGCCAGCATAGTAAGGAGGTGTGCAGGATCCCTTCTGCGCAGGTAGAAAGCGTGTGGCATGACCAGACAGGCTTTGGGTGCAGGTGGAGGACCGAGAGGAGGTTGAGGAGGCAGAAGCAGTGGAGGAACTTCGAGGTAAAGAGGATTAACGCACAACTCGTGGGGACGGCAAGACTTGGACAGCAGCTTCTTGTCCTGCTGTCACCATAGTTACCCAGTGCCCAGTCAGCGACATGTAATGCCCCTGTCCATGCCTACTCGTCCAAGTGTCTGTGGTGAAATGCATCCTGTCACACACAGAGTTTCTCAAAAAAGCGGTGATGTTGTGTGCGACATGCTGGTGGAGCGCAGGCACACTTTTCTTTGTGAAGTAGTGCCGACTGGGCATCTGGTACTGAGGCACTGCGACGGACATAAGGTCTCGAAAATCCTCTGTGTCCACCAGGCGGAAAGGCAGCATTTCTGTAGCCAAGAGCTTGCAGATGGTGAAATTCAACCTCTTAGCTTTCTCATGGCTAGGAGGAAATGGTCTTTTACTTGTCCACATCTGAGGGACCGGGGGCTGGCTGTTGTGCTTAGACGGGGTTGAGAAGGGTGTCCCCGGCAAACTGCCGGTCTGTGAGGAAGATGCAGGCGGACATGTTAGGTTGCCTTGATCCAAAGGTGGTGCTATCGATGTCGGACAGCGCTGAACACCAGCTGGTGTTTCCACCTCCAAAGAAAATGATGACCTGCCAATCACGCTGGCTGTTGCGGGTAAAGAGGTGGCAGGTCTGCGTCCTAAAACAGGTGTGACTGCTGTCCCCCCAGTCACAGAGGATGAAGAGGCAGCGGATGCACAAGATGTGGTAGACGGTGGTTGGCCCGGCCGGCTAGGCCGCATTGTAGCACAGTGAGCTTCCCACTGCAACTTATGCTTCATATCCATGTGCCGGTTCATGCATGAAGTACTCAAACTATGTATTTTTTGGCCTTTACTTAGCTTTTTCTGATAAATGTTACAGATAACACGAGTTGGGTCATCTTTATCGATCTGAAAAAATGCCCAGGCTATGCAAGGCTTAGCACCCATGCGACCTGAAGAGCCACCACGACTTGTGGTCAGAGGCAGAGTTGTGTTTGAGGATGCAGTTGTTGACGTACTTCCAGTACTACGTCTCTGTCCAGGAAGGCGCAACCTGACCTCGTCGTCACTAGCATCCTACTCCACCGCCTCTGCTGACCTCATCTCTTGGCTGACTGTGGGTTGACAGTAAGTGGGATCTCCAACCTCGTCATCATCACCGTGTGTGTTATCACACCCGTCGTCCTCAGAGCCAACCTCTTCCTGCCCTGACAAAAAACTCAAGTTGTCGCTCCAATCAGGTATTTGAGTCTCACCATCGTCTTCCTCATTGTCTCCACCAACAGGAGTTACAGTTTGGGAACGATCGTCTACATTATGGTCAGAACCTTCTGCGTCTGGTCCTGGATCCGACTCATAAAGATTCTGGGCATCAGTGCAGATCATTTCCTCGTCTGGATTCACAGAAGCTCTGTAGCCGACCTCTGATTCCCAGGCTATAGTATGAGTAAACAGCTCTGCAGACTCAACCATCTGTTCTACCCCATACTCAGATGGGCAGCTGGAGACTTGGGAGCTGTGAGGAAGCAAGTGCGATTGGGGTGACACCTCTGAGGACTGGAGTATTTGGGATGTTGAAGTTGAGGTGGAGGAGAGCCCACTTAAAGGAGCACTAGATATCTGTTGAAGCACCTGCTGTTTTTGTGCCTCATCTGGAATTTTTAGCGATTGGCGTGGCAGTAAGAAAGGGATCTTATCGCATTGTCCGCTAAAAGAAGTAGACATCTTAGTTTGGCTGGAAGATGGTCTTTCTTCTGCAGATGTTACTGTTGCTTTAACACCTACCCCACGGACACAACCTTTTTTTCGCTTCCCAACACGCCTATTCCCCTTTCCACCAGCAGCAGGCCTTTTTCCACTCATTTTGGTGGTTAACTAATTCACAACTCTGGAGTTGTTTGCACAAAAAACAATGGATGGGAACCGAGCAGAGCTGAGTGGCCAAACTGTGGTATTAGCCCAAAAGTATTGGCTGGGTTAGATGCAGATAAACATTATTTTGAATTTGCAACTTGATGGAGGTTAGTATAGATGGACTAATAGAACAAGTCCCACACACTGCTACAAGCCGAAATACTTTTTCAGAGCTAGATGCAAAAAAAAATTAAATTGAATTTGCAACCTGGTGGAGGTTAGTATAGATGGACTAATAGAACAATTCCCACACACTGCTAGAAGCCAAAATACTTTTTCAGAGCTAGATGCAGAAAACAATTATATTGAATTTGCAACCTGCAGGAGGTTAGAATAGATGGACTAATAGAACAAGTCCCACACACTGCTACAAGCCGAAATATTTTTTCAGAGCTAGATGCAGAAAAAAATTAGATTGTATTTGCAACCTGGTGGAGGTTAGTATAGATGGACTAATAGAACAAGTCCCACACACTGCTAGAAGCCGAAATACTTTTTCAGAGCTAGATGCAGAAAAAAATTATATTGAATTTGCAACCTGATGGAGGTTAGTATAGATGGACTAATAGAACAAGTTCCACACACTGCTACAAGTCCAAATATTTTTTCAGAGCTAGATGCAGAAAAAAATTAGATTGAATTTGCAACCTGGTGGAGGTTAGTATAGATGGACTAATAGAACAAGTCCCACACACTGCTAGAAGCCGAAATAGTTTTTCAGAGCTAGATACAGAAAAAAATTATATTGAATTTGCAACCTGATGGAGGTTAGTATAGATGGACTAATAGAACAAGTCCCACACACTGCTAGAAGCTGAAATAGTTTTTCAGAGCTAGATGCAGAAAAAAATTATATTGAATTTGCAACCTGATGGAGCTTAGTATAGATGGACTAATAGAATGATGCTATGCCCAAAAGGTTTTACTTCACTAGGTACAGTAAAAAAAATTGTATTCTATACACAGGTGGTGTAGCTTGCAACACAGATAGGCTTCTCCACTGACTAACACACACTGCAAGAGGACAAAAAGGATTAGCTTTGCTAGATTTAGCCAAATGCTGTGAAAAATACTTGCACAGCACTGGCACAGACCTGCCTTGCAAAAAATGATAGGAACTGATGTAACCTAGCCCTGAAAAGGACTGCAATTACAATTAGTCTTTACTCCCAACCTATCTATTTAAGAGCACAGACCTGCCTGATAAAAGTGATAGGAACTGATGTAACCTAGCCCTGAAAAGGACTGCAATTACAATTAGTCTTTACTCCCAACCTATCTATTTAATAGCACAGACCTGCCTGATAAAAGTCGTAGGAAATGATGTAACCTAGTCCTTAAAAGGACTGTAATCACAACTATTCCCTACTCCCAAACTATCTGTAGATTTGTGCGAAAATTGACTTGAAATTAACAAAGTATAGCGCACACAGCAACAGCGGTGCCGTCTAACACGCAGCTGCAGCAGTGAGAAAATGGTGGCGATGGGGAAAATGGCTGGGTCTTATAGGGCAAGGACATGTGACATACACTGCCAATGACACATGCCCTTGCTTGTGTGAAAAAAAGCAGTTCGCTCCGTGTGTGCGCTGCTGATAGGCAGACAGATTGCACCTCCCCACTGTAAATGCAGGAAAGAGAAAAAAAAATGGAGATCTTCATTGTTTCTGCAGAGATCCATCCCCTGCCCCTCCCCCCGCCCCGCTGTACACTCAAACTGCGTATTAACATGAATTTTCAGCATTACTGAGAAAAAATCCAGTTATGATTTTGGTGCACGAACAGTTATCGAACATAACCTCGACCAGCCGAATTTTTTTCAAATCGTTCGTGTTCGCCGAACGGCTTGAACACCGCCCAAAACAGCTCGAATTTGAGATTGGCGAACAGTTTGAGTCGAACACCACTCATCTCTACTCATAAGACTTAACTTGCACTGGCTGTGCGGCTTCTTATTAAATGCTACTGCTCTACTGTTTATGAGGACTCTTGTCAAGTGTGTCTGGTCAGCAAGTGAAACAACTGATGTGTTTGTGCCTGAGGGTCAATACCCCTGTGTGCCTGAGAGAAGCTGCAGCACATGGTCTATGGTCTCCCTGAGTAACGGTTCCCCCAGGATTCCAAAGAATTCATGTAACATGTCTCGCCCTTATCTGAACCTAGCAGCATGCGTGTAACATTATTCATGGGACTTGTGGCTCTGGCGAGGTCAGGAGCTACACTGTTAATCTTGTTCAATTTGGTTTCTAGCAGCTGTCAGCCCTGGGTGGGGATATTACTTTATAAACCCCTGAGTGCCAGTTCCCACTGTAAGCCAATGTTTGTGCTACATGGCTTTACCTGTGTGCTGTGCATCTGGTGTTTCTTCCTGGCTGTATCCTGTTTCCTGACCTTGGCTTGACTTTTGACAAACCGCTAGCTTTACGATTTTGTCCCTGATGTGACCTGTTGGCTTTGACCCTGATTGGCGGCCATTTCTGCCTCTGGTTCACACTTCTGAACAGCAACATTTCTGTGGTAGCAGTCCACTGGGTTCTATTGTAAAATCAGATTCTTGTACAAGGGTTAAAGGGTATCGGGTTTTCTCTGGAATCTGCCAAAAGGAGTGGCTTGTGCCAAGTCTGTCAAAGATAGCCTTTCTGAGCCTGGGTCTTCAGACAGATGTGACAATAGGTTGCACAGTTTATTTTCAATGCAACCAAAGGATCTCATATTTAAAGTCGCGCTCCCATTAAAGTTTTTATCCTCTTAATACATTGCAATTAGTGTTGAGCGAGAATGCTCGTGTGTTATCCAAGCATCTTGTAATGTTCTGCTAATATGTTTGCCTCCCTGTGGCTGCATGTTTTGCGGCAGTAGACAGACACAACACATGCAGGGATTGCATGTTTGTAAGGCAATTCCTGTATGTGTTGCATCTGTCTACTGCCGCAAAATATGCAGCTGCACGTACTCGAGCATATTAGGAGACCACTACAAGATACTTGGATAACACCCGATCATGCTCGGATAACACCTTATCCAAGCACGCTTGCTCAACACTAACTGCAATCATCATGTTATGTAGTACTGTGTACTTACAATTGATCATTTTGCCTTTTCTCTGCTCTATGTCGAAAGAGGAAATCTCTTGTCCCTGCCGAAATAATTCCTCTCTTTAACTACTGACCCAGCTGCTCCATCCTCCCCCTTGCCATTGACTTTTGCTGTGACTGATGATTCATACAGGCAAAATTGATCTCCTGTTTCTACATAGAGCTTAGAAGGATTCAGCTAATCAGTTTTTAAACCCGTGATGTTATACACCTAATGGAAAACAGAAGAATTAACTGGGTAAAAAGACAAAATGTCACAAGGGTGTCACGTCCCTCTGGGAGACCAGGAGTTAGGGCTCTTTCACACGTCAGTATCACCGGTACGAGTGGTGACAGTTTCCACACGTATTGGAGACCCATTCAAAAGAATGGGTCTGTGCACACTTAAGTTTGTTTTCATGGACCGTGTGTCCTTGCGCTCCACATGGAGACAAGTCTGTTTTTTTGCGGACACACGGTCAGCAAAATATACCACCATCCGTGTGACACATACCAGCACCTGGGAATGGCGCTGTTCCCAAGAGCCGGTGCTGAACGATGCCCTCATCATGGTTTCCTACCGGCGCTGTGATCAGCACCAGCAGGGACCATGATGAGGGTAGTGGTAGTCTGCTCCCGGTGTCAACACCTGTAAAAATAAGAATAAAATAATAAAATCCATATATTCACCTTTCCTAGGTGTCCCCCGCTGTATTCCATGCGACTGCTGCTGCCGATAAGCGGGGGAGAATGAGCGGCTTTGGAGCTGCGCTCAGTGAGTGACAGGGCACTGCTCCTGATCTGCAGCTTAGGCAGGAAACCATGATGAGGGCATCGTTCAGCACCGGCGCCTGGGAACAGCGCTACCTGTAGCACTGATTCCAAGGCATTCGTCCGTGTGATCTTGATGCGGCACACGTACCGCACACAGATGCAACGCGTAAAACACACACGGGACACAAATATCTCGGGTACCAGTTTTTCCAGTCCCGGAAATATCCGGACGTGTGAAACCGACTTTAGAAAGTCACAATGGGTAAGGAATCGCAGGTCCTCTTTAGAGGATTAGTGTCCTATTTTAAATGGATTTCCTTTCCATCAGTGCTGAAAGGGTTAAGGACACTTTCCATGCTGGCTGGGAATATACAGCTGTAGATAATATTTCCTCTCCCTATATATAGTTGCTCTCGGCGTTTCTTCCTTGCCAGTGAAAAAATCTTCTCCCTGGAAATGTTGGAGTTGAGAGTAGTACTTGTAGTGATCTGTGAGCAGAAGTTTCATGAGTGTTTATCTCATTGTCCTTTTTCCTATTTAGCTTGTTGTTCCTTCCTTTCCGTTACCTCCTGCCTATTTTTGGTCAGTGTTTTTGTATGATAGTGGTTTTCAGTTATCACTGTCTATCTTTGTCTTGTTTCGCTCACATTTCTATTCCATGTCTCATGGGGTGGGTGAGGGGACAGATCAGGGTTTAACAGGAGCATAGTAAGGTTGAAGACTCAGCTTTCTACCATCTAGAGTACCCCAAGGACAGAGATAGTGAGGGTCCCAGTTCCAGGGCCAGTTTTAGGCCCCTCTCCCTTACTTCACACAGTCAAATCGTGACACAAAATGAGCAATTGTAGGTACAGTGCAGGGGCAGACATACCACCGTTGCAGCTGGTGCAGCTGCACAGGAGCCCCGAAGGAGAGAGGGCCCAATCAGTTGTTGAAAACAACAGCCAGGGAGCCCTAACATAGGGAGGATGGGCAACATGACAAGATAGAGGGTGGGAAGGAAGGGATTAACGAAGGTCAGCAAAGGGGCAAGTATACTGTGCCAGTGTCATACATGCCAAGGGATGTGATTGGTTAGGGGGAGGGTATTATAGGGCTGGGTTACAGGGCCTTTATAAGGTGTGGGGGGAGCAATTTACCTCCTCTTGTTCCAGTCAGCATGGCACACAGGACTACAGAGAGATGGCAGATTTAGCAGAGCTGATGGAGTTGGTGCGGACGGCGTCTGCTGTCCATGGATCCGGCATCGCTCAGGAGCAGCTGCGGGCGGCCTGCAGGGACTCCGGAGTGGCGGTAATATCTTGCCCCCCGGCAGCACGCGCTCGGCGCTCACGACCACCGGAGCGCTACTCACCGAATGGAGCCCGGTGTAGCAGGCAGCGATTCAGGAGCCCCCTTGGGGACCCTCCGGGGCTAGAGGAGCTGGGCGGACGCTCTTCCTCTCCCCCAATCCCCGGTAGAAATCTTCGTCGGAGACATGGCATTCCGGAAGTGGGCGGGGCCAAGTCGCAGCTTACTTCCGGTTCGTTGCCTGCACGGAGCCGGATCAGAAGCACAGTGCCCCCGTGGGAGGACAGTCGTGGGGCTGATCGCGGCAGTGCAGCGGTGTAGACCGGCCCTCCTGCACACAGTGTGGGGGATTGAGGTCAGCAGGTGCGCTGGAGGTGGGCATGGTGGCACGTGCAGCGGCAGCCTCAATCTGGGCACGCAGAGCTCCATCTACAGGCGGGTCCTGTGGGCAGAACGCAGCTCTGGGCAGGAGAACTGCTGGCAGCATGGCTCGGAACGTGGCAGCTGTGGAAGCTGGCTGTGGGTGGCATTAGTTGGTCATGCCTGCAGTCCCTTCAGGACCTCTCGATGGGTCGGGAAGCCCTGCATACAGCGGGGAGGAGGGCAAGCTGTCCCCTGAAGCATCGACGGATGAGGAGGCGGAAACAAGTGGCGTGGCGGCTGATCCAAGGAATCCTCTGAGGCAGCCTGGTGAGCATGTGAGCAATGTATTTAATTTGCCTGTTGTAGCGAATATTGCAAGTGTTAGCAGGGCTAGGAATGTGGAAGGGCTGGTATGGGATAGGCAAGGTGTTAACGTTGGTTCATCAGATTTGTGGGATCAGTTGGTATTTTACTGGGCTTAATAGCGCAGCGTCGGGTGACATGCTGTCCCCAGCAGGCGCTTGGATACCGATAGCGCAGACTGGGGTGGTGGCCGAGCAACCTGCAATTGTGGAAAAGGGGGTCCCTAGTGCAGAGCAGCAGGCTGGAATGTCAGGAACAGGTTTGGATAAGAATTCAAAGGAAAAAGAAAAAGAGGATGAGGCAGTGCTAAGATCTGTAAGGGGGAGAATGTTGAAATATTTTCACTACTTCCGTTGGAAAAATTAAATTTGGATAAATTAAAGCCTAGCGATACTAAGAAAGAAAAGGATGAGGAGGAGAAAAGGGGATATAGATTGATACCGAGGACGTTCACAAACTGGTTACAGGCCTTTGCTATTTTGGCAAGAGTGATAGGGTAGAAGGAGTCCGAGCACTGTTCGGCTCTTTTCGGATATATGGATGCGATCGGGGATGCTTATAGAGTGTATGGGGGATAGCTTGACTTAGGTGTCACGGGTGTGTCAGAGGTGACAGATAATTGCCCTGCAGTTGGTTGCAGGAGATCTCTACGTTTGGCATTACAGACATATTCTTAGATGCTGGCTGTGTCTAGGAACAATCGGCTACCTACCTCTGGCTAATTAGCTCCCTGGCCTGGGTGTATAAATACCTGGTGTGTCTGAGAGGGAGGTGCAGCGATACTCATTATTCCTTGTGAGGCTTTAGCAAGAGCAGTACTTTGTCCTCTCTGGAGTTTGAGGCCGTGTGCACATTTGTTTGGAGTCGCCTAAAGCTAAGCAATTCCCCCCTGTTTGTCTACTAGTGATGGGTGAGCACTAAAATGCTTGAGTGCTCGATGCTCGGGTCGAGCACATTGGAATACTCGGGTGCTCGACCCGAGCAATGAGCCCAATGTAAGTCTATGGGAAACTCAAGCATTTTCCAGGCGGCTCCCCCCAGCGGTCTGGAGAGGGCCTAAAAATTGCCCAAATCAATGGGAACAGTGCTCAAATTACATGGGAACAGCATGGGGAAGACCCTTGGAAGCATTTCTGACTCCCAGGTCACTTCTGTCAACAACGTTGTCAGAGTTATTACTCCACTTTTACGGACTCACAATAAAACATACAAAAAACTAAACCAAAATGGATTTTCCTGAGAAATATGTTAAGGAACATCCTTTCCAGGGTAATGACTTGTATATAAGGCAAAGTAAATAACCAAAACCAAAAATACTCCTCCATACCTTGGGCTATGTTCACACTTAGCGTTTTTGATGCGTTTTTGAACTTTTGCACTTTTGCAAGGGCCTTCTGGTACTGCCCCATTTTTGTAGACCTGTCCGCCTCAGGAATAAGAGATATAAAGTTCTCCTTGTAGCGTGGGTCTAGAAGTTTCACAAACCAGTAATGACTGTCACCCAAAATTTTGAGAAAGCGAGGGTCATGGGAAAGGCAGCGTAACATAAACTCATCCATGTGTGCCAGACTGCTAACAGGCAAACCTTCCGTGTCTTCACCAAGAGGATGACTGACTATGCTCTCCTCCTCCTCCTCTCTGTCCTCAGGCCATCCACGCTGAACAGACGGTATGACTGTTGTGCAGGTAGTACTGTCTATAGCGCATGAAACTAGCTCCTGTTCTTCCTCCTCCTCCTCTTCCTCATTGTCACCCAATCCACATTGGGATGAGATGAGGCTGGGCTGTGTGTAATCACCCTGTATGGTTCCTTGCTCCATCTCATCGTGCTCCACCTGCAATTCATCCTCTTTGATTGTGAGCAGAGAGTGTTTCAAAAGACAGAGAAGGGGTATGGTGACTCTAATTATGGCCGCTCACCATCTTGGTGGAGTCTTCAAAGTTTTGGAGGATGGTACATATGTCTGACATCCATGTCCACTCCTGAGGTCTTATGTGTGGAGACTGAACTGAATACCGACGGCCTTGTTGATGATTGTACTCAACAACTGCCCTCTTCTGCTCACAAATCCTTCCCAACATCTGCAGTGTAGAGTTCAAATGTGTGGGGGCATCACACACCAGTCTGTGAGCCGGAAGCTGCAAACGCTGCTGAAACATGGCAAGGGCAGCGGAAGCTATAGGTGACTTTCTAAAATGGGCACACAGGCGGCGTACTTTAACAAGCAGATCCGGCTGCTCCGGGTAGGATTTGAGAAACCGCTGAACCACGAGGTTAAGCACATGGGCCAGGCATGGTACGTGTGTGAGCTCGCCTCGCCTCAGAGCCACCACCAGGTTCCGGCCATTGTCACACACGACCATGCCTGACTGTAGGTTCAGCGGTGTGAGCCACATATCTGCCTGCTCTTTCAGAGCTGTCCACAACTCTTCAGCATTGTGTGGTTTGTCACCATATTAGCTTCAGCACAGTCTGTTGCTGCTTGGCTGAGGCAGTGCTGCAGTGCTTCCAGCTTGTGACTGATGTGGTCATTTTGGAGATGGAGGCCGAAGAGGAGGAGGAGGTTGAGGAGGATGAGGTGCAAGAGCTGTATACTGTGGGGGAAACCCTGATTGACCTGGGGCCCGCAATCCTTGGCGTCGGGAGGACGTGTTTCATCCCAAGGTCCGACTGGGTCCTGGCTTCCACTATATTAACCCAGTGTGCCGTCTCCAAGATGTACCGTCCCTGCCCACAAGCACTTGTTCACGTGTCCTTGGTTAGGTGGACTTTCCCGGTAACTGCCTTGTTGAGGGAACGGCTAATGTTTTGGGACATGTGGTTGTGTAATGCGGGGAGAAATATTGGCGCCTGGGGACCGAGAACCAAGGGACGGCCGCCGCCATCAGGTTGTGGAATGCTTCCATCTCCACGAGCCTAAAAGGCAACATTTCGAGTGCAAGCAGTCGTGAAATGTGGGAATTTAGTACTGTGGCCTGTGGGGCGTTGGCTGTGTATTTGTGCTTGTGTTCCAAGGACTGGGGTATGGACAACTGAACGCTGCGCTGGGACAAGGACGTGGACGTGCTTCCTGATGCTGCTACTTGAGAGTGTGCAATGATAGGTGCAGGGCAGGAGGCATCTTCGCATGCACCATGGACTGGGGATTGTTTAGCATGCACAACAGTGGAAGAAGCTGTGGTGCCACCTGCAGACACTGTTCCTGGACCCTGGGGTTCGGCCCACAAAGTTGGGTGCTTTGCTGCCATGTGCCTGATTATGCTGGTGGTGGTCAGGCAGGTAGTTTTGCCACCCCTGCTGATGCTGGCCTGGCAGGTGGTGCAAATGGCCTTTTTGAGGTTATCGGCATAGTCTTTAAAAAACAACCAGACTCGGGAAGACCTAACAGTTATACTGGCAACTTCTTTCGTGTTGGTGTTACGGGGATCCGTTGTCTGCCTTCTGTCTGTGGCCACCACACTGCTTCTTCCTGCCTGTTGGGGTGCTCTGCCCCCTTTATATGTTTCCAAATGTCATCTCTACCGGGAATCTTTTGGAACTACAGTAGACTAATAATATCTATTAGGTATACTCCTAGTGATTTATCTTGCTATTGTGATCCATGACTGTTATATGAGGATAGGTTTTTTTAGAGACATCCTACTTTTCGGTCTCTCCTTAGTCTGCTTGTCGTCTTGTTAGACGTTATAGCCTATTGCTTATTGTTTTTAGCATCTATTTACATTGACAGCATTTGATAATTTTTAAACTCATTTATGTGTCTATTTCTGTGTCATATAGTATTTGTTGTGTGCCTCTAGGCAATATTTTATTGCTATCTATTAAAGGTTATCTTTTAACGGGTTTTTTCTTTGATGTGAGATATGCTTCAAAAGCATCCAGCAACTGTTACAAATAACACGAGCACAGGAGACAGGAAGTGTTGTGCTTCAGAAGCATCCAGCAACTAGAGGGGTTAACACAGTCACAGGAGACAGGGAGTGTTTTAGCTGAGCCCCAGGGGGATTATGGGGAACTTTTTATTGTAGTATGGCTGAAGCCGAAGAGAAAGGTGGTGTGTTATCTGGATCCGACAGAATACAACTGAACAGGATTCAGATCAGGAGAGAAGCTAAACACAGGTCAGATAAACTCCCTGAACTAACAGTGCAGATAATTATCAGACGGGAAGATAAGAACAGGAAGGAATTGTGTCACAGGGATCATCTCCCTCATCAAACCCTCCCCCCTCCATCTCCATACAGTATAAAGAATGCTGTGTACTATTGTGTCCTTTTGAGGAAAAGCCTGTGGTTGTGTATGCATAGAAGTGTGCTGCTAAGAGATCTAATCTATGCTGAATTATGCTACTGAAGAGACTGTAATACTGTGAAGAAACTGTACTGTAATGAAGATCGTTGCTGTAATATCCCTGATTTGCACTGGCCATGCTTCAGATTAAATTCCACTGTTAAACTGTTGAAAAAGACTCTTGTCAGATGTTTCTGGTCAGCAATTGAATCTATCATGTGCCTGAGAAAAGCTGCAGACTATGGTTGCCCTGAGTAACAGTTCCCCCAGGATTCCAAAGAATTCATGAAACCCGTCTCGACCTACCTGAACCTAGCGGTGTGCGTATAACATTGGTGGCCCATACGGGGAATCCTGAGTGGGAATTAGCGTGTAGAGGGAGAAGAGGAAAAGTGTCTGGAAAAACACAGCAGCACAGCACCTCAATTCAACTCTGCTACACCAGTTAAAGGGGACCAGCCCTAAAGAAAACTCACTAGCAGAAATGGATGTGGAAATACAAATGGACAGAATTAGTGAGCTGCTTCTTCAGTTAACCTGTGAAGAATTGATAACAGTAGCACAACATATAAAGATATCAGAAGAACAGATTTCTAAAGCACACAACCGCAGGCAACTGTTAGCTGCCATTCATGCAAAAATGGATGAGCTGTGGGGGAATAAGCTGAAGACCTCATGAAGATGATCTTCCAGCAGCTAACACAGTTTCTAACTAGGTTGAAGTTGGAGGATGGAGGGGCGGCACCAATTACCAAAAGCGGGAATCTCCGGCCGCAGACAGAACTACAGGAATTGACAGAACAATTCAAAGCCCTAACAACAGCCCTGCAGGAATCGACCAAAACCTCTGAATGGGTAACAGACTCAGACAGAACCTTTACCCTGCTCGGGTTAGGTAAATCACAAAGACAGTGCCCTTTAACACCACAAATCACCATAAGGAAAGAAGTCAAGATCCTGGGACAGATTGGAGAGTGTGGAGAGTGTGAACAGAAAGAGAAACTGTCTTATATGAACTTGTTGCACCAGATCGATGTAGGCTTACAGAAAGGCTACCAGCCAGATGAGATCGTTGAGAGGGTGGTAGAAGAAATCAGCCCAGGACTGAACCTCCGTAGTATGCTAGAAATGAACAGTCAATTGACCTTGCAACAGCTAAAGATGATTTTAAAAGGGCGCTAGAAAGAAAAGTAATGAATCACCACAAAGTTTCTTGTTCAGAGCAATTGAACTGAAGGATAGACTGTTGTTTGCATCCAGAGATGTAGAAGAGGAGGAGAAGTTTGATGCTGGACTGGTCCAGAAGAAATTCTTGAAATCATTGGGAATGGGATTAATCAGCAAAGACATCAAGTTGCAGCTGAAACATTACCTCGAAGATCCTGGCATTCTGGACGAAGTCCTAATTGAAAAAATGAATGAGGCAGCTAGTTTGGAGTCAGAGAGCGAACAGAAGTTTAAAGAATGGTTCTGCTCAAATAATCACCAAAATGAGTCAGCTGACATTGGAGACCCTCGGTGGTGAGTCTGAAGATTATCATGGAGAACCTCCAGGGGCACCTCCAAGAAGGAACCTTAAATCACGAACAAAAGAGAAGACCGCTAGCGCTGAATGGAAGGAAGTAATAGGAGAACTGCAAGCCGAGCTGATTGAGGTGAAAAAGTTGATTAGTTCCAAGCCAGAACCTGTATCCCTCAGACCCAGGAGTGGGTTCCAAAACAGAAAATACCCGGCTTGTGAAGCTTGCCATTCATCAAATCAGAGTATGGTGTGTGTCCACTGTCTAAGATGTGGTGAGGAAGGACATTATGCCAAGGAATGCCAATGGTCACGGTCGTTTGGGTTAAAAGACAGGAGGTTGCCAGTGGGGGGTGACCGGTAACCGCAACACGGAGGAGGCCCCAGAAGCAAATCCAAATCTCACCAAATGCCAGAACGGCTCATGAGGTAAAAATGCTGTGTCAGTACTATCCCCAAGTGTGTTCCTGTCCATAACAGCTGCAAGAGAGACAGGGGCATCAGTTATTTAATGCCCAGTGCGGAGGTCAAATGATGTACTCCTGGGAGGAGGATTCCCCTGTCAATAAAGATAGCCTCATCAGCCTAATCGGTGAAAGGTGCTTTATACAGAGCCAGCTAGATGGACTCCTGGTAAAAGCACTGTGGGACACATGAGCCCAAGTGAGCCTTTTAAATGAAGAATGGAGAAGGCGCTACCTGCCACATACCAGCCTTCGGTCGCTAAAAGAACTCTTAGGACAAGTGGAACTCCACGGCAAAGCTGTCAACCAGACCGAAATCCCTTTCATAGGCTGGGTGGAAGTGACTTTCCAACTGAGGGCCACGAAGAACAGCAACACCATTGAGCTTTTGATACCTTTTCTCATGACCAGTGATCAGAATGTGGTAGAGGATCCTATCCTGGGCAAATTTGCACTCATCAGCCCTGAAGCTGCGCATCGGACGTACTTCGATGTTCCAATATGCCAACGATCCAAAACACAATGCCAAGTCGATCTGTCATTGGCTACAGCAGAACATAGTGAAGGTTCTGGAGTGGCCATCTCAGACTCCTGACTTCAATATCATTGAGCCACTCTAAAGAGATCTCAAGTGCACAGTTCATGTTAGACAGCCCAGGAATTTACAGGAACTGGAGTATTTTTGCCAAGAAGAATGTGCAGTTTTACCATCTGAGAAAATAAAGAACATCATCCACAACTACCACAAAAGACTTCAAGCTGTCATTGATGTTAAAGGGGGCAATACACTGTGTGCAGAATTATTAGGCAAGTTGTATGTTAGAGGATTATTTTTATTATTGATCAACAACTATGTTCTCAATCAACCCAAAAGACTCAAATATCCAAGCTTAATATTTTTGGAAGTTGGAGTGTTTTTTTTTTAGATTTGGCTGTCTTAGGAGGATATCTGTTTGTGTAGGTAACTATTACTGTGCAGAATTATTAGGCAACTTAATAAAAACCAAATATAATCCCATCTCACTTGTTAATTTTCACCAGGTAAACCAATATCAGTGCACAAAATTTAGAAATAAACATTTCTGACATGCAAAAACAAAAACCCCAAAAATTAGTGATCAATATAGCCACTTTTCTTTATGATGACACTCAACAGCCTTCCATAGATTCTGTCAGTTGCTTGATCTGTTTTCGATCAACATTGCTTGCAGCAGCCACCACAGCCTCCCAGACACTGTTCCGAGAGTTGTACTGTTTTCCCTCCCTGTAGATCTCACATTTTATGATGGCCCACAGGTTCTCTATGGGGTTCAGATCAGGTGAACAAGGGGACCATGTCATAATTTTTTCTTCTTTTAGACCTTTACTGGCCAGCCACGCTGTTGAGTAGTTGGATGCATGTGATGGAGCATTGTCCTGCATGAAAATCATGTTTTTCTTGAACGATACCGACTTCTTCCTGTACCACTGCTTGAAGAAGTTGTCTTCCAGAAACTGGCAGTAGGTCTGGGAGTTGAGCTTCACTTCATCCTTAACCCGAAAAGGTCCCACAAGTTCATATTTGATGATACCAGCCCACACCAGTACCCCACCTCCAGCTTGCTGCCATCTGAGTCGGAGTGGAGCTCTCTGCCCTTTACTGATCCAGCCTCTGGCCCATCCATCTGGCCCATCAAGAGACACTCTCATTTCATCAGTCCATAAAACCATTGAAAAATCAGTCTTAAGATATTTGTTGGCCCATTCTTGATGTTTTATGTTATGTTTCTTGTTCAAAGATGGTCGTTTTTCAGCCTTACTTACCATGGCCATGTCCCTGAGTATCACACACCTTGTGCTTTTTGATACTCCAGTAATGTTGCAGCTCTGAAATATGGCAAAACTGGTGGCAAATGGCATCTTGGCAGCTTCACGCTTGATTTTCCTCAATTCATGGGCAGTTATTTTGCGCCTTTTTTGGCCAACACGCTTCTTGCGACCCTGTTGGCTATTTGCCATGAAACGCTTGATTGTTCGGTGATCACGCTTCAAAAGTTTGGAAATTTCAAGATTGCTGCATCCCTCTGCAAGACATCTGACAATTTTGTGCTTTTCAGAGCCCGTCAAATCTCTCTTCTGACCCATTTTGCCAAAGGAAAGGAAGTTGCCTAATAATTAAGCACACCTTAAATAGGGTGTTGATGGCATTAGTCAACACCCCTCCTCATTAGAGATGCACATCACCATATTTACTTAATTGGTAGTTGGCTCTCAAGTCTATGCAGCTTGGAGTAGGACAACATGTATAAAAAATATCATGTGATCAAAATACTAATTTGCCTAATAATTCTGCACACAGTGTACATGGTATTAATAGCTGGGGTATGTGAACTTTTGATCAGGGTCATTTGGATATTTTTGGTTGTCATTAATATTTAAAAAGAGAAAACACAGTAGTTTGACAATGAATGGCTTCACCGAACCAATAACCATGAGTGGAGAAAAAGATTTTTTGTTATCATTCATATTCTCTGAAACAAGGCCAAGAAAGCAAAAATTCTGCCGGGGTATGTAAGCTTTTGAGCACAACTGTATATATATATACATACAGTACAGACCAAAAGTTTGGACACACCTTCTCATTTAAAGATTTTTCTGTATTTTCATGACTATGAAAATTGTACATTCACACTGAAAGCATCAAAACCATGAATTAACACATGTGGAGTTATATACTTAACAAAAAAGTGTGAAACAACTGAAAATATGCCTTATATTCTAGGTTCTTCAAAGTAGCCACCTTTTGCTTTGATGACTGCTTTGCACACTCTTGGCATTCTCTTGATGAGTTTCAAGAGGTAGTCACCGGAAATGGTCTTCCAACAATCTTGAAGGAGTTGCCAGAGACGCTTAGCACTTGTTGGCCCTTTTGCCTTCACTCTGCAGTCCAGCTCACCCCAAACCATCTCAATTGGGTTCAGGTCTGGTGACTGTGGAGGCCAGGTCATCTGGCGTAGCACCCCATCACTCTCCTCCTTGGACAAAAAGCCCTTACACAGCCTGGAGATGTGTTTGGGGTCATTGTCCTGTTGAAAAATAAATGATGGTGCAACTAAATGCAAACCAGATGGAATAGCATGCCGCTGCAAGATGCTGTGGTAGCCATGCTGGTTCAGTATGCCTTCAATTTTGAATATATCCTGTTATGCACACGCCCGGACTGACTGGCGTGTGCGTGTTTATGTAGTGATTCCACTGTGCCATGAACCGGAGAGTGCCTGGAGGGGCGTAACTAAGTATCTGCCCGATCCGACCAAGGTCGCACGACGGCATACGACGCCAGTGCACCAGGGAGGAACCGAGCAGAGGAACCAGGGTCTACTCCAGGTCAGACTCCGGACACGGCTGTTGACCCACACCGGGGAATACAGGAACAGGCAGACTAGAGCTCAGGCTGGGTAGGGTCCAGTACAGACTGGGAGACAAATTCGAAACCGCAGACGCGGTAGACAGAGCTGAGCAAAGCGAAAACCGCAGACGCGGCGGACAGAGCTGAGCAAAGCGAAAACCGCAGACGCGGCGGACAGAGCTGAGCAAAGAGAAAACCGCAGACGCGGCGGACAGAGCTGAGCAAAGCGAAAACCGCAGACGCGGCGGACAGAGCTGAGCAAAGCGAAAAAACCGCAGACGCGGCGGACAGAGCTGAGCAAAGCGAAAACCGCAGACGCGGCGGACAGAGCTGAGCAAAGCAAAAACCGCAGACGCGGCGGACAGAGCTGAGCAAAGTGAAAACTGCAGACGCGGCGGACAGAGCTGAGCAAAGCGAAAACCGCAGACGCGGCGGACAGAGCTGAGCAAAGCGAAAACCGCAGACGCGGCGGACAGAGCTGAGCAAAGCGAAAACCGCAGACGCGGCGGACAGAGCTGAGCAAAGCGAAAACCGCAGACGCGGCGGACAGAGCTGAGCAAAGCAAAAACCGCAGACGCGGCGGACAGAGCTGAGCAAAGCGAAAACCGCAGACGCGGCGGACAGAGCTGAGCAAAGCGAAAACAGCAGACGCGGCGGACAGAGCTGAGCAAAGCGAAAACCGCAGACGCGGCGGACAGAGCTGAGCAAAGCGAAAACCGCAGACGCGGCGGACAGAGCTGAGCAAAGCGAAAACCGCAGACGTGGCGGACAGAGCTGAGCAAAGCGAAAACCGCAGCCGCGGCGGACAGAGCAGAGCAAAGCGAAAACCGCAGACGCGGCGGACAGAGCAGAGCAAAGCGAAAACCGCAGACGGGGTGGGAACAGGGCTCTGTTCACACGGAACAGACTAGAAGGAAAAGGCAGAACCAGATACCCACAGGGTACTTGCAGAGAAGTAGCGAGTGGACCACAAACTCACAAACGAAAGTACAGTGACAACGAGCAGGAGTTAGGTACGAGTTCAGACTCTGCAGAAAAAGGAAGGGAACGGACATAGAGGCAAAACAGGTAAAGAATAGGAGAGAGTTCAGACTGGAACTGAGTGTACGGAGGAGATTGACACAGCAGCGGGATACAGGAGCGGGTCTGGGAATACGGCCCCCAGAGAGGCAGGACGAACAGGCAAGGAGCGTGTTCAGACTGGCCTGGAAATACAGCCTCCAGGAAGGCGGAACGAACAGGCAAGGAACGAGTACAGACTGCAGGTTAAGGTACACAGATAGGACACAGTACAGACACGGGTACTGATACCGCAAGGCAGGAGAGATAGACAGGACTCAGTTCAGACACGGGAACTGATACCGCAAGGCAGGAGACAAAGACAGGACTCAGTTCAGACACGGGAACTGATACCGCAAGGCAGGAGACATAGACAGGACTCAGTTCAGACACGGGAACTGATACCGCAAGGCAGGAGACAAAGAACGGGACCTGGCACCTTCAGAGTGCAAGCACACACTGAAAGAAACACTATGCTCAGGCAGGGATAGATGGGAGCAGCTGAGCTATATACCAGGTGACAGACAGCAATAGGCTGAGGACACACAAGGGGTGTGACCCACAGCAGGTACAAAAAGCAGGAAGTGATCGGGCGCCGCCCTTAAGCATCAGAAACAGACAGACAGCAAGGAGGGAAGCCAGAAAGACATTCTGGACTTTAGATCAAGTGCGCGCTCTTGCACAGTGGGAGATGGATCACCATGCAAGGACGCCGCCAGGTATGTTACAGTACCCCCCCCTTACGCTCCCTCTTCTTCAGGCCTGCCAGAATCTTCCGCAGGGAATTCGAGGACCAGTCGTTCACTTCAAGGAGATCACTTCCACAGTCCACAGGAAAAATTGATCTCATCTGGTTAGCTAGGATGCTACCTCCTATCCAGCCATCCTTGGCAACAGACGAAACGGGTGGAGTACCAGGAACAGCACACAAGGAAGTCTCTCTCCACATATTTTCAGGTGGCACCCCAGAGGGTACAGGAGACAACTGGAAGTCCTTCACCGGGTTGGAGGGGGACAGAGACTTGGGGGTAAACTCTGCTTCGAGGTACATCTTGTCAAGCTCACAGGAAGAAATAGACGGGTTATCAGGTACATAATGAGGAAAAGTCACTGTCTCTTTGTTATCTGGTGGTACCCCGGAGAATTCAGGAAACAACTGGAGGTCCTCCGCCCGGTCAGAAGAGTGCAGAGGCTCAGAGAAAACATCTGCTTCAGAGTACACTAGGTCGGACTCACTGGAGGAAGCAGGCGAGGTATCGGGTACCGAGTATAGGAAAGTCTCTGTCCATTCACCACCAGGTGGCACCCCAAAGGGTTCTGGAGACAACTGGGGGTACTCCGCCTGGTCAGAGGAGTGTAGAGACTCATGGGTAACCTCTGCTTCAGAGTAGACAAGGTCGAACTCACTGAACGAAGCAGGCGAGGTATCAGATCCAGGATATAGGAAAGTCTCTGTCCATTCACCACCAGGTGGCACCCCGAAGGGTTCTGGAGACAACTGGAGGTCCTCTGCCTGGTCGGAGGGGTGTAGAGACTCGGGAGTGACCTCTGCTTCGGAGTACACTAGGTTGGACTCACTGGACGAAGCGAGCGAGGTATCAGGTACAGAGTATAGGAGAGTCTCTGTCCTTTCGCTACCAGGTAGCACCCCGTAGGGTTCTGGAGACGACTGGAGGTCCTCCGCCTGGTCGGAGGGGTGTAGAGACTCGGGAGTAACCTCTGCTTCGGAGTACACTAGGTTGGACTCACTGGACGAAGCGAGCGAGGTATCAGGTACAAAGTATAGGAGAGTCTCTGTCCTTTCGCTACCAGGTAGCACCCCGAAGGGTTCTGGAGACAACTGGAGGTCCTCCGCTTGGTCGGAGGGGTGTAGAGACTCAGGGGTAACTACCACTTTGGGGTACCCATTGTCAGGCTCACAGGACGAAGCGGACAAAGTATCGAGTACCGAGTGTAGAGAAGTCTCTCTCCATTTGTCATCGAGTGGTATCCCGGAGGATTCAGGAGGCAACAGGGGGTCCTCCGCCAGGTAGTAGAGGTGCACAGACTCAGAGGTAACCACAGCTTTGGAGCATCCTTGGACATACACACCGGTTAAAGTGGGTGAAGCATCTGATGCCGGGTGCAGGAAGTTCTCCTGTGTGGAGTCTGGATGGGCAGAAGTCTCTTCGGGCAGGAGAACCGGTGCACTACCCACGCACATTACCCGTTGGGGCTTCTCCGGGATACAGGGAGATGAAGCTTCAGTAGGGACTTCAAGGTTGGGGTCAGGAGGTCTCAGGGAGGACAGACCCTGGCGTGACGGCTTGCCTCTACGTCTAGCACATCTGGACTGCCTCTTGAGGTTGAGAGAAGTCTTCCGGGAAGCGTAGTCACCCTGTGAGGATTCTGGGTGGGCAGTAGTCTCATTGGGCTGGAGGACTATTGCGCTACCCACACACATTACCCATCGGGGCTGCTCCGGGATATTGGGAGGTGAAGCTTCAGCAGGAGCCTCCGGGTTAGGATCATCGAAGACCATTAGAAAGGCCACCAGGAAGGCCATTAGGTCCAGGAGGATCGGATCCTGTGTTTCATATAGGGGGTTGATCCATTCCAAGGCATCACCCGCCAGGTAAGGCATAATGAATGCCACCTTAACCCGATCGGTGGGAAAACATAGAGGGTAGAACTTGAAGTGTAGCATGCATTGCTCCACAAATGCACGACTTTGTCTTGGATCCCCATAGTAACGTGGCGGATCCGCAGGAACGAGAGCAGATAGATCCATCTGGACGGGTGCGTAATTCGCCTGGAACTCAGCTGAGAAAAAAAAATTTATTTATTTATTTTTAATGCATGTATTCGCTGGAAAACTTCTCAGAGAGCGAAGGCCGTGGGGCTCAACGGGAACCATGGCCTGAGCATGCTGTTATGCACACGCCCGGACTGACTGGCGTGTGCGTGTTTATGTAGTGATTCCACTGTGCCATGAACCGGAGAGTGCCTGGAGGGGCGTAACTAAGTATCTGCCCGATCCGACCAAGGTCGCACGACGGCATACGACGCCAGTGCACCAGGGAGGAACCGAGCAGAGGAACCAGGGTCTACTCCAGGTCAGACTCCGGACACGGCTGTTGACCCACACCGGGGAATACAGGAACAGGCAGACTAGAGCACAGGCTGGGTAGGGTCCAGTACAGACTGGGAGACAAATTCGAAACCGCAGACGCGGCGGACAGAGCTGAGCAAAGCGAAAACCGCAGACGCGGCGGACAGAGCTGAGCAAAGCGAAAACCGCAGACGCGGCGGACAGAGCTGAGCAAAGCGAAAACCGCAGACGCGGCGGACAGAGCTGAGCAAAGCGAAAACCGCAGACGCGGCGGACAGAGCTGAGCAAAGCGAAAACCGCAGACGCGGCGGACAGAGCTGAGCAAAGCGAAAACCGCAGACGCGGCGGACAGAGCTGAGCAAAGCGAAAACCGCAGACGCGGCGGACAGAGCTGAGCAAAGCGAAAACCGCAGCCGCGGCGGACAGAGCAGAGCAAAGCGAAAACCGCAGACGCGGCGGACAGAGCTGAGCAAAGCGAAAACCGCAGACGGGGTGGGAACAGGGCTCTGTTCACACGGAACAGACTAGAAGGAAAAGGCAGAACCAGATACCCACAGGGTACTTGCAGAGAAGTAGCGAGTGGACCACAAACTCACAAACGAAAGTACAGTGACAACGAGCAGGAGTTAGGTACGAGTTCAGACTCTGCAGAAAAAGGAAGGGAACGGACATAGAGGCAAAACAGGTAAAGAATAGGAGAGAGTTCAGACTGGAACTGAGTGTACGGAGGAGACCGACACAGCAGCGGGATACAGGAGCGGGTCTGGGAATACGGCCCCCAGAGAGGCAGGACGAACAGGCAAGGAGCGTGTTCAGACTGGCCTGGAAATACAGCCTCCAGGAAGGCGGAACGAACAGGCAAGGAACGAGTACAGACTGCAGGTTAAGGTACACAGATAGGACACAGTACAGACACGGGAACTGATACCACAAGGCAGGAGAGATAGACAGGACTCAGTTCAGACACGGGAACTGATACCGCAAGGCAGGAGACAAAGACAGGACTCAGTTCAGACACGGGAATTGATACCGCAAGGCAGGAGACATAGACAGGACTCAGTTCAGACATGGGAACTGATACCGCAAGGCAGGAGACAAAGAACGGGACCTGGCACCTTCAGAGTGCAAGCACACACTGAAAGAAACACTATGCTCAGGCAGGGATAGATGGGAGCAGCTGAGCTATATACCAGGTGACAGACAGCAATAGGCTGAGAACGCACAAGGGGTGTGACCCACAGCAGGTACAAAAAGCAGGAAGTGATCGGGCGCCGCCCTTAAGCAGCAGAAACAGACAGACAGCAAGGATGGAAGCCAGAAAGACATTCTGGACTGGAGATCAAGTGCGCGCTCTTGCACAGTGGGAGATGGACCACCATGCAAGGACACCGCCAGGTATGTTACACATCCCCAACAGTGTCACCAGCAAAGCACCCCCACACCATCACACCTCCTCCTCCATGCTTCACAGTGGGAACCAGGCATGTAGAGTCCATCCGTTCACCTTTTATGCGTCGCACAAAGACACGGTGGTTGAAACCAAAGATCTCAAATTTGGACTCATCATACCAAAGCACAGATTTCAACTGGTCTAATGTTCATTCCTTGTGTTCTTTAGCCCAAACTTGTCTCTTCTGCTTGCTGCTTGTTCCTTAGCAGTGGTTTCCTAGCAGCTATTTTACCATGAAGGCCTCCTGCACAAAGTCTCCTCTTAACAGTTGTTGTAGAGATGTGTCTGCTGCTAGAACTCTGTGTGGCATTGACCTGGTCTCTAATCTGAGCTGCTGTTAACCTGCGATTTCTGAGGCTGGTGACTCGGATAAACTTATCCTCAGAAGCAGAGGTGACTCTTGGTCTTCCTTTCCTGGGGCGGTCCTCATGTGAGCCAGTTTCTTTGTAGCGTTTGATGGTTTTTGCAACTGCACTTGGGGACACTTTCAAAGTTTTCCCAATTTTTCGGACTTACTGACCTTCATTTCTTAAAGTAATGATGGCCACTTGTTTTTCTTTACTTAGCTGCTTTTTTCTTGCCATAATACAAATTCTAACAGTCTATTCAGTAAGACTATCAGCTGTGTATCCACCTGACTTCTGCACAACACAACTGATGGTCCCAACCCCATTTATAAGGCAAGAAATCCCACTTATTAAACCTGACAGGGCACACCTGTGAAGTGAAAACCATTTCCGGTGACTACCTCTTGAAGCTCATCAAGAGAATGCCAAGAGTGTGCAAAGCAGTCATCAAAGCAAAAGGTGGCTACTTTGAAGAACCTAGAATATAAGACATATTTTCAGTTGTTTCACACTTTTTTGTTAAGTATATAATTCCACATGTGTTAATTCATAGTTTTCATGCCTTCAGTGTGAATGTACAATTTACAAAATCATGAAAATCCAGAAAAATCTTTAAATGAGAAGGTGTTTCCAAACTTTTGGTCTGTACTATATATATATATATATATATATATATACACACATATATATATATATATATATATATATATATATACACACATATATATATATATATATATACACAGTGGGTACGGAAAGTATTCAGACCCCTTTAAATTTTTCACCCTTTGTTTCATTGTAGCCATTTGGTGAATTCTAAAAAGTTCATTTTTTTCTCATTAAAGTACACTCTGCACCCCATATTGACTGAAAAAAAACAGAAGTGTGGAAATTTTTGCAAATTTATTAAAAAAGAAAAACTGAAATATCACATGGTCATTAGTGTTGAGCCACCCCCGTAGTGTTCGAGTTCGGTTCGGTTCGTCGAACACCCGTGTGTTCGCCGAACTGTTCGTCGAACTGTTCGTCGAACACCTTCGAACACCGTTAAAACCAATGGCAGGCAAACAAAAACACATAGAAACACATAGAAAACACCTTCAAAGGTGTCCAAAAGCTGACAAACTGCTCAGAAGACACAACTAACACATGGAAAAGTGACAAGTACATATAGTCATGCGAAAAGAAAAGAGGTGGAGGAGTAAAAGGAGGGGGAGACACAGATATAGGCATGTCATGCCCTTCTAAAATCCAAAAAGTGAGAAGCCGAGACGGCCAGTCCGCTCCTGCCCGTGCCACCTCCGTGTCGCCGGGTTTGTGCCAGAGCCGCGGTGAACCCTGACGGCCAGCCCCCCTCTCCCAATACTGGTGCCTGTCCGCTGGTGGGTCGAGAGAGCCCCCCTGTGGTGGAGGCAGCTCTAAGCTTTTTAATTTAAATTGTCCCTCTAATTTGAATGAATACACTTTAAATCCATTTACAAGGATCTATTGGAGGGCAAGTCTCATGCCAGCAGCCGCGTAATTCCAGCTCCAGTAGCGTCCACTAAAGCTGCTGCAGTTAAAAAGCTTTTATAAGGATCGAGCTCGGCTGTCCACCGCAAGGCATCCTAGTGCCAGTCCCAGCCCCTATGCCTTGAGGTGCCTCCTGATGCTCTTCACTGAGTATCCCGTGGTCCCGAAGCATTTCCTTTGAAAAAATTAAGTGTCCAAACTACAGGTGGTGTAGCTTGCTTAACAGCCGGGATAATCCGCTGACTAGCAGACACTGCTACTAGGCACAAAGTATTTCCTGGGCTAGATGCAGTTAAAAATTTGTAAGTAGATACTCTCGTTGGATGCTGAGAAAGCATTCCATAGAGTCTCCTGGCACGCCATATATGATTCTCTTAAAAAGCTTGGGGTAGGGGTCTAGGGGACCCTTTTATAGCCAAAATCACGGCCCTGTATCACAATACGTCACCTAGGCTGAAGATAAATGGAACTGTAGCACCGAGGGCTCGGTTGCTACAGACGTATTGCACCTCACCCAGAGGTGTGATATCTCACTCTCAGATAAGGATGGAGTGTGGATCAGGACCCGACACCTGCATGCATTACACCACATTGCCGTGGGGCAGGGCGACCAATATGCCCCTGAGATGGGCACGACAGTCCCTGTCCCTGGCTGGAGTGGGGGGAGGGAACACTGAGGAAGGGGAACCCTGCAGTGCAGGAGCAGGAAGGAAGCAGTTCCTGGGTGCATTGAGAAGGGAGTATAAAAGGTGGGCACCATCTTAGTTCAGTGCAGAGAAGTCTGAGCAGAAGTGGCAGGGAGCAGGGGCTCTGCATGAGCTCTGCTCCGGAGGCGGGCCTAGTAACAGAGGCCCAGGCCTGCAAGAGGGAGAAGGAAGGAAGAGGAGCGGAGAAGGCTCCAGGAACGAGGAATGAAGGGATCCCAGGGGTGCGGACGGGCGAGTCGCCACCGCACGCCCGAATCCACCTGCGTGGAGGGGTCAGGCCAAAGGGGGAGACCGGTCCCCGAACTAGTGGAGGCAGGAAACGACCCTCAGCTAGAAACCGGAGGCTCTGACATTTTATGTGGCGCAGCCCCTTGCTCCACCCGCTAGGAAGGCACCACATAGGGTCAGGGAAACTGGCGCCAAGTTTACCAAGAGGAGGCCCGAGGCAGCCGGACAGAAGTGTTGGTAAGAAAGGCCAGACAAAGGACACACAAAGGGGGTCCTGTGAAGCGCTCCAAAGTTATCTGGGAGTTGTCTGAGCCCCTCACCTGGTGAGCACAGTACGACGTGGGCAGCCGTTACCTGCAGACGTCG
This sequence comes from Phyllobates terribilis, assembly GCF_046119375.1. NCBI lineage: Eukaryota > Metazoa > Chordata > Amphibia > Anura > Dendrobatidae > Phyllobates > Phyllobates terribilis. The sequence goes on from NW_027362762.1 coordinate 609,801,031, forward strand.
TCTGGATAATAAGAACTGTGAGTAAAGGCCCTGAACTGCATCACTGACTCCGTGTCGTTACTGCTGCTGCCCTGCACCATCACCCCCATCCTCCGCATACACTGCCCTGAGGCTATACTCCTCCCGTGGGGAGTTATGCTACGCTCTGCTGCACCCACAACACCAGCCTTAGCGGTCTGCCCTGTAGCGGCGGTTCACTCTGACCGCAATCCACGGGTGGCGTAGTCGGACATTTAAACATCAAAACCACATAAATAGTTCCGCCACTGGTTTGACTGCCCTGAGCCACGGAACCGGATCGCCGCCACGAAGACTACAACCACCAGCATCCACCAAAAAGGGTCCGGCTCCGGGTGTCCCAAGGCCCAGGGGGTGCGTCAGAACATTTTCATCACCTTTCACAATCACCAATGGGACAAGGCAGGAATGTCCTCTGTCCCCTCTCTTATACATCCTAGTGACGGAGCACCTGCTCTCATCAATTCGCCATAACCCCAATATTAGGTGGATTGAGGTGGGAGGCACCGAGTACAAGTGCTCTCTATTTGCTGATGATGTCCTAGTATATATCACTCAATCACATATATCCATCCCTGCTGTTATGGCTGAAATAGATCACTTTGTTACATGGTAAAATTTTAAAATCAATGCAGCGAAGTCTGAGGCCCTCGATGTCTCCCTCCCTAAATCCATATAGGATTCCATCCAGTCCAACTTTCCCTTTGCCTGGCCCTCACAGGGTATCAAATACTTAGGAATTCCTATTCATAGAGACCTCTCCCATCTATGTTATCTTAATTTTGGGCCCTTTATTGAACAATTCCATACAGACCACGGTTGGCAAGTTAGAACTGTAAGATTCACTACGTGAACCACTGGTTGTTTTGTGGGAAAGCACATGTACACCGCGTTCCAAATTATTATGCAAAAAGTGTTTAGGAGTGATAAGGGAAGAATTTGTTTGTTTGTCAGTTAAACTCATTGATGGTGATGTGTGTCAGGGCTCTTTATATCACTGTAAGCAATTGCAGACACCTGTGCTAATTAGTTTGGCAGGTGTGTCCAATGAAAGGCAAGACTACTTAAGAAGGCTCTCTCACATTATTAAGCAGCCTACATTTTCTGCCAAAATGGGAAAGAAAAAGGATGTGTCGGCTGCTGAGAAGCAACAAATTGTGGAGTGTTTAGGTCAAGGCATGACTACAATCAACATTGTGCGATGATCAGGATGAAGTGTCTTGGCAATCAAGAAGTATGTAGCTGATTCACAGTACACACGTGTGCGTGCTGATAAGGGCAAATTGAGGACTCTTTCCTACAGGCAATTACGTCAGGTTGAAAGAGCAGCGGCAAAAAAGCCTTGTCATAGCAGCAGACAAGTTTTTGAAGCTGCTTGTGCCTCCAACATCCCCCGAACAACAAGATGCAGGGTCCTTCAGAGGTTTGCAGCTGTGCATACGCCATCCTGTCGACCTCCTCTATCCACTTCACACAAGCAGAAACGGCTCCAGTGGGCCAAACATTACATGAAGACTGATTTCAAAACTGTTTTGTTCACGGATGAGTGCCGTGCAGCGCTCGATGGTCCAGATGAATGGAGTGGAGGATGGCTGGTTGATGGACACCCCACGCAAATACGGCTACAGCGCCAACAAGGAGGAGGTGGAGTAATGTTTTGGGCTGGAATCATGGGGAGAGAGATTGTCGGCCCCTTTAGGATCCCTGAAGGCGCTAAAGATGAACTCCATAATGTATGTGGATTTTCTCAAACAGCACTTCCTGCCATGGTTCAAGAAGAAGAACCGTGTATTTCACAGCAAGATCATTTTTCTGCATGATAATGCACCATCTCATGCTGCACATAAAACATCTGCATCTCTGGCTGATATGGGCATAAAAGGGGACAAACTTATGGTGTGACCCCCATGCTCCCCTGACCTCTACCCCATTCAGAACCTTTGGAGCATCATTAAAAGGAGTGTCTATGATGGCGGGAGGCAGTTCACATCTAAGCAACAGCTCTGGGAGGGTATTCTGTCCTCATGCAAAACAATTGAAGCAGAAACCATCCAAAACCTGACAAATTCAATGGACGAGAGAGTTCAGAAGCTCCTTTCGAACAAGGGGTCCTATGTGAAAATGTAACATCACCTAGAATAAAGTTTTGAGTTGAAAACTGTTTGATTTCAGTTTCTAACAACCTGCTAATGCTTATAATTTCAAAAATGACCATTTTTTTGGTCTTTATTAAAATTAAAAGGTTGATCGAAAAGTTTGGGGGATCTAAGAGTGTGGCAACCCAGTAGTCATGATTACTTCGAATTCTGACAATATGAGGGTCATGCTGCAGGTAGTGCAGCAAGAAGGCACTTATGTGTCTTGCGCATCTCGGAGCCCCAAAATTATTTTCCGGGCTAGATGCAGCTAAAAATTATTTTTAATTTTAAATCTGGTGAAGCTTATTATAGATGGCCTAATAGGATCAGTGCTGCACACTGCTACAAAGCCCAAATTATTTTCCAGTCAAGATACAGATAAACATGATTAGTAATTTGAAAGCTTAAAACGGTTGGTAGGGTGATTTTAACCAATCATCAAGCTTTTACTCTCCCCAGGATGACACAGGGGTAGAAAAGTCGTTTCGGATCCATGATTTGTTCATCTTTATGAACGTGAGTCTGTCTACATTTTCAGTGGAGAGCCGCGTGCGCTTATCTGTCAGCACACCACCAGCAGCGCTGAACACACGTTCAGACAGAACGCTGGCTGCGGGGCATGACAAGATCTCCAAGGCGTAAGTGGCTAGCTCCGGCCATTTATCCAGATTGGAAGCCCAAAAAGAGCAAGGGTCCAGTGACACAGTCGTGGCTTCAATGTTTACTTGGAGATACTCCTGTACCATCGTCTCTAGGCGTTGACTATGTGTCAGACTTCTTGTCTCCTGTGGCCTTGCAAAGGATGGGCTAAAAAAGTGGTGAAATGATTCCGCAAAATTGATGTTACCAGCAGATACTGTGGTTCTGTTACGGTTTGAGTGCTGAACACTTGACGGTCCCACGGTTGGCAAGTTGGAACTGTGAGATTCACTACGTGCACCACTGGTATTTTGTGGAAAAGCACATGTAAGATTCTGCAACAGTCTCTGCTGATACTCCTGCATGCGTGCATCCCTTTCTATGGCAGGAATAATTTCTGCAAATTTACTTTTGTACCTGGGATCTAACAGTGTGGCAACTCAGTAGTCAGGATTATTTCTAATTCTCACAATTCGAGGGTCATGTTGCAGGTAGTGCAGCAAGAAGGCACTCATGTGTGTTGCGCATCCAGGAGCACCAAGTCCCTGTTGTGTTGGTGGCGAGGTAACAATCATGCTTCCTTCCTCTGTCCTCTCCCCCCAACCTCGCACAACAGAAATGTGATCAAGGTCTCCCTCATCTGATGAGTCTTCCATCAGTTCGTCCTCCACTTCTTCCTGGGCTCCTGCACCTTCCTCACTAGTTTGGCTGCTACCATGCCCCCTGGTAAAATCATCTCCCCCACCCTCACATGCCTGCCGCCTTGGTGCTGCCGACCGTCTGGACCTTGCAGATGTTAGCCCTTCCGCATACAACTCCTCCTCCTCTACTTCCTCCACCTCCTCTTGTGCCACCACCTGACTCCGAATTCTGTTTAACATGTGCTCCAGCATGTAAATCACCGGAATAGTCATGCTGATAATGGCATCGTCAGCACTAAACATCTTCGTCGCCATTTCAAAACTGTGCAGAAGGGTGCATAGGTCCCTGATCTGAGACCACTCCTCCAGCGTGATTTGCCCCACCTCTGAATCTCGTTGACCCAGGCTATACGTCAGAACGTATTGCACCAGGGCTTGTCGGTGCTGCCACAGTCGCTGCAACATGTGCAGAGTTGAATTCCACCGGGTAGGCACATCGCATTTTAGCCGGTGAAGTGGCAGGCCCAACGACTTCTGTAGAGATGTAAGTCGCTGAGCTGCGGGATGCGAACGGCGGAAGTGAGCACACAGCGACCGTGCCCTCTGCAGAAGGCCATCTAGTCTGGGATAGTGGGCTAAAAATTGCTGGACAACCAGGTTAAACACGTGAGCCATACAAGGCACGTGTGTGACATTGCCCCGGCGAAGGGCCGCACCCAGGTTTGCAGCATTGTCGCACACGGCCTTCCCTGGTTTCAGGTCCAGTGGAGACAACCATTCATGAAATTGGTTCTCCAGAGCTGACCACAACTCCTCAGCTGTGTGACTCACATTTCCCAGACATTTCAATGTAAAAACCGCCTGATGACGTTGAGCCCTACTGCCAGCATAGTAAGGAGGTGTGCAGGATCCCTTCTGCGCAGTTAGAAAGCTTGTGGCATGACCAGACAGGCTTTGGGTGCAGGTGGAAGACCGAGAGGAGGTTGAGGAGGCAGAAGCAGTGGAGGAACTTTGACATAAAGAGGATTGACGCACAACTCGTGGGGACGGCAAGACTTGGACAGCAGCCCCTTGTCCTGCTGTCACCATAGTTACCCAGTGCCCAGTCAGCGACATGTAACGCCCCTGTCCATGCCTACTCGTCCAAGTGTCTGTGGTGAAATGCACCCTGTCACACACAGAGTTTCTCAAAGAAGCGGTGATGTTGTGTGCGACATGCTGGTTGAGCGCAGGCACACCTTTCTTTGAGAAGTAGTGCCGACTGGGCATCTGGTACTGGGGCACTGCGACGGACATAAGGTCTCGAAAATCCTCTGTGTCCACCAGGCGGAAAGGCAGCATTTCTGTAGCCAAGAGCTTGCAGATGGTGAAATTCAACCTCTTAGCTTTCTCATGGCTAGGAGGAAATGGTCTTTTACTTGTCCACATCTGAGGGACCGAGGGCTGGCTATTGTGCTTAGACGGGGTTGATAAGGGTGTCCCCGGCAAACTGCCGGTCTGTGAGGAAGATGCAGGCGGACATGTTAGGTTGCCTTGATCCAAAGGTGGTGCTATCGATGTCGGACAGCGCTCAAGACCAGCTGGTGTTACCACCTCCAAAGAAAATGATGACCTGCCAATCACGCTGGCTGTTGCGGGTAAAGAGGTGGCAGGTCTGCGCCCCAAAACAGGTGTGACTGCTGTCCCCCCAGTCACAGAGGATGAAGAGGCCGCGGATGCACAAGATATGGCAGACGGTGGTTGGCCCGGCCGGCTAGGCCGCATTGTAGCACACTGAGCTTCCCACTGCAACTTATGCTTCATGTCCATGTGCCGGTTCATGCATGAAGTACTCAAACTATGTATTTTTTGGCCTCTACTTAGCTTTTGCTGACAAATGTTACAGATAACACGAGTTGGGTCATCTTTATCGATCTGAAAAAATGCCCAGGCTATGCAAGGCTTAGCACCCATGCGACCTGAAGAGCCACCACGACTTGTGGTGAGAGGCAGAGTTGTGTTTGAGGATGCAGTTGTTGACGTGCTTCCAGTACTACGTCTCTGTCCAGGAAGGCGCAACCTGACCTCGTCGTCACTAGCATCTTCCTCCACCTCCTCTGCTGACCTCATCTCTTGGCTGACTGTGGGTTGACAGAAAAGTGGGATCTCCGACCTCATCATCATCACCCTGTGCGTTATCACACCCGTAGTCCTCAGAGCCAACCTGTTCCTGCCCTGACAAAAAACTAAAGTTGTCGCTCCAATCAGGTATTTGAGTCTTATCATCGTCTTCCTCATTGTCTCCACCAACAGGAGTTACAGTTTGGGAATGAGGGTCTACATTATGGTCAGAACCTTCTGCGTCTGGTCCTGGATCCGACTCATAAAGATTCTGGGCATCAGTGCAGATCATTTCCTCGTCTGGATTCACAGAAGCGCTGGAGTCGACCTCTGATTCCCAGGCTATAGTATGAGTAAACAGCTCTGCAGACTCAACCATCTGTTCTACCTCATACTCAGACGGGCAGCTGGAGATTTGGGAGCTGTGAGGAAGCAAGTGCGATTTGGGTGACACCTTTGAGGACTGGAGTATTTGTGATGTTGAAGTTGATGTGGAGGAGAGCCCACTTAAAGGAGCACTTGATATCCGTTGAAGCACCTGCTGTTTTTGTGCCTCATCTGGAATTTGTAGCGATTGGCGTGGCCGTAAGAAAGGGATCTTATCACATTGTCCGCTAAAAGAAGTAGACATTTTAGTTTGGCTGGAAGATGGTCTTTCTTCTGCACCTACCCCACGGACACAACCTTTTTTCCCCTTCCCAACACGCCTATTCCCCTTTCCACCAGCAGCAGGCCTTTTTCCACTCATTTTGGTGGTTAACTAATTCACAACTCTGGAGTTGTTTGCACAAAAAAACAATGGATGGTAACCGAGCAGAGCTGAGTGGCCAAACTGTGGTATTAGGCCAAAACTATTGGCTGGGTTAGATGCAGAAAAAAATTATTTTTAATTTGCAACCTGATGGAGGTCAGTATAGATGGACAAATAGACCAAGTCCCACACACCGCTAGAAGCCCAAATATTTTTTCAGAGCTAGATGCAGAAATTTTTTTTATTCAATTTGCAACCTGATGGAGGTCAGTATAGATGGACTAATAGACCAAGTCCCACACACTGCTAGAAGCCCAAATATTTTTTCAGAGCTAGATGCAGAAAAAAATTATTTTTAATTTGCAACCTGATGGAGGTCAGTATAGATGGACTAATAGACCAAGTCCCACACACCGCTAGAAGCCCAAATATTTTTTCAGAGCTAGATGCAGAAAAAAATTATATTCAATTTGCAACCTGCTGGAGGTCAGTATAGAAGGACTAATAGAACAAGTCCCACACACTGCTAGAAGCCCAAATATTTTTTCAGAGCTAAATGAAGAAAAAACTTATTTTTAATTTGCAACCTGATGGAGGTCAGTATAGATGGACTAATAGACCAAGTCTCACACACTGCTAGAAGCCCAAATATTTTTTCAGAGCTAGATGCAGAAAAAAATTATTTTTAATTTGCAACCTGATGGAGGTCAGTATAGATGGACTAATAGAACAAGTCCCACACGCTGCTAGAAGCCCAAATATTTTTTCAGAGATAAATGAAGAAAAAAATTATTTTTAATTTGCAACCTGATGGAGGTCAGTATAGATGGACTAATAGACCAAGTCCCACACACTGCTAGAAGCCCAAATATTTTTTCAGAGCTAGATGCAGAAAAAAATTATTTTTAATTTGCAACCTGATGGAGGTCAGTATAGATGGACTAATAGAACATGTCCCACACGCTGCTAGAAGCCCAAATATTTTTTCAGAGATAAATGAAGAAAAAAATTATTTTTAATTTGCAACCTGATGGAGGTCAGTATAGATGGACTAATAGACCAAGTCCCACACACTGCTAGAAGCCCAAATATTTTTTCAGAGCTAGATGCAGAAAAAAATTATTTTTAATTTGCAACCTGATGGAGGTCAGTATAGATGGACTAATAGAATAATGCTATGCCCAAAAGATTTTACTTCACTAGGTGCAGTAAAAAAATTGGTATTCTATACACAGGTGGTATATCTTGCAACACAGATAGGCTACTCCACTGACTAACACACTCTGCAGTAGGCCAAAAAGGATTAGCTTTGCTAGATTCAGCCAAATGCTGTGAAAAAAACTTGCACAGCACTGGCACAGACCTGCCTGGCAAAAACTGATAGGAACTGATGTAACTTAGTCCTGAAAAGGACTCCAATTACAATTAGTCTTTACTCCCACAATCTATCTATTTAAGAGCACAGACCTGCTTGATAAAAGTCGTAGGAAATGCTGTAACCTAGTCCTTAAAAGGACTGCAATCACAACTATTCCCTACTCCCAAGCTATCTGTATATTTGTGCGAAAATTGGCTTGAAATTAACAAGGTATAGCGCACACAGCAACAGCGGTGCCGTCTAACATGCAGCTGCAGCAGTGAGAAAATGGTGGCGACGGGGAAAATGGCTTGGTCTTATAGGGCAAGGACATGTGACATACACTGCCAATCACACATGCCCTTGCTTGTGTGAAAAAAAGCACTTTGCTCCGTGTGTGTGACGCGCCCCCTGGGCCATATTCTTTAGGGGGAATATCCGGAGCCGGATCAGATGGGAGTTGTAGTCTTCCGAGTGGCTGTGACCCGGTCCGTGCCCAGGGTGTCAAACTCAGTTGTATGTGGCAGTCCTACAGATGTTATTAAGTTCTTAATGGCGACTACGCCACCCGTTGTATTGCGGTCACTATGGCCGCCGCTGCAGCAGGGTCCGCTGAGGCTGATGGTGTAGGTGCAGCTTGTGATGGTATAACCCCCAACGGGTGGGGTATAGCCTCAGGGGGTCAGGTGCAGAGGATGGGGGTTGTGGTGGTGCAGCGTAGATGTAAAATGAAGACAGAGTCGGGTTGTGCAGTTTAGGGTATTTACTCACTGCTGATGTTCCGGTCACTCCAGCTTCAAGTGACCACCCGAGCCGTGCTGCGTCCACCAGGTCCTGGATCCAGCCAACCCCCAAACAAGTCCGGAGCGTGACCCTGAGCTCTCCTTCTGTCCTTTCCTCTGGCCGTCCCCACTAGTGATCCACCCAGGTCCAGCTCCCTCGGGCCTTCTGTTGGGAGACTCTTGGCCTTGGGTTCCCTGACCCTCCACGTGGTATGCCTTCGGGGTGGATGTGGTGGGTGGCCGTGGCAGACACTGCCCACGGCCTCCGGTCTCTGGCTAGGGTGTGCTTTTGCCCCCACCAGCTTGGGATCCGGTACCCTTTTGCCAACTCTTCACCCGCTGATGGACTTTGGGTTCTCAGAGTTCCTTTTCTGTTTCCCCCTCTGGGTCTTTCTGGCTTTCTCCTCTCTCTCTCTGGGGCTTCTCTGCTCCTCTTCCTCCGACTTCTCTGCAAAGACTCACAGACTGACTGACTGTGGCTGCCTGACTGACTGTGGCTGACTGACCCTGTTCCTTGATGGTGCCCACCTTATATACACCCTCTATGTGTGAGCTCAGGTGACCAGCACCCAATGAGCTCCTATCTTTACCCAGGCTGCTCCCCCTATCTGCCCCTACACTACTTGGGATGTACCACCCCCCTCCCACTCCAGCCAGGAACAGACTCGGTCGTACCTGCACATTTCTAAGTGGGAGTACCGTCGGTCTGTTCCCCGGAAATGGGATGTGTGTAGTGCATGCAGCCTACCGAGCTCAGTTCCACACTCCATCCTTACCCGGGAGTGGAATATCACACCTCTGGGTTGAGGTGCAATACCCCTGTAGCAGCTGAATCCTCAGGGTGCTACATTCCCCCCTGGTAAATCACAGCACGTCCTCGGGCTGTAAGAACAAAACACCAAAAACATACAAATTTTTGCATAAACATATAAAACATCATATATATATATATTAATAAAACTTTTCATATAAAACTTTCTCGTAGTCACTTTCTTTGGAACTCGTGGCTTTCCCATAAAACCAGTAGGGGCGCTTTAGGACGCGCAACTATTTACAAGGATATGGCCGCTCTCAGTCCTCGGCCAGGTATTAGGGAGGAATGACCGCTCTCAGTCCTCGGTCAGTGGGATTTAGGGGTTAAACGGGTAAACAGTTCAATTCTCTGGTCCCAACGGGGACTACATTAGCAACTGTAACAGTTCACTGTGCCCCGACGGGCAACTATATACAGCTTCGGCTCCGCTGTACTTAACGACGGCGTCCTCCTGCTCTTTCTTTATGGTTACCTCTAACTCTAGTTTCAGACCCGTCCGGGTCCTCTTGTTCTTCCTCCTCATACCGCAGCTCTTCCTCCGTCAGACGATGCACATGGAGGGCGTAGGGTCCTTTGGCACACTTGTGCCGGGTGAAGGTGACCTCGTCCCCGATGTAAAGGTCACGACCTCTGTGTCCCTCCGGTAGGTGGGACTCAACGTCTCTCCTGGTCACGAAGACGTCGCCTGGGGTGCGGTGGTCTCGGATGAAGCCCCACCCATGCTGCATGTTAAACTTTATCACAGTCCCGGTGGTGCGGGGACTATGCGCTGCACGGGGGGTCTCTCCTGGCCCGGCTCTTCTGCTCCGCGCTCCTTATTTGAGCTTGCTGTTCCCGGACCCGCCTCTCTCTCCGCTCCCTCTCAAAGTCCTCGAGCTGTTGGCGGCAGCACTCAGCACGCTCCGCTGCAGCTGCCCGAGTCTCCTGAGTGAACCCCATGAGATCTTCTCCGGTGGGGTCCCACTCAAACTGCGCTTCTGCTAGCGGGGGCGAGATCCTCTTTACGGGCTTTGGAGCCGGGATCAGGGGTTCATCCAAGGGTCTCTCTCTCCGGAGTCGGGGATGGTGAAACTCCGGTGGCCATATAAATGGCTGCCCATCCGGGCACGTATGCTGGGCGTACAGGTCCTCTCCCAGATGCGGCACTCTTGGTCTTATGGGCGCGGTGGTGTTAGCGCCCGGGTTGCCCCGGCCTTGCGGCCAGGCCTGGGGTATCTGGAAGGTAAAGGGCACCGTAAGGACGGCGGCGCCCTGGGCTACTTGGCCCTGCGACCAGGCCGGGGGCTCCGCGGAGGTAGGGGGCGCTGTTGGTATTGCGGCGCCCGGGGGTACTAGGCCTTGCGACCAGGCTGGTGGTACTTCCTGCTTGGTCACGCTCGGGGTCGAGGCGTGTGACGTCACAGGGGTCGCGGCTCCCGTTTGAGGCCTAGTCTGCGGCGGTGACGTTGCAGCGACGGGCACGGCAGGATAGACTTCGGGCTCTGCGACGGGGAGCTGGGGCAGGTACGCGGTTTCCCGGTTTGGGGTATAGACGTCCCCTTTACCTGCCTCCACTCGTTCGGCTCCCTTCTCGGCGCCGTCTCCGGCCTTCAATCCTCCCGCGCCATCCTCAGAGGCGGTCTGTTTCCTCGTCTCGGGTGGCGTGCTCCGCTGACAGGTCTCGGTCTGCTGGGCCATCTCACGGCTCCACTCCGCCAACGTCTCTCGCTGCACCCGGGCCATCCTCCTTGCGAGGCCCTCCAGAGCGGTCTGTGCACACTCCCGGTCTCGGGGGAGCTGTGCTAGGACCTCCACTAGGCCTAGTGGGGTCGTTGTTTCCAGCAGGCTCCTGACCAACGGGTCGGTGCTGCTCTGCTCTCCTACAGTTGTCTCCAGCAGGCTCCTGGCCAACGGGCCGGTGCTGCTCTGCTCTCCCTCCTCTGTTTCTAGCAGGCTCCTGGCCAACGGGCCGGTGCTGCTCTGCTTTCTCGCCATCTCCGGGTAAGCTCCTCCGATATTCTTCTCCAGGCTTCTTGCCTCCGGGTGCGCTCGCTCTGGACTGCTCCAGGCGACACCCATCTTTGTTCTCTCCTTTCGTCTCCTCCCACCTCGAGGGCGGTCCCGGGGCCACTTGGTGACTGTCAGCTCCAGGGGCTGTTCTTTCACGCTGACAGACACCTCTAGCATCACAGTCTCTGTTGGTGGGGGCGGTTTCCACTTTTGGCGCCATTTTCGGTCCTGGCCCACGATGGGAGGTGGCCTCTCGCCACCCTCTGGCACGCCCATAATGGCGTCCGCTCTTCCAAGGCGGGAAACCTTTGGAAATGGCGGGAATCGCTTCCCAGTGGCGGGAAACTCTGCAGATGGCGGGAAAACGCTGTTAATGGCGGACAACCGGCGGGAATTGATCTGTGATGGAGTCCGATGGCGGGGACCCTCCGGAACCGGCAGGAGACTTCTTTTTGAGGTAAACTTGCACTTTTCTTCAGGCACGCAGTACCCGGGTGTTGCGGGCACGTAATCCTGCCGACTACGCCAAAGTTGACGCGCCCCCTGGGCCATATTCTTTAGGGGGAATATCCGGAGCCGGATCAGATGGGAGTTGTAGTCTTCCGAGTGGCTGTGACCCGGTCCGTGCCCAGGGTGTCAAACTCAGTTGTATGTGGCAGTCCTACAGATGTTATTAAGTTCTTAATGTCGACTACGCCACCCGTTGTATTGCGGTCACTATGGCCGCCGCTGCAGCAGGGTCCGCTGAGGCTGATGGTGTAGGTGCAGCTTGTGATGGTATAACCCCCAACGGGTGGGGTATAGCCTCAGGGGGTCAGGTGCAGAGGATGGGGGTTGTGGTGGTGCAGCGTAGATGTAAAATGAAGACAGAGTCGGGTTGTGCAGTTTAGGGTATTTACTCACTGCTGATGTTCCGGTCACTCCAGCTTCAAGTGACCACCCGAGCCGTGCTGCGTCCACCAGGTCCTGGATCCAGCCAACCCCCAAACAAGTCCGGAGCGTGACCCTGAGCTCTCCTTCTGTCCTTTCCTCTGGCCGTCCCCACTAGTGATCCACCCAGGTCCAGCTCCCTCGGGCCTTCTGTTGGGAGACCCTTGGCCTTGGGTTCCCTGACCCTCCACGTGGTATGCCTTCGGGGTGGATGTGGTGGGTGGCCGTGGCAGACACTGCCCACGGCCTCCGGTCTCTGGCTAGGGTGTGCTTTTGCCCCCACCAGCTTGGGATCCGGTACCCTTTTGCCAACTCTTCACCCGCTGATGGACTTTGGGTTCTCAGAGTTCCTTTTCTGTTTCCCCCTCTGGGTCTTTCTGGCTTTCTCCTCTCTCTCTCTGGGGCTTCTCTGCTCCTCTTCCTCCGACTTCTCTGCAAAGACTCACAGACTGACTGACTGTGGCTGCCTGACTGACTGTGGCTGACTGACCCTGTTCCTTGATGGTGCCCACCTTATATACACCCTCTATGTGTGAGCTCAGGTGACCAGCACCCAATGAGCTCCTATCTTTACCCAGGCTGCTCCCCCTATCTGCCCCTACACTACTTGGGATGTACCACCCCCCTCCCACTCCAGCCAGGAACAGACTCGGTCGTACCTGCACATTTCTAAGTGGGAGTACCGTCGGTCTGTTCCCCGGAAATGGGATGTGTGTAGTGCATGCAGCCTACCGAGCTCAGTTCCACACTCCATCCTTACCCGGGAGTGGAATATCACACCACTGGGTTGAGGTGCAATACCCCTGTAGCAGCCGAATCCTCAGGGTGCTACATGTGCGCTGCTGATAGGCTGACAGATTGCACCTCCCCACTGCAAATGCGGGAAAGAGAAAAAAAAATGGAGATCTTCATTGTTCCTGCAGAGATCCATCCCCTGCCCCTCCCCCCGCCCCGCTGTACACTCAAACTGCGTATTAACATTAATTTTCATCATTACTGAGAAAAAATCCAGTTATGATTTTGGTGCACGAACAGTTATCGAACATAACCTCGAACAGCCGAATTTTTCTCAAATTGTTCGTGTTCGCCGACCGGCTCGAACACCGCCCAAAACAGCTCGAATTTGAGATTGGCGAACAGTTCGAGTAGAACAACGCTCATCTCTAATGGTCATAAGTATTCAGACCCTTAGCTCAGTAGTGAGTAGAAGCACCCTTTTGAGCTAGTACAGCATGAGTCTTCTTGGGAATGATGCAACAAGTTTTTCACACCTGGATTTGGGGATCCTCTGCCATTCTTCCTTGCAGATCCTCTCCAGTTCCGTCAGATTCAATGGTGAACGTTGGTGGACAGCCATTTTCAGGTCTCTCCAGAGATGCTCAATTGGGTTTAGGTCAGGCCGCATTCATGTTTCCTTCAATTGCAACCAGTCGCCCTATCCCTGCAGCTGAAAAACACCCCTATAGCATGATGCTGTCACCACCATGTTTTACTGTTGGGATTGTATTGTGCAGGTGATGAGCAGTGCCTGGTTTTCTGCACACATACCACTTAGAATTATCACCAAAACTTTCTATCTTCGTCTCATCCGACCAGAGAATCTTATTTCTCATAGCCTGGGAGTCCTTCATGTGTTTTTGATCAAACTATATCGGGCTTTCATATGTCTTGCACTGAGGAGAGGCTTCAGTTGGGCCATTCTGCCATAAAAGCCTGACTGGTTGAGGACTGCAGTGATAGTTGACTTTGTGGAACTTTCTCCCATCTCTTTACTGCATCTCTTGAGCTCAGCCGCAGTGATCTTGGGGTTCTTCTTTACCTCTCTCACCAAGGCTCTTCTCCCATGATTGCTCAGTTTGGCTGGACGGCCAGGTCTAGGAAGACTTCTAGTGGTCCCAAACTTCTTCCATTTAAGGATTATGGAGTCTACTGTGCTCTTAGGAACCTTGAGTAATGCAGAAATTCTTTTGTAACCTTTGCCAGATCTGTGCCTTGCCACAATTCTGTCTCTGAGCTCCTTGGGCAGTTCCTTTGAGCTCATGATTCTCATTTGGTCTGACATGCACTGTGAGCTGTGAGGTCTTATATAGACAGGTGTGTTCCTTTCCAAATCAAATCCTATCAGTTTAATTAAACACAGCTGGACTCCAATGAAGGCGTAGAACCATCTCAAGGAGGATCACAAGGAAATGGACAGAATGTGACAAATGTGAGTGTCTGAGCAAAGGGTCTGAATACTTACGACCATGTGATATTTCAGTTTTTCTTTTTTAATAAATTTGCAAAAATTTCTACATTTCTGTTTTTTTTTCAGTCAAGATGGGGTGCAGAGTGTACTTTAATGAGAAAAAAAAAACTCTTTCAGAATTTACCAAATGGCTGCAATGAAACAAAATTTAAAGGGGTCTGAATACTTTCCGTACCCACTGTATATGTATATATATATATATATATATATATATATATATATATATATATAAATAGATATATCATCAGTTTGCGGGTTAAAATCCTAATGACAGATTATCTTTAATATTATTGTAACACTTTTATATACCTGTTTGGCAAAATGACAGTTTGCTCACATTGCTGTATAAATAATCAGTCCCATTCTCATCCGTCATCCGTGTGCTGTCCATATACAATCGTTTTTTTTTACTCACCAGCTACTAATCTTTTACAATACCATTTAAAGTTTCCTTTGTTACAGAAATGTAACAATCGGTTGCCGTATTGATGGTCCGTATGACATGCGTTGTTTTTTTTTCTCGCACTGTCTGATTTCAGAGTAAAATTGCAGCACGCCGAAAACAGCTGAGAAAAAATACGCAGATGTGCACTGCCTCTTTGAATATCCTTGATCCAAGTGCAATCCAATTTTTTATCAAATTGCAGTCGTCTGATTTAAACACTAGTGTGAGAGAGCCCTTAACGAAATTACAACTCATTCTTATATAGTGAAAGGTACATAAATTAAAGGTATGTCTGTTACAACTATGAATGTATAAACAAAAAAAATTGTCTAGTGATGCGAACCAGTGGATCACAGAATTGTCATTGTTTATATACATATTTTATATATTATTTTGTGCATGCATTTACTATGTACATGCATATGTAATGTGTATGTGTAATTTTTATTATATTGTGCTTAATATTAATATACAAGTAAATTTGCGTGCGTTTACGTGGGTGAGGTTTGATTGTGAGGGGGGGCCAGACACAAATCCTGCACAGGGGCCCATCGCTGTCAGTGTCCGCCCCTGCCGTGGGGGTTATATGAGTGGATCCACATACCGTTTGGGCTCAGTTCAGCTCCAGTAGAATTTATGAGGAGCATGGAGACCCGTTTGGAAGGATTGAGAGACGATATCTGCCAGCCGTACTTGGATGACAATGTGGTACACAGCAAAACCTTCCGGGAGCATGTTGAACACGTGAGGACCATATTACAGTGGTATCAACAACACAGAGTTAAGTTGACCCCAAAGAAGTGCAAACTGTTCGAAAGGCAAGTCCGATTTATAGGGAAAATTGTGTCTGGAGGAGGATATACCATGGAACCAGCAGAAATCGCTCCGGTACTGTCCTTAAAAGACAAGCGGCCCTCTGCTGTCGGGGAGTTGAGGCAGATCTTAGGATTCCTCTCCTACTATAGTACTTGCGTTCGGAACTCCTCCAGGATTGCCGCCCCACTGTACTTCCTCTTGAGGGGGGTGACAAAATTAACAACTCCCACAGAGAAAAAGAAGAATGCGGGTAAGACCGGGCTTAAAAGAAACAATGCCGTTTCGTCCCAACAGCCCATTATCTGGACAGCAGACCACCAGGAGGTATTGGAAGAACTAGTAGACTACCTGGTAAAAACACCCATCTTGGGATGTCCTGATTTCAACTTACCATTTTTTCTTCATTGTGACGGTTCTCAAGTTGGACTGGGAGCTGCCCTGTATCAGCATCAAGATGGAAAATTGAGAGTCATCGGTTATGGTTCTAGAACATTGACAGATGCCGAGAAGAATTACCATCTACATTCCGGAAAATTGGAGTTCCTGGCATTGAAATGGGTTATCTGTGAACAATTTAGAGATTATCTCTACTACAGCAAAGAATTTAAACTATACACTGACAACAACCCTTTGACTTATGTCCTCACTACAGCCAAACTGAATGCAATGGGTCAGAGATGGGTCGCTGAACAAGCTGACTTCAATTTCAGCATCAAGTTCAGGCCAGGAAAATGCAATGTGGATGCTGAGGGATTGTCAAGAATGCCAATAGAGCCTGAGGAGTTCATACAAGAATGCTCGGAAGAAGTCTGTCTGGAAGCAATTGAGAGCACTACCCAAGCAGTACAAGCTTATCAAGAGGAAGACACACCAGTGTGGTGTCCGTTGACTGTGGAAACCTCCATAAAAGCGAGAGAACAAGATCACCCCCTGTCCATTCAACTACTACCAAAAGAAAAAACCCATAGAGCACAACGGGAAGATCAGATAATTGGTAGAATACTACTTTATGTGGACCAAAATCGGTTTCCAAGTAAACGAGAGAGAGATAATGAGTTACCAGCAGTATCTGTTTTAGTTAAAAAATGGACGAAGCTCTAACTCAGTGAAGACGGCATCCAATATCATAAAGGAGGACAAAACCAGCAGTTGGTCCTACCCAGAGTATTCCATAGGTTGGTCTTCAAAGAACTCCATGAAAACATGGGACACCTAGCAGTGGAAAGGACAACCAACTTGATCCGTGAACGTTTCTTTTGGCCGTACATGCAGAGAGATATTGAGAGGTACGTGACCAGGGAGTGTGGGTGTCTGAAAGATAAACGTCCACTCCCGACACATCAACTCGGGCACCTATGGCAACATTCAAACTATGTATCCGTTTGAGATGGTCTCAATAGACTTTCTACATCTCGAGACTTGCAAGGGTGGTTACGAATACATATTGGTGGTGATGGACCATTTTACTCAATTTGCCCAAGCATATGCCACCACCAATAAAGCTGGTTGAACAGCAGCAGAGAAGATCTTCAATGATTTTGCTTTGAGGTTTGGGTTCCGTACGAGGTTACACCACGACCAAGGAAGAGAATTTGACAACCAGCTCTTTGCCAAGCTAGGAAAGTACTGTATAATTGAGAGATCCCACACAATGCCCTATCACTCAGAGGGTAATAGACAAGTGGAACATTTTAACCGGACATTATTGTCGATGTTACGCAGTTTAACAGCTGACGAGAAGAAAGACTGGAAGGGTTCTCTTTCAAAAGTGGTACATGCCTATAACTGTACAAAGAGTGATGCAACGGGTTACTCACCCTTCTTCCTATTGTATTGACGATATCCAAGACTGCCAATCGACATAATGTTTGATTCTCCAGTGTCAGAGACTTAAAGAACGTATCCGGAAATGGAAGGAACGGATGGCAGAGGCATACAATATAGCGTCCAAAGTGGTTACGCAAGGACAGAGCAAATGATCGAAAATGTTATGGAGCAGAATTGGCACCGGGAAGTCGTGTGATAGTCAAGAATGTACATGAGAAAGGTGGTCCAGGAAAACTTCATTCTTACTGGGAAGACAAGGTGTATGTGGTCATGAAGAGGAAAGCCAATGACAGTCCAGTGTATGAAATCTGATTGGAAAGAGGGGACAAGAAAACCAGAATAGCCCATTGGAATTTATTGCTACCCTGTGATTATCTCCCACCACAACAAGACTTCCCAGAAGCAGACCGACATTGACCGAAACCGACTAAGAGGCCACCACAGATTGAAGCTCCGGTGGTGGATAGTGACTTTGAAAGGTTCAATGAAGAAGAGCACATCATTGTATTTCTCGGATCGGCAAGGAGAGGGATGTACCATCCTCAGGAGAGTGAACTAAGTCCCGATGCTCCAGAGTTTGTATCAAGGAGTACAGATGAAGTCCAATTCAGATCTGATGATCAACACTGGTCACTGGAGAGACCAATCGACTCTCAGGAGAAGCGGAATTACCAGACCGTGTGGAACCAGGCGATTCCAGAGACGTACAGGAACTTACAGAGGAAGTTCCAGGAACATCTGAGGAAGCACGGGAAATGAGTGTGGCGGAAGAAACTCTTGTGACCGAAGAACCCGTGGTATCTGAGGAACAACCCACCAGGAGGATGTCGACTCGAGAAGTGAGGAGGCCCGTGATGCTGACGTATGAGACACTTGGTGAACAGAGTCAAGTGCCAAGGACTGTTGACTGGAAACAGGTATCTCTGCCTATGGACCAGGTAAGCCCACTGGATTGGTATTCATCACCGAGAGGCAGTATGGAAGATGTTGCCTGGTGGAAAGACTTGTTTTCATGCTTTGATTTTTCTTAAAAGACTTTGTAGAAACAAAGAACTGTTAAAGCATAGATAGAGAGAGCTGGTTGAAGACGTACGAAAAAGTCAAGCTGAAGAGATGCTGATTGTGTTAATTGTTTATTTCTTACAGGAGTACTACAAGAATAAGGTCGTAGAATAGGTTGTTATAAATGTTTATAAATGTTATGCCAATTTGTATATAAATTTACTCAACTTTCACCACTGTCTCAGAATTGGTCGATCGACCAATTAAGACAAATGTCGAGGATGAGATTCAAAAATGAGGGAAGAGTGTGACATGCAGAAGTAGTGCTGTTGCTTCAAAAGGATCCAGCAACTGTTACAAATAACACAAGCACATTAGACAGGAAGTGTTGTGCTTCAGAAGCATCCAGCAACTAGAGGGGTTAACACAGTCACAGGAGACAGGGAGTGTTTTAGCAGAGCCCTAGGGGGATTGTGGGGAACTTGTTATTGTCATCTGGCTGAAGCTGAAGAGAAAGGTGGTGTGTTATCTGGATCTGACAGAAGGTAACTGAACAGGATTCAGATAAGGAGAGAAACTAAACACAGGTCAGATAAACTCCCTGAACTAACAGTGCATGTTACATCTACTCCCCACTTTCCATAGTGTCTGGGCTGTCTTTCCCTCTTCACTCTGTGCTGCACTAAGTCTTTCCCACACCTTGCGTGATATTATCTCCGGCCGAGCACTTTTTGAAAAGGAAAAAAAAATAAAACTGACATTTTTTTTTCTCTATGTGTTTTAGGGCGTTGACCTTTTTTTTTCCTTTCTCCTTTGGTATGGTTCAGTTGCAGAGCTTGCAGAGTCTCTGGAGGTGAATGACCTCCACGGTGAGGTACAGCAGCAGCATCAGCGGCTACAGGTCGCCAATATGGGGGTCTCTGCAGGTAGGCCTGCCCAGACTGAACCCAAAATTGCCCTCCCGGAAGGGTTTTCTGGAGGTTGGGACAAGTTTTTTGTATTCAAGGAGGCCTGCAAATTGTATTTTAAACTTCGTCCCTATTCCTCCGGAAATGAGGAGCAACGGGTTGGAATTGTGATCTCTCTACTGCAGGGCAATCCTCAATCCTGGGCATTTTCTTTACCGCAGGACTCGGTTTGTCTGTCGAGGGTTTTTTCAGGGCTCTGGCCCTTATCTATGATGACCCTAACTGAGTCGCCTTGGATGAGCCTAGGCTACGTCACCTTCAGCAGGGAAATCGGTCAGTGGAGAGGTACAGTTTGGAATTCCGTAGATGGGCAAAGCCCTTAGAAGTTAATTTTGTGAGTGGCTTACTGAAAGATTAAAAGATGCCTTGGCAGTATATGAAACCCCTCAGTCCTTGGAGGCTGCCATGTCTTTGGCAATACGTCTTGATAGACACCTTCGGGATAGAAAGGTGAGACCATCTTCTCCGGGGCCTTCTTGTCGGGGTTGTGTACCTCTGGGATCTCTCCTTCAATTCTTAAACAAAAGGAGACTCAATTAACTTTTGGTATTCTGGAGTTGGATAAACAAGGGGTGCATTTGTGGCCAAACTGCAGTTCCCGCTTTGTCCTGACAGCAAAGGTGGTGCTAGAGAGCAAAACCGTGAAAATTTCTGTGTTTGTTGACAGTGGAGCCGGAGTCATGCTGAGTTTGTGAAAACTCATGGTCTTGCTTGCTGTACTTCAGATAAACCTATTTCCATGTTTGCCATTGACTCGGCGCCACTTGAATAGAAAGCATTTACTCAGATTGTACATAATGTAAAACTGAGGGTGAGGTCAGTTCATTGTGAAATAATCCCTTGCTATGGAAAATCTTCCCACACCAATTGTCTTGGGTATCCCTTGGCTTGTTAATCCGTTGTTGGATTGGCAACTCGGGAAGATTACTGCCACGAGAACTGTTTAGATATTTCCCTTGGTACTGTCTTTACGGAAATTTTACCTGGTTTTGGTTTTGAGTTTTGTGTGGTTTTGAGGACATTTTTCTGAGAGGGGGTGTCAGGAATTGCCTCCTCATCGTGCATATGACTGTCCTATTAACCTGACCCCCGGAGCTAAACTACCGAAGTCCAGACTGTATAATCTTTCTGGCCCTGAGAGACAAGCCATGAAGGATTTCATTGCAGAAAGTCTGGAGAAGGGACAAATCAGACCCTCATCTTCGCCTGTGGAGGCAGGGTTCTTCTTTGTGAAGAAAAAATATGGTGGTCTGTTTACATTTCCGGGAATTAAATTAAATTACCATCAATGATCCATACCCTCTTCCTCTGATTCTTGATTTGTTCAGCCAGGTTGTGGGAGCTAAGGTATTCTCCAAGTTGGATTTTAGGGGAGCCTACAATCTGGTTAGAATCAGAGAAGGGAACGAATGGAAAACAGCGTTCAATACCCTGGAAGGACATTTCGAGAGTCTGGTTATGCCTTTTGGTTCTATCAATGATCCTGCGATATTCCAGCATTTCATAAATCATAAATGACATTTTCCATCATTTAGTAGGGAGGTTTGTGGTGGTCTATCTGGACGATATTTTGGTTTACTCACCTGATTTTGAGACTCATCAGAGGCAAGTTAAGCAGGTACTCCAGATATTAAGGGATGACAAAATTTATGCCAAACTAGAAAAATGTGTTTTCGCTGTTCAGGAGGTGCAGTTTTTGGGGTACTTGTTGTCATCTTCGGGTTTTTGGATGGATCCAGAGAAGATCCATGCAGTCCTTGACTGGGAATGGCCCGAGAACCTGAAGGCTCTACAACGTTTTCTGGACGTTACTAATTTTTACCGGAAATTCATCCAAAATTACTCTGTTATAGTGAAACCTCTTACTGACATGACTAAGAAGGGGTCTAATTTTTCCAAATGGTCGGATGCTTCCCTCCAGGCTTTTTCTTCCTTAAAGAATCATTTTGCCACTGCACCTATACTCAGTCAACCCCATGTTTCTCAACCCTTTATTGTGGAGGTTGATACAGTCATATGAAAAAGTTTGGGCACCCCTATTAATCTTAAGCTTAATGTTTTATAAAAATTGGTGTTTTTGCAACAGCTATTTCAGTTTGATATATGTAATAACTGTTGGATACAGTAATGTTTCTGCCTTGAAATGAGGTTTATTGTACTAACAGAAAATGTGCAATCTGCATTCAAACAAAATTTGACAGGTGCATAAGTATGGGCACCTCACCAGAAAAGTGACATTAATATTTAGTAGATCCTCCTTTTGCAAAAATAACAGCCTCTAGTCGCTTCCTGTAGCTTTTAATGAGTTCCTGGATCCTGGATGAAGGTATTTTTGACCATTCCTCTTTACAAAACAATTCCAGTTCAGTTAAGTTTGATGGTCGCCGAGCATGGACAGCCTCTTCAAATGATCCCACAGATGTTCAATGATATTCAGGTCTGGGGACTGGGATGGCCATTCCAGAACATTGTAATTGTTCCTCTGCATGAATGCCTGAGTAGATTTGGAGCGGTGTTTTGGATCATTGTCTTGCTGAAAGATCCATCCACTGCGTAACTTCAACTTTATCACTGATTCTTGAACACTATTGCCAAGAATCTGCTGATACTGAGTGGAATCCATGCGTCCCTCAACTTTAACAAGATTCCCAGTGCCGGCATTGACCACACAGCCCCAAAGCATGATGGAACCTCCACCAAATTTTACTGTGGGTAGCAAGTGTTTTTCTTGGAATGCTGTGTTTTTTTGCCACCATGCATAACGCCTTTTTGTATGACCAGACAACTCAATCTTGGTTTCATCAGTCCACAGGACCTTCTTCCAAAAAGAAATAGGCTTCTTCAAATGTGCTTTTGCATACCTCAGCCGACTCTGTTTGTGCGTACTTGCAGAAACG
Organism: Phyllobates terribilis; assembly: GCF_046119375.1. Lineage (NCBI taxonomy): Eukaryota > Metazoa > Chordata > Amphibia > Anura > Dendrobatidae > Phyllobates > Phyllobates terribilis. Next base: position 609,823,393 of record NW_027362762.1, read on the forward strand.
GCTTCTTTCGCATCACTCTCCCATACAGCTTCTCCTTGTGCAAAGTGCGTTGTATAGTTGACCGATGCACAGTGACACCATCTGCAGCAAGTTGATGCTGCAGCTCTCTGGAGGTGGTCTGAGGATTGTCCTTGACTGATCTCACCATTCTTCTTCTCTGCCTTTCTGATGTTTTTCTTGTCCTGACACTTCTGGCCTTAACAAGAACTGTCCCTATGTTCTTCCATTTCCTTACTATGTTCCTCACAGTGGAAACTGACAGGTTAAATCTCTGAGACAGCTTTTTGTATCCTTCCCCTGAACAACTATGTTGAATAATCTTTGTTTTCAGATCATTTGACAGTTGTTTTGAGGAGCCCATGATGCCACTCTTCAGAGGAGATTCAAACAGGAGAACAACTTGCAAGTGGCCACTTTAAGTAGCTTTTCTCATGATTGCATACACCTGGCTATAAAGTTCAAAGCTCAATGAGGTTACAAAACCAAAAAAAGTGCTTTAGTAAGTCAGTAAAAAGTAGGCAGGAGTATTTAAAACAAGAAAATGATAAGGGTGCCCATACTTATGCACTTGTCAAATTTTGTTTGAATGCAGATTGCACATTTTCTGTTAGCACAATAAACCTCATTTCAAGGCAGAAACATTACTGTGTCCAACAGTTATTACATATATCAAACTGAAATAGCTGTTGCAAAAACACCAATTTTTATAAAACATTAAGCTTAAGATTAATAGGGGTGCCCAAACTTTTTCATATGACTGTATGTCAGGGTTGGGGCTGTGTTGTTTCAGGGTTCGTCCCTTGGTAAATGGCGTCCATGCACCTTCTTTTCTAAAAAATTGTCTTCGGCTGAGAGAAATTATGATGTGGGTAATAGGAAACTTTTGGCGATCAAATTAGTGTTTGAGGAATGACGACATTGGTTGGAGGGGGCTGTCCATCCTATTACTGTTATTACTGAACATAAGAACCTGTCACATCTCCAGTCAGCTAAACGTTTCAACCCTAGGCAAGCCAGATGGTCCCTGTTCTTTACTAGATTCAATTTTGTTGTCACTTTTCGTACAGGGGTCAAAAATGTCAAGGCTGATGCTTTGTCCCAGAGCTTCCCTGGTGGCGGTGACCATGAGAACCCTGCCCCGATATTACAGAAAGGGGTAGTCATTTTGGCACTTTATCCTGAACTGGAGGGTGAGGTGTTGGAGGGACATGGGGACGCGCCTGCCTCCTGCCCTTCAGGAAAGTTATTTATATAATCTAATTTGTTCCCCAAAATAATTATGGAACATCATAATTCTGTGCTTGCTGCGCATCCAGGTGGTAAGGCAACCGCCGACCTCCTCTCTCGTTGTTTTTGGTGGCCAAGGTTGCATCGTGATGTAATTGAACATGTAGCTGCTTGTAGTATTTGCGCGCATTCTAAGGTTTCACATACCCGTCCGTCTGGTACTCTTCTTCCGCTACCTATTCCTAGTAGGCCAGGGACCCACTTGTCCATGGATTTTATTACTGATCTACCAATTTCTGCAGGCAAAATGGTGGTTTTGGTGGTTGTAGATAGGTACAGTAAAATGGTTAATTTTGTCACATTGCCTGCGCTTCCAAATGCCAAGACACTTGCTCAGGTGTTCATAAATGAGATCGTGAAGCTTCATGGGGTTCCCTCCGATGTGGTGTCAGATCGGGGGACCCAATTTGTTTCCAAGTTCTGGAAAGCATTCTGTTCTCGACTTGGGGTGCCACTGTCCTTTTTCTCTGCCTTCCACCCTCAGTCGAATGGACAGACTGAGCGTGTCAATCAGAATTTGGAGACCTACCTCTGGTGTTTCGTTTCTGAAAATCAGGAGGATTGGGCATCCTACCTACCGCTGGCAGAATTTGCCATTAATAATCATCGTCAAGAATCCACTGGCAGGCCACCGTTCTTTGCTGCATACGGTTATCACCCACAGTTTGGTTCCTTTAGTGGGGGAGGAGCTTCAGGAGTTCCTGAGGAGGAACGGTTTGCTTCGTCGCTCTCCTCGGGTGTGCTGAGTATTTTAAAGATCATGGGAGACCGGTATAAACATATGGCTGACAGAAAACGCTTACCAGGTCCGGACCTGAATGTGAATGACTTTGAGTGGTTGTCTACCAGGAATATAAGATTGAAAGTTCCTTCTTGGAAGCTGGGACGTAGGTTTATTGGTCCCTATAAAATAACCACCATCATTAACCCAGCAGCATTTCATCTTGAACTTCCTCAGGCCCTTAAAGTCCACAACGTGTTCCATAGGTCCTTACTTAAAAAATATGTGGAACCTAATGAGCCCTCGCCTCTACTACTGCCCCCAGTAATGGTTGATGGCAATTTGGAATTCCAGATTTCGAGGATTGTAGATTCTCATCTACAACGTTGTTCTCTACAATACTTGGTGCACTGGAAAGGTTATGGTCCAGAGGAGAGGATGTGGGCTTCAGTGTCAGAGGTGAACTCTTCCAGATTGGTTCACTCATTTCACATCTCTTTTCCTGAGAAACCCGGTCCTGAGTGTCTGGAGGCCACTCGTATAGGATGGTGGTCCTGTCACTGGTGCTCAGGAGATCTCTATGTTTAGCATTACAGACATCTTCTTAGAGGCTAGCTGTCTCTAGGACCCAGCGGCTCCCTCCCTCTGGCTAATTGGCTTCCTGGCCAGGGTGTATAAATACCTGGTGTGTCTGAGAGAAAGGTGACGGCGATATTTATTACTACTTGTGAGGCTTTAGCAAGAGCAGTACTTCATCCTCTCTGGAGTTGAGGCCGTGTGCACATTTGTTTGGAGTCGTCTAAAGCGAAGCAATTCCCCCGTTTGTCTATAGAGTTTAGTGGACATTGACTAGTGCTCATCTCCTTCCTTCCCTAGCTTTAACCATACGCCAGGGAAAGTCATGGCGAGGCTCGCGTGCGGCGATTGCTGAAGAGCCAATATAGGGATGATAGTTGAGACAGGGTGACACTAGACCAGACTAGAAGGTCTCCACTCCCCCTTTCCCTAGTGTCTGGGCTCCCTTTCCCTCTTCCCTCTGTGTTGCACTAAGTCTTTCCCACACCTTGCGTGACATTAGGTACGACAAACAGTTTAGGCAGCGTAAGGCGATGAGACCGGGCATGAGATGGGACTATAAGGACATATCTTTGTGGATGCGCCTCATGATGGCCCCGGCTTCACAGCCTTTTCGAGGTGGCGCCGGGGCTGCCAGCACATCAGGCGGTTACCCAGCAGCTCACAAATAAGTTTTGTGTTGGCAGTTTAACGAGGGCAAGTTCGGGGCCTCGTGTAGGTTCAAATACGAGTGTTCAGGCTGCAGAGGTAGCCATGGATTGTCAAAATGCTTCAAGCGAGCAAAAGGAAAGTCGGGTAAGGGCGTTGAAAAAAGGGAGACCCCGTCGAGGGTCGTAGCGATGCTCCCTTTTTAAGTAGATATCCAAATGCATGAGCTGCATAGCTAATTCGCATTGGTTTTTCCGAGGGCTTTAGGATACCATTTCATCCACAAGCCCCTATTTTTAGGCCAGGTAATTTGAAATCGGCTAGGATATTTCCGGAGGTAGTGAGGGAGAAGATTGATAAGGAAGTTGAGCTAGGTCGTATGGCGGGTCCATTTCTGGACCCTCCGTGGCCTAATTTGAGGGTGTCGCCACTAGGGGTGGTTCCGAAGAGGGAACCTAATAAGTTAAGGCTTATTCACCACTTATTCTACCAAGCGGGAGAGTCAGTGAATGACGGCATAGATGCAAAACTATCTTCTGTGTCGTATGTGTCGTTTAACAAGGCAGAGGACTTGGTTAGGTCAAACGGGAATGGGGCTTTGATGGCAAAATCTGACATCGAGGCAGCATTTTGTTGGCTTCCAGTGCACTCCGACAGTTTTCACTTGGTGGGTTGTATGTTGGAAGGGGAGTTTTATGTTGATTGTTGTTTACCAATGGGTTGTTTAATTTCTTGTTCTTATTTTGAGGTATTTAGTTCTTTCATTGAATGGATGGTAAAGGATGTGGGGGGTATTTCCTCAATAATTCACTATTTAAATTATTTTTTCTGTGTGGGCCCGGCGGGGTCAGCTGTTTATTCAAATTTGTTGTTTACACTAAACTAGGTGGCAGCAGTTTTTGGTATCCCTTTGTCACCAGAAAAGACCAAGGGCCCATCTACGGTGATTCGTTTTTTGGGTATTAAGCTTGATTCAGTCATAATGGAATGTAGGCTTCCGGAGGAGAAGCTGGTGGACGTGAGGTTAGCGGTTTTAGCGTTGAAGCAGGCTAAAAAAACTGCATCTCAGAGAGGTACAGTCATTATTGCGAAAACTCAATTTTGCTTGCTGGATTATGCCCATGGGCCGAATATTTTCTAGGCGGCTGGTGGCTGCCAAAGCGGGGATTAAGTCTGTAGGGCATTTTGCGAGAGTCGGTCAGGAAGTAAAAGCTAACATGGTGGTATAGGAATCATTTTTGTCAAGGTACAATGGACGTTCCCTGTGGATGGAGAAAGTGCTGTCGAATGCAGTCTTACAACTGTATACTGATGCAGCGGGAGCAGTTCCCTTCAGGGCCTTTTTTCAGGGTCATTGGTGCGCTAGCCGTTGGCCGGTGACTTGGCAGGATTCAGCATTAGTAAAAAATCTGTCATTCTTGGAAATTTTTCCTATCATAGTGGCGGTGGAACTTTGGGGAGTGGAGCTTTGGAACAAGAAAGTTTGTTTTCATTGCGATAACATGTCGGTGATTCAAGCGATCAATTCTATCTCGGCAAAATCCTTGCAAGTGGTACCATATTTGAGCCATTTGGTATTGCGCTGTTTGGAATTGAATGTGTATGTGGTGGCGAAACATTTGCCTGGTGCGACTAACGAAATAGCTGATGCATTATCCCGTTTTCAGTTCGGCAGGTTTCAGGAGTTGGTTCTGTGAGCTGACATCGTGGGATTGGAGTGTTCCAGCTGGTTGGATGTTTTTCAGAATTGATTAAACATTCAGTGACATCGGTGACATGGGGCTGGTATCCGAGAGTATGGCTAGAGTGGGAGTGTTTCAGTGTTAATGCAGGTTTGGGTCCTTCATCTGAGAATCAGTTGTTTTTGGTTTAGCTCTTGATCGGTCAGCATTTTGCAGAGGGAAAATCGTCATCGGCGGTGGCGCAGAGAATGGCGGCCCTAGCGTTCTTGTTCAAGTTGCAAGGTGTAAGGGATGCGACATAAGATTTTTTGGTGACGCAAGAGTTGAAGGGTTTCTGAAAGGGTGCATGTCAACGTGACAGGCGGAGGCCAGTCTCATTTAATCTACTGGAAGGGCTTGTATCCTGTTTAAGTAATGTATGTTTTTTTGATTATGAGGAGTCGTTGTTCTCGGCCGCTTTCGGTTTAGCCTTTTATGGCTCGTTCAGGATAAGCGAGTTGGTAAGTTCCTCGAGCCAAGCATAAGGGGGATTTCAGGTCAGCAAAGTGAGCTTGCTGGAGGATAGAGTAGAATGTTTTTTGAGGAGATCTAAGATGGATCAAGGGGTAAGCTGATAGTCCTATACGGCATATCGGGTCATAGGTTTTGTCCGGTTAAATTGGTGGCCGATTTTTTGAGTGTAAGATGCGGTTATGCAGGTTCAGTACTACAGCACGTTGATGGTTCAGCTTTATCCTGTTACGAAACTGCAATGCCACACTAGGGCAGAAGGGAGAAAAGCTGTCCCTGCACTAGGTCTAGACTGAAGCCCTACAGTGGAGTGGGCAACCTATTCCTAGCGAATAGACCCACTGACGTTTCCTAGACTAAACTCAAAAGAAGACCTAAAGGAAGAGGGGAAGGAGACCCTGAAAGAACTAAGGACTTGGAAAAAACAAACAGGTGACCTCCTAACAGGAAACTAGAGAAAGCTGCAGAAAGGAAAAAGGGAATAAAGGAATCTCAGCAGGCAGAACTAGAAGATCCAAGAACTGCACAAAACTGAACACAGAAAGTACTACTACCAAACCTCCTAGCCAGAACTCTCGCGGATTAACACTGTTGTCCGGCAAGGACTAGGAGGCAGGTGCTGGGTAATAAAGGGTGATACAATCACCTGACCTTAGTCAAAACCAACACCAGGGGAAAAAGACCAACAGCCAGAAAACCACAACAAAATGGTGGAAGGTCCCAAAGAAACAGATTCTAACATATCCAAATTTCAGTTTGTTGCAATATTTCGGGAGTGTTTGGCATGATTGGGAGAAAGGCCCAGCGAATATGGGTCGCATTCTTTTAGAATCGGGGCTGCGACAGAAGCATCATGCTGGAGACTGAGTGATGAATTGGTTCGACGTATTGGGCGTTGGGAGTCATCAAGGTTTAGGACTTATGTTCGTCCTTCTTTAGTTACATGGTGAGGTATGATGGTGAATTTCGGTGTGTTATTGTTTGTGTTATGTGCCTTCCAATGGAATTGGTTGTTTTACCGTAGGTCCGTGCCTGCTTTGGATTCTCGGTCACTCGTTTGTGTTCTGGGGGGTGTTGCGAGCTGATGTTCACCCCGACGGTCGACAGCTTGGACAGGATAGGTCGAAAGCGTCCATAAGGTGGTTGGGAATTCGCGGCATGACATGGAGTAGGGTGTAGCTGGAATTTTCTTATTACAGATGGGTGGATCGGCCTCCAGATGTTTTGGTGTTGCACGTGTGCGGGAACGACATTGGCGTGCGATCGTCGCGAGATATCAAATTTGATATGCTGTGTTTATGGTCATCATCTCCAGGGATTGTGGTGGGGTATGGTCGGACATCGTGGCGCGGCTAAATTGGAGATTTGCAAGGTCTGTGGACAGTCTCAATAAAACTAGGATTAAGGTTAATAAGACTGTGGCTCTTTTCGTGGTTAGAAACAGTGGCATAGTTGTATGTCATAGGGAGTTGGAGACTCCCTCTTTTGAACACATGAGAAGCGATGGGGTGCATCTGACTGATATAGGCACGAACTTGTGGATGTTGTGATTGAGCGAGGTGATCGAACAAGCAGTGGTGGTGTGGTGGGACCGGCCCGTGTAAGGGGTCACACGGGTCGGATCTGTGGCGAGGAATAGGTCTGGGTCAGAGGCTCCTTAAGTGTATGTCCTTTGCGTAAAGGGCATTTTGGGGGATAGTAATGGCGGTTACATCCCAGGTTAGTGGTGGGCATAGGTCCTGCACGGTCAAGGGTATTGACCGGGTGGTGTCACTACTCTTATTCCCTAACCTGATGTGGTGCAACCAGGAAAAGTTATTGGTAGTGGGGTTTGACACTGGCCTGGATCTATTAGCCTGTATGGAAGTGTAAAAAATGTTTACAGTAGTTATTTGTTGTGGGGTTGCCATTTGTTGCCGGCACCCCTGTTTTGGTTATGAACATATTTAGTAAAAGGCTGCTGTGGCCATTTAACCCAAGTTGCAAGCAGCCATGTGTCTTATTTCCGCATATAGTGTTTAAGGGGGCGCGGGGAAGTGTATTTTATGGGTATAAGATATAATGGAAGGACCAAATCCTTCTTAACTTATCATGCCTTGCTTTCTCATAGAGCCAGCGGCAGCACCTACATAAGAGGAGCGGAAGGAGGCCCGTACCTGAGTCATTTCCCATCAGACTGGGGCCTGCATGCTGCAGACTACATTAGAAAGGGTCCATGCTCTCCTCTTAGATGACGCTGCTGCTGGCTCTATGATGCAGGCATGGGACTCCTGGACATGCTTCGGCCTCTCAGTGTTCTAGCGCAGGCAAGATGAAGCAGGCCTGGTAAGTAAGGCTGATGTTCTCAGCTAATCCTGTCTCCTACCTCTTCACAGCCTCTGACTGCTGCTGGGATAAGCCTCCGAGCAGTCAGTACATCTGACAACTCTCCTTCCTTCTGAGCAGTTCTGACAACTGAACTACCTGATCAATATTCGTATGAGCTATTACACCAATACCCCTTGCACAATAAAGCCCCCTCAGTGCAGGGGGTAGTTAAGTGGCTACAGGAGGGAGGGGAAGGTTGATGTGATGGCTGATTTTACTATGGGTCAGGCAACTCAGAACTTCTCAGGACAAAGAAGTGTCAGATTCACAGACTGCTCGGAGGCTGTCCCCAGCAGCTATCAGTGGTAGTGAGGAGACAGGACTGACTGATAGGAGATCTGGCCTGTAGTGCTGATGGAGGACAGAAGACCACCAGGATGGAGCTGCTGAAGATGGGAGAATGTGTGTCACCCTGGCCTGGATGCCACAAATATAATAAAGCTGTGTCTGAGAGCAAGGGGGAGGTTCTCTAGTCAAGGACCATTAGCACGCAGCACCTCCTGTCCCAGACCAGTAGGGGGAGCAGGCTGCCCCTATAAAAGCTGGAGCTGGGGGCAGGGTTAGGGAGAACTGGACAACCTGTCTCTGGATTGAGAGGTGTCCCAGAGCAGGGACAGACAGTTGTGTTGCAGCCTAAAAGGACGTGTGGCAGTAGGAGAGCCACGAGCCAGGGACAGAGGCGAAGTGAGCCTGTCCTGGCAGATAAAGAAACTAATCTACCAGACTTTGGTGTCTGAGGCTGGGAGGATTCCAAGTCCTACAGCTGATAACCAGTCCGCAGGGGACTGTATGTTCCTTGGCCTAAGAAGCCCGGAGGCTCCGCCACAGCAGAAGGGACCAGCAAAGCCGTACCAGGCTGGGAGTAGAAAGGGACCCAAGTTGCAAGCCATACGGGCGAGAAGACACGGTGAGCTCAGGAACGTGGGCTGTTACACTACAAGGAGGGAAATAGCCAGAAGGAGCACAGAGAGCACGGTAGGCCTACACCCTCACCCTGACCAGGGCCAGCTTCCCACTTGTTCTCAGACATCCAGGCCCCATCCTAGCCGGGCCTGTTTCTGGGTCATATTACCTGTTCTAATAAAGACCCTGAACTGTTTAAGAGGCCTCTGTTTCCTGGCTATTGCAGTCAGAATCATCCCCTCCATCATCCATTACATATACTGCCCTGGGGCCATACTCCTCCCGTGGGGAGTTGAACTATTCAGTGCTGCACCTTTATATCAGCCCCAGCGGTCTGCACTGCAGCGGCGGTTAGCCCTGACCACATTCCACGGGTGGCGTAGTCGGACATTACCTACAGCACATAGCAGACTACCACTGGTCTGACCTCCCTGAGCCACGGATCTGGGTCGCCACTACTACTCCCAGCATTGCCCTGAAGCCCGGTTCTGAGTGCCCCACGGCCCAGGGGGCGAGTCAGCTTTGGTGTAGTCGGCAGGATTGTAACCAACCCCCCACAAACGGGTATTGCGTGCCTGAAAAAGACTGTACACGTACCTGAAGAAGAGGTTTCCCGCCATCCGGAGCCGCTTCCCGCCATTTTCAGCCGTCTCCCGCCATCTTCCATCGGTTCCCGCCATCTTCAGCCGTTTTCCCGCCATCAGACGCCTTCTTCAGGATGCCGCACGGGAAGAAGAGGGGCGTGGACATCCAAACCGCGCGAGACCCGAAGCTCCGCCCCACGCACCGACGCTGCGCAAGGTCATGGAAGGGAGAGAGAGCAACGCTGACGTCACAAGGACGCGACGCAAGGTCCTCGTCCGGAGCAGCACCAGCGGAGCCGCAGCCTACAGAAGATGATCGTCGGAAGGTAGGCCACGCTTAACTAGGGGGGAGGAAGATGTCGGACACGGAGGCGCCCACTACCACCAGCACAGCTGCAGCAGCGGTGATGCCATTTTCCCTGCCCTACATCCCTGGAGCGGCCTGGCTGCCTAAGTATTCAGGGGAGCCCCATGCCCTAACTGACTTTAAGGAAAGGCTGTACAGTTTGTTCCAAGTTTACCCCCTGACAGAGGAACAGAAGATTAGCATACTGACAGGGTAGTTAACTGGCGCCGCCCAGCGGGAGGTAAAGTCATGGCCCGCTGAGGAGAAAAGGACCGTAAAGGACATTCTGGCCCGGCTGCGGGGTACCTTTGATACACGTACCTCCGCTGAAATTAAAATGCGGTTCTACGGATGTAAGCAGCGGGCACAGGACAGCATCAGGGACTATGCCCTAAATTTGCAGGAGGCCTTGAGAGCCATCAAACAAGCTGACCCTAGCAGCGTGCAGGATATGGATAAGCTACTAACAGAACAGTTCATAGAGGGTCTGCTGTCTAGCACCCACAGGACCCAGCTGCGCCTCATGTTCTTTCAGAACCCTGACCAGACATTTGCCCAATTCAAGGACAGGGCCATAAGTGTGCTCCATGAACCCGCAACAAGTATCGCTATAAACCCCCGGCGCCCTGCTCTCACCTACCACCAGGAGGCGGTGCCCTTCTCTATGGACTCTGTGGGGTCCGATGCACAGGCCCTGAACCAAGCCCCATTGAAAGATCTGCACCACCAAGTCCAGGAGCTGACCAGGAGCATCGCGGCGTTGACCAGGACCGTCCAGGCATTGCAAGTGGACCCGTCAAGACTCATTGAGTTGGACTCAAGTCCAAAGGATGTGTCGTGGCGTCGACAGAGGAGGATACCGTCGTTCCGAGGGAGGCCCACAGACCGCTACGCAGAGGATGGACAGCCCATTTGCCGTCGATGCAACCAGCCCGGACACATCTCCAGGTACTGTAATTTAAACGGGTCCAACATGGGGCAGAGGGCCAACCCCCAGGCATAAGATCACCAGGCCCTTACAATTGGCGTAATAAGTACGTTGGGGGGCGCCCGGTTTTACCCGTGGTGCTGGACGGTATCCCCATGAGCGCCTTGCTGGATACCGGGTCGCAAGTAACTACTATCCCTTATGTACTTTTTAAGCAGTATTGGACTGATGCTGATATAACACGGTATCCAGACAGTGACTTGAACATCATCGCCAGTAATGGATTGCCGTGCCGCAGATGGGGTTCAAGGAGATGACCATTAAAATTGGTAAAGTTGAACTACCGGCACAGGGAGTGATTATTGTGGACATTGACCGTCGTGAAAGTCACCCTAAAATAACTGTGGGTACTAACGTGATTGAAAATTGTCTTTCAGAGGTAATTGTAATTCTACAACAGGTGGCGGTGAATGCTAGTTCCAGCCAACAGAGAGTCCTCAACAAGGAGATAAAAGCCCTGATGAGACGGCAGCAGGTAGAACTGTCTGGTGGTGAGATCGGTAGCGTAAGACTGAGTGACCCATTCCCCATTTCCATGCCTCCCAAAAGTGAAATGATGATCTGGTGTCGGACTGCAATCGGGTTGAGAGGTAGAGACTACCAAGTCATGGTAGAACCCGTGTACTCAGACAGCAAGCCCACCATTTTGACAGCCCAGGGGGGTAGTTGATGTCCGTCATGGGAGGGTGCACGTTCGCATTCTCAACATTGGGGAGAGGGAGGTACACTTACCCAGGTACGCTACACTTGCCAAACTGTTTGCTGTCGAATACAAAGCTATCAGGGCCGTGGAGCCTTTGCCTCCATCTCCACAGGCGGAGGGTAATGGCTCCCAGAAACAAAAGGAGGACAGGTGCCAGAAACTCCATGTGGATGCTGACTCCACTCCCCTGCACCAAAAACAAGGAGTCTACCGGGTGGTCCAGGAGTACGAGAGAATTTTTAGTAAGCACCCGCTAGACTTCGGCAGAGTAAAAGGGATAGAACACCATATCCCCATGGGGAGCCACCCACCAATAAAAGAGAGACACAGGCCTGTACCCCCTGCACATTATCAGAACGCCAAGGGTATGCTCAGGGAAATGAAAGAAGCTGGGGTCATTAGAGATAGCTGTAGCCCTTGGGCAGCCCCCTTGGTTCTGGTAAAAAAGAAAGACGGCACCATGAGAATGTGCGTGGACTATAGACAAATCAACCGTATCACCAACAAAGATGCATATCCGCTGCCTAGAATAGAGGAGTCTTTAGCTGCACTAACATCAGCTAACTTCTTTTCTACTTTGGACCTTACTAGCGGGTACTGGCAGGTTCCTGTGGCAGAGGCTGACAAGGAGAAGACCGCCTTCACCACCCCGATGGGACTGAGCGAGTTCAACTGTATGCCCTTCGGGCTCTGCAACGCACCAGGGACCTTCCAGAGGCTGATGGAATGCTGTCTAGGGCACCGAAACTTCGAGACGGTCCTCCTTTACCTGGACGACGTGATTGTCTATTCGAAGACTTACGAGGACCATCTAAAGCACCTGGCCGAGGTGTTCGAAGCCCTGGCAGGCTATGGCCTGAAGGTGAAACCATCAAAGTGTCAGCTGTTGAAACCGAAGGTCTAGTACCTAGGGCACGTGGTAAGTGCGGAAGGAGTAGCCCCCGACCCTGACAAGGTCACGGCAATCAAGAGCTGGCCAAGCCCTTCGAACATCAAGGAAGTGAGGCAATTCCTCAGGTTGGTAGGCTACTACCGAAGGTTCATCCCCGGGTTCACTAAGATGGCAGCTCCTATGCAGGACCTCCTGATAGGACAGTCTAAGTCCAGAAGCCAAAAGCCACCCTTCAAGTGGGATAAACCGGAAGAGGAGTCCTTCCGCCAGTTGAAGATGGCCCTCACAGGGGATGAGATCCTGGCCTACCCTGATTATGGCCAGCCTTTTATTCTCCACACAGACGCCAGTAATGTGGGACTGGGAGCCGTACTGTCATAAAACCAACAGGGCAGAGAAAAGGTGATCGCGTACGCCAGCCGGAAGCTGAGACCCACCGAGAGGAACCCGGAGAATTACAGCTCCTTCAAGCTAGAATTCTTGGCGGTGGTGTGGGCCGTAACAGAATGCTTCAAGCATTACCTGGCCTCCTCAAAGTTCACTGTGTACACGGACAACAACCTGTTAACACACCTAGACAGTGCAAGACTTGGTGCCCTGGAACATCGGTGAATGGCCCGTCTCTCCAATTATGACTTCGTGATCAAGTACAGGGCAGGCAAAACCAATGCCAACGCTGACGCCCTATCGAGAATGTCTCACTTACCTGAAGGTGACGAAGACCCAGAAGAGTTGGAGGAGGTAGAACTCCCTGCGTTTCACCGGTATGGAGCCGCTCAATACTCCCACCGTGTGAAGGAGGAAGATTTTACAACCATTATGATCAATCCCCTACCTCACCACAGCTGGGCCGAGACCCAAGATAGTGACCCTGCAATCCGACTGGTGAAAGATCTGCTGACCCAGGAAGATGCCCGCTTAGATCCGGATGCTCCAGAGGAAGCCAAGCAGCTATGGAAAGAGAAGAACAAGCTGTTCCTCTATGAAGGCAAGCTGTGCAGAAGACTTGTCAACCACCGGACACACGAGCTGACCTGGCAGGTCGTGCTCCCAAGGCGGGATGCAGCTATGGTCCTGGGAGCTTACCATGACAGAGCGGGGCACTTCGGTTGGAAGAAACTGGAGTTCCTGCTAAGAGGACGGTTCTTTTGGGTCAGCATGAGAGAGCTGTAGAGAAGTGGTGCAGGGACTGTGGCCCTTGTAACTTAAGGAGAAAAGACCGCACCAGCCAGAAGACACCCTTGAAGCCCATCATCACCCAGCAACCTCTTGAGCTGGTAGCTCTGGACCACGTCAAATTGGCTCGAAGCCGGTCAGGATACATCTACGCCCTGACAATCGTGGACCACTGTTCCCGTTTTCTAGTGGTGGTCCCGGTAAAAGACTTGACAGCCCAAACGGCGGCCAGAGCCTTCCAGCAATACTTCTGCCATCCACACGGGTATCCAGAACAAGTTCTGACAGACCAGGGTCCAGCGTTCGAGGCCGAAATCTTCCAAGAGTTCTGCAACCTCTATGGCTGTAAGAAGATTCGGACAACGCCTTACCACCCACAAACCAACGGGATGTGTGAGAAAATGAACAATATAGTCATTGATCTCCTGAAGACGTTGCCCCTGGAGGAACGCAGCCTGTGGCCAGAAAAACTGCCGGACCTGATAGACTTATACAACCATATTCCGGTGAATGCTACAAACTGCACCCCGGCTTACCTGATGCGAGCCAGACCAGGTAAGCTGCCCGTAGACCTGGAGATAGGAGTCCTAACACCTGAGGACACCTCCCCGGATACGGACTGGGATACGGAAAGGCGACTGCAGTACAAGAAGGTACAGGAGAGTGTGGAGAAGAGCCTGGCCCAAGAGAGAGAAAGGCAAGAAAGACTCTTCAACCAACACGCCCCTGCTGGTCCCCTAGAACCTGGTGAGCAGGTCCTGAAGCGAAAGAGAAGGCTACATAAGTTGGACGACCAGTGGGAAAGGGAACCCTACACCGTACTGCAGTCTGATCACGACAACTCGAAGGTGTGCATGATCACCAGGGATGGAGGAGAAACCACTAGTACCATCTCCAGAGAGAGAAAAAGGTGCCTCGAGCAACTCCGTAGTGCAGAAGAAGATCAAAGTGATCTTGAACCCGCAGAGGACAAGGAAGAAATGATCAGCGCCGTTCTTGGAGAGTTCCCTCAGTCCTGGACTCGCATAAACGATGCCATAGTGGTACCCGTCCTGCATTTCCTGCAACCGGTTCAGCAACAACCTACACCAGAGCCGGAAGGTGAAGAAGAGCAAGCAGTTCCAGAGGCAGAAGAGCCGGTACCAGCAGCCCAGGAGAGTCAACCTTCTGCTGACAGTGAGCCTGCCATGCCTGCGGTGAGCCAAAGGACCCGCAGACAGCTGCCTGCCCTACCTGTACACCCAGCTGGCAGCTGTACCCCTAACGCTAGTGGGGAAAGCCAGGTCGGTCCACCACCAGACAGTGGGTTAAGGAGGTCAACCAGGAGCACAAAGGGGCAGATACCCGCTCGCTGGAGAATATAGGGTGCACTAAAACTGTAAATAACCCTGTTGCCAAGTGTTGAAATGTTTGCAAGTTACATGCATGATTAGTAATTGTGTATTTCAGTTTCTTACAGTTACCGTACGGACTCAAAGGTTCTGAACTTTTAATAACCGGGACTTTGTATGGACTGCGTTCGGAGCCTGTCCAAGGAATGAAGTAAGACTGTAAAGGACTTGGGGCTAGGACAGAACCCCACCTGGTTAAGGCTCCCTATTGTGTTGGTGTTATGGACACCCGGTCACAGACCACACTGTGACCTTAAGAACTCAACCTGTGCGTCGTTCGTCTACTACAGTTTTATGGTCATGCATATCATTCTGGTTTCTTGTTTAGTCCCGGAGTACTAAATTTTACTAGGGGGGAATGTGTCACCCTGGCCTGGATGCCACAAATATAATAAAGCTGTGTCTGAGAGCAAGGGGGAGGTTCTCTAGTCAAGGACCATTAGCACGCAGCACCTCCTGTCCCAGACCAGTAGGGGGAGCATGCTGCCCCTATTAAAGCTGGAGCTGGGGGCAGGGTTAGGGAGAACTGGACAACCTGTCTCTGGATTGAGAGGTGTCCCAGAGCAGGGACAGACAGTTGTGTTGCAGCCTAAGAGGACATGTGGCAGTAGGAGAGCCACGAGCCAGGGACAGAGGCGAAGTGAGCCTGTCCTGGCAGATAAAGAAATTAATCTACCAGACTTTGGTGTCTGAGGCTGGGAGGATTCCAAGTCCTACAGCAGATAACCAGTCCGCAGGGGACTGTATGTTCCTTGGCCTAAGAAGCCCGGAGGCTCTGCCACAGCAGAAGGGACCAGCAAAGCCGTACCAGGCTGGGAGTAGAAAGGGACCCAAGTTGCAAGCCATACGGGCGAGAAGACACGGTGAGCTCAGGAACGTGGGCTGTTACACTACAAGGAGGGAAATAGCCAGAAGGAGCACAGAGAGCACGGTAGGCCTACACCCTCACCCTGACCAGGGCCAGCTTCCCACTTGTTCTCAGACATCCAGGCCCCCTCCTAGCCGGGCCTGTTTCTGGGTCATATTACCTGTTCTAATAAAGACCCTGAACTGTTTAAGAGGCCTCCGTTTCCTGGCTATCGCGGTCGGAATCATCCCCTCCATCATCCATTACATATACTGCCCTGGGGCCATACTCCTCCCGTGGGGAGTTGAACTATTCAGTGCTGCACCTTTATATCAGCCCCAGCGGTCTGCACTGCAGTGGCTATTAGCCCTGACCGCATTCCACGGGTGGCGTAGTCGGACATTACCTACAGCACATAGCAGACTACCACTGGTCTGACCACCCTGAGCCACGGATCCGGGTCGCCACTACTACTCCCAGCATTGCCCTGAAGCCCGGTTCCGAGTGCCCCACGGCCCAGGGGCGAGTCAAATGCACCTGCCCGATGGACTTCATATGTAAGTTATAAAATGTGTAGATTTACTATTATCTATGTGTATTAGGCTGTGTGCCCATGATGCGTTTTTTAAGTGTTTCCGCAGGGGCAAAAATGCTGCAGAAACACTTAAACACATGGTAGAAGGCCTGCCATGTTCCCCAATGATAATCCGCATGTGCTGTGCGCATGCTGCAGAAATTTATGCTGCGGACTATCATTGCGGAAAAAAACGCAGCACTACCAATTATTTTGCGGAAGTGCTGCGTTTTCGCCGCCATTGACTTGCATTAAAACGCATGGATTCCGCATCACTGGATCTGTACATGAGGATTCCAAGCGTTTCAATGTGCGGATGGTACCCGGGTCTGGAGGACAGGAGACTCTCCTCTGGACCCGGGTACCATAGAACCTGTAAAAAAAGAATAAAATAAAAAATAAATATATTTACTTTCTGATGGCCCCCGGACTCCTTGTCTTCGCTTGCCGGCAGATTGTGGTGGACTGAAGGACCTGCACTGACGTCATAGTCATGTGACGGCAGGTCTTTTAGTGTAGTGTACAGCGAGCTGCCGGCAAGCCAGGATGGAGCAAAGCAAGACTGCGGGGGCCACCTGATGGTAATTATAGATTTATTTTTTTATTTTTTACCATTCTTTATGGTCACACTATATAAATCCATGCCGGTTGCATGGATTTATATAGCGTGACCAAGTTGACAAGCACTTTCCAAGTGATGCTAAAATTGCTTGGAAAGCGCTTGTCAACCCGCATGCGGAAATGCAAGTGAAGAACGCTTCACATCCGCTTGTCCCTGGCAGGAAAACGCATGTACAATCCGCATGTACAATCCGCATGTACAATCCGCATGTACAATCCGCATGTACAATCCGCATGCGTTTTTTCTGCCAGGGAGATGTAGAAACGCTCAGGAAAAATCAGGAGCATTTCTGCATCGTGGGCACATAGCCTTAGAATACTTGTGTGCATCTGTTTGTAAAAGTGTGTGTGTGTGCATATATATATACACACACAGTACAGACCAAAAGTTTGGACACACCTTCTCATTTAAAGATTTTTCTGTATTTTCATGACTATGGAAATTGTACATTCACACTGAAGGCATCAAAACTATGAATTAACACATGTGGAATTATATACTTAACAAAAAAGTGTGAAACAACTGAAAATATGTCTTATATTCTAGGTTCTTCAAAGTAGCCACCTTTTGCTTTGATGACTGCTTTGCACATTCTTGGCATTCTCTTGATGAGCTTCAAGAGGTAGTAACCGGAAATGGTTTTCACTTCACAGGTGTGCCCTGTCAGGTTTAATAAGTGGTATTTCTTGCCTTATACTGTGCACAGTGTATATATATATATATATATATGTATATATATGTACTGTGGTTATCTGTGTATGCATATGCACAAATATAACCACAGTACTATATTTGTATGGTATTTTAAAATAATTTTTCAAGCTGGTGTTATAAAGTATTCTAATCTTCTGAGATACTGTCTTTTGTGTTTTCATTGGCTGTAAGCCATAATCATCAACATTAACAGAAATAAACACTTGAAATAGATCACTCTGTTTGTAGTGACTCTATATAATATATGAGTTTCACTTTTTGTATTGAAGAACTGAAATAAATTAACTTTTTGATGATATTCTAATTTTGTGAGAAGCACCTGTACATATACATGCACACATACACATGCACACACACAGACATGGCTGAAAATGTCTATGTGTATCGATGTGTACTACGGTTATTTGTGTATGTATGTGTGTATAACGCACTGTTAACAACTGTACACCATATATATGTGACACAGACACAGTCATGATGAAAAAAACATAGCATTACTGGTATATCGTGCACAAGTAGGGTCCAAAATCAAATATATAGCAAAAAACTTGTCACTCGGAAAAAAAAGGAATTTTTATTTATTTAATTGAAGTCCATAAATCAGTACAGACGTTTTGGTCCACAAGAACTTTATCAGTGTACAGACTGCTCAGGAGAAGAGTTTAGTACGGATAGAAGGGACACAGTATTTTTAAGGATAATAAGATTCAGTAGCAGGAATGACACTGTGTGGGATATCGAACGCGGCATCAACCGCTAGTTTCAAGAATCGCCAGTGACCACGTGCCGTATCAGGATCACACGTACCGGCGCCTGGGAATCAGTGTACAGTTAGTTCCCAAGGGCCGAGTGCTGAACGCTGCCCTCATCATTGTCCCTCGCTGTAACCCACCTGACGGCTCATGCTAACAAGTCAAGGAGAATGACTTGCTGCAGCGAGTGGTGTACTGTCACTCGCTGAGCTCAGCGGAGGACAGGGGCCCGCTCTCTGTAGTGAGTCATTCTCCCCGGCTCCTCGGCATGAGTGGTCAGGTGGGTTACAGTGGGGGACATCTTCGGACAGGTGAGTATAAGGATTTTTTTATTTTACTCTTATTTTTACACCAGGACACAGTGGGAGCAGACTATTACTCTCAACATTGTCCCATGCTCGTGCTGATCGCAGCGCAAGCAGGGGACAATGATGACAGATGCCTGCAGCACCTGGCGCTAACTGTACCACTGATTCCCAGGCGCCGGTATGTGTCACACTGATGACACATGGATGTCATCCGTGTGTCATCAGTGTGGGACATTTTGCGGACCGTGCTGAGAGAAAAAAATGCACATGTCAGCGTGTTTTGCCCACTGACACGCGGTCCGTGGAAACACACTGACATTTGCACAGACCTATTCATTTGAATGGGTCTGTGTGTGTACGCGTCTCCGGTATCTGTGGAAACTGTCACAAAACAGTCTCAAAACACTGACGTTTGAAAGGCACCTTACTTGGAGTAACAACTTCCCTTAGGTCACAATCTCACATTTGTGTAAAATATATGTGCGCTGTCGGATTTTTTTATTGGACAGTACACGGACTCAGAGTTTCACAGGTCCATCCACATATCTATGAAAATCACATATCTGAGAATGAGATCTGTGAAACTCAGAGCATGTCCTGTTCTGATCCGATTTTGAGGATCAGAATAAGAAATGCTCAATGGGTCTGTATGCTGTCCAAGAAAAATAATCGGGCAGCACACTGACACTTCATTCGGATACATGAATGTAGCCTTATTATGTATAGTACAGTCCGTTAGTCCCTTAATCCCTTAATATAGCATGTGCGTTCTTGTTATACATTCCGCCGCCATTAATTACATAGTTTCCTCTTTTATTATGTATAAAACTGTCCCCTTATTATGTAACGTCCTCTCTATTTATGTATGGTGCCGTCCTTTATTATGTAGTTTCCTCTTTTATGTGGAGCACTGTCCATTATAACATAATGTCATCTCTTGTCATCTACAGCACTGTCCCTTACATTGAGTATTCTCATTATTTTTGTTATTCACAGCGCCTTCTCTATTACATAGAGTCCTCTCTCGTTAGATATAAAATGACTGCTGATGGAGCAGCATCTGACCAGAAGATCAGTCCATTAGCTCCTCAAACACAAAAGAAGCATTGCTATACTCCATCAGCTGTCATTTCAGTTTATATCTAACAAGAGAAGACGATATGTAACAAAGACAAGCCGCTATAAATAACGAGAATCCCATATGTACGGTGCTGTACATAACAAGAGGGAACTCTGTAATAAGGGACAGCGCTATACATAGAGAGGGCACTGTGTAAAAAGGGGCGGCAATATATATAATGAGAGGAGAATTTTTATTTTTTAACATATATAATCTCTGTAGCTTGGTCTCCATAAAAGGAGGGGGGCCCAAACATATTTCTTGCACAGGGGCCCCAAGCTGTCTGTGTCCGCCTCTGGTACAGTGCTATATAATATGATGATTACAATATATTAAGAGGATAAAAATGTTGATGAGAGTGCTTCTTTAAGTCCCTTTTGAGTAACTAGAAAGTATTGTAAAAAAAAACAAAACATAAAAAAACTAACTCCAGTTTTAATAATAAAAAATGGTTTATTTGCAAAAACAACACATATTTGATATTACCACATTTGTAATGACCTCTACTGTAAAACAATTTCATTATTTTTCTTTGTCAAGGAACACCACAAAAAAAAAAGAAAAACAATGGCAAAATTTTTTTTTTGCCTATCCCGACTCATAAAAAAATAAAATAAAAAGTGTTCAAAAAGTTGCCTGCATCCCAAAATGGTACCAATTATGTAAAAAACTAAGACCTCATACAGAATATGATGAGCCCCCAAAAAATTAAGGGTCAAATGAAATGAAGACCAACAAAAAAACGATTTATTTTTCTGTGCAAAAAAAAATAAAACATTAATAAAAAATTGGTATCATTGTTATTGTATTGGCCTGCAGAATAAAGATTACAAGTCAATAAGTCAATCATCCATAAGGGTGAATGTTGTTTGAAAAAAATATATATAATATTTACATAATCTAAAATTAATATAATTTTGTTCATTCCACGTCCCAAAAGCTATGATAAAATGATTACTAATGAAAACTACATCTTGCCATTAAAAAAATAGGCCCTCACAGGTTTGTTGACAGAAAACTGTTAAACTTATGGCTATCAGCATATAGCAACACAAAAACTAATGATTTATTTTCAGTGTTTTTATTATGCAAAAATAAGAAAACATAAATGAAACAATAAAAATGTGCCATTATCATACTGACCCACACAATAAAGATAACACTTCATTTGTTCAGCACGGTGAATGGTGCAAAATTTGAAATATCAAAAAAAAACGGTAGAATTTATGGGTTTTTTTCTATTTCTTCTCTTAAAGTGAATAAAAGTTGGTTAATAAATAGTGATGAGTGAGCAGTAAACTGCTCGGGTGCTCGGTACTCAAATCGAGTAGGTCGGGCTCTCGGACCTTCTTGACTCGAGTACTGAGCATAAAGTAAGTCAGTGAAGGAGTCGAGCATTTTTCCGGGAGGCCTGCACTCCACGAGAGATGCTTCGGTCCCTGTAATAAGCTCATTTGAATTGGAGCAGCACTGAAGCCAAGAAATCCCCTGCTGGGGGCGCAGGGACTCCTCTGTCAGCCGGACTCTTTGTGAGTTTAGAGCTCCAGGGGTGTGTTCTCTATCTCTTCACAGCCCCCTCCAGAAACCCAGCCACAGCAGCACAGAGGATCCAAATGCTCGATCGAGTATTGAGCAGGGCCGAGCACGCTTGTAATCACTATTAATACGTTACATGAACCCAAAATTAGCACCAATGATAAATACAATTCATCTCAACAAACCCTTGTATGTTTATGTTAAAAGGGAACCAGTCATGTAAAAAATGCTATGAACTGAGAGAAAGCCAGAGGAATAAGTAACCTAACTTACCTAATAGGTGCAGAAATGCTGCAGAAAATCTGCAATATCAAAAACTCGTTGTGAGAACGTAGCCTAACTCACATCTGCAGGTTAATAGCGTTTTTAACATGACAGGTTCCCTTTAGGCTACGTTCCCACAATGAGCTTTTGGTGACTTTTTGATATTGCAGATTTTCTGCACCTATTATGTAAATTAGGTTACATGCATTTTTTCATTGCGTTTTTAATTGCGTTGTTTTACATGTCAAATGGTATCCATTGCGCTGGTCCACTAACGCCGGAGAAACTTAAAAAATGAGATAGTATTTTATAAAATATAATTTATTTAAATTAATAATTAAAATTGATCCTTCAAGCAGTTTCTATGTGTACGTTAAAAAGACTTCTTAGTTGGTTTTTCGGATAGATCCCAAAGGGAAGGGAGGAGATGCCAGGATACTATAGGGTGCAGAGTTTGTGATGACCTGCCGGAGGTGGTTTTTGAGACCTGAAAAATAGATTAAAATGAGATAGGTTGAGGTTTGGGGAAATGTAGAGAGGTCCTAATTATGGACAGCTAAGTACCTTATATTGTATTTAAAGGTAGCTGTAGGAGATGGTTTAGACTGTTGGGGGCCAATAGGGAAATGATTCCCATTTTTTCGTATTGCTGTAGGATAAACTAGAAGACACAAGTGTGTGTCAGGGTCAAAGAGGTCTGTTTGCCTGATAGAACCGTATAGTTAGAAATAGTATGAAATAAACCTTAGTATGTGGTCCAAATTCCTATTTATTGGGGCCAGGTATTCAAGGTTTAGTATTGATGCTTATTAGGAGGTGTATCTTGTGTATTCGCCTGTAATATACTGAAAGATTGATAATATAAGTGACCACCTGTATAGGAAAGGTACCTGTTGAGAGGGAAAAAATTATAAGAGAAAATGCTAATAAATAATTAGGGGTATTAAGGAACTAGGAGGATAACCTGGGTCAGTAGTCTGGGATCTTCCTTTAGGAGCTGGGTGTTCTTAGATGCAATGTGTATGAGGCATTAGTTCAAGGGTGATAGCCTGTAATATATTGAAAGGTAATGTTAATTGACCTGTTGCGGCAATAAACATCATAGGAATAGAGGCCTATTGGCCTTTTAAAATGTGGCCAAGGATGCCCTTGATGAGGCTGTGGTAGGCTCAGTGGACTGTTTTCGGCTCTGAGATTTGTGTTGTCCCAAAGATAATCTTAATATAGGTTGTCCCAGATGGCAGGCGGAGGTGAGTGCAGAGTACTTGGGATTGCTTGCTCCGGGCTGGACCACTCGGCCTGTTAGTTCTGCAGACCGGCTTGTGATGCTGTATGCTCCAAAGAAAAAAGGTACGTATGTGATACAGAGTTGTACCTGGATCAGATGGCAGTCTTCCGGTATGGACCGCAAAGCGATGCCTTTTGCCCTCGGTCTCCGCTTCACAGCGGTAGTTCCCGGTGGTGTTGGAGGTGCGGCTGATGACTGAGGCGGCATCTGCGAAGGTGGTGGGTGTAGCAGCTGCTGGAGTCTCGGCCAGAGACTCCGTGCAGCCGCACCCTTCTGGCTGAGCGCATACAAAGCAGGAGGACCTGCGTGACATCAGAGTCACGTACGATCACGTGACAAGTCCGGACGGAGGAAGGAAAGGAACATAATTTGTTCCGGCGATTACGTGACAAGTCCGGATGAAGAGAGGAAAGGATAAATAGGAATCTGGACCACATACTAACGTTTATTTTATACTATTTCGAACTATACGGTTCTATCAGGCAAACAGACCTCTTTGACCCCGACATACACTTGTGTCTTATAGTTTATCCTAAAGGAATACGAAAAAAACAGGAATCTGTCGCGCCCCCAGGGCAATGGGGTACTCGGAGTCCGGGGCGATAGATGCTGGGGGAAAGGGATATGTCACAGTGGCTGGCCCGGTCCGTGGCCCAGGGCGGTCAACTAAAAGGGGGGAAAGTTTATATGGGGTTTATAGTTCGATCGTGCCGCCACCTGTGGTTTCTGGTAATTTGTACCAGCGCTGCTTCAGACCTCTGAGGCAGTTGATAAGGCAGCTGGGATGGAACGGCTCCCCACAGGTGGAGCGGGCCTGAGGGCAGGGTAGAGTTTGATGGTGGGTGGTGATGCTGGGACCTGTAGTGCAGACGGAATGGCGCAGCAGGAGTAACTGACAGAGACAGGGGATTCGCTTCAATACCTTTACTGGTGCGGATGTCAGGTACAGTCCAGGGTACTCAGTAGGATGGGTGCACTTCAGGACTTCTCCCCAGTGAGCGGGTATAAGGCCTCCTGGTCCATGTCTGCCTCTCTGTATGCTCCTGGCCAGCCTGCAACTGGGCCTAGCTTATGTGCCGTGCTGTTCCTTCACCTGTCGCTTGGTAGTAGGACCTTCTGCTGGCAACCACTATCCCTGGTAACGCCGGGGCCTTCGTGGTTCCTAATCATATTAAGGGTTTAGCTTCAGGTTGGCCAGGGACTTGTAGTTCTCCTGGTATGCCGGTGATCCCTACGGGGTATAAAGGACCCTGTAGGCGCGGACCCGGTGTCCGGTTTGTATATTCAGGGTGAGCCTATAATGCTCCTCTGCCCCCTCAACTCCTCTCTCCTCCTCGCCGTCGGCCACACTCGGGGCCCTCAGAATACAGCAGCAGACGTGCTGCGTCTTCGCTGCTCTCAGCGTCAGCACGCTCTCAGACTCTCTGACTCTGTCTGAATGACTGAACTGCCTGGCTCCACCCTCCATATATATATCCCTAACTGGCTCCCTCTGGTGGTATGAAGTGGAAGGGTGGAGGTTTTGTATGTAATGAGGGCCTTTTGTGGAGAAGTCCATCCATGCACCCTGGGTCCTGTGGTATCTGTGAACAGCAGGGTGCCACATTCCCCTCTAGTACAATTCAGTACTCCCGGACTGAATCATTTTGTAAAATAGGTTAACAACAATAACAGCAACAATAATAATAGAGTTACAGTATGTCCCGTAACCAGGTATCCATTCCACCGATGATGTAACAAGAGTAACATGAGGGACCCGCTGAAAACCCTCAACGTAGGCCCTGGGCATGGCTACAGGGCATAGGTGATCCAGGTGCTGGACCACGTCTTCGGCCACGCCAAACGGGTTTTTGTTCTGTGGTCAAATAAGGGGCACTTTGATAAGTGCAAACTATATACATGGACAGTTTTTGGCTGCTCACAGTCCTCAGCCTACAAGTCTTTAATCATAGAATCATAGAATGGTAGAGTTGGAAGGGACCTCCTGGGTCATCTGGTCCAACCCCCTGCTCAAAGCAGGATTCACTAAATCATCTCAGACAGATATCTGTCCAGCTTCTGTTTGAAGACGTCCATTGAAGGGGAACTCACCACTAGTGTTGAGCCACCCCCGTAGTGTTCGAGTTCGGTTCGGTTCGTCGAACACCCGTGTGTTCGCCGAACTGTTCGTCGAACTGTTCGTCGAACACCTTCGAACACCGTTAAAAACAATGGCAGGCAAACAAAAACACATAGAAACACATAGAAAACACCTTCAAAGGTGTCCAAAAGCTGACAAACTGCTCAGAAGACACAACTAACACATGGAAAAGTGACAAGTACATATAGTCATGCGAAAAGAAAAGAGGTGGAGGAGTAAAAGGAGGGGGAGACACAGATATAGGCATGTCATGCCCTTCTAAAATCCAAAAAGTGAGAAGCCGAGACGGCCAGTCCGCTCCTGCCCGTGCCACCTCCGTGTCGCCGGGTTTGTGCCAGAGCCGCGGTGAACCCTGACGGCCAGCCCCCCTCTCCCAATACTGGTGCCTGTCCGCTGGTGGGTCGAGAGAGCCCCCCTGTGGTGGAGGCAGCTCTAAGCTTTTTAATTTAAATTGTCCCTCTAATTTGAATGAATACACTTTAAATCCATTTACAAGGATCTATTGGAGGGCAAGTCTCATGCCAGCAGCCGCGTAATTCCAGCTCCAGTAGCGTCCACTAAAGCTGCTGCAGTTAAAAAGCTTTTATAAGGATCGAGCTCGGCTGTCCACCGCAAGGCATCCGAGTGCCAGTCCCAGCCCCTATGCCTTGGGGTGCCTCCTGATGCTCTTCACTAAGTATCCCGTGGTCCCGAAGCATTTCCTTTGAAAAAATTAAGTGTCCAAACTACAGGTGGTGTAGCTTGCTTAACAGCCGGGATAATCCGCTGACTAGCAGACACTGCTACTAGGCACAAAGTATTTGCTGGGCTAGATGCAGTTAAAAATTTGTAAGTAGATACTCTCGTTGGATGCTGAGAAAGCATTCCATAGAGTCTCCTGGCACGCCATATATGATTCTCTTAAAAAGCTTGGGGTAGGGGTCTAGGGGACCCTTTTATAGCCAAAATCACGGCCCTGTATCACAATACGTCACCTAGGCTGAAGATAAATGGAACTGTAGCACCGAGGGCTCGGTTGCTACAGACGTATTGCACCCCACCCAGAGGTGTGATATCTCACTCTCAGATAAGGATGGAGTGTGGATCAGGACCCGACACCTGCATGCATTACACCACATTGCCGTGGGGCAGGGCGACCAATATGCCCCTGAGATGGGCACGACAGTCCGTGTCTCTGGCTGGAGTGGGGGGAGGGAACACTGAGGAAGGGGAACCCTGCAGTGCAGGAGCAGGGAGGAAGCAGTTCCTGGGTGCATTGAGAAGGGAGTATAAAAGGTGGGCACCATCTTAGTTCAGTGCAGAGAAGTCTGAGCAGAAGTGGCAGGGAGCAGGGGCTCTGCATGAGCTCTTCTCCGGAGGCGGGCCTAGTAACAGAGGCCCAGGCCTGCAAGAGGGAGAAGGAAGGAAGAGGAGCGGAGAAGGCTCCAGGAACGAGGAATGAAGGGATCCCAGGGGTGCGGACGGGCGAGTCGCCACCGCACGCCCGAATCCACCTGCGTGGAGGGGTCAGGCCAAAGGGGGAGACCGGTCCCCGAACTAGTGGAGGCAGGAAACGACCCTCAGCTAGAAACCGGAGGCTCTGACATTTTATGTGGCGCAGCCCCTTGCTCCACCCGCTAGGAAGGCACCACATAGGGTCAGGGAAACTGGCGCCAAGTTTACCAAGAGGAGGCCCGAGGCAGCGGGACAGAAGGGTTGGTAAGAAAGGCCAGACAAAGGACACACAAAGGGGGTCCTGTGAAGCGCTCCAAAGTTATCTGGGAGTTGTCTGAGCCCCTCACCTGGTGAGCACAGTACGACGTGGGCAGCCGTTACCTGCAGACGTGGTCTGGATAATAAGAACTGTGAGTAAAGGCCCTGAACTGCATCACTGACTCCGTGTCGTTACTGCTGCTGCCCTGCACCATCACCCCCATCCTCCGCATACACTGCCCTGAGGCTATACTCCTCCCGTGGGGAGTTATGCTACGCTCTGCTGCACCCACAACACCAGCCTTAGCGGTCTGCCCTGTAGCGGCGGTTCACTCTGACCGCAATCCACGGGTGGCGTAGTCGGACATTTAAACATCAAAACCACATAAATAGTTCCGCCACTGGTTTGACCGCCCTGAGCCACGGAACCGGATCGCCGCCACGAAGACTACAACCACCAGCATCCACCAAAAAGTGTCCGGCTCCGGGTGTCCCAAGGCCCAGGGGGTGCGTCAGAACATTTTCATCACCTTTCACAATCACCAATGGGACAAGGCAGGGATGTCCTCTGTCCCCTCTCTTATACATCCTAGTGACGGAGCACCTGCTCTCATCAATTCGCCATAACCCCAATATTAGGTGGATTGAGGTGGGAGGCACCGAGTACAAGTGCTCTCTATTTGCTGATGATGTCCTAGTATATATCACTCAATCACATATATCCATCCCTGCTGTTATGGCTGAAATAGATCACTTTGTTACATGGTAAAATTTTAAAATCAATGCAGCGAAGTCTGAGGCCCTCGATGTCTCCCTCCCTAAATCCATATAGGATTCCATCCAGTCCAACTTTCCCTTTGCCTGGCCCTCACAGGGTATCAAATACTTAGGAATTCCTATTCATAGAGACCTCTCCCATCTATGTTATCTTAATTTTGGGCCCTTTATTGAACAATTCCATACAGACCACGGTTGGCAAGTTAGAACTGTAAGATTCACTACGTGAACCACTGGTGTTTTGTGGAAAAGCACATGTACACCGCGTTCCAAATTATTATGCAAAAAGTGTTTAGGAGTGATAAGGGAAGAATTTGTTTGTTTGTCAGTTAAACTCATTGATGGTGATGTGTGTCAGGGCTCTTTATATCACTGTAAGCAATTGCAGACACCTGTGCTAATTAGTTTGGCAGGTGTGTCCAATGAAAGGCAAGACTACTTAAGAAGGCTCTCTCACATTATTAAGCAGCCTACATTTTCTGCCAAAATGGGAAAGAAAAAGGATGTGTCGGCTGCTGAGAAGCAACAAATTGTGGAGTGTTTAGGTCAAGGCATGACTACAATCAACATTGTGCGATGATCAGGATGAAGTGTCTTGGCAATCAAGAAGTATGTAGCTGATTCACAGTACACACGTGTGCGTGCTGATAAGGGCAAATTGAGGACTCTTTCCTACAGGCAATTACGTCAGGTTGAAACAGCAGCGGCAAAAAAGCCTTGTCATAGCAGCAGACAAGTTTTTGAAGCTGCTTGTGCCTCCAACGTCCCCCGAACAACAAGATGCAGGGTCCTTCAGAGGTTTGCAGATGTGCATATGCCATCCTGTCGACCTCCTCTATCCACTTCACACAAGCAGAAACGGCTCCAGTGGGCCAAACATTACATGAAGACTGATTTCAAAACTGTTTTGTTCACGGATGAGTGCCGTGCAGCGCTCGATGGTCCAGATGAATGGAGTGGAGGATGGCTGG
Source organism: Phyllobates terribilis (assembly GCF_046119375.1). Lineage (NCBI taxonomy): Eukaryota > Metazoa > Chordata > Amphibia > Anura > Dendrobatidae > Phyllobates > Phyllobates terribilis. The sequence goes on from NW_027362762.1 coordinate 609,851,772, forward strand.
TTGATGGACACCCCACGCAAACACGGCTACAGCGCCAACAAGGAGGAGGTGGAGTAATGTTTTGGGCTGGAATCATGGGGAGAGAGATTGTCGGCCCCTTTAGGATCCCTGAAGGCGCTAAAGATGAACTCCATAATGTATGTGGATTTTCTCAAACAGCACTTCCTGCCATGGTTCAAGAAGAAGAACCGTGTATTTCACAGCAAGATCATTTTTCTTCATGATAATGCACCATCTCATGCTGCACATAAAACATCTGCATCTCTGGCTGATATGGGCATAAAAGGGGACAAACTTATGGTGTGACCCCCATGCTCCCCTGACCTCTACCCCATTCAGAACCTTTGGAGCATCATTAAAAGGAGTGTCTATGATGGCGGGAGGCAGTTCACATCTAAGCAACAGCTCTGGGAGGGTATTCTGTCCTCATGCAAAACAATTGAAGCAGAAACCATCCAAAACCTGACAAATTCAATGGACGAGAGAGTTCAGAAGCTCCTTTCGAACAAGGGGTCCTATGTGAAAATGTAACATCACCTAGAATAAAGTTTTGAGTTGAAAACTGTTTGATTTCAGTTTCTAACAACCTGCTAATGCTTATAATTTCAAAAATGACCATTTTTTTGGTCTTTATTAAAATGAAAAGGTTGATCGAAAAGTTTGGGGGATCTAAGAGTGTGGCAACCCAGTAGTCATGATTACTTCGAATTCTGACAATATGAGGGTCATGCTGCAGGTAGTGCAGCAAGAAGGCACTTATGTGTCTTGCGCATCTCGGAGCCCCAAAATTATTTTCCGGGCTAGATGCAGCTAAAAATTATTTTTAATTTTAAATCTGGTGAAGCTTATTATAGATGGCCTAATAGGATCAGTGCTGCACACTGCTACAAAGCCCAAATTATTTTCCAGTCAAGATACAGATAAACATGATTAGTAATTTGAAAGCTTAAAACGGTTGGTAGGGTGATTTTAACCAATCATCAAGCTTTTACTCTCCCCAGGATGACACAGGGGTAGAAAAGTCGTTTCGGATCCATGATTTGTTCATCTTTATGAACGTGAGTCTGTCTACATTATCAGTGGAGAGCCGCGTGCGCTTATCTGTCAGCACACCACCAGCAGCGCTGAACACACGTTCAGACAGAACGCTGGCTGCGGGGCATGACAAGATCTCCAAGGCGTAAGTGGCTAGCTCCGGCCATTTATCCAGATTGGAAGCCCAAAAAGAGCAAGGGTCCAGTGACACAGTCGTGGCTTCAATGTTTACTTGGAGATACTCCTGTACCATCGTCTCTAGGCGTTGACTATGTGTCAGACTTCTTGTCTCCTGTGGCCTTGCAAAGGATGGGCTAAAAAAGTGGTGAAATGATTCCGCAAAATTGATGTTACCAGCAGATACTGTGGTTCTGTTACGGTTTGAGTGCTGAACACTTGACGGTCCCACGGTTGGCAAGTTGGAACTGTGAGATTCACTACGTGCACCACTGGTATTTTGTGGAAAAGCACATGTAAGATTCTGCAACAGTCTCTGCTGATACTCCTGCATGCGTGCATCCCTTTCTATGGCAGGAATAATTTCTGCAAATTTACTTTTGTACCGGGGATCTAACAGTGTGGCAACCCAGTAGTCAGGATTATTTCTAATTCTCACAATTCGAGGGTCATGTTGCAGGTAGTGCAGCAAGAAGGCACTCATGTGTGTTGCGCATCCAGGAGCACCAAGTCCCTGTTGTGTTGGTGGCGAGGTAACAATCATGCTTCCTTCCTCTGTCCTCTCTCCCCAACCTCGCACAACAGAAATGTGATCAAGGTCTCCCTCATCTGATGAGTCTTCCATCAGTTCGTCCTCCACTTCTTCCTGGGCTCCTGCACCTTCCTCACTAGTTTGGCTGCTACCATGCGCCCTGGTAAAACCATCTCCCCCACCCTCACATGCCTGCCGCCTTGGTGCTGCCGACCGTCTGGACCTTGCAGATGTTAGCCCTTCCGCATACAACTCCTCCTCCTCTACTTCCTCCACCTCCTCTTGTGCCACCACCTGACTTCGAATTCTGTTTAACATGTGCTCCAGCATGTAAATCACCGGAATAGTCATGCTGATAATGGCATCGTCAGCACTAAACATCTTCGTCGCCATTTCAAAACTGTGCAGAAGGGAGCATAGGTTCCTGATCTGAGACCACTCCTCCAGCGTGATTTGCCCCACCTCTGAATCTCGTTGGCCCAGGCTATACGTCAGAACGTATTGCACCAGGGCTTGTCGGTGCTGCCACAGTCGCTGCAACATGTGCAGAGTTGAATTCCACCGGGTAGGCACATCGCATTTTAGCCGGTGAAGTGGCAGGCCCAATGACTTCTGTAGAGATGTAAGTCGCTGAGCTGCGGGATGCGAACGGCGGAAGTGAGCACACAGCGACCGTGCCCTCTGCAGAAGGCCATCTAGTCTGGGATAGTGGGCTAAAAATTGCTGGACAACCAGGTTCAACACGTGAGCCATACAAGGCACGTGTGTGACATTGCCCCGGCGAAGGGCCGCACCCAGGTTTGCAGCATTGTCGCACACGGCCTTCCCTGGTTTCAGGTCCAGTGGAGACAACCATTCATGAAATTGGTTCTCCAGAGCTGACCACAACTCCTCAGCTGTGTGACTCACATTTCCCAGACATTTCAATGTAAAAACCGCCTGATGACGTTGAGCCCTACTGCCAGCATAGTAAGGAGGTGTGCAGGATCCCTTCTGCGCAGTTAGAAAGCTTGTGACATGACCAGACAGGCTTTGGGTGCAGGTGGAAGACCGAGAGGAGGTTGAGGAGGCAGAAGCAGTGGAGGAACTTTGACATAAAGAGGATTGACGCACAACTCGTGGGGACGGCAAGACTTGGACAGCAGCCCCTTGTCCTGCTGTCACCATAGTTACCCAGTGCCCAGTCAGCGACATGTAACGCCCCTGTCCATGCCTACTCGTCCAAGTGTCTGTGGTGAAATGCACCCTGTCACACACAGAGTTTCTCAAAGAAGCGGTGATGTTATGTGCGACATGCTGGTGGAGCGCAGGCACACCTTTCTTTGAGAAGTAGTGCCGACTGGGCATCTGGTACTGGGGCACTGCGACGGACATAAGGTCTCGAAAATCCTCTGTGTCCACCAGGCGGAAAGGCAGCATTTCTGTAGCCAAGAGCTTGCAGATGGTGAAATTCAACCTCTTAGCTTTCTCATGGCTAGGAGGAAATGGTCTTTTACTTGTCCACATCTGAGGGACCGAGGGCTGGCTATTGTGCTTAGACGGGGTTGATAAGGGTGTCCCCGGCAAACTGCCGGTCTGTGAGGAAGATGCAGGCGGACATGTTAGGTTGCCTTGATCCAAAGGTGGTGCTATCGATGTCGGACAGCGCTCAACACCAGCTGGTGTTACCACCTCCAAAGAAAATGATGACCTGCCAATCACGCTGGCTGTTGCGGGTAAAGAGGTGGCAGGTCTGCGCCCCAAAACAGGTGTGACTGCTGTCCCCCCAGTCACAGAGGATGAAGAGGCCGCGGATGCACAAGATATGGCAGACGGTGATTGGCCCGGCCGGCTAGGCCGCATTGTAGCACACTGAGCTTCCCACTGCAACTTATGCTTCATGTCCATGTGCCGGTTCATGCATGAAGTACTCAAACTATGTATTTTTTGGCCTCTACTTAGCTTTTGCTGACAAATGTTACAGATAACACGAGTTGGGTCATCTTTATCGATCTGAAAAAATGCCCAGGCTATGCAAGGCTTAGCACCCATGCGACCTGAAGAGCCACCATGACTTGTGGTGAGAGGCAGAGTTGTGTTTGAGGATGCAGTTGTTGACGTGCTTCCAGTACTACGTCTCTGTCCAGGAAGGCGCAACCTGACCTCGTCGTCACTAGCATCTTCCTCCACCTCCTCTGCTGACCTCATCTCTTGGCTGACTGTGGGTTGACAGTAAGTGGGATCTCCGACCTCATCATCATCACCCTGTGCGTTATCACACCCGTCGTCCTCAGAGCCAACCTGTTCCTGCCCTGACAAAAAACTAAAGTTGTCGCTCCAATCAGGTATTTGAGTCTTATCATCGTCTTCCTCATTGTCTCCACCAACAGGAGTTACAGTTTGGGAATGAGGGTCTACATTATGGTCAGAACCTTCTGCGTCTGGTCCTGGATCCGACTCATAAAGATTCTGGGCATCAGTGCAGATCATTTCCTCGTCTGGATTCACAGAAGCGCTGGAGTCGACCTCTGATTCCCAGGCTATAGTATGAGTAAACAGCTCTGCAGACTCAACCATCTGTTCTACCTCATACTCAGACGGGCAGCTGGAGATTTGGGAGCTGTGAGGAAGCAAGTGCGATTTGGGTGACACCTTTGAGGACTGGAGTATTTGTGATGTTGAAGTTGATGTGGAGGAGAGCCCACTTAAAGGAGCACTTGATATCCGTTGAAGCACCTGCTGTTTTTGTGCCTCATCTGGAATTTGTAGCGATTGGCGTGGCCGTAAGAAAGGGATCTTATCACATTGTCCGCTAAAAGAAGTAGACATTTCAGTTTGGCTGGAAGATGGTCTTTCTTCTGCACCTACCCCACGGACACAACCTTTTTTCCCCTTCCCAACACGCCTATTCCCCTTTCCACCAGCAGCAGGCCTTTTTCCATTCATTTTGGTGGTTAACTAATTCACAACTCTGGAGTTGTTTGCACAAAAAAACAATGGATGGTAACCGAGCAGAGCTGAGTGGCCAAACTGTGGTATTAGGCCAAAACTATTGGCTGGGCTAGATGCAGAAAAAAATTATTTTTAATTTGCAACCTGATGGAGGTCAGTATAGATGGACTAATAGAACAAGTCCCACACGCTGCTAGAAGCCCAAATATTTTTTCAGAGATAAATGAAGAAAAAAATTATTTTTAATTTGCAACCTGATGGAGGTCAGTATAGATGGACTAATAGACCAAGTCCCACACACTGCTAGAAGCCCAAATATTTTTTCAGAGCTAGATGCAGAAAAAAATTATTTTTAATTTGCAACCTGATGGAGGTCAGTATAGATGGACTAATAGACCAAGTCCCACACACTGCTAGAAGCCCAAATATTTTTTCAGAGCTAGATGCAGAAAAAAATTATTTTTAATTTGCAACCTGATGGAGGTCAGTATAGATGGACTAATAGACCAAGTCCCACACACCGCTAGAAGCCCAAATATTTTTTCAGAGCTAGATGCAGAAAATTTTTTTATTCAATTTGCAACCTGATGGAGGTCAGTATAGATGGACTAATAGACCAAGTCCCACACACTGCTAGAAGCCCAAATATTTTTTCAGAGCTAGATGCAGAAATTTTTTTTATTCAATTTGCAACCTGATGGAGGTCAGTATAGATGGACTAATAGACCAAGTCCCACACACTGCTAGAAGCCCAAATATTTTTTCAGAGCTAGATGCAGAAAAAAATTATTTTTAATTTGCAACCTGATGGAGGTCAGTATAGATGGACTAATAGACCAAGTCCCACACACTGCTAGAAGCCCAAATATTTTTTCAGAGCTACATGCAGAAAAAAATTATTTTTAATTTGCAACCTGATGGAGGTCAGTATAGATGGACTAATAGAACAAGTCCCACACGCTGCTAGAAGCCCAAATATTTTTTCAGAGATAAATGAAGAAAAAAATTATTTTTAATTTGCAACCTGATGGAGGTCAGTATAGATGGACTAATAGACCAAGTCCCACACACTGCTAGAAGCCCAAATATTTTTTCAGAGCTAGATGCAGAAAAAAATTATTTTTAATTTGCAACCTGATGGAGGTCAGTATAGTTGGACTAATAGACCAAGTCCCACACACTGCTAGAAGCCCAAATATTTTTTCAGAGCTAGATGCAGAAAAAAATTATTTTTAATTTGCAACCTGATGGAGGTCAGTATAGATGGACTAATAGAACAAGTCCCACACGCTGCTAGAAGCCCAAATATTTTTTCAGAGATAAATGAAGAAAAAAATTATTTTTAATTTGCAACCTGATGGAGGTCAGTATAGATGGACTAATAGACCAAGTCCCACACACTGCTAGAAGCCCAAATATTTTTTCAGAGCTAGATGCAGAAAAAAATTATTTTTAATTTGCAACCTGATGGAGGTCAGTATAGATGGACTAATAGACCAAGTCCCACACACCGCTAGAAGCCCAAATATTTTTTCAGAGCTAGATGCAGAAAATTTTTTTATTCAATTTGCAACCTGATGGAGGTCAGTATAGATGGACTAATAGACCAAGTCCCACACACTGCTAGAAGCCCAAATATTTTTTCAGAGCTAGATGCAGAAATTTTTTTTATTCAATTTGCAACCTGATGGAGGTCAGTATAGATGGACTAATAGACCAAGTCCCACACACTGCTAGAAGCCCAAATATTTTTTCAGAGCTAGATGCAGAAAAAAATTATTTTTAATTTGCAACCTGATGGAGGTCAGTATAGATGGACTAATAGACCAAGTCCCACACACTGCTAGAAGCCCAAATATTTTTTCAGAGCTACATGCAGAAAAAAATTATTTTTAATTTGCAACCTGATGGAGGTCAGTATAGATGGACTAATAGAACAAGTCCCACACGCTGCTAGAAGCCCAAATATTTTTTCAGAGATAAATGAAGAAAAAAATTATTTTTAATTTGCAACCTGATGGAGGTCAGTATAGATGGACTAATAGACCAAGTCCCACACACTGCTAGAAGCCCAAATATTTTTTCAGAGCCAGATGCAGAAAAAAATTATTTTTAATTTGCAACCTGATGGAGGTCAGTATAGATGGACTAATAGACCAAGTCCCACACACTGCTAGAAGCCCAAATATTTTTTCAGAGCTAGATGCAGAAAAAAATTATTTTTAATTTGCAACCTGATGGAGGTCAGTATAGATGGACTAATAGAACAAGTCCCACACGCTGCTAGAAGCCCAAATATTTTTTCAGAGATAAATGAAGAAAAAAATTATTTTTAATTTGCAACCTGATGGAGGTCAGTATAGATGGACTAATAGACCAAGTCCCACACACTGCTAGAAGCCCAAATATTTTTTCAGAGCTAGATGCAGAAAAAAATTATTTTTAATTTGCAACCTGATGGAGGTCAGTATAGATGGACTAATAGACCAAGTCCCACACACCGCTAGAAGCCCAAATATTTTTTCAGAGCTAGATGCAGAAAAAAATTATATTCAGTTTGCAACCTGATGGAGGTCAGTATAGATGGAGTAATAGAATGATGCTATGCCCAAAAGATTTTACTTCACTAGGTGCAGTAAAAAAATTGGTATTCTATACACAGGTGGTATATCTTGCAACACAGATAGGCTACTCCACTGACTAACACACTCTGCAATAGGCCAAAAAGGATTAGCTTTGCTAGATTCAGCCAAATGCTGTGAAAAAAACTTGCACAGCACTGGCACAGACCTGCCTGGCAAAAACTGATAGGAACTGATGTAACCTAGTCCTGAAAAGGACTCCAATTACAATTAGTCTTTACTCCCACAATCTATCTATTTAAGAGCACAGACCTGCCTGATAAAAGTCGTAGGAAATGCTGTAACCTAGTCCTTAAAAGGACTGCAATCACAACTATTCCCTACTCCCAAGCTATCTGTATATTTGTGCGAAAATTGGCTTGAAATTAACAAGGTATAGCGCACACAGCAACAGCGGTGCCGTCTAACACGCAGCTGCAGCAGTGAGAAAATGGTGGCGACGGGGAAAATGGCTTGGTCTTATAGGGCAAGGACATGTGACATACACTGCCAATCACACATGCCCTTGCTTGTGTGAAAAAAAGCACTTCGCTCCGTGTGTGCGCTGCTGATAGGCTGACAGATTGCACCTCCCCACTGCAAATGCGGGAAAGAGAAAAAAAAATGGAGATCTTCATTGTTCCTGCAGAGATCCATCCCCTGCCCCTCCCCCCGCCCCGCTGTACACTCAAACTGCGTATTAACATTAATTTTCATCATTACTGAGAAAAAATCCAGTTATGATTTTGGTGCACGAACAGTTATCGAACATAACCTCGAACAGCCGAATTTTTCTCAAATTGTTCGTGTTCGCCGACCGGCTCGAACACCGCCCAAAACAGCTCGAATTTGAGATTGGCGAACAGTTCGAGTAGAACAACGCTCATCTCTACTCACCACCTCTCGTGGCAGCCTGTTCCACTCATTGATCACCCTAACTGTCAAAAAGTTTTTTTCTAATATCTAATCTGTGTCTCCTCCCATTCAGTTTCATCCCATTGCTTCTAGTCTTTCCTTGTGCAAATGAGAATAAAGATGATCCTTCTACAATGTGACAGCCCTTGAGATATTTGTAGACAGCTATTAAGTCTCCTCTCAGTCTTCTTTTTTGCAAGCTAAACATTCCCAAATCCTGTAACCGTTCCTCATAGGACATGGTTTGCAGACCGGTCACCATTCTGGTCGCTCTTCTCTGAACTTGCCCCAGTTTGTCTATGTCTTTTTTAAAATGTGGTGCCCAAAACTGGACGCCGTATTCCAGATGAGGTCTGACCAAAGAGGAGTAAAGTCCGATAATGACTTCACGTGATCTAGACTGTATGCTTCTGTTAATACATCCCAGAATTGTATTTGCCTTTTTTGCTGCTGCATCACACTGTTGACTCATGTCCAGTCTATGATCTATTAGTATACCTAAGTCTTTTTCACATGTACTGTTGCTTAGCTCTATTCCTCCCATTTTGTATATGCTTTTTTCATTTTTATTGCCCTAACGGGTAACTAAATGCACACATATTATTGACAGTTTACATAGCAAACAATAGCCAATACCCAACTGGGTAACTATTTACATGGTAGACACTTCGTTTTTATTCCCTAAACCTGGCAGGGATTTGTCCTTGTGTGCTGCGTGTGGACCTTCGTAGCACTGGGGTGTCACTAGTGTCTATGCTTGCCCTCTCTGTTAATCTAGCAGGTGTACGTGCTGGTAGATTATAGAACTGCCTTAATCTCTCTATGGGACTGGCAAGTACACTGTCCACTGGGCCTTCAGTCTCTGTCTCAACGGGTGATCTTCCTCTTACTGGGGACTCTTCCTGTTCCTGAGTAGGTTCTTCTAGAGTGCTCACAGGTTCTTCTTGTGGCTGATAAAAGTGTATTACGGGTATAATCACTGCTCCATCAAGTTGAGGCCAGTCCACAGGGAAATCTCCTAGAACTGTGTGAAGCACTTCTTCCTTGGGTTCTTCCGGTGCTATAGGAGGTACTTCTTCTTCCGTTGTCTTCAGTAGACTTGGGCACACTTTCAGGTGGTCTCTTGAGACTGTTGCAGTTGTTTTACCTCCATCTTTGCTAATCAGGCGGGTTTTACTGTTGTCAAATTTGGAGTTCAACACTGTGTAGGGCTCTCTTTCCCACTGGTCATCGAGCTTGTGACCTCTTCTCTTCCGCTTTAGCACTATTTCTCCTGGTGCCAAGGGTTCTGCTGGTGCATGTTTATTGTACTGTTCTTCCTGTCTTTCCCTTACACTGTTCAGACTGTCTTCGACACAGGCCTGTACTCTCCTGTACTGCTCTTGCCGATTTGTATCCCAGTCTTCAGTGGACATATCTGCTTCTGGTTCTACCACTCCGAGTTCCAGGTCCATGGGCAACTTTCCAGGTCTTGCTCTCATGAGGTACGCTGGGGTACAATTAGTAGAACTCACAGGTATGTGATTGTACAGATCTACCAGGTCAGGTAGTTTGTCTGGCCACTGGTTCCTTTCTTCCAAGGGTAAGGTTTTCAGCAAGTCTATGATGATGTTGTTCATTTTCTCACAAAAACCATTGGTCTGAGGGTGATACAGCGTAGTCCGGATCTTTTTGCATCCGTACAGATGACAGAAATCTTTAACCAGCTCGGCTTCAAAGGCAGGGCCTTGATCCGTCAGCACTTTGTCCGGGTATCCATGGGGCCTGCAGAAGTATGCTTGGAACGTTCTTGCTGCAGTTTCTGCTGTCAGATCCTTGACAGGGGCTACCACCAGGAACCGGGAATAATGATCCATCATGGTCCGTGCATAGGAATAGCCTGTCCTGCTGGGTGACAGTTTGACGTGATCCAGAGCGACAATCTCCAGAGGCTGGGTTGTTTTGATGGACTGCAAGGGTGCTTTTTGGCTGCCGTAGTCTTTCCTTCTGAGGCTACAGGGCCCACAATTCCGGCACCACCTCTCTATGGAACTCCGCATTCCAACCCAATAGAACCGGTCCTTCAGCAGGGTTACCAGCTTCTTCCAGCCAAAGTGACCTGCTTGATCATGGTAAGCCTCCAACACCATCTGGATATCGGTCCTGGGTACAACAATCTGCCACACCATTTCATGGGTCTTGTGATTGACATATATTCTGCACAGCTTCTCTCTGTAGATGAAAAGCTGGCTTCTTTCATTCCACAGGTGTTTGGCTTGTGGGGGAGCATCCTTCTCCAGGTGAGAACCTTCCTGGGTGATCAGTCTTTTGATGAGGCGGACAACCGGGTCACTGTCCTGGGTCTCCTTCCAACTGTGGTGGAGTATAGAGGATTCAGCGTCCTTCCATGACGTCTTCTGGTGGCGTGTTGCTCGTGGACCACTCCGCTTCGGTGGAAAGCAGGTAATTTAACTTCCTCTAAATCATCCACTTCATCCTCGGTGTCTGACTGGTGACGCATCCTTGACAGGGCATCAGCATTGGTGTTCTTGTGACCTGCCCGATACCTGATGGTGAACTGATAATTTGACAGTCTGGCCACCCAAAGCTGTTCCATGGCTCCCAACCTGGCTGTTTCCAGGTGAGTCAAGGGATTGTTGTCAGTAAAAGCTGTAAACTTAGTTGAGGCTAGGTAATACTTGAATCGTTCAGTGACAGCCCAGACCAAGGCCAGGAACTCCAGCTTGAAGGAGCTGTAATTCTCCGGGTTCCTCTCAGTAGGGCGAAGCTTCCTACTGGCATACGCAATTACCTTCTCTCTGCCATTTTGCTTCTGGGACAACACGGCTGCCAGTCCCTCGTTGCTGGCGTCGGTGTACAGCAGAAATGGCTGGCTATAGTCAGGGTAAGCCAGGATTTCTTCACCAGTCAGGATTTCCTTCATTATTGCAACGGATTCAGCCTGCTCTTTGCCCTACTGGAATGGGGGACTCTTTCCTCTTTTGGACTGTCCTACCATGAGGTCTTGTAGAGGTGCTACCTTTTTGGTATAGTCCTTTATGAACCTCCTGTAGTACCCGACAAGTCCCAGGAATTGCCGTACCTCTTTGATGCTTCTCGGTTCAGGCCACTTCTGGATGGCAGTGACTTTCTCCGGGTCTGGTGCTACTCCCTCCGAGCTGACTACGTGTCCCAGGTACTGAACCTTCTGCTTGAGCAAGTGGCATTTAGAAGGTTTTAGTTTCATCCCAAACCGGGACAATGCTTCAAATACCTCCGCCAGGAGCTTCAGATGGTCTTCATACGTCCTCGAGTACACGATAACGTCATCCAGGTACAGCAGCACTCTCAAAGTTCCGGTGTCCTAAGCAACACTCCATCAGCCTCTGGAAAGTTCCGGGGGTGTTGCAGAGCCCAAACAGCATACTGTTGAACTCGCAAAATCCCATTGAGACTTGCCAATACCCACTAGTGAGATCCAATGTAGAGAAGTAATTGGCAGATTTTAGTGCAGCCAGGGATTCCTCTATACGGGGCAAAGGGTATGCATCTTTATGTGTTATTCGATTAATTTGTCTATAATCTACACACATCCTCATGCTACCATCCTTCTTTCTGACCAGGACCAGGGTAGCTGCCCAAGGGCTACAGCTATCCCTTACTACCCCTGCCTTTTTCATATCATGCAACATTTCCTTGGCTTTTTGGTAATGTGCTGGTGGTACGGGTCTGTAACACTCTTTAATGGGTGGATGGTTACCGGTGGGTATGTGATGTTGTACTCCTTTAACCCTTCCAAAATCAAGTGGGTGTTTACTAAACACTTGTTCATATTACTGAACCACTCTGTAGACACCGTGTTTTGGATGGACAGGAGTGGCGTCAGTTCCAACATGGAGCTGTTGACACCAATCCTCCAGCTGAGCTTCGGAGTCATAGTCCTCCACTGTATCTGGTGGGGTCAAGGATTCCACTGTGTGTATAGCATCATTATCCACAGTATACAATCTGGCAACAGTGGCGTATCTTGGCAATTTAACTTCCTCCTCCCCACAACTTAGGAGATGTATGGGTACCCTCTCATTGCGTACATCAACTTCCCCTCTAGCAGTTAAGAGTGTACATCTGTGCTCTGAGCTAATGGGCTCCACTACCGCCTGGTAGTTCTGTCCCTTGAGACCTATTGTTGCCCTACACCAAATCAGCATTTCACTCATTGGGGGAATCACAATGGGTATCTGGTCTGTCACCCGTACATTACCAATCTCACCACCTGTTAGCTTTACCTGTTGCTGGTACAGGAGGGCTCGAATCTCTCTCTGGAGCACCTTCCTCTGCCCTGGTCTGGCAGTGTCAGCAATCTGTTGGAGTAAATGCAACACTTCTCCCAAACAGTTACCAACAATATTTGTACCAAGTATCATATACGGATTGGTATCACCAGGGTTAGATTCTATGACAATTAGTCCTTGGTCCTTTAGTTCCACTCTCCCCACCTTCACTGTCACGTCCTTAACCCCGACTAGGTTAAGAGGAAGGCCGTTAGAGGCATACACAGAGAGGTTCGGGGCTGGCGCGTGGAGTTCATCTATGGACCAGTACCTTTTGTAGAGGACATCAGGTATGATGGTTACCTGTGAGCTGGTGTCCAGTAACGCAGGTGTTGCTATGCCGTCCAGCACGATGGACAGTAAAGGCCTTCCTCCTACAAACCGGTCGTACCAGCTTGATGGGCCTGGTTGAGTTACTCCTGGGTGTCGGCCCTCGGCCCCAGGGTTTGCCCATTTAAAGGACAGTTCCATGCGGTGTGGCCTGCCTTAAGGCAACGGTAGGAGATGAAGTCTCCTAGAGGGAGACGTTGGTCGTTGGTCCTCCCACGGGGTGGCGTTTTCCTCCTACTTGGTGGCGTTGTCCTCCTACGGGGTGGCGTCATCCTCCTTCTTCTCCTCATCCAGGGGACATCCTCAGGACTGTCGGCGAGTAGGATCCTTCCTTCCGGCTCGGGCTCCGTCTCTAGCTGCAGGGTACTCAGGACAGTGGCCAGGGTTTTACTTAGCTGACGCACTTCAGAGCGCAGGCTGTCCAGCTCGCTAGGGGGCACTGTTTGCGTCTTTGTTTCAGCCGTTAATGAAGGAGCAGTGGGTGCTGCGGGCACTGGGGTGGCCCCACCCTGGTAACGCTGGATAGCAGTCCCTGATGTTTCCAGGGGCTGAAGGCCCTTAATAGCCATGTCCTTCAGGGTGTAAAAGGTGGCATATGGATGATCTAAGGCCCACCACCGTACAGCTCTGCTCTCCTTCTGGGACCTCAACCCCTGGATGAATTGTTCTGTCAGCATTTTATTCTCATCTTGTATGCTGGCTGGACTAACCTGTTTCAGGGCCCGCAAGGTTTCCTGTAAGCGCCAGGCATAATCCCGGATACTGTCCTCAGGTTTCTGGGTGCAGTGGTAGAACCTCATCCGGAGATCTGTCTCAGTGCGGTTTTCAAAGACAGTTTGCAGACTCTTAAGGATAATGGATACTGATTCCTGGTCTGCGGCTGGCCGGGTTTCAACTTCCCACTCTGCGGCACCAGTAAATTGTCCCAGCACAACAGCAGCTCTCTGTTTACCAGTCATTGAGTTCATATCCAGTACACCGCATATTTTCCTTTTGAATCCAGACAGGGTGTCTGGTTTGCCGTCATACTGGAGAAGCCATTTTGCTCCAGGGATATACGGCAGGGCCATGGGTATCAACAGAGTCACGACCCCTGCTGGTGGGGTGGCCGCCCCGGCCTGTGCAGCGCCGGGCGCAAGTTGAGCATCGAGAGCGTTATCCGGTGCTCCGGCGTCTTGATAGTCGCCGGCCATGGTTGCGCCCTCCTAGTGAACTGTAGCCTACCTCCTGTTTCTTTAATCGGTTAGGCCGCAGCTCCGCCGACGACGGTCTCCTTCCAGGACCTAATGCTTCCTGGTGCTGCGTCAGAGCGCGAGGCGGGGCTTGATCTTCGCGCGCTTCTAGCAGTCACGCCTCTCCGATTCCCGCGGTTACGCCCCTATTCTTCCCCTGTGGCGACGCGGTAATGGCGGCAATGTTCACCACAGTTAAAACACAGTTCAATACGGCACACAGTACCCAGTGGCAATGGGCACGAAATCCTGTTCATGACACCAGAAGTTGTCGCGCCCCCAGGGCAATGGGGTACTCTGAGTCCGGGCCCATAGATGCTGGGGGAAAGGGATATGACACAGTGGCTGGCCCGGTCCGTGGCCCAGGGCGGTCAACTAAAAGGGGGGAAAGTTTATATGGGGTTTGTAGTTCGATCGTGACGCCACCTGTGGTTTCTAGTAATTTGTACCAGCGATGCTGCAGACCTCTGATGCAGTTGATAAGGCAGCTGGGATGGAACGGCTCCCCACAGGTGGAGCGGGCCTCAGGGCAGGGTAGAGTTTGATGGTGGGTGGTGATGCTGGGACCTGTAGTGCAGGCGGAATGGCGCAGCAGGAGTAACTGACAGAGACAGGGGATTCGCTTTAATACCTTTACTGGTACGGATGTCAGGTACGGTCCAGGGTACTCAGTAGGATTGGTGCACTTCAGGACTTCTCGCCAGTGAGTGGGTATAAGGCCTCCTGGTCCGTGTCTGCCTCTCTGTATGCTCCTGGCCAGCCTGCAACTGGGCCTAGCTTATGTGTCGTGCTGTTCCTTCACCTGTCGCTTGGTAGTAGGACCTTCTGCTGGCAACCACTATCCCTGGTAACGCTGGGGCTTTCGTGGTTCCTGATCCTGTTAAGGGTTTAGCTTCAGGTCGGCCGGGGACTTGTAGTCCTCCTGGTATGCCGGTGATCCCTACTGGGTATAAAGGACCCTGTAGGCGCGGACCCGGTGTATGGTTTGTATATTCAGGGTGAGCCTATGATGCTCCTCTGCCCCCTCAACTCCTCTCTCCTCTCCTCCTCGCCGTCGGCCACACTCGGGGCCCTCAGAACACAGCAGCAGACGTGATGCGTCTTCGCTGCTCTCAGCGTCAGCATGCTCTCAGACTTTCTGACTCTGTCTGACTGACTGAACTGCCTGGCTCCACCCTCCATATATACACCGCGTGCAGAATTATTAGGCAAATGCGTATTTTGATCACTTTGATACTTTTTATACATGTTGTCCTACTCCAAGCTGCATAGGCTTGAGAGCCAACTACCAATTAAGTAAATCTGGTGATGTGCATCTCTGTAATGAGGAGGGGTGTTGTCTAATGACATTAACACCCTATATAAGGTGTGCTTAATTATTAGGCAACTTCCTTTCCTTTGGCAAAATGGGTCAGAAGAGAGATTTGACGGGCTCTGAAAAGTCCAAAATTGTGAGATGTCTTGCAGAGGGATGCAGCAGTCTTGAAATTTCCAAACTTTTGAAGCATGATCACCGAACATTCAAGCGTTTCATGGAAAATAGCCAACAGGGTCGCAAGAAGCGTGTTGGCCAAAAAAAGCGCAAAATAACTGACCATGAATTGAGGAAAATCAAGCGTGAAGCTGCCAAGATGCCATTCATCACTAGTTTTGCCATATTTCAGAGCTGCAACGTTACTGGAGTATCAAAAAGCACTCAGGGACATGACCATGGTAAGGAAGGCTGAAAAACAACCACCTTTAAACAAGAAACATAAGATAAAACATCAAGAATGGGCCAAGAAATATCTTAAGACTGATTTTTCAAAGGTTTTATGGACTGATGAAATGAGAGTGACTCTTGATGGGCCAGATGGATGGGCCAGAGGCTGGATCAATAAAGGGCGGAGAGCTCCACTCCGACTCAGACGCCAGCAAGGTTGAGATGGGGTACTGGTATGGGCTGGTATCATCAAAGATGAACTTGTGGGACCTTTTCGGGTTGAGGATGGAGTGAAGCTCAACTCCCAGACCTACTTCCTACAGGAAGAAGTCGGTATCGTTCAAGAAAAAGATGATTTTCATGCAGGACAATGCTCCATCACATGCATCCAACTACTCCACAGCGTGGCTGGCCAGTAAAGGTCTAAAAGAAGAAAAAATAATGACATGACCCCCTTGTTCACCTGATCTGAACCCCATAGAGAACCTGTGGTCCATCATAAAATGTGAGATCTACAGGGAGGGAAAACAGTACACCTCTCGGTACAGTATCTGGGAGGCTGTGGTGACTGCTGCACGCAATGTTGATCGAAAACAGATCAAGCAACTGACAGAATCTATGGATGTAGGGCTGTTGAGTGTCATCATAAAGAAAGGTGGCTATACTGATCACTAATTTTTTTTGTTTTTGTTTTTGCATGTCAGAAATGTTTATTTCTAAATTTTGTGCACTGTCATTGGTTTACCTGGTGAAAATAAACAAGTGAGATGGGATTATATTTGGTTTTTATTAAGTTGCCTAATAATTCTGCACAGTAATAGTTACCTGCACAAACAGATATCCTCCTAAAATAGCCAAATCTAAAAAAATCCCACTCCAACTTCCAAAAATATTAAGCTTGGATATTTATGAGTCTTTTGGGTTGATTGAGAACATAGTTGTTGATCAATAATAAAAATAATCCTCTAAAATACAACTTGCCTAATAATTCTGCACTCAGTGGTATATCCCTAACGGGCTCCCTCTGGTGGTATGAGGTGGAAGGGTGGAGGTGTTTGTATGTAATGAGGGCCTCTTGTAGAGAAGCCCATCCATGCACCCTGGGTCCTGTGGTACCTGTGAACAGCAGGGTGCCACAAATCACTTCCCTATTGGCCCCCACCAGACTAAACCATCTCCTACAGCTACCTTTAAATACAATATAAGGTACTTAGTAGCATTGAGCAAGCACTAAAATGCTCGGGTGCTCGAAGCTCGGGCCGAGCTCACCGTGATACTCGGGTGCTCGACCCGAGCAACGAGCCCAATGTTAGTCTATGGGAGACCCGAGCATTTTTGCGGCGGCACCCCCGGCAGTCTGTAGAAAGCCTAAAAAGTTCCCAAAACGATAGTGACAGTGTTCAGATGACATGGGGACAGCATGGGGATCGCCGCAGGAAGCATTTCTAACTCCCAGGTCACTGCTGTCAACAATGTTGTCAGAGGTATTACGACACTTCTACAGACTCACAATAAAACATACAAAAACGAATCCAAAATGGATATTCCTGGGAAATATGTTAAGGAACATCCTTTCCATGGTAATGACTTGTGTATAAGGCAAAATAAATAACCAAAACCAAAAATACTCCTCCACACCTTGGGCTATGTTCACAAGTAGCATTTTTTATGCATTTTTGCACTTTTGCATTGCTTTCAACCAAGAAAAATGCATTCACTGGGAAATGTCATTTTAACATTTTACAACCTTATCGGGCCATGTGCTGTGTGACACATGCATACAGTGCTGAAAAGACATGAGAACAGCATGGGGAAGACCCCTGGAAGCATCTCTGACACCCAGGTCACTGCCTAAAAGTGTGCCCATCAGAAGTGATCCTTGCCGCATCAGAAGATGCAGACTTGCAACTATCCCCGTGCAAGTCCTCGTCCCAGGGCAGTGTTCAATTGTACCTCCCCCATTCCTTGCAATGCAAGCACAAGTATGCAGATTGCCACCCACCCCCAGGCTGCAATACCATACTGCTAGCTTGCTTGTACTTGAAATTGGGCCTTTTAGGCATGTGGAGGCAGATGCCGGCCACCATGTCATGGCTGCGTCAGCGGCCTGGTATCCATGCTCAGTACCCAGCCGCCATGGGGTGGCCAGGTGTCCATACTCGGTCCCCTGCCGCCCCGCTGCCGGGTGCCCACACACGGTACCAAGCCTCCTGGGGGCGGCCGGGTGTCCATAAACGGTCCCCAGCCGTCCCTATTTGAAGGACAGCCTAACCACAAACGTGGACAAGTGAATGTGGCCGGGGGTGGTCCATCTGACTGACGCTGTCACACTGTGTTAATATTGTGGAAGCCGGGACACAATTGGACACTGGGATGCAACACGTCCTCCAGGCAAAGAGGATTGCGGGTCCTGAGTCAATCAAGCTTCAACACAAAGTTCAGAAGGTAGACAGCAGCAGTGGTCAGCCTCCTACACAACGAGTAAATTATTCATGATCATGAGGCAATCCATCTCCTTAGCTTTCTGTTCCTTGGAATGCAAACGCATGTATGTAGTAGCGGCTAGGCCTGAGGTGGTCAGCGTTTTGGCGAATATCCTACCTCCTCCAAGGATTGCTGGATGTTTTCCTGCTACTATCCCAGTTCTATGACTCCCGTTAAAACAAAGCTTCAGGTGATGAATGATGGATGAGGTGGTGGCAAAGGAGAAAGAGCAGGAGGAACAGGGACCATTCACATCAATATCAGGCCAGTCAACCACACATGTCTTGTAGGATATGTTTCTGTACCAAAAGGAGCGATTCGGCTACACAGTTATAGGGCATAAAGTGAGTGCAATGCCTACCAAAAATTTCGAGGCACTCCAATGCCCCTTGGAAGTGACATGGAGGTCAGAGGGCCTTAACTAAACTGTTTTTTCCATTTATAGCAACTGGGTCTCCTGTACACTGTTAGCCTAAGCAGTGAATGGAAGGCTTTTCAAAAATATGAGGAACTGCAATGCCCGTTGAAACAGACGTGGATTACAACATGCTAAAAATCTTCTACCCATTATTGGGGAGTGGGTCTCCCTTAGTGTTCGCCAATGCATTGAAAAGCTAAAGCTGACTAAATTTTAGGAGGAAATACAATGCCCGTTGAAAGAGTCGTGGAGGTTAGAGGTAATTAAAAACAACATTTCAATGCCCCTTGTTAGAGCTGCGGAGTTCAGAGTGGTTTAACAAGACGGTTTTAGTGCCCCTTGGAAGAGACGTGGAGGTCGCAGTAGCTTAACAAGATGGTTTTAATGCCCCTTGGAAGAATGGTGGAGGTCGCAGTGGAATAAAAAGACAATATCAATGCCCCTTTGAAGAGTGGTGGAGGTCTCAGTAGCTTAACAAGACAGTTTTAATTCCCCTTGGAAGAGACGTGGAGGTCGCAGTAGCTTAACAAGATGGTTTTAATGCCCCTTGGAAGAATTGTGGAGGTCGAAGTAGCTTAACAAGTCGGTTTTAATGCCCCTTGGAAAAATGGTGGAAGTCGCAGTGGAATAAAAGACAATATCAATGCCCCTTGGAAGAGTGGTTGGGTCGCTGTAGCTTAACAAGATCGTTTTAATGCCCCTTGGAAGAAGGTTGGAGGTCGCAGTGGAATAAAAAGACAATATCAATGCCCCTTAGAAGAGTGGTGGAGGTCGCAGTAGCTTAACAAGACGGTTTTAATGCCCCTTGGAAGAGACGTGGAGGTCGCAGTAGCTTAACAAGACAGTTTTAATGCCCCTTGGAAGAATGGTGGAGGTTGCAGTGGCTTAATAAGACAGTTTTAATGCCCCTTGGAAAAGTGGTGGAGGTCGCAGTAGCTTAACAAGACGGTTTTAATGTCCCTTGGAAGAGACGTGGAGGTCGCAGTAGCTTAACAAGACAGTTTTAATGCCCCTTGGAAGAATGGTGGAGGTTGCAGTGGCTTAATAAGACAGTTTTAATGCCCCTTGGAAAAGTGGTGGAGGTCGCAGTAGCTTAACAAGACGGTTTTAATGTCCCTTGGAAGAGACGTGGAGGTCGCAGTAGCTTAACAAGATGGTTTTAATGCCCCTTGGAAAAAATTGCGGAGGTCGAAGTAGCTTAACAAGACAGTTTTAATGCCACTTGGAAAAATGGTGGAGGTCGCAGTAGCTTAACAAGACAGTTTTAATGCCCCATGGAAAAGTGGTGGAGGTCGCAGTAGTTTAACAAGACGATTTTAATGCCCCTTGGAAGAATGGTGGAGGTCGCAGTAGCTTAAGAAGACGGTTTTAATGCCCCTTGGAAAAGTGGTGGATGTCGAAGTAGCTTAACAAGGCGGTTTTAATGCCCCTTGGAAGAGACGTGGAGGTCGCAGTAGCTTAACGAGACGGTTTTAATGCCCCTTGGAAGAATGGTGAAGGTCACAGTGGAATAAAAAGACAATATCAATGCCCCTTAGAAGAGATGTGGTGGTCGAAGTAGCTTAACAAAGCGGTTTTAATGCCCCTTGGAAGAGACGTGGAGGTCGCAGTAGCTTAACAAGACGGTTTTAATGCCCCTTGGAAAAGTGGTGGAGGTCGCAGCAGCTTAACAAGACGATTTTAATGCCCCTTGGAAGAATGGTGGAGGTCGCAGTAGCTTAAGAAGATGGTTTTAATGTCCCTTGGAAAAGAGGTGGAGGTCGCAGTAGCTTAGCAAGACGGTTTTAATGCCCCTTGGAAGAGACGTGGAGGTCGCAGTAGCTTAACAAGACGGTTTTAATGCCCCTTGGAAAAGTGGTGGAGGTCGCAGTAGCTTAACAAGACGGTTTTAATGACACTTGGAAAAGTGGTGGGGATCGCAGTAGCTTAACAGGACAGTTTTAATGCCCCTTGGAAGAGACGTGGAGGTCACAGTAGCTTATCAAGACGGTTTTAATGCCCCTTGGAAGAGACGTGGAGGTCGCAGTACCTTAACAAGACTGTTTTAATGCCCCTTGGAAAAGTGGTGGAGGTCGAAGTAGCTTAAAAAGACAGGTTTTATGCCCATTGGAAAACTGGTGGAGGTCGCAGTAGCTTAACAAGGCGGTTTTAATGCCCCTTGGAAGAGACGTGGAGGTCACAGTAGCTTAACAAGACGGTTTTAATGCCCCTTGGAAGAGACGTGGAGGTCGCAGTAGCTTAACAAGACGGTTTTAATGCCCCTTGGAAAAGTGGTGGAGGTCGCAGTAGCTTAACAAGACGATTTTAATGCCCCTTGGAAGAATGGTGGAGGTCGCAGTAGCTTAAGAAGACGGTTTTAATGTCCCTTGGAAAAGTGGTGGAGGTCGCAGTAGCTTAACAAGATGGTTTTAATGCCCCTTGGAAGAGACGTGGAGGTCGCAGTAGCTTAACAAGACGGTTTTAATACCCCTTGGAAAAGTGGTGGAGGTCGCAGTAGCTTAACAAGACGGTTTTAATGACACTTGGAAAAGTGGTGGAGATCGCAGTAGCTTAACAGGACAGTTTTAATGCCCCTTGGAAGAAACGTGGAGGTCGCAGTACCTTAACAAGACGGTTTTAATGCCCCTTGGAAAAGTGGTGGAGGTCGAAGTAGATTAAAAAGACAGGTTTTATGCCCATTGGAAAACTGGTGGAGGTCGCAGTAGCTTAACAAGGCGGTTTTAATGCCCCTTGGAAGAGATGTGGAGGTCGCAGTAGCTTAACAAGACGGTTTTAATGCTCCTTGGAAGAATGGTGGAGGTCACAGTGGAATAAAAAGACAATATCAATGCCCCTTGGAAGCGACGTGGAGGTCGCAGTAGCTTAACAAGACTGTTTTAATGCCCCTTGGAAGAATGGTGGAGGTCGCAGTAGCTTAACAAGACATTTTTAATGCCCCTTGGAAAGTGGTGAAGGTCGCAGTAGCTTATCAAGACGGTTTTAATGCCCCTTGGAAGAATGGTGGAGGTCGCAGTAGCTTAGGAAGGTGGTTTTAATGCCCCTTGGAAAAGTGGTGGAGGTCGCAGTAGCTTAACAAGGCGATTTTAATGCCCCTTGGAGGAGACGTGGAGGTCGCAGTAGCTTAACGAGACGGTTTTAATGCCCCTTGGAAGAATGGTGAAGGTCACAGTGGAATAAAAAGACAATATTAATGCCCCTTGGAAGATATGTGGAGTTCGAAGTAGCTAAACAAGACGGTTTTAATGCCCCTTGGAAGAGACGTGGAGGTCGCAGTAGCTTAACAAGACGGTTTTAATGCCCCTTGGAAAAGTGGTGGAGGTCGCAGTAGCTTAACAAGACAGTTTTAATGACACTTGGAAAAGTGGTGGAGGTCGCAGTAGCTTAACAAGGCGGCTTTAATGCCCCTTGGAAGAGACGTGGAGGTCGCAGTAGCTTAACAAGGCGGTTTTAATGCCCCTTGGAAGAATGGTGGAGGTCACAGTGGAATAAAAAGACAATATCAATGCTCCTTGGATGAGTGGTGGAGGTCGCAGTAGCTTAACATGATGGTTTTAATGCCCCTTGGAAGAGACGTGGAGGTCGCAGTAGCTTAACAAGATGGTTTTAATGCCCCTTGGAAAAGTGGTGGAGGTCGCAGTAGCTTAACAAGACAGGTTTTATGTCTTTTGGAAAAGTGGTGTAGGTCGCAGTAGCTTAACTAGACGGTTTTAATGCCCCTTGAAAAAGTGGTGTAGGTCGCAGTAGCTTAACAAGAAGGTTTTAATGCCCCTTGGAAGAATGGTGGAGGTCGCAGTGGAATAAAAAGACAATATCAATGCCCCTTGGAAGAGTCGTGGAGGTCGCAGTAGCTTAACAAGACGATTTTAATGCCCCTTGGAAGAGACGTGGAGGTCGCAGTAGCTTAACAAGACAGTTTTAATGCCCCTTGGAACAATGGTGGAGGTCGTAGTAGCTTAACAAGACTGTTTTAATGAACCTTGCAAGAGACGTGGAGGTCGCAGTAGCTTAAAAAGACGGTGTTAATGCCCCTTGGAAATGTGGTGGAGGCCTCAGTAGCTTCACAAGATGGTTTTAATGCCCCTTGGAAGAGACGTGAAGGTCGCAGTAGCTTAACAAAACTATTTTAATGCCCCTTACAAGAGCCATGCAGTACAGCATATTAAAAACATTATTCCCATTATTGGGGAGTGGGTCTCCCATAGTCTTTGCCTATGCCTTCCAAGCAAAAGCTGCCAAAAATTAGGATGGAGGAACTTGCAATGCTGGTAACACGGACCACAGTCACCCTGGTGGTATAGTGGTGGTGAAGGCTGAGGATAAGGAGAAGAGCAAAAAACAGCCGAAATGAGGAAGCGTATACCCATGTGTGGGTGTGAAGAGGTGCATGGGAATACACCTCCCAAAATAACACAGTGGATTTGACTTTATGTT
Organism: Phyllobates terribilis; assembly: GCF_046119375.1. Classification (NCBI taxonomy): domain Eukaryota; kingdom Metazoa; phylum Chordata; class Amphibia; order Anura; family Dendrobatidae; genus Phyllobates; species Phyllobates terribilis. The sequence continues at coordinate 609,874,890 of NW_027362762.1, forward strand.
ACTCTGCTGTCATTTGGTGGTGATGAGAAGTCTTGCCCAATCCAGCCCTTGTTCATTTTGATAAGGGTCAGCTTGTCAACATTGTCAGTTGACAGGCGAGTGCGCTTATCAGTTATGATTCCCCCAGCGGCACTAAAATCACGCTCCGATAACACGCTAGCGGCAGGGCAGGCCAGGACCTCCAAGACATAGAGAGCGAGTTCATTTCAAGAGTCCAGCTTGGATACCCAATAATTAAAAGGCACAGAGGAATCATGAAGGACACTGGTACGGTCGGCAAGGTACTCCCTCACAATCTTTTGAAACTTTCCACTCATTGTGAGAGTACCCCGCACCTCAGGGCCTGTAAGCTAAGCGGGTCTCAGAAAACTGTCCCAGAATGTTGACAGTGTTCCCCTGCCTCTGCTGGATTGGAGTTGTGTCTCTCGCGCCTGTACGCGTTAGTTAGTCAACGAACTGTGACCTCTGCCGCTAGCGTGTTCAGATGGGAATTTTTTTAAAAGTTCTGCAGCAAGGGCCTTCTGGTACTTCCACATTTTTGTAGACCTCTCCACCTCAGGAATAAGAGAGTGAAAGTTCTCCTTGTAGCGGGGGTCTACAAGTGTCACCAACCAGTAATAACTGTCACCCAACATTTTGTCAATGCGAGAGTCACGGTTAAGGCAGCATAACATAAAGTCAGCCATGCGTGCCAGAATGGTACCGGGCAAGAATTTCGTGTCCTCACCAAGATGACAACTGACCATGCTCTCCTCCTCCTCCTCTCCCCTGTCCTCAGGCCACCCACCTTCTTGATCCATCTCATCATACTCTGGCTGCAATGCCTCCTCTTTAATTCTCTGCAGAGAGCGTTGCAAAAGACAGACAAGTGGGATGCTGACGCTAATGATGGCGTCTTCGCCACTCACCTTCTTGGTGGACTCCACAAAGTTTGTCAGGATGGTACATATGTCAGACATCCAGGTCCACTCCTGAGGTCTTATGTGTGGAATCTGACCTGAATATCGACGGCCTTGTTGCATGTCGTACTCCACAACTGCTCTCTTCTGCTCACAAATCCTTTGCAACATGTGGAGGGTAGGGTTCCAATGTGTGGGGACATCACACACCAGTCTGTGTGTCGGAAGCTGCAAACGCTGCTGCAACACAGCAAGGGCGGCGGAAGCTGTAGCCGACTTCTGAAAATGAGCTGACAGGCGGTGTACTTTGACGAGCAGATCTGGTAACTCGGGGTACGATTTAAGAAACCGCTGAACCACATGGTTAAGCACATGAGCCAGGCATGGTACGTGTGTGATCTCGCCTCGCCTCAGAGCCGCCACCAGGTTACGGCCATTGTCACACAAGACCATGCCTGGATTTAGGTTCAGCGGTCTCAGCCACAGATCTGCCTGCTCTTTCACAGCTGTCCACAACTCACAAGCAGTGTGAGGTTTATCATCTATGCTTATGAGTAGTGTTGAGCCACCCCCGTAGTGTTCGAGTTCGGTTCGGTTCGTCGAACACCCGTGTGTTCGCCGAACTGTTCGTCGAACACCTTCGAACACCGTTAAAACCAATGGCAGGCAAACAAAAACACATAGAAACACATAGAAAACACCTTCCAAGGTGTCCAAAAGCTGACAAACTGCTCTGAAGACACAACTAACACATGGAAAAGTGACAAGTACATATAGTCATGCGAAAAGAAAAGAGGTGGAGGAGTAAAAGGAGGGGGAGACACAGATATAGGCATGTCATGCCCTTCTAAAATCCAAAAAGTGAGAAGCCGACACGTTCAGTCCGCTCCTGCCCGTGCCACCTCCGTGTCGCCGGGTTTGTGCCAGAGCCGCGGTGAACCCTGACGGCCAGCCCCCCTCTCCCAATACTGGTGCCTGTCCGCTGGTGGGTCGAGCGAGCCCCCCTGTGGTGGAGGCAGCTCTAAGCTTTTTAATTTAAATTGTCTCTCTAATTTGAATGAATACACTTTAAATCCATTTACAAGGATCTATTGGAGGGCAAGTCTTATGCCAGCAGCCGCGTAATTCCAGCTCCAGTAGCGTCCACTAAAGCTGCTGCAGTTAAAAAGCTTTTATAAGGATCGAGCTCGGCTGTCCACCGCAAGGCATCCTACTGCCAGTCCCAGCCCCTATGCCTTGGGGTGCCTCCTGATGCTCTTCACTGAGTATCCCGTGGTCCCGAAGCATTTCCTTTGAAAAAATTAAGTGTCAAAACTACAGGTGGTGTAGCTTGCTTAACAGCCGGGATAATCTGCTGACTAGCAGACACTGCTACTAGGCACAAAGTATTTCCTGGGCTAGATGCAGTTAAAAATTTGTAATTAGATACTCTCGTTGGATGCTGAGAAAGCATTCCATAGAGTCGCCTGGCACGCCATATATGATTCTCTTAAAAAGCTTGGGGTAGGGGTCTAGGGGACCCTTTTATAGCCAAAATCACGGCCCTGTATCGCAATACGTCACCTAGGCTGAAGATAAATGGAACTGTATTACCCTGAGGGCTCGGTTGCTACAGAGGTATTGCACCTCACCCAGAGGTGTGATATTTCACTCTCAGGTAAGGATGGAGTGTGGATCAGGACCCGACACCTGCATGCATTACACCACATTGCCGTGGGGCAGGGCGACCAATATGCCCCTGAGACGGGCACGACAGTCCCTGTCCCTGGCTGGAGTGGGGGGAGGGAACACTGAGGAAGGGGAACCCTGTAGTGCAGGAGCAGGGAGGAAGCAGTTCCTGGGTGCATTGAGAAGGGAGTATAAAAGGTGGGCACCATCTTAGTTCAGTGCAGAGAAGTCTGAGCAGAAGTGACAGGGAGCAGGGGCTCTGCATGAGCTTTGCTCCGGAGGCGGGCCTAGTAACAGAGTCCCAGGCCTGGAAGAGGGAGAAGGAAGGAAGAGGAGCGGAGAAGGCTCCAGGAACGAGGAATGAAGGGATCCCAGGGATGTGGACGGGCGAGTCGCCACCGCACGCCCGAATCCACCTGCGTGGAGGGGTCAGGCCAAAGGGGGAGACCGGTCCCCGAAACTAGTGGAGGCAGGAAACGACCCTCAGCTAGAAACCGGAGGCTGTGACATTTTATGTGGCGCAGCCCCTCGCTACACCCGCTAGGAAGGCACCACATAGGGTCAGGGAAACTGGCGCCATGTTTACCAAGAGGAGGCCCGAGGCAGCCGGACAGAAGGGTTGGTAAGAAAGGCCAGACAAAGGACACACAAAGGGGGTCCTGTGAAGCGCTCCAAAGTTATCTGGGAGTTGTCTGAGCCCCTCACCTGGTGAGCACAGTACGACGTGGGCAGCCGTTACCTGCAGAAGTGGTCTGGATAATAAGATCTGTGAGTAAAGGCCCTGGACTGCATCACTGACTCCGTGTCGTTACTGCTGCTGCCCTGCACCATCACCCCCATCCTCCGCATACACTGCCCTGAGGCTATACTCCTCCCGTGGGGAGTTATGCTACGCTCTGCTGCACCCACAACACCAGCCTCAGCGGTCTGCCCTGGAGCAGCGGTTCACTCTGACCGCAATCCACGGGTGGCGTAGTCGGACATTTAAACATCAAACCCACATAAATAGTTCCGCCACTGGTTTGACCGCCCTGAGCCACGGAACCGGGTCGCCGCCACGGAGACTACAACCACCAGCATCCACCAAAAAGGGTCCGGCTCCGGGTGTCCCAAGGCCCAGGGGGCGCGTCAGAACATTTTCATCACCTTTCACAATCACCAATGGGACAAGGCAGGGATGTTCTCTGTCCCCTCTCTTATACATCCTAGTGACGGAGCACCTGCTCTCATCAATTCGCCATAACCCCAATATTAGGTGGATTGAGGTGGGAGGCACCGAGTACAAGTGCTCTCTATTTGCTGATGATGTCCTAGTATATATCACTCAATCACATATATCCATCCATGCTGTTATGGCTGAAATAGATCACTTTGTTACATGGTCAAATTTTAAAATCAATGCAGCAAAGTCTGAGGCCCTCGATGTTTCCCTCCCCAAATCCATATAGGATTCCATCCAGTCCAACTTTCCCTTTGCCTGGCCCTCACAGGGTATCAAATACTTAGGAATTCCTATTCATAGAGACCTCTCCCATCTATGTTATCTTAATTTTGGGCCCTTTATTGAACAACTCCATACAGACCACGGTTGGCAAGTTAGAACTGTAAGATTCACTACGTGAACCACTGGTGTTTTGTGGAAAAGCACATGTACACTGTGTTCCAAATTATTATGCAAAAAGTGTTTAGGAGTGATAAGGGAAGAATTTGTTTGTTTGTCAGTTAAACTCATTGATGGTGATGTGTGTCAGGGCTCTTTATATCACTGTAAGCAATTGCAGACACCTGTGCTAATTAGTTTGGCAGGTGTGTCCAATGAAAGGCAAGACTACTTAAGAAGGCTGTCTCACATTATTAAGCAGCCTACATTTTCTGCCAAAATGGGAAAGAAAAAGGATGTGTCAGCTGCTGAGAAGCAACAAATTGTGGAGTGTTTAGGTCAAGGCATGACTACAATCAACATTGTGCGATGATCAGGATGAAGTGTCTTGGCAATCAAGAAGTATGTAGCTGATTCACAGTACACACGTGTGCGTGCTGATAAGGGCAAATTGAGGACTCTTTCCTACAAGCAATTACGTCAGGTTAAAAGAGCAGCGGCAAAAAAGCCTTGTCATAGCAGCAGACAAGTTTTTGAAGCTGCTGGTGCCTCCAACGTCCCCCGAACAACAAGATGCAGGGTCCTTCAGAGGTTTGCAGCTGTGCATACGCCATCCTGTCGACCTCCTCTATCCACTTCACACAAGCAGAAACGGCTCCAGTGGGCCAAACATTACATGAAGACTGATTTCAAAACTGTTTTGTTCACGGATGAGTGCCGTGCAGCTCTCGATGGTCCAGATGGATGGAGTGGAGGATGGCTGGTTGATGGACACCCCACGCAAACACGGCTACAGCGCCAACAAGGAGGAGGTGGAGTAATGTTTTGGGCTGGAATCATGGGGAGAGAGATTGTCGGCCCCTTTAGGATCCCTGAAGGCGCTAAAGATGAACTCCATAATGTATGTGGATTTTCTCAAACAGCACTTCCTGCCATGGTTCAAGAAGAAGAACCGTGTATTTCATAGCAAGATCATTTTTTTGCATGATAATGCACCATCTCATGCTGCACATAAAACATCTGCATCTCTGGCTGATATGGGCATAAAAGGGGACAAACTTATGGTGTGACCCCCATGCTCCCCTGACCTCTACCCCATTCAGAACCTCTGGAGCATCATCAAAAGGAGTGTCTATGATGGCGGGAGGCAGTTCACATCTAAGCAACAGCTCTGGGAGGGTATTCTGTCCTCATGCAAAACAATTGAAGCAGAAACCATCCAAAACTTGACAAATTCAATGGACGAGAGAGTTCAGAAGCTCCTTTCGAACAAGGGGTCCTATGTGAAAATGTAACATCACCTAGAATAAAGTTTTGAGTTGAAAACTGTTTGATTTCAGTTTCTAATAACCTGCTAATGCTTATAATTTCAAAAATGACCATTTTTTTGGTCTTTATTAAAATGAAAAGGTTGATCGAAAAGTTTGGCGGATTTAAGAGTGTGGCAACCCAGTAGTCATGATTACTTCAAATTCTGACAATATGAGGGTCATGTTGCAGGTAGTGCAGCAAGAAGGCACTTTTGTGTCTTGCGCATCTCGGAGCCCCAAAATTATTTTCCAGGCTAGATACAGCTAAAAATTATTATTAATTTTAAATCTGGTGGAGCTTAGTATAGATGGCCTAATAGAATCAGTTCTGCACACTGCTACAAAGCCCAAATTATTTTCCAGCCAAGATACAGATAAACATGATTAGTAATTTTAAATCTGGTGGAGCTTATTATAGATGGCCTAATAGAATCAGTGCTGCACACTGCTACAAAGCCCAAATTATTTTCCAGCCAAGATACAGATAAACATGATTAGTAATTTGAAAGCTTAAAACGGTTGGTAGGGTGATTTTAACCAATCATCCATCTTTTACTCTCCCCAGGATGACACAGGGGTAGAAAAGTCGTTTCGGATCCATGATTTGTTCATCTTTATGAACGTGAGTCTGTCTACATTATCGGTGGAGAGCCGCGTGCGCTTATCTGTCAGCACACCACCAGCAGCGCTGAACACACGTTCAGACAGAACGCTGGCTGCGGGGCATGACAAGATCTCCAAGGCGTAAGTGGCTAGCTCCGGCCATTTATCCAGATTGGAAGCCCAAAAAGAGCAAGGGTCCAGTGACACAGTCATGGCTTCAATGTTTACTTGGAGATACTCCTGTACCATCGTCTCTAGGCGTTGACTATGTGTCAGACTTCTTGTCTCCTGTGGCCTTGCAAAGGATGGGCTAAAAAAGTGGTGAAATGATTGCTGGTAACATCAATTTTGCGCAGATACTGTGGTTCTGTTATGGTTTGAGTGTCCCACGGTTGGCAAGTTGGAACTGTGAGATTCACTACGTGCACCACTGGTGTTTTGTGGAAAAGCACATGTAAGATTCTGCAACAGTCTCTGCTGATACTCCTGCATGCGTGCATCCCTTTCTATGGCAGGAATAATTTCTGCAAATTTACTTTTGTACCGGGGATCTAACAGTGTGGCAACCCAGTAGTCAGGATTATTTCTAATTCTCACAATTCGAGGGTCATGTTGCAGGTAGTGCAGCAAGAAGGCACTCATGTGTGTTGCGCATCCAGGAGCACCAAGTCCCTGTTGTGTTGGTGGCAAGGTAACAATCATGCTTCCTTCCTCTGTCCTCTCCCCCCAACCTCGCACAACAGAAATGTGATCAAGGTCTCCCTCATCTGATGAGTCTTCCATCAGTTCGTCCTCCACTTCTTCCTGGGCTCCTGCACCTTCCTCACTAGTTTGGCTGCTACCATGCGCCCTGGTAAAACCATCTCCCCCACCCTCACATGCCTGCCACCTTGGTGCTGCCGACCGTCTGGACCTTGCAGATGTTAGCCCTTCCGCATACAACTCCTCCTCCTCTACTTCCTCCACCTCCTCTTGTGCCACCACCTGACTCCGAATTCTGTTTAACATGTGCTCCAGCATGTAAATCACCGGAATAGTCATGCTGATAATGGCATCGTCAGCACTAAACATCTTCGTCGCCATTTCAAAACTGTGCAGAAGGGTGCATAGGTCCCTGATCTGAGACCACTCCTCCAGCGTGATTTGCCCCACATCTGGATCTCGTTGGCCCAGGCTATACGTCAGAACGTATTGCACCAGGGCTTGTCGGTGCTGCCACAGTCGCTGCAACATGTGCAGAGTTGAATTCCACCGGGTAGGCACATCGCATTTTAGCCGGTGAAGTGGCAGGCCCAACGACTTCTGTAGAGATGTAAGTCGCTGAGCTGCGGTATGCGAACGGCGGAAGTGAGCACACAGCGACCGTGCCCTCTGCAGAAGGCCATCTAGTCTGGGATAGTGGGCTAAAAATTGCTGGACAACCAGGTTCAACACGTGAGCCATACAAGGCACGTGTGTGACATTGCCCCGGCGAAGGGCCGCACCCAGGTTTGCAGCATTGTCGCACACGGCCTTCCCTGGTTTCAGGTCCAGTGGAGACAACCATTCATGAAATTGGTTCTCCAGAGCTGACCACAACTCCTCAGCTGTGTGACTCACATTTCCCAGACATTTCAAAGTAAAAGCGCCTGATGACGTTGAGCCCTACTGCCAGCATAGTAAGGAGGTGTGCAGGATCCCTTCTGCGCAGTTAGAAAGCTTGTGGCATGACCAGACAGGCTTTGGGTGCAGGTGGAAGACCGAGAGGAGGTTGAGGAGGCAGAAGCAGTGGAGGAACTTTGACATAAAGAGGATTGACGCACAACTCGTGGGGACGGCAAGACTTGGACAGCAGCCCCTTGTCCTGCTGTCACCATAGTTACCCAGTGCCCAGTCAGCGACATGTAACGCCCCTGTCCATGCCTACTCGTCCAAGTGTCTGTGGTGAAATGCACCCTGTCACACACAGAGTTTCTCAAAGAAGCGGTGATGTTGTGTGCGACATGCTGGTGGAGCGCAGGCACACCTTTCTTTGAGAAGTAGTGCCGACTGGGCATCTGGTACTGGGGCACTGCGACGGACATAAGGTCTCGAAAATCCTCTGTGTCCACCAGGCGGAAAGGCAGCATTTCTGTAGCCAAGAGCTTGCAGATGGTGAAATTCAACCTCTTAGCTTTCTCATGGCTAGGAGGAAATGGTCTTTTACTTGTCCACATCTGAGGGACCAAGGGCTGGCTATTGTGCTTAGACGGGGTTGATAAGGGTGTCCCCGGCAAACTGCCGGTCTGTGAGGAAGATGCAGGCGGACATGTTAGGTTGCCTTGATCCAAAGGTGGTGCTATCGATGTCGGACAGCGCTCAACACCAGCTGGTGTTACCACCTCCAAAGAAAATGATGACCTGCCAATCACGCTGGCTGTTGCGGGTAAAGAGGTGGCAGGTCTGCGCCCCAAAACAGGTGTGACTGCTGTCCCCCCAGTCACAGAGGATGAAGAGGCCGCGGATGCACAAGATATGGCAGACGGTGGTTGGCCCGGCCGGCTAGGCCGCATTGTAGCACACTGAGCTTCCCACTGCAACTTATGCTTCATGTCCATGTGCCGGTTCATGCATGAAGTACTCAAACTATGTATTTTTTGGCCTCTACTTAGCTTTTGCTGACAAATGTTACAGATAACACGAGTTGGGTCATCTTTATCGATCTGAAAAAATGCCCAGGCTATGCAAGGCTTAGCACCCATGCGACCTGAAGAGCCACCACGACTTGTGGTGAGAGGCAGAGTTGTGTTTGAGGATGCAGTTGTTGACGTGCTTCCAGTACTACGTCTCTGTCCAGGAAGGCGCAACCTGACCTCGTCGTCACTAGCATCTTCCTCCACCTCCTCTGCTGACCTCATCTCTTGGCTGACTGTGGGTTGACAGTAAGTGGGATCTCCAACCTCATCATCATCACCCTGTGCGTTATCACACCCGTCGTCCTCAGAGCCAACCTGTTCCTGCCCTGACTAAAAACTAAAGTTGTCGCTCCAATCAGGTATTTGAGTCTCATCATCGTCTTCCTCATTGTCTCCACCAACAGGAGTTACAGTTTGGGAATGAGGGTCTAAATTATGGTCAGAACCTTCTGCGTCTGGTCCTGGATCCGACTCATAAAGATTCTGGGCATTAGTGCAGATCATTTCCTCGTCTGGATTCACAAGAAGCGCTGGAGTGTACCTCTGATTCCCAGGCTATAGTATGAGTAAACAACTCTGCAGACTCAACCATCTGTTCTACCTCATACTCAGACAGGCAGCTGGAGATTTGGAAGCTGTGAGGAAGCAAGTGCGATTGGGGTGACACCTTTGAGGACTGGAGTATTTGTGATGTTGAAGTTGATGTGGAGGAGAGCCCACTTAAAGGAGCACTTGATATCCGTTGAAGCAAATGCTGTTTTTGTGCCTCATCTGGAATTTGTAGCGATTGGCGTGGCCGTAAGAAAGGGATCTTATCACATTGTCCGCTAAAAGAAGTAGACATTTTAGTTTGGCTGGAAGATGGTCTTTCTTCTGCAGATGTTACTGTTGCTTTAACACCTACCCCACGGACACAACCTTTTTTCCCCTTCCCAACACGCCTATTCCCCTTTCCACCAGCAGCAGGCCTTTTTCCACTCATTTTGGTGGTTAACTAATTCACAACTCGGGAGTTGTTTGCACAAAAAAACAATGGATGGGAACCGAGCAGAGCTGAGTGGCCAAACTGTGGTATTAGGCCAAAACTATTGGCTGGGTTAGATGCAGAAAAAAATTATATTCAATTTGCAACCTGATGGAGGTCAGTATAGATGGACTAATAGAACAAGTCCCACACACAGCTAGAAGCCCAAATATTTTTTCAGAGGTAGATGCAGAAAAAAAAATATTCAGTTTGCAACCTGATGGAGGTCAGTATAGATGGACTAATAGAGAAAGTCCCACACACTGCTAGAAGGCCAAATATTTTTTCAGAGCAAGATGCAGACAAAAAATTATTTTGAATTTGCAACCTGATGGAGGTCAGTATAGGTGGACTAATAGAACAAGTCCCACACACTGCTAGAAGGCCAAATATTTTTTCAGAGCTAGATGCAGAAAAAAATTATATTCAGTTTGCAACCTGATGGAGGTCTGTATAGATGGATTAATAGAACAAGTCCCACACACAGCTAGAAGCCCAATATTTTTTCAGAGGTAGATGCAGAAAAAAATATATTCAGTTTGCAACCTGATGGAGGTCAGTATAGATGGACTAATACAACAAGTCCCACACACAGCTAGAAGCCCAATATTTTTTCAGAGCTAGATGCAGAAAAAAATTATATTCAATTTGCAACCTGATGGAGGTCAGTATAGATGGAGTAATAGAACAAGTCCCACACACAGCTAGAAGCCCAAATATTTTTTCAGAGCTAGATGCAGATAAAAATTATTTTTAATTTGCAACCTGATGGAGGTCAGTATAGATGGACTAATAGAGAAAGTCCCACACACTGCTAGAAGGCCAAATATTTTTTCAGAGCTAGATGCAGAAAAAAATTATATTCAGTTTGCAACCTGATGGATGTCAGTATAGATGGACTAATAGAGAAAGTCCCACACACTGCTAGAAGGCCAAATATTTTTTCAGAGCTAGATGCAGAAAAAAAGTTATATTCAGTTTGCAACCTGATGGAGGTCAGTATAGATGGACTAATAGAGAAAGTCCCACACACTGCTAGAAGGCCAAATATTTTTTCAGAGCTAGATGCAGAAAAAAATTATATTCAGTTTGCAACCTGATGGAGGTCTGTATAGATGGATTAATAGAACAAGTCCCACACACAGCTAGAAGCCCAATATTTTTTCAGAGGTAGATACAGAAAAAAATATATTCAGTTTGCAACCTGATGGAGGTCAGTATAGATGGACTAATACAACAAGTCCCACACACAGCTAGAAGCCCAATATTTTTTCAGAGCTAGATGCAGAAAGAAATTATATTTAATTTGCAACCTGATGGAGGTCAGTATAGATGGAGTAATAGAACAAGTCCCACACACAGCTAGAAGCCCAAATATTTTTTCAGAGCTAGATGCAGATAAAAATTATTTTTAATTTGCAACCTGATGGAGGTCAGTATAGATGGACTAATAGAGAAAGTCCCACACACTGCTAGAAGGCCAAATATTTTTTCAGAGCTAGATGCAGAAAAAAATTATATTCAGTTTGCAACCTGATGGAGGTCAGTATAGATGGACTAATAGAGAAAGTCCCACACACTGCTAGAAGGCCAAATATTTTTTCAGAGCTGGATGCAGAAAAAAATTATATTCAGTTTGCAACCTGATGGAGGTCTGTATAGATGGATTAATAGAACAAGTCCCACACACAGCTAGAAGCCCAATATTTTTTCAGAGGTAGATGCAGAAAAAAATATATTCAGTTTGCAACCTGATGGAGGTCAGTGTAGATGGACTAATACAACAAGTCCCACACACAGCTAGAAGCCCAATATTTTTTCAGAGCTAGATGCAGAAAAAAATTATATTCAATTTGCAACCTGATGGAGGTCAGTATAGATGGAGTAATAGAACAAGTCCCACACACAGCTAGAAGCCCAAATATTTTTTCAGAGCTAGATGCAGATAAAAATTATATTCAGTTTGCAACCTGATGGAGGTCAGTATAGATGGACTAATAGAGAAAGTCCCACACACTGCTAGAAGGCCAAATATTTTTTCAGAGCTGGATGCAGAAAAAAATTATATTCAGTTTGCAACCTGATGGAGGTCTGTATAGATGGATTAATAGAACAAGTCCCACACACAGCTAGAAGCCCAATATTTTTTCAGAGGTAGATGCAGAAAAAAATATATTCAGTTTGCAACCTGATGGAGGTCAGTGTAGATGGACTAATACAACAAGTCCCACACACAGCTAGAAGCCCAATATTTTTTCAGAGCTAGATGCAGAAAAAAATTATATTCAATTTGCAACCTGATGGAGGTCAGTATAGATGGAGTAATAGAACAAGTCCCACACACAGCTAGAAGCCCAAATATTTTTTCAGAGCTAGATGCAGATAAAAATTATATTCAGTTTGCAACCTGATGGAGGTCAGTATAGATGGACTAATAGAGAAAGTCCCACACACTGCTAGAAGGCCAAATATTTTTTCAGAGCTAGATGCAGAAAAAAATTACATTCAGTTTGCAACCTGATGGAGGTCAGTATAGATGGACTAATACAACAAGTCCCACACACAGCTAGAAGCCCAATATTTTTTCAGAGCTAGATGCAGAAAAAAATTATATTCAATTTGCAACCTGATGGAGGTCAGTATAGATGGAGTAATAGAACAAGTCCCACACACAGCTAGAAGCCCAAATATTTTTTCAGAGGTAGATGCAGAAAAAAATTATATTCAGTTTGCAACCTGATGGAGGTCTGTATAGATGGATTAATAGAACAAGTCCCACACACAGCTACAAGCCCAATATTTTTTCAGAGGTAGATGCAGAAAAAAATATATTCAGTTTGCAACCTGATGGAGGTCAGTATAGATGGACTAATAGAGAAAGTCCCACACACTGCTAGAAGGCCAAATATTTTTTCAGAGCTAGATGCAGAAAAAAATTATATTCAATTTGCAACCTGATGGAGTTCAGTATAGATGGACTAATAGAATGATGCTTTGCCCAAATGATTTTACCTCACTAGGTGCAGTAAAAAAATTGGTATTCTATACACAGGTGGTATATCTTGCAACACAGATAGGCTACTCCACTGACTAACACACTCTGCAATAGGCCAAAAAGGATTAGCTTTGCTAGATTTAGCCAAATGCTGTGAAAAAAACTTGCACAGCACTGGCACAGACCTGCCTGGCAAAAACTGATAGGAACTGATGTAACCTAGTCCTGAAAAGGACTCCAATTACAATTAGTCTTTACTCCCACAACCTATCTATTTAAGAGCACAGACCTGCCTGATAAAAGTCGTAGGAAATGCTGTATCCTAGTCATTAAAAGGACTGCAATCACAACTATTCCCTACTCCCAAGCTATCTGTAGATTTGTGCGAAAATTGGCTTGAAATTAACAAGGTATAGCGCACACAGCAACAGCGGTGCCGTCTAACACGCAGCTGCAGCAGTGAGAAAATGGTGGCGACGGGGAAAATGGCTTGGTCTTATAGGGCAAGGACATGTGACATACACTGCCAATGACACATGCCCTTGCTTGTGTGAAAAAAAGCACTTCGCTCCGTGTGTGCGCTGCTGATAGGCTGACAGATTGCACCTCCCCACTGTAAATGCGGGACAGAGAAAAAAAAATGGAGATCTTCATTATTCCTGCAGAGATCCATCCCCTGCCCCTCCCCCCACCCCGCTGTACACTCAAACTGCGTATTAACATTAATTTTCATCATTACTGAGAAAAAATCCAGTTATGATTTTGGTGCACGAACAGTTATCGAACATAACCTCGAACAGCCGAATTTTTCTCAAATCGTTCGTGTTTGCCGAACGGCTCGAACACAGCCCAAAACAGCTCGAATTTGAGATTGTCGAACAGTTCGAGTAGAACAACGCTCATCTCTACTTATGAGTTTCAGCACAGCCTGTTGCCGCTTGGCTGAGGCAGTACTGCAGTGCTTCCAGCTTGTAACTAATGTGGTGATATCTGAGATGGAGGCTGAACATGAGGAGGAGGAGGAGGATGATGAGCAGGAGCTGTACACTGTTTGGGCAACTCTGACTGACATAGGGCCCACAATCCTCGGTGTGGGGAGGATGTGTTCCGTTCCAAGGTCCGACTGGGTCCCGGCTTCCACTATGTTTACCCTGTGTGCTGTCAGGGAGATGTACCGTCCCTGGCCACAAGCACTTGTCCACGTGTCCGTTGTCAGGTGGACTCTCCCAGTAACTGCGTTGTTGAGGGCACGGCAGATGTTTTGGGACACGTGCTTGTGTAGTGCGGGGATGGCACACCGGGCAAAATAGTGTCGGCTGGGGACCGAGTACCGAGGGATGGCCTTGGCCATAAGGTTGCGGAAGGATTCCGTCTCCACCAGCCTAAAAGGCAGCATTTCCAATGCAAGCAGTCGTGAAATGTGCGAATTTAGGACTGTGGCCTGTGGGGCATTGGCTGTGAATTTGCGCTTTCGTTCAAAGGTCTGGGATATGGACAATTGAACGCTGCAGTGGGACGTGGATGTGGACGTTGATGCTGTTTCTTGAGAAACTGCCAAAACAAGTGAAGACTGAGAGGAGGGGGCATCTTTGCATGCAGTATGGACAGAGGATTGCCTTGCACGCACAACAGGGGGTTCTATTACATGCACAACAGCGGAAGAAGCAGTGGTGACACCCGCTGACACTGGTCGTGGACCCTGGGGTTTGCCCTACAAAGTCGGGTGCTTTGCTGCCATGTGCCTGATCATGCTGGTGGTAGTCAGGCTGGTAGTTTTGTCACCCCTGCTGATGCTGGCATGGCAGGTGGTACAAATGGCCTTTTGGGGGTTATCAGCAGAGTCTTTAAAAAAAATTCCAAACTCTGGAAGACCTACCGGTTGTACTGGCAACGTCCCTCGTGTTAATGTTACGGGGAACTGTTGCCCGCCTTCTGTGTGCGGCCACCACACTGCTTCTTCCTGCCTGTTGGTGTAGTCTGCCTCCCTCCCCCTGTGTGCTGCTGGCCTCGCTTTGTGTGTCCTCCTGCCACGTTGGGTCAGTTACTAGATCATTCACCACCTCCTCCTCTTCCACTTGCGCACCACGATCCTCCTCCCCACTTCGTGGCAATTGTGTCTCATCATCGTCCACCTCTTGTGACAAATTGCCAGCATTGACTTCCTGTGTCCGTGGCTGTTCAAATATTTGGGCATCGCTACATGGGATCTCCTCTTCCACCACTTCAAGCGGAGCAGGCGAGGGGCACAAATCTGGAAATGGACCAGTGAACAGCTCTTCGGAGTGTCCAAGTGTGGGATCAGTTGCTGTCTGACGACACTCGGCATGGTGGGAGGAAGGAGCATCAGGGTGAGGAGGAGTATGTGGTCGAGACTCACGGCTACTAAAACTTGACAGTTTGGAAGACAGACTGGAGGTGGTGGTGCCCAGGTAACTGGAAGTATTATCTGCTATCCAATTAATAACCTGTTCACACTGATCAGTTCGCAATACTGCTGTTGTAGTGTGCTTCCCTAGTAATTACGGTCAAGAACTGGGAGCGAGAAGATGTGGCTGTTGGTTGTGGCACATTTTCACCTTGGCCATGGCGCCATGCTCTACACGCACCATCACAGAACGTCCAGTTCCACTTCCCTTGCCATGCGCCTTGCCCATTGTAAATGAAGTAAAATAGCTTACACTTGTACTATCAATGGAAAAAGGGTATAATAAAATGGCGATTAGAACCGTGGAAGAGGAAAACCACAGTTCTATTTCTCTTGCCTACACCAGACTCTTTTAAACAGATATATTTGTGTCTGAACAGTCAGGGAGACACTATTACTGTTTTCTTTTACGGAAAAAATGCCAAAAGCAAGATATTACAGAGATTTGAACCGTTGAACTGCAAAAACACAGTTCTAGTTATCTGGCCTACACCAGACTCTTTTAAACAGATATATTTGTGTCTGAACAGTCAGGGAGACACTATTACAATTTTTTTTACGGAAAAAATGCCAAAAGCAGTATAATGCAGAAATTTGACCCGTGGAACTGCAAAACCACAGTTCTAGTTATCTGGCCTACACCAGACTCTTTTAAACAGATATACTGGTGTCTGAACAGTCACAGACACACTCAATTTTTTGGGGGGGGGATACCAAAAGGTTAAAAAGACGCGTATTTGTACAGTCTGACTGAGGAAAAAAAAAAATACAGGATTTAGATTAAAAAAAAAAAGGATTTTTCCTGGCCCCTGAGACTAGCAATTTGACCAACAGGAGCACACAGGACTGTAATGCGTTTGCTGGTATAATCACTGCATCTCCTATACAGCCTGCCTGCCTGCCTGATATCTGAGATGGATCTTAGTCCTGAGAAGGACTGTTTGTTTGATTTGGCAGGCTTTAGAGACCCTACACTATCTATTTCGCACTATATATCTCTAACTAACTCTGCAGCACTCTCCCTACACTGTCTGATCCGGAGCGACTGTGTCCAAGATGGCGGCGCCCAGTTTTAAATACTCGAGGTGACGCTGTGCGGCCAGCCAATCACTGTAATGCCCACAAACTGCATGGCTGCGGCATTACAGTGACTGGCTGGCAATCCCTGCATGTTCATTGGCCCTGTAAAGAGCGCCAAACATGCAGGGCGGAGACCCGAGCTCCCGCCCGAGTAACCTGGAAATGCTCGGTGCTCGCCGAACATCCGGAGTAGTGAGATGCTCGGGCGAGTACCGAGCAGTGCCAAGCATGTTCGCTCAACACTAGTACTTAGTAGTGTTGAGCCACCCCCGTAGTGTTCGAGTTCGGTTCGGTTCGTCGAATACCCGTGTGTTCGCCGAACTGTTCGTCGAACTGTTCGTCGAACACCTTCGAACACCATTAAAACCAATGGCAGGCAAACAAAAACACATAGAAACACATAGAAAACACCTTCAAAGGTGTCCAAAAGCTGACAAACTGCTCAGAAGACACAACTAACACATGGAAAAGTGACAAGTACATATAGTCATTCGAAAAGAAAAGAGGTGGAGGAGTAAAAGGAGGGGGAGACACAGATATAGGCATGTCATGACCTTCTAAAATCCAAAAAGTGAGAAGCCGAGACGGCCAGTCCGCTCCTGCCCGTGCCACCTCCGTGTCGCCGGGTTTGTGCCAGAGCCGCGGTGAACCCTGACGGCCAGCCCCCCTCTCCCAATACTGGTGCCTGTCCGCTGGTGGGTCGAGAGAGCCCCCCTGTGGTGGAGGCAGCTCTAAGCTTTTTAATTTAAATTGTCCCTCTAATTTGAATGAATACACTTTAAATCCATTTACAAGGATCTATTGGAGGGCAAGTCTCATGCCAGCAGCCGCGTAATTCCAGCTCCAGTAGCGTCCACTAAAGCTGCTGCAGTTAAAAAGCTTTTATAAGGATCGAGCTCGGCTGTCCACCGCAAGGCATCCTAGTGCCAGTCCCAGCCCCTATGCCTTGGGGTGCCTCCTGATGCTCTTCACTGAGTATCCCGTGGTCCCGAAGCATTTCCTTTGAAAAAATTAAGTGTCCAAACTACAGGTGGTGTAGCTTGCTTAACAGCTGGGATAATCCGCTGACTAGCAGACACTGCTACTAGGCACAAAGTATTTCCTGGGCTAGATGCAGTTAAAAATTTGTAAGTAGATACTCTCGTTGGATGCTGAGAAAGCATTCCATAGAGTCTCCTGGCACGCCATATATGATTCTCTTAAAAAGCTTGGGGTAGGGGTCTAGGGGACCCTTTTATAGCCAAAATCACGGCCCTGTATCACAATACGTCACCTAGGCTGAAGATAAATGGAACTGTAGCACCGAGGGCTCGGTTGCTACAGACGTATTGCACCTCACCCAGAGGTGTGATATCTCACTCTCAGATAAGGGTGGAGTGTGGATCAGGACCTGACACCTGCATGCATTACACCACATTGCCGTGGGGCAGGGCGACCAATATGCCCCTGAGATGGGCACGACAGTCCCTGTCCCTGGCTGGAGTGGGGGGAGGGAACACTGAGGAAGGGGAACCCTGCAGTGCAGGAGCAGGGAGGAAGCAGTTCCTGGGTGCATTGAGAAGGGAGTATAAAAGGTGGGCACCATCTTAGTTCAGTGCAGAGAAGTCTGAGCAGAAGTGGCAGGGAGCAGGGGCTCTGCATGAGCTCTGCTCCGGAGGCGGGCCTAGTAACAGAGGCCCAGGCCTGCAAGAGGGAGAAGGAAGGAAGAGGAGCGGAGAAGGCTCCAGGAACGAGGAATGAAGGGATCCCAGGGGTGCGGACGGGCGAGTCGCCACCGCACGCCCGAATCCACCTGCGTGGAGGGGTCAGGCCAAAGGGGGAGACCGGTCCCCGAACTAGTGGAGGCAGGAAACGACCCTCAGCTAGAAACCGGAGGCTCTGACATTTTATGTGGCGCAGCCCCTTGCTCCACCCGCTAGGAAGGCACCACATAGGGTCAGGGAAACTGGCGCCAAGTTTACCAAGAGGAGGCCCGAGGCAGCCGGACAGAAGTGTTGGTAAGAAAGGCCAGACAAAGGACACACAAAGGGGGTCCTGTGAAGCGCTCCAAAGTTATCTGGGAGTTGTCTAAGCCCCTCACCTGGTGAGCACAGTACGACGTGGGCAGCCGTTACCTTCAGACGTGGTCTGGATAATAAGAACTGTGAGTAAAGGCCCTGAACTGCATCACTGACTCCGTGTCGTTACTGCTGCTGCCCTGCACCATCACCCCCATCCTCCGCATACACTGCCCTGAGGCTATACTCCTCCCGTGGGGAGTTATGCTACGCTCTGCTGCACCCACAACACCAGCCTTAGCGGTCTGCCCTGTAGCGGCGGTTCACTCTGACCGCAATCCACGGGTGGCGTAGTCGGACATTTAAACATCAAAACCACATAAATAGTTCCGCCACTGGTTTGACCGCCCTGAGCCACGGAACCGGATCGCCGCCACGAAGACTACAACCACCAGCATCCACCAAAAAGGGTCCGGCTCCGGGTGTCCCAAGGCCCAGGGGGTGCGTCAGAACATTTTCATCACCTTTCACAATCACCAATGGGACAAGGCAGGGATGTCCTCTGTCCCCTCTCTTATACATCCTAGTGACGGAGCACCCGCTCTCATCAATTCGCCATAACCCCAATATTAGGTGGATTGAGGTGGGAGGCACCGAGTACAAGTGCTCTCTATTTGCTGATGATGTCCTAGTATATATCACTCAATCACATATATCCATCCCTGCTGTTATGGCTGAAATAGATCACTTTGTTACATGGTAAAATTTTAAAATCAATGCAGCGAAGTCTGAGGCCCTCGATGTCTCCCTCCCTAAATCCATATAGGATTCCATCCAGTCCAACTTTCCCTTTGCCTGGCCCTCACAGGGTATCAAATACTTAGGAATTCCTATTCATAGAGACCTCTCCCATCTATGTTATCTTAATTTTGGGCCCTTTATTGAACAATTCCATACAGACCACGGTTGGCAAGTTAGAACTGTAAGATTCACTACGTGAACCACTGGTGTTTTGTGGAAAAGCACATGTACACCGCGTTCCAAATTATTATGCAAAAAGTGTTTAGGAGTGATAAGGGAAGAATTTGTTTGTTTGTCAGTTAAACTCATTGATGGTGATGTGTGTCAGGGCTCTTTATATCACTGTAAGCAATTGCAGACACCTGTGCTAATTAGTTTGGCAGGTGTGTCCAATGAAAGGCAAGACTACTTAAGAAGGCTCTCTCACATTATTAAGCAGCCTACATTTTCTGCCAAAATGGGAAAGAAAAAGGATGTGTTGGCTGCTGAGAAGCAACAAATTGTGGAGTGTTTAGGTCAAGGCATGACTACAATCAACATTGTGCGATGATCAGGATGAAGTGTCTTGGCAATCAAGAAGTATGTAGCTGATTCACAGTACACACGTGTGCGTGCTGATAAGGGCAAATTGAGGACTCTTTCCTACAGGCAATTACGTCAGGTTGAAAGAGCAGCGGCAAAAAAGCCTTGTCATAGCAGCAGACAAGTTTTTGAAGCTGCTTGTGCCTCCAACGTCCCCCGAACAACAAGATGCAGGGTCCTTCAGAGGTTTGCAGCTGTGCATACGCCATCCTGTCGACCTCCTCTATCCACTTCACACAAGCAGAAACGGCTCCAGTGGGCCAAACATTACATGAAGACTGATTTCAAAACTGTTTTGTTCACGGATGAGTGCCGTGCAGCGCTCGATGGTCCAGATGAATGGAGTGGAGGATGGCTGGTTGATGGACACCCCACGCAAACACGGCTACAGCGCCAACAAGGAGGAGGTGGAGTAATGTTTTGGGCTGGAATCATGGGGAGAGAGATTGTCGGCCCCTTTAGGATCCCTGAAGGCGCTAAAGATGAACTCCATAATGTATGTGGATTTTCTCAAACAGCACTTCCTGCCATGGTTCAAGAAGAAGAACCGTGTATTTCACAGCAAGATCATTTTTCTGCATGATAATGCACCATCTCATGCTGCACATAAAACATCTGCATCTCTGGCTGATATGGGCATAAAAGGGGACAAACTTATGGTGTGACCCCCATGCTCCCCTGACCTCTACCCCATTCAGAACCTTTGGAGCATCATTAAAAGGAGTGTCTATGATGGCGGGAGGCAGTTCACATCTAAGCAACAGCTCTGGGAGGGTATTCTGTCCTCATGCAAAACAATTGAAGCAGAAACCATCCAAAACCTGACAAAATCAATGGACGAGAGAGTTCAGAAGCTCCTTTCGAACAAGGGGTCCTATGTGAAAATGTAACATCACCTAGAATAAAGTTTTGAGTTGAAAACTGTTTGATTTCAGTTTCTAACAACCTGCTAATACTTATAATTTCAAAAATGACCATTTTTTTGGTCTTTATTAAAATGAAAAGGTTGATCGAAAAGTTTGGGGGATCTAAGAGTGTGGCAACCCAGTAGTCATGATTACTTCGAATTCTGACAATATGAGGGTCATGCTGCAGGTAGTGCAGCAAGAAGGCACTTATGTGTCTTGCGCATCTCGGAGCCCCAAAATTATTTTCCGGGCTAGATGCAGCTAAAAATTATTTTTAATTTTAAATCTGGTGAAGCTTATTATAGATGGCCTAATAGGATCAGTGCTGCACACTGCTACAAAGCCCAAATTATTTTCCAGTCAAGATGCAGATAAACATGATTAGTAATTTGAAAGCTTAAAACGGTTGGTAGGGTGATTTTAACCAATCATCAAGCTTTTACTCTCCCCAGGATGACACAGGGGTAGAAAAGTCGTTTCGGATCCATGATTTGTTCATCTTTATGAACGTGAGTCTGTCTACATTATCAGTGGAGAGCTGCGTGCGCTTATCTGTCAGCACACCACCAGCAGCGCTGAACACACGTTCAGACAGAACGCTGGCTGCGGGGCATGACAAGATCTCCAAGGCGTAAGTGGCTAGCTCCGGCCATTTATCCAGATTGGAAGCCCAAAAAGAGCAAGGGTCCAGTGACACAGTTGTGACACCCCAGGGGTCTGGTTGCCACAGTGATAGAGATATTATGTCTGAGAGCAGGTGGGAGGTCCTTTGGTGAGGGATCCTGTGCATGCCACACCTCCTGCCCAGTCTTGGGAGGGGAAGAACTTCCCCTATATAAACCCGGGGCTGAAGCAGGGTTAGCAGTCAAGGAGAGTAGAGACAAGAAACAGTCACAGGAAGAAACAGCAGAAGCTCAGTGGGAGCAATACTACTACAAGTCAGGGGCTGGCAGCTGCAGAGCTCGCCCTGACTGAGAAGCTTTCTTACCGGACCCGGCGTCCGAGGCTGTGGGGACTAACTCTTACCCAGCAGCAGAAGCCGACCGGCAGGGGATTTCAGGTCCTCAGGCCCAGAAACCCGAAGGCACGGTCACACGTGTGGGACCAGCACCGCCATCGTGGAGCGGAAGCCAATAGAAGGCCCCGAGTCACCAGCCATACGGGTGAGCACCACACGGTACACTCAGGGACGTGGGCTACTTATATCCGCTTCTAGCAAGGTAGCCAGAAGAGTACAGTCAGTTTGGGAGGCCTACAACTCCGCCTGGCCAGGGGAGATCCCATCTGCTCAAGGACTGACCAGGCCCCGTTCACTAGCAAGTACTCCGGGAGGGTCTATCGTTGTTACCAGTAAAGACCCTGAATTACACCGCACCGTCTCTGAGTGGTTCCTGCTACCCCCATCATCCACATCTGCTGCCCTGAGGCCATACCCCTCCCGTTGGGGGTTATACCATCTACGCTGCACCATCCATCCACCGGCCTCAGCGGACTGTCCTGCAGCGGCAGCTCCATAGCTGCATTCAACGGGTGGCGTAGTCGTCCTGCATCTACCACTGTTACATCGCCGCTCAGTTTGACTCCCTGGGCACGGACCGGGTCACCGCCACGAGACTACAACCCTCAAGAGATCCGGCTCCGGGTAAGCTCCCGCGTGCGCAACGCAGCGCGACACAGGCCCAGGGGCGCGTCAACTTTGGCGTAGTCGGCAGGATTTCGTGCCCGCAACCACCGGGTACTGCGTGCCTGAAAAAGAGACTTTTCAAACTTACCTGTGGTGAAGATTCCCGCCATCCGGCGCCATCTTCTGCCTTCTTCCCGCCATCCGTGGAGTTTTCCCGCCATTGGACGCCATCTTGAGGACGCCGCGCGGGAAGAAGAGGGGCGTGGACTCCGAAAGCGCGCGAGAACTGAAGCCCCGCCTCACGTCCGGACGTTGCGTAAGGTCCTGGAAGGAGCCCAGCAGACGCCGACGTCACAGGAGCGCGACGGAAGGTCCTCAACCCTGACGATCCACTGCGGAGCCGCGGCCTACGGAAGAGGATCATCGCAAGGTAGGCCACGGTCCACTAGGGGGGAGGAAGATGTCGGATATGGAGGAGAGCTTCACTGCCTCAACCCCCGCCAGCGCTACCGCTGCTGCAGTTATGCCCTTCACCATGCCCTATATCCCGGGAGCAGCTTGGCTACCCCAGTACTCAGGGGAGTCACATACCCTGCATGACTTTAGAGAAAATCTGGATAGCCTCTTCCAGGTGTACCCCCTCACAGAAGAGCAAAAAGTGAGCATCCTGGTGGCCCAACTAACCGGGGCAGCCAAAAGGGAAGTAAAATCCTGGCCACCTGGGAGGAAGACTGTCGCAGGGATACTAACCCGGCTGAAGGACACCTTTGATACCCGCACCTCAGCCGAGATTAAGCTTAGATTCTACGGGTGCAAGCAGCGAGCGCATGAGAGTATAAGGGACTATGCACTAAACCTACAAGAGGCCCTGAGGGCCATTAAGCAGACCGACCCTGATGGAGTGGGAAACGAGGACAGGCTGTTGACCGAACAGTTTATAGAGGGACTGTATTGTAATACCCACCGAACCCAGTTGCGGGCAATGGCCTTACAGGATCCCCATCTGGGCTTTGCACAGTTCAAGGACAGAGCCATCCGGGTGCTCCGAGAACCGGCACCGGGTGGCGTTGTGACCCACAAGCGCCCTGCTATCACTTACCACCAGGAGGCGGCGCCCTTGTCGGCAGGGCCTGTGGGAGCTGATGCGCAGGCTTTGGACAATGACCCGGCTCCAGACCTACACCATCAGGTCCAAGAGCTAGCTAAGAGCGTTGCTGCGCTAACCCGAACTGTGCAGTCTTTACAGGCTTCCACCCCAGGGAAGATCCAGCTGGCATCCGGACCGAAGGACATCCCGTGGCGTCGACCAAGGAGGACCCCACCGGCCAGAGGAAGACCCAGTGACCGATACAGCGAGGACGGACGACCCATCTGCCGCCGCTGCAATCAACCTGGACATATGGCAAGGTACTGTTCTTTAAACGGGCACAACCTGGGGTAGAGGGCCAACCCCCAGGAAAAAGATCACCAGGCCCATCGAACTGGCGCGACAGATATGTGGGAGGACGTCCAGTCTTGCCTGTGGTACTGGATGGCATTCCCATGAGTGCCCTACTGGACACCGGGTCACAGGTCACCACCATCCCGTACGTGCTCTTTAAGCAGTACTGGAATGACTCGGATATTACCCGCTACCCTGACGACGACTTGAGTATCATCGCCAGCAATGGCCAGCCCGTGCCACAGATCGGATTTAAAGAGGTGACCATCAAAATCGGTAGAGTCGAACTGGCAGCACAGGGACTGATCATTGTAGATATTGACAAACATGAGAGTCACCCAAAAATAACTCTAGGAACTAATGTAATTGAAAATTGTCTTGCAGAGGTGATTTTCCTTTTACAGCAGGTTGCCAAGAACGCCAGCTCCGGCGAGCAGCGGGTGCTCCAGAAAGAGATCCGGGCACTGATGCGACGGCAACAGGTGGAACTCTCCGGCGGTGAGATTGGTAGCGTAAGAATGTGTGACCCTTTTCCTATTGCCATGCCCCCAAAAAGTGAAATGATGATTTGGTGCCGGGCAGCTATTGGTCTGAGAGGTAGAGATTACCAGGCAATGGTAGAACCAGTTTACTCAGACAGTAGGCCCACCATTTTGACAGCACGGGGGGTGGTCAATGTACGCCATGGGAGGGTGCCCGTTCGCATAATCAATATCGGGGAGAGGGAAGTGTACCTGCCCCGGTATGCCACGCTAGCCAAATTATATACCATTAACCAAAATGCTATACAATCTGTGGAACCCTTGCCTCCATCTCACCCGGAGGAAGGTAACGGCTCTAAGAAAACAAAGGAGGACTGGTATCAGCAACTACATTTGGGTACTGACTCCACTCCCTCACATCAGAAACAGGGAGTCTATCGGGTGGTTCAAGAGTACGAGAGAGTGTTTAGTAAACACCCGTTAGACTTCGGGCGAGTCAAGGGGGTAGAACACCACATCCCCACGGGAGACCATCCTCCCATAAAAGAGAGGTATCGACCCGTACCCCCTGCACACTACCAACACGCCAAGGGGATGCTTAGAGACATGAAGGAGGCTGGGGTGATCAGGGATAGCTGTAGCCCCTGGGCAACTCCACTAGTCTTAGTCCGAAAGAAAGACAACACCATGAGGATGTGTGTAGATTACCGGAAAATCAATCGTATCACACACAAGGATGCGTACCCCTTACCAAGGATAGAGGAGTCATTGGCTGCTTTAAGATCTGCTAACTTCTTCTCTACCTTGGATCTCACTAGCGGGTACTGGCAGGTTCCTGTAGCAGAGGCGGACCGGGAGAAGACCGCATTCACCACCCCGATGGGACTTAGCGAGTTCACCTGCATGCCGTTCGGACTCTGCAACGCACCGGGAACCTTCCAACGACTAATGGAGTGTTGTCTGGGCCACAGAAACTTCGAGACGGTCCTGTTGTACCTGGACGATGTCATCGTATATTCCAAGACGTATGAGGACCACCTGAAACACCTGGCGGAAGTGTTCGAAGCTCTGGCAAGTAACGGCCTAAAGGTGAAACCCTCCAAGTGTCACCTCCTGAAACCAAAGGTGCAGTACCTGGGACACGTGGTGAGCGCTGACGGAGTGGCTCCCGACCCTGATAAGATCACCGCAATTAAGGAATGGCCAAGCCCCTCCAGCGTAAAAGAAGTGCGGCAGTTCCTCGGGTTGGTAGGCTACTACCGAAGGTTTATTCCCGGTTTCACCAAAAAGGCAGCACCTATGCAGGACCTCCTGATAGGCCAGTCCCGGAAGGCCAAGAACCAGAAGCCGCCCTTCAAATGGGAGGAGCTGGAAGAAGAGTCCTTCCGCCAGCTGAAGATGGCCCTCACGGGGGACGAAATCCTGGCGTACCCGGATTATAGCCAGCCCTTTATCCTCTACACCGACGCCAGTAACATCGGGCTAGGAGCCGTACTGTCCCAGATCCAGCAGGGGAAGGAACGAGTAATCGCCTACGCCAGCCGAAAACTGCGGCACAACCGAAAGGAACCCCGAGAATTACAGCTCATTTAAGCTAGAGTTCCTGGCCGTAGTATGGGCAGTCACCGAGCGCTTTAAGCATTACCTCGCTTCTTCCCGGTTCACCGTGTACACGGATAACAACCCGTTGACACACCTGGACACGGCAAGACTCGGTGCCCTGGAGCAGAGGTGGATGGCCCGTCTGTCCAACTACGAGTTCACAATCAAATACCGGGCAGGACGCTCCAATACCAACGCGGACGCCCTGTCCAGGATGCCCAACCTGCCGGACGGAGGAGAAGATCCGGAGGGACTGGAAGAAGTTGAACTCCCTGCGTTCCACCGTCATGGGACTATTCAGTATTCCCACCAGGTAAGGAGTAAGCAGACTGCTACGTTGAACCCCTTACCCCACTACAACTGGGCGGAAACGCAAGACAGTGACCCTGCCGTCCGACTGGTGAAGGAGATGCTGACTCGGCCGGAGGCTCGCCTTGAACCAGACGCTCCGGAGGAAGCCAAACAACTATGGGCAGAGAAGAGTCGACTGTTCCTTTACAAAGGGAAGTTGTGCCGCAGAATGGTTAACTCCCGGACGCATGAATTACTCTGGCAAGTAGTGGTGCCACGAAGGGACGCAGCCATGGTGATGGAGGCATACCACGACGGAGCTGGGCACTTCGGGTGGAAGAAGCTGGAGTTCCTGCTGCGCGAGCGGTTCCACTGGGTAGGCATGAGGGGAACCATTGAGAAGTGGTGCAGAGACTGTGGCCCGTGCAACCTGAGAAGGAAGGACCGTGCCAGCCAGAAGACTCCCCTGCAGTCCATCGTCACCCGGCAACCGTTGGAACTGGTAGCCTTGGATCATGTAAAACTGACCCCAAGCAGAAGTGGCTACGTCTACGCGTTAACCATCGTGGATCATTACTCCCGGTTTCTGGTTGTCGTCCCCGTCAAGGACTTAACGGCTCAAACAGCAGCTAGAGCCTTCCAGCAGCACTTTTGCCGTCCACACGGGTACCCGGACCAAGTGCTGACTTACCAGGGACCTGCCTTTGAAGCGGAGGTCTTCCAGGAATTCTGCAATCTGTATGGCTGCCGGAAGATAAGGACGACACCCTACCATCCGCAAACTAATGGACTTTGTGAGAAAATGAACCAGGTGGTAATGGATCTTCTAAAAACGTTGCCCCTGGAAGAACGCAGTCTGTGGCCTGAGAAGTTGCCCGATCTGGTGGACCTATACAACCACATCCCGGTAGGTTCCACCAACTGTACCCCGGCTTACCTAATGAGGGCAAGACCTGGTAAGTTACCTGTTGACCTGGAAATGGGAGTCCTGACACCCGAGGACACTTCACCAGAAACAGACTGGGACACAGAGAGGCAGCAGCAGTACCGGAGAGTACAGGAGAGCGTGGAGCGAAGTCTCTGTTAGGCTAGGGAAAGACAAGAGAAAACTTACAACCAGTATGCTCCCGCTGTTCCCCTGGTACCCGGAGAGCAGGTCTTGAAGAGGAAGAGACGGCTCCACAAGTTGGATGACCAGTGGGAGAAGGACCCGTACACCGTACTGCCCTCAAGCCACGAGAACCCGAAGGTTTGTACCATCAGTAAAGACGGAGGGGAAACCACCGCCATTGTATCCCGGGACCACCTGAAGAAGTGTCCCGAACAACTAAGGAACCCTGAAGAGGAACAAGAAGACCATCGACCCGTAGA
The DNA here is from genome assembly GCF_046119375.1 of Phyllobates terribilis. Taxonomy (NCBI): domain Eukaryota; kingdom Metazoa; phylum Chordata; class Amphibia; order Anura; family Dendrobatidae; genus Phyllobates; species Phyllobates terribilis. The sequence goes on from NW_027362762.1 coordinate 609,902,247, forward strand.
GGAAAGGGAAGATATGGTTAGTACTGTGCTCGGGGACTTCCCTCGGTCTTGGACTCAAGTCAATGGTGCAGTTGTGGTACCCGTACTCACCTTCCTCCAACCAGCATCCCAAGCACCTACGGAGCAACAGGTAGAGCTGGAAGAACAGCCGGTCCAGGAGGCAGAAGACTCCACACAAGCAGAACAGGAGGATCAACCCTCTGCTTATAGTGAGCCTGCCGTACCCCTAGTGAGACAAAGAGCCGGTAGACAGCTGCCCAGTTTACCCTTGACAGCTCCTACACCCTGTAGTTCAGGGCCAGACAGTCAGCTCCGTAGGTCCACTAGGGCCACTAGAGGCCAGTTACCTGCACGCTGGAGGATTTGAAGTGTATAAATTGTTTTATTTATGTTTATCTGTGTATTGTTGCTTGTGTATAATTTTGTGTTTCCAGTTATTTTTAGGAATCCTTGGTGGATTTACCGGGAATCCTTGTACATAGTTGGAGCGTAACCCAGGATGGACTAGAGACTGTTAAGGACTCGGGGTAGGACAGACCCCTACCTGGTTACGTCTCCCTGTTTTGGTGAAATGGACACCTTGCTTTCTTCAAAGACTGCACCCGGTTACGGACATGCCGTGACCACCTTTATGTGTTTCTTATTGTATTGTTATTGTTATTTCTTGTTATGTTTTTCTAAAATATGTTTAGTCCCGGAGTACTAAATTTCACTAGGGGGGAATGTGACACCCCAGGGGTCTGGTTGCCACAGTGATAGAGATATTATGTCTGAGAGCAGGTGGGAGGTCCTTTGGTGAGGGATCCTGTGCATGCCACACCTCCTGCCCAGTCTTGGGAGGGGAAGAACTTCCCCTATATAAACCCGGGGCTGAAGCAGGGTTAGCAGTCAAGGAGAGTAGAGACAAGAAACAGTCACAGGAAGAAACAGCAGAAGCTCAGTGGGAGCAATACTACTACAAGTCAGGGGCTGGCAGCTGCAGAGCTCGCCCTGACTGAGAAGCTTTCTTACCGGACCCGGCGTCCGAGGCTGTGGGGACTAACTCTTACCCAGCAGCAGAAGCCGACCGGCAGGGGATTTCAGGTCCTCAGGCCCAGAAACCCGAAGGCACGGTCACACGTGTGGGACCAGCACCGCCATCGTGGAGCGGAAGCCAATAGAAGGCCCCGAGTCACCAGCCATACGGGTGAGCACCACACGGTACACTCAGGGACGTGGGCTACTTATATCCGCTTCTAGCAAGGTAGCCAGAAGAGTACAGTCAGTTTGGGAGGCCTACAACTCCGCCTGGCCAGGGGAGATCCCATCTGCTCAAGGACTGACCAGGCCCCGTTCACTAGCAAGTACTCCGGGAGGGTCTATCGTTGTTACCAGTAAAGACCCTGAATTACACCGCACCGTCTCTGAGTGGTTCCTGCTACCCCCATCATCCACATCTGCTGCCCTGAGGCCATACCCCTCCCGTTGGGGGTTATACCATCTACGCTGCACCATCCATCCACCGGCCTCAGCGGACTGTCCTGCAGCGGCAGCTCCATAGCTGCATTCAACGGGTGGCGTAGTCGTCCTGCATCTACCACTGTTACATCGCCGCTCAGTTTGACTCCCTGGGCACGGACCGGGTCACCGCCACAAGACTACAACCCTCAAGAGATCCGGCTCCGGGTAAGCTCCCGCGTGCGCAACGCAGCGCGACACAGGCCCAGGGGCGCATCACAGTCGTGGCTTCAATGTTTACTTGGAGATACTCCTGTACCATCGTCTCTAGGCGTTGACTATGTGTCAGACTTCTTGTCTCCTGTGGCCTTGCAAAGGATGGGCTAAAAAAGTGGTGAAATGATTCCGCAAAATTGATGTTACCAGCAGATACTGTGGTTCTGTTACGGTTTGAGTGCTGAACACTTGACGGTCCCACGGTTGGCAAGTTGGAACTGTGAGATTCACTACGTGCACCACTGGTATTTTGTGGAAAAGCACATGTAAGATTCTGCAACAGTCTCTGCTGATACTCCTGCATGCGTGCATCCCTTTCTATGGCAGGAATAATTTCTGCAAATTTACTTTTGTACCGGGGATCTAACAGTGTGGCAACCCAGTAGTCAGGATTATTTCTAATTCTCACAATTCGAGGGTCATGTTGCAGGTAGTGCAGCAAGGAGGCACTCATGTGTGTTGCGCATCCAGGAGCACCAAGTCCCTGTTGTGTTGGTGGCGAGGTAACAATCATGCTTCCTTCCTCTGTCCTCTCCCCCCAACCTCGCACAACAGAAATGTGATCAAGGTCTCCCTCATCTGATGAGTCTTCCATCAGTTCGTCCTCCACTTCTTCCTGGGCTCCTGCACCTTCCTCACTAGTTTGGCTGCTACCATGCGCCCTGGTAAAATCATCTCCCCCACCCTCACATGCCTGCCGCCTTGGTGCTGCCGACCGTCTGGACCTTGCAGATGTTAGCCCTTCCGCATACAACTCCTCCTCCTCTACTTCCTCCACCTCCTCTTGTGCCACCACCTGACTCCGAATTCTGTTTAACATGTGCTCCAGCATGTAAATCACCGAAATAGTCATGCTGATAATGGCATCGTCAGCACTAAACATCTTCGTCGCCATTTCAAAACTGTGCAGAAGGGTGCATAGGTCCCTGATCTGAGACCACTCCTCCAGCGTGATTTGCCCCACCTCTGAATCTCGTTGGCCCAGGCTATACGTCAGAACGTATTGCACCAGGGCTTGTCGGTGCTGCCACAGTCGCTGCAACATGTGCAGAGTTGAATTCCACCGGGTAGGCACATCGCATTTTAGCCGGTGAAGTGGCAGGCCCAACGACTTCTGTAGAGATGTAAGTCGCTGAGCTGCGGGATGCGAACGGCGGAAGTGAGCACACAGCGACCGTGCCCTCTGCAGAAGGCCATCTAGTCTGGGATAGTGGGCTAAAAATTGCTGGACAACCAGGTTCAACACGTGAGCCATACAAGGCACGTGTGTGACATTGCCCCGGCGAAGGGCCGCACCCAGGTTTGCAGCATTGTCGCACACGGCCTTCCCTGGTTTCAGGTCCAGTGGAGACAACCATTCATGAAATTGGTTCTCCAGAGCTGACCACAACTCCTCAGCTGTGTGACTCACATTTCCCAGACATTTCAATGTAAAAACCGCCTGATGACGTTGAGCCCTACTGCCAGCATAGTAAGGAGGTGTGCAGGATCCCTTCTGCGCAGTTAGAAAGCTTGTGGCATGACCAGACAGGCTTTGGGTGCAGGTGGAAGACCGAGAGGAGGTTGAGGAGGCAGAAGCAGTGGAGGAACTTTGACATAAAGAGGATTGACGCACAACTCGTGGGGACGGCAAGACTTGGACAGCAGCCCCTTGTCCTGCTGTCACCATAGTTACCCAGTGCCCAGTCAGCGACATGTAACGCCCCTGTCCATGCCTACTCGTCCAAGTGTCTGTGGTGAAATGCACCCTGTCACACACAGAGTTTCTCAAAGAAGCGGTGATGTTGTGTGCGACATGCTGGTGGAGCGCAGGCACACCTTTCTTTGAGAAGTAGTGCCGACTGGGCATCTGGTACTGGGGCACTGCGACGGACATAAGGTCTCGAAAATCCTCTGTGTCCACCAGGCGGAAAGGCAGCATTTCTGTAGCCAAGAGCTTGCAGATGGTGAAATTCAACCTCTTAGCTTTCTCATGGCTAGGAGGAAATGGTCTTTTACTTGTCCACATCTGAGGGACCGAGGGCTGGCTATTGTGCTTAGACGGGGTTGATAAGGGTGTCCCCGGCAAACTGCCGGTCTGTGAGGAAGATGCAGGCGGACATGTTAGGTTGCCTTGATCCAAAGGTGGTGCTATCGATGTCGGACAGCGCTCAAGACCAGCTGGTGTTACCACCTCCAAAGAAAATGATGACCTGCCAATCACGCTGGCTGTTGCGGGTAAAGAGGTGGCAGGTCTGCGCCCCAAAACAGGTGTGACTGCTGTCCCCCCAGTCACTGAGGATGAAGAGGCCGCGGATGCACAAGATATGGCACACGGTGGTTGGCCCGGCCGGCTAGGCCGCATTGTAGCACACTGAGCTTCCCACTGCAACTTATGCTTCATGTCCATGTGCCGGTTCATGCATGAAGTACTCAAACTATGTATTTTTTGGCCTCTACTTAGCTTTTGCTGACAAATGTTACAGATAACACGAGTTGGGTCATCTTTATCGATCTGAAAAAATGCCCAGGCTATGCAAGGCTTAGCACCCATGCGACCTGAAGAGCCACCACGACTTGTGGTGAGAGGCAGAGTTGTGTTTGAGGATGCAGTTGTTGACGTGCTTCCAGTACTACGTCTCTGTCCAGGAAGGCGCAACCTGACCTCGTCGTCACTAGCATCTTCCTCCACCTCCTCTGCTGACCTCATCTCTTGGCTGACTGTGGGTTGACAGTAAGTGGGATCTCCGACCTCATCATCATCACCCTGTGCGTTATCACACCCGTCGTCCTCAGAGCCAACCTGTTCCTGCCCTGACAAAAAACTAAAGTTGTCGCTCCAATCAGGTATTTGAGTCTTATCATCGTCTTCCTCATTGTCTCCACCAACAGGAGTTACAGTTTGGGAATGAGGGTCTACATTATGGTCAGAACCTTCTGCGTCTGGTCCTGGATCCGACTCATAAAGATTCTGGGCATCAGTGCAGATCATTTCCTCGTCTGGATTCACAGAAGCGCTGGAGTCGACCTCTGATTCCCAGGCTATAGTATGAGTAAACAGCTCTGCAGACTCAACCATCTGTTCTACCTCATACTCAGACGGGCAGCTGGAGATTTGGGAGCTGTGAGGAAGCAAGTGCGATTTGGGTGACACCTTTGAGGACTGGAGTATTTGTGATGTTGAAGTTGATGTGGAGGAGAGCCCACTTAAAGGAGCACTTGATATCCGTTGAAGCACCTGCTGTTTTTGTGCCTCATCTGGAATTTGTAGCGATTGGCGTGGCCGTAAGAAAGGGATCTTATCACATTGTCCGCTAAAAGAAGTAGACATTTTAGTTTGGCTGGAAGATGGTCTTTCTTCTGCACCTACCCCACGGACACAACCTTTTTTCCCCTTCCCAACACGCCTATTCCCCTTTCCACCAGCAGCAGGCCTTTTTCCACTCATTTTGGTGGTTAACTAATTCACAACTCTGGAGTTGTTTGCACAAAAAAACAATGGATGGTAACCGAGCAGAGCTGAGTGGCCAAACTGTGGTATTAGGCCAAAACTATTGGCTGGGTTAGATGCAGAAAAAAATTATTTTTAATTTGCAACCTGATGGAGGTCAGTATAGATGGACTAATAGACCAAGTCCCACACACCGCTAGAAGCCCAAATATTTTTTCAGAGCTAGATGCAGAAAATTTTTTTATTCAATTTGCAACCTGATGGAGGTCAGTATAGATGGACTAATAGACCAAGTCCCACACACTGCTAGAAGCCCAAATATTTTTTCAGAGCTAGATGCAGAGAAAAATTATTTTTAATTTGCAACCTGATGGAGGTCAGTATAGATGGACTAATAGAACAAGTCCCACACACTGCTAGAAGCCCAAATATTTTTTCAGAGCTAGATGCAGAAAAAAATTATATTCAATTTGCAACCTGCTGGAGGTCAGTATAGAAGGACTAATAGAACAAGTCCCACACACTGCTAGAAGCCCAAATATTTTTTCAGAGCTAAATGAAGAAAAAAATTATTTTTAATTTGCAACCTGATGGAGGTCAGTATAGATGGACTAATAGACCAAGTCCCACACACTGCTAGAAGCCCAAATATTTTTTCAGAGCTAGATGCAGAAAAAAAATATTTTTAATTTGCAACCTGATGGAGGTCAGTATAGATGGACTAATAGAACAAGTCCCACACGCTGCTAGAAGCCCAAATATTTTTTCAGAGATAAATGAAGAAAAAAATTATTTTTAATTTGCAACCTGATGGAGGTCAGTATAGATGGACTAATAGACCAAGTCCCACACACTGCTAGAAGCCCAAATATTTTTTCAGAGCTAGATGCAGAAAAAAATTATTTTTAATTTGCAACCTGATGGAGGTCAGTATAGATGGACTAATAGAACAAGTCCCACACGCTGCTAGAAGCCCAAATATTTTTTCAGAGATAAATGAAGAAAAAAATTATTTTTAATTTGCAACCTGATGGAGGTCAGTATAGATGGACTAATAGACCAAGTCCCACACACTGCTAGAAGCCCAAATATTTTTTCAGAGCTAGATGCAGAAAAAAATTATTTTTAATTTGCAACCTGATGGAGGTCAGTATAGATGGACTAATAGAATGATGCTATGCCCAAAAGATTTTACTTCACTAGGTGCAGTAAAAAAATTGGTATTCTATACACAGGTGGTATATCTTGCAACACAGATAGGCTACTCCACTGACTAACACACTCTGCAATAGGCCAAAAAGGATTAGCTTTGCTAGATTCAGCCAAATGCTGTGAAAAAAACTTGCACAGCACTGGCACAGACCTGCCTGGCAAAAACTGATAGGAACTGATGTAACCTAGTCCTGAAAAGGACTCCAATTACAATTAGTCTTTACTCCCACAACCTATCTATTTAAGAGCACAGACCTGCCTGATAAAAGTCGTAGGAAATGCTGTAACCTAGTCCTTAAAAGGACTGCAATCACAACTATTCCCTACTCCCAAGCTATCTGTATATTTGTGCGAAAATTGGCTTGAAATTAACAAGGTATAGCGCACACAGCAACAGCGGTGCCGTCTAACACGCAGCTGCAGCAGTGAGAAAATGGTGGCGACGGGGAAAATGGCTTGGTCTTATAGGGCAAGGACATGTGACATACACTGCCAATCACACATGCCCTTGCTTGTGTGAAAAAAAGCACTTCGCTCCGTGTGTGCGCTGCTGATAGGCTGACAGATTGCACCTCCCCACTGCAAATGCGGGAAAGAGAAAAAAAAATGGAGATCTTCATTGTTCCTGCAGAGATCCATCCCCTGCCCCTCCCCCCGCCCCGCTGTACACTCAAACTGCGTATTAACATTAATTTTCATCATTACTGAGAAAAAATCCAGTTATGATTTTGGTGCACGAACCGTTATCGAACATAACCTTGAACAGCCGAATTTTTCTCAAATTGTTCGTGTTCGCCGACCGGCTCGAACACCGCCCAAAACAGCTCGAATTTGAGATTGGCGAACAGTTCGAGTAGAACAACGCTCATCTCTAGTACTTAGCTGTCCATAATTAGCACCTCTCTACATTTCCCCAAACCTCAACCTGTCTAATTTTATTCTATTTTTCAGGTCTCACCAACCACCTCCGACAGGTAATCACTAACTCTGGACCCTATAGTATCCTGGCATTTGCGCCCTTCCCTTTGGGATCTATCCGAAAAACCAACTAAGAAGTCTTTTTAACGTACACATAGAAACTGTTTGAAGTATCAATTTTAATTATTAATTTAAATAAATTATATTTTATCAAATACTACCTCCTTTTTTAAGTTTCTCTGGCCTTAGTGGACCAGCGCGGTGGATACCATTTGATATTACTTTCCTATATAAGGTTTTGTGCCCAGTGCCATCTGCTGCAGGTACACTGAGTTGGTTTACCAGCGCCCCTAGATAACCTACTGTTGTTTTACATGTGTTTTTATCTTGATTTTGATGCTGCGGTTTTTTTCTCTTGTTGATGTCATGTTTTAAATTAAGCTGCTTTATTTTTGATACTTCTTGATATTTGGCTCTGACAAAACATTATTTTTTTGTGTATATTTGATGTGTACCCGCTGCATAAATGCATTAAAAACGCATGTCCATTTTTACCTATGAATTTTTCACATCTAATGCAAGTGTATGGGGAAAATCTGCACTTAAAACTCAGCGTACCCGTAAGAGAAATTGACGTGTTGCAGATTTGAAACGCGCACCGCAGGTCAGTTTATGCTGAGTAAAATAAAAGCACAGTGGGAAGATCTCTATAAATCCCATTGACTTTGTTGGAACTGTAAGACGCTTCTTTTTTAATGCAGCGAAAATACTCAGTGTCAAAAACGCACTAAAAGCTCATTGGGGCAAAACGCCTAAAGGAAAAATAAATATGTTAAGGCTCTTTAAATGTGAAAGGGAAAAAAAAATATTCATTCTAATTCCCAAAATAGGTAAATATTGAAGTGGTTAAAGGTGTTTTCTCAACATCATAATTGGATAAAATTGCAAAGTGCTTGTAAAAATAACCAACCATGCAAATTACCTCATTTAAAAATCCTTTCTGTTCTCCAGAACGCAGAGATTTTTAATTCTGCTGTTTACTGCTTATTTCCTAAGTTACCAGCCATCTCTGCACTCTGTCAGTGGTGGTCTGTCTCCTAGTCTGGGAGTGCAGTGCTTACAAGCTACAATGCTGCTCTGAAGCTGGTCAGATCACTGGATTCAGCCAGTTTCAGTGCCCCTTCTCTCCTTTAATGCTGCAGAGGCAAAGACCAGTGGCTCAACCATGACTCTAGCCCAGGGATGTTAAACTCAAATACACAAAGGGCCAAAATGAAAAATTTGGACAAAGTCGTGGACCAACCAGTATACAGTATTATTGGGCCTCACAAAGTCCTCCATGCAGAATAATGGGCCCCACATAGTCCTCCTTACAGTATTATGGGCCTCACATATTCCTCCATACAGAATAATGGTCCCCACATAGTCCTCCATACAGAATAATTGGCCCCACATAGTCCTCCATATAGAATAATAGGCCCCATCTAGTCCACCATACAGAATAATGGGCCCCACATAGTCCTCCATACATAATAATGGGCCCACATAGTCCTCCATAGAGTATTATGGGCCCCACATATTCCTCCATACAGAATAATGGTCCACACAAAATCCTCCATTCAGAATAATGGGCCTCACATAGTCCTCTATACAGAATAATGGTCCCCACATATTACTCCATATAGAATAATGTGCCCTACATAGTCCTCCATACAGAATAATGGCCCCAAATAGTCCTCCATACAGAATAATGGTCCCCACATAGTCCTCCATATATAATAATGGGCTCTACATAGTCCTCCATACAGTATTATGGGTTCCACATATTCCTCCATACAGAATAATGGTCCACACACACAACCCCTGGCAAAAATTATGGAATCACCGGGCTCGGAGGATGTTCATTCAGTTGTTTAATGTTGAAAAAAAGCAGATCACAGACATGGCACAAAACTAAAGTCATTTCAAATGCCAACTTTAGGGCTTTAAGAAACACTAAAAGAAATCAAGATTAAAAATGTGGTACTCAGTAAGGGTAATTTTTTTCAGATCAAGCAGAGGGAAATAATTATGGAATCACTCAAATCTGAGGAAAAAATTATGGAATCACCCTGTAAATTTTCGTTTCCAAAAAAATCCACCTGCATCAAATTAAATCTGCTCGTTAGTCTGCATCTAAAAAGGAGTGATCACACCTTGGAGAGCTGTTGCGCAAAAGTGGACTGACATGAATCATGGCTCCAACACGAGAGATGTCAATTGAAACAAAGGAGAGGATTATCAAACTCTTAAAAGAAGGTAAATCATCACGCAATGTTGCAAAAGATGTTGGTTGTTCACAGTCAGCTGTGTCTAAAATCTGGACCAAATACAAACAACATGGGAAGGTTGTTAAAGGCAAACATACTGGTAGACCAAGGAAGACATCAAAGTGTCAAGACCAGAAACTTAAAGCAATAGGTCTCCAAAACAGGAAATTCACAACAAAACAAATGAGGAACGAATGTGAGGAAACTGGAGTCAATGTCTGTGACCGAACTGTAAGAAACCGCCTAAAGGAAATGGGATTTACATACAGAAAAGCTAAACATAAGCCATCATTAACACCTAAACAGAAAAAAGCAGGTTACAATGGGCTAAGGAAAAGCAATCGTGGACTGTGGATGACTGGATGAAAGTCATATTCAGTGATGAATCACAAATCTGCATTGGGCAAGGTCGTGATGCTGGAACTTTTGTTTGGTGCCGTTCCAATGAGATTTATAAAGATGACTGCATGAAGAGAACATGCAAATTTCTACAGTCTTTGATGATATGGGGCTGCATGTCAGGTAAAGGCACTGGGGAGATGGCTGTCATTACATCTTCAATAAATGCCCAAGTTTACATTGATATTTTGGACAGTTTTCTTATTGACATCATTTTTCAAGATGATAATGCATCCTGCCATAGAGCAAAAACTGTGAAAACATTCCTTGACATAAAGTCAATGTCATGGCCTGCAAATAGTCCGGATTTCAATCCAATTGAAAATCTTTGGTGGAAGTTGAAGAAAATGGTCCATGACAAGGCTCCAACCTGCAAAGCTGATCTGGCAACAGCAATCAGAGAAAGTTGGAGCCAGATTGATGAAGAGTACTGTTTGTCACTCATTGAGTCCATGCCTCAGAGACTGCAAGCTGTTATTAAAGCCAAAGGTGGTGCAACAAAATACTAGTGCTGTATTGGAGTGTTCTTTTGTGTGTTTGTTTTTCATGATTCCATAATTTTTTCCTCAGAATTGAGTGATTTCATATTTTTTTCCCTCTGCTTGGTCTGAAAAAACATACCCTTACTGAGTACCATATTTTTTTATTTTGATTTCTTTTAGTGTTTCTTAACCCCTTACAACCCAAGGTGGTTTGCACATTAATGACCAGGCCAATTTTTACAATTCTGACCACTGTCACTTTATGAGATAATTACTCTGGAACACTTCAATGGATCCCCCTGATTCTGAGATTGTTTTTTCGTGACATATTGTACTTCATGACTGTGGTAAAATTTCTTCGATATCACTTGCGTTTATTTGTGAAAAAAACGGAAATTTGGTGAAAATTTTGAAAATGTTGCAATTTTCAAACTTTTAATTTTTATGCCCTTAAATCAGAGAGGTATGTCACACAAAAGAGTTAATAAACAACATTTCCCACATGTCTACTTTACATCAGCACAATTTTGGAACCAAAATTTTTTTTTGTTAGGAAGCTATAAGGGTATGTGCACACGATGCAGAAATGAAGCAGAAAATTTCTGCATCATTTCTGCATCTCCCTGGCAGAAAAAACGCATGCAGATTGTGCATGCGTTTTTCCTGCAGAATACATGCGGATCCACATGCAGATTCACATGCGTTTCCGCATGCAGATTGACAAGCGCTTTCCAGGCGATGTTAGCATCACCTGGAAAGTGCTTGATAACTAGGTCACACTATATAAATCCATGCAAACAGCATGGATTTATACAGTGTGAACCGAGAGCGTGTATATACTTACCTCCGATGGCCCGCGCTGTCCTGCTCAATCTGTTCTCCCGGCTGCCGGCAACTTTGAATTGAAAGACCTGCCGACGTCAGCGTCACGTGACCCGTCACATGACTCTGACGTCACCGCAGGTCCTACAACTCACTGCAAAGTGCCGGGAACCAAGCGGGAGCGCTGTGCGGGCCGACAGAAGGTAAGAATACATTATTTTTTATTTTATTCTTCTTTTTACAGCTTTTTTAATGGTACCTGGGTGTGGATGAGACTCTCCTCTCCTCCACACCCGGGTACCATCCGCACATTAGAACGCACCAATTACGCAAGTACAGATGCTGTCTTGCGGAATTGGCGCGTTCTAATGCAAGTCAATGGCGGCGAAATCGCCGCGTTTCCGCAAAATTAATTGACATGCTGCGGATTTTTGACCGCAGCGTTAAATCCGCATCATGGGCACAGCACATGCGGATTTCCATTGGGGAACATTGCTTCCCTTCTACCATGCGTTTTTCATGCGTTTCCGCGGCGTTTACGCAACTGCAAAAACGCCGCGGAAACGCATGAAATACGCATCGTGTGAACACAGCCTTAGGGTTAAAAGTTGAACAGCGATTTCTCATTTTTCCAACAAAATTTACAAAACCATTTTTTTAGGGACCACATCACATTTGAAGTCACTTTGAGAGGTCTTTATGACAGAAAATACCCAAAGGTGACACCATTCTAAAAACTGCACCCCTCAAGGTGCTCAAAACCACATTCAAGAACTTTGTTAACCCTTCAGGTGCTTCAAAGGAATTTTTGGATGTGAAAGAAAAAAATGAACATTTAACTTTTTTCACAAAAATGTTACTTTAGACCCAAATTTTTTTATTTTCGCAGGGGTAACAGGAAAAAATGGACCCCAAAATTTGTTGTGCAATTTCCCCTGGGCACGCAGATACCCCATATGTGGGGAAAAACCACTGTTTGGGCGCACGGCAGGGCTGGGAAGGGAAGGAGTGCCATTTGACTTTTTGATTGTAAAATTTGCTTGAATAATTAGCAGACGCCATGTTGTGTTTGGAGAGCCCCTGATGTGCCTAAACAGTGGAAATCCCCCACAAGTGACCCCATTTTGGAAACTAGACCCCCCAAGGCACCTATCTAGATGCATAGTGAGCACTTGAATCCCCCAGGTGCTTCACAAATTGATTCGTAAAAATGAAAAAGCATTTTTTTTCCACTTTTTCATTTTTACGAATCAATTTGTGAAGCACCTGAGGGTTCCAAGTGCTCACTATGCATCTAGATTGGTGCCTTGGGGGGCCTAGTTTCCAAAATGGGGTCACTTGTGGGGGAGCTCCAATGTTTAGGCACACAGGGTCTCTCCAAACGCAACATGGTATCCGCTAAAAATTTGAGCTGATTTTCCATTCAATTTGTTAGCGGACACCATGTCGCCTGTGTGCGCGCGCGATCGCCATGACATACTAATACGGGTCAGGCTCTTAAAGCCCAGGGCACAGACGCGTATTAGTACGTCATGGGCTTTAAAGGGGATAAAGCCCTAAAGTTGCCATTTGAAATGACTTCAGTTTTTTGCCATGTCTGTGATCTGCTTTTTTTCAACAACATTAAACAACTGAATGAACATCCTCCGAGCCCGGTGATTCCATAATTTTTGCCAGGGGTTGTTGTCCTTTATATAGAGTAATAGGCCCCACATAGTCCTCCATACAGAATAAAGGGCCCTACATAGTCCTCCATACAGTATTATAGGCCCCACATATTCCTCCATACAGAATAATGGTCCCTACATAGTTCTCCATCTCCATATAGCATAAGGGGCCTCACATAGTCCTCCATACAGAATAATGGCCTCACATAGTCCTTCATATAGAATAATGGCCCCACGTATTCCTCCATACAGAATAATGGTCCACACATAGACCACCATATAGAATAATAGACCCCACATAGTCCTCTATACAGTATTATGGGCCCCATATATTCCTCCATACAGAATAATGGTCCACACAAAATCCTCCATTCAGAATAATGGGCCCCACATAGTTCTCCATACAGTATTATGGGTCCCACATAGTCCTCCATACAGAATAATGGTCCACACATATTACTCCATATAGAATAAAGGGCCCTACGTAGTCCTCCATACAGAATAATGGCCCCACATAGTCCTCCATATAGAATAATGGGCTCTACATAGTCCTCCATACAGTACTATGGGCCCCACATATTCCTCCCTACAGAATAATGGTCCACACATAGTCCTCCATATAGAATAATAGGCCCCACATAGTCCTCCATACAGAATAATAGGCCCCACATAGTCCTCCATACAGAATAATGGGCCCCACATAGTCTTTCAAACAGTATTATAGTCCCCACATATTCCTCCATACAGAATAATGGTCCCCACATAGTCCTCCATATAGAATAATGGGCCATACATAGTCCTCCATACAGTATTATGGGCCCCACATATTCCTCCATACAGAATAATGGTCCACACATAGTCCTCCATATAGAATAATAGGCCCCACATAGTCCGCCATACAGAATAATGGGCCCCACATAGTCCTCCATACAGTATTATAGGCCCCACATATTCCTCCATACAGAATAATGGTCCCCACATAGTCCTCCATATAGCATAGTGGGCTTCACATAGTCCTCCATACAGAATAATGGCCCCACATAGTCCTCCATACAGAATAATGGTCTCCACATAGTTCTCCAAATAGAATAATGGGCCATACATAGTCCTCCATACAGTATTATGGGCCCCACATATTCCTCCATACAGAATAATGGTACACACATAGTCCTCCATATAGCATGATAGGCCCCACATAGTCCACTATATAGAATAATGGGCCGCACATAGTCCTCCATACAGTATTAAGGACACCACATATTCATCCATACAGAATAATGGT